>NC_138102.1:7190380-8563212 GCF_964146895.1 Miniopterus schreibersii
AACAAACAACTTTAGGTAAGGAGAGATCCTTAAGAATTTTATTAATAGTTGTTCTCCTGGTCTGGCGTCCCTATCACACAGTAGGTACTTCAAGTTTTACTCTGTTTATTAAGGCAAAATTGCAGGCATTCTGTGATAGCTTTCTAATGAGACGGCACCCTTTCAAACAGTCTTTTCTCCACTAATAAGTAATTACCAGCTTGAAATGTGATTTACAGCTGTACCCTTGACATTTAGCCTGTTTTTTTGGTACACCTTCAGGATAAACTACACTTAAGCTCAAGAGGTTGGAGTAGGCACATTTAAAACTTAAAAATACCCTGCAAAAGGACGCTTATATAGAAAATTCTGAAACTTCAGATCTTGACGACCATGCCTTATAGGACTGTGTAAGCCCCTAATTGATGGTACCAAATCTAAAATAATCCTAAGAATCCACAGGCCTGGCAACCAGCAAGTTCACAGGCCAAGAGATGAGCTCACTGTTCATCCTGAATATTAATTTCCCAATGAGAGTTCCTGGGCAGAAGGGGGTGGGAAGTCTTGCCTTTTGTTCAACTCGGGATGAGTAATAAAACGGGCACTCACCACCTGAAGAAGAGGCGGGGTTAGACCAAGTGGATGTGGGATCATTCTTCATTTCCCAAAACTAGAGTTAAAGTTAACCTCCCCTCCACAAGGGAAACACCTGTGATCCCTAGTGCTTTATAGATAAATCATGCTCATGTACCTCCATGAGAGGGTTTTCCAGGCCCCGGACCTCTTGCTGATGGAGCTGTGGGAGCCTCCTCTGTTAGAAGTGTGTGAACTAGGACCTTACCTCTCTTTGCATGAGTGATGCTACTAACTTTTCATTGTATTCGCTGTCCTCTCCCCCAGCCCTGGGGGTGGGTGCTGCTTTATCTCCCACATGGAATGCCACCAAGCTTGGGCATCCTACTAGTCAAGACTGGAAAGTAATTTTTCCACTATGAAGGTTCGACAGAGCGTGTTCATAAAATGTGCTACTTATGAAGGAGACCCCCCCCCCCAGTCATGGTACTTTTAGTTCGATATTTGCTGCTAAACAGAACAATAAAGGAAATACCTTCATAATATAGTTTTAAAGGATTTGAAAGGAAAGAGAAAACAAAAGCCCCAAACTGACATCTTAAGACAATGTAAATCAGTTTTTTCTGCCAGTCTAACATAAACAGTGAGGGGACTGGGCAGCACGCCACCTTGATTAGATTATTAGTTTTCATTTTATAGAAACTAATTCTGAGGCACAGTGGATTGTGTCCCAGTTCCCCATGTTCTGTTATTTTAGGAGACGTGAGAGTTTTCTGGGAGTGAGAATGGACACTTGAGATTCTGATGTGGGTCTGCCCTGAACCAGCTGTGTTCCTGGCGAGTAACATGACCCCCTTCCCATGTGTAACGGGTCCTCCTGGTCCCCGATCCACTACAGAATCGGCTGGGCAGTGGCTCTGTAAGGAGCCAGGGCAGGATGTCCGAGCGCTTACACAGAAGATGCTAGTCAGAAATGACCTTTGCCCTTTCTGCTTGTTGGAGTCGTGTGCCCCTGTCTGTAGGGTATGTGGGATAGGCGCTCATTCTGCAAGGGGATCTTACTTCTGGTCATCCCCAAATGCTACGTTAAATGTCTGCACCTTAGGGCTTGGTCTGGTGACCCGAGTAATGGGGGTGGGGAGATGGTGGATAAAGACCTGGTAAGTTGTGATCGTGTACAGGTTTCAATAAACAGCGTCCCGTTGCCTTCTCCCTCTTTGCAGAGGTCCGTTTGCAGCCCAGCTGCCTCCTGTGTTTTAATTTGAAACTACCTGTGCTGATGCCTTTCACCGGGCGAGTGGACGTGAAGAATATTACGCCTGGTGGTGAATGACTTTATTCTTTATTTCCCAGGAGAACATGAGTGTGCTCACAAAAGGTCACTTCTCTTGGTATTTCAATATCTTTTACACTCTTGTGAATGTTTTTATTTGAAAAAAGGAATATAAGTATATTGTCTAAAACCCTTAGCATTTTTGCACCTCCGGAGCAATTCTGGCTTAAATTCCCTCTACTCTAGAGAGTGGGGACAGTCAGACAATGGTATGTTCTTTGGTACAAGATCACTTATGCTTAGTGCAGATACAACCAAGGAGCAAAATCTGGATAGATCCTCGCTGCTGGGACAAATGTTGCCTTTTGAATTTAGGACAGGCTTTCGTAGATCAGTCATAGGAACTGTGTGAACCTGTTCTGTACGGTAGAAAGTAGAGGTTCTTGTAGCTTGTAAGGATATAGACTATAGTCAACTCTTAATTAACCTTGGCCACAGTGACACAAGAAGGAGATGACATGGGTAATTTTGTAAGTAGGTAATAAGTCAGTTCCTAATCAGTTAATCCCTGGACTCTTTTTATTTGACAGTGGAATGCACAATGAATTGGTCAGAAAATCCTAATGATTCCTACCCCCTAGATGTTTCTAAAGTGTGCCCCTCCCTCTTCATCTCTGTTGTTTACATCTTCTGTTCTGTTATAATACCTTCCAGACTGACCTTGCTTCCAGTCCAGTTCCTCTTCCACGTGTCCCCAGAGGTGGTTTTTATTTTTTAAAATTTCTCCTAAAGCAAAGTTGGTCACGTTACATCTCTTTTTACTGTCTCTGCTGCCTGGGATGACGTTCTGGACCAAGGCTCTTCATGGCGTGACCATCCACCGTTCCTACTGCTTCTCTGCCCCACTGCCCTGTGCTCCAGGCTCTGGGAACTTTCCCTTTCAGAACCGGGCACTCGCCCCTTCTCTCCCAGTCTCCCTCCAGACCCTCTCTGGAGGGAATCACTTGCATGGCGTTCGTTAGGTCCTTGTGCTATGGCGACATGGCCCCATTGTGTGGCATCAGGAGTTCACGCGTGTCTCCTGTACCAGCCCCCAAGCTCCTCAGTGGCCGTACGTATTCTGTTCACATCTCCGTTTTGCCAGAACCACAGAGCTTGGCACTCATCAGGTGCTCAGTAAATGTTTATTAGGTGAATGAATGAAACTTGGCTGCTCTTAAAAAGTTGGACGAAGGAAATCTTAAACTGCTAGTGTGAGTCTTCATAACTATGGAAAACACATAAATATTCATGTGCTTAAATATATATAAAGGCATAAGATTCTGCTCTTCAAGGACCTCGTCGTAGTGGTGGACAGGACCAGCTCCCACCGAGTCGGCCATTGGGAAGCAGTAAATAATAGCATATAATCAAGAGTCAAGCGGGGTGGTTGATGTGATTGGTGTAAATGGAGTAGCAGCTCAGAGAGCAGAAGGATGTCAATTAGAAAAGACGGCCTGGAGGGAGGACTTGCTGTGTTGTGAAGGACTGGGAGGACTCAGAGACAGAGAAGGCGAAATATTGGGGCAAGGTTGTGGAAACAGTGGGAACCCGGACACGAAGCTGGGGGAGAAAACATCTATATGAGTTTGGTCATATAGAGGTTTGTGAGTTTGAGAGAAAACTGATGGGAGGAGCATTTTTGGAAGAGGTGCCTGGCCATGGTGTGCAGGATGTAGCTGGAAGAGAAGAGGGCAGGAGGCAGGGAGGAGAGTCTCAGGGCCCGGAGCCTGGGAGGCAGTTGAGGGGGCGATGGGGCCAAGCAGTTAGCAGACAATGGGGGACCGACCCCCACGTTGGGACATCACAGGTTGATCGTCCAAGCAGAGGGGTCCTGTAGGCACACAAGTGAACAGTAAAGGTTAGAGAGGTAGCTGGAGGTCACCCATCCGCCACGCTAGTTGGGAACATGAGAATAGCTTAGCTTTTTGTACTTCATGTTCCGCATCTTAGAGGGGGGCAGATGACTGACTTGTTTTTATTTCTGGCAGATGGAGGGTCGGTTGGATGCCCGTAACCTTGAGTCCTACTTGGGTTTCTGAGAACCTGGACGGTGGGGGTTAGAATTTCTTGGAAACCCACTGCTCTCTTGTTTCTAAAAGCAAAGTGCTTTTTAATTCTTGGATTTGTTTTACTAGGGTTTGCATTCATTCAGAAGCTGTTGTATTGTTGATAAACGGGATACGCGTTTGATATTTATAGTCAGGTTTAAAAAGGGTTACAGCAATTCGAGTAGCAGCACAAAAGACCAGACCAACTCTGTAAATAATGTATATTTTAAACATCTGTCATATACCTATTCACTTGAAAAATTATGGCTTAGGCAACTCATACTCACAGTTAAAATCTCCATTTATCTTTCTGCTTAAATCCATGATGGCCCCTCCAGGCCAAGTCTCCTCTTTCTGAAGATGAAAGAGAGTGTTTGGCAGATGCCTGTCGGGCTTGGAGGGGCGGACGCCTGTCCTCCTGATGGGTGTGGTTTCGGAGGGAGGCGCCATCTAACTCCACAGTTCACCCCCCACTGTACCCCAACTCAAATTCCTATGTAGCTGATTCCCCTAAGACAGCTCTTAGACTTTTTATTGCTTTTGGCATATCCAGCTTTTGCTTTGAAATCATTTCATTGGTGGATGAAATGAAGGCCCCCAAAGCGATTGAGGTACATTGAATATTTGTCATTTTTTTTTTGGCTGCCCGTCATCTGAACCCCCTTCCTATGTCTGTGTAATTTCTCACTGTGATGGGTGGAATCTGTCCTCCCAAAGGACCTGTTCAAGTCCCAGCTTCTGGTACCTGTGACTGTGACCTTATTTGGAAATAGGGTCTTTGCAGGTGAAATTCAGATACGATCACACCAGAGTAAGATGGCCCCTAAATCCAATAGGACTGGTGTCCTCATAGGAAGAAAAGAGGCGCAGATGCAGGGGGTGGCCATGTGAAGATGGAGGCAGAGACTTAGTGACCTCAGCCCCCAGGCTGTGAGAGGGTACTTTTCCCTTGTCTTCAGCCACCCGGAGGTGGTGTTTTGTTTCAGCAGATCAGGGAACTGATGCACCCACCGTATGACCCTTGGTGGGAGGCAGGACCTCATCTCTCTGTGCAGATGCTGAACTGGCCCTGGGATTTGCTTTCTTGGACTGCCTGACCGCGAGTGCATGGGTGTGACCTTGGTCTCACCAATGACACACTCCCTTCCAGACTTTGAATCTGGCGCTGTGGGGCTGGGAGCCCAGTTCCCCGGGGTGGCAGCGATGTTGCAGGAGGATGGCACTCGGAGGCAGTGGGGACAGTGTCCTCTGTGGTGCCAGTTGCAGTGTCTGTGCCTGCCGGTGGCTGCTCAAGAGTCCTCACTGAAGTAGTGGTGGCTGCGGAGGTCCAGGCCTCCCTGCAGTCCTGAGTTACCCAGGACATTTCAGTAAATGAAAGGCCATGATTTAGAGCAGAGACACAAGCTGGATGGTGTCATGATCCAAAACTTCCCGTCACTGACTGGGTGAACTTGGACAGGTTGCCTATTTCCTCAGGGCCTCATTTTCCTTATCTGGGAAATGGGAATAATAATGATACATACCTATTAGGTTTTGGTGAGTTAATATACGTAAAGCTTGGCACAAAGGAAACATTCTATCTGGATTATTTGTCATACGTATTATTAAAAGAACTAGCATTGGTTTCTCTCACATAACTGAGAATCCCAGAGGACACAGAGAATCTCAACAGGATCCCAGTAGCTGTCCCTTCAAAGTCTGACGTAAAGGGGGAATTGCATATAACCTACAGAAGTATGGTTGAGTTTTACTTAACCAGGCTGCCTTCATTTTGTAACAAGTTTCCAGGGCCCTTTGTCGCAGGGCCTCTCCAAGGACGCCCAGTTTCCCCCTCCTGTGCACCCAGCGACCTCCTCCAGTCTGCAGCCCAGCTCGCAGCTCTGTAGGACGCCACTGCGGCCTGGTGGAGCGACTGAGCTGCTCCTTTGCACACCTGAGATCATTTGCAAGTTGGTCCTCTTTTTCTTGTCTGATCCTCCCTCCAGACTGGAAGCCCTTTGAGAACATGGCTCGTGTCTCGCTTGGTTTTGTTGTAGCAAGTGCCGGGTGTGTAGCCGGTATGCAGTAGGAGTTTCAGCTGAATCTGGGGACCCATTGTCATGCTGACATTCCCGGTAGGGACAGTGACATCTGGACCTCTGTGTCTCCCTCCTTTCTTTGACCACAGCCCTAGTTGGTGCCCGGAGGGTTGATGATAAGAGGCCTCCAGGGCGATTGTGGCCGGATCAGTAATCTTGATCCATTCCCACGGGGCCAGAGGAGTGAACTGAGGCAGTTTAGCGATCTACCGATCCCCCGGTTGTACGTATATGGACTTCTGTCTTGAGATTTAACAATTCCAGCTTGAGTCTTTGGTGAAATTATAAAATAGTATAGCTTTTTTTGAGTCCGCTAAACTTCTAAGATATAACATCACTTTAGATTAGGTGCTGAAGTTTATAATTATAATGGGGCTTCCTGTTAACCCAGTGAACTCATTCGAAATTTCATTTTGAGTGGTTTTAAATAATTGAAAAGACTATTTAGACATTTTTTTCTCCACAGTTCCTACCTGGTTGTTTATAATGAAGACGATGGATAGCTGTTGATAAACTTCAAAAAATGCTTCTAAAAGGTCTTTTTGGCCAGGGAGTGAACAAGCCCAGAGGAGGCGGACAGTGGGTGCGGTCATAGTGTCCGATGGGTTTTCCTGCATTTGCAACACTGGCTTCAGTTGTAGGTTCTTGTAGCAGAGCGTTGGATCACAGTTGGGTGATTTGGTGCCCTGGTTCCCACTTTGCTGTGTGTTCTCGGCATTTCATATGATCAGCTTACCCTATTTCTTGTCTGTAAAATGAGAGTAAAATTTTATCTGATTTATAACTGTTATGTGGATTAAATGAGCAAATACATTCAAAGTAATCAACATAGTGCCTGACACAGTAAGAACTTAGTCCATTTTTGCTACTGTATTATTATTTCTGTTGGGACAGAACTCTACGGGATCGGCTCCTTTCTGATGTTTTACACCTGAGGATATAGAGAAAGGGGGGATAACAGGCGCCTTGTCTAAGGTCAGGTAGAGCTTACAACAACTGGAGTCCAATCTGCTTCTTAGACTTGGTACTCATTTCATCAGAAACCAAATACTCCATTCCTTGTCGATTTGAGTATGAGATCCTCTAAGAAATCTCCAGAATGATTCATTTGCTTAAGTGGGCTTGCATGTCCTTGAATTTCCATCTTAGGAAAAGTGGTAGAGAATCTCATGTAGTCAACATTCCTGTGAGAGAGAAATCGCAGAGAACTTGGCTTCCCCTGAAACCAGGGAGCTGGTGCTCTGCACGATCGGAAGCTGTTTAATCTGAGAGTCTTCTATGGAGACTCGCCTCTTGGAGCTGAGGGTCGAGCTGTATTTTGTGGGTGCTGGCGTATGCACTAAAAATGTCACCGAAACGCAGGGTGGGAGAGAAGAGCTGTGAGAGCAGGTCCCTCTTTCAAGGCCCGTCTGGAAGGTAAAGCCCAGTGGCCTCTTCTCAAACCAAGTGCATTTTCCTCCTTCATAGTGATGGTCCTGTGGCATCAGGTCAGGACGTCCTCTGTGTTGGCTTGGAGATAGAGGGGCCCTTTTATCACATGTGACTACATCAGCAGCTTTCCTAAGAGCAGCTGGTTCAGTAGCAGGACCTGGGACTCTAGGGGGACAGCCTGAGCTGGGGGAGGAGTTTTCAGAGCTGCCACCACCTCCACCTCCCCTCACTTTCCATGCAGACCAGGAATCTGCCTGGAAACCACCACCAGCCAGGATCTGGGAACTTGGAGCTTCCCAGCTTCCCACTACTCCTGTGTCTACATTTCCCTTGTTCATTACCAGTACTCTGCCCTCCCCACCCCTCCTGCCCCAAGTTCCCCTTCCACAAAGTCAAGGGGAAAGTACCTAAAGAAGAACCAGAGGGTGTTGAGTAGCTTGTTTTATTTGCATGGTTGTCACTAATTGAGCTTCGAAAGCCTCCTCTAATTAAGATTCCAAAATACAGCAAACGCACTGGCTTTTATTGGTTAAAGCCTAGCTTTTGGAGACTACAGACCTTGTTTTTCTGTGTGCTGTGCCCTGCTTGGGGTGGGTGACTTACACATGTGGAGAATGTCAGAGAACATTTGTTCGGGATGCAGAAGGTGTAATAAGTGGCCGTATATCATCCCGAAGGGCCCGAAGTAGAAGTTTCCATCATCAAATGAGATGAAGGTGAGAAAGCACGGTCTCTCCAGGGCAGCCCTGTAGCGTGTCATTAGGCTGGGGTTGAGGCTGTGGGCTCCCAGGAGGTGTGAAGGGTTACTCAGCTTTTGTTGTGTACTCGGGCCCTGCAAGGCTTCTGCTCAGCCTGGTGATGGGGAGGGGTGGACGGGCCTGGGACAGGTTTCCTAACACGATAATAGAGTTCCCGAGGGCTCCTGAAATGCAGATACTGAGAGGGAGCCTTTTAACCCCCAATTCCCTTCCCCTCCCTCCAAGGAAGGGAACCACTGTTTATTGAGCATGTACTTGGTACCAGCCAGTGCAGAAGAATGACCTTATTTAGTCTCAGAACAATCCCAGTGGCAATCTCTAATTAATATTTTAAGCAGCACAGATGACAAAACTGAGATTTTATTCACACACACACACGTACTTGAAATCATGTATATATTCAACGTTTATATGTCAACTGTTAGTAAAATTAACTTCTGATTTTTAAGCAATTATGAAATATTTTTTTTCACTACCCCAGGGGTTCATCTCACTTTCTCTAGGGACCCTGCTTGAGAGGCCTCTGTTGTACGGAGAGGAAAGATGTAAGAATTCCTGAATATTCTAATGAGTCTAACCTCCAATATTTGTGTATATTACTTGAAAATAATCTCTACTCTACCAGCTGAAGGTCTGGGAATTACCGTGCCTCGCCCAAAGAGCAGTAGAGTCTCCTAAAGCTGGCAGAGGATTGGGGGTTGGGGGAGTGGGCATTGCTGGGATATTTTCCTGCCGCTGTTTCTTCCCTTCTCTTCGGAGTGGGGTTCTTCTCCGTGAGCCCCCCGCTGTCTCAGTTGGCCTAGTGTTACCAGAGAGCGTCGGTCGTGCAGGGGGCAGCCCTGCTTCCTGGTGGAGTGGAAGTCGTTGGCGTTGCCCGGTTCCTGGGGCTTAACTTGTTTGGCACAAAGGTAGCTGACAACAGAATTTGAAACTTCAAATGAAAAGAAGTCCCCCCGCCCTCCGAACATCATTTCATTCACTCGTAAACCATTTTCTGCTGCTGACTCATTTTCTCTTGTATTCTTCTCAACTTAGGAAAATTTCCTAAGGAAACATTGGAGGTAGTGCAGTCTGTCTTTGCCATCTGTTGTTCTAAGATGGCATTCTGTTGTTTTACTGAAATTATTCCGAGTATAACAATAGGCCAGGATCCAAATAGTCGAATGTAGCAGTACCCAGCGCAGTAATTTAAAATAATGGTATCGGGGGCAAAGAGGGAGGAGTTACATGGGTCTGAAGGATGGGAAATAGGATTAAGTCCAAGGTAATCAAGACATTAATAAGCTAGGAACTTTGGTGAATATAATAAAAAACATAGATGGTTAAACCTGGGTAAATAGACTGTATCTTTGATAAGAACCAGTTAATGGTTCAGAGTAAATAAGAGGGGTATTGTAAAATCTTCAGTTTGGGGGAGAAAGAACAAAGTGTCCTTGCAGTTCCCCGTAGGAGGGTCAGTGTTTGAGGAAATTCTGAACAGTTTCTGCTCGATTTCCAGTGGTCGAGGGTGTGAGCTCAGTCACCCATGACAACGTGGTGAGTGTGACTCACAGGAAAGCGTGAGCTGCGTGTAGTGCTTCTGCCAGTTGGAGGAGAGGCCGGACGCAGTGAATTCGTGGTGGCATTTCATTTGTAATTTAATTTAATTGGATGGAGTGAATTTCATAGCTCGTGCTCTTTAATCTGAATGCAGAGGTAGGAAAACTAGACATTCGAATTTTTCTAGGACTGGCAGTTCGCCAAGCGGGCTCAGGCGTAGGGAGGCCGAGGCCCATCTCCCGGTGCTGGGACCTGGGAGGGGAGCCAGAGCTGGACACCTCACCCGGGGCTGCGGGCTTGATGGGGGCCCGGGGCGGTGTATGAGAAGGTCACCCGTGGACTCTGCTTAATCTCCTGGCTGGTTTTCTGGTGACAGTATTCCGATTACCGAAACGGCGGCTAATCTAAATGCGAAAGAAATATAATAGCAAAAATAGGAGTCTTTTTCTCAAACTGAGTCACCCAAAACTCACATGTAAAGCTGTCTCAAGAATAATTCAGTGAGTATAGTGTCACTAGGACTTTTTTCTTAAGGACCACCAGTGTTCTTCTCTGGCTCTGGCGAAGAACAATTGATCATCTTGTGAGGCCTTTGTCATGGGGGACTTGCTATGTATATAACTTTTCACTACCAGAAGTGGGGAACCTTTTTTCTGCCAAGGGCCATTTGGATATTTATAACATCATTCACGGGCCATACAAAATTATCAACTTAAAAATTAACTATGAAAAAGACTCCTAGATTTATTGAATTTCTAGTCCCACCTGTGGTTGCCTTGGCAGAGCCAGACCAAATGATTTCCTCAGGCCATATACAGCCCAGGGGCCAGATATTCCCCCCTTGCACTAGTTAATGTAATAAATATAACCAGGACTAGAATTGGGATAATTAAGAGGAAGACTTCTCTAAATACGTTGAAAGATTTAAATTTTATAGAAGGTTTAATGAAATGGAGTCATTGCTTTCATGTCCTTAGGCAATCTAAGGAATGGATAAATTATTTATCATCAGCATATCAATTGTTGCCATATAAGAGATTGCGCCTTTAGTATTTGAAAATAGGTTATTTTTTCTTTCTTCAATTATTAATGCGGTCCCTTGAAACCTTATTTGTGCCACTTATTCGTACTAACTAAAGATGACCTTCAGCCTAGTCTTATCCCGTAATCCCCAAACTCCAAATTGGCAGATTTCAAATTGAAATGAAATTTTGTTATACTGGAGGATGAGGTCATTCTGCTTCCTTAAAGACATCTGGGGTCCTCTGCTTGCTTTTCAAAAAGAAATGTATATTGCTATCATCTATACGAGAGCAGATGTATTTTTAAAATTCACAAATAATACATTAAGGAATCATAACACATAAATACGTAATACATAAATAGCTATTAAAGATAAATTATTCAAGATACATTTAAAAAGTAAAATAGAAAAAGACGATGTTTGAGGTAAAAACAAATGATAAAAATTAAAAAAGTGTAACATTCAAGATAAACATTCAAAATGATAAGTAAATGCCCCAGAAGAAATAAATAATAAACATAATGTTTCCCCCAAAGACTATGTTAGAATTTGTGATAATAACGCCCTCCATTTATTGCGGGCTTATTAGACGTCAGTTATATTCTCTCATTTAACACAACAGCCAATCCTATGAAGTTGGTGCTATGATTATATCAGTTTACTGATGAGGAATCTGAGCTTGAACTTTGTATACAGAGTTAAGATTCAAATTTGGATCTGAGTTTTCTTAGTAAAAACCTTAAGTACTTCACCCTCCAGTGTAGAATTATAGTAAAGCAAATGGGATTTTTAACCAGATCTGTAAGAGAATTAGGAGATGGAAACCGGGCAGCGATGGAAACATCAACAAACTGTTAACTGAAAGAAAAAGGGGGTTAGTACAAAAAAGGTAGCATATCCTGAGGATCAAAACAACACAGCTTTTTTTTCTTTTTTCTTTTTTTTAAAGGAGAGAGAGAGAGAGAAACATCAGTGATGAGAGAGTCATTGATCAGCTGCCTCCTGCACGCCCCCGACTGGGGATCGCGCCCGTAACCGGGGCCTGTGCCCCGACCGGGAATCGAACCGCGATCTCCTGGATCCTGGGTCAATGCTCAACCTCTGAGCCACACCGGCTGGGCAACAACACGTCTTGATGAATGTTAGTCATTGACCCTGATCTTTTTCTAGCCAGTTATCAATTCTTTGCACACAGACTTTTCAAAGTTGGTTTTCAGATGAAAGAGAAGCCAGCGCCAACTGGTGACTCGGCCCAGGTTTGGGAGAGCGGCTGTGTGCCTGGCCTCTCTGTGTCCCGTGTGTAACATGTGACAAGAATAGCACCTCTTCGTGGGGTTGTTCTGAGGATTAAATGCCGTAATAAATGCAAAACCTTGAGAATAGTGCCTGGCACATAGTTTGTGCTCAGTGACAGTTATTAGTTATTATTATTAATAATTAGCTTATGGTCTGAGTATGGTAATAAGCAGCTTTGGGTCTCCAAAAAGGGGTCATTTATTTCTTAGTGCTATATCCTTTTGTTTTGGTTTGGTTTTTGGTTTTTTAGAGGCAGGAAAGGCTTAAGTGCCAGTACTTATAATCCCCCTGACCTGTATGGAGCAGTTTTAAGTAGTGTGTTTAGGATACACTGGTTTGGCGGAATAGACGTGGTACTTCTCCAGTGCATGTGTTGGCTGTGAAACGGGGGACCCGGCTTCCTGCAGCAGCCGTTTCCCACCCGCCTGTCAGAACGTAGGAGATGTGGGTGTTTTTGCAGCTTCAGAACTCAAGAAATGTCTTACACAAGAGCTCCTCATTTGAACATTTATAGCCTCTTGCAGAAATTGACCTAGTCTTTATAAAGTTCTTATTCTAAAGAGCTTGCCTGTGTTTTCCCATATATCCTTAGAGCATCCATATGAAGTTGGCAAGAGGCAGGTTCTCATTCTAAATGACTAAATAAATAAATGAATATGTCAGTGCATTCTGAGTGCTTTACTGGTTCATGTTTATATTATTTTGGTATTTACATTTTTAAGGTGCATCAGTTTGGGTTTCTCCTTAAGCTTCTGGATAATTTCAGAAGCAGATTATCTGGATTGCATCCAACATTTATTTGAATATCATAGCTTTCCCCCATGTGTTTTAAATGGTAGTGGTTAATTGTAAATTTGATACTGTAGGTTTTGCAAAAGACATTATTGGGAATGGCTTTCCTTAAGTATTTAATCATATTGAAATTAAAGTGATTACATAAAAATCTGTACCAAAGAACAAGGGAGTTTTAGGTCATAATACATGGTGCCCAACTTGGGTATTATAACGATTTCCGTTTTGAGTACTGTAGTAAAAATTGTAGTATCTTCTGTTTGGAAAAGCATTTGTTACTTATTTATACTACACCTCCCCCTCTTCCTCCTCCCCCAAAGGATTTGAGATGTCTTAGGAAAATATTTAAATATAACATGATTTTAAAAATGAAATAAATGGCAAAAAAAAAATGGACAAAGGGAGAATAAAAGGAAAGTAAACTGAAAGTACAGGAGTGGTTAAGAATTCACAAAAAGGGGATCTAGTGCTGGAAGCAACAAGAAACTCAAAGCAGATTGTAGCCTATTTAAAGGTAAAGATATAAATATGATATTTAATTAAATAATCTCTGCCCCTCTCTCCTGAATGCCCTGCCCTCCCCCATTCTCTTAAATCAGGAGAAGACTTACTCAAGCACCTTCATGTAAGTGTATAGTTATTTTTAAATTTTATATAACCTGTCCTTTAGTTCTGTCTCCTTTACTGATTTATATGGTTATACAGCAAGTAGTGACAGTTAATTAAAACAAATACTGTCTCCAAATTCTTTTATTCAACAACCCCTTGATTTAGACTTTTCAATCCTCTTGGCCTCAACTGACCTGCTTTTTTTTTGCTTTTGGAATACTTCCGTGGTAATACTTCCTTTTCTACCCAGAAATATCATTTTACCAACACACCTAATTTCAAAAAAAAATCAATGTGTTACCTAATTGTAAAAGAAGTGGGAAATGAGAATGTAGTTCATAACAAAGGAATGTGTATTTTAATATGCGAATGCTCAGCTAGGGCTTCGTGAGAAGATAGGAGTCGTCAGAGGCCGGCACATGTCGGGGCCTCACCACAAAGTTCAGACGCAGCCGATCCAGCCGAGCTGCATGGGTGGCCCCAACAGGAATCTCCATCGCCACTGGTGACACAATTTTCTGCAGGCAACATTTCAACAAAGCCAAGGATGTTCCCTCTCTTGTTGTAATCCTTGAAAATGCAGTGTTTATTAAAGCTTTGTGTTCATGTGTAAAATGGAATTCTGTCCTAAGTGAAAATAGTTACAAATAAATATTTACAAAGTGGATGCTTAGTAGGACACCGGGAAGCAGGAATACGCATTCTGGGATCCTCCCTATGCACTGTGGAACCTTAACCTGTGAGTACGATGGCACCTTCTCCCGTGCTGCGATGAACACAGTTGCCTTGCGGATGTTCAAAACTTCTCTAATTGGTGTCATCCTGCTGAGAGGGGAGGAACATGAAAAGAAGCAATTTCAAGTTCATCTTCAGGGTTTTCTTTCCCTTAGCCTGGGATGTAGCATTTGGGGGTCAGCTCCCTAGAGAATGAGAAGGGTCAATGAGTCTATCTCTCTTTTCCAGCAAAAATAGAAGAAAAACTGAGGTGAGAGGGACACAAGTGGGGTGGGTGGTCCGAGGCTGGGCACAAGGGCAGAGTGGTTTGGTAGCTCAGGGAAATCAAACCAAACTGAATCCCAGTCCTGGCACTGGGAGCTGTGTGATCTGGGAAAATCCTTTACTTTTAATTTAAAAAAAAAAAAAAATTATTGTTGAAAGAATTACAGATGTCCCCCTTTTTTCCCTCATTGACCCCCTCTACCCCACCCCCACCCCCCACCCCAGGTCTTCACCACACTATTGTCTGTGCCCATGGGTTATGCATTTATGCATATAAATTCTTTGGTTAATTTGCCCCCCCTTCCCTCTGAGATTTGTCAGTCTGTTCCATGCTTCTAAGTGAACGGATCTATTTTGTTCATCAGTTTATTTTGTTCTTTAGACTCCATATATAAGCGAGATCATGTGATGTCTTTCTCTGCCTGGCATATTTCGCTTAGCATAATACTCTCCAGGTCCATCCATACTGTCCCAAAGGGTAAGAGATCCTTTTTCTTTACAGCTGCGTAGTATTCCATGGGGTAAATGTCCCACAGCTTTTTTATCCACTCACCTCCTGATGGGCACTTGGGCTGTTTCCAGACCTTAGCTACTGTAAATTGCGCTGCTATGAACATAGGAGTGTATATATTCATTCTAATTAGTGTTTCAGGATTTGTAGGATATATTCCTAGAAGTGGGATCACTGAGTCAAAAGGCAGCTCCATTTTTAATTTTTTGAGGAACCTCCATACTGTTTTCCATAGTGGCTGCACCAGTCTGCATTCCCACCAGCAGTGTACCAGGGCTCCCCTTTCTCCACACCCTCCCCAGCAGGTATCATTTGTTGATTTGTTGATGGTGCCATTCTGACAGGTGTGTGGTGGAAAATCCTTTTAAATTCCGAGTCTCTTTCTTCATCTGCAACACAGTGGCTTATGCCTCATGTGGTTGTTGTGGGGATTAAGGGGGTGGCAACGTGGTGGAGTAATCGCTTTGCCTGGAACCCAGGCTGCCCTTCAGAGCTGCTGGCTTCCTCTGCCCCCTCTCCTGCGGAGGTTTATAGTGATGGTGTTTGCATTTCCAGGAGGGGATGTAAGACTGACAATTAGGTGAAATTTTTCTAGGTTCTTAATTTCTGAGGTAGAAAACCTGATAAGCGGTGCATTATGTGCCCTGCAGCATCCTGAATTTTCGTTGAAGCGCGCCCTCTGCATTTCAGATTTGGATTTTACACTTCAGAACATTCCTTAGGAAAAAAAAAAAAAAGGTTATTTTGTTTTTAATTACAAAAGAAATACTCTGCTGTAGAAATTTCAAACACTGCACTTGTAAATAAAATTAAACCTGAAATCCTTGCCACTCCAATCCACCTCCCTAAGGGTTACCAACCTCAGATGGACTTTAAGCTTAAGCAGGCCCCCCCGCAGCCTTCCTCCTGGCCTTGGCGGAGGCTGCTGTCCATCTGGGTCCCTTCCTCTCTGTCCTGCTGAAGCCCCCGGGATGAACTGCCCACCCGATTCGCTCATTCTGATCGCCCTCCGCATGGCTCTGCTTTGTCCATAGGGCTCTGACTGATGGACATCACTTTATCTTTCTCCTGTAGGGGTTTGGCATGGTTTTTTCTTTCACAGTGGATCATAAATTTATGGAATACACGATTTTGCTTTATTGTAATAAATTATTTTACTTTATTTTAAGACTATATACAGCAGATAACTCACTTAATTTCCACTCCTTTTCAGGTTTAACTGATTTGAAATAATGGGTGAAGCCAGACTAAGCTTTGAACAAAGAAAATTCACCCTAAAGTGCCACTAGACTTTTTTTATGGGGATACACAAAAGATAAAGTTTATGGTACAAAACTGGCAACAGTGGACGAATTGAGGGCGCACAGATACTGAATGAAACGATTCTTGATGTTTGCGATTCCACTGCTTCAAGTTATCAGCAGCGCCCGGACCAGAACGGTCATCAGTTTGAAAACAGGCGTTGACAAAAAAATTACTCATTTTTGTAGACTCTTTTAAATTTTGAAAATGAACTGTGTGTTAATAAGCTGACTTTATAATCATACAAAGTGCATATACGTGTTTTTGGGACACCCTGTATTCAACCTGTGTGATGCTTCAGCTGAGATAAAAGCCTGTCATTAAGAACATTCTTAATCAGAGCCCTCCTGGTTAATTCCAGCTCCCCGTACACAGCTTTCTTGAAAGGCTGGAATAAGTCCTTCCTCTGACCAGGAGAGAGTTTCCAGTGGAGAGAAGCGTCCTCTTGTCTTACTCCCAACGTTGGCACAGGAAGCCATGGCCCTTCCTCTGATAGCCGAGGCCGTGGTCCTTGCCTAGGGATGTCAGCACTGTGTTGAGAGCTGCTAGGAGTGGGGTTGGTGGACAGGTCCGCGAGGACTCCCTTTCAAAAACAGAGAGTGTGTGTGTCGGTTCCACTACGGTGAAGCTGAAATAGAAGAAAAAGAGATCGTCTTCCTTTGAAGGCAGAGCTGGAGATTGTGTTCATAGAGGTCATCTGAAACATAGTCTTGTCTCTTGTCATATTCATAAGTCTTTACTCCTTAGTTTGTGAGTTACATGCCTACAGACTTGAAATCAAAGCTATAAAAATTTTAAAATATCCATCACTTCCTGCCTCTTTATTTGTTGTTATTTTCTTTTGTGTGTGTGTGTGTGTGTGTGTGATAAGAACACAGCATAGGATCTATCCTCTTGGCAAATTTTTAAGTATACAACACAGTGTTGTAAACTATAGACGTTAATGCTGTTCTATGGTATGTACTTATCTCCCAAGCCATCACGTTATATATATTAAATATGTTCAGCTTTTTGTATGTCAGTCATACCTCAATAAAGTCATTTAAAATATTTACAAAATTGAAAGTAGGCATCTAAAAGCTGATGGCAGTTTGACGTCTGAGCAACACCTAAGCACGTTGCTAGTGGACTATCTTGCCGTGTCAGGTGTGCTATGTGTGAGCTGAGATAGTAGGATGCCATTATGACATGCCCCATTTTAACATTAGTTTCTGGAACCCAAAAGGCTACGAAGTTTGCAAACCATTTATTTCATCAGTAGATGATTTAAACTCACTTCTGACTTCACTGAATGAATTGTTGGCATTGACTACTGATGAAAGATTAAAGATGAATTTTGAAAATCCAGCATCCCTGGCGCTCTTTTGAGTAAAAGTTAGAAAAAATATTGCAAGCTGGCTGAGATTGCTTTAAAATCGTCTTCCATTCCCATTAACATACATTTTGTGAGACTGGCTTCTCAAATATGACTGTTATTAAAACAAAACACTGAAGCATTTTAGATAACATTATCCCTGCAAATGGCATTGCCATCCAACCAAGTTAGATTAGGAAATTAACAAGCACGAAGCAGACTCATTTGTCACATTAAAAACTTCATTGATATACTTAGTGTGTTCAGGGTGTGAGTGTAGGCATTTAATATAGGGATTCCTATTTCTCATAAATTTTGTTTCATTACCATTACAAAATGACAGAGAATTATGAGTATAATAGCATTTCTCTAAATGAATCATCTATGGACACACTTTCAATGAATAGTGTGTAATCTTTGTCTTTTGTTTTTTTCCTATGTTTTATTTGTTCTGATCCTGTTTATTGAAATGTAATTTTATCTCTGCATATAATAATAAAAATTTGGAAAAATGAAAAAGTGTAGGCTTGCTTTTCTTGTCTTTCATTTCATTTCCCCCCAGTAATTCATTTTTATTATATTTTACAAAAGTATCCGTTGCCACAGGTAGTTTGAGAAGCACTAGTACAACCAATCCATCTGCAGTTGAGGAAATAAGGATCTATTCAGTTTATAGGCACTTGAAAAATTTTTTTTCAATTTATAGTTGACATTCAATATTATATTAGTTTCAAGTGTACAGCATAGTGGTTAGACATTTATATAACTTATGAAATGATCCCCCCAATAAGTGTAGCTCCCAGCTGACACCATACGTAGTTATTACAATATTACTGACTATACCTCATCTTACAAACATTCTTTTTTCTAGGAGTTTTTAGTGACTGCCTGTGCCTTGTGATTTTCCTGTGACATAGAGAGTCCCTACCATTTTTTCTGTTCTTTTTAAATAATCGGGGTTTTTTTCAAGTTATTTTTCCATCAGTTTGTTTACAGTGAGAATCTATTTTATTCCTGGAGTTTGTTCTTTCAGATTCTGCGGCTTCTGTATGGTGACTTTGGTTTCTATAACTCATGGTCACCTTGGAGACAACAATCTGCCTAATTTTAGGATGTTTGTTTTGAACTGCATTTTAGATTTTCTAGCCTTCAACTTACAGTATTACATTATATTAGCTCTGATGAAAAATGCTGGTCTTTTAGTAGGCTACTAGTTACAAGTATTTTTCTTTAAATGAATTATTTTGAAAGTGAGAGCCATGTGGTAAAATTAATGAAACGAGTCAGCTCCTTGGTGTATCCTGGGTAGAAGAAGTCTGTTTTCAGATTGTGGACTTGTAAAAGCTATCAGTAGTTAACCGGATAATATGGACTTTTAAGTGGTTTATAAGAAACTTAATTGTTTGGTAACTTGGACCGAAGGATGGTGATTAGTTTCCTAGGGCTGCTCTAGCGAAGTACCATAAACTGGGTGGCTTACAACAGAAGTTTCTTCTTTTATAGTTATGGAGGCCAGAAGTCTGAAATCAGGGTGCTGGCAGGGTCATGCCCCCTCCAAAGGTTTTCAGGTGAATCCTTCCTGCCTCTTCCAGCTTCTGGTGGCCCAGGCATTCCTCTGCTTGCAGCTGCATCACTTCAACCTCTGCCTGTTTTTCCATGGCCTCTTCTTCTTCTCTGTCTTCCAGGACACTTGCCACTGGATTTAAAGATGATCTTTACATCTCAAGATCCTTAATTTACAAAGACCCTTTTCTAAATAAAGTCACATTCACTGGTTCTGTGGGTTAGGATTTAGACATATCCTTTTAGGGGCCACCACTCAATCCACCACAGATGGTAACAGTTTTTTATTAATTCCTGAGCATCTCTTGAGTGTTGTATTTAATGTGGGATAGTGGTTGCTGGAGAAGTGTGAGCTGTGGTAGGGTGAAGACTGCTGACTTTGGAGTAAGTCCTGGGTTGGACTTCGGGTTAGTGTCCTCCTGCCATATGCCTCTTAACTGCTTTGCCTCTCAGCTTCTTCATGTGTAAAATGACATGGTGAAGAGATGTCATACTCCTGAAAATCCCCCAACAGTGTGGTAGAGGCATCAGGGGAGATCATAATTGTGGCATTCCCTTATTTGAAGATGGACCATTTTATTTTATCATTTCTGAAATCAAGGGGGCCCTTGAAATCAATCAACTACTGGTTCCTGACTTTGTGGGTTCAGGGTCCCTTTTATGCGTGAGTCTTTCCTGGCACTTCTAAGACAAATAATAGTAATAATAATAATAATAACCAACAACCCCCCACAAACCTCATGTTCTGTTTACTAGTTAGATCCAAATAACGAAATGAGTATTTAAATGATGTCCTAAAACCTTAGTAGAATTTGAAAATCTTTTGTAGTAACTCCAGTTCCTAAGGAGATGTGTGCACAGGCTGGGCCCTGCACAGCTCCTCGACCCTGGGCAGGAGACTGGGCCCCGCCACCCGGCCTGTGTTCAGCGTCGATCTGTACACAGCGCTGCGGCTTCTCGGGTGCTGCCGCCGCTGGGAGTGGAGCGCAGTCGAATCTGAAACCAGCTCTGAGATAACCCAGGCTGGGTGTTGGCATCACGTCTGACAGAGGTCAAGTATTGTTATCTAATTTGGTTAGACTAAATTTACTCCCTAGTCAGCAGTGTACAAGTCTGACTTTCTTTTCTTTAAGAAATTCCTAGTCCTCAGTATCCTAAGTGATTTATATATTTTATTCTAAACTTACTGCTTTTTAAAAATTCCCAGCCCCGTTGATTTTAATGTTTTAAAGTTTTGTTTCATAATTCCTGCAGACGATACTTGCTCCGTAAATGCTTGTTGATGGGTACCTTGTAGAAACAACTTTTCATTCAGGCCAACAGTGACATTCAGAGACATCTGGTGCGGCTGACCAGCCACTTTTCAGGAAACAGGCTCTGATACGCTTCCTTTACCAGGCCAGAGAGAGGGGTGCTGCGTTAGTAAAAAAGCACTAGGTCGCTTAGTTGATCTTTCCATGGGCCAAGTTAATTATGATGTGACTGTACTGAACTGTGGATTCAACGTACTGATAGCGTCTTTAGTAATATGTGTTTGTTCATAATATTCATTCTCACCCAGTCGTCTGGTTCTCTTCAGTTCCTTCATTGATCCAGAAAATATTTCCTGCGCGCCCAGTGTTTGTGTACGTGGGCCCTGTGCCTACCGAGTGTACTGAGCACATGGTAATAAGCAAGAGGGATGGATACCACTTGATGTGCTTCAAGTGCTTAGCACAGTGCCTGGCGCATAGTAAGTCATCAGCAAATGGAATTAATATTATTATTAAGTTTGTGTTTTATGCATTAAAAGCTCTACCAGCCCTGCCGGTGTGGCTCCGTTGGTTGAGCACTGTCCCATGCACTGAAAGGCTGTGGGTTCGATTGATGTTTCTCTTTCACATTGATGTTTCTCGCACTCCCTTCCTCTCTCTCTGAAAATCAATAAACATATATTTTTAAAAAGCTCTACCAGAAGGAACACAGAGATGAAATATAAATCAATAGCTCATGAACATTTTATTGTAAACTTTGGCTAGAGAGAGAAACAGGGACTCCTCTGTGACGAGACAATGATTGCCTTGCTGACAGTCGTCTGATTGTCGTGCCTGGCAACCTACCATTGCTCTTCAGTCTCCAGATTACACATGTGTTGAAGGATCTGTCCTCAACCCATTAAAAAATATGTGTAGTCCTCAGGGATATTTAATACATCAAAAGTGGTAAAACCCCTCAGGGATTAGTAAGTAATTAGCCTTCATGCCTAATGTGTAAACAGCAGAGGACCCTGAGTTTGGCTCAATCGATGTAATTTTGATGTTAACAGATCATCAGCCAACAGTCAAATAAACTTTGACACCGGGAGTAGACATGTCAACAGAGGCACAATCCGATTTACTATTGACTGATCAGCCAGCTAATTTCCTTTCAGTTTAGTAGACACCTGTAAAACACATCTCTCACCTCTTTGTGATATACATATGTGCAAAGCTTCCTGCTTAATAAAACAACAATAAAGGTAGATCATTGCAGACCACTCATGACTCACTCCATCGGACCGGATTCAGGCTGTTAGGTCTTCGTGAAGGGTCACGAAGAGGCCCTGGTTCCCCCGAGGACATGTCTGTGAGATACTTAACATCTCTGTAATCTAGACACATACCCCTCTGGTCCTCTGGCTCCCCTTCCATTATATTTCTCCTTTTCTTAAAAAAAATCCATATTGTATAATTTACTTCTGTAAATTGACTTTTTGGGCACTCTAAAAAAAGGAGGGGGGGAAGCTCTTGTTCGTAAAATACGGGCCAATGACTGTTTCAACTTAAGAAAAATGTCAGCCAGGCCTTGCAGAAGTGCAGGGCTGGGTCAGGTTGGAATGGAGAGACGTGACATTTTCAAGGATTTTCTCTGTCTTGTGGCTTTTACAAAACACTTTTTAAATAGTTAAGTGTTGAAAGCAGTTCTTATGGACCTGAAATTAGTTATTATTACTGTCCTAGTCACATCTTTTCATTTCATAAAGAAACAGGCCTCTTTCCTTGTATTTTGATAAGCATTACTTATCAGTTCATCTGATCTCTGGGGCTTTGAATCCCTTCTGGCAGGAGTGAGTTAGAACGTTTAGAAAACACTTCTGGAAGCTTATCTGTGATGCAGTCAGCTTTCAGAGTGGCACACAGAAGGAACCGTGAGATTCCATACACGACGAGGCTCATTATTCCAGATGAAAGTTTAGGCTGGAAGACAATAGTGACCCTTCATTATTAAATATATCTAATCACCTCTCTTGCATTAATTGTAGGTAGATGATATTATGGGACAATGGCCATGTGTTTGCAAGGTTGATAATCCAGGAACACTCTCTTCATGAATAGGACTGGTAGCTAGTTGTTCAGTCGATAAACTTAGGCAAAGCATGGAGTCATTTTTTTAAAGATTTAAAATATTTTCTTTTAAATGAGAGTCTCTTCTTAATGTAGGGTCAGGGGCCCTTCTTTGCGCATGAGTTTGTGTAGTTTTTCTTGAATGAATCATACCTGTAAGACATCACCTCTGATTTCCAGTTCCAGCGTCTGCAGAGACGGGTGAAATGTATTAGTTATCAAAGCCGGCCAGTAGGCACAGGGGTGTTCAGTGTCCTATTCTTTCAACTTCTGAATATTTGGAATTCTTCATGTTAAAAATATTTTAAAAATAAAAATATAGAGAAATAAAGCAATCGAGAATTTAAAACATATGAGGAGAAATGGAAGCGCAGAATCATTCTCGAGTTGTACGATGTTACAATCAGCCAAGAGATTCATGCCACTGTTGCTGCTACTGAGCATTGAGCTCAGTGCCCTGGATTAAAGAAACCCATGGTTTGGTGGACAGAAGACAGATATGTACCCCAAACAGTTACATTAGAGTGTCATAAATGCTCTAACAGAGCATATACAGAGGGAGAGAGGAGAGAACTACACCTTCATAGGAAGGTGGGGAAGACATCAAAGAATAGCTGCCAATACTAAACCAGAGAAAAGCAGTAGCTGCTGGTTAGTCCATCCCTATTGCCCGGCCTTGGCCAGGCTTGTGTCGTGAAGACAGGCTCTCCCTCCCCTCCCCAAACAGGCCATGAGCCCCATGCGCAACTGGACTAGTGCCCGGGGTCCTGATTTGTGAGTCCTCCAAACTCAATTAACATTATCATGTTCCTCATCAGGTAGTTATTGAACATGCATTTCTTTTTCTAAATTTTAAAATTTATTTATTTATATTAAAGTATACTCGACATTAACATTATATTGGTTTCAGGTACACAACATGATTCCGTATGTGCGTATATTGCAGAACGATCGCTACAATAAGTCTAGTTAACATCCATCACCACATGTAGTTATAGTTTTTTTTCTTATAATGAGAACTTTTAAGATTTACTCTCTTAGCAACTTTCAAATATGCAATACAGTGTTTTTATCTGTAGTCACCATGCTGTACATTACATCCCCAATGACTTTTTATTTTATAACTGGAACTTTGACCCCCTTCAACCATCGTGTCCATCCCTAATTGCCTACCTTTGCTCTCTATATCTTTGAGCTTGGTTTTGTTTAGTTTTGTCTTTCAGATTTCACATGTAAGTGAGATCATATCATATTTGCCTTTCTCTGTGACTTACTTCCCTTAGCATAATGTCCTGTAGGTCTATCTATGTTGTCATGAATGGCAGTATTTAATAAATTATTATTGATGGCTGAATAATACATATATATTACATTTTCTTTACTCAGTCATTCATTGATGGACCACTTAGGTTGTTTTCATGTCTTGGCTATTGTAAATAATGCTGCAATAAACATGGGGTACAGATATCTTTTTAAAATTAGTGTTTTTGTTTTCTTCTGATAAATTTTCAGAAGTGGAATTGCTGGACCAAAAGGTGCTTCTATTTTTAATTTTTTGAGAAGCCTCCATACTGTTTTCCACAGTGGCTACACCAGTTTACATTCCCACCAGCAGCGCACAGGGTTCTCCTTTCATCACATCCTTGCCAACACTTGTTGTCTCTTGTCTCCACATTCTGACAGGTGTGAGCTGATATCTCATTGTCGTTTTGATCTGTATTTCCCTGATGATTAGTGATGTTGAGCATTTGAGCATGCATTTAAAATGGGTGAAAAAGTCATTTAAGCATAAATTCTCTATTTGCATTTGAGCACCAAGATGTCTGCGAGTCAAAAATGTTTGGAAAAATCTGTGTACTCAGCAAATAATGGACCTGCCCTATTGTAAACCTGTCTTTCATTCATTCAGCAAATACTAATCTAATATCTACCATGTCCAGACTTTTTACCAGATACTGGGCACGTCAACAGAGAAGACAGACACAGTTGCAGAACAATAAGAATATGATACAATTTAGTTAACTTTCTGATTTTGCACCTGAAAACCCACAAACATCATGGGTGCATTCATTCACATGTGTAAAAGTATTTTAAATGCACCACAAAGATTGACATCAAGTTCATGAGCATGATTTCCTCTGGGTATGGAGACAGTGAATGCATCACCGTTACCTGAAAGTTTTCATGCTTTCCCTAGAAAAGGTTATGACAAAATTTCCAACAGTTTTGGGTGGTGATTATCCAGGTATTTGTTATTTTAAAAAATTTCTCTTGTATTTAAAATTTTTTTTAATTTTAAAAATATGCAACAGTTTTGTATTTCCAAAAGGGGAAAATGCAGGAGAATCCTATTTGCAGAATTTGGAGGGTAGAGGTGGGGGAGACAAAGACAGAATTCGTTTTAACTGAGGAGAGAGCCATGATAGTACAGCCGTTCATTGGTGAGAAAGCAAAAGATACATGATGTTGATTATTTACTGACTAGAACAGTTTATTTAGAACAATAAGTAACTTTATCTTTAGATTTTACAGATCATTTCCAGGTTGCATCTGTATTTTGAACAAAAGTTAGTTGTGCTCACCTTAGTTCTAATGGACACAGGTTGCTACTGGAGCCGATAGGCCTGCATTCAACTTGGAACCCGTTGCGTTTCTTGGGAGAAAACGCTTTGTGGAAATAAAGAAGCTTCAGTTTTCTTGGGGGGTTGTGAGTGTTGCAGAGCATTGAGGAAACCATGTAACATGGAACAGTGAGGTTTTGCATCCCTGAGGCCAAAGCATACCACTCTAGTGGGGACGGAGGGACACTGTACTGTAGGTTCCAAGACTTGGAAATGGTCTCCTGCCCTCACCGGCGTATATTCTTTTATCTCTGGTTGGCGTTGCTCGGACACATCGCTCTCACTCTCCTTGCCACGAACCACAGTCATCCTGTCCTCTTGTAGAATGTATTTCTTTAGGCTCTTTAAAAACTTCAGTCATGAAATGCTTAATGTTCTAAATCTGAATAATACATTTTGAATGTAGCTGCATAGCTCCCTCAGGACTGCAGTGTTTTTGTTTTTTTTAAATGGAACAATTTAAAATATTTTCTATGTAAATGGGCACTCAGGGTAAATGATTTTGGTACAAGAGCAGTCGTGTTTCCTAGGTCTAACCGGTCTTGTTCTAGAACAAATACGAGGCATTGGCTGAATTCGAGGTAACGAACACTTTTTAATTGTATGCAATGACCTCTCAGCGTTTAATGAAATTGCAGGGTAGCCTAGTGATTCAAGCCGTGGGCTCTCTAGTCAGACTGACTTGATTCCAAGCCCCGGATCCTGCATTTACTTGCTGTGTGGCCTCGGGCAAGTCTCACACCGTAATTTCCTCTTTGTAAAATAGCTGTCGTAAGGACAGCTAGCGCGGAGATTGCTGCGGCTGTGAGGCCTACAGGGGGAGTTGGGAGAAGTGCCGAGCGCGCAGCGAGGACGGAGTCAGGCAGACCGCCCGTCGCCTCCGCTCTCACTCCGTGCTGCGTGGTCAGCGGGCGGCCTGTCTCTTGCGCCCCGTCCAGTGCACGTCCCCAGATATGCCCTGTTGTCTCAGCTCTTCAGTGACGCACAGACGCCACCTTCCACTAGCTGCATGCACTTAATTTCTTTGTGCTTCTCTTTCCTGGTCCGTGAAGAGTGAGTCCTGATCGGACCGCCTCGCTGGCTGGTGAGGAAATCAGGGAGCAGGTCCTTCGCTCGGTTTTGGTGTCACCCGCTCTTGGCTCGACACGCCTTTCCCGTTCCTCCTTCCCGAACACCCCTCCGCGGGCGCGCCTCCTCTGATTTTTCTTTAGGGTTCTTCCAGGCAGAGTGGCGCGTGTCCCCCCGTGTGTCTCGGTACCGTGGTGCGGCGGGCTGGATTGTCACTGGTTGGCTTTGGACTCGATTCCGTGCCGCCCCGCGTGGCTCCAGCGAGGCCCTGTCGCAACAAGCCCGTGCTCCAGGGTGAGCAGACAGTGAGGTTTAACAGGCGCGTGGGGCCTGTTTCCTTTCAGAAGCGGAGGCCAATAAATAGACTGTTTTTAGGTTGCACATTTATGGTTTGGCCTTAAACCGGCAGGTAGCATTTCAGAATGGCCGGGCTCCGTGCTCTCCAGGGTGGCTGCGCGTTGGGTAGCGGGTTCGGCGCACGGCTTGGGGAGTGGCGGGGACCCAGGCGCTCCGGGCTGGTCCTCTAGGGTCCGGGTACCCTCTGGACAAGCTGTGAGCTCAGCAGTGCTGCATTCTAACAATTGAGACAACGGGACCGAGGTCCCGGGTGGCTGTTACGATGAATGGGAGAGCACGTGCCGCACCGGCCCTGGTACTTCAGTGGGCTCAGTAAACCTCGGGTCTGTCTTCCCATCGCCCCAGCTTTTCCGTTGCAGAAATAAAGTCCTAACTCTCCGAGGTCCCGAGACAGAGAATGTACGTGACATCTGCCCGCTGAAGTTCCGCGCAGGAGCGGGGTTAGCGTTTTGATCGTTTCTTGAATGTCCTGATGGGGAAGCTGAAGGTAGTGGGGTCCTGGCTGGGCTGAAGCCGCGCGCACCGCCGCCAGGCAGGCCTCCAGGTCAGGCACCAGGGAAGAAGGGACGTGAGGGCGGCTCGGGAATGGTCTCGAGTCCTAAAAGCTCAGGAGCCAAGTGACTCAACAAGTACGCACATCACAGCAAGGGTGCCTTCACTCTCTAAGCTGCCGTCTCACTTCCCCTCTCCTTTATCTTTAATTTCAGGAACCTGCAGCCAGAGTCCTAATAATTTCAATGTGTGACTTGCTGTATTTTCCTTAATTTTTGTACCAGTGTATTTCAAATTTTCACCAAACGCAGGTCCCCCCAAAATGTATACACACTTTAAGAGCTGATAGCTCAATTTTGAAAGTGAAATGTATTTTAATAAACACTGCCTTTATAATTATTCAAAGTGTGTGTATACATTTGGGGGGGACACCCGATAATTTCATATTTTAAGTCATGTTTCTTTTTTGAGTTCTTATTGTTTCAGGCTGAGGGTCTTAGAAATTTAGAAGTTTAGCCAAATT
Organism: Miniopterus schreibersii; assembly: GCF_964146895.1. NCBI lineage: Eukaryota > Metazoa > Chordata > Mammalia > Chiroptera > Miniopteridae > Miniopterus > Miniopterus schreibersii. Next base: position 7,217,975 of record NC_138102.1, read on the forward strand.
ATACTTTACACTTCGTGTTTCGTTTTATCGAGCATTTATGTTCCTCCTCGGTCCATGGCCCTGCTCCCCCTTTTCTCACATAGTGTCCGTCTGAGGGGTCTGAGGTCTCCCAGCGTTAGTTGGCTAGTTGGCTGGTTGGCTAGTTGGCTGGTTGGCTGGTTGGCTGGTTGGCTAGTTGGCTGGTTGGCTAGTTGGCTGGCTCGTAGCTCGGATGGAGTCGTGGCATCTTCACTTTGGGCGTGCTCTCCTCCCTTTTGTACAGCAGCCTGCTTTACTAATTACCTTGCTGTTTCATAGAAAGGATGGCTAACTGAATTTCTTCTTCTTTTAATTTGTCCAGGTAGATTAAGACACTTCAAAAAATTCACTCATGTACTCAGCACCCCTTTATGGTGACTGACTGTGGCCTGGCCGCGGTCTAGGTGCTGGGGTTTCTGCTGGTGAGCAGAGGTCCCTCCTGGACCCACAGGTTAGTGATGTCTTGAAGACCGTCTCTTATCCAGTGTTTAAAAAGTCGGTGACTGGCTGTTTTCATTGTCTGATGCTCCTCCCAGAACTCCTTTTCTTTTCACGCAATTGGAACAGTATTATTTTCTGGGAGGTAAATAGATCGGGATCTCTGGCTGCTCTGTCTCAGGAAACTTCAGGCCTGAGTTTTCTCAAAAGGCAAGTAAATGTGAAACAATCCAAGTTGTACATATTTCAAACAGAAAAATTGCTCCAGAAGCCACATGCTACTTTTTTTTAAAATGTGTTTTAGGGGAAGTCTTATGATACAGAATCATTGCATATACACTAAAAGCCATAGCATGTCCCATTCCACAAATGACTGATGGTTCATACTTTCTTCTAAACATGAGAGTGAAGACTTGATCACTGACTCTGTGTTTGTTCTAGACATCTCATTGGAGCTTGTCCTTGGTTCTGAATGATTTGAAATCAGCTATACGATTATTTTCAGAAGTATATATAGATCTCATCAACACATTAAGTTCCTTTGCACCAAAGTAATGTAGTTAGGGGAGTTTCCCTTAAATAATACTTTCACTGCTTTAAAAATCTGTAAACTTTTCAGATGGGCAGAATAATTGGGGTATGTGACAAGGGAATTTAAAAGGCTGTGAAATAGACAGTTTTACGATCTATGGCCGAGGTTCCAGGATGTGTCATTGGAGGACTAGCTTTGTGGCATTTGGGTCTCTGGACTAGAAAAAGGGTTCCATGGTGAACTTTGTTTGGGAAAGATTGGATTAATCCAAGTTAAACCATTTTTTCTTTACTGTCGGAAGCTTAAAGCTATAAATACGCTAATACGAGTGCTTGTTCTCCCAAAGGATGTATAACTAATAGTTTCCCAGGCTGATTTGACCACAAAACTTTTTTCTAAGAAATGTTTACTGGGACTAGTGTTTTCTAAAGTTTACTTTGGAAATGCTGATCTTTCATGTGGGGTGCTGAGCAGAAGTTGGGTATGTGAATTTGTCTCCCAGCCCCATACACCTTTACCCCTGTATGGCCTTGTGTTGTGATTGCTTATTTATTGCCACCTTCCCAGGGGGTCCTGGAGGGCAGGAACTGTCCCTTGCTCATGTTCTACAGTGGCAAGCCCAGGGCCCTACCCGTAATGGTTAGAATAATAGTTTGCTTGATTGAGCATTTTTTCTTTGCCACATGCTATTGATGAGGTATGTGCTACTATCATACCCCTTTTACAGAGGAGGAAACTGAGACACTAGGAGGTTAAAAACTTGCCCAAAGTCACAAGCTAGGAAGTGCTGGGCCGGTAGGTGGTGCTCAACGAAGGTATGACTAATGGATTGATTTATACCCTACCCAAGCCTATGCTAGTCGTCATAGTTTTGTTTTTATAAGTTAATTTTGACTTTTGCAAAGGCAATTATGTATATATTTTAAGAAGTTAAATAACAGAACTATTATAGTAAGTACACCTACACACACACACACACCCCTACTCTCTATCTAGTACAATGAAAAATACTAATCACCTGTCACTCTCCATCTCCCTCCATTTCTGAGTCCCACTTCCCAGGGGCAATCCTTTAAGACTCATTTAGTTGTTTCTTTGGTATTTGTGTAGTTTCTAAATAATGTGCTTGTGATGCTTTATCTTTATTAATTATGGATTTCATCTTTTGTCTTTTTGGTAAGATAAATGAATATTTAGCTTTCCTTATATACTCCCCTTATTCTGTCAATGTAGTTATATAAGAATTTAAAGGTAAATCAGTAATCAGTGTTCATATTATGATGCCTGTATAACTTCTGTTTTTTAAAGGACCAAATATTGTACTATGAGAACATTTGCTTTCTTATACAGCCATTTGTTTTACCTGGAGTTAATGATTGTCTTTTTTTTTTTTTTTTTCATAGATTTTTATATATCTGTCTTTAATTTTTTTCTCTAAATGCTCCATCAGATGAGCCATATGCTCACCAGTACTCATTTTTTCAGAGTGGTCTAGTATTTCAAATAGTTGATTCATTTCCCTGTTTTCTTGGAGAATTTCCTTTGGGAACATCCTGTCCTCCACCGATCTGGACTAATTGCTTTCTGGGCTGGCAGATAGCTGTTATCTGGGAGTCTTCTTACCACTCCTCTGTTGGACCCGCTGTTCTCTAGGCTCCATGTCTCATGTTCCTGGTTTACTTATTTTGCTAGGCTGCATCTCCAGGAGCTCCCTGGGAATATTAATTCTAAGGTCTCTGTGCCTTGTCTTTGTTTCTTTAAAATTTATTTTCTAGTTTTTGTTTGGATCTCTAGGTGCAGTTTGGAAGTTCTGTGTGGGATAGAGCTTGTCCTTTGTTGGGCCTCCCTGCAGGGAGACCTGGAGGGGCTCCTGTGAAGAGGGTCTTTCTCTCCTACCAGTCAGTGTCCCCAGAAGAGTGTGGCAGAATCCAGACCGGCCACAAGTATTTTAGAGCTGAGCGAGGTGTGGCACTTTTCACATAGCCCCATTTTATTCAGAATCTGATTACCTCCCCCAGCTATGCTTGGGGTCCCCAAGTTAAAAAGCTGTCTGGCTTAACCTCTGCAGAAAGTGAAATTTCTGTTGCCTGCCTAGGTTGAGAGTTAGCTAAATTAGGTGGAGGAGTGGGACTGAGTCCCTAAGTTCTTATAAAGTTTTTCTTTTTCTTTTTTTTTTTTTTTTTCTAAAAAATATATCTTTATTGATTTCAGAGAGAGGAAAGGAGAGGGAGAGAGATAGAAATACCAGTGATGAGAGAGTCATTGATTGGCTGCAACCCGCAACCTGGGCATGTGCCCTGACCAGGAATCGAACCCCTATCGCCTGGATCCTAGGTCAATGCTCAACCGCTGAGCCACGCCCGACTGGGCCTTATAAAGTTTTTCAAGCAATAGTCCTCTCTCAGTCTGTCCCATCCCTCACCTTCAACAACTGCATTCCAGAGACTTTCTGGATTTCTTTTCCCTCTTCAGCTCTTAATTTCTTTCTTGTAACAAAGAAGTTTTAAAGTAAATGAAGTGAACACCGGTGTACCCTTCCCCTAGATATATAACATTTTGCTACATTTCTTCCATCCATCCTTCCATCCATCATGTATCCATCTTTTGCACCATTTGAGAGTAGTTGTAAATCATGACATTTCATCTTTAAGGGTACATTTCCCAAGAACAGGATATTCTTTTATGTAATGAAACTAGAATCACCAGATTCAGAAAGTTGAACATTGATATAATGAACAGTGTGTGTACAGTTCATATTTGCCCCATATAATTATCCCAATAATGTCCTGTCTGTTTTTGACTCTTAGCTCTAATCAAACGTCACATGTTATGTGTCTTCAGTCTCCTTTAAGCCAGAACGGTTCCCCAGCTCCCTCTTGTCTTTTATGATGCTAATGTTCTTAAACATTACAGGCCAGTTGTTTTGTAGAATATTCCTCCATCTGAAGTTGGTCTAGTTATTTCTTCATGATTAGATTTAGTTTAAGCATTTGGGAGGGGGGATACTCCACAGGTTATGTTGTCTTGTTTTCGGTGCTTGACATGTGGAGGCCCAGGGTTGGTCTTGGGTCACGGGTGCGGCTAAGTTGGGACGCTGGGTTAGGGTGGTGTACCACTGTCCTTCCCCTTTTGAATAAAAAGTAATCTACTTGTTGGTATTTTGAGACTGCAGGAGTAGCTTGTCCCCCAACAATCTTTTACCCTGTGTTTTATCTTGCTTCGATAATTCTTGCACGAATCACTTTTGTCGCAGTGGCGGTTACAAAGGTGCATTCTAATCCTGTAATTTCTTCTGAAGTTAGAAGTTGGCTTTTGTTTATGGGGAAAGAGCACCATCCTCTCCCGCACACCCTGTGGTTTTGGTGGTTTTCCCATCCCAGTGGGCTCACGGATTCCTTTTGGGTCGGCGTGGGAGAGTATTCTGCCTGCTGCTCGCTGACGGCCGGCTTCTTCCCGATTCGGCTGCGGAGGCCCGTCAGTCTGGCCCTGAGCCCTCCGGGGTGTCCCACCGGGTGTGGAGCCTTTCCTTGCTCCCTGGCACAGAACAGCGCTGCTGCTTCCTGGGCTTGCCCGCGGCCGGCGGGGATCAGTCACTTCTCTAAGGAGCGCCTTGTTTCTGGCGGGGCACAGATTGAGCCCAAGACCACGAGTGCTGTGTGGGTGCCCTGCCTCGGGGGTCGCGCTGCTCCCAGAGCCGCTGGGTGGGCCCAGCTGGGGAGCCGCGACCCTGCGTGTCCCTGGGCTCTGTCCTTCCCCAGGGCCTCCCCGTATTCCTCCCCCAGGGTATTTTCTAGTTTCCTCACCCTCCCTGTGCGCACACAAGTGTCTGGGAATCGCCCCCACACCGCCTCCGTGGCTCCCTCTCCTCCTGGCTGTATATTTAAACTTTCTTCACTCTCCTCACTCAGCTCCCGCCCATCCGTCTGCTGTTCTTCCAGCTTCCAGAATTATCGATGGTTCGCCTGCTTTCATCTTTTCTCTCCTCTGGCTCTCGCTGCCGTTGCAGTGGGCGTCGGGAGCCCTGTGTACAATCTCCCTGTTCCCCCGGCAGCCTCACCGGGGGGGTCCCTCTGTGGGCGACTGGAAGTGAGAAGACAGGGAGAGAGTGGGCACTGTTACTTTCAGCACCCCAAGGAGCTCTGTCCCTCATCCCCCCTTCACCTCCCCGGCCGCAGGCCTCTCCTGGAGCCTCGCAGGCAAATTAGAATCCTGTGCACCCTTTGACACTTCTTTCTCGCCACCCAGGGGTGGGGCTCCTTTTCACTGGTACTTGGTGACACCTGAAAGCTCAGAGACGTGGGCAGTACTAGAGGGAATGTGGCCCGCGGTCTGATGACATGTTTGCACCGCACTTGAGGACTGAATGCTCCCGGCTGGGGCGTCCTGGGTGACGTGGGTTAGAATTAGCAGACCTGCCCGGAGGAAGCACAGGCCACACTGCCTCTCCAATCTGGTTTCGATATCTTGGTTTTTTCACTTAATTGAAATTAGAACAGACTTTTCCCATAAACTGTCACACTTGGATTTTCAAAACCACTTTGATGTCTGTTATCTCTGCTTATTCACAGTGAACATCGTTTTCAATTTTAATTTTCTTTCTACTCTAGGAAATAGGTTGAGTAGAAGGCTGAATAAAAAAAAAAAAAGGAAAGAAAAAGTAAAATTTCACCTTAGAATCCTAAGAATGCCTTTGGTATCCACTCCTATTTCAGGGATAACTAGGGGTACAAGAGGGATTTTTAGGGTGGGGATATATGTGAGCTCAGGTCGGTGGTGCTCAGGGGTTAGAATGTCGGTCCCGGCACCGAAGGGTCGCGAGTTTGATTCCCAGTGGGGCATATACCTGGGCTGCAGGTTTAATCCCAGCCCCGGGCAGGGTGTGTATGGATGGCGACCAATTGATGTGTCTCTCTCACATCGATGTTTCTCTCTCTCCCCCACCCCCGCCATCTCCCTCTCTTCCACTCTCTCTCTAAAAAATAAAACATCAATGGGAAAAATATCCTCTGCTGAAGATTAAAAAAAAAGATGATGTATGTGAAGCAGCCACCGCCTCTGAAGCAGTGGGCAGGTTTCATTGATTGCTCTGAGCTTTGGTAAACAAAAGCTGGCACCTTCCCTCCGTGGCTTTTCCGCTGCGGAGCTGCCCAGCAGTGGTGCGTCCTGGTGGTCAGATCTCAGACGTACGGCGGGTCCACAGGCTCGCTCTCCGCCGGCGCCTCCTTCCGCACTTGCCATATTGGCCCGTTTTACGGGATCCTTTCCCCGGTGCTTTATTTATTTATTTGCTCTGCGTGCATGGTGGCATTGTGGGTAAAGCTGCTTTAAATCAGAATCATGCGAAATAAAAATATCTAAAGAACCATTTTGACCGGGAATGATGCGAATCTTTCAACATAAATCATCTCTGCTGATTGGCTTGGCGATTTCAAAACAGGACGAACATCTTTAGCGACGCTCACGGTTTGGTTTTGCTTTGCTGCAGATTAGGTTAGGCGACAAATTCCATCTGGCTGGAGCTCCATGCAGTCTCTCTATTGATTGGTTATATTGGGACTTCATGGGAGTGTCCTTCAAATCTCTTTTCCCAGCATTTTTTAAAGCTCCATTGAAAAAAAAAAAGAAAGAGAGAAAGGACCCTGCATTGTTACTCTTGTTTCAGTGTGCGTCCAACATGCAAAACATGGTCCTAAATTTTTAATTAGCTAAGTGAGTGCTGAAAAGGAAAAGTAATATAACAAGCCTGGGTGAGCAGCTGGATGTGTTGCCATGACGACCAGTTCAGCAGGCTGCCAGCGAGCATGTCAATGGGTGATGCTGGGAGAGGGCTTTGAAACAGTGCCTGCGAGCCACAATGTGATTGGTCACGCCTCTGTTGTCTTTGTGTGAACCGGAGGATGCTGGGTAAGACCTAGAGTGAATGCTCAGCTTGTCTCAAGGCTGCAATGAGGTAATGCTTCTGAATCTTTGGGGATTATGAGCTCCTGCCTCCAAAAGACTGCAGTCTAGAGTGTTTTCATTCCTATTGGCGTTAATTGCTGACTGTAACATGTTAAGAAGTTTTACAGCTGCTTTTTCTTCTTTCTGCTATACGTGCGTGTGTATGTGATAGATAAGTTAACACGTGTGCATGTTGCATATAGAATCTCAAGCGCCTTCTAAAAAAAGAGATAACCCTCCATATTAGTCATTCTGCTTAGAGTCAACATTTCTTTTGACTGCTGGCGTCAGTGACAATAGCTGTTGATGGATACATGATATATTAAAGTGCTTTTATGTTGGGTAAGCAAACTTGTTCATTTGTACAGGATATTTGGGCATTGATTACTTTCTGAAGTCTTTTATTTATGATGTCTTCTGATAGATAGGAAGGCGGTTGTAAAGAGTGTCGGATTTGCTTGGTCAGGAGGTTTAGTTCATTTTAGATTCCTTGAAGTTGGCCGGTTTATAGCCTAATATTGATCATATATAGTTTCTCATTAATTGAACATAATATTCGACTGCTCCAAAATTATCTACTAGATCATGGGTTTGACAGTTGAAACTTAAAGCTCTAAAGGGGACACTGTTTTTACAGATGCAGAGATCAGAAATGTTAATGGGCTGTGTGTGAAACAAATGAATCCAAGTGCTGATGTGACAGAGACGCTGGAGCTCAACCCTGAGCCCTCGCTCTGGTCGTCTGCGAGGCAGTGACGTGGATTCTCTCCAGGGCTTTTTCGGGCGGTTAGAGAATGTTTCATCACATTCATAAACAGTGACCCGGTGCCCTGGAAAGGTTGGGAGAGCATCTCCCAATGCTGTAAGGATCACTGGGGGGGGGAGCCGAGTGGATGACCCGGGTCATCGTGCCACAAATGGAGAGCATGTGACTTAGCTTTTGGACAGAGCTCGTGGAGCTGTCATCCTCCTACCCTGTTGTATTTACCTCGCAAAGAGCTCATAAAAATTTATAAGCCTTTAAATGGATAAACAAAGAATAAAAACACCTCGAACAATAACGAATGGCTTCTACGGCTGCTGCTGCATAGTCCGGCCAACTCTGCCAGCTCCCTTGCTTTGCAGGAGGTCAGGCCACGGGCATGCGGTTGAAGCCATCACAGTTTACAAAATGCAAGACCACGCAGCAGGAGTCACTACCTGGTCTTGCTGCAAAGCACATTTTCTTTACTCTTTTAAAGAATTTAAAGCTTGCTTTAATTTGACCGTCTGCATGGTTTCTGTTTATATATCTTTGCAAAGGAAGACTTACCAAGGATGAATATATGTGATAGTATATCTGGGTTTTAAGTACTGTCATCAGTTCCAAATACCTGTGGCACAAATAGGGTTGTGGGGTGTGACTTCACAGCCACGTCCATTCTGTCTCATGGCATAACCGCCAGAGCCAACCGCCTGCACTTCTCCGTGAATGGGGAGGCTCTGAGAGGAGGCCGGAGTCCTTTGTCTAAAACAAAGCAGGGTGCAGCCACCCCGTGAAGAACGCAGGAAAAATCCACCTGTTGATAACACTGGCACTTTTTCCTCTATGAAAAATTTGATGTTCTGCTCCCTTCATGTCTCTGGGGAGAAATTAATGGTGTGGTCTCAAATCTTAGGCATGCTTTGCTCGTTTAAACAGTTTTCAGGTTCATTAATGATTCAGCTTTCATAAGATTGGATGCTTTGTAGAACAGTCCACTTGTTACTGGCAAGATCGGTTCCCTTTGTTATCTGGCAGGCTGTGAAAGATCCTTGCTTTAAAATTTAGAAATCATATTTATTCATCCTTGTAGGAAGAAGGCGTCTGTATTTTGTGTAACTATAAGCTAACTTGTTTTCTTTAATCAAGTAGCAAAACTCTAGTCTTTTATTGAGGTGATTTAATATGTCCCTGTGGGTCAGATTATGATCTCCCCAGATCTTCATTATTAAATCATCTCAGAGCATTTAACATGTGCCAAATGAACATGTTAGAGATTAAGTAAAGTGAAAAGTACCAAAACTTCCTGTTGAATTTAGTGTTTCACGAGCTTTTTACTAGTTCAAAAGCCCTCTTGAAGAGGAGAGATTGCAAGTTCCAACTGGCATGAGTCATTATATCCCTCGACAGGCTCACGGTAAATGACTTCTGAGTGATGCGCCCGGAGATTAATGGCAGACGCGGTTGCTTTGCCCGCTTTCATCGCCGATGTTATCAGGTGAAGCCCGTAGCTCGGCAGAGGGCTTTGCTCAGTACTAATGTGCAATTGATGATACAGGTGGTTGGTAAAGTTTTCAAAAATTCGACCCTTTGGAGAAATCTAGAGGGAAGAAAAATGCTTTTAGATTGAGGGATTCAAGAAATTAAAAATATGCTTTCTTTAAAGATTCACCCTTGACAAACAAATCACAAGCCCACCACACTTACATGACAAAACCCTAATTAATTAGTTCCACTTCCTTCAGCAGAAGTTTTGGTCACTTCCCCTCCCTAAGTTGACCCTTCTGGTATACTCACCAGTCACAAAGTCCCTGCCTCCCGGGGGTGGGAGTGAGGGGGCCCATGTACACGCCTGGGTCTTCATTCACGGGAAGCGCCTTCACCTGGAAACGAGGAGCGGGGAGTGATTGTTGCCCCAACTGAGAAAAACGTGGTCTCTGTTCTCAGGGGCTTCCTTATGGCATCAGAGTCACGTTCGTGTCCCACTTCACTTCGTTAATAAGGTGCCACTGAAACGATTTTCGCAAGTGGCACAACTTTTTGGAATCAGAAACTCAGTGCTGCATGTGGATGTCATCCACTTAAAAATGTTATTTCTAATACGGTGAAAATAAGACCTTCCAAAGCCACAGCCTGCTAATTCAGAGTCAGCCGCTGAAACGGGGGCCGGTAGGAAATGTCCCCGTCTCCTTCCCGAAGGGGTCTCCTGGCGAGTTGGCCACACGGGCGTGTGTGCGGGGACACTGTCTGCTTTAGGGAGCGCGCTCCGAGGCTCTGCAGGTGCTCATGGGCAGCTGATGAGTGTTCAGGTAATATGTTTAGAAAGGACTTTTTTTCAGATCGTTATGATCTAGAATCTCCTTACTCTCCTTTATTATGGTGTCATTTGCACATTTGTTTGGTGTTAATAGGTCCAGTCCTTTTGTTCTTGGAGCTGTTGCTGCTTAGGTTGAATATAGGGTGAGGTTGTATGTAACGTATAATGTCGGGGCAGCAAAGGCTGCCTTTATCAATTTTACATCTTCCTGTTGGTTCCCTGAGTTGGTGGTTTACTTGTAGGGTTAGGTATCGTGGCTTTGTCTTCATAATACCTTGCCCAGCGCTCAGCATAAAACAGGTACTGATACATGTATCTTATCTAGTTGTTAAGAAATTTGGTGGGTTTTTATATGGAAAAGTTACCCTCAAACTCAGACATAGGAAGTGGAAGGGTCCTATGAAATCTTAGATAGGTTGCCAGTTGAATTTTCCTCTTATCAAGTAGAGTTTCTCGTCTTTACGCAATTCCCCTTTTATTTAACATAAAAGTCTTATATTCTGAAAAATCTGAAATTTAAAAAAAGAAATGCAGTGGAATTTAAATTAAACCAAAAGCGTCAGCATTGCCTTTGTGAGAGAGGGGATGGGAGAGGGTCTGGGATACTGACCAGAATCATGTTTGAACCCTGAGTGTGCCACTTACTCACTGGGAGACAGAGAACAGTAGAGTCCTGGCTGTTTAAGTGAGGATTATCCCTATATCACGGGGCTGTATTAATTAAGACAACCTGCATAGAGTGCCCGGCATATAGTACCTGCCGGGTAGTGGGTGCTCAGTAAGTGTTAGTATCCTTTACCTCCTGTTGGCATTTACTTGCTACAATGACCACATTCTTTTAGCTTTAATGGGATATCTTTCCTGCTGGGACAGGAGAAAATGATTTGTTTTCTTCACCTTTGATAAGCTATTCTAGAGAGAGATTTTTCTGATATGATAAGTAATTTTTATCACTTACTTTTATGTAATATTCTTGGTTTTATCTACTTGAAAATAGGGATGTAACGGATATCAACATATTTAGAGCATTTGATATCGAGCACATCCCTGCTTTCAAGGGGATGAAACTGAGGCTATCACATCAGTACAGGAGCGTCAGGCAGGAGGCACAGGCTGGCAGCTGTGCTTAGGGCGATGGGTGGAAGAAGCCAGCAGGAGGTTTGCTGGTGGTCCAGGTGCAAACCAAAGAGGCAGAGAGCTGGCCAACGGCAACATTCAGACATTGGGTAGACTAGCTTTGTTGACTCTTTGGATTATGGGGGGGGGGGGGATGGACAGAGAAGAAAAGACAGGAATCTGGTCACATGGCTGCATTAGATTGTGGTGTGTAACCTAAGCTGGAGATACAGGAGGTAGCAGGATTTATGAGAAAGCTAACACACTCAGTTTTGGACCTGCTGAGTTTGAGGCCCTGGGGACATCTAGATGAAGTTGTCTGCAAAGAGAGAGAGGCAGGTCTGGAAGTCAGGGGAGAGTTTTAGGGCCAGAGAGGGAGGTTTGGCTCTCATCAACTGCACATAGCTGTGGGGTACAATTAGGGTAGTGGGTGGGAGTGCCTGCGCCGGGGCTGGGGCTGGAGCTGGAGGAGAGCTGAGGTCAGAGCCCTGGCCAGCTCTCCTTTCTGGAAACTGACAGAAGAAACTCAGACCTTCCACATGAATTTAGAATCTAGATTTCCTTTTAACGATTTACACATGACTGGTTTCCCCAAAGAAATTGATAAGTTTACTGTTTGGAAGTGAAAAGCCAAAGCTGGAAGGAAGCACAGCCATCTAATGCCGCCCGTCTGCACTTGACTGACAGGCCGGTGGGTCTCGGAGTCAGTGGGAGACCTTTGCTGTTTCGCCGCCCGCACCCTCCCAGTGACAAACGCGCACTCTGCAGGAGCTGTGCTCGGGGGCTGTGCACTCAGGCCAAACCACAATCCCTCTGCCTTCCGTGAAGGTTCTGCAGATGGCTGTGGAAAGCAGAAGGTGCTAAGCTCTAAAACAGGAGCATAGAATGAAAAGCTTTTGTCCATCTTCAGAGTGATCCGTGTATAATTAAGAGGGAGTGACCTAGGGCTCATGTGGCAATTGTGGCTTAGTCTCCTAACTACTTTTGAGAGCTGTTAAATCAAGCAAATTGTTCTTTACTTCGTTTAATTTTGTTTCAAAACTTTTCCCCTTCGGTATAACTCTATCGATAGCGTAGTTATTTATGCATCTCTATCATTAAAGCTGTTTATTAACTGTGACCTTGGGCAAGTTACCTAATTCTCCTGGGTTTCATCCATACAATAGAGATAATAGTATTGTCATGACAAGTAAGTGAGATGGCATGTTTAAAGAGCCTTGCCCGAAAGTGTAGACATTGTTATCAATAGCAGGAGGGTGGGGAGAAATATTCCGAGGTCCTGGGTAGGCGTTGGAAGGGAGAGGAAAGTGGTTAAGGTAATGGGGGGCAGGGGTGTGCACAGGGGAGGTGCTTATGGTGGCGTTATCCGAAAAGGAAATGGCACAAGGGGAAGAAAAGGGAATGTGATGGCGTTTGGTGTCCTTTGCAATGAATGAAGGGTGGGGAAGACGCTGGAACACACACTGGCCACCGGAGGGGCGTTTCCATCCCTGACGGTTGGATATTTGGGGCCCAAGGTGTACCCAGCTTTAGATCCTTTGTTTCCCTGTGCTCTGATTGTTTTGTTTGCGTGCTGTTCATTTACTGAAACCAGACAACATTGGATTGTGGGATGTGGTGAAACAGTGATGTGCAGAAGGAAAGTAGGTAGAGCCCTGTTTAGGATTTAAAAGACTGTCAGCCTTGGATTATATAGGATCCATTGCTAAAAAAAGTATGGAACATTAAAACTTATAAAACAGTGACTCAGTAATGTCAGTCTTGGCAATTGAAATACGAAAGTCCCTTTTTTTTTTTTTTTTAAGGCAAGAGAAGATAAAATGAAGAACACACAGCTTAAGGAAAAATAATGAGGTGATCCTGTTAAAAAGAAATTGATTAGTACCCACTAATGCAATAGCTGAACACAGTGCCTTTCATTAATCAAGAAGATACCAGGGTCAGTAACGCTCGGCTTTCAAAACCCTGGACGTCACCAAAGGGCTGGGGGATGCTTGTGGAATGTGTGTTGGGACTGTAAAGACCTCTGCCCTTCCCCTCTTGCCCAACTGAGATCCAGCCCAAGGCTTCTCAAGATGTTGGCACTGCACAGACCAAAACATTTCAATAACGTGTGGTGGACCAACGTAAGATCACCAGCTTTTAGTCCTGGCAAGTGAGGACTCAAAAAAAATATTATCTGTGCCTTAGCTGATTTGGCTCAGTGGCTAGAGCATCGGCTGGTGGACTGAAGGGTCCCAGGTTAGATTCCTGCCAAGGGCACGTACCTCAGGTGCGGGCTTGATCCCCGCTCCTGTCGGGGTGCACGTGGGAGGCAACCTGTAGATGTGTCTCTCTCACATTGATGTTCCTCTCTCTCCCCCTGCCACTCTCTCTGAAAAGCAGTGGAAAAAATATACTTGCGTGAGGATTTAAAATATATGTATATTATCTGTTACCATAAAAGAGGGGTCTTTTAACATTAAAAGCAGGGGCATTTCACACACGCACACATGCAAAAGGGAAGACGAACATAAGTAAAAGACAGTTTTTTAATCAAGTAAAGTTCTCTTTATGAAAAATTTACTGTGTTGCCCTTTATGCTAGAATCAACAGGTCTAGCATGAACCGGTTGAGATAACTGTCCACACAAGCACAGATGGAAGACCAGAATTTGGAAAGTACTGGCCCAGCTGTCACCTTCCTGGCTCCCAGGTGACCAGCCCAGGACAGCTCAGGAGACAGAAATCCTGCCACTTCTGCTAAAACTCAGAGCTGGAAAGACTAACACTTTTTCTGGACCACTGTGTGCCCCAAAGCCAATGCATCAAAGGGATCTTTGTTACCGGGGGATTTTTTTTCTTTCTTGAGACCGGGTTGGGTTGGGTTGGGGTGGGGGGAGGGTAGAGGGATAAAAGGTGAACAGTAACAACACAAGGTGGTGACAATTTAAATACTGACAGAGATTAAGTATATGGGACTTTAAGCTATTTGCGCAAGAATGTTAGATTCTAGCGTAAAGTAATAGTATATAGTATCACAACGGGCACATCTTTCTTCATCAGTCGTTTGATCTTGAAATAAGCATTTTATGGGGTGTGGGACTTTAAAGGGGACAGTTTTGCTATTCTTCTGAGAATGACTCCATTATTTAAAGCATGAACATGGGAGACATACTAATTTTTTTTTTTTTAAGTTAGAAAAATTCACTAATCTGAACAGATCATTAAGAGTACAGTCTCCTTTATCAAAGTGTGTGTTACTTAAAAAAAGACATTAGGAAAAAAAAAAGATGGTAAAGTTTAAAAGCTGGGCCGTGATTTGTCCACAAGGAAAAGGGTAAAAGTTAAAATGTGGGGGGAAAATACACGATGACTCCTTCATTATAAAGGAGCTTACGAATAACTCGTGGATACATTTGATAAACTTAGAATGCTTTATATTAACAACTTAATGTTCAGAAACCTTTACTTTTTACTTACTTTAAGATCAGCTTGAGTTGTACTTATTCCTGGTGTATTTACTCCGGTTTTGTAATTTGCAGGGTTTGCCCTCTCTCTCTCTCTCTCTCTCTCTCTCTCTCTTTCATTCCGCACCTGAGGACATGCTTTTATTGATTTTAGAGAGAGAGGAAGGAAGAGAGAGACACAGAGAGAGAAACTTTGATGCGAGAGTGAAACCTCGATCGGTTGCCTTCCTCATTCACCCCAACCGGGGCTTGAACCTGTGACCTTTCCATGTTTGGGAGGAGGCGCCAACCACCTGAGCCACACGGGCCAGGGCAGGGAAGTAAGTTTATGTGTCTGGTATTGTGGAAACTGTTGATCTAGGAGTACAGATCCAAACAAAACAAAGTATAAAGGAGCTGATCAGTCACCCACCCCTCAGTGTAGACTGCCTCGCTGTCCTCTGCCCAGACATGAGAGAGCACTTTATACCACCCCGTTGGCTCTCTTGTTCCCCCTGTATAACTCTGTGTGTGTGTGTGATTGGATTTGAGTTTTCTGTCCTGAATTTGCGTTAGAAATCAGATTTTCCTCACTTTATAATTCCTGTGAACGGTGGGGTTGTGTGTAACATCTCAGACATCTCCTGTGGCCTTTGCCCTCTGACTACCCATCAGAGATGTCCACACCTGATTCAAGTTAAATGGTTCCCCAGCCCCGGGGTGAACGGTGAAAGCTGTGTCTTCTCCGCTGGGTGGGAGCTGCTCTGGGTGGCCCACTGTGCAGAGCAGACCAAGCACAGCTTGTCACTCTGTGACGGGAGCCCTTGGGGCCCCATTCCCTGATCCAGGTCACATCACTGTGCCCCACCAAGTCCTTGCCTAAGTGTACCCCTCAAGTTTCATGGGGGTATCATGCAGAAGGAAGGGTGGTCACTACCTATGCTCAAGGAAAATGTTTGGGTGACTCCCCACTGACAGTAGGGGTCATCCGCGTGAAGCAGTTTGCACTAAGCGGCCTTCCTCTCACCCTGCCCCTCAGAGTGCTGCTGCCAGTAGCCAGACTCTAACTCCTCATTTGGACCGAACGGGAAAGTGTGTCCAGTGCACGTAAGCCTTTTCTAACAAATCTGCTCGCGCCGCAGATGTGACTTTCAGATTTTACTTCGTAATAAGGCAGCATTATAAATATTCCTTGCCCACCCACCGTGCCGTCCACTGAAGATTTCTGCTTCACAGGCACTTGCTGTTCTATGACTAACCTGCCCTAGCTGTGTCATAGTGAATGATGTATGTGACATAAACATTGTCTTCATAGAACTCCTCTTGATGTGTTCAGTGACTAATAACCCTCCCACCCCCCAGTGAGAAGGCCATGAGAATTTCTGGGTCAAGTTATTTATGGATGCAAGAATAATTATTGAGATGTAATGTTTGAGAGTTTTTCTTTTGGTGGAATTTTTTGAGTTGATAGAGTTCAGAAGCTAGTCATGCTCATATTCTGAACAAATAGGAATGACATACCTCTGGGAACCACAAATGGCAACAGTTTGAAGGGAAAGTAGGAGGAGTGAATATCCTTGAGTCTCGGGCCATGCTCATTTCCCGTCTCAGATATAATGGCCTCAGCCAAGCCTGAGGAGGGGTCTTGGACGTACCTGTTACTCTTCCATGTGTTGTGCTGATAAAAGAGAGGGTCAGAAAGGGAAGCGATGAACATAAATTACACTTGATGGCAGTGATCTGGTTTGTGGGTACTGCAGGTGCCTCCTTTCTCCTGGTTCATATAATACTGTTAAGAAAACTCATTAGTCCTTGTGCCAGAGGGTAGGCTGGGGGATGAAATAGCAGCACTCATGTCAATTACTTTAGCTTCTCCTTAGTAATTCTAAAGAATATATTGAGGCCAAAGAGGCTGGGACCACAAAAAAGGAAGTAAATTCTAGTTAACCGTGTCTGTCTACCATCATCACAGAGGTGGGAAAGGGGGAGGGGTTTGGTATGTGGGGAATGGATGAACTGAAATGATATCTTTTTGAGACTAAAATAAAAAAGTTTAAATCTCAATTAAATATTCCCTAAAATAAAAGTAAGCCTTTATAAAAGGAAAACAAAGTTAACATGTCTACTTCTATTATCAAAAGTACTTAATTATTATTATGGTTATTTAAACAATAAAAAGTAATTACACTAAAGAGAAGATTCCATTTCTGAGCAAGGTAGAGTCAGCACACTCTGCCCTGTCTCTCCCCCTGAACATAGCTGGAACCCTGGACCAAAGGCAAGGAGCAGGTATCCAAGGACTGTAAAAGGTAGGTGGTAGCAGGCACCTTGGGGAAGGAGACCAGAAATCAAAGTACCATCACTCTGGTTGTGAGTTTCCTGTTTATCTTCACTCTGGTATCACCTGGAATAGACTCAGACCCCCGTAGGACACACTGGTGTGGACAGAAAGATCTTTAAGAGGATTCTTCACTTTCTGGCCTGAGGCGCAGGAAAGAGGACTCACAGTGTGCAGGGAAGTCACTGCTCTTGTCCTTCTTTTCATTCTTTCCCATCCAACCTGTACTCAGTCCTACAGACACACAGTAGCAGTGGGGTCTGGGCAGTCATATAAACCTGTGAAGGTAGGGAAAATCCTCTTTGATGAGAGTAACTGTGATCCCAAGAGTATCGGGTGAATTCCCATTACTTTTTTCTCTCTATCTCTGCTCCCACCACTTGGCACCAGATTGAGACATAGTTGCTGGAAGTACGTGGCTGAGCAAGGAAACTAAAGCCTCAGTCTTCTGGCAGAAGGACCATGAAAGGGGGCCCCAGGGAACTGTAAAGTGTTGAGATCACAGAGGGGAGGGAACTCAAGAGAGATATCACACTTCTGAGCTGTGCATGTGTACATCTGATCCTAAGCAGCATTTCAAACAGTGAGATCTGAAATACGAACTAGACCACCACAGAGGCCTCAGCTTGACCACTGAATGGTATACACATGAGACAGATTGAGATAGCATTGCAAAGGCTTTGAGCACAGTGACATTCAAATCACACCTGACAGAAGGTGATTTGGGAATTGCAGCGTGAACTTAACCAAATTGATTGCCTCCTGCAAAGAAAAAAAGAAATCAACATTTTCCTTACGATCTAAAAACTCAGATTTTCATAACATATTAATCAACATTATGCAAAATCACTCAGCGTACAAAGAACCAGGACAGTCTCAAATTATATAGGAAAGGACAATCAACGGTTGACAATGCTGAAGTTTCACATGTTGAAATTATTAGACAAAGACTTTAAGTCAGCTATTCTAATTATGGTCCAAGAAGTGTGCTTAAACACTAGTGAAAAGAAGGGAAAGTGGAAAGGAATAGAGGCTATAATGTAGAACCAAGTGGGTATTTTAGAACTGAAATATATAACAACCAACATTAAAATATATGGGTGTGCCCAATAATAGAATGGAGAGAATGGAAGAGTCTGTGGATCTGAAGATAGATCAGTAGAAGTTATCAAATCTCAACAACAGAGAATAAAATATTGAAAAAAGTAAACAGAGCCTTGGGGTATATGGGGCAATACCAAAAATGTCTAACATTTGTGTCATCAAAGCTGTGGTGTGATTTGAAAAAGTATAAAATAATAATGGCTAAAACTTCCTAAATTTGGTAAAAGACATAAACTCTCAGATCCAAGAAGCCCAAATAAGCCTAAAGAGGATAACAAAGAAATCTATACTCAGACATATCACAAATGACTGAAAACAAAAAGGAGAAAAATCTTGAAAGCAGCTAGAGAAAAATGGTATATAACATACAATAGAACAAGTTGAGTGACTGCAGATTTTTAATTAGACACCACGAAAGCCAGCCTGAAGTGGAACAATATTTTTAAAGTATCCAATACTTATCTTTCAGATAAGAAGGTGAAATAATGACATTTCAGATAAAAATAAAACAAAAATAATTGACTGCCAGAGATCTGCTCTAAAAGAAATGCTGATGGACAGAAAATAATAACCAGAGGAAAATTTGGAGCATCAGGAATGAAAGAAAAGCAAGAATGGTAAATATTTGGATAAATATAATGAACCATTTTTATCTTTGTATAATGATGGAAAACAGATATAATGTAATGGAGTTTTCAGTGTATATAGATGTAATACATATGACAACTATAGAGAGAGGAAGGTAAAAGGGCCAATATAGTGTAAAGTTTATCACTTGAGGCAGTGAAATATTAATTCTAAGCAGACTGTGAAAATTTATGTATACCAAAATGCTTAAAACAACAACTAAAACCGCTATACAAAGAGATATGTTAAAAGCTTAGATCATTTAAAATAGAATACTAAAAAATATCCAGTTAATCCAAGTGGAAGTAGGAAAGGAAAACAGGGGAACAAAATCATGGTAAAAATATAAAACAAATAATAAAATGGTAGATATAAAGCCCAACATTTAAAAACTGCATTGAATGTAAGTCATCTAAACATATCCAAAAACATTCCTTTCAAATCCTCAGAGAACATCCACAAAGATAGATGAGATTCTGAGACATAAAACAAACCTAAAAACAGTTAAAAGAATTGAAAGAATCCAAAGTATGTTATTTTACCACAATGGAATTTACCTAGCAGTCAACAACAGAAAGATACTGGATAAATCCCCCAATACTAGGAAATTAAACAACGTGCTTCTGAGTAATCCATGGATCAAAGAGGAAGTCTCAGAGAAAGTAAAAGGTATTTTGAGGTGAACAAAAATGAAAATACAACATACCACAATTCATATGAAGCAGACAAAGCAGGGCTTAGAGAGAAATATATAGATTAAATGCTTATGTTAGAAAATAAAAAAGATCTGTAGTGAACAGTCTGTACCTTCACTGAAAGAAACTAGAAACAGAAGAGCAAAATAAACCCAAAGCACGCAGAAGGAAAGAAGTAATAAAGAGTGGATATCAGTGAATTTGAAAACAAAATGAATGGAGAAAACCATTGAAGTCAAAAGCTGGTTTTTTCAAAAATAGAAAGAAAATTCATAAACATCTAGCCAAATTGACAAGGAAGTAAGATATAAATGATAAGTATTAAGTGAGTGCCACAAACAGCTCTATGCACATAAATTTAACAATTTAGATGAAATGGACCAAATCCTAGAAAGAACATTGTATCAGAACTCACTCAAGAAGAAATCGATTACCTGAATAATCCTATATCCTTTAAATACATTTAATTTATAGGTAAAATTTTACCCCAAGAAACCCAAACCCAAAAACACCAGGTCCAGATAGTTTCGCTGAAGAATTCTACCAAACATTTATGGAAGAAATACCACCAATTTGACATGATCATTTCTAGAAAATAGAAGAGGAGCAGCACTTCCCAACTGGCTTTATGAAACCAGCATTATCCTTATGCCCAAACCAGACAGACAATACAATAAAAACACTACAGACCAAATCTCCTCATAAACACAGATGCTAAATCTACCCCCAAATTTCAGCAAATTGAATCCAGCAATACATAAAAAATAATAAACCATGACCAAGTGGGGCTTAGCCCTGGAATGCGAAGCTAATTCAGCATCTGAAAATCAATTAATGTAATCCACCATATTAACAGACTAAAGAAGAAAAATCACATGATAATATCAATTGATTCAGAAAAAGCAATTGATGAAATTCGACATACACTTATGATAAAAAGCTCTTAATCTAGGAATAGAAGCCCACTCCCTTAACATAGGATAAAGGACATCTGCAAAACTCCGCAGCTAACATCATACTTAATAAAGACTGAATACTCTCCCCTTGATTAGGAACAAGGCGAGGATGTCTACTCTCACATTCCTATTCAACATCATACTGAAATTCCTTAAAAAAAGAACCAAAAGGCTTACAAATTATAATAAACGGTCCCTATTTGCAGACAACATGATTGATTACATAGAGAATCCCAAGAAATAAACAAAAGAGCTCCTAGAACTACATTGCTGATTGGATTGCAAAAACTGTACAACCCATCTGGAAAAATGGTTTGGTGGTCTCTTATCTTATAAAGATAAAACCACCCTGACCGTATGACCCAGCAGTCCCGCTCCAAGTATGTGAACCATGAAGAATTTCAGTAGCGCTGTGCTCGGTGAAAGAAGCCAGTCTCGAAAGGGTACATTCTGTAACCATGTCATTTCACTCATGTGGAATTTAATGAACAGACTGAACTACCAAGCAAAATAGAGACAGACTCATAGATAGAGAGCAGACAGACAGCTCTGGTGGGGGGGGGTGTGTGTGTGTGTGTGTGTGTGTGTGTGTGTGTGTGCGCGCGTGTGTGTGCACGGGGAGGGGAAGGGGGAGGTTGGGGGAGGTGGGATTGAGAAAAAGGGGGAAAAAGAGAATTCATGGATATGGACCACAGTGTGGTAATGGCAGTGGGGGAAGGGGGTTGGGTAAAGGTGGAAGAGACCATAGAGGGGATAAATGGTGATGGGGAAAATGAAATAAAATAAAAAGGTTATGTACTGTATGATTCTATTTAGGCGACATTCTGGAGAAGACAGAACAGTAGGGTCAAGGAGCATCTCAGTTGTTTGCAGGGACTAGGGGTTTGTAAGGAGCATCATGGAGTTTTGGGGATGGTAGAACTGTTCTGTGTGACGCCATCCTGATTGGGGTGGTGGTTACACAAATCTACATATGTGTTAAAGCTCACAGAACCTGCCTCAAGAAAGGCCTTGATTTTGTATGCGTTAATTTCTAAAATTATGTTAAAAAAATTATAGATTTTCATGGTCAAAGCGAACGGTGCCTGATGTTCTTGTGATTGCTTATTGATTAACTAGATTGGTGCTGTCCAATGGAACTTTCTGAGGTAATGGAAATGTTCTATCCAGGGTGGGGCAAAAGTAAGTTTACAGCTGTGAGTACTCGAAAAACAGAGTTTATTCTTGTATTATTATTTATTAATTATCGTATTATTTTCCATATGACCAACTATAAACCTACTTTTCCCCCACCCTGTATACGCTGTGCCCAATACGGTAAAGACCATGTAGCTGTTGAGCACTTGGAAGAGAGGAACTAAAAATTTAATTTGACTTAATATAAATTGACTTCAAGTTAAATAGCCATGCATGCCTAATGGCTACTGTATTGGACAGAGCAAATATAGGGGCTTGTATAATCACTGTGATCCTAGACGGCAAAGAAGTTCATTTTCCATCCATTCATTAGAGAGAGACAAAGGAGAATAGGACTGGTTTGTATTTTTTGACATCGGGACGTTACAGTTTCCTGCCCCCTGGTTTTATAAACACTCCGTTGATACAGATGTGTGAGCCCACTTCCGTGGGATGATGTATGAAGGTGACGCTGAGGACCGGCCCAGCGCCAGCGAGAGGTTAGCAGATGACAAGCTGGTGAGAACGAACATGTGGAGGAAATGAAAGCCTGAAGCATGTGGGGTTTTGGAGTTGACAATTATTTGACCGTTTGAAGGGCCGAAACCACTGTTTTCACCACTGTTTTGGGTACTGGAAATACAGTCTGAATCCTGGTCGCTTTCTCGTCGGTGGAAATAGAAGCAGAGTAGACATGAGGGGTCAGGCCAGGGCCTGTTGAAGTGTCGGGGAAGCAGCGCTCGGCAGGTCCCTCCGCTGCCCTGGAGCATGTTGGGCTGGAGGCTTGTCCCTCCCAACCGGGCTCTGCTGGGGCCTGTGGGAGATGCCAGGGCAGCCCAGGCGCACCGAGGCCAGCGCTGGGCTGCAAATGTTTGGCCAGTATTTCTTTTCTTTACCGTCTGGACTTAGTTTGCAGTAAGTTTTCCCTTGTATTCATAGTTTTTTGGGAAAATATTGTGATACCTTCTTTTCACGTGTGTTTACTTTCATTCCTTAGTTAATTGGAAGCATCTTGAGGTCAGAGGTTAGTTCTATAGATATGTCTCCTTTGTAAAAATATGGCAGCCTTGGCAGCATACAGTTTTTTCCTGATTTCATCTTGCAGAGTTGGAATGCAACCCACAGAGAGGATAACTTGGCCATAATTACGTAAGCCGGTGATAAAGTAATTCAGTTTCTCTGCCCCTTGACCTTCTAACTAATTCCAGCCAAAAGAGCTCCTAGGACTCAGTAATGGTCTACCTCTAAAGCTACAGGGATACTGACCATAACTTTGAAAACTAATCGGGAAACGCCGCTTTCAAGTGTGTTTTCAGATGTTTGTTGTTGCTTCTCAGATCGGGGGCATATTTGCCTCCAGGGACTGGGCCTCACGCTGCGGGTTTATACAACCTCGCGATCAACGTGGACGGTCTGCCTGCAGGGTCAGTTCACGTGTAAAGTTTGGAAAGCAGTGTTGAATGATAGTCAATAGAAACAGTTTTTAAAAATTTTGCTATTAAGACAAAAAGCAGCATGTTACAGAGTCTAATATGTATAGTGTCCAGAGACACTTGGAAACAGAATCTTTTTTTTCTGGGCTTCCGCAGACATAACCATCTCTGCCCTCCACAGTGGGAAATACTAAGTAGAAATGCCTGAGACACACTCAGTGGTGTTTTCACCCAGGAGGTCAGGAAGGAAGCATCCAGAAATCCAAATGCCATTGTAATGCAGTTATAATGGAGACGAGTGACATCTCAGTTTCCTATGCTTTCCCAGTTTCCTTATTGTTTACTATAAAAACTTCAAATTTAAAGTCTGTCTTTTTAACTGAAAACTCACAGGTTCTCCAGTTTTTCTCACTTTAATCTTTTCCTCCCTTGACTTCCTTGGACATTGATTAGAGGAACCCGGGTAGAAGAATAATTTATATCATAGCAAGCGCAGTGTGGAAAATTGGACATCTGCCTGCTTAATGTGTAATATCTTATCCGAAGTGCATCTGGAGAAGCGTTCGAGTTTAATTTTCTTCTAGTAAGTTTCATAAGGCCTGTGGAGCAACAGAAAGACGTCCGCACCGAGATCCGGGAGATCTGGGTGCCGGGTCTGGCTTTGCGAAGAGCTCTTTGCGACCTTGGGCAAGTCAGCTTCCCCATTTAGACCCTGGGATTATCTTCAAATAATATCATACTAGATGACTTCCAGTGTCTCCTGCAGCTCTAAAATGTCATGATTCTATGTTCCCAACCCTGTGAGAACTGATCCGATCCAAACACTTTTGAGAATTTTAGTGAGTAAAGGAACAGCCCTGCTCTTCACTCCGTGTTCATATCGATGCTCTCTGATACCTGTATGGATACCAGGTGTAGTTTGTCTTTACGTATTTAGTTTCCTAGTCTACACCTGTTGCATCTAATTCAACTGTAATTGAAATTATTTCTTATAACAGAAATGCACTTAACTTCGTAAATCCTGGGCTGTTAAGGCCTTGAAAACTTTGGAACTTTCTGTTTTTGTTTCTTTTAAAAACCACTTCTGTTGAATTTTTAATTTGTGCCTTTTTATCAGCTTTCCTGCAACCAGGAAAGTCTGATCTGTTGTTGGTGCCCAGGGGTTCTGTTCAAAGGACTTCTCCTCCTCACTTTGTGTCTCACCTTGAACTACTCGTCTACCCCGGGCACTACTCTGAATGTTACCCTCCCCACGGCACAGACAGTCTTTTGAGTAGATTATGGGCAAGCAGCATAGGTGTACGTGATACTTCTCTAAGTGAATTTCTGATTGCACCCTCTTATTTCATGCTGGAAATTTTGGACAGCCCCTCCGTGAAACAGAAACGCATTTCCTATCCCCGAGCTCCTCTCTGCATCTTGTTTAGGGTCTCACAATAGGCTCCTTCCTTGTCCCCATAATTAATTACCTTCTCTCTTTCGATGCATCCTGGACCCTGTTGCCAGAGTAACCTAAACTTTCAGCCTCCTTAGCATCACTACCCTTGTAAACACCCTGAATGCCTTTCTCCTACAATTTCACGTTCTCCAAAATCTTCTGTCAGCCTGACCGAGTCTTCGGCTTACCCTCTGCCGTCTCCTTCATGTGTCCGACCATGCTGGCCAAGCTCGGTGACCACCGGCCCTCCCCCAGAGCGCCTGTGCTCTCACCCACACTGTCTCTGCACGCTGCTTCGCTGCCGAAAGACACCCCAACTTTTCTCTCCCTCCCCCTTGCCCACCTTTGGGGCCCGCCTCAACTGCGCATCCTTCCTGAAGTGCTGGCCAGTGTCCCCCACGTTTCCTCACCCTCTCTCGTATAACCCTCTTTTTTTGTTCTCTTGGTACTCTTTCCCTCGAATGACTCACAGAGTGACTCAGATACTGATGCAGAACTGAGGACAGATGCTGTGACTGCCTCATCTTTATTCTGACCTCAGCAGCAAGCAGCGTGTCTTACACGTTGTATCTAGTATATGTTTGTTGACTTGAACTACTTTGAATTAGGGTAGGTTTGGTATTGGGACAGATTAAGATTATTTTTCCTCCCCTATTGCTACATTTTTGCAAAGGGGAGAGAGTCTTGGCATCACAGACTTCTGCGAGGTGATGGGGGCAGAGAAGCCCCTGGGGGAAGCAACATCTGACCACATAGTCAACACGAGCTGCCATAAGCTTATAAATACTTGTTTTTGGAGAACACGGGGTTCATGTAGGGGTATAATGCTTCTTAGGGAGGAGATTAACTAATGCCAAGTGAAGTTCATTTGCAAATATAAGGTGGGTCATTTTCTTATCCATTAAAGACTGTTCTTAATCTGCTGTCAGGCCGCCCTTCTTGCCTCCTCTCCCTCAACTCCCCAGTATGAACCGTCTGCCCCAGGCAGGCCCAGCTCATGTTTCCTCAACCCCTTTCCCATCAATACCCCCATACCTTGGTTCATTCTTTCTTTGTCCAAGTCATTCACTCACTCATTCATTCACTTGACACATATTCATTTAGTGCCTACCACTGGCTGGGCGCTTTTCAGGAATACATCCGTAAACACAAAGCACAAAAATCCCTCTCTCCATGGAGCTCATGGTCTACCCTGTGGTATGCCCTTTCTCTTTTCTCTCACCTCTCCAGATTCTAGGTTAACTTTGCCTTTCCCTTGAAGCCACTCCTCCCTGTTTCAGCTCAGGTTCTTTCTCCTGAATTCTTAGGGGTGCCTGTTACCTGTTCCTCCCTGTTCACAAGCACTGTCTTGTATTCTTTGCACTATTTCTGTGTGAGTACCTTAGCTCCTCAATTGCATTATAAGCTTCATGAGAGTAGAGACTGTGTCATTGGTTCATGTTAAAGTTTGCGTGTAACAATGTACATGTTCTGCATTATCTCAACTGTCTTACGCATTTGCAATTGGGCTCCCAGTGAATATTTTTAATTGATTTAAGGGTTTTTATTGCTCTCTGCTGTATCAAGTACAGTAGCTCTAAGATTGGGCTACAGCATTAGTACTGAAAACATTTTTTTAAGACCCTGAATGACTGTGTCACTGTGTGTTGCTGCTACTTAACCTTGTGCCCGGGGACCAGCCAAGTGCCAAGCACAGCCTCTGCCCACAGCTCACCAACTGAGCACACCACCTCTGCAATATTCTCTATGATGTTTGTAAATCTATCATGTTTGTAACACTGAAGCTGTTATTCAGAGGAGCAAGAGGCACCAGGGAGAGGAGGAGGACTGCTGATTACGGCTGTCGTTGATTCTTGAGCTCCTCTGTCCATCGCAGACTGCTCCCTGAAACAGCAGTGTCTTTCTCACCTTCATTTCTGTGTTGCGCTAATAGGTATCCATCAGAAAAGTCATCTTGCTGTTGGTAAGACCGCAACACCAGCTTATGGTTATGGTTTTGACTGGTCAATTATACTCATTTACATGATCACTTAGCCGTAGTCTGTGGCTTGAGGCTGGAGGGCAGGAGAACTGGGCAAACTGCCACTAAAGGGACAGAGCCTGGGAACCTAACCTCACTGGCCTCACGTGCTGACAGAGTGAATGGGTTTCAATTTAAATGTCAAAATTGAGCTACAGGTTTTAAAAAATTGTTTCTAGTGGTTATTTACTGTAATAGTCAAGAAGCAGTATGGATGGTAGTTAAAAGCACAGACTCTGGCCCTGGCCAGGTGGCTCAGTTGGTTGAAGCATCTTCCCATCCACCAAAAGGTTGTAGGTTCAATTCCTGGTCAAGGCACATACCTAGGTTGTGGCAGGAGACAGCCGATATATGTCTCTCCCCCCCCCCCCTTCTCTCGCAAGTCAATAAACATATCCTCGGGTGAAGATTTAAAAAATAGAAAGTACAGACTCTGGGGCCTCCTGCCTCAGACACTTAACAGTTGTGGGAGCTTGAGGAAGGCAGTGACCTCTTTTTTAAATGGGGGTAATAATGAATGGTACTTACCTTATTGGGTCCTTGTAAAATTTAGATGAGTTTCGGTATATGTGTGTGGTAGGTCTATAAATAGACAGAAGCGCCGTGTTCGTTTATTAGAAAGTTCGAATATATTTTCTTTGTATTTTTTCCATCCCTTTTGTATGAGTGTTTGCTGTTTTCCTTTATCCACTTATTTAACCTTTCCTGTATCATAGAGGAAACTTGAGTTTTTAGCTATCAAGAAGTGGTCCAATGACTTAGAGCTTCCCCAGAGGTTCTTACTTTGCCAGAGCCAAAGATACCTCTGTTCAGATGCTCATCTCTGATCCGTTTGTTACATAGCGACGTCGCCGCATTCCTAGGGTGCAGGTGTTTGGTGGGCATACTCTCTGACCTGGCGGCCATCAGGCAGTGCCCGGCAGGAATGGACTGAGTGAGGTGGCTTTAGGTGGATTTATAACTAACGACACAACCAAGCTCCAATAGAGTCGAGTGAAGCTGAGCTGCCGGGGTAGGGGCCTAGTGCTGGGCCGTGGGCTCAGTCTACAGGATGGATGGGAACCTAGACAGCACAGCAGAAGAGAGACAATCATACGGAAGGGAGAGTCAAGAACAAACCATTTCTGAAAAAACATACAAGGTTTTATTGGTGAGGTGTTTTTTTTTAAGTGCACAGGTGAGACCTGAGTTCACAGCAGTTCACATGAAGAAGTCTGGGGGTTGACAGTGTGATGCAATAGCCAATAACCCACTGTGGTCTTAGACGGTGTGAAAGAGAGTCCAGAACCAGGGAGGGGGCAGGGCCGTGGGTGGAGCTCAGCTGGAAGATAGCCGGTTCTTCATACCACATTTGAAGAGAGAAATCGATATACCAGAGAGGGAGCCAACAGGGCAAAGGATCTGAAAGTGTCAGAGTTGCAGGAGCTGACGAAGCATTATTTAATAACGTTGAGACCAAATGTGCCGTCAGTTGATCAATGAATGGACGTAGAGAGTGCGTGCTGCTTCCTTCTAAGTGTCCCATCTGTGTGCAACTAGAGGAGATGACTTGGACCGTAGGGACTGGGCTATTATTTGTAGGTATCGCAGGCAGAAGGGGGTTGTGCATTTTCTCAGCTTTCCGAGAGTGGAGTGGGACTCACTGTGTAGGGTTACACAGGAGGGTGTGCACTGGCTTGGATGACACCAGAGCTCTGTGGGAGGAGGGGCCTGAAGACAGGCCCGGTGCCAGCAGTTAGGGGAGGGTACGATCTGGTGGGATTCTAGCTTGGGGGAGGCTTGGGACAGTCTTACTGAGACGGCTGCTACGTTTTTGCTCTTCCCAGCTCTGGCTGTGCCCTGCACTTTGCATTCATCGTAACTTAGCTACTGTGTTCGTGAGGCTGTGGGAGAACTGGCTGTACAAATATCAGCTGCTACCCAAATCTGTTTAGCTTCTGAGTACCGGTTAATTTACCGCTCTCTCTTTGGTTCCCGAATGGAGACAGTGAGAGGCGCCTCCTTTGGTGTTATTTCGTTTGGGGGAGTTTGGGCAGTGTTATTACTAACACACCAGAATTCATTTCTTTCTGGGTTAATCTTTTCCTCTCGGACTCCATTTTTCTCTGGTTTTAATGTGACTGCTGATATTTCTGTCGTTACCTCCTCTCTCCCAACTCCCACCCCCCTTTTCCTCCTGAGGTGTTTGGGTTATTTCTTGTGCTCCGCATAGAGGCACATCGTTTTCTCTGTGTCCTGCCTCGAGAAGTGCCTTGTGTGTGTGTGTAAATACAGTATGCACACGTGTATATGCAGGAGTTGTTCGGTGTGGAGCAAATAATGAGAGCGCTGAGGTACAAACAGTGCAGCGAAGGGGCGTTTCTACACAGATGTATGATGGATTTATTTTTATTTTTTGCCTTACTGATCTTAAACATAGAATTTTTTTAAAGGCAGATGAAGCAGCGATATAAAAAAGCCCTGTGACTCGTGCCCCCGTGGGCTTCAGGGTGCCGTGAGCTCAGGGAGCGTCCGCGAGCAGCTCCTGACATAGTGACCTCATTCCCGCGCTCCCCTCGGCGCGGGGCCGAAGTGGCGGGGCTGCCCGAGCCTGCCGGCTGTGCGGGCGGCTGCCATAGACCCAGGCTTGCAAGGACTTGCACGCAACTGGAATTCATGACAAATGGCTCACTGCAGCTAAACTTTGAGCCAGTGCACAGTAGAGCCGCCTGGCACACACGGGAGGGAGAGTCGTCCTTCATTACAATGAAAAGCCAGGCTTGAGAGAGAGAGAGAGAGAGAGAATGTGTTAGGTCTATCATTACAGACTGGTGAGTATATGACGCTAGAGCAATTTTAATGTGTGTTTTTTCCCTTCAAGCTTCCGGAGGTATGTGCCCTTTTCCCTGTTTTAATGATTAGAAAAATAAGAGTCGGTGCGAATAATGCATGCGAGGGGACCTGGGCCCCTTGGAGCGGAGGACATGCCCCATGCAGCCCTGGGCCTGGGGTGCATTCCCAGCCCCGTGTCCCCGCAGCGCACAGACAAAGGAGCCTGCACACACCAGAGGCCGGAGCTTTTCTTGGAGCGATGACTCATTCCAGTTCACAAAGGATTCTGGGCAGGGTAGTGAGAAGTCAGGTTGGCTGATCCATCCGGATGACTTCACTTTGCAGAGAGCCAGGCAGAAGAGGAGTGACACTGCAGATTCCCCAGGCTCTGCAGTGGGATGCTGGCTCGGCGCAGGGGCTGTGATCTGTGGGCTCGGCATGGGACAGACTCCCGCCGTGCCATGCAAATAGGATAAAAGGATGGTACAGAGGATTTTATTCCCTAAAACTGTCACCAGCCAAGTCCATGCACACAGTCTGTTGAAGGTGCTTTTGAACTGAACCGGTACCCTATCTCCAGCCCTGAATTGTAAGAAGAGCTGAGAGTCCTGGAACTCATTTTTTAAAAGTAGACCTACGCAGGTAAAGTACCAGCTTCCTGTCGTGCTCCACGTGCCCCCAGCAGCCAATCTGAAATGCTCATTTCGGATGTTATTACTCGCAAGTTTACTGTTTCTTCTTATTCCAGATTCTAGGACGTCCGTTTCTGTCACTGGCTCCTTCTTGCGCCTGGATGCAAACCCCTAGCATGCGCCAGGCTTTAGCGCCAAAGCTACCTGGGGGATGGAGCCAGTCCAGAAAGGGTCAGGTAGGTTGCCCCTGCTTTTCTTTCAAGAGTTGTCGTGTGCGAAGAAATACGGTAAAATGCCTACAGCCCCTTTGAGGAGGGTGCACTGTCCTCTGAGAAGTGGTCTCGCTGCTATAATCTCCCGCACCCTCAGTCTGGAGCAGTCCAAATGCCCCCTGTAGGCCGCCCTCCAGATGCAGCCTCTCCAGCCAGCGTGGTGCTTCCCAGAGGGACACCTCAGAACTGGGAAGTCAGGCAGCTGTGGGATGTTCACAGAGGAAATCATCAAACTGCTTCAGATTCCCATCAGCTGTAGTATCTCTTCCCTCCTCTGATGGGAGGCATTTCGTAAATATTATTGGAAATGTTTTCTTCTCCATTAATCTAGCCTCTGAAATGCGCTGTGTGATTTGGCCTGTGAACCTGCTCACAATGTACTAAAATCCAGGAATGCCTGATTTATCTGCTCAGGACTGTTTCCGACGTTACTGCCATCGCATCGAGGCTGCTGTTTAACCCCTAAGAAAGCGGGGGTATTTCATCCATGTCTGCCGGAGGGTTCAGATTGCAGCAGCGCTGTTTTCTTACAACATCCATGGGCTTTTCACACAAAAGCTTTTTAATGAATTTTATTTCAATTTTTTTGAATAGTGAGATGCCAAAGTGCGGCCCTCACAAGTAGATTGCAGGCTCTGTTTCCGAAGTGAAACTTGGCCCATCTAGAAGCATGGTGTTACCACCCCATCAAATTTATAGCTTTGGCACTTTTTTATTAAAGACATTTCTGAGAGCGTTAAAGCCCTTACGTACTTTGCAATAATAATGAGAACACTGGAACATGATGCAGAGTGTGTATCGCTGGGCTCCCAGAGCATCTCTTCCTCTTCGCTCCCATCTCATCCCCTAACCACCCTCCCGTGGGAGGAGGGGAAGCAGCGTCCTTCCTCGGCGGCGGCGATGGCTCTTCCTCGGGCACCGCACTTGGCGTCTTCACAGCAAAGCTGAGGATGTGGGCTCCATTTCCAAGGATGTGTGGTCAGGAAAAATACAAGCATAATATGTTGAGAATATAATTATATCATGGCCCCACCCCGACCAATTCTACTCATCCTCAAGGACCCTATTCAAAGTCTCCTTCCCACACAAAGTAGTCCTTCCCTGGTTACTCCCAACTGGAGGTCCTTTTTTAGCCCTCTGATAGCGTTAATTTCTCTTTATTTGTATATATATACAGGGTGTCCCCCCAAAAGTATACATACTTTAACAGCTCAATTGGTGTTTCTTTTCAGATTTAACCCATTGGAATTAATAATTATTCAAAGTGTGTATGCATATTTTGGGGACCACATATATATATATGTGTGTATATATACATATACATATACCTATATGTATAATTACATATTAATAAATTTTTATGATGGAATTAACTTGCTGGTCACTCATGTATTTTCTTGTTATGTGTCTTCTGAGGGCATTTAAAACAGTGATTCGAACACAGTACAATTGCTTCTCTTCTCACCCATTTATATCCTGTTTCCCCACCCAAGTTGAAGCTCACTGAAGGCAGGGGTCACGATTTATGCCTTTCCCTACATTTCACATCTCCTCGAGTTCCCGAGTTCCCTACGCACGGGAAGCCCTCAGTAACTAGTTGATCAGGAGGAGAGGCGGTTTGAAAAGTGTTTCTTTGTAAGAAAGGGTGAGAGTGACCTGTGTTGTTCATTGTAAAAGCCTCCGTGGGGCAGCTGCGCGCGTCCCCGTGGGCAGGCGCGTGCTTGCCCCCGAGACGGGCTCGCGGGCGGCGCCTCTGCCGCTGGTAGAGGGTTGTCAGCGCTGTCAGGGACACGCTGCGGCCAGCCCTCAGCCGTGGACCTTCGTCATGGCTTCCCGAGTCAGGAGGGATCGTACTGGGCAGGCCATGCCCGAGTACGGAGTGTGGTAATTCCCAAACCGTGTGGGAGATGCCGTATTTAATCCTGCCGGACGTTTTCCTTGGACGCGAGGACCCAGGTGACTGCGACACCCAGGTGCTGTCCGAGCTGCTCGGCTCCAGGTGCGCTGGTCCTCAGTACTGACGGCACTTACCTAAGTGCTGAGTTGCCCTTTTCCTTTTTAGGGGGGAGATTGGTCCAGCCAAAATTTCCAAAGAGACCGACGTTCTTTGATTTTTTTGATACTCTTGTGACTCTTTACTCGTGTTTCCCCATCTCCTAGTGCCCTTCTCTCTCCAAAGTCCTCACGTGATGCATGTTTCTCATTTGCTTTAAGACCCCTTTCTACCGGCCCGGTAATACATCCCAAATGCTGTATGTTTATATGTCTTATAAATATTAACTTTTCTGCCTCCCGGTCAAAATATTCCATTCATTCTGTGCACGTGCTCACAGAGAAGAATCAGGAGGTGAGCAGTCTGACTGAACTAATTAATTGTAACGTAAGGAAGACCTTTGGCCTCTTGGCCCTCCCACAGATGTCTCTGTTTTTTTAAAAAACAGGTTTCTTTTTAGGACCAGATGACTTTTCTATTGGTAGAAATTCAAGCACCATAAAAGAGTATATTGAATAAATTCAGATAGCCTTGGGGAAGACAGTTTTCTTTTTTTTTAAAAATATATCTTTATTGATTTCAGAGAGAGGAAAGGAGAGGGAGAGAGAGACAGAAACATCAATGATGACAGAGTCATTGATCAAGCCCACAACCCGGGCCTGTGCCCTGACCGGGAATCGAACCCTGATCTCCTGGATCCTAGGTCGACGCTCAACCGCTGAGCCACGCCCGGCCGGGCTTTTTTTTTTTTTTTTTTAAAGGGGAAGACAGTTTTCAATACTAACTACCATTTATTAAATATTTATTAGGTCTCAGGGACAGTGCCAGCACTCCCATCCATTATGCCATTTAATCCCCTCAGTGACTCTGTGATGTAAACATTACTATGGACACTTTATAAAAGAAGAAATTAAGACTCAAAAAAAATTAAATAATTTACCACAATTCACACAACGCCTGAGGAGCGGGAGTGGGCTCTGAACCTAAGGTTGTGATGGCAAAGTTCATGGCCTCTGCCGTAGTCTCGGGTGCCGAACTTTGGAGAGAAAGGTTGCTTGTAGGTACAGTTAGTCGGGAGTTTTCTCTGTGTGTCTGCTCTGCCCTCTGTGCCGTTTCATCCCTGTACACAGCGTGTGGCTCTTTTGTAACCACGTCCATGGCAGTCAGAAGGGGTGGGGGGCGTTCAGTTGTTGGGGAGTCAGTAGCACCATTCAGCGTGGTTTTGTGTTCATTTGGGACCCACTGACATACACATGTCCCAACTGTACTCAGTTAGGCCTTCTTCTATCACAGTTGCGTTTTACATAAATCAGTCCCAGTTAAGTTATGATTCCTAAACTGATGAAGCAAAGGACACAATTTTGAAAACCAGCTATGGTGACTGTAACTTAGAAAGGGGACAGAAATGACCCTGGAGATCCTAGACTGATTCGTTAAACTGTAGTTGAGAGATACCATCCATGGGAATCGGAGCATCTAATGTCTCTCGCGTTAGGCTGGGTTCTGATATCCGGGGGGGATGGAAGAGAGGTAAAATCGGAGCTTAGGTTCCATTCTGCACGGCGTCCTTTTAATAAAGTAAAGGAAGACACTGCGTTTCACAGGGACTCGTTAGCCAGCGCCTTACAGAATGGTGTGATACCAGAGAGATCTTATTAATTGTTGTCAGCGGGGACTGGTGTTTCATCATGATTTTATCCTTGGTGGTAAATGGCTTTAACTCAGCCCTGGATGAGGGACTGGAGAGCGAGGTGCCAGCTGGTGATGGGAAACATCTTGGCAGTTGGCAAGGTCTTCCTTGCCTCGTCTCTGTGCATAGTACCTGATTATTCAACAGAGAGAGAGGAAGGAGAAGAGAGGAACACTGTGAGAGAGGAACACTGATGTGAGAGTGAAACATCGATCAGTTGCCTCCTGTGTGCACCCGACCTGGGGTCAAGCCCAAACCTAGGTATGTGCCCTGACTGGGAATCGAACCTGCAACCTTTTGGTGCGCGGGATGACACTCCACCCAACTGAGCCACCGGCCAGGGCTGAAGCATGTAACTTTTAAACTACAAATCTATTGCAGTAGCAGAATGGTCCAAAGGTGTCAGCTGGTCATGATTAGAGAAGGGATCAGTCACCATCCTAGTGGTGGCGGCATCGGCTTCCTGGCTAAGGGGGCCTCACCCATCAGTGCCCATTGCCTGCCCTTCTCTACCTGAGCCTCCACTTTTTCTCACTTGTCTGTCTCTGCTCATCTTATGACAGCTGTTTATCAGGGGTCAAGTCACAGTAGCAAGAGCAGTGGTTAACGTGACGAGTGGAAACTCATAGACTGGGGGAGATGATGGGTTTCTTTTGCAAACCAAGGAGCCGACTGATTTGTCGTCTCAGCTGGCTGCCTTAGACACCTCTCTGTGTTAGACAGAAAGATTCAGGCGATGTGGTAGACATAACCTGTAGGGGAGAGGGGTGGGGGTGTGTGTGGGGGGGGTGGGGGGGTGCGCACAACCTATGCCATCTCTCTGGCTCTTGCTCAGACCTACTCTCATTAGAAGTTTCTTAGTAAGTCAGAGCTGACACCGGACATCATTGACTTCAGTATTACTTACATTGTCCTTCGAATTAAAATAATTTATTCAAATAATAGCTTAGGAATTGGATCTTCTTTAAGAGACCCATCAAGGGTTGAAATAAAACGTTCACAAACTTTAGAGAAGCTCTTAAAAAATTTCTGAATGTCCTGAAATTCCTTTTTATGTCCGCTGTCCCTCCACTGACTTTTGCAATGAGGGCCCCGCCTTAAATTTCTGAGATCAGTGGCATTTAAACCAAACACACCATAAATGGGTAAAAGTGCCTTCTTTCAGTGGCAGTTTTCTTTTAAATTTCAAATACAAACATTGGAAAGCCAAGTACAGTCATTTGGTTTCACAGGAGAGCTGCTTAGAACGTAGCGGCCTGTGGGCTCTGGGCGCTGCGCGCTCTGCCCTGAAAGGGTGTTGCCGCCTGCGAGGGCGCAGAGGAAGGGAACGTGTTTTCTTTAGAACAACTTTTAAAAAAATTATCGTAGTAGGCCGTCTGTTAAAAGAACCGAACGACATTTATACATAAAATTGGGGTTAATAAATTGAACTAAATTGTAAAACACAAGATTTGTCTGATGCTTGGCATCAGAGAACTTGTTTACTTAACCTCGGAGAGCTTAGGATTTCCCCAAGCCCAGGGGTATTTAAGGTAAAACTTGGCCCATTAGTAGTTCTGTGACTGGCTTGTTGAAAGGAATAGGGTTGTATTGTTGCTGTGCGCCTGCACATTTTACAAGCAAGTTGGACCATTTTTATGAGTCACAGCATCTACTGCATGTGGTAATTTTATTGGCATCTATAATTTTAACTTTAGTGTTAATTCTGGCAGTTCAGGGAACAAAAACAGGCTCACTTTGGTCGCGAGGAACAAAGCTGAACAAGACTTTGAGTTAGAAAGTGCAAATTATGAAGCCTTATTAAAAGGGAAAAATTAATAGCCCCATATTTTGTTATTCTTTTTAAAATTCAAGCCTACTTCCTCAGATTGGATAAGCATTAAAATCGTGTCTCCAGCAAGATGGAAATGCAGCTAGACGGGAGTCCTGTGTTGTGTTTCTGTGCCTGAATTCTGCTGCCTCGATGTGGAATCTGAGCATTTGAGAGCCTGAAGGAATGTTTGAAGTCGTTTCACCCAAGCTGTCG
This sequence comes from Miniopterus schreibersii, assembly GCF_964146895.1. Taxonomy (NCBI): domain Eukaryota; kingdom Metazoa; phylum Chordata; class Mammalia; order Chiroptera; family Miniopteridae; genus Miniopterus; species Miniopterus schreibersii. The sequence continues at coordinate 7,253,716 of NC_138102.1, forward strand.
TCTCAGATGAGGAGCCAGACGCAGAGTGGTCATTGTACGTGGTTGTGAGAGACGGGGCACTTTCACAGCATCTCCTGAGTGCCTATTCATATGGGGAACTTCCCAATTACAAATCAGTGCAGTTTCAGATATGTACTTGCAAGTATAGTTAGGTTGCTTTGGTTCATGAACTTCCTTAGAGTCAAAGGTAACTGTTCAATCCAGAGGACAGGATAAATTGACATTTGTGATGAAAAATAGTACTGAGAAAGAAACAGGAATGCTGGTGCTTGAAAAAAATGATTATTTAAAGAAGGCTAGCCCTGGCCAGTGTGGCTTAGTGGTTAGAGCATCGGCCCACACACTGAAGGGTCAAGGGTTGAATTATTGGTCAAGGGCACATACCTGGGCTGCATGTTCCAGCCCCGGTCCAGGCATGTGCAGGAGGCAACCAGTTGATGTGTCTCTCTCACATCGATGTTTCTCTCTCTCTCCTCCCTCCCCCTTCCCTTCCACTCTCTCTAAAATCAATGGAGAAAATATCCTTGGGTGAAGATTAACAAAAAATAAAAATATTAAGAAGGCTAAAGTGGAAGATGGACTTTGGGGTACTTCAAGGTTGTGATTTATTATGTTGTGGTTCCTTATACATTAGTACGAAGATGGGCACTTTAGATGGAAGAAGATAGATTTAAGTTTGCTTTTTGAGTAGGTGTCTTTTGGAGAGCTATGGGTATCTTTTGGGAGGGGATGCATGGAGGTTGTCCTGAAAGTCACATCCTAGGAGTCTTGTTGTCCTCCCTTGTATGTAAAGATTGAGTACCGAGAACTCAATGACCGAAAAAGAAAATGGCATTCATAAAGGACAGGGCTTTATTACTGTATGGTTTGTAGAGTTTCCCTACCCCCAAATAGAACCAAGATAGGGACAGTTCTGGAGCTTGAGTACCTAAAGGTATTGGGTATGTAATAGGCACTCAGATGTATTTCTTGAAAGGATGAATTATATGAGAGATAATTTTTTGAAATAATTCCAGCTAAAGTATCTGGCCAAAAGTTGGACAGGAGAAGAGGGAGGGGTTTAAATAGTAAACATGTATGTGAGTGAGGAAGCTATGAGTTGGTAACGAGCTGTAGACAGTGAAAGACAGAGAAGTCAACGTACGCCTGATTCCCGCCGGTCGTCCAGACCCTTCTTGTCAGTTGCCTGGGTGATTGTCATGGTCACTGGTTTGCTCCCCACAGTTGCACAGAGTGATTTTCTAACACAACTATGTCATGCGATTCCTCTGTATAAATACATGTAATGGTTCCTCATCAGCATCAAAAATAAGATCAAAGCCTTCTGGTCAACCAGGGTCTAGCTTCTAGGATAAGACTGAAGCCTTCTGGTCAACCAGGGTCTGGCTTCTAGGATAAGACTGAAGCCTTCTGGTCAACCAGGATCTGGCTTCTAGGATAAGACTGAATGAAGCCTTCTGGTCAACCAGGGTCTAGCTTCTAGGATAAGACTGAAGCCTTCTGATCAACCAGGATCTGGCTTCTAGGATAAGACTGAAGCCTTCTGGTCAACCAGGATCTGGCTTCTAGGATAAGACTGAATGAAGCCTTCTGGTCAACCAGGGTCTGGCTTCTAGGATAAGACTGAAGCCTTCTGGTCAACCAGGATCTGGCCTCTGCTTTTCTCTCCATCTCACCACCGGCCTGCCCCAGTGGTGCCAGTTTGCCCAGCCCCCCCTCCTTCCCCGGGGCTCGGCATGCTGCTCTGTGCTCCGCACGTGTTTTCTCTCACCTCCCATGGTCTCCATCCTTACCACTGGGCAAACTCCTCTCGGTCCTCATGCCTCTCAGCTAAGTGGCACCCTAGAGGAAAGCAATATCCAAGTATTCACTGAGGTATTTTGCATTTGAGGTTAAATGCCCTTATAAGCAGAGATGTGTACTTACCGTGGTAACATCTTCATGTCTTCTCACATTTTAAATTCACTTACTGGAAATTTATGGAACGCTTACTCTGTCCAAGGCACCGTGCTTGGTTTTATCTGAATCATCCTGGATTTGACGAATGTTCCCCGAGGACTGTACCTAAATGGATGTTTGTAAGAAAATAAAGCTGAAATACAACCTATTTACCCCTTCTTGTTAGAGCAGTCGGACAGAATTACTGCAGTTGAGAAAGAATTTGTTAGCCTACAAAGTAGCTATAAGCTTTTAGATGAGTTGTCTTTACGAATGTGTCAGAACTAATTCTGACAGTAGGAAACTTTATAAATTATAGACAAGCAGCAATTCATAGTTTATGCAAAATGTGGTAGTTTCTGATGACCAAGAGCGTTTTAGCAGTATCAGAGCCCCTTGTTTTCTTTGAGTGTGAATGTGGCCCAGTTGGAAGAATTTTCTGGTACTATATTTTAACAATGACTAGTTGACTCATTAAGCAAGTCTGATAAAAGATCCACAGAAAATTGTGGTAAACTTGAATTATGTGTTGTGTTGTTTGAAAGATACCTATGATTTCTTTAGTACAGATCTTAAATGCATGTCCTAAACCATTCCTTAGCATATATTAGTTTTCTATTTTAACTGCTATATTTGGGGGAATTATTATTAGTAATAAGGGGAGTCTTAGAAATTGCATGTAAATTAGGTATAGTTGGTCTTTTATTAATTTTTGTTTGTTTTTTAGGTATTGAGCAAATATATGAATACAGTCATAGTCCTTTAAATACCCTGAGAAATTTCTTGGGTTATAATGTTATAAATGGATATTCATTCATTCAACAAACTTTTATGGGGTGTCTGATGTAAGCTCTGCATTACTCTACACACTGGGAAAGTGGTGGGAACGTGGCTCATGTTTCCTGCTGTCCAGGAGCTTATATTCTTGTGGGTGAGACAGACAGTACACCAGGACACACACACGTGCACACACGCACACACGCACCCACCCACTCTCAGGGAGTGAAGACAGCAGCTTGGTGAGAGTCTGGTACCAGTTCCAGTGTGTGTGGTTTTTCTACACCTCCGAGCGATTTTCAGACACCAGGTGGGGAGCTGTGGGGAAGGTCCCAGCGGACAGCTGACAGTCCGATCTTTTAGGTGCAGTTGGCAGTCACTGTAGGGTGTTAGGCGGGGAGTGGCGTGTTTATGCTTTTGTAAGAAGGCCTGGCTGCTCTGTGAAGAAGGGAGTGTCAGGGCAGGAGGGAAAGCTGCGCACCCAGCTGATCTGATGGGCTAGGGCAGAGGTGGTGGTGGTTTGGAGCAGGGATGGAGCAAAGGGAAGAGATCCAGGAAGCATTTGGACTCAGAGTAAACAGGACTGCCGATGGGGCTGGGTGGGAAGGGAGTGGAAATTAATTTATCTGAGTGCAGTATACACACGAGATGACATGGAGATAGTCACTAAAAGCCTCCAAATTCCATTTTGTCCTATATCCCGAGTTAAAAGTTATTGCATATATTCTTTATTATTATTTGCTTTTCAAAGCAAATGCAATCCAGACACTTAAAGCATGCTGTCTCTTAAATGTGGCTGCAATGAACGAAAAGACATTCGCTTAGAAGACGGCAGTTAAACTAAACAAATAATTTCAGCTAAAAGCACAAGGGCAAACACGACCTAAACTAGTTAATTTTGCTAATAGTTATTTCTTTTTTACAGAGAGATCAAGTTCCCTGCAACATATACAAAATCAGAAAATAGACCTACATTTAAAAAACTCAGATTTAGTAATTTTGTATTGTGGATCTTCTGAGAAGTCCTTAATTGTGCAGGTTGTCCGCATGGCCAACCTAGCAACTCATCGGGAAGCCTGTCCTCTCCTGCAGAAAGAAGGCGGAGGGAGGGAAGGAGTCTCAGGAGAGATCTCTGGAGTGGCCGTGGCTGAGCTGCAGGCCCCCCAAGGGGAGTGGGGAGTTGAACAGGTGCAGCTCCAAACTCCTCCCTCTCCTCATTCACGGCCCCACTAGTCCATCTCCTACACATTAGGCTTTAGAACAAGATTTTGTTTGAATTTAAGGGTACAACCGTTTTTTAAATATTTAAATCTACTCTTCCAGAGAGTAGCACACTGGCCTACTGAAGTGGTCCAGCCACATGATTCTGCCATTTCTGAGTCACCAAATGAACTGAGCGTCGCCAGCCAGTGAGCAAAACTCATATCCACAGGACCGGCCTGCGGTTCCGTGTTCTAGCTTCACCTACTGCTATCCCATCAGATACTTGCATGAATCTCTCAGGTCCTTCTCTTTCTCTCTCTCTCTCTTTGAAATTTATCTTTATTGTTGAAACTATTACAAATGTCCCCCTTTTTCCCCCATTGTCCCCCCCACTCCCACCCCCTCCCTAGCCGGAGGCCTTCTCTTTATGATGCTTACATCCCAAAGGCCCCGAAGTTTGTGGGTTCTAAGTTAGGTTGGTTCCTGGCTTCTGCTGATTTTTATCTCTGCTGGCCTTATCCTGTTTTGAATTTCAGTTCTCCTCGCTCTCTCTGGTTTTGGGGAAAGTATCTTACTCTCCTCATATGCATTTGGCAGAGAAAGGCACCTCCACAGAGCTGATTGGAGCACCAAGGGATGCAGGACAGAGGGGAGCATTGAACTGAGCTAGGGGCAGGGGGCGTTGAGGCCTCTGACTCTGGGATCCTGATGATTGGTCTGGTGCACCTATTAGACTTACGCCCTCATCTGGTGGTTTTCATTCCCAGGCCCTGTTGCCTGGTTTCGTCCATCAAACCATTTCCCATTCAGCCCATCGAAGCAGGGTTCACATTCTTTCCCAAAGGGACTCTGGACTCCCATCAAACTAGGGTAGGGCTGGACACAGCTCTAAGTGCCTGACAGTGAGGAGGCTGGTCCACCCCCTTCGGGGGATGGTGTTGCTTAATGCTGCAGGCTGACCCGAGTCTCGGTGCTGGCTAGCCGTGGTAGCTGATTATAAGAGAGGAATCATGCTTAGGAAACAGGAGAGGAGAGATGATGTCAGCACATGTGGGAAATAAACTTAGAAGCTCACAAATACTCTCCTCTGCTCATAGGTTTCACCCTCTTTCTGTCGTGCCTTTATTCAAGTGAAACCTTACAGAACCCCAAAGTACGAAACAGGGGACACCCGGGTGTCAGGAGCAGACTTTCCTGCTCTCCCAGCCTCCCCCTCTCTTGGGGGCTGGGAAGTCTTAGAGTAGAACTTGAAAATCACCACACTGTGACGTGGAGATGGCAGGAACGAAGACATATGTGCATTGCCTGTTGTTGCTTCTTCCAGAGCCCCAGTCTCCCTTTGCATCTTTTAGATGCAAACCTGTGCAGGAGGCCACAGCCCCTCCTGGATGGAATCTGCGCTTCCCTGCTCCCTTGCTCCGTTCTTTATGCGGCCAACAGTCATCTTTCTGAATTCGCATCTGGCTGTGTCATTCCTTCAATTCCCTCTGTGGCTCACCATCCTTCATAGCATCAAGGCCTTGAGCACCCAGCTCTTTCCTCTGACGGTTGCTACGTACCTGTGGGCCTACCACCCCCTCCATCACCTCCCCTCCCCTCCCAGCCGCCCACACACTCCTACCTCAGCCCTGGATTCAGGCTGCAGACCCTCAACAAAACTTCTCATTTCCTGCTTCTGAGCCCCCCCCCCCCCACACACACACCTGAGCCTTGGTGTTCAGCCTCCTCTGGTGCACTTGAACTCTACTTGTCTGTCTCCTCTACTCGAATAGAAACTCCTTGAGGTGTTTTGGGGAAGGAGCCTTATTAAAGTTCCCAAGCCCCCAGCAGACACCTGACCCTAAAGGGCACTCACCATTTGAATGAATGAATGAATCCTCAAGTTACCACAGATGCATCTGTCCAGATGTGGATGGCAGTTAATAAAGAAATCGGCCCCAAGTTAATAAAAGCCAAGATCATTTCTCAAAGTCTCACGGTTTTGAGCCTTTTGGTAATATGTCCGTTTAAACGAGCGCTCAGGTTTTAAAGGCAGGTTTTGTTTGTCGAGGCCACTGGAGCCTCCGCTGTTCTGGGCAGGTCTTTCCACCTGAGTGGACGGGCTGTGCTTGTGTGAAGGGCGTCAGTGTTTGGAGGTGACCGTACTCATGATACAGGGACTAGGCAGGAGTCATGGGAGGGGCGTGGGTGTGCGAGGTGTGTGAGTGACAGATGGCCGGATCTTTCAATGAGCCGCTCACTTGAAAATTGTCTTTCTGCAGGTGATGTATCACCAATCAGTATGTCTCCCATCAGTCAATCTCAGTTTATTCCACTTGGGGAAATCCTTTGCTTGGCCATCTCAGCAATGAACTCGGCACGAAAACCTGTCACCCAAGAAGCGCTGATGGAGCACCTGACCACGTGCTTCCCAGGTAATGGGAGACGCATGCAGCACTTCCCAAAGGGACGAGCTCTGGCTGCGCAGGGACTGCGAACGGACACCTCCCCTCGTGTTTAAACCCAACAGAAAAATAAATCTTTGCCGAAACTGACCAGAAACGTTCTTTAGTCTTGTGATTAAAAATTAAAGCACCCGTGTCACTTCAAAAATAATTTCCCTTCTTCAGCCGTAATACTTCTTTAATTGGCACCGAGAAAAAGAAATTAGATTGGAATCCGTGAGGAATTCTGGCAGAAATTCCCGAGGTTCCGTGTGACCTCTGCAGCACAGCCTCCTTTAAATACACGAACGTCAGGATTCGTGGGAGCGAATCAGAAGTGACGGAAAGTTCTAGTCCTGAGAGATGCAACCGAGGAGAGAGCGATGTCAAAAATAAACTTGTCTGGCATGCTTACGTCATGGCCGGATGAGCTTTAAGAAGATGATATTTGGTAAATTAGTTAAGGTCTCATGGCGAGAGAAAAAAATAAAATGTTTTCTGTTAACGGTCATGATAAGAAGGCAATAGCCCAGCTGCTGTGTGGGGGCAGGTGACGCCTCTGGTGCTAGAAGGTGTTAGGCGCGGGGGTAAGCTAAGGACTGCGGCCCATCTCAGGAGAGGCAGCCCGCTGCTCAGCCGCAGTATGTTATTCCCTGTCCCCCCAAAAATGTAGGGCCCTGCCAGACTTGCCAAATCTCATTTTCAAGGGAATCTGGAAATTCAGCTTTATGTGCCATCTGTACTTTACCCTAAATATTGGCAGTCGTGTGCGTGCACATTTTACCACGTGTTTGCCGATGACATGCAAGTCAAATAATACATGTTATTGGGCCACCAGCTTGCCAGCTGGGTTTGGATGCAGCCTACACCTCGGTTGAAATAGAGCTTACATTAAACACAAATGCTCCACGTGTTTTTTCGTTCAACTGAGAAGAGACCTTAGTAAATACAGGGTGCCCCCCAAAAATGTATATATACCTTGAATGATTATAAAGTCAGTGTTTATTAACATGCAGTTCATTTTCAAAATGTAAAAGAACCTACAGAAATGAATATTTTTTTTTTATCAGTGCCTGTTTTCAAGCTGATGACCGTTCTGGTCCAGGCGCTGCTGATAATGTGAAGCAGTGGAATCGCAAACATCAAGAATCATTTCGTTTGGTGTTTGTGCGCCCTCAATTCATCGACTGTGTTGGTTTTGTACCATAAACTTTTATCTTTTATATGTCCCCATAAAAAAGTTTAGTGGCACTTTAGGATAAATTTTCTTTGTTCAAAGCTTAGTCTGGCCTCACCTGTTATTTCAAATCAGTTAAACCTGAAAAGGAGGGACGATTCAGTGAGTTATCAGCTGTTAAAGCGTGTATACGTTTTTTGGCACATCCTATATAAACTGTTGGTTGTATCAGTTAGGGTTTGCTGCAAAAAAGTTGGGTAACAAACAATCCCAAAACATCAACGGCATACAGCAATAAACATTTATTTAGCTAATGTGTTTGTAGGTTCTCCGGAGTCAGCCAGTTCAGACGGGTCCCAGCCAAGTGGCTCTGCTCTACCTGTACCCCATCCTCTCTGAAAGAGGTGACAAGCACAGTCCTATTTTGTGCACTGAGGCGGCAGAGGCACAAGAGAGCCCCCCCCCCACAGTTGCACAAGGGCTCTTCAGCCCTTTGGTCATGCCACACCCACTAGCGTTTCATTGCCAAACTCCAAGTCAAGGTGTGGAGAAATGACCCCATGTGGGGAGAGGGCAGAAAGACTGCTTCTAAACTAAGTAGTGATTGACCATATTCGGTCTCCCCACTTTGCCTGGTGATTTTCCCTTTCAGGTTTCCAATTAATATGTGTGAAATTATGTGTACTGTTTAAAAACTCCAGGAACCCACCCTCACAACCTATAAATTAATCTTAAGTTTTATAGCAGTTTATGACCTCTGAATGTTCTTCCCTGTTTGACTGTTTGTCTGTCCTTGTTAGCTTCGGGCAAACCCCTTCCCTTTCAGTAGGAAGGTAAGAGAGGGGCCAGCGTGGATGAAAAGCTTGTCTTTGTTCTTTAAACTCTCAACATCTGAATTCATGATGAACTTCGGGGGTAGAATCTGGAAGTGATGGGACATGCAAATGTTACAGATATCCATCACAACCATATCTCTTTCAGGTGATGGGTGACCCCTACCGGATACCTAGTGGAACCCTAGATTTCATAGATAATTCAAAATAGCAGTCATTACTAATAAAATGATAAAATGATCGTCATCAATATCAGTGACTTTCAGGAAAAGCTTTCAAAAATGCCCAGGTAGAAGTATAGAAAATGGATTGAACAGGGAATGTTTCTAGTTTGTTTTTCCAAATTAAACATAATCGGATTGATATACTTGCAAATCCAAGACATAAACATTTTAGATACAAAGTCCCTGTGGAAACTCCTTCTCATTCCATCTTTTGGGGACAATCAGAGAGCTTATTCTTAATGGGAAGGAATGATTACCTTGTAGTCATGACTCTGCGTAGTTTTGTAAGGATTCTGAGACCATCACTTGGAAGGCCTACAATCACCAAATTCTAGACTACAGTGAAAGTTTTGTTTTGTAGTAATAGCTATTGTTATGAATTGAGCCCTTTCCTTTAGTATAGCGCATAGTAAACTCAATTGTGAAGTTTTATAAATTGACCTTACCATTTTTTGAAAAACTTCTTCCTATTTTAATATTGATTGCATGTGTACTACCACATAAGCTACACTCAGTTTTACACGTGGGTTTGTGATCTGGATGGCTGTGCCACACAGCTCCAGGGGGTGCCATTCATGAGAATGAGACTGCGCTCTCATCCCAGGGACTGAATTCTGTGTGAATGGCGCCCCCTGAAGTTGTTCAGCAGAAGGTCCTGATTGTCAGTAGAGCTTAGCAGCCCTTTTAGGTTGCTTCTCTCATGTGAAGGCACTTTTTGTTTTAGGCTGGCTCTCAAGAATTGAGTAAATACGGTTTAGGTTATACCAGTAATTCAGTGGGACTTTGTTTTTATTTTGTGCAGATACTCTCATGAAATTTAAGGAAAAATTGTGATTATCCCAGTCTTGAAATCATTTGCATGAAAACCATGTATGCTTCTCAGGAGTAGAGCTTAGATGGAAAGGAAAGCATGCAGGTCGATAAACAATTCTGTGAAATAACACATTCTTCATGGGCGATGTTACCTTTTCTACGTGGGTCACTAAGGATGCCTTCCGAAGGTGGTGACGCACACGGCGGTGTGTTATATCGTATTCCTGGCCTCTCTTCCCTTGTGGACTCCAGGCCATTTCTAATGTGTTCCTATCCCACCTCCATAGTTTTGGAAAGATTGGGGGAACCCAAATTTCTCAGCTTACGCTGCTGCTCTTAAGTTGCTATACAGTGTACTTTGAAGGCAATCTAGGTTTCCATGGGTCCTGACCCAAAGTTGAGACTACTAATAGCTAATATGTATTAAGAACTGGCCCAGCCAGGCGTGGCTCAGCGGTTGAGCATCGACCTAGGATCCAGGAGATCAGGGTTTGATTCCTGGTCAGGGCACATGCCCGGGTTGCGGGCTGCAGCCGATCAGTGACTCTCTCATCATTGATGTTTCTCTCTCTCTCTCCCCCCCCTTCCTCTCTCTGAAATCAATAAAGATATATTAAAAAAAAACACCACAAAAAACTCATTGTATGTCAGGCCCTGTTTACATACATTAAACTCATTTAAACTCACAGCAACCCTGTGAGGATAGGTACTATTATGATCTACACTTGATGATAGTAAATAGAGACTCAGAGAGGTTAAGTAAGTTGCCTAAGATGATACCAGCTGTATTAGTTTCGTAGAGCAGCCATACCATAGTATAGGTGGCTTAAAGGACAGGAATATATTGTCTTACAGTTCTGGAGGCTGAGGGTCCAAGATCAAGGTGTCAGTAGAGTTGGTTGGTTCCCTCTGAAGGCTGTGAGGGAAGAATCTGTTCCAGGACTGTCTCCTTGGCTAGTGGATAGCTGTCTTCTCCCAGTTCTCTTCTTGTCTTCCCTCTATGCATGTCTCTGTGTCCAGATTTCCCTTCTGAGTCCTCATATTGGATTAGGACCCACCAAATGACCTCATTTTAACTTGATTAGCTCTAGAGACTCTATCTTCAAATAAGGATCACATTCTGAGGTCCTGGGGGTTAGGACTTCAGCATATGAATGGCCGGGGGTGGGGGCTAATTCAGCCTGTCAATCAATGAACAGCAGTGTATTTCTATCCAGCAGTCTGGCCCTGGAGCCCAAGCTTTCAGTCTCCACTGAAGTTGTGTTTTTGGGGGGGTCAGACACCGTTGAGTATTGGCCGTATGATTCAACCTGACCTGTTTCCAAACTACCATCACGCACCTCATATGATGTTTTGGCGAACAACAGACCATATATAGGATGGTGGTCCCCATAACATTATAATGGAGTTGAATTTCCTGTAAGAAACGGAAGAACATGTGGTTCAGGAAGAATTTTTTTCTCTGATGGGAGCGATATCTGTGGGACTTGGCAGTAGATTCCCTCTCGCTCACAGCACCTCAATTCTGAGTGCACAGATTACATCCCAGTCTGTCAGCCACTGACCTGCCTCGGCGCAGAAGAGCCCGTCCCCCACTGCTGCATATTCAGAAGCCTCCCAGACCTAGTCAGATGGTCTTCAGAAAACATTGCTGTAAATTCTTTGTCGAGAACCTGAGGTCCTATACAGGGACACAGGTCCACGGGAGCTACCTTAACAGGTATTCAGTGCCACTGTCCCTTTATGGAAGCTCTGTATGGCAGTGTGGAGCCATCCTGTCCCTGGACTTGGGAAATATTTGCAGGTTGTAATGACATAAAGCATAGATTAGTTTTCTTTCTTCCATCAATTCAAGGCCATAGAGAGCCCTTTGTGCCCAATAGGTCAATGGAACCAAATTTCCAAAGTCAAAATATTGAGCCTTCAGTTCTGCACCTTCTCCATGTTTAACACCCTCCTTTTGTGACCACAATTTCCTTAGTCTGACCACCGCACCACCGTGCAGTAGCCAAACCACATCTCCATCGCAACCCCTATGTTCCTTCTCTCTCCATCCTGATTTTCATTCCCACTGATCCTCAGGCCACCTTCCAGTCCCTCCTGACTGTCACTATGTTGGTGATCTGCGCCCTACCCAGCAGTTTCTTCTCGGTGTTTCCAATCAGTCCAGCCCACACCCCTGTTCATGGAGTGGCATCGACAGTTCGATGTTCTATTTCTGACCCTGTGGGGAAGGAAACAGGGAGAGGGCTTGTGGGACAGTGTCTCTAAAGTCTACAGTGATGTCCTCGCCTTCACATTCACTCACCACTCACTCACTGACCCACCCAGAGCAACGTCGAGTCCTGCGGGCTCCATTCATGGTAAGTGTCCTGTACAGGTGCCCCGTTTAAAACAATAACTTTTTATTTTTCAATGATAGTTGACATATAATATTATATTAGTGTCAGGTGTATAACCCAGGGATTGGACATTACGTAACTTACTAAGTGATCGCCCCAATAAATCTTGTACCCATCTGAGAGCATGCGTAGTTCTATTACAGTGTTACTGACTACATTCCCTGTGCTGTACTTTTCATCCCCGTGACTGTTCTGTAACTACCAATTTGTGCTTTTAGCTTTTTCACCCCTCCCCCAACGCCCTCCCATCTTTCACCCAGTCCCCTGACCCCCCATTTTTTATCTTTCATACCATAATTTATGGGACCTTCTCTACGTTTAGATAGACAGATACTATCGTTGTGTTAAGTCGTCTGCAGTGGTCAGCACAGTAACATGCTGTGCAGCCTGTAGCCCGGGACCAAGAGGCTGCAGACACCATGCAGCCTCGGTGTGCATGGGCTGTCCCGTCCAGGTTTGTGTAAGTGCCCTCGGGGATGTTCGGGCGATGGCAGAATGGCCTAGCAATGCATTTCTCAGGATACATCACTGTAGTTGAGTGATGCGTGACTGTGTCATTCAGGTCAGTCTTGTAATATATCGTCACCCTCAGTGTGCCTGGCAATGAGGAGGGGAGAACACCTGAGAAATAAAGTAAATGCACTGCGGCCTGGAGAATTGACACTGTCTTAAGTATGTCTCCTCGTAATTCTGTCTCTTAAGGTAGACAGGGCGTAAGCACGCACATAAAACCCTTCGGAAACAGTATCAGCTACTGCACAAAGGAGTACCTATGGTTTTCTTCTGAAATTTCTATTCTAGCAAATATGGCCGTTTTTTGAACAGTGATCAGACAGACGTAGAAGGTCTTAAGCTCTCTCGAGTGTGTTTCTTAGGGCTCTCTGGTTCCGAATTAGGAAAATCACGTCCATCCTTCTGACTTATGCCAAGAGGAAGGAAGCTCTGACCTGAATTCCACCAGGCTATAATCCACATTCAAAATCGAAGGTGATGATTTGAAAATTGGAGCGCACTACATCATAAACCATGGTCAAAGTCCAGGTGCCCTTTTATATAATTTATAAAATTCAGTTCATTGGGTAAACTTAATCTTAAAAAATATGTGGAGTTCCTCCAGGTATGTATGGTAGCCTCTATATATTTTAGATTTGTTTTCCAATACCACGAGGGCTGTTTCAACCCTGTTTCCCTAGTTGCTTCTATTGGAAAAGTCTTTTTTGTTCATTTTTATCATATCGTGTAAAACATTTTTCATTTCTCCCCTCATTTAAAAATATTCCCTTTTTAATGATTCAGCTCAGTAAAGGTTTGTAACAACAGTAGCAACCTTACCTCGCCCAGCTTCCCTCTGCCTCTTCCCAGCTCTTACATTTTCCCATTTCATAGGTGGTAATGCCCATAAGAGTCATCGGAGAAAACCGGGATTCCCACTAAACTTAATGAACACCTCTGAATGCTGTTTACTTGCAATATGATACTACCTTGAAGCTTGGCCAAAGTAATAGGATTTTGTCGTAGTCCGTTTGGGCTGCTGTAACAAGATACCACGGACTGGGTGGCTTCGACCACAGACATTCATTTCTCACAGTTCTGCGGGCCGGGAAGTAAGTCCAAGTTCAAGGCGCCCGCACCTCTGGTGTCAGTGAGAAGCGTGTTCCCGGCTTGTAGACAGCGGCATCCTCTCATTTCAGGGCGAGAGGGCTCTGCTCTCTCCTCACAGTGTCACATCCTGAGGGCTGCACCCTCGTGACCTCCTCTAAACCTAAGGCCCCACCTCCTGAGGCCGTCACGTCGGGGCCCGGGGCTTGCCTCTGTGAATCTTGGCGGGACACGGACGTTCCGCCCACAGCAGATGCTGAACCGTCGGGAGCCGGTGCTTCCTCTTCGTTCTCACAAGTGTGTTCTCTCGCTTTCAGGTGTCCCCACCCCGAGCCAAGAAATCCTCCGGCACACCCTGAACACGCTGGTGCGGGAGAGGAAGATCTACCCGACCCCCGACGGCTACTTCATCGTGACCCCGCAGACGTACTTCATCACGCCCTCCCTCATAAGGACTAACAGCAAATGGTACCACCTGGACGAGCGGATCCCCGACAGGTCCCAGTGCACCTCTCCACAGCCCGGAACCATAACGCCCTCTGCCTCAGGCTGCGTCAGGGAAAGGACACTGCCCCGAAACCACTGCGACTCTTGCCACTGCTGCCGAGAGGACATGCACAGCATGCACGCGTCCACTCTGCAGAGGAAGCCCGCCAAGGACTGCAAGGACCCGTACTGCCCACCCTCCCTCTGCCAGGTGCCACCCACTGAGAAGAGCAAAAGCACTGTCAACTTCTCCTACAAGACGGAGACCCTCTCGAAACCGAAGGACGGTGAGAAGCAGTCCAAGAAGTTTGGGCTCAAGTTGTTCCGGCTGAGTTTTAAGAAAGACAAGACCAAACAGCTCGCCAACTTCTCCGCGCAGTTCCCCCCCGAGGAGTGGCCCCTGCGGGACGAGGACACCCCCACGACGATCCCTCGGGAGGTGGAGGTGGAGATCATCAGGCGCATCAACCCCGACCTGACCGTGGAGAACGTCATGCGGCACACGGCGCTGATGAAGAAGCTCGAGGAGGAGAAGGCGCATCGCAGCAAAGCCGGCTCCTCCGCGCATCACAGCGGGAGGAGCAAGAAGAGCAGGACGCATCGCAAGTCGCACGGCAAGTCTCGGTCGCACAGCAAGACGCGAGCGTCCAAGGGAGACCCGTCCGACGGCTCTCACCTGGACATCCCGGGGGACAGGGAGTATGACTTCTGCGATCCCCTCACCAGGGCCCCCCGGGAGGGGTGCTTCATCATCGAACACAAAGGCGAGAACTTCATCATGCACAGCAACCCCAACGTGCTCGAGCCTCACTTCCCCATGACGCCGGAGTGGGACGTGTCCGGGGAACTGGCCAAAAGGAGGACTGAGATGCCTTTTCCCGAACCTTCCAGGGGCAGCTCCCACTCAAAAGTGCACCGAAGCCACAGCCATACCCAGGACCGACGGTCCAGGAATGAGAGGTCCAACAAAGCCAAGGAGAGGTCCAGGTCCATGGACAACTCCAAGGGCCCTCTGGGCGCGTCCTCCCTGGGGACGCCTGATGACCTTGCGGAAGGCTGCAGCCAGGATGACCAAACCCCCATCCAGTCCTACATTGACGACAGCACTCTAAGGCCTGCGCAGACTGCCGGTCATCAAAGGGCTCACCTTTTGTCCACAAGCTATAAAGAGCTGTGTATTCCAGAAATAGTCGGCAGCGGCAAGGAACCTCCCAGTGCTTGCAGCCTCATGGAGCCAGGCAAACCACCGGAGAGTTTGCCGTCCTACGGTGAACTCAACTCCTGTCCGACAAAAACAGCGACGGACGACTATTTCCAGTGCAACACCTCCAGCGAGACGGTGCTCACGGCGCCGTCGCCCCTGGGGAAGAATAAAGAGGACCATGACACTCTGACCCTGGCGGAAGGGGTGAAAAAGCTGCCTCTGTCGGATAGGCAGACCCCGCTTTCCTCCAGGGAGCCTGGAGGCCACAAGGAGGAGTCGCCCAAAGGGCCAGGCGGGGGCCCGGCTGCCTCGGGCGCAGCAGCGGAAGGCATGGCCAATGGGCGGCTCATCCAGCACCACAGCGCCGAGCCCAGCAGCCTGGACAAGAGGAAAGAGATATTCAGCAAAGACACACTGTTCAAACCTCTGCACAGCACCTTGTCTGTAAACAGCTATCACAAATCCAGCCTGTCCCTCCTCAAATCTCACCCGAAGACACCTGCCGACACACTGCCGGGCCGATGCGAGAAGCTGGAGCCGTCCCTGGGGACCCCGGCGGCACAGGTCATGCCAGCCCTCCAGCGCCAGCAGGAGTCCGGGGGCAACCAGGAAGCCTCTTTTGACTATTACAACGTCTCCGATGACGACGACTCCGAGGAAGGGGCAAACAAAAACACCGAGGAGGAGAAAAACAGAGACGATGTGGGCACCATGCAGTGGCTCCTTGAGAGGGAGAAGGAAAGAGACTTGCAGAGGAAATTCGAGAAGAACCTCACCCTCCTTGCCCCCAAAGAAACTGACAGCGGCAGCCACCCGAGGACCACCCACTCGGCGCGCCTGGACAGCATGGACAGCAGCAGCATCACCGTGGACAGTGGATTCAACTCCCCACGGTAGGAAGACGCAGCGCTCTGCACACGCATACACCCCCCGGGGCCTGGGGCTTTATGCGGGTAACTGGTGAAGCTGCTGGTTTCGCAGCCTCGGTTCTGTGATTGAGGGCTGAGAGTTGCGCGAGTTGCTTTGTTAACAACCTGTTTCTGACTTCTTTTGCAGGAATTGAAACAAATGTTTCTGCAGCTGTAGAGATCACCAATCTGGACTGGTGGGTTGGCTCCTCCCCTCAGCCTGGCCTCAGTCCAATCTAAGACCAACATTTCCCAGTATTTTTGCTTCTATGTTTCCATTGCCACCGTGCTGATAAAGAAAGGTGTTTGTTTTTAAGTCCTTCAAAAGTGGAGTGGAATGAGTAGGTAGTGGGGTTGGGAATAAATTGACTGACGCAGGAGAAGAGGGGTCCCTCTAGTGAGAATGTACCGTTGACTCTTGAACAACAAGGGTTTGAACTGTGGGGGTCAATTAAGGGCAGATTTTTTTTCAATAAATACTGTGACTGTATTTCCTCTTCCGTATGATTTTCTTAATAACATTTTCTTTTCTCTAGCTGACTTTATTGTAAGAATACAGTGTATAACATACAAGTAAGTGTTAATTGACTGTTATTGGTAATGGTTCCTGTTAACAGTAGGCTATTAGTAGTTAAGTTTTGGGGGAGTCAAAAGTTATACGTGTATTTCGGCTGTGCAGGGGAGTCAGCACCCCTCACCCCGGTGTTGTTCAAGGGTCAACTGTAAAAGCAGATCTCAAAACCTTCCCAGTGAATCTGGAAGCTACTTGCCACTTTAACGCTGACTTTCCGTGTGGCCGCCCCACCTTGCTCACACAGCTTCCTCTCACCACTCACGTGTCTACAGAGAAATGGACCTTGTTCCTGCCACAGAAAGAGTGGGGGCCTCCACTCTGTTAGATCAAAGCATGTCCCAGCACTGTGCCTTCTCCTCCTACAGAACTGATACAACCAACCAGAGTCCTCTGGTCGTGGTCCCTTGTTTTCAGTGGGTAACTCAGTGAAGGGTGGACAGCTGGGAGTATGGAATGCTGATGGTCATGTCCAGGGCACTGAAGTGGTTCAGGGGTTCAGGAAGCAAAAGAGCGTCTATGCAACTTCCCTCTTCCCTCCTTAACTCTTCCTTCTCAAAGGGCAACTCGGGACCTCATTCCCCTTCTAAATTCTACTCCAGATTGGTGACTCTGAGATGCAGAAATACCATTGAGAGATGGACATTTCTCATTAGCTGGGATTCCCAAGATTTTACAATATTTATAATTTTAACAAGTATCCAGATGTGATTATGTATTTCATATATTTGTTTTAATTATTAAGAATTATAATGAGTTCTATTGTGGTCATTTCACTTGTATCTCTAGATAATTTAGGGGCAGAGCATCCCCAAATTAGAATTGGGAATCATTAATCTGTTTGTCACATATTAGGCCTTTGTTATTTCTTAAAGGACTAGTTCTTTATTTATCATCATCATCATCATCGCCATGTAACCTTCTTTCCAAGTTAACCTGTGTGGAAATCCAACATCTAAACAGACCACAGAGCCGGCACTCTGGTTAAAGTGGGTGAGAGACCAGGGGTCCCCAGCCTCTGCTGCCCAATCATTGAGGAGCCCTAAGGGACCTTGAGGAGCATGGCACTCAGTTTGAAAACCGCTGGCCTGTTAATTGACTTCGTAAGAAATAACTTCTCAATATTTTCCAAATCAAATCTTAATTTATTTACCAGTTACTCTGTATATCCTTTCCTTTCATCTACTCTTTTTTTCTCCTCTTGAATTTCTAACAATGGATACCATGCAGGCATCACTGAAGGTCTAGAATCAGTGGTAGAGGTTGGAAACCATCGCTTATGGAAGGTGTGGTTTATTTGCCTTACCTTATGTTCTACTATTTATTACTAAGACCCTACTCACCTAATGCTTTTCACGCAGCAGTTTCCAGCCCTTCATGTTGCCTCTTGGCCCCGGGACCTCCTCTGAGAGAAAGCTTTAGTACTCTAGAGATAGTTGCTAAGGAGACATTGGGAGTAGCTTAATGGTTCTAACTCAAGAACCTACCACCGCATAATATTGAAAGTTTTTTGTTTGGGGGCGAAGAAACAGAAATATTCATTAAAGAATTGAACCAGTCTCTCCACAGAATATATTTTATTTCTAAATTTGAGTTGCAGAATACAGAATTTATGAATGGGATTATTTCTTGAAATACGTTTATTTGCATTTAAGTGCTTTGTCATGGTAGAAGGTAAAGGTTGCTCTTAGGAGACAACCTTCACAAATTAGCTATGTGTCTGTCCACTGTTAATTAGGCAGAATTTTCTTTATGGGAATGCGTAGCGCACCCATAAATTTCACGCAGTTTGAGAATCTACATAGCAATTCTTTCTTGTGTCCCTTTCATATTTAATACCCATGGTTAGAAGCTAGATGACAAACTCATTTCCTATACCCATGTTTAAGCTGTATTTTCTGTGCACCTCAGTAAATTCACTGAGCTGCCTTTCTAATTAATGCATGAGGATAGTCTACGGAGGAGAATATTTGAGTTATAGGGCGTTTTACTGGCGAGCGTGAGGAGTATTTTAGCCAAGTAGCATTATCTCCCCGCTGCTGTGAGATACGGCAGCCTTAAGTGGGCCGTTTATTTGGGTCTTTCAGTAAATAATTCACTGAGCAACTAAGATTCAGCTAAAAAAGCAACAACAACAAAAACGGTGACCGCCACTCTCAACTTTCAGCGCCAGCTTGATCACGGTCAGCCACGTTCCCAGGCTTACTCAGTCCCTTTTCTTGGGAACTGGAAGGGGATTGCAAAGGGGAAAAGTTAGAAACTTAAGCTATGCCATAGATCTGATATTGAAAATGAGATTTTTTTTTGACATGAAAAGCCTGCTGTTCCAAATCTGAGGCCAAAAACGGGTGGATAAACATAGCATGAGAATCGGAGGGACCAGCACTGCCGGGATGTGTCTGCCTCACGGGCCACGGGCCGTGTGTTGCCGGTGCCAGGGGGCCGCACAAAACACGGGCCCCCGGTGGACGGATGACACAGCAGCTGGGGTCAAGGCTTCTGCCTGTAAAATCCCCAGATCTTACTTTTAAAGCGGCGCTCCATTAGTTCTCATACTTCAAAAGTAAGAATGTCTGAGTGGGAGGGATGTTTTTACGGCTGACACTCCATCTCCCTTAACTTTTTCATCATCAGATCCAGAGCCCTCGATAGGAGTTTTACACACTCTACTCACTATCACAGCAGTAATGAAATGTATCCTTTGGAGAAACTGGAGCACTGTATATATTTGTGAGGATTAATATGTTGGCCATGGGGAAGAGGCATCCGAGAGCATAGACGGCTGCCAGGGTAGGTGATCCCTCGCGATGAGCTGTGTTTGCTGTGCCTGGCACAGCGCCTGGCACATAGCAGGTACCTGTTAAGCCCATGCCTCAAAAGCTGGTTTAAAAGTGGGTTCCTTGGACCTTCAAGTGTATTTCCCTGTAGAAAATGATGTTATTAGTAATGAGTAGATTCCCAAGCCAACCCATCGTAGCTACTTTATGTATTACATGCCAGATATAGAACAGAAATGATTTACATTTATCTAGCTTTGCAGTGTACCAATTCTTCATCGACGTGTTTCTTCTTCATGGTTCCTCTGTGAGTAGCTAAATAATGTAACTCTCCTGATTTTAGAAATGAGAAAGTTAAATACCGGTGGACGGGGGGGTGGGTGGAGGGGATATTATCATGATTAAGAATGAAACTGAAAGAATGTGTCATGCAATCTTGGGGTCTACATGTTTATTGCCTTCCTTTCTTCCTTCCTTCACCTGACTATACCTCAGCTGTAGGGCTGGCAAGCCACCGATGAGTTTTCTTAGGGAAGGGGTCAGGTAAGCAGGTAAGTCCAGCATTTCCCAGCCCTTTACTCATGTATTCTTTTTTTTTTTTTTTTAACTCATGTATTCTTTAGGTATGCCCAGATTTACCATAGGCCCAGTGGAACAGCTTGACTTATTTCTATGAATGTATTAACCTTGGGAGGTGCCCCCTGCAGTCATGAAATGCCCAGGTGTCTTTTTGGTAGCCAACGAACACATTTTCTTTTGAACAGTGAACTCTTGGCTCCTTGATGGAAGCAAACTCAAGGCCACAAGGGGTTTGGATGAAATAACCTGTTCATAAGGGCTGCCGGGGTCTAGGGTTCAGACAAAATTGCCATCAGTTTCGGATGAGACTGAGAGGCAGTGAGGATGTCCACCCTAGGACTCTAACCCGTAGACTCGCTTCAGCAGGCTTAAATCAGCTCCGGGGACCAGCTGTCATCAAATATTTCATAAACCTTGAATCTATCCAATAGGTTGGGTGTTTTGAGCATTGTTATGGTTTCTTCCGCCTCTTTTAAGCTGGTGAGTTCCTTTTTACCATTTGGAGGGCCTTGAACACGAAACCCGTTCAGTTACCACCAATCAGACCAAGTAATCCTATTTCTGCTATTGCCCTACACATTTGAAATCTTTAATATCTAAATCTCTTGGAGCAGTAAACTAGATTCCAATATTTCTAACTTAGAAAAAGTAAGAGAAATCAAAATACTAATGTCTTTAAGTCACCTCTCCTCTGTAAGAATCCTTTAAAATATAAGATATTCCTACCAACGTGTGTGTGTCCGGGGTGGGGAGGTGTGTGGGGGGATATAAATGTAAACTTCACAAATGAATGGCTAACATCTTAGATTCCTCCTCTGAAAATAAAATGCATTTTCACTGACCTGTTGACATTTGAACACAGGTTGGAAGGTGTTTAAAAAATTTTATTTCTATCAGTGCTGCAAATTAGCCAATAGGATGCTTGGAGTCCACCCAAGTCAAACTCTGCTCATGGAGACTGGAAACAGAATCATTAGGGTACGATGATTGGGTTTGGTAAGGAGCAGTTGTATCAGTGAATGTTCAGCCTGAAATGAAATCAGTACAGGTGTATGTTTATGAGTGTTTTTAGAAACCAGCTGTAGACCACATCAGATTTTGAAGTAGTTTCCTTGAGTGGGCCAGGAGGGGAGGACAGGGAGGGTGCACGGGGCCGCAGAAAAGCCTCTGTGCCGTGTGCTGCGGTGCCCCGTCCGCGCAGCTCCGGAGCCACGGGGAGCATGTGTAAATAATCAGCGTGAGCTGCTCTGTCCGTGACATTAGGAACCAACAGAGGAAATCCATTAACTGCATCATTGGCTCTTCCTCCGGAGCTCGCTCTATAATTATTTATGTTGAAAACAAAACAAAACCAACCCTTTTTACTCTTTTAGCACTCGGGAGAGCCTGGCTTCCAACACGTCAAGCATTGTTGAGAGTAACCGCCGCCAGAACCCCACCTTGAGCCCGGCCCACGGCGGCGCTGGCCCGGCCTTCAGCTTCCGAGCGAGCGCGGACCCCCCAGCCAGCGAAGCCGAGAAATTACAGAAACCTTCCAACTGCTTGCAAGCTTCTGTGACTAGCGTGTGACCGTTGTTCTGCCTCAGATCTCCTGTCTCGTTCGATACGGCCAAGTTTACGACCCTGGGACTGATGTTTACATCTTCGGGAAGACAAGCATGTATGCCACAGTTTTCGTGTTTACTTAAACTGTGCTGCTAAGTAGGCTAGAGCAAAACACGAACGTCTTTCTTTCCGAGTATTGCTTTTCACATTTGCGGCTCTGTAGCAACAGAATAGCAGTAGGGGTGATCTGTACACTTTTGCTTCACTAATTGTAACTGAGCACACATAGGAGAGTCTAGACACTGTAAGTGTAATATGCATTTCAATGTCATGCGGTTGCCAGTTCCATTTCTAAATGCCACAGGTGCGTGTTGCTCCCAGTCTGTGGGCAGATGGTGCCACAGAACTGATTCTTGCCACTTCCAGACAAACAAACAAACAAAAACAAATGAGGCCAACACAGAATGTCAAATGCAAGGGCCCACCGTGAGGGAAATCAATGCCAAACAGCCGAGAAGAGACCCCAGCCCTTTGTGTGTGAGTCGCTTACGCACCTGTCATTTTCACTGTGAGTTTCCGTGGCGCGATTTTGCAGGAGCCCGAGGAAGTGTGTCCGAGGGGGTCGGGATGGAGATACTGGGAGTGTGTGTTGTCAGGATTTTTGTTTCTAAGTGTCACGGATGCTTGTCTGAGTTTTAACCTCCCACAATCACAAGCAGGAATATAGGCCTTTGAATCTGAAGGGGTAAAAAGGAAGGGGTCCCCGGTCCGGCTGGGACACAGCGCTGGGTGATGGAAGAGGTAACGTGGACTTTTAGAAGGTGTGAGCCCAATATGTGAGGAAGGTCGTTTCCTCTTTGGGATACTTATGACGATCCCATCTTGCTATAGTGGATACGATAATTAGTTTGTTTAAAAGCAAAATGTTCTTTGTGATACAAATGAAGAGTATGGCCTGGGGGTGCTATTCTTTCTAATGGAAGGACATAAATCTATTTTATGTAGTTTTAAATAGAATGCCTAAATTAGGCTGTGGGAGATCATTTTTAGTGGTTATAGAAAAGAGAAAGATTTAGGGAAAGTTGAACTTCAGGCCTTTTATTCCTGGGAAGATATCTATACAGAAAACTTTAAAGTAATTTTTGACCAGAAAATATACATGTGCCCATGTAATTAACAACAGAATGTGCTCATTCTGCGATTGTGGTATGATTCTAACTTGTGCTCCCCTAAAATCGACCAGGATAGCAATTATGCATATAGGAACTATGCCAGAGTGATGTTTACAGAGACTTAGTAACCAGTTTCAGGAGGCATTTCTAGGTGGATGTATGGTTATCAGACCAGCGTGTTTCAAAACGGCTTGTTAACATTTGGCTTCGGTTTACAGTGTCACGTTGAATACAAAGTAGCCGGTGAGCAGCAGAGGGGTGACAAATAAGCTTCAGCCTTTTAGGAAGGAGATTTTTCAAGTCCCCGTGTTTTATTTTATGGGAACAAGGAAATCAATCTGTAGATAATAAAAAAATTATTTGCAAAAGGGTTACATAGGACACAAGTAAAGGGTCCAACAAAGGGTTTATTTAGTTTAGTGGCATGTGATGTTTGGAGTCATAGACCATAAAATATATTCCCCAAAATCAGTCTAAAAGATTTTCTCCTCGGATTGCAGTCAACGGCATGGCATTGGCGAAGCACTGCTGCTCCGGTGTGAGGTTTAATCGCCAGCGGCCTGTTGAAAGAATGCAGTCGCACACGTGGTCGGTCTGATTCTGGAAACATTAGGGTGCTCCCTCACGCTCTTTCAGATATTTGGAAGTTGCATCGGGAACCGGATGCATCAAGTTCAGTCTAGATTCCTTTTCTGTGCTTAGAGTGAAACCTAACTACATTTCTTGGTCAATGCCCACACCGCTAAAATGCTCAAGTCAGTTGGCTCTCGGTGTCATGCCTTATTTCCTGCAAGGCATGCCTCGATTCCTCAGAAATGCACTATTTGTCTCACTGCTTAAATATGTCCAGAAGGAATGATAATGTATTTAAGAGACTCTATACAGAGTCTGCTTCCTTGGGGAGCTGTATACCATACGGTTACTAAATTCTTCTGTCTAGATTTGTTTTTCCCCCCTCCAAAATCCTGCTCTCCAGTGTTTATCATACTCTCAGTTCATAAATAATATAACCATTGAAACAGTCCATCAGCCTCTGGTTGATCCTCTGGACGTAGCCATTGTAATAATCAAATGCTGTGTGACCAGGAAAAGAAAACATTACCGTTAGAAGCTTTAAAATATGAATTTATCACTATTTCACCAGAAATAGGTTTACAGAAGGTATTATTCAGATAAAACATGTACACTTTTTGCCTGATGCTGTGGGGTACATGATTAAAACAAAAAACTCCCTTAGACCTGCAGCCGTTAGCGTAGGAACGATGGACTTTAGAGATGATACAAGATATTTAGTAACAGCCCCGTCTGATCTCTTCGGGATTTCTGAGGGGGGCAAGAGGGGGGCAGGAAGCACATACAGGTGTGACCCCGGGTGGTCTATGGCGAGGTTCTCAGTGGCCAGGCTTCACCGACACCCTCTCCTCCAGTGAAACGACTGCTCTGTGTTCCGTGGCTGCTTATAGAGTCTCCACTTAGAGTTTATCAGCGGAAAGGTTTACAAAATTGAATCTGGTTGAATCTCTGTGTAGCGTTCAACTTTCAAGGGTCAACCCATCTGCCGGCATTTTGCACACTTATGTATTATTATGATGCAGCATATTACTTTATGGTAATTTTTATTTTTGCATATAACTACCTCCATAAATTCGATGAAGCAGCAGCAGCGCGTTCAGGTGTGTTGCTTGGAAAAGCCAAGTTCAGAACTTGTGCGTCACTGGGCTGTGGCGTTCTGTGTGTGTGTGGCGGCGATTTGCCCACGTGGACTCATGACTTCTTCATGGCCATGGTTTTCTTTTACGGCATCATTTCACGTTCAGATGTAAGCCCGTTTCTCCCCTCTTCCCCACAGAGGCGCACTTGATTTTGTTATGGATTATATAGGAAGTTTAAATTTCTTGTCTCCTCCCCAGTCCCCCAGTCCCTGCAAAAAGCTCCCTCAAAAAGATCCCCCTGGTGAAGAGCCCGTTGGTAAACAAAACGTAGCAAGCGATTTACTCCTGTAAAAATCTGATTTGAATTCTAGGTTTTCAGGAACAGGAGACACATGAGAAATTTGGACTTCGAAGCACTTTGGTCCTCTCTGCCTTCACTCCCATGCTACCCTATCGAGCCCAAACGTCGCTGCGATGAAAAGAGCAGTGCTGTGTATTCAGCTTCTGTTACATAGTTTGTGTTCCATTTTATATATTTTGTACATCTCAGGGGACCTAAATGAGCATATGAAAATGGGGGGGGGGTGCCATCGGATAGAGAAAATAAATGGGAGAGCTGAAAGGGGACTAGCTGGATAAAGATAACATGAAAATGACTGCTTTCCTGACTTCATGAAGCTCAAGTTCAGGAAGCAGAAATTGAAAGTTAATCTGGAGTAACAGTGATCCAAACACCAGCTGTTCCCAAGCCTCCCTTTTCCACAGCCCAACCAGCATTTCTAAAATGCAAATTTCAATTCTGTTGCAGTCACCTTGGGGAAAAAGAAACCCTCTTCCATGAAAACGAAAGCATCTTTCTCTTGTTTTTTGGTTGGCATAGCTAGCTTTGCAAAATTCTACCCAGGATGAACCACTTATCACCACAAAGTGTACTTGAAAGTAAAGTTTTTTAATTTAAATGATAGACATTTGCTCACAATAACAATAGCGATCATATTTTGAAAAGTCTCATCATTTATAACATGGGCAGTATTTGGGACTTGATTACAAACCAACAACAACCTATATAATGACTTTGCAAGTTCATTTTGGCATCTCAAAGTGCTTCCAAAGCATTCGATTCATAAACAGTTAACCCAGCAGGTCCTGTGTGTAATCCCCATACTTGAAATGAACAGACGGAAGGAGTGACAAGATTACCCAGAACACAGTGGCAGCTATCGATTATCTCTTTTCTATCTGTTTGATAGACCATCCTGAGAAATCACTCAGTACAATGCTATTTTTTCTGATGTGTGCTAATAAAGTCAAAGAAAACAAATACAACTTGACACCTTTGTCCACTTTCATTCAAAAAGTTCAGGGCGTTTGGAATTGTACACCTCAGTGTACACCTTACTGGTATTGATTTATGATGTGGGGAAGTCAACCAGTCCGTTCAAATGCCATTGTGGTCAGAAGTATATCTAGACATACACCCTTGTTTACAGTTTCATATCGGGCTTCTCTGATCCCTGTGCTAAAACGCCATCTTTCAGGAGCATGACCGCTCCTGGCAGTGGAAGGTGCTGACAGAAATTTCAGTTAAAAACTGTATCATGTACTCTTCACAGTGCTGCTTAGCACAACAGAAATTCAGTACAATTATCGAGCTCTACTCCGAATAATCTGGATTTCCAAGGGAGCCGATCTAGTTCCAAGTGTTTTCTCAAATTAGGAGAAGGTTGATCCTTGACGGGTACCTTCTCTGTTGCTACAGGTCAGTCACAGAACCCGCCGGCTGTGTGCTGGCAGGCGACATTGGACCTCAGCAGAAGTGACTGTTTCCTCTCCTCTCCCCAGGACTGTCCCACCCATTGTCAAGACAGCCAATACTCTTCTGTTCCCAAGTGAATCTTCTGCACATGTGTAGGGCTTGGGGAAGCTAAAACACAAGAAAAAAATGAATGCAAAAGCCATGGAAAATACTGTTTTGCTTTGGGTTAGTAAAATATGGGCAGGAAAGGGATTACCATCGGTCCAATCTTTGCCAAGTAAGATAAAAGAATCAGCTGTCACTCCGTCACTCTCCGAGAAGGGTTTACAGTATTAAGGATACATCCATTATTTTCCCGTGGATTTTTATTTAGCACACATTTCATAAATTATATATATATATATATATATAATTCATTATTAAATTTCCTGGTGCGTTTGAAACAGACATTGGCATCTCCCCGACTGAGTTAATCTCGGCATCTCTTGCAGCAGCCTCCCAGAGACTCCCCGGTGATGGCTCCCCTAACACATAAGCCTGTGTTTTCACAGTTGTGTTTTCTCTGACTTACAGTTGCTGATTTGCAAGGTTCAGAATTCTACGAGGCTCAAGGGGGACTCAACCTCCTTCTTATGATTGTATACTATCAGTTACCGGGCTTTAAATCGCTCCTGTTGGCTTCAAATGCAAACCCACACGCACACCCCCTGCCAACGAGGGAAGGGGCTGTTCCCAAGCGAGGCAGTGATGACCGGAAGCCCACGTGAGGCTAGAAGCTTGGCTGGTCCACGCACAGCTGCCTACCTCCCTGGCCAAAGGCTGACCTTGGCACCCCCTTCCCTTGCTCCCACCAAAAAGAGGTACCAAATCTGAGATCTGAGATCTCCAATATCAGTCCTCTGCAGTTACAGGAAACCTGTCGTGAACTACACGCTCAGCAGCTCCTCGCCTTCCAGTTCTGTCCTCGCCGCAGGTCCTCCCTGCCTCCCCCCCCCCCAGACACCCGTGCACCGCCGCGGTTTCCACGTCGGAAGGGCGAGATAGTGTGTGGTACTGCGCACACGTGACGGGGCAGCTCCAGAGCTAACCTCGGGTCGCCTTCCTGTAAGTACCGACAGCTACAAATTAAGGTCCTTAGAGTAGTTGACATAGATACAGCTTTCTAGCAGAGAATTAAATTTCAACGTTCAGTTTAAAAGGGATCATAATTCTGCAGGTATCTTTCTCTGAGTGACTGAATGTGACTATTGCATTAGGGTAAATGAATTAAGAAGTGCAAGTGGGATTTACTGTATGTTAGAAAGGAGTTTTGCAGCCAAGACTGCCTTGAATAAAATGTGTTTGCACTGAAAAAAAAAAAAATTTTAAATTACTTGGTCTCTGGTTGCTGTAAAGGTCATCCAAGATGGATGTTCTGTTTATATTGTATAGTATTTCATATGAAATAATTACAGTTCATGAAATGTCTTCCCTAATGTTACTGATTTATAACAGCACATTTGTAACATGGTTTCTATCGTGTCAGTGTGCCATATTGTACAGGATGGTTACTTGTCATGCTTAGTATAATAACTTAAAAGGAAAAAAAAGCACAGGGATTTTTGTAAGTCTATATTTGAAAGTCCCTCCATATGGTAATATTGTGTTCATGTTGTTTATGTAGTGTTGTGTGAAATATCCATTTTGGATTGTGTTACTTTTTAAGATATTAAATAACATTTGGTTATATGTCTAAGTGGATTTTTTTTTGGTAAACAGAAAATACTTTAGGTGAGGCCAATTTATTCCTCTCCTGCATTAATATGATTTTATAACAGAATTTTATTGCACAATCATGATTAGAGCTTTGGAATTAAAACAACTAAAAAACGGAAATTTCCGATCAAAATCTTTTTCCAGGAATGTTGGAAAGAAATCACATTTTTAGGTAGCTATTCAAATGTAAAAGACTGAGCTTTAGAGATGCATATAATTAAGTTTTTGTATGAGATTATAAAGGCATGTGGTTGTTGTTTTGTTAGCACTTCACACAACTTCTATCCCCAAATAAATGCGATCCCCTCTCCAGTAAACACTTGGAGATACCCCCATCTTCCGATGAGGCCCTTGCACAGATTTGAACCCTCCACGTTTAACTGCCTTCAGAATCTATTACACATTCTTTTGAGTGTCCTCCGTGGTGGCAAATCTTTGTCCTGGGAGAATGGACTCCCTTTTCTGGAACCAGAAGTGATCTGTTCAAACGATTAAGCTAGGAGACAACGTTGTTAATCAAAACCAATATGCCGCTCTGAAGTCGAGCCTGGCTGCCTAGCGGAGGCAAAACCCCCAGCAGGCTCACCGCTCCGAACCCCGGCCGTGCCATTCGGATACGTGTGGGCGACCCAGGCGACAGCCGTGGAGGACGAGTCTTACTTTAGCTGAAAGAGTTTGTGTCTATATTTCAGACCGTCCTGGTGCAGACACTTCATTTTTCAAGAATGAAGTTAGGGAGCAGGACTCCTGGGAGCACGTGGTGCGTTTTACGCTAGACCAAGGCCGCAGGGCTGAGGGAAGGAAGGGTCGCCTGTGTGCCTTTCAGAGCGGCCCAGTCGCCTGGACGCGTGGAGGACGTGCGGGGAGGAACTGCGAAGGTGGAGGCAGGCCCCCGACGCCTGTGAGAGCATAGTCACAGTTCATAAAAATCTTTTCTAGCCAGAGGAGACGGTCTGGTTTTAACCCATTTCTAAGCGTTCAGAGCAGTGGGGTTTTTTCCTTCCATAAAGACAATCCAAGCAGAGAGCTCGCCATTCACCCCAGCCCTGTTCCAGCTGAGAAATCAGGAGCCACCGGAGACTGAAAAGAAGCCACCCTCCCGCCTTGAGTGACTCATTAGCTGCGACAGCTCAGGCCTGCCGCGGGAACACGGGGCTCGGGGATACTCCACCTCCCCGGGCTCGGTGGCCCCAGGCTTTTCCTGTAAAGCAAGTCGTCGATCATGCCACGCACAGGGCACCACGCGTGATGAAAATGCACAGCGCGCGTTGAGCGCCCCGCAGGAGTTTCCAGAAGAGGCCAGGCCAGGCGGGAGGGTGGGGGCGCTGCGCCGGGAGCGATGCTAAGGGGCGAGGCCGCAGATGAGGCGAGAAGGGCCGGCGGAGTTAGTTTGGGATGCGCAGGGCGAAGAGGGCCTGGTGCCCAGAGGAGAGAACGGTCTCCCCTCTCGGCAGAGAGAGGGCTTCGGGCCAAGGCCTGCGGATCGGGGGCAGGGAACGTCCTGCACCTTGGGGCAGCCAGGCTTGTCCAGGCGACCACTTCGGTGGGTGACCCCAGATTCCATCCAACACATTCCTCCCAGGTGACCTTCCTTCGTGTCCCCTGTTTTTCTCTTTGTTGTACAGTTTCATGCATTACTTTTCTATTACCTAGGGTTTATTTTAGGTAATAAACCGATTTTTCTCTACATAAAACCAGTCATTTTTGTTTGTTGTTACGCTATCTTGTCTATTAATATTTTATTTAGACTCATTCCTGGTCTTTGTTATACATACGTAATGATATATAATATTTATTACTAAATTAACATAATAATATAGGAATATATATAATGTATACTTCATATACATAATTGTTATGTACACAACTGCCGTTGATTACTAGCGTTTTAAATTTCACATTTATATTGCCTTGCCCTCTTTGTATCCACAGGCCACGATCTTCCTCCAGTTTAATTTCCTCTCACCTTTGCACTATGGGCATTTTGTTCTCCAACATTTATTTTATTTTTAATTTTTATTTATTTTTTTAAAAATAAGTCTTTACTGATTTTAGAGAGAGGAAGGGAGAGGGAGAGGGAGAGAGATAGAAACACCAATGATGAAAGAGAGTCATTGATCGGCTGCCTCCTGCACACCCCCAACTGGGGATCGAGCCCGAAACCCAGGCATGTGCACTGATCGGGAATCAAACCTCCATCTCCTGGATCCTAGGTCGATGCTCAACCACTGAGCCACTCTGGCCGGGCTGTTCTCCAACATTTATATAGAAATGTATGACCAGCTGTTTCATCAAAGGCCTGAGAAATCACTGGCAACTTTCAGAGATAGTTGGATGATAGATAGGTGATAGATAAATAGATGTTAGATGATAGATAGATAGATGATAGATAGATAGATAGATGATAGATAGATAGATAGATGATAGATAGATAGATAGATAGATAGATAGATAGATAGATAGATAGATGATAGATGATAGATAGATAGATAGATAGATAGATAGATAGATAGATGATAGATAGATAGATGATAGATAGATGATAGATAGATATTGCATTAGACCAAAGATCTGTGTGTTGGTATAGTCTGTAAGTGGCAATGAAACAGAAAGAGATTTGTCACGCAAGAAGATACAGTGTGGCTCCCGACCAACCACGATGATAAGGGTATGTGTTTGTTGTGTTTTTACACTTCTGAACTTTCTGGTACTTTATTTTTATTTATTTATTTATTTTAGAGAGAGGAAGGGAGAGACACAGAGAGAGAGAAACGTCAATGTGAGAGCAACATCGATCGGCTGCCTCCTGCATGTGCCCTGACCGGGAATCAAACCCCCAACCCGGGCATCTGCCCTGACAGGGAATCGAACCTGCCACCTTTTGGTGTACAGGACAATGCTCCAATCAACTGAGCCACACTGGCCAGGGCTCTGGTACTTAAAAATACTCTAGGATCACTTGAGTATTTTCTGCCCCAGCCTTAGAATCAGCCACTTTTCCAAGGAGCCCTGGCTTCTTTTATTGGGGGATGGTGTTAGAAACAAAGACGAGGTGCTAGGTAAGCCCATTGCTCTGGAGAGCCAATATTTCTAGGCCCTTCAGGAAATAGAGCAAGGAGGTCTAACCTGTGTATCTAGACGTGTCTATAAATATCTCCATGTGTAGCCTCTGTGTCCTAGCAGGCCCCCGCGAGCTCATGCGCCCAGCGCTAATCCATCACTGTACAGACCATTCCGCTCCCCCCGCTTACCTGCGGCCTCCTACCCCAGCCGTGAGGACCCTGGCTCCCCGCACCTGCCGCTCGCTCACTTAGCTGTTCCCTTGCAGTGTATGTGGATGGTACTTCATCCACTGCACTTTATAAAACCGGGTAGATAAATATGGATGATATTTTTGACCGATGGGAAAAAATAGGACATTTTCTCAACTTCTCCCAAGTAGGTGGCTACTTAGCTCGACAGAACGGTGACCATACGCTTATTCATGGAATTATTGGGTCCCACTAGGATAGCTCTAAAGAATTTTAAGGTTCAGAGCGAAAGGGGTCACTGTTAAT
The DNA here is from genome assembly GCF_964146895.1 of Miniopterus schreibersii. Classification (NCBI taxonomy): domain Eukaryota; kingdom Metazoa; phylum Chordata; class Mammalia; order Chiroptera; family Miniopteridae; genus Miniopterus; species Miniopterus schreibersii. The sequence goes on from NC_138102.1 coordinate 7,285,067, forward strand.
ATTATTTAATGTGTATCTTACCCCATGTCGCACTGTCAGTACTTGGAAAGTGATGTGTTGACTTCATAGTAACACCATCTGTCTGGTAAGCCCGTTTCCTTCTCCCACTCCCGGCCTCGGCATATCTAAATGTTAACCATATTTCAGGGCCTCGATCACATGCCTTCCTCTCCCCAGGGCTTGTCTGAACCCCACTTTCCACTTTCCTGCCTGCCTAAGGAGGGTCTCTTTCCCTCCCTCACATTTGTCATTTCCGACCCTGTTCTCCCATTTTTGTCTTAAGGTCAGGAGTTCAGACTCCTGCCCAAGACCATGGCCTCAGCTGAACAATTTATGCCACTTTTACACCATTTTCTGGGTTTCCTGGGAGGCACTTCCTCTTGTCACTGTTTCTCGACGGCCCTTGTGAGCTCTGGAATCTTCCGTTGTGCAAGAAAGGGGCCCGGTGTGCTGGCCTCAAGCAGGGTTGCAAAGGGTGGAGCACTTTGCCCAGCCTGCTTCTGACCTAAGCAGCCTAGAAGTGGGCTCGCTGTGCTGCTGGAAGTGTGTCTTCCCGATTACAAGAGAAAACCAGCAACCGGGGTATGGCTTTGGAAATGCCAAAAAGTTGTTAAAAGATTGAAAGCTGAGCCCTGGCCAGTGAACTCAGTGGTTAGAGCATCGGCCTGCGCACCAAAGGGTCTCGGGTTTGATTGATTCCCAACCGAGGGCACATACCTGGGTTGCAGGTTTGATCCCTGGCCCCAGTCGGGGTGCATGCAGGGGGCAACCAATCGATGTCTCTTTCTTGCATAGATGTCCCCCCCCACACACACTCTCTCTAAAATCGATGGGAAAAATACCTTCCGTGAGGATTAACCAAAAAAGAAAAAAAGATTGAAAGCTGGGTGGGAAGCCTTAGCCTCTTCTTGGTTTGGCCCTTGGGCTGGGGGCTCGGAGGAACTGTTTCTACTCAGCATCCTCAGCGTGTGTGTGCAGCAGGAGGTGGGAGAGGAGTGAAAGGGGTGGTCAGAGCCATGAATTCGGTCAGGACCAGCTGTGGGCGTGAGGGGCAGCCTTGAGGGGCGGGGCGCAGGGTTCATTCGCGGGGGCTCTCCCCAAAGCGGGGGGCGTATTTAAGACCGTGATCACAATCTGTTTCCTTTTAACCATATCTGAAATCTAAAGACAGCGGACTATTATTTATGCAAACTTTCCATGAAAGTATAACAAGAAATTTTCCTTCTCTCCCTCTTGATTTCAGGTTCCCCCCGCCCCCACCTTAGCCACATGTTTTTCTTTCTGTTTCTTGTCATTTCTTCCCCCAACCTCCCGCTCCTTCTCCTTTTTGCATCTGTGAGATTTTGGCTACAGCTAATTTTTCATTTTAATGTTCCCATTTCTCTCCCTCTGCCCGTCACAAGCTTTTAAAACAAGTTCTTGGTTTTGATTTCTTGATAATCTCTGTTACATCTTCCTGCAACAGTCCGCAGCGGTGGCTAACTCATTCTGTAGCTGCAGTGTGACTGTTTTAAAAGTTTAACTGGGGAGTTCCAACAAACTATTCAGGTTAGCTAAAAATAAGAACATAAAATAAAATAAAAAATGTTAAAGCCTTGCTCTGGGTTGATACCTTACTGCAAGTCCCCCCCCACCCCCCCAGCTCTGGTTACCTGCGGTGTTGGGATTGGGGTGTTCAGCAGTAGCGCTAGAATGAAGTTATTCTCTGAGGCACCGGGGTTCACAGGCCGTGACTGGGGTCCTGCCCCGCGGTGTGATTGTGGGTCAGGGTGCACTGAGTGACCACAGGGCCCAGTTCCCAAAGGTTGCGTGGCCTTGTGGGTTAGCTGAACGGAGGCTTCTGAATTCACACTTCTTGAGAGCGTTGCCTCTGTGAAAAAACACCTCTTTTTATTGTTGTGAATCCTCTCCTGAGGATATTTTTTTTCATTGATTTTTCGAGCGAGTGGAAGGGAGGGAGGGGTGAGAGAGAAACATCGATGTGAGAGACTCATTGATTGGTTTCCTCCCGCACGGGCTCCAACCGGGGCCGGGGATCGAACCTGCAACTGAGGTACGTACGTGCTGTTGGCCGGGAAACCTGAGACCCGTCTGTGCACAGGCCGACGGGCGCTCTAACCAGCGAGCCACACTAGCCCGGCCAAAAAGACACCTCTTAAGTTTGGCTTTCTGTACGCGCCAGTTCTTTTTTACAATAAGCAAGCATATGTTATCTTAAACTCAGAACACAGTTGATGAGAAATGTTTATGAATGCCATACCCAGAAGAAAAGTCACCAGCTGTGACTCTGCGTGTCCTCTGCTTTAATCCTTTCTGGTCAGCTCAGTCCTTCCTTTCTCTACAGCACCTTCTGGCCGCTTCGCCTCTGATAGGGGCTGGACCCCGAAGCGCGCAGATTTCTCTCAAGTATAAAAACCCTTATTAATTTTATAAAGTTGCAGATCAACGTGCTGTGCTCCCTGCTTTCCAGAGCAGAGACGGCCTCCTGGTGTCGGTGACGTGCGCTCCTGAGTTTCGTCCTATGAGGTAGGACTCAGAGGGGAAAAGATGGGATTAAAGGTAAGGACAGTGTCTTCCTTTAGACACAGAGCAAAAGCCACCATGCAGGGAAGCCAGCAAGTCACTTACAGCCAGCATCAGCTGTTACTTTAGCGCTTACACATTCTCCCCACACCATTCGTCACAGCTAACCCTTTCCCTAGAACCTAACGGTGAATCTCCAGATACTTCCTACTGGGCCCTGAAACCCAGGCCTGTCGGTTCACGTTGCGGCTGAACGACCCTCATCAGTTGGTATCCATGCCTCTAAATCATAGACTTGAGACACCACCCCAAAAGGCAGGCCATGAAAGGGGATGCGTTTTTAAAATCCAGGGCCTTGTTGTTGAAGATCAGGGTTTTGCAAAGCTGGATAAATAAAGGAAGTTTAGATTTGCTGGTACCCTGAATGCTGCTTTTCTAAATTCAGAAATAAATACTTTACCATTTGAGTAAGGAACCAAAGTGAGTAGAAAGGTTGTGCACAAATACATCTGCGTGTATTGTTATATCATTCGATTATTCATCCGATAAATGGGTATTTTATGCAGCAAATGGTCAGTGCTTTTCTTCTGGCTGCTGGGCATCCTGGCAGCTTCCAGGGACACAGAGTAAAAGTCAGGATCATTGTCTTCTAGGGCCTTCAGGAGAGAATGTCACCCCTGTGCCTGGAAAAGCGTGACGCAACCAGGGTGCAGAGTGCTGACGATCACTTGGGAGAGTGCACCTGCCTGGGGCAGCTCCAGGTTCCAGAGCCGTCCCACCTGCTCACCAACTGTGGGATTTGGCAGCCAGCCTCGCTCGTCTAACCTCTGAGGCTCGGCGTGCTGGTCTGTGACAAGAATGGGATGGATTCTGCCCTCCCCCCTTCACAAGGACGTCTGTGAGGATTGCATGAGATCCACGGAGACGACACGCATTAGGTAAGGGGTCAAACCAGCCTTGTGCCATTGCAAGGGTCAGGGGACAGAGCTCTATCATGGTGGCGGAGACATTCTTACCGACAGTTGGGGTTTAAGGTGGACCCTTAAGGAAGGTAAGGACCGAGGGGCCTGAGGAGTATTCCAGGCATTGATAACAAAGGTTTAAAAGCAGGAGCAAAGATGCATTTGGAAGACAGAGAGTGTACATAATTCATCTGTTAGACTCAACGTTTATCATCACAAATTCTGTAAGTGCATGTGGGGGAGAAGGGGAGCTAACATCACATATAAATTTTCCAACACAATTTTTTAAAATTTATCTTTATTGTTGAAAGTATTACAGATGTCTCCTTTTTCCCCCGCACACTGACCCGCTCCACCCTGCTCCCCACCCCCCAGGCCTTCACAGCACTATTGTCTGTGTCTATGAGTTATACATATATGCATATAAGTTCTTCAGTTGTTCTCTCCCTGCCCCCCGCCCCCACTCTGAGATTTGTTAGCCTGTTCCATGCTTGCATGTCTCTGGATCTGTTTTGTTCGTCAGCTTATTTTGTTCATTAGGTTCCACATACAAGTGAGATCATGTGATATTTGTCTTTTCTCTGACTGGCTTCTTCCCTTAGCATAGTACTCTCCAGGTCCCTCTGTGCTGTCTCAAAGGGTAAGCGATCCTTCTTTTTCATAGCTGCATAGTATTCCATGTGCTAACCCAATTTTGCTACAGAATATTAAAAATGGTCATTGGAAAGTGTCGCACTGGAACACTGTCGCATGCCACTGCTTCGTGCCTGTGTCTGCTCATGGAGCCGTCACCCCGCCCCCTCCTCCTCAGTGTCGTCAGCCTGACTTTCGACAGGCAGTCCTCTGTCGTAGTCCATCCCCTCTGGTCGTTTTAACACTGGTGTTCTTTGCTGTGCTTCCTATTCCCACATATATACTGTGTGCCCCAGTTGGGTTCTGGGCCCTTGGAGTTGGAAAGGCTTCCCCGTGTCACCCCCCAGAGCCTGGCAGAGCGGCGACTGCAGGCTGGTGCTCTTCTCCCTGCCTGGTGTTAACATGACCCCGAATTAGGATAGTCAGATCCACCGGGGGCTCCATTCATGGGTTTTGGAGCATCAGTCACAAAGCAATACACTTGTACTTGGGTAGACAAACAGCCAGTGTATTTTTAGGACTTCCGAGACCCCCGTGGTTTTGTGCTGAGTCTTTAGTCTTTAAAGTGAAGATGCCACGACCTTGCTCTGTTTTATCTTTGACTTGAAACGGTTAAATACCAAACTTGATTCTGACCTCAAAATACAACTCTACATATGTCACTCCCCTGCCTAACTCCTTTCAGTGGTCGAAATTATGTAAATCAGACCCACCTCTTTACTAGGGCTTATGAGGTCCCTCCTGGCCTGGTCCCCACCTTTCTCCCTCTGCCCTAACCGCCCATCATTGGCCTGTTGGTGCGCAGGCCAGAACCGCTGCTCAGGGTCCCCGCAGCCTCCAGATCATCTCAGACTAGTGATGAGGAGGGACCAGTCTCCCCGGACGGTGAGCTCTGTGGCGACCAAGACCGAGACTCCCTCATCTTCATCGCACCTGCAGAGCCTAGCACAGCGCCTGGCCCATAGTAGGACCTCCGCAAACATTTGCTGAATAAGTTCATGAGCTGCACGTCACGAGGTCTTGATTTTCCGTTTGACTCCGTGTTTTACTCCTGGTCTTTGAGTGAAAGCTTTTCTCTCCGATGGACCGCTGATTTCCTGCAGACTGTGTAGCGCCCCATCTCGAATGTCTAGAGCCGTGGTTCTCATCAGTGCATGGGGGCGGGGGGGGGCATGAATTAGTTCCTGGAGAAACTTCTTCAAGGACACGTGCTTGGCCCAACAAGACCCTACTCACTGAGGATTCCGATTCAGTGAGTCTGGTGGTGCCCAGGCTCAGCTACTTGGAAAAAAGTCCCTAAGACTGAGTCTGTTTCCTTCACTACCAAAGAAGTAGTTTGAAGTTTGGTGGTGATTTCTCCAAACGGCCACTCACATTTTCTGAGAACAAGACATCCTTAAAAAAATCCCTTCCCACAGTTACAGAATCCTAATTAAACTGAAATCCTTGGCCTTGGGTTTGTCATGACTACGTGGAGATGTGAAGGTTCTGCTAATGTGAGCAGCATGCTGGCCCCGGCACATTCTCTCCTCCAGCACGGACCTCTGGAGCCTTTGCTTCTGGACTCGGTGTCACCCGCACCCTCTAAATATGCTTCTATGGAAGAGAAAGCCCTGCCCAAGGCTGCCTTTCCCTGATCAACTTGGGAAGCAGGTGAATTTGTCTTAGAGCCACCTTTCTCTTTTCTGTCCTTCATTTTCCCCCTATAGCCTATATCGTGTGCAGGAGGAAAGCCAGTCACTTTCCAGAAAAGTCTTCTTTTCTAAAGATGTTTATATTGCAGAAGAACCTACGATAGGGAGATGCCAGGGAACGTGACCTTCCAGGTAATTTTGTAGGGGTCTCTCTGTTCAGGTGTCTCTCTTTCCCAGGGGTCTGTCACAGGCTTGCTGTAGGGAGGGGCTGTGTCACCTTGGTGTTTTCTGCTCTGACACAGACATCAGCATTTAGTGAATGAACAGATGCAAGAAGAAACGTGTACATGAGAGTAATGTAGGCACTGGGGGAGGGTGACCTTCGACAAAGTCACAGGTCAGTCACAGTCACCTGTCACTCCTCTGACTCTGTTTTGTGATAAAGTTTAAATAGCTAAAGGAAGAGCCTGTGAGATAGAGGTCCACTCTTCCAAGAAGCTTCCAAGTGAAATCTGAGGCTGCAGAACTGCTATAATCATGGGGTATTTTTATCAGCATTCCTAGGGAGGCATCATTATCAATATTTTTTAAACCAAACAACTGATATTTGAAAAGTATTTGAGATAGAACATATGTGTATATTTGGAAAATAACTTGAGTAAAGTTAGAATAAGCTTATACCACAAATCTGCCCCGAATGATCCCCTGCCTCGTCTTTGAATCGCTGAGCCCTGTACCACCTCTTGGTCACGGCCCAAGAAGAGTCCAGCACACACGTGTGGGCTCACATGTGCTAACAGGACTGTTGTTATTTCGACATACTGTAGTTCCTTTCAGTGTTTTGTGTGTTTTTCAACAAACTGGGACCATACAGTCCCAACTCTTTAGCAACTGCCTTTTTCTCGTGAACATTTGTCGCGTCTTTAAATATTCTTCTGCCACATCCCTCTAAGGGGCTGCACAGTGTGTCTTTCCTGAAATTGTTTGCCTTCTGGTCCTCATTGCCAGGCATTTCTTTAGATGTTTTCCCGATGTTGAAGTTTAGGTCGCAACGAACATCCTTAAAGACTCTGAAGGCTTCCTGGAATTAGAATTCCTAGGTCAAAGCTATTTGCATGTTCAAGGCTTTTAAAATATATGGTCAAATTACCCTTCACAACGTGTTGTGTCCACTTACACTCCCGTCAGCAGTTATTATAAAATTTATTTCCTAGCACATTTAAAGGTCACTTTCATTTTGGTACTTCTGCGACTGTGTCCAGTCCTCTCTTCTTTGCATCCCAGGGTTGGATTCTGGTGTATAACCCGTGAAACTCTTCGACAGGTGAGATTCCACACATTTCTTAAGTTTTAGTAAAACAGATTTATGGTAAAAGATTCCTTGACCCTCACACCTCTAGAAGTATACCATAGGAAACTGAATTAGTCATTTCTAACCATAAATATTTTGAGAGAAAGTAATTATTTTGCTTTTCCATCTTTTCCATCTGCCTGGCCAGGAGCAGCGTCTTCAGACTCTGTGCAGATGATGTTTTATTGAGTTGTGCACTCAAAACCTGTATCCCAATAAATTCAATAAAAAAATATATTATTTCCACTTTCTTGTTCTCAAGTCCCCAAGCACAGCGCAAGGACGATCTGGCTTCAGCTCGGCAGGGAAACATTTACAAAACAACCCAGTTATTTCCATCCTGTTTGTCTGGGTTGAATAAAAAGCATTTCTAATTCGCTTGAGGATGCAGCCTCGCTCGTCTAAGATGTTTTTCATTTTAGCCCATGATGAAAGCCGCATAGAAACTACTCAACAGTGTCCCTCTCTGTCGGTGACATGAGACGCCCAAGATGCAACAGGCTTTCCGATTTATTATGAAGAAACTCAAGGATGCTTAAGGCTGGAGGAGCTTTATCCAACATCTCTCTTTCAAGGTAACAGCCCTGCCGTAGTTTGTTTAGCCCGCATCCGCTTATTAGTGGTAACTTTCCGTGCAAATGTGCTGATAAAAAAAAGAACGATCTTCGGGAAAGAGCAGCTGGTCCGAATCACAGACTATTCACAAATAGCGCCCTCCGCCCAGAGGAGGCCCTCTGTTCTCAAGTTATAACGGCCAGCAGAAGATCAAACCCCATCGGGTGATAAATAGTTTAAAACTCCTCCCCCCTAGCGTTCTGAATGTCTTGTAACGCAGTACACTTTCACTGAACCAGAAATTGTCTGTAATAAAAGAATATTGGGGAAAATGTTTAGATTCTCGCTGAATGCTACAACGTAGAAGGAATGTTCTCGTTTCACTGGGAAAGGTTAATAGCCGAGCATGTGTCATAAGCTTCAATAAAACGAGAGTTTTTGGTCCCGTGCCCCCAATAAACAGTTACAATTTTTAACACATAAAAGCTGGAGACCTTTTTGTCCCAATTTAAAATAACAGTCAAATAAATTTCTTGGCTATAAGCAAATGATTGCTTTTAAAAAACCTTATAAATATTTCTTCTTTTTTTTTTTTTTAGGTCATCAAAAAGAAAAGACTGCCTCTTTCAGCCGCCTTTGGACTTGAGACCATCTTTTCTACGCACACAGGGAACAAATACTATTCTCCCTGGGAATTATGCTGACGTCTCCTCTGGTTATTAATCGCCTGTTTATCCATTATATTGACCATAGTCCTGGAGGCGCCCTGAACCCGAGGCTTCCTCCTGTATAGAAGGAACTCAAGGCATCGCGGAAATAATTTCAGAATGTCCCCGACCGGTGGAGATGGAAGGGAACCCTAAATGTCTACAGAAGGAAGCCCGGTTGTAAGGAGCCTTCGCGCCCCCTCGAGCTGCCCAGCGGCTCAGAGCCTGGTGCGCGGATCAGGGAGTGGGAGCTGGTTTCTCAGCCCGAGTCTCCCCTGGAACAGCCCGGGCTGCCGCTTACCTTGGGGGGCGCCCGCAGACTCCCACCTTGACAGGGCAACGAAAGCTTTCCCTCGGGCCTCTAAATGCTCTCACCTGGCACGATAAATGAGGAAGGCCTGCTGCCCCTTCGGTGGGCTTGCGGAGCGCCCGGGTCAGGTTAACATCCAGAAATCGCCCCTCCTCTGGTGCAGCAGAGGGCAGGGACGGGGCCCAGGCTTTCTGCGAGACTGTCAGCCCCGCGCATTGTGGATGACGCAGGAAAGCCCGCAGCCGGGAGCTGTGCGTTTCCCTCCCTCCTCCTCTCTCTCCCTTCTTTCCTCGTTCTCCTTGTCTCTCTCTTTCACACACACTCACACACACACTCACACACACACTCACACACACAATCACACACACAATCACACAATCACACAATCACACACACGTACACAACACACATTCATACACACATACACACACATACACAAACACACATTCACACACAGTCACACATTCACACAATCACACACACAATCACACACACATACATACATGTACATAACACACAAACACATTCATACACACATACACAATCACACACACAATCACACGTACACACATACACACACAACACACAAACACAAACACATACACATTCATACATACATATACACACATACATTCACACACACACATTCACACCCCCCCCTTTGTCTTTCTTTTCTTCACTCACAAGCTTTGAAGGCTGACTGATAGCCTCAGGTTATGGAATAACTTGCCCGCGCCTCAGCCATGACCGCGGGCGCCGAGGGCTAAAAGCCATTGCTTGGTGGAGCTATTTCAGATGTGACCACCGTGGACGTCACACGGGAAGGCGGAGGGGGCCGCTCCCGGTCTTCCTCGCTGAGCCCCGCAGTTCTGCTTTGCGGATGGGAGCTGCAGCCGGTTCCTCCCCGCGGGCTCTGGCCTTGCTGCCGGAGCGTCACCCGAGGCTGCCAGGGCCTCCCTGGCGACTCCAGAAACTTCGGCTGCCGTGGGACTGCGCTCGCTGAGAGCCCAGCCTCCTTTCCCCCTTCACTGCTCTTAGGCACCTGAAGCAGGTTGGCGGCGGTGACCTCAAGGTGGCCTCATCACCCTCATTCCCGAGACGAAGGGCTAAGGGCCACGAGCACGTGGTCTTGGGGTACAAAGCTGGTAGACTGGGAGCCGGCTGCCAGCCCCAGCCTGTCCACGGGAAGGGCTTCTCCCAGGCGGCCGACTTCGGAAGAGCTGGGCAGAGAGGTGCACCGTCGCCTTGGGGGCTGGAGCTGTGGGCTCAGCGCACCTGCCTGTGTCCCTGTGACCCGTCCCGCAGCCTCCTCGCGATGTCGGGGAGGGACACGGACCGGACGGAGATGGGCCGCAGGGCTTGCTTGTGGCTACGGAGCTCAGAAAATGCTTTTCAGACTCCAAGGCTGTTTCTTTTCTTGCTCTCCAGCTTCACCCACCTGAATGGAATGTGCTAGTTTATTTTTGTCAAGTGAAGGCATTTCCCAGACTAACATGGAGCACAGACTGGAAGGCAGGGGCTGCGGGGGGCGCTTCTCCCGGTGGCTGTCGCCAGCGTAGACTCGCTGCTGGGCCTCACGAAGCTGGAGACGCTCCTGTCCATCCTGTGGCTCCCGTCTGGCCGGGGGAGTGTGAATGGTGACTGGAGGTTCAGTCACACCCACGACTGGGGCAACCTACTGAGGAATCAGGGCTCCGAGGGAGGGGGAGCTCACCAAGGCTCTCCTGCCCCTCTCTTTCAGCCGACCCATGCTCGTGACCCAGTCAATCATAGTCTGTTGGGCAGAAGGTAAATTGAGACTTTCTAAATATATATATTTTTTATTGATTTTAGAGGGAGAGAGAGAAACATTGGTGAAAGAGAAACACCTATTGGTGCCTCCTGCACGCCCCCTAGTAGGGATCAAGCCCACGACCCAGGCACGTGCCCTGACCAGGAGTTGAACTGGCGACCTCTTGGTGCCTGGGTTGATGCTCAACCACTGAGCAACACCAGCTGGGCTAATCTGAGACTTTTGACTCCATTTCTGCTGGTAAAAGTCAGCAGTATTTCAGGGCTTGGAAAGGGTGGGCTGGCCCCTTGTTCCATCTCCACCATCCACTCTGCCTTACTGTGTGTATGTGTCGAATGGATGCAGAGGTCCTGCCATGTGCTAGGCACCAGTCGATAGGTATCTTCCCTAACCCAGCACTTTGAGTTATTTGGATCACACCATAAGGCTAGGATAAGGGGTTGGCATCCTCCACTTTTCAAGAAGAGGAAGCCTGGACTTGGAGGTCAGTAGTGTTGTCCAAAGTCTGGTGAACAGCAGAGTCAGGAATCAAGTGCCTGCCAATCTCACCCCAAAGCCTCAACCGCTCAGTGAGGCCATGCTGCCTCGGATACTTTTAGACGGACAGAAAGCCTCTTATTTTGCATCTATTTATATGACTGAATAGGTTATAAAGATCATGATTCCACTGTCTGTGGTATGGGCTCTGCCAAACCACACTCACAAAAGGTCACGATGGGACGTGTCCACAGACTGACCACAGTGTTGCTTACAGAAGACAGACTTCAGAGCAAAATAAACTCCACAGAGCATGCCCAACGCCTGTCTATGGTGCAGAGCCATAAGGAGGTTCCTTTCTAGAACAATATTTAACTCTTTTCCTGTTTGTGAAAGCAATACACGGTGGAAAAAAATCTAGGAAAATATAAGAAAGAAAATAAAAACCACTTATAATATTACCATTATGGCATACATAATTTTAATTTTACAATTATATATATAATTACATATCTATATAGGTATAGAACTATATAGAACTATATATGTGTGTACAAAAATATATATTTTAAAAATAGAGTCAGACTAATATACATATACAGTTGTGGGGTTTTTAACCATGACATTGTCTTTGACCATATGGCCAGCTGTTAGCCACCCCATGGATCATTGCAGGGCCTCACCCCAGGCCATCTCCTCTTTCAGGCTAAGTGCTGTCCACTGGGAGGATTTCTTTCCCCAGTGTTCAGCGCTACCCCTAAGTGGGTCTGTAATGACTGCAACAGTCCACTTTGGGCTGGTGCTGACATACAGCACAGAGCCATCTAAAGCCGGCCGGAATTGTTTTCCTCTGTAGTCAGTGGGTTGTTGGGAATTTGCCATGAGGCCACGGGTATGGGCGAGGCTCCCAGTGTGGCCATGGTGAGCATGCTGGGTGTGTGCGCTACATGCTTGTGGGCCTTCAGAAACTGTCACGCATTGACCTGTAAAGATCATCTTTTCGTAGTGGTTGAGCACCTCTTGGGATTTCCAATTTTATGGCCAAGTAGATCAGTTAACACCCAGTTTGTGAATGGTGGGTGTCAAGGGTCTGGTCACCTGGTGGCCCGTGCTCAGTTGTCCCCCAGGACCCAGTGGCAAGCCAGGAGCTGTTACCCTCAAAAGGAGAAGAATATTTGTTGGAGGCCTCGCTTCTCTCATAAATCTTAAGATCCTTCACTTTTGATGCTCCCCTGAAGCTTCTATAGGCTCCAAACAGCTTTGGGATGTGCCCGGGTCCTTCAAGTGCTGCTGAGTTTCTCAAGTCAGGAGCTTTTTTCTAGCAACGGTCCCTGCTGCTCTGGACCCTGGTCAGCAGGAGAGTTTTTTGTCGCTCTAAGTCTCCTTCAAGACCAGCGACTGTCCATATCACCAGGTATGTTCTCTTTTCATTTCACTCGCCCTTTAGTTTTTCTCTATTTTTCGACTTACTTTTCGCAAATTATCGAAGTCCAGATTAAGCATTATCCTCTGGTTTCCCCAGTATAAAATGAGAAATTTCCCATGCTACCATTTCCTTCATCACCAGCTTTCCAGATTTTGTTAATAAAAATCCTCCCTGGATCTGGGGTCGCCTCCCAGGCACGCAAGTGTCTGGAGTATCGCACTGGGATTCAGGTCTCTCCAGGGCCTCGAGGTGTGTGCTCATCTGGCCCTTCCCAGCTCCCCACCATCCTGCTCCCAGTGCCTCCTGTCAGGCTGTTCCCCACTGTGTCCTGCCTCCCTGAGGGCCAGGGCCTCCTCCTGAGTGTGGCTTTAAGGAGTAAACTTAGGGTGATGGTTTTTAATTATTGTAATCATTACCTCATTTCCAGCCTCCCAGGCTCCATCCATCCCAGCATCTTTTATTCTGCCATTGTCCTCACCTTGTGCTATGACAATGGGCTTTGTGTGTCCACAGAGACTTATAGGAGTGTTCAGTGTATAGCTCTTGCTGTTGGGTCACAAGTATACTCGTGTTTCTGTGTCTGAACATTGCTGAGCAGTCACAAGTTAACTCGTGTCTGAACTTACATTCATTTATGTAATTTTAAGATCTGAAAGCGATGTAGAGTTTTAAAAGAACACTCTAGACTGTTTTAAAAATATATGTATATAAAAAATTAATAAAATATTTAAAAAATATTAGAGGCAATATATTTAATTTTGACATATGGTAATATAAAGATAAGTAAGATATGACAAAATAAAGTACATTTAAGTTTTTTCAGATGCTTAAATTTAATATTCAAGTACAGAAAAGTAGCCAGCCACATGGGTGAGTTCTGGCTTGAAATAGCCAGCCAGCAAGGTGTTTAATAAACACTTTTTTTCCTAATGAAAACAAAATCCAGCTTGTTGTTTCTTACATTGTTTTACATTATGTATCACCTGTAACTATGAGAAATCTAAATTTCATTTGCACTTACTTATTTACAATGATTATTTGAGATGTAACGTTGTTAATTGATTTTAATGACAAGTGGCCAGTCCTTTTATCCAACAAGTTACTGGCCCTGGGACTGGAATTATAAGTATCTTTCAGTGTATTGTAGTGTACCTTTGGAAAAAATTTTAAGAAGGGCACATAGATGGTAGATTTTCTGAGTCCTTGAATGTACAGGGTAGTTTTTCTGATGCCTTCGCAAAAGAAAAAGAACTTTTGGACTGAGAATGAAAATATTATGCCACAATCATATTACCCAAAATGTCTATAATTATAACTTTATTTCTTCTGGTATATAACGTAACCAAAAAAATCTAAGTTCAGTTTAATTTTTCTTCTCTTTTGAAGGAATCTCTCCTAGGCTTGGAGGGAGGGAGAGAGAGAAAAACATCGCTCGGTTGTGTCCCATAGGAGCCCTGACCTGGGATCGAACCCGAAACCTTTTCTCTGGGATGACACTTGTATGGGATGACGCTCCGACCAACTGAGCCACCCGGCCAGGCTAACTGCCACTTTTCGATGTAGTGTTGAAAGTACTGAAAAGAATTGTGTCCTTTCATTTACTCACCTACCCATTCCTTTAACAGCGTCTGCCGGGTGCCGCTGCGTGGCGGCTTCAGATCGGGGAAGGCCACATTCACGAAGAACACCTGGGGCTCACCTGGGGCTCACCTGGGCTCACCTGGGGCTCACCTGGGGCAGGGAGTGGCGGGGGGGGGGGGGCGAGAACTCTCAACAGCACCCGACAGCCTGTTAGACGGCGGGAGGGGCCGCGAGGGAAGGACTGGCAGAGCAGGGGAAGGCCGATTTGGATACCCACAGAGGGGTGGGGACCGTCTCCCGTGTCGAGGTTGGACACGCCTCTTAGAGAAGGTTAGATTTGAGCTAAGATGAAGCAGGCTGGGGAGTTAGACCTGCTCCACCCGGAGGAAGGCTGTTCCCTGCGGCGGGAGTTACTGAGCAAGAGCAGGAGGCCCGTGCAGCCGGGCAGGGAGAGGGGCGGGCGGGAGCTCTAAGAGGCAGCAGGGAGCACACGGTATAGATTTCGTAGGTCAGTTTGGGGCTTTGGCTTTCACTCTGAGTGAAATGGAAAATTACAGGGTTTGACATGGCCTGAGTTACATTTACAAGAACCACTCTGGCTGCCGTGTTGAGAGTAGACTGTGGAGGGACAAGAGTGGGAGCAGAGAGACTGTTAGGGGACCAAAGCCGCAATCAGGAGAGATAAGGGTGACTTGCCCCCTAGCAGGGGAGGTGGTGAGAAGTGTGCAGATATGAGTGTCCTTTGAAGTTGGAGCTAGCAGGATTTCTTTATCTGTCCGATTCAGGCTGAGAGAAAACTCAGCATCCAGAACTGGACTCGTGGGTTTTGACCTGAGCTCTGATGGTGCCGCCTCCAGGACGATGCGGGAACTGCAAGTGAAGCAGGTGGGGGGGTCCTTCCTGCGGGGGCTGAGATGTCACAGAGGCGCCCAGTGTCAAACGGGGAGTTAGATCCTACCAGGGCAGAGATGTGCGGGCTAGAAATAGGAATTGCTTCTGTGAATGCCTGTCTACAAGTAATTCATTGAATTCACGATTGGGTGTAATTTTGAAATAACCATTGGGAACAGCCAGGAATTCTTACAAAGTGAGAACTTTTCAACTACAAACTGTTTGAAGTAATTATTTGTGAGTTCTAAATTTAAGAATCATAGGGACATTGTGTGAGCTAACTTGTGTCTCCCCCAAATTCACATGTTGAAGTTCTAACTTCCAGTACCTCAGAATGTGACTATTTGGAGATAGAACCTTTAAAGAGGTAATGAAGATAAAATGAGGGTGTATGGATGGGCCTTAATTCAGTCTCCCTGCTGTCCTTCTAAGAAGAGATTAGGACACAGACACACATACAGGAAAGACACAGGGAGAAGACGGCCATCAACAAGCCAAGAAGAGAGGTCTCAGAAGAAACCAGCCCTGCTGACACCTTGATCTTGGACTTCCAGCCTCCAGAACTGTGAGAACATGCATTTCTAGTGTTTAAGCCCCACACCTGTGTTAGCAACTAGTATGATAGATATATGATTGGACCTGAGTGAATTCAATCATGTAGTATTAGTTTTGCATTTTTAAGGCAGTTAATTTTTCAGTGTCCTCTAAGCACTGAAAAATGCATAGCGCAGGGGCACTGAGCCTGAGGCCGAAGTGGAGGTGTGAGAAAGGGAGCGACACCTTTTACAGAAGGCTTGGAAGTTGAGACTTTCCTCCTGGGAGGATGGGACATCCTGTTCTTTGATGTGTATCTGCGCTGATGATACCTTTGTGTTTCTTTATTTTCAAGTTGTGCCTCTTTACTCTCTTCCTGTTGGGGTGTTGCCTTTCCCGTGGAGTGCTGGGAACAATTCCTTTTTACCTTCACACCTTTCAGAAGAAGCCTTCATTAGCATATTTATCTTCTCAAAGGCTAGAGAAGTCACCGTCATTTAGTATAGCTTTCCTTTGTCGGAGTACTCTTTGTCGATTCACATTCCTTAGTGGGCAACATACTGTTAAGACTTAGCGCAGTTACAAGTCTGGCAGCTGGGACACCACAAGTTTCTGCCTGTTAATTACACACAGGCAAGGAGATCGAGTCACTCGGTGATGTGCTAACTACCATGAATAATGAAAGAGAACGCAGTCAGCTGGGACCCGTGCCCAAAAGTGGCCTCACAAAGATCTCAGGGGCCAGAAAACTGGCCTCGACCTTCGGGTGACATCGGATATTCCTGTCACGGAAGATAAGGCCTTTCCATTCACAGCCAGAGACACGGCTCAGAATGGAATTAGCTGGGGGGGGGGCTGGGGGAGGATAGCATTCACGAGTGGGAGGCTCGGCCTCCTGCGGGTCGTGGTGCAGCCCCGGGTTGTGTTGCAGCCTCCAGAACATTCCTGGAGCTTGGTGCACAATAAGCTTTGAATATGTTTGCTGATTAAATAGGTCTGATTTTTTTCCCCCCTTGGGAGCTAAGAGCCTGGAATGTAACATCCAGATAAAATAAAATCCAGAACCAAGAATCAGAATCCAAAGTCCAGAATCCACACTTAGGCCTAGGAGAACCTCCACGCAGATGGGGACACCAAGGCTCCCTCTGCAGGGGTTCCACCTTCTGCTGGTGCTCTTACCTCCTGGAGCTCTGCTGCTGTCCCTGGTCCCCGAGGGGGTGGTACATACTTGGAAGTTCTTGCCCATGCCTTGTCACGCTTGCCTTCTCTGTGTTCCCTTTAATGCAGCTGGGCCCTTCAGACACTGCTCCCAAAGGTGAAGCAGATGGAAAAGAGAGCAGAGCCCAGGTGAGCACCACAGCCCTGCCTCTAAGGCTGAGCTCTCCACTTTCCAGACCCAAAGACATGGGCCCCGCTGAGTCCCCTGTCTGGGTTCTTGCGTCCCAGCTCTTGACTTGTCTCCAGGGAGCATGCTAATCTGTCAACAGGAGGCCTAGAGAACCAGAGTCCCTCTCTGTCCTGTCTGAGGCTCTCCTTACATATTTCAGGCTCAAATCTGAGAGATGGGCTCCCTCCCCTGATGGCCAGGCCCTTCACCCTTACATGCAGGGAGGGGCCCTGGGCCAGCACAAGGTGTAACATCAATACCACGTGACCAGAGCAGCAGCATCGTGGAGGCGAATATGACGCACAGCCACCAGCAAATTACCCACCACCACTGTGGGGGGTCACATGCAGACCCCAACACATTGGAAGCAGACAGGAAAGACACATCATGAAAACAGCTCAGATGGAGGCAGCTGGGGCCACCCAAGAACCCGGCTGCCTGCTTTACAATTCTGCCCCAGGCACACCCTGCATTGATGATACTTGAGCTGGTAATCTGAGGATTGAAACGGAGAGATAGTGTCTTTAAAGTGGTCACAGGAATGTCTAACACAAGTAGCAGCTCCGTTTTAATGGTTTTTCGGGAGGAAGTAGGCAGCCTGGCTCCCAGGACCCCACGCTCCGTGTGTCCCTGTGTCTGGAGTCAGGGCTCCTCTCCTGTGCAGGGAAAGCCCTCTCTGGAGAACAGGTGGGTCCAGTCCTTTCTTTCCTGGTGGGATTTTGTGTGTGAAACTCTGGGAAACGAGCCTGACCTCTCGCACCTGTCACGTCGGCCTCCCTCCCCGTTTGTTGGCTCCCCAAGGTCTTTATGGAGCCGTCGTTAGCTGGCAGATGCAGGTGGTTTCACGTTTTAATCCCCTCCGCGGGCGTCTCCTTCCGTGCCGCGTCCACCTTCGCGTGGGGCCTGAACTTGCCACCGTCCAAACACAGGCTGCCGAACCGAAAACTCAACTTTGCGGTTTAATGCGCAGGGTTGTTTCACTCTTCTTCTAAGACTACGTGTCTGGTCTCAGCTGGGTTTTAGTTTTTCACTACGTTGCACAAAATGTTCTCGTGTTAACCTCCCTTCTCACCCCCTAGTTACGCCCCCTCAAAAATGCTTTACCTCTTTGTACTCTGAACACTAATATTTGCAACAGACTCAGGCGATCTCTGTGAACGGGGCCACAGATTTTGCACGTGGCCAGGTCAGGTATCGAGGGAAAATGTTTTCCATAATTTGTAAGAGACAAAAAGTGGTCCTCCGTGGGGTTTTTTTTCTCTTTTTTCTTATTTTTTAAAGAACGGCTTGGGATACACTTGCGGCTCCTGGAGAGTCTGAGTGTGTCGTGGGATAGATCTTGGCTTCCTCGCTAACGCTGTTACCGTTCACCACCTCCTGTCTCAGTTTTATTCTGTGTGGGGAGAAATGTCAACGTGAGCGTCAAGCAAAAAGTCGACGTTAACACAAAATGTGAGTCAGAGGCGAACTCTGTGTTTTCGGAAAACACAGGGAGGAAGGGAGGTTTGGTATTTGCATTTTCCCCCTTTTTCTTGCTAGAGATCGCACCTCTTCTCTGGAAAGCGCGACTGCAGATTCTTCTTAATCACACATCTTTTAACCTTTTCAACTTTTAGCCTAAATGAAGTGAATGCCTTTGACCCTCAGTTTAATTTCTAAACAGGAAAACCGTGTATACAGCCCCCGTGTGGGACTTTTTGCTATTTGGAACTTTTTTCCTCCCAAATGATGACCGTTCCTCGGGGAATCTTGACAGTAATTTCTGAATTAGCCCTGTCTGAACTCGCGTTTAGTAACCTTGGGCATTTCATTGCAAGTGTCATAGATTCCGAGCATGTCCAGCGCGGGTGTCCGATTAAAGAAGACGGTTTGACATCCTCGCCGCGCAGGGCCCTGCAGTGGCTGTCCCTGCCACCAGCAGGGCAGTGGGTCCCGCTCGCTCGTGCAGGGTGGAGCGGTGACTTCCTCAGTGTCACCCCTCCACCCACGGACTCTCATCTGTCCCGCGCGGTCCCGCGAAGGATTCTCGGGCTAGGAAGCCGCAGGGCGGAAGGCAGTGGAGCAACTGCATCCAGAAGCCAGGAGGCCAGAGCAAGTGCACGGTCGTGTCTTCCGAAATGTTTATCTCACACAGTTCTCGAGACGTGAGTGGCAGCAGGGCCTTTAAATTGGATTACGAGAGATGGTGTTATGGGGGATCCGATGCGCAAAGGGGAAGGCTTTGGGGCGTGGAGTCAGATTTTGTTCGCTGCTGGTCGTCTACAGATTGCCTCCCACGGCTCGGAGCTGGTCGCGGAATCGGGAGCCGTCCTGCGCGGAGAATGGACAGAAGCAGGGTGGGGGGAGAGGTTTCTGCGTACTGAGCCTGAGGCCTTTCCGCAGTTCACATTCTCCAGTGCTTCCCCAATAGCTACCCCTTTCCCGGGATAATGGTCATGACCCCATCCCTTTCCCAGCTGGAATTCCGCCTGAGGCCTGTAATAGGCTGTAAGGTTGGCAGGCGAGCGAAGGATTCAGAGCCCGGCTTCACTGTCCCGTCTATAAGGGCCTTTCCGAGGGGGCTCCTCGCCTGTGGAGGCTCCTTGTGCGGGGCACGGGTCCTCCCATGCGCGTGTCTTCCCGGCGTTGCGGCCACCCTGTGTGGCGGAGGTCACTGTTGGCATGTCACAGGCGAGGAAGCAGAGGTACAGAGAGCTCGGCGACCGGCCCAGAGACAGAGCCAAGTTCTGCGTCCCAGTCTGATGAAATCCAAAGCCAGTGTTTCAGATCACGGTGCTGGGCTACTCTGGCCTTTTCCCACTCGTGTTCACCCGGGCGTTGATGTAGGAGACCGCCGACGTCACCCGGGGCGTGAGAATGTCCAGCATAAGGGCGGGACGCTGTGTCCACGAGGGTGCCACCCTTCGTGTGTGAGGACAGGTCTCAGCTCTGCCGGTCGAGCGGCGGTGGGAGGGCTTTGCCTGTTCATCTGTGTTCTGAGCGGGCGCCACCGGTCTGGTGCCCGCAGCCCACATTTCGCAGCGCTCGGCATTTAAAGAGTAGCTTTATTAAATAAGATGGGAGGTGGGCGGCCTGAAGGGAGAGTTTGGAAAGACTAGAAAGGGGGCATTTCTCATAGAGGCCATGACTGTGATATTTTCTATTCACCCACTTATGAGTCACAGAATGATTTTATAAACACCGACAAGGATGGTGGCAGAAGGGAGCTAGACCTTTGGCGGTGAGCGCGCAATAAACTATGCAGGCGTCAAATGATAATGCTGCACCCCTGAAATTTATATAACGTCATTGGCCAATGTTGCCTCAGTAAATCTAGTTTTAAAAACAGACTGTCAGAGCCACTGTTCCCCTAGCAGTGCTGTGTGTGTTTATGTCCGTGTATGTGCTGTGTCACCCGTATAGAAACATCACACCCACTCCCATGGGTGTCGGCTTCCTAGGAATGTGTCAGGATGGGAGTCGCAGGACTTAAATTCCTGTGATTCTTAGGGAAGAATTATCGGTGTTAGAGTTGGTGGGGAAGGGAACCTACCTTTAATTTGACATTTCGCTTCTTTTTAAAACTAAGAACACTCTCACCTTATTAGACAGGTAACATATCTGCCTTTCACATAAACTGGGAAAAACAGAAAGTCCCCAACTGATACGGAAAGAAAAATCTTTAACGTTCATTCTCAGTCCCTTTAATCTTCATCCTAAAATGGCATAAGAAATTTCCAAAAATACAGAATGCCCAAATCTCAATCTCGTCCTCTCCACACCCGCCTCCCTGGAGGGAGCTGACTCTTGCCCTCGCTGGCTTAGGGGCAGCAGAGCGCTGGTGGGCCTCCTTCCTCTCTCCCTCCGCAGGCTCTCCCGGTTTCAAATATCTCCCCTTGACCCCCAGATCTGGATTTCCAGCCCTGACATTGCTTGTAATCAATCTTGTACAGAAAACGTAGCGTCCGTCTCTACTTTCCACTGTCTTCGGTCATACTCATGCAGCTCTTCTTACCGAATGCCAAGACTATGACCTCTTCTTAGCTCGTCTCCCTGGCTCCAGGGCCGCCGCCTCCTGATCCAGCCCTCACACTGCGATTAGTTTAAATTTTCTAAAGCAACACTTTTTAAAAACTTTGTCTTTATTGTTGAAAGTATTACAGATGTCTCCTTTTTCCTCCCCCGTTGGCCCCCTCCACCCTGCTCCCACCGCTTCCCCGGGACTTTCCCACACTATTATCCGTCCCTGGGCTATGCCTGTCTGATGCCCCTAGGGCCATGTACTGACGCTTTCCCCTGGACATCAAAATGCTTTGCTATCTTGCCCCTATTTACCTCATCAACTTACCTTTCCCATCACAGTTCAGGTATGGCGGAAACATTCCGTGTTTACTGAAAATCCATGTGCCCTCCTGTGTTTCCCGGCCTCCCTTGCCGTTAGACTGGGCCTAGGTGGCTGAGTTCTGACTAAGGAGATGTGGGTGGAAATAAGGTTTGGTCATAACAGCCTTGATGTATGTGGCTCTCCAGTCTTTTCTCCCTAGTTCATGTGGGCGCAGCTATAATATGGCAGAGCCTCCATCAGCCTGGGCAGTGACAAGACCCACTGCCCCCCTAATCTGCACATCCAAAACCTTTGAACGTGTTTGTTGAATGACTGAATAAACGAGAGTCTGAATAGTCACATCTAAAAGATGCCACCCTTATAATACTCTCTTGTGTTAGAAGAAAGGTATGCTAAGTGTTTGAGATTTTTTTTTTATTATGGTGACTTTGAAAGGATGACATTTTCTTATTTCCATTATATCTGACTATATAACTTATTCCCATTTTAATAGCATCCAGCAGTTTTTCATTTAGGCTTATTTTTGGAACCTTCTGATGGCACATTTCAGAAGGTGAATTACAACTACCTCTTGCTCAGTTTTGTAAATCCGTGCATGATTTCTGTTATGTTTAGTTGTTGTTGAAGGCAGTAAAGATTTTTAGTTCCAACTTCTTGACCTGAACCTGAAAGTGCTGGCTTTCTCTTCCCAGTTCCAAATCTGGGACTGAGACGGGATGACAGAAGAGGGACCTCTGAGTTAGGGAACAGCGGCCATTGGTGAAGAAGCTCTGCCTTGCTTTATTATTATTATTTTTTAACTTATCTGATGTCCCCTTTTTCTCCCCCATTGGCCCCCATCCTCCCCACTCCCGAACCCTCCCTAAACCCTAATGAGAGACGAACAGGAAGCCCGG
Organism: Miniopterus schreibersii; assembly: GCF_964146895.1. NCBI lineage: Eukaryota > Metazoa > Chordata > Mammalia > Chiroptera > Miniopteridae > Miniopterus > Miniopterus schreibersii. The sequence continues at coordinate 7,307,050 of NC_138102.1, forward strand.
AGGGAGCAGGTGTCAGCACTCAGCTCAGCCCATGAACAGTCCTGTGTGTGGAGGAGGCACCGAGCTGTGTGGTCAAAGACCTGCCAGCCCCCAGCTCCTTCCCGCGGCTCCGTCAGACCCTCAGGGTTAGTTCCCTTCCCAGGGGAGGTGCATCCGCCATCACTCAGCGTCACCTCTCAGAAAAGGGCGTGAGGCTGCAGAGGGAGGTGAAGCGGCCGCCTCTGGAGCACCCAGGGCCTGGCCCCCAAGCCTCTCACACGCTGGTCTTCAGTGTGCGGGAGGCGGGAGGTGCGGACCAGGCCTGAGCAGCCCCAGCCCCAGGCACACCCTCAGCCTAAGCCCCAGCCCCGGGCACACGCTCAGCCTCTGCCCCAGCTCCGGGGTGCACACTCAGCCTCTGCCCCAGCCCCAGGGCACATGCTCAGCCTCTGCCCCAGCCCCGGGCACACCCTCAGCCTCTGCCCCAGCTCCAGGGTGCACACTCAGCCTCAGCCCCAGCCCCGGGCACACGCTCAGCCTCTGCCCCAGCTCCGGGGTGCACACTCAGCCTCAGCCCCAGCCCCGGGCACACGCTCAGCCTCAGCCCCAGCCCCGGGGCGCACACTCAGTGTCTGCCGGGCCCCGTTGTCATGGTCCGAGTGCCTCTAGAAGTTGATGAGACAGGGCCCTGTGGTAGGTAATAGCTCACACATTGCCCGGCACAGCTCCCCCGCTGGGTTTACACGAGGCCAAAACAACGGGCCGGTCAGTTTGGTCAAGGCCATCAGCGAGGCCGTCAATTATCTGGCTGTTGGCGCGAGGCCCGTTCCCGCCTCTCACCACGACTCACACAGGCCAATCTCTAACATTTTGTTTGAAAACCCTTGGATATTTCTCCCTGGCAGGATCTTTTCATGTGCACGCTGGCCCCCTCTCTCCATTTATGAACAAAGACAGTGAGAACCGTGGGGTTCATCGAAGGCCCCACACCAGGAAACTCCAGCCCGGTTGGCTCCCCACAGCGCAGCGCCCGCCGCTCTGCTCGCACCGTCCACCCACATAAATGGCGTCCTGTGGTCAGATCCCCTTTTGATGTATAACTGCTTCCTGACTTTTTTTTCCCCCAAATGAAAATGAGTCATTTAATTTTATTGGGTCATTTACAGTTTTACAATAATGCTAAAGTAACATTCAGAGTCTGACAAAGAGAAAACAGCAGACAGACAAAAAGCACAATGTTTATATTATTACTTACTTTCATTACTTACTATTTTATTATCATTATTACATTATTTTATTTTAAAATTATTTATTTTTAATTTATTTTATGATCGTTAATTATTTTTGATTGAGGTAAACTTTGCTTAGCATAAATGAACCATTTTACAGGGAACACTTCTGTGGCATTTAGTACATTCGCACTGTTGGGCAACCATCACCCCTGTCTAGTTCTAAAACCTTTTAGTCATCGCCCAAAGGAAACCCGTGCCCACCGGCAGTCACTCCCCATTCCTCCGGCCCTCCAGCCCTGGCAGCCGCTAATCTGCTTTCTGTCTCTCTAGATTCACCTATTTGGGATATTTCATATGACTCAGTCATGCAACATGCGAGCTTCGTGTCTGACTTCTCCATGAATTATTTTAAAGCATCTTTTGTACATTAAGAAGTACATAAAGTAGAAAACTTAAAACTTAGATTATTCAGTGCCCTCTCCTCAGCCAACTTGTGTTTTCAAGGGTGTGGTGATATTTTATTTCTTCTTCTTTCAAAACAAAACAACAGAACTTGTTCAGCATCTTGTAACTGGAAATTTGTACCTTTTGACCCCCCCTGTCACCCATTTGTCCCACCCCTACCCCCTGCCTCTGACAACCACCAAACTCTTCTCTGAATCTGAGTTTGTAGGGTTTTGTTTGTTTGTTTTAGATTCCACATATAACTGAGATCATATACTATTTGTCTTGCTCTACCTGATTTATTTCTCTTAGCATCATGCCCTCAAGGTCCAATGAGGTTTAATAAATTTAAAAACAAGCATTTTATTTATTCTTGACACATCCCTCCACCTTGGCAAGCTAGTACCATTGCCTTGTGTGTGCTTTAATATCGTTGTTGTTAATAGACTTTATTTGTAGAAGAGTTTCAGATTTGTAGGAAAATTAAGCAGGTGGTACAGAGAGTTAGGACAGAGGGAAGACAGGAAGAGACTTCCCCCGGGCCCTCTTATTAGCCTCTTAGATCAGTAAGGTCCCTTGGTCACAATTCATGAACCCACATTGGTACATTATTATTAACTAAAGTCTGTAGTTTATGCAGATTTCCTCAGTTTTCCCTCAAGTCCCTTTTCTGTCCCAAGAACCCAGCCAGGGTCCCACATTACATTTAGATGTCTTGTCTCTTTGGGCTCCCTTTGGCTGTGACCATTTTTCAGACTATCCTTGTTTTGAATGACCTTGACGTTTTGAGGAGTACTGGTCGGGTTTTGGTAGGATGCCCCGTTGCAATCTGTTTGATGTTTTTCTCAGGATCAGACCGAGGTTCTGGGTGTTTGAAAGGAAGGTCGCAGATGTAAAGTGCCATTTTCATCACATCGTATCAAGGACACCTTTCAACATAATTTACGACTGCTGATCTTGACCTTGGTCACCTCGCTTAAGCAGCGTTTGTCAGGTTTCTCCACTGTCGGGTTACTCTTTTGTTCCTCCTTCCTGGCTTTTTTTAAATTTCAAAAAACTCTTTTTCCCATGACTAAACCGCACTGCTTATGTAACCATGGCTGCTTTGTGTAGGCACAGCCAGCCTTGAAGGCCTCAATGGCCTTGCTGTCTGTCCCGAGGTGCAGCAGTCCCAGCAGAGGCTGCCGAGTTCAGGGGCTGTGTGTACTCAGAAAGGCCACAGCTGCAGCCGTGTGCTCGGGGCAGGCCCCCCTCACCCCCACCCCCCACAGGAGAAGCTAAGTCCTGCTGGCACTCCAGACGTGCTCCCGGGAATAGTCACCAGCTCTTCTCTGCTTGGATTCTTATCTAAAACTTGCCAGATGTATCGGCTGTGAAATCACAGCCACTGTGAGCCCGAGCATGAACGCAGGAACAGGGAGCAGCGTCCAATCTTCATGTAGTCATTCAACAAACATTCCCTACACTGGGCCCGAGGTTCCACAAGGGCACTTTAACTGGATAATTAAGCGCCTGTGACAAACAGGGACGGCTCCTCTGCCGTGTCGCTCACAACCCTCAACAAAGCGAGGGAATTTATGGAATTCATGTCAGGTCATGGTAGCCCAGAGGTATAGCTGCAAAACCTATGAAAATAGTCTCACTGCGACCTCCATGAAAATTCAGGCAAAGGAGGGATTAACTCTGGGCTTGTGACACTTAGATTTAGGAATAAAGTTTTGCCTGAAGGTTTTTGATTTTAGATAAAGGGTAACAAGATAAATTCAGGTGATAGAGAGATGGCGCCCAGGCCCCCTTCACCATACTCGGTAATTCTTTCAGAGTCTTCAGTGATAACTCCTTGAATCTAGTACCTGTCATTAGTACAAATTTCTGAAAAGACAGGAACATAGGCTCACCTCCTTATCAAATAAGACCGGAAGAGAATTGGATCAAGTTAGCTGGAGACTTTATACAATTATATGGAAAATAACTTCCTGGGCTGGGAGCTTGGGATGCACAGGACAGAGCATCTGGAAGTGTTGCCGGGTAGCAGAAGGGAAGCGTGGTCATGACTTTGGACTCCAAATGCTGCCTTTTCTCTCTCCATTGACCCACGCTTCTGGTTATAGCACCAGAGGGGGCAGGGAGAGCAGCATGTGTGGGGGGAGAGGGTGTCTGTGGCAGTGGGCCGGGTAGTTTGGGTCTGGGGGAGGCAGTTGTAGGGCTCATAGGAAGGCCCCAATGACAGTTGACAAGCAACAGATAAAAGCCATTGAGTAGTTAATACACTTAGAAAGGGGGACAGGAAGAAATGGGTGTTTTCAGTAGAAGACAGAAAACACCATCCAGATGGCTGACCATACCACCCTGGTCATAGCAATATGATCAACTTACACAGGGCATTCTGGTCCACCAAGGGCTGTCATATCCACTTTCTCAATGGATCTTTACAAATGGGGACTTGAAATTGGTCAGTTCTGATTGAGTGACATAACTGTATGGACTGAATGTTTATGTCTCCACAAAATTCCTACGTTGAAGCCCTAACCCCAGTGTGGCTGTATTTGGACATGTGACCTCTAAGGAAGTAATTAACGTCAAACAAGGTCATAAGGGTGGGGCCCTGATCCAATAGGATTAGTGTCCTTATACTGAGAGACACAAGAGAGCTCCCTTTTCTCTATTTTGGTCCCTATACATCAAGGAAAGGCCATGTGAGAACACGGTGAGAAAGTGGCTGTCTGCAAGCCAGGAAGAGAGATCTCACCAGAAACAGAACTAGCTGGAACCTGGGTCTTAGACTTTCGGTCTCCAGAACTGTGAGAAAATAAATGTCTTGTTTAAGTCACCCAGCCTAGTAATTTCTTATGGCAGCTGAGCAGACTGAGACTATAACTCTTAGACACTGAGACATTTGGAGGCAGATGGAGCCTTCCAGCTGGAGCTTCATGACTGTGTTGTACCTGTCACTGAAGGCGAGGAAATAGGCTTATAGACTTAAATCAAACCTATATTTGGGCACTTTGTAGTCACTGCCAAACAAATGTTTCAGCCTCTTAGGAAAGAGCGAAATGAGCACTGTGTTGGTTTTAGTTACTGTTGCTGGTCCACCCAGTAGGGTGACCAATGCATCCAGCTTTGTCTGGTTTTAGCCCTGGAAGTCCACCTCAGTCCCTGGTAAACCTGGATGGTCGGTCACCCTGCCACCCAGAAATCTGCCCTGAATATCTTCATTTTAATAACTTAGTTTATAAATAATCTAGATTAATTTCAGTCCAAAATTATTAACTGACTTTAGAGTGTGTTTCTTTACCCCCTCTTGCAAGGCATTCTAATGAGAAAGAGGGCAACAGACACCAGCTCCACCCAGGTAAGGGTCAGATTTTTTCAGGAGCCCTGGGTGAAACCTTGAAGGCCATGCTGACATATATTGATACAGTGTCGCCATCATTCTGATTGGCTGGCCAGACTAACTCTGGAGAAAGCAAAATGCTGGAAAAGCTGGGACTTGAGACAAGAGAAATTATGGCAGGAAAATTAGAAAGCTCTTGGGTTTGTGGCTGAGTTGAAAAGTCCCTGAAGAGGAACTTAACTACATTGGGGTCCCTCATGCGTAGTGTTGAAGCTCAGAGAAGGAAGAAACACCCTTGGAGAGAGGGTGGGAGGGGATATCTGTTCTCATTTCTTGGTGGAGTCTCATTTGGGACTGTCCCTGCTGCTGTGACTCCTGACAGCTTTCATCTCCCAGACAGGCCAAATGAACCCTTCGATTTTCTTGAAATTGTAGTATTTATTTATGTTTCTATCATATCTGCAGACATATATTACGTGGGTTTCCTCTACTGTGTTTCCTCAGCTGCACTTTCATAATTTATTCTGCCAGGCTTGGCCTGTCCTTGACATACCAAGCCATTAACTTAGAGTCAGGAAAGTTCTGTGAGGTCTTGAAATTCTTTCCTCTGATTATCAGGCCCTGTGCTCACCGAAAATCAAGTCACCAGGCTGGAAGAGCAGAAATAATTGGCCTAAATGGTCATGGAAAAGTCTAAACAGAAGATTTTCTTTCTCTTTCCACTTGCAATGATTTATTTTCATGGTTTTATGAGACTTTAATGAGGAAACCGTATCTGTACGCCTGGTAATTATCAACCAAATTCCCATTTCCTGTCAGAAAATCCACAATAAGTCAAACAAAAATGGTGGAGTTGGGAGAGCCTTTGGCCTCTGACCCGTAGGGCTACAGAATAGCTCAGCGCCGCGTGGAGGACACGGCCGGGGAGCGCGTCTGTGTCTCCCCTGTCCGCTGCTGCTTGAACCAGACGGCCACCTTCAGCTCAGGACAGCTCGGGCAAGCGGGCTGAGATGCCGCCGGCCCCCTGGGCTCTGTCCCCGAGGTGGCTGCTCTGAGGCAGGAAAAGCACAGTGTCCCTCTCTGTGATTTCATATAATTTCTAGTCTGGTTCAGCTCCTTCTGCTGGACAAATGGGATCCCACCTGGATCCAAGGCCTGACAAGATGCTGTGAACTCTGCATTTTGAAATTTTGTGTTTTGTTGTGTTTCCCCTCATGAATTGCAGCTCTTGCCTCTAAATATAGAAGCTACAATTTGGGTGACTCAGTGAGTCGCTAAGGCCACTGGCTCAGCACTCAGGGATGAACAACCGCACCAGCTTGGGGTGCAGGCGGAGAGCGTGTCAGGCCACGGTGGCGTCTGCCAAGCCCCAGGGCAGAAGGCACAAGTCAGAGACACCCAACCAGCTCTCGGGAAAGGCGGAGGGTGTGGGAACTTTTCCAGAATTTTAGGGTGCCGCAGCACCCAGAGCAGCCAGGAAGTCAGAACACCTCGGAATCTTTCTTTTCAGTTCTAGTTCAGTTAACAAGGCGAGAATCTCTTTTTCTTACACTTTTCTCTGGGTGTAAAATTTGTCATGCTCCCAAATAACTTACAAATTTATCTCTGCTTGTTCTCTCGTTTGCAAATAATTTTGCTGGTGCTTTAATCGTATCTTTATTGGCATCTGGGCCCGTGATAAAAGAACCTCGGCAAGAATGTAATGGCTTCAAAAATATATTTGAAAGTCACTCAGGTAGGACTGGCTGGACTTGTACCAGGTATAAGGTCTACCCCAGGAGAAAGTGATGTGGCCCATGTTTGCTCTTGCCCTCCCTAGAGCTGGGGCACCGGTCCCCTCCCCAGTCTCCCCTTCCCCGTGAGAACAGGAAGCAGGCCACCAGGAGATAGAGTTACTCTGTAGCACACGAGTGGTCACTAGCTTTGGATATTGTTGGGGTTTTTATTGCCTTTTAAATTATTAATCTATTTATATCCTTTGACTCTTTCTCTGCATTGTGGGGGTGTTTGTGTCTGGCAGGCTTTTTGGACTAACAAATGAGCTGGGCCAGGCCTGTCTCCTCTTTTCTCTCTTGAGGGGCCATTGCAATCTGGTCACTCCTGCTAAGACGGACATGAAGAAGGGGCTCTGGGCACCCCGGTGTTATCCAGAAGGAGCCTACTCCAATCCACCCTGAAGCTTGAGAACACACCACCGACCCTCAAACAGCTCACGATGCTTCCTCCAGGAACTGTGGCTTTTCCTCACTGGGGCCTTTGTTCCGCTTCATGCGACACAGACTTCATGCCTTTAGACCTGAATCCACGAGCAGCCAGGGCAGGTGGGGCCTGCTCAGAATGCAGCTGCTCGGTCTCTGTCCTGTGTTTTCCAGCTGCCTCGCTCCTGCACCCGGAGACCTATGTCCTGAGACATGGCTCTGCGGTGTGTTTTTAATACTCAAACTCTCCTTTCAGACTCGCTCCTCTCTTTTCGTATGTGCTGAGGTCGCCCTGCGTGTGCGACACCTTGTGGTTGTACAACCACTGTCCCCAGGGGCCTGCGGGTGTTTGTGGATAGCCTCTCATTTATCTCCCCGCATCCCCCGAAACGCACAACACGTGAGATTGCCCTCGTGGCGCGGGGCGGAAATTGAGGTGTTTGGTAATTGGTTTGTGAAGACAGCAGGGTCTCAAGTCAACGGCCAAATCCCTTCTCCTCTGGCCGCTGTCCTTGTGCCTCCACTTGGCCACCATCCTTGCGCCTCCCTCCCTCCTCTGACCACTGAAATCGGCTGCGGCGGTTGGAACCCCCCTGGAAATCCTTCTGGAAGAACATTTTCCCCAAGATGCTGTGTGTGCCCACGCCCCGCCTCTGCTCCGTTGAAGAGGTTGGGATATTTGTACCTATGTCGGGAGACTTCAGGTGGGAGGTATGTTCTTCCATTTCATATTTATTTGGAATACCATGTCTTCTGGAAAGTTCTCTAGGGATCCCGATTCCCAGGAGCCAACTGAGAAGCGTTTGAAATGAAAGCAGATGTCCTGCCCCGTCTATACTCTCTTGCTCCCCAGTAGAGCTGATAGGACATTATTAATTCAGGAGTGCGGTGCTCTGGGAGAGCTCTGAGACTCACACATTCTGCAACGTGCTCCCAAGGCCCCTCCTGCCTATAGACTTGAATCTTCTGTCAAGAGAGACAAATGTGTGCGTAACGACCTCAGAGAAGGGCTCCTTTAAAAACCATGTTGAATTCCTATCTTCTGGTTGGCTGATGATTCTCTTTCAAAACATATACTTTAATATATTAATTTTTATACAAGTGTTTTCATAACATAATTTTGTTCCCTGTCTTTTTATCTTAAAGTTCCATTTTTTCACTTATAAGTTTATTAGATAAAATTTATAAAACACTGAAATCATGAAGAAAATTAAAATCACCTACATTTCCCAGAAGCAACCACTAATATTTTGGTGTTTTATTTTCTTTAGGTTTTTTTGTGGGGTTTTTTTGGTACATATTCGAGATGACATGAAATCAACTTTTTCTTTAAGAAGCACTGGTTTCATTCGGTGGGAACTGGCACAGTGTTTAAAAAACCACAACCCAGACACTAGAAATGCTACTGGAAATGTGATTGTTTCCAAGTCTTTTGAGTGGACAGAGCTAAAACATATATATTTCAAGATAAAATCTCTAGGAGTTTTTACTGATGCTTGTAATTCTAATTGAGGACATAGAGGTTTAATTGAACCCCTTCTGGTTTACGGCCTTTCTTCCACACTGAAAATCCTGATTCTCAATAATACAGGAATTCCAGAATTAAAATATGTCACATTGGCTTATATGCTTTCTTCTACATTACTTATGTGATGGTTTTATTTTTTAAAAATATATCTATTGATTTCAGAGAGGGGAAGGGAGCGGTAGAGAGATAGAAAGGTTATCAGTGACCAGAGCCATTGATCGGCTGCCTCCTGTACGCCCCCTGCTGGGGGTGGAGCCGGCACGCCCTGACCTGGAATCGCCCTGGGATCCCCCGGATCATAGGTCGTTGCTCAACCGCTGAGCCCGCTGGCTGGGTTTGTAATGGTTTTAGACTAGCAGGAAAAATATTCCCAGCACCAGTAAGATTGCTCACAACAGTTCATTTTTTTGCCTATTCTTTCCCCATCTGCCTCCCCCCCATTTAAAAGCAGTTACGCCACGTCTCCGCTGTCAGTGCGTACAGGCCCTGCGTCCTGCGCTCTCTCCTTGCTGTGTTGTAGCTGCTCATTTAACGTTCATCGCTAGGCTTTATGCCCACGTTTCTCGGGTCACTTTGGTTGTCTGAAGCTTGCTCTCTAATAGATTCACCAGAAAAGACGACTATTTCCTACATTCTTTCATGTTGATAACAGTTCGAACGTTTTGTACTTGAAAATCAGTTTTGCTGGATATTAAATCCTTGGCTCACGTTTTCTTTCCATGAGTATACCAAATATGTTAGTACATTTTCTTCTGCCATAAAGTCCTGGGTTTGAAAAGTTTTTTTCATTATAAATCACTTCTCTTTGCTTATGCCAGAAGGATGTTTTCTTTGTCATAAAATCCAGTGCATTTTGGTTTTGATATTAGCGGTTCTGGTTTATGTTCTCAGGTATGTGCAGGGTTCTTTCAGTCTATCCTGTCAGTGTTTTTCCTTTCAATTTCAGGAAAGTCTCTTTGCCTTATAGTTGTAATATTTGTCCTATTTCTTTGCTTTGGTTTTCTTTTTCTTGGATTCCTGTTACTTTATGTTAGATGGTCTTTGCCTCTCTTCACTATTTGTGACTTTCTTGTGAATCTTTTTATCTCTTAATTTATTTCTTATTTTAAAAATTTCTTTCCTTCTTTACTTTTTATTTCCCTTAAAGTATTATCTGTTGTGATTATTAATTCTTCATTCCATCTAGTTTAGCTCTCATTTCTGGAATTGTTTATCTCTTATTTGTTCTTGAATTTAACACTTTCTGAGTTTTTATAATTTGATTTACGTTGTATTTTCATATCTGGTATGCTTTTCAATGTAGTTTGGCTCATCTTGAAATAGTAGTTATGGCTTTGATTAGTTTCGTGACCATGTTTTTCTGGCATGTTTTCATTGTCTGTCCAACTGTTTTTCTGCTCCTTATTTTCACTTTAAAATAGTATCTTAGTGTAGGATTTGACTTCAATACTTTTCACATTTTCTTTAAAATTAGTTTTTCTAAACTTTAGAAGGAGATGTAGCTCAGGTAGTCTTTCTAATTTATTTAGAGCCCTCTTTCTGTTGTGAAGTTACAAGATTATTTCATCTGTTTATTAGATATTTGTCCAGTATACAGTAATCTATGCCTTTTATCCATTACTTATTGGGGTCTAAATGATTTTCTTATTGATTCATACGGGATTTTTAAAGATTGAGGGTATTCACCATTTATCATATTTATTGTAATTCTTTTCAGTGTGTTCTTTTGTTGGTTGGGAATCAGCTTGAATTTGCTTAGTTTTTGCCACAGAAGTTTAAATGTTGCACGCTTCCTTTATAGTTGCCGCCCTGGTTCTTAAGCTTTAAAAGTTCATCTCTCCCCTCGCACCACCCACATCAGAGTTCGAGGGTTTAATGACTCAGTTTCGTTACGGCACTCGCTTGGGTAGCAGCCTTCTGCTGGGACAAGCAGTCCATGTTCACAGGGACAGAAACAGTGACGCTTACGTGTATCGTGGCAGGCAGGCAGGTGATGTGAGCTCTAAAAATGAATGAATTGGGGAAGAGTCCCCTCAACACTGACACGTCTGTCCTCTGTGCTCCACTGGCCCTTCCCATGTCCTGGGGGTCCCCCAAGGGCAGACCCCTCTGCATGATCTGATCGGCACTGAACCTGCATGGGAGAGCTGCTCCCAGGATGGCCTTTCCCTAGAAAGTAGGGGGGTCTCATTTTTCGAGATACAAAAGCCCTTTGCTGAGTATTTGCACAGAACATTTTATTGACTCTCAGTAGCTCTCCCAGTGTGATGTTGTCTGGTCCCTGCTGGATGTATGCCATCCGCGTTCATTTCATTGCTGGATTGATTTTCTTAGTTCAAACCGACGTTTAAACCAGGTGAGACCATTTCCCACAAAGACCCATTAAATTTCATTCTTCTCGAGATTTCCTCTCCGTGGCCCGGAGCAAGGCCCGTTGCTTTCCCAACTGTGTCTCGCAAGCAGCTTGTCCGGGCCACGTGGACGGGTTGTTTCTCGGGTGGCGTGTAGGTGTTTCCCACAGGACTCGGGAACAGTCCTCGGACCCGCTCGAAGTTCCTGTGATCCCGCGGAGTGAGTGTTGTCTCCAGTGTGGCCTGTTCCAGAACAGAAGCCGTTTTCTAGCTGGTTTCGATTGCTTTGCCGTCTCTCATAGAGGACAGAGAGCGTCCAGTGTACTGGCCGATGCAGTCCCCCCCTCACGGCAGAATACGGTGAGTTTCCTAACCTGGATGCATTCTAGCACTGAAATTATGGACGAAGTGAACTGCCGAGCAAAACAGAGACAGACTCGTGGGCGGAGAGCGGGGCGGGCCGCAGCTGGGGGGGGGGAGTTGGGGGGGAGGGGGGAGGGGAGGGGAGGGACTGAGCAAAACAGAAGAAAAAAGAGCGAGGGCTCATGGGCAACAGTGTGGTGACTGTGGTGGCGGGTTGGGGGTGGAGGTGGGAGGGGAGGAATGGTGACGGAAAATAAACTAATTCATTAATTAAAAAATGAAGATCGAAGCTTGACATCTGAACATTTAAATGAATAAATAACATTATGCAGGCCGTGCATGCTCCCTTAACATTCTTAAAAGGGCCCAATCTCCACTAATATTTTTCTTCTTTTACTAATTTTTTTCTCCTTTCCGGGTGTTTTCATTCCTGGTTGAACGTTAGAATCACCTAGGAAGATTTAAAAACAAAAAAAACAAAAACCAACACCTGGGCCCCCTCCAGACCATCTGAGTCAACATCTCCAGGGTGGGGCCTGGGCATCAGTACTTTTAAATAATTTCCTCACGCAGCTCCAGGTGGCCAAGTTTGAAACCCGGTGCCCCAAATCGGAACTGAATTTGTTGAGATTGCTGCGCAGTCCACACAGACGTAAACGTGTTTCCTTCTTTAGGAGCTGATAGAGGTCATATGATGGGGCTTTGGGGTCATCACTGGTAGCTCCAGGAATAGTGTGGGTGACAGGTTGGGGTGGTGGGCGCTAAGAGAATGTCCAAAGCTGTTTACAAAGCAAGACCCTGCTCTGACTTTGCTTGCATGTCTTTGAGGGTGCTGGGGCTTGAGGGGTGCTGATGCAGGTTGGTGGGTTTGGGCACGTTAAGCCGGGGCTGAGATGCTTCTCTTCACACCCAGAGTCACACTAACTAGGATCTCTTCCCTGGCTGTGTGGCCTTGGGCAAGTCATTCAGTCTCTCGGCTCCCCGGCTCCTCAGTTGCCTGCCACAAACAAGGACACTTAGTGTCTAATGCATTTCCTTATATCCGGCACCAGGCAGATGCTAATTTCAGGGCTTCAGGCAGAGAGAGCGGCCTGGATCCTGGGCTGTCACAGCCTCCACAAGCCACCACTTCACCAGCTTCCCAGGGATGGCGCAGCCCAGGGAAATAAAGTTACGACTCATTGGCCCCGAGTCCCTCTCACTGCCCTGAACTGAACTGTGGTCTGTTCTATGATGAGCTTCCAGAGGTCCTTCTGCTCTTTTTGTCTACAGGCAGGCAGAGGGCCCCCTCGTCTCTTGTTTCTTGCCCCTGCCCCCAGCCCTGTCCCCCTGACCCCCGCTACCCACTGTGGGAGTGGAGGGGCCCTTCTGAGCCCCACCTGGTTCTGGCGTTGGTGGAGGTTCAGCTCCCTGGTGTCCCCCTGACACCCCCAAGACCAGACTTTCTGAAGCGGCAGGAAGGCAGAGGAGAGAGGAGAGGCGTAAACAAGGCTTTCCCAGGAAGGGGTTTCTCAGACACCGCTCTCCTCCCTCAGAAAGCTCCTCTCCACCTTCCCCTGCCATCAACCCCCGAGTCCAAGGCAGATGGGGCCCAGAGGCTGTGATTCTGAGCTCCTCCCAGCTGCAGGGAAACGACGCACACGCTTGTGTTGGAGCCCTGTTGAAAGTCAAGTTAAACATGGTGAAGACAGAGCTCATTTATCTTTCCTTCCCGTCTTCCCATCTGTTTCACTTCCTCTTGTTCATGGCTAAAGAGGGGGCCGCTGAAACTCTGGAAAAGAAACACTTGCCCGCGGGATCCCGTGTCACATGGCTAGTCATTTGTCAAATGCTGCTACTTCCTACGAAAACGCTCCCTCCCTCAGGATTTTCCAAACCCTTCGCTAGTACGGGGAGCTCTGTCCAAACTCAGGTGATCTTCTGACCAGAGTGTCCTGATCTTTTCACTTCATTCATTTATTCGTTCAATAATTCATTCATTTATTCACCAGGCAATTATCAGTTATTTTGCGGAAGAGTCGTTGGTGCTCCGGACTTTGTTTGGAGACTCCAACAATGAGTCGATGCAATTCCAGCATTCCGCTTTGCTTATGGCCTAGATGGTGACACTCAAAGACAAATTATTACAATGCAATGCCAGGGGGAGGGGGGAGGGGGCGGTGGAAGCAGTGTGGGGGGTAAATAGTGTTGGAGACTTGACTTGGGGTGGTGAACATACAGCACAGTGTACAGATGATGTGTTGTAGAATTCTGTACCTTCCTGAAACCTGTATAATTTTGTTAACCAGTGTCACCCCAATCAATTCAATAGAAAGGAAAAAAAATTTGAAAAACACAATACGCTGTGACTTAGTTGTAATAAAGGAAACAATGAAAGACTATGAAGGGCTTCACAGGAATCTAGGCCACGAAGCATAAGTGAAAGTCTGCCAGACAGAGAGTGGGGTGGGGCATCCTGGGCGCAGGGACAGTGGAAGAGAGTAGAGGATGGCACATTTAGGGGCCTCGGCTGGGAAATTTGCTATGGCACATTGGGACATATAGGGGAAAGTCAAACCACCAACATGGGTTGGAGGCAGAAGTAGGAATTTAATTCTATAGGAATGAGAGACAAGGGTGGTTTTAATTAGGTGAGTCATGTGACCATCTTTGCTTTTGCTGCAAGATAATTAGCCAGGCAAAGAGCAGAGAGTGGAGGGCGGACATCCAATGGCCCAGAGCAAGATCCCAAAGGTGGCGGTGGACCCTGCGCCATCAGGACAGTGGGTGAGCTTCCTGCCTCCAGCTCCTCTGCTCTAGGGGACACCCTCTTTCATTGTGTGACCTGTTCTCTCTGAAACTCTCTCCATGCATTGCCTATAGCAACCAGAACATTTCATTCCACAGAAATGATAATCCAGTTCTGCTCAAAAATGGAAGAAATGAAGTGACCGCATTGTAGGCAATGTGAGGCGGTAGCAGTGTTTTGCTTTTCTGTGTATCCCCCAAACACAGCACAGCACCTGGGCTGGAGGAGGGTCTCAGGAGGCCTTTGCTGAACAAGATAGACTCCAAAAGCAATTGGAAGGGTATATTAGTTTCCTCTGGCTGCTCTAGCAAGTTTCCACAAACGGGGTAGCTTAAAACAACAGAAATGTGTTTTCTCGCCGTTATGGAAGCTGGAATTCTGAAATTGAGGTGTCAGCAGGGCCATGCTCCCTCCAAAGGCTCTAGGGGAGGCTTCTTTAAGTCCCCTTCCAGTTACCGGTGGTTGCCAGCGATCCTTGGTGTACTTGGCTTATAGATGCATCACTGGTTCTATGTGGCCTCACTGTGGATCAGGCCATGCTGAGTCCTCCTGGATCACCTTGTTGACCACTGGAACCACCAAGTGATGCTCCTTCAGAGCTTGTCCTGGCCAGTGAGTGTGCTGGGTGGCAGGTCTTCAGCATCCAGAAAATTAACTCTGGCACTCCCGTGGGTTCACCTTTGTGCCTTTCCACTTGACACACCATTTGCCTCCCTTTCTGTCAGCTGTGGAGCACTCATGGGTGCAGGACCTTGCCATGAGAAAAAAGGTATTTGCAAATCATACATCTGAAGAGGAATTTGTATATAGAACATATGAGGAATTGTTATAACTTAATAAAAAGACAAACATTTAAGTAAAAAAAAATGGACAAAGGACAGGAATAGATACTTTTCCAGCAAAGATAGACAAATGGCCAATAGACACATGGAAAGATGCTTAATGTCATTGGTCATTAGGGAAATGCAAATGAAAACCACAATGAGATAGCACATCACGCTCACCAGGATGGCCATAATTAAAAAAATAACAAGCGTTGGTGACGATGTGGAAAACCTGGAAGCCTTCTGGTAAAAACCCAAAATGGTGCAGCCAATTTGGAAACCAGTCTGACAGCTCCTCAAAAGTTTAATGTAGAGCTACCATGAAATTCAACAATTCCACTCCAGGTATATTCCCATGAGAAATGAAAACATATGTCCACAAAAACTCATCCATGAATGATCAGAGCAGCAATATTCATAATATCCAAAAAGGTGGGGGGTGGGAGTGGGGACAAATGCCCATCAACTAGTAAGTAGATAAGTAAAATGTAGGAGATGTGTACAATGGAATATTATTTGGAAATAAAAAGAATACTGATTCACGCTAGAACCTTGAAAACATTATTCTGTGTGAAAGAAGCCAAAGACCACATATTGTCTGAGTCCGTTTTTATGGCGTATCCAGAAGAGGCAAATCTGCAGAGACAGAACGGCATTGGGTGGTTGCCCGGGGCGCTGGTGGGAGGAAATGGGAGTGACAGCTGATGGACTAATGGGTATGGAGTTTCTTTTTGGGGTGACAAAAATGTTCCAAAATTGCTTGTGGTGATGGCTGCCGAATTCCATGAACATGCTCACTGGGAGAACTGTATGGTATGTGAATTAAATCTCGATAAAGCTGTTACAGTTTTAAAGAGTCAATATGCTCAGTATAGTTAAAAGCTAATTCCCTCCCTCCCTCCCTCCCTCCCTCCCTCCCTCCCTCCCTCCCTCCCTCCCTCCCTCCCTCCCTTCCTTCCTTCCTTCCTTCCTTCCTTCCTTCCTTCCTTCCTTCCTTCCTTCCTTCCTTCCTTCCTTCCTTCCTTCCTTCCTTCTTTCCCTCCTTCCCTCCTTTTCTCCTTCCTTCTTTCTGTCAAATTTATAAGCCTGGGAGGGAATATGTCTAGTTTATGGAATGAAGTGTAATTTCCAGTTGGGTGATAAGGAAAGGTAACAAGCCAAAAGTGAAAATTTTATTTAATTTGAGGAACTTCAGACAGAGAATATCTGAGGTGTAAGCAAGTCTTTTTAACGACATTTATTCTTTTTTTTCATTCAACACATGTTTATGGGACACTTATTAAACATTTGAGGCACTGTGCTGGGTGCTGTTTTATGATTTCAAAGCAACATAGAAGTGTATTTTTATCACATGAACCCGAAACCGAGTTTCCCCTGTTTAGAACCAGCCTGCCAAGGCTGCGCCCTCCTTCCTTCCCGCAGGTAGTTTATGCGCTGACTTTGGTCTGTCGTAGATTGCTTAAAAAGGGTAAACACACAATCACATTTGGAAGTCCCTTGATATTTACAGAAATGCAAACCACTCAGAAAATTCATAAAATAGCCGTGTGTCTTGAACAACGAGCTTGTCTGATAGCACCGCTGGGAATCCTAGACCCGCAGGAGCGGGGAGTGGAGAACCCAGGTGCCTGCTCAGGCGGTTCATCTGAGTTACTACATGAGAAGAAAGGAGGAAATGGCATACAGGCGAACAAATGAAGGCAAGATTTTCCTTATCTTCAGAAAAAAATATAGTTTGGATTTTTTTTTAAGAAGTAAGGTCTTCTATGTATAGAATCATCCAAGAATAATATGTTTACAATTTGTGTGGCCTTGATTGTGTTATGTTAATGAAGCTATTATTCAAATAGGAAATTAAACTTTTCCACCGTGGAGGCCCGCTTGGCTGAGTGTTTGGGACCCAAAGGGGCCGCTATTGAAACAGCAAGAAGAGAGCCAAGGCCAGAGCCAAAGCGCCGGGCGGCGCGGGCGGGGCAGAGCCGGCCGGGCCCCTCAGCATGCACATCACCCGGGACCACGACCCGTTGTTGGGCAGTGGCGCGATGCCCGCCGCACAGCACATGACGTTGTAGACATCCACCGATCGAATCGGAGCGGCTCTGAAGTCGGATTTGAAATCTGAAAGGGAAAGGCAAGCAAACAAGTTGTCACAGCTAGTCCCCAGGCGGAGAGGGGCGAGTCCTAGGGTCGAGGGGTTACGCTCAGGCTCCAGGCCTGGAAAATCAGCTCTGTCCATGCGGCGTGGCCAAGTGGTTGTGAACTTGGCAGCGTATGTAGAAAGCTACTGGTTGTGAAAGGAAGGAACTTTCTATGGCTCATGGAGATAAGTTCCTTTAAGGGACAAATCAGTGCACAGACTGACCTAGAGTGTGACTGTGCTTGTAACACTGGAGCTTTGTCTTCCCGGGGGAGGAGAGGGCCACCTGCAGCTGCTCGTTTCTACAGAGCATGGGGTGCAGGTGTGGGCACAGAAGTTCAACTGTCCTACTGGGCTCTCCAAACCAAGGTAAAGGGTGTTCTTATCTGTCAGAACACCTGCCTCGCAGGGACTGGTTGGCCAGGGTGCCAGTCAACTGCAGAGACACTATGGCATCTCAAGAACGTTTTCCCACTTCCCTGGCACTCGGAGGGCCCAGGGCTGGACGGAATGTGCACTGCACAGGCTCCCCGGAGCTGCTAACTCAGAGCAGCACAGGCGGCTTCCTGAGTACGTTTGGAAGACCATTTGACCCTTTCTTGGGAGTCTTTCACTGGCAGATAAAAGAACTTGGCCTTGTGGGGGAAAGTGAACTGGCCTTGGGGTTACAGAGCCAGGGAAAGTCTGGGAGTTCTGATGGAGAGGAGAGATGTGCTTCCAGAAACCCAGAAGCTGCCCGACTCCAGCAGTGATGTGGAGTGTAATGGGCTGGCCATTCACGGCATCGGGCAGCAGGAGGGATTTCAGTCCAGAGTGCACCTTCTCTTGCCCCACGGGGGCAAATAAGAAGCTGACTGCCAAGTGCTTGTCTGTTTAAGGGCAAATGGAAGAGTTTGGTAACAATGTCCACAAAGCAGCTTCAGTTTTAGGCCCCAAACTGAGCTTCCAACAAAATACCCACAGCTACCCTGAGGTTGAATTGACAGGGAGATTTTTATCTACCAGTAAAGCCTGTGCGTGGCCTCTCAGTCTAAGAGTTTTTAAGGAAATGGGTAGCTGGGGGGCTGTAACCTTTATCATTGCTTTGCTAAAATGGGCACAGATGCTTGATTTAAAAAAGCAAACAGACACAACAGCAACATCATCCAGCAGTTCCAGCCCCACATCCTGCTCTGTGTCAACCCTGAGGTTACAAATGCGGAAGAGAGTTACATACAGAAAACTGCCACAGAGCGCGTTAGATCCAGGGCACGTGTAAGCTAGACAACCAGCTTGCAACCACTTACCAGCTGGGCAACCTCGGGAAACGGGCAGGAAAATGGTACCTCATGTGGCTCCAGGCACATTGTATGTGCTCAATAAACGGTAGCTAGTGTTATTAACATGCATGCAGAATAGATGCCCAGCAAGGGCAAATGATGAATAGAAAATAGTCTATAAACTCTCTAGAGGGCTCACTTCACTTTGGGGCAGGGAGGAAAAGGGTCAGCATCACCTCAGGATAAAAACAGGTTTTTTTAAAAAAAATCCAGAACCTCCCAGGAGAGGAGAATGTAAGGGCTGCCCGGATGCCACCCCTTCTTACTATCGAGGCAAATTGTACACTTAGATGAAGATGTGGCTGTACTTCCCCAGAGAGGAGTCAGCTGCAGCCTGAGAAGTCAATGGAGAGGTTGCCCCAGTGATGGGAAAGCAAGTCCTCCGCCTCCTCTGACCTGCTGAGTGAACTTGGATGTGGTGATCACGCTGCCCCATCACATGGTGGCCATGCCCTTGTCACGTGTGTGCGGGGGGGGGGGGGAGGTGGTAGACAGCAGTAAATCCAAAGTGGGCCTTTCAAACACCCACTTCTCGCCTGGCCAGTGTGACTCAGTGGTTGAGCCTTGACCCAGGAACCAAGAGGTGCACGTGCCCAGGTTGCGGGCTCGATCCCCAGTAGGGCGCATGCAGGAAACAGCCGAGCGATGTTTGTATCTCTCTTTCCCTCTCCCTTCCTCTCTCTCTCAAATCAATAAAAACATTTTTTTAAAAAGCGTCCACTTCTTTAACACTTGGCAAAAATATTGAGATAAGCTCTGCAGGCGGAAGTGTTGGAGAAGACCATCTTTTTACATTCAAAGTATAAAATCAAGTACTGTGCACATAAGCAGGAGGGAGAACTGGGTTTTCTTTCCCATTCTATCTGGTTCAGGGCTTCCTATTCTGCAGGGCTGGGACTTTGAGCCCAATGCAGACACGATCCAGGCTAGAATGAGAGCTTCTAGAAACTTCCTGAAGAGCAAAACAAGATCTGATCCAGTTTGGGAAGACTCCCCCAAACCCGGCTAGCTCAAGCCGGCATTTCTTTTTTTTTTTTCTTTTTTTTTAATATATCTTTACTGATTTCAGAGAGAGGAAAGGAGAGGGAGAGAGAGAGACAGAAACATCAATGATGAGAGGGTCATTGATCGGGCCCACAACCGGGCACGTGCCCTGACCAGGAATCGAACCCCGATTGCCTGGATCCTAGATCGACGCTCAACTGCTGAGCCACGCCCGGCCGGGCATCAAGCCGGCATTTCAAACCTGGTTCAGGAACCTAAGCTATTCCAATGGCTTTAAATTCTGTGGCTATAAAGACTGTTTCTCTTGGAGTAAGCAGATTCTGCAGGCTCCAGTGGTGCCTGCCACCTTGGGCCACCCGCTCGGAGTGAGCCTCGCTGGCTCGCACACGGCCCGCTGAATGACAGTCTTGCTGTCTTATCAGGAATTGGAGTTCTCCGGGGCCAGATTAGGTTGTTCATATCAGAAACTGGGATTAACCAGAGAGAGGTTGTCTTCCAGAATGATTTCCCTTCCTCTCAGCTGGACCAGACTCCCTGGCTTCTAAACTGTTTGCGGGCAGCTGCGACCATGCCCGGCCTCCCCCGCAAGCGGGAGGCGCATACAATTAATCAGGAGGGATGTTCCTTTATCTCAAAGTGCAGCTAGATAGCTATTAACGGCCTTGCTCTTAAATTGTCTTCCAAGTAAACAGCCCGTGTGTAAAGCTGTTCAATCTTTCATGAGAATTGGAGCTGGAGCCGCGACGCTTGGCGGGAGGCTCTCAGGGCTGTATCTGTCTGGGAACATTTTTGCAATTAGCCAAGTCCGTTTTCATCGAGGGTCATCCTTCTGTCTATAAAAGACTCGACTCGGGCTTTTAGTTTTAAAGGAGCCCATGATGGAGGCCTTTGCTAATGGACAGAATCTCCCTGCCGAATTCAACTCGAAGCTAATGCAGCTTTGGGTATTTTGTTTAAAATGTTTGTTTCGCTTCTGCTTTAAAATAAGCCTGAGACTTGCTCATAAAAACTCCTTCGACTGACAACTGTTTTGCATTCATGATCCTTTTTTTCTCTGGGGAAGGAGGAGGTGATGGTTTTGAATGAAAGCCCGGCTGCCTGATGCTCCCCCATATAAAGGCTGCGGCCCTGGAGTGTCTCCAGCCTAATCTATCGGTTGACCTCCACGAAGTCCTTGGGGCTTCATCACTCATTCATTCGGCTCTGAGCTGCACGGATCTGACCAGGGCTCGGCTGAAGGGAGCACCTGAGAGCTATTATTGGCTGATGGCAGCATGCTGGACACTCTCTGCACCTCCCCCCATCCCAGGCCCGTGTCCTGAACCCGGTCAGGGCTCTATAAATGTTCACTGCTACCGTCTCCGATGCTGCCTTCAGGGTCGGGAACTTGAATCACATGTGGGAAAGGATTTGGACCCAGATGTTCCCTAAGCTCAGGTGCCAGAGTCGCCCATGGAGGGCGCAGAAACGGACACCTGGAGTTCTCAGCAACTATTTGGGGTGAGTAAGCCCAGGCAGGTGGGTTGGTCTGTGTCTTTGTCTTGCTACAGCAGGAAGAGCAGGGTCTAGGGATAACCTCTAACTTATCACATCAAAGGAAAGCATGAATTTCATGGGCGGAGGCATTTTGATCAACACTCAGAAAAAGGCATTTGGAAGGTGGATATCATTCAGGGTCAGCTGATTATATTTAACCAGGAGGGTGGACAGTAGCAAGAAGGAAGAGTAGCTCATGAGCCACCAACTGACAGATAGTGGCTGTCAAATGTTCTTTATCCAAATTGTTCCTTAAAATGTGAATTTACAGTGCTCTAAATAATTAAAGCAGCCCAGCCGGTGTGGCTCAGTGGTTGTATGTCATTCCATGAACCAGGAGGTCACGGTTCGATTCCCAGTCAGGGGGCATGCAGGAGGCAGCCGATTGATGTTTCTCTCTCATCAATGTTTCTATCTCTCCCTCTCCCTTCCTCTCTCTGAAATCAATAAAAATATATTTTTTAAAAAATAATTAAAGCAAATGACCAAATAGGTCCTCTTCGCCCCCGCTCCCCTCCAGCCCTAGGAATTTACCTGGCTGAGGAAGGCACAGTAAATTTGCTTTCATCCAAGACACCCCTTGTCATTCAGGCTGATTCTCAAGGTCAGTCTCCAGGCCATTTCCTAGCCTGCCCTTGAGCGCATCCCAGCTTCCAGTTGGGCCCTAAACCGAGTGACCCCCGCAGGGTGGGTGCTCCAGACGTGGAAGAACGGGAAGAGTCCGACCCCGCGCAGCAACCTCACCAGTGCTGAAACTCGGAGCTGTCAGCAGCCCGGTGTCCGATAAGCTTGCCTGGACATCAGATAGCTGTGAAATCACATTCTGATGCATTAAGTAAAAAATGAATCACAAACATGTGGAATACATTTTCTTCGCTGCGCTCGAGATTTAAAATTTACAAGGAAGACTATTTGGCCACATTTGCCAAATCCAAGAAGCATTTGAAAGCGAGCCAAGGAAAGATGTTTTATGGAGACCGGCTGGGTTTGCTCAGCGTTGCTCATAAAGAAATCACGCCAGCCTTGACTCGCTCCCTGAGCCCCCGGGGACACCTCCTTGGGAATGGATGACTAAGAGAATTCTGTCATTCCCCCGCCTACCGGGTCCAAAGGCCAGGAAGATGCCCCTCATGTCCATGAGCTCGTTGTCGTATCCGTGCCAGCCACGCTGCCAGCCCTCCCGCTTGCCGGTGCTGTTCATCCAAAACGGAAGCAGCTCTCGACTCTGAAAGCAAGCAAGAAGGTCACAGCCCACTGGGTCCCGACATTCGTGACCAGCGAGCATCTAGACCAAACCACCGCCCGGTGTGGGGACTTCCTCCTCAGCATCGGGGTCACCCATCGGGGTCACTTCCTACCACAGGGAGCTCAGACCCTGGGAGGCAGCCCGTTGCATGGCCAGAGAGCGCTGGTTATGCAGGTATTTTCTTACTTAGAGCTGAACTGGGCCTTGGAATGACTTTTAGAACCACTAAAGGGGCATGTTTGTGACAGAGGGGATGATGCAATGTTTCTGTGGCACAATAAATATATTTGGCCTTTGTCCCTGGTTCCTGGCAGAGAGCTCCTAAAACCCTTGGAATTTCCTGAGTGACAGGAGGGCTTTTGGTTGTTCATAAGGAGCCCCTTTCTCCCACACCTGGGTTCATGCTAACGGGGTGACTTTGGGGGAGGGACTAGATAGCTTCCGGAGGAGGCCAGTCACAGGAGGGACCAACCACGTGACGAGAGGGTTAGAACTTGCAGCCCTTCCTCTGACCTCTAAGGCTGAGCTCAGTCACGTGGCCACTGAGTTAACCACGCAGGCCTCCACAGCGAAACCCCGTACAAAACCCTGGAACCCCACGGCCAGGGAACATACTGGTACGCTGGGAGGGTTCACCCAAAAGGAACGTACATGCTCTGTGCACACCCCCCACCCCCAAGCATCTCTTCCATGCGGCTGTTCCTGAGTTGTGTCCTTTATACAAAACTGTAATCATAAGTATAGCAACTTTCTGAGTTCTGAGATTCATTTCAGTGAATTATCGAAACTGAAGGGGGTTGTGAGAACCTTCAAACTGTAGCCAAGTCCAATACAAGTGTGGGTAGGCTCGGGACCCCGGACTGTGGCCGCCATCTGAAGGGGGGTGGTCTTGTGGGACTGAGCCCCTTAACGTGTGAGGGCGGCTCTTAACTCGGGATAGTTCGTGTCAGCATTGAATTGAATTGCAGGACACCCAATTGCTGTCAGAATTACTGGACAACACAGCATCTAATCTAATCGTCTAGCAAAGCCCTTGAGGCCCGGAGGTGGTCCATCTGACCATCCGGTGCCCCTTCCACCATCCGTACTGCCCCGTCCTTCCTTTCTTCTGGCTCCACCCTCCGGGGCAGCTCAGAATCAGTTCGGCCCCTGCTCTCCAGTCAGTCAAACGTTTGAAGACGGCACTCAAGTTTCTCCTCTCCAGGTCTTGTAAATCTTCATTTCCTTCGACCGCTCTTTATTTAGGGTGAACCGTCACGTCCCTGAAGCCCTCCTTCCTTCAGAACTACATTTTCTTCCAGACTGCAGGCGCTTCCTTGTGACACAAAAGGCTTCGAGGTGAGTTCTGAGGAGGCCGTAGCCAGGCGGGCACACCGAGCCCTGCGTGGCAGGCTAAGCATTCGTTCCTGACAGCCAGTCATCCTCTTACTAAGTGGGTGTCATATTGCAAATATCTCAAGTGCTGGAGGCAGAGGTGGCTGTCGTAATGAATGACTAGAAGCAAAATCGCTAAAGTCCCAGCAATCCACAGACAGGCTGGTTCCCAAGGCCTGTCATAGTCCCGTGTGGTCAGTGTGCCCTGCAGTTCACCCAGCGCCGACGCTGACATTCGCTGAATCGTCACAACATCCCAGAATGGATGATGTTTCCCTACTTTGCAGTTGAAGAAACCAAGGCACAGCTGTTGGGAGGCAGGGCTGGGACTGAGACCCAGGCCACCTGTCTCCCTGCCCTTACCCACCTATCACTAACCATAGCCAGAGGTCCCTGCAGGGCTCCTGTTGGCACTGGGCGGTGAGGCCCCTCCCTGTCCCTTACCTCTTCACTCCCTGAGTGCTGGCCAGTTATTAAGTACAGAGAAGATGCCCAGCTGGCGTGGCTCAGTGGTTAAGTCAACTCATGAACTAGGAGATCACGGTTTGATTCCCAGTCAGGGCTCATGCCGTGTTGTGGGCTCAACCCCAGGAGGGGGTGTGCAAGAGGCAGCTGATCAATGACTCTCTCTCACCATGGATGCTTCTGTCTCTCTCTCCTTCTCCCTTCCTCTCTCTAAAAGCAATAAAAACATTTTTTTTAAAGTATAGAGAAGAGATTTTGGAATTGGTGGGCATGGGGTTAAATTCCAGCTGGCCGCTTTCTAGCCCTGTGAACCCTCCGACCTTCAGTTTCCCTGCAGGGTGTGATCACACCTGCCTCGAAGAGTTTTCGGAGGATGACATGACTGCTCACTCAGTGCCTGACACACAGTAGGTGCTCAGGGAATGGCTGCAGACGGTCCCCAGCGGCACGGGCCGTGGGGCAAGGTGCCCTGGCCGTGTGCAGCGGGCAGTGATGGTTGCGAGGGCTGAACTCTCCTTCGCTCATTTAGCTGTCATATCGCATCGCGCGCCCATCACGTCTCAGCCCGTAAATCGCCCCCTGGCACGACCGCCTGCCAGGTCGCGCTATTTCATTGACGCTCCGTTTCCTGAGCTTCCATCACTCTGTGCCCCGCCTCCTCCGGCTGTAGCTCGTATTTTCCATGGGAATGTTTTTATTAACTTACTGCATTTCTAACTTGTTTTACTGTTTTTGTTCTTTATCTGTCTGATCTTTATCTGTCTGATGATCACGGCGCATCCCAGTTTAGCTTCACCAGCTAATTTACGGCATTGCTGCCCCCTCGCAGTCAGGAGGCAGTGAATCCTGAAGTGCCAGGTAGGACACTGTGTTCCCAACGACTTCACTAATTAGGAACCCTGTAGGACACGTGCGCCCTGCGACAGAGGGACAGGTGAAAGGGAGATGAAGACCAATTACCTGATTTAAAAATTCCAGTTAAATCCCACAAATACAAACACACAGCAATGGAAATCTCAGCCCTGAAGGCGACTAGGGGCTGTCTGATCGCAGGGAAACCCACAAGTTTTTATGAAAGTGACAAGCAGCTCCAATGAAACGACTGTTCTCACTGATTTTCAAAAGTAATAGTAACCGGGCTGCTTATGTGAGAAGCTGTTGCGTCTAAGTGACCGAATGGAACGCGTTGTGTACGGGGCATTGAATGACTGCTCCTTCTTACCCACGGAGCAGCTCTCACCAGCGTCACTCTGTCCCCACTTTCCCGCCCGGCCCCCGGGCTTGCGTATGAGGCGATGCTGGTGAGGTGTGGCTTACAAACAGCCTCCAGAGTGAGAATCCCCAGGCTGCCGGTCCTCCGGCTCCTGGTTGAGGAGCCTGACCCCATCCTGACCCCATCTAGCGACAGCCTGGGGAGGTGCCCAGGCCCTCCAGACCCTCCAGGTTTGCAGATTTGGCCAAAGGTGAGGCAGGGCAGAGGAGGTGTGTGTGTGTGGATGTGTGTGAGTGTGGTGTGTGTGAGTTTGTGTGTGTGTGTGTGGGTGTGTGTATGTGGGTGTGTGTGAATGTGGTCTGTGTGAGTGTGTGTGTGGATGTGTATGAGTGTGTTGTGTGTGAGTGTAGTGTGTGTGTGTGTGTGTGTGGATGTGGGTGTGTGAGTGTGGTGTGAGTGTGTGGATGTGTGTGAGTGTGGTGTGAGTGAATGTGGTGTGAGTGTGTGTGTGTGGATATGGGTGAGTGTGGTGTGTGTGATTGGGGGTGGTGTGAGTGAGTGCATGTAGCCGTGGGGGACCACGGAGGCCACACAGGAAGCTCTTAAAAAGCCAATGGTTGGGCACGCGGTGCCCAGGATCAGGCCCTGGGGAATGGGGTTGGTGGGAAGGGCTGCCCAAGAGGCCCTGAGAGGCAGGGAAGCCTGTGCAAGCCCACATGGGAAGAGCCTCAGACAAAAGCAGCCATCAGAGTGAGGCTGCTGGAAGGCGTGAGAGCAACCGAATTTTCTGCTCTGAGGTGCTTACCTGAGGTCATGCCAGTCAGGTAGGGTGACCAGCCATCCCGCAATCCAGTCAGATTAAAATAACTAAAATGTGAACACCTATCTAGGTATGGGAGGGGCCTATTTTATTCTCCTAGGACCCGGTTATAACAGGAGCCTCCCAGGTCCTGAAAATGCAATAAATTTCCGACATCATCTCAGGCTAGAAAGGGTGCTCAGTGACACGTGAGTCGGGGGTGGGTTTGATTAAAACTCTGTGGAAGTGACGACAGTGGGGCCGCTCTCGTGGTTTCGCTGCGAGGGTTCGGGTGGAGCTGTGGTTTCTGTCACAGACCACTGTTTCTCAGAGTTTGTGGCATCTCTATTCCAAATGCGCCTCCCACGAGGCGTCCTGTTGGCATGACTCCTGGGGCCCTGTGGGCCGGCAGTTACGAGCCTTAAGATGTGTGTCTGCCACACGCCACTGCAGAGACGTCCCTCTAACAGTTGCTCTCTCCCTGTCCTAGAAGGCTCCCTGTTTCTAAAACAGAGTTTAATTGCATGGGCCTCTGGCCCCGGTCTGACCCTGGGCAGCCCTTCGCCACACACAGCCTAACCCTGCGGATGAAAAACGCCAGACGGCGAAGTCAGCGGGATCAGGAGAAACAGAGCTCCTTGGGGTGCAGAGGCGTGTTGGGGGACGGCACCGAGTGAATGGGCTTTTCTTTTCTTTTTTCCAGGATCATGTTTATTGGAGTGTGCCGGGGTGAGGAGGGAATGCTTGTGTTCTCAGATGGCGTGTGCAGACGACCCTAATCACCGCCAGGAAGCAGCAGCTCCCAGCTCTCAACACCCAGCTTCCTGAGCTCTGCTAGCCAGGCCCGGACAACGCCACTCCGGCTGCCACTAACACTAAGGAGCCGTGCTGCCCAGCTTGTCTTGATTTGCCCAAATACCCTGGGCCCAGGCCTAACTGCCATTCATCCTCAGGCCTTAGAATTGAAGCTGGCACTTCATATCCTTTGCCAGTTTTCAAAGTCAATCTTTCCTCCGGAGACACATATCATCGCCTCCCTCAGTTCACTGCATTCCAACGATGAGATACCACGTTTGACGATCTTTCGCCAGGTCTGGCCACATCCGGCCACCTTTCTGAGCCCGGTGGCATGAGGTGGACGCTGTCCAGAAGAGGCCACAGGAATTAGCCCTGGCAGCTGAAAGGGGCTAGAGAGAGCGGACGCATCCTGCCCTTGGGCTCCAGCTGTGGGCTAGTGGAAGCCAGGAGAATTTCCATTAGTGGTTTCAGTGCCTTCTCCCCGTTGAAATCTCTTCTAGGGCTACTAATAATTATCTCAAGTTAAAGGCCTGACTTAGCTTTCCTCTCTGTTTATCTGATTACTGATTCACAAACCTACCAAGTGAACAATTTGTCAAACCAAGAATCAGTTGTATCCATATTTAAGTCATTTCATTCGTAGTCCACGAATATGTACGGAGCCTTGGCCATGTCGTAGTCTCCATGGAGGAAAATAAAGGTCAAGATGCTACAGACCTGACCTCCAGGAACTTCTACCCCAGGAAGAAAGAGTCTAGAACATGTATGGAGCCTTGGCCATGTGCTAGTTGCTATTGTTATTGTTGACCAAGTTTTTTTGGGGGGAAAAATTTCTTGATAGATTCATTATCCACAAAATGTAAAATAACTTGATACACATGTCATGAAAACTTTGGGGGGGAGGCTCATTCTAAAGTTTCTAATGAGCCATGCTAAATGAAGATGAGTTTTAAGTATTCATTATTACTAATTAAGGGTGTAAGGAATAACACTGATAATCTCTGTATTTAGTGGGTGAGTAAGAAATATAAGACGTTTGGAGGAGCCACCTCAGTTCCTCAGCTCTGTCTTTCTCACGAATTCTGAGTTATATCATCCTGAAGGTTATGGATCATGATGCTCCCCCCTTAAAGTTCTCTAAGGCTCTCCACGCACTGAAGATAAAACACCGTCTTTCCCCCAGTGGGGGGGGGGGGATCGTGCCCCTGCTCACTAGACAGGCTTGTCCACGCCACTTTCCTCTCCTCACAATTGGCTGCGTGGTCCATTCCGTCAGTTCCTCTCGTTCTCGAAGCTCTTTCTTTCCTGCCTCAGATTCTTCAAGCTTTCCACTCCTTGGCCTGGAAAGCAGCACCCCCTCCAACCTACCCCTGTCTGTCTAACTGATGACCACTCATCCTTCAGGTTTCCAACTCAAGGTCACCCTCTCAGAGGGACCTTCCGCCCATCATTTAACATGGGAGCCCTCTCCTCCCAGACAGTCTCTTTCATAATACTCGTTTGTAACTGCACACTTCTGTTTGTGTGGCAGGCCTGTTTATTTAATATTTGGCTCCTTCGCTAGACTGCAAGCTCCATGAGGGCAGGAGCTCCCAGGGGCTCCTTACTCTAATTGGAATTAGAACTTTGCTGGGTTACGTGTAGTAGGCACTCACCAGATACTTGCTGAATTTGGTCATTGATTTTTAGGTGGTACGTGGATTTTACATTGGGGAGAGTGTACTCGAGTCTGGTGGGAGCTACCCACCTGTTTCTCCATCTACATTTTGCTGGGTTTCTCCTGACTATCCCATATGCTGAGGATTTAGCATCACTGAACCTGCTTCCTGAGGGACCTTGGTCAACCTTAGACACTGTGACAGCCAATCTGCCCCAGCCCCTTTCACTTAAGTGCAAACAAAATCTTTTCAGTGTAAAAGCTGAGTAATTCTGTATCTTTGGTTGTTTGATAGAATTTGCCTAATGAATAAGCTGTCGTATATTTTATAATTACCTCAGTTATGAACCATCCTTCATCAGCCACTAAGGTCAAAGGAGAGACGAATTTCCCCTTCTTGTAGTAGAACCTGCTTGGTATGGCTTCTTTCTCGTAGACAGTCATGTGCTCCACTGTTCTCAATTTGTTATATATCTGCAAAGAAAACCAGGAGTGATGGGTGTTGCATTCTCTTTTTCAAATGTATGTGAATAGTCACTGGACCTGAAGGAGAGGGAGGACTTTATAAGACTAAAGAAAGAAATTACCAAAACAACTGATAGATTTGACTATGTAGAAATGAGAAACGTTTGTATGTCTCAGCAATCAAGGTGGCTTTATCTAGTAAGGCTGAAGATCCACATGCCCCATGACCTAACAAGATAACCCCTAGTTAATCCATGTGCACACCTGCAGACATGCAGAGGGATATATACTGCAAGCTGGACAGCCCCAAACCCAGCAACAGTGGGAGGGATGAATGAATCATGGTGTGTCTTGGCAGTGGAATACTATACAGCAATGAAGAGGAATGTATTAGAGCTACACAGAACACCTGAAAGAATCTTGGGGATTTAAGTTTGAGACCAAAAAAGAGCAAGTTGCAGAAAAAATACAGACAAGAGTTTTCCTATTATATAAAGCTCAAATTACTACAAAAACTAATGACCATATATGATAAAACTATGAAGAGAATTAGGGAAATGATAGCTCGAAATTTAGGACACTGGTTTTCTCTAAGGGGGCTGCAAAGGCTATGGGGTCTGAGAAGGGCACACAGGCATTACCACAGGTAATGGTAATGTCCCATTTCTTAAATGTTGATTGAATATAAGATGACATCGAAACATTTTCCTTTGGACCTTACACATATTTTATAATGATTTTTTGGTATCTATTAAATGATAAATGAACAAATTATAAAAACTTATGTCAAAAATGCTAAAATAAAATTAAAGAGAAAATGAGAAATTGGATACCATCAAGATCAAAGAAATAGGATTTGTTCTTTGACTTGACTTGGAGCGTGTCCTACCTACACTCAAATCTTAAAAGTACCAGTTGTTTGCCACTAATTACACTGCTTGTTTCACGATGACTATGTAAACTCTGTACACGTTTCCAATATTTAGCAGCAGCTTAAATGTCTGTTAATATTAAAGTCCACTGGCTGAGGTTGACTTGCTGGCCTTTAGTCAGCAATTCTTCCTGGGTAGAGCTGAATATAAATTTGAGCTTCTCCACTCAACTCTGAAATTAATTAGTCCTCAGGCTGTTTCGTAGAGGGTTTTGGATGGCCCATGAGTTATGATTTCCAACTTAAGAAAATCCACACTTTTTAAGGGAAGTAGGATGCATTTGCAGGAAGCTTTTGGAGAAGTGAAAACTCTGACAACACATCACAGATTTCACAAACTGTTGTGTCCGTCACATGACAAAACTGTCACCCAAACATAGCCCCCACTTTGGAATAATCTACCAACTGCTTCAGGCGGCTTGCGACTGCCTGACTTAAACACACGTTGGAAGAAGCGCTCGCTCCCTGGCTTGCAAGCTGGTGATGCTCCAGCCTTCTGGAAACTGTGCCCTCCTAAGTGCCAGCTTGGAGATGCGGACTGTCTTCCTTGCCCAGAAAACAGAACTTCACAAGAAGCACTTACAGGGGGCCTGCCAGTGTGTAGGATATCCTTCCCATCTCATAGTTCGGGAGTTCATGGGGGTGCTGTGCAAACACAATTAGCATCTCCATTCCTGAAAAGAAAGGGATGTCCACCGGGGAATGGGACAAAGCTGGGGGAGACTGGAATTGGTGGCAACTGTGTCCCTGAACCCCAAACAGACAGCTCTTGGACTCTTACATGGGAGCAGGCAGGGTGGGGAAAAGAGTCTCCGGGGCTAAAAAGACTGCAGTCCACCCTGGTGCTCCATCAATACCAACAACCTTCCATCACCAATCGGCATCCCAGTTTCACTGCTGTGAGGATGGGTGGAGGTCCTAGGCCCACCCAAGTCCTGTTCCTGGCACCCCCTTGCTTTGTACCTCCACAGGCAACAGTCTGCCCCCACCCCAAGGAAGACACTTGTCCTGGTCCAAAGCAATTTCCTCTGGGAGTGAACAGAAGCCCCAAAGCTGATACTGAGAGGCGGCTAGGCCACATGGGGCCAAGCAGTCGCCCAAAGGTGCCACTTGTTCCTCCTCATTTCCTCAGGGTGGCTCACCGAGTTCTGCCAGATATAATTAGTGTTTGGAGAGAAGGGTAAGGAGAGGCCTAGCTATCTCAGGGTGCTGAGTCCCCGGAGGGCAGTGACGGGGGAGAGCCTGATCCCACATCTGCACATTGTGGGAACTCAACCACACCTTCTTGGGACCATCCGCCTTTGGTGGTGATAATTATAGTAAGTGACACATACATCGTCCTTGCAGCTGCCCAGCGTGCTTCTCTGCTTTATGGCAGCCCGGGACAGGAGCTGCGGTGACGCGGACGGAGAAGCGTCGGCGGGGCCCGGTTGGGACCTGCTGTCATGACAGAGCTGGGGGCGGAACCCCAGCAGCGCGGGTCCTGAGCTCAGGAGCTGACCCGCAGCTCACACGGCCTCAGCCGTTCATTCGTCACCGTCTTTTCTCCAGTTCCCTGGTGAACACAGATCAGATGGCGGCTGATTCCAGAGAAGGAGCTGTGTCTGCCTCCCAGATTGCCTGAGATGGGCTGCCCTTGGGACAATAATAAAACAGCCCCACTAAGGGCTAAGCACTTCACATGTGAAGCACTGCACACCCTTTATCTCCCTCAGTTTCCACTAAAATTCAGTGCGGTAGACACCAGCATGCCCATTGTAGAGAAGAGAAAACAGAGACCTCGGAGGATGGAACCTTGACGGAGGCCACCAGTGGCCACAGGACAAAGTGGTGGCAACTGAGAACATGCTCTGCTCCTCCCCCCACTCCTCCTCCCCCATCCCGGTGCCTCTTGCCTCGGAGTGTTTGCCAGGGGCCGGCCAGAGGCTCACAACCGGCCCTCGGTCCTTCACTTGCTGCAGGTCACGCAGGCTGATGTGCTTATTCAGCTCGATCACTTTGTCCATCCAGAAGATGTCGGTCATCCCGTGATCGGAGAAGATGATGACGTTGAGTTTATCCTGCAGCTCCCGCTCCTGGGGGTGGACAAAGGTGGTCAGCGCAGCTCTGGGGGGGGGGGGAGGGAGGGAGGGAGGGAGGGAGGGAGGGAGGGGGAGGGAGGGAGGGAAACACTCTTGGAAAGAAGTCTTGGAAAGAGGTGTTTTAAACTATATGTCATAGGAGAAAGGACACTTAACAAATTCTGAATTTAATCATCTACTCCTCCTGATGACAGTTCAGTCTCAGCAGAAGCACTCTGGGGAGGGGAGCGGGGCAGCCCGGTCCCCATGCCAACAGTGCTCAAGACAACACACACGGGCCTTTCGCCCTCACTGTTGTCACCTTGGGCTCTCTCAACAAACAGACGTGGTAAAATGAAAACTGTCTCTCATCCATTTCACAGATGTGAAAAATAAAGCCCAGGAAAGTTTTATTTAATTTTTATTTAATTACTTTAAAAATATATCTTTCTTGATTTCAGAGAGAGAGAGAGAGAGAGAGAGGTAAAAATATCAATGATGAGAGTCATTGATCGGCTGCCTCCTGCATGCCCCAGACTGGGGATGGAGCCCAAAACCCAGGCATGTGCCCTGACCAGGAATTGAACCTTGATCTCCTGGATCCTAGGTCAATGCTGAGCCATGCCTGGCCATGCGAGCCCAGGCAAGTTTTTAAAAATAACACCTTGCTTAAAGTCACTCAGCCAGGATGTGGCAGGATGAGGGACCGAGCCCAGCCTGGCTCCCATGCCCATGCCAAGCTGGCTTCCAAAGTTACTAGGTTTGGTACAGAACCAGGCCGTTTCTGTACCAACAGGTCTGAGTAATTTCAGATGCTGGTCTGAGTAATTTCCTGCCTACTGGTCTGGCTGTAAAACAAGGGGTCTCTTGGTACCCGAAGAGGCCTGTGTGAAGGAAAGAGACCCATCATGGCCTTGTGCTGGCCTCGTCAGCTGTCAATAGTGGGAGAGAAGATGCAGAGGGGCGTGTCAGTCAAAGGGACAGAAAGAGAGTGACAAGAGGGAAGATTAGCCCAGTTGTCCTTGTTCTCGGTCACCTGGATCCACTGGGTCATGTACTTGAAGACGGTGTCCACAGCCTTCAGGGCGTCTTTCCTCTGAGGCGACGAGGGGCCATAGTGGTGGCCTTCCACATCGATGCGCTCGTAGTATATGGCCGCCAGGTCCGCCCGGCCGCTTCTGGGGGAGCAGGGGAGAGAGTCACGGCTGAGAGAGGCCCGCCAGCTCTCTCCACTCTCCCCAGCAGTCAGACCCCGGCAAGGCATCGGCAGCCCAAACCCTGCCCTGTGGGCCAGGCAAAGCTGATGCCTTAAAATGAACAAGGTGATTCAGGGCCATGTGGGTACTTGAAATATTGGGGAACCACTCTGTAAAGTACATGATTGCTTAACCATGATGCTGTACACCTGAAACTAATACAGAATAAAATTGAATATAAAAATTAAGTAAAAAGATACAGAATATATGTAAAAACATGAACAGGGTAGGATCTGCAAGGGAGGGGCAGGAATATAGCACTAAGAGGTGGCAGTCCTGAGCACCTTGGTGACAACAGTCAGCACGTTCGAGGATCACCTCATCTCTGGGCTCATGTGGCATTGCTCATCATGTCCCAAGGCTTAGAAGATGTGGTAACAGGCAGGGGACTCTCTGATAGCTCCACACTCACCACCTGCTGTCTTCGGGAGATCAGAAAAACTAGAAGCAGTCATTTAAATAATGACCCTTTCATTGTTGCTGGACTTTGGGGAAGCCTCTAAATAAACACCAGGCTGTGGGTTTCACTGACTGGCCAGAACAAGCTTCACCTTGGCGAACTTCTGGGAGGCAAGCAGGTTAGTGTTCAGGGACTGAAATCAGTAGGCATCCCCAGGACCCTTGTTCTATGGGGACAGATGAAGGATCAGCTCCAATGTAGATATAGAGTGAATTCCAGCAGTGACCACACTTCTGTGGGTCCCAGGAAGCCCCTGGTTCTGGAAAAACACCCCATCTTGGCCAGAGTACTGGGGTGAAATTGAAGCTATTTATCCCTCGATGCTGGGCTGGGAATGACCAGGAACTGGTGATGTCAATTGGAATAGGAGGCTCATGGAGTCAGGGAGGCAAGAAAAAGGCCTTCACACCAGGACCTGATACAGCGATCAACTTCTCCCTGCCCTGGCCCCAGCCAATCAGTAGAGCTCACAACCCCAACTCCTTCAGCGACCCTGATTAATGATTTTTCCCCTACACCCGCCCCCTGGAAGCCATCGGGGAGCCAGGTCTTTGAGCACTAGTTCACCTGTGCTCCGGGCTTAGCACCATTCTCTCAGCTAATAAACCCTTAATTTTATGGCTGCAAACTCCTGCTCACGTTTGATTGGGCTTTGATGCAAGCAGGTAAATGGACCCCTTTAGTTCACTAACAGTATCTTTCTTCCTTGTGGTTGTGCTTGCCAGGAGCCCACCCTTTAATGATGCTGTGATCTTCTGCCTGCCCTGAGCCGTGCTGCACTGTCCTGAGGACACATTGCTTTCAAGGTCAGAGAAATTGCTAGTCAAATGTTCTTTTCTCTATTTATTTATTTTTAAATTTTTTATAGACTTTAGAGAGAGAGGAGAGAGGGAGAGAAACACATTGACTTGTTCTTCCACTCTTTGATTCTTGTATGTGCCCCAACCAGAGATTGAACCCGCAACCCTAGCACATTGGGACAACCCTCTAACCAAATGAGCTACCCGGCCAGGGCCACTTTTCTCTTTTTAGAACAAAACAAATTGTCCCTTCTTTACAAATGCCGAGACCACTGTCCTACACAATGGGGATTGGGTTAGGTTGTTATTTAAGTGTTTCTCACAAATGACATTATCGTTGTTCATACTCGCTAATGTGTGAATGACATCAGCATCTAAGACAGCAGAGAACAAAAGTCGCCACATGATCTCCAAGTGTGTAGGCAGAGGGTGAATGTTCTTCTTGGGTAGTGGCATTTCATAGTCCTAAATTTATTTTTGAGGCCCAAGGCCATTACACTGATGGGTGATGGCGCTTCCTCCACCGCTGAGTTTGAACATATGGAACCTTCCAGAAAAGTTATTCCCTCATATAAGCCTCAGCACGTCTGTGTAGCATCCCAGATGTGCGATGCGCACAGTGTTCCCTGTGTTCAGGTGTGCACACTTCCAGGGTGGGGCTTGTACGTGGGGAACATTCCACAGACCAGGTTACTGTCGCCGTCAAGTTCAGTGAGATGCTGTCGGGTCATTTCGTCTTAGACACCTCGCTCTACCACAGCAGCCGCTGGGCTGGCTTCTTTTAGGCTGTTTAGCATGTTCACAAACCTCCATGTGATCAGAAAGCCAGAAATTCTCCCAGATGTACCTGATGGCTCTGTGTCAGGAAGCTGTCAAGTCCAGATGCCGGCAACACTGGATTTGGGATGCCTGCGAGTCGGGGATTTGCACACGTGCCTTTTGTGAAAGGCCTCGATGTTGGAGTCTCTCTGATTCATTAGGGACCTGCGTCTTCAAGGGCTGAGAGCTCTCGCCTGTTTGGAGTTTAGCTGACAAATTCTTGGTCGCCAGCTGTTTCCCACATGGGCCTGGTCTCCATCACAGGTCAGCTCATTTGTAACGGGGTGGTTGGGTGAGGAGCGATGGGTGGAAATGTCTGCAGATCTGTTATTGGCTATTTATGGCTTTCAGGTCCAGGAACCAAGCCAGAAGGACATGTGGCCATCAACCCAGTTACCTGAGAGCTGCAAGGGGCCCCTGGTCCTGGGGTTTCAGGGACACTCAGGTCTCCCATCACCTCAGAATTCTGTCCAGGTTTCTTTTCAATGTAAAAAGTTCATAGTGTCACATCCATTTTCCTTACTGAAGCGGGATAGAAAGAGAGAATTGCGGAGAAAGACGTGGAGGCAATTTAAAGGAATGGTGGAAATTACTGATGTTAACAAAAACAATCCAAAACTTAGAAATAAGGCCAAAAAAATAATCGCCTGTCTTTTCAGGGTGGTACAAGAGCAGCATCCAATAAGCTTGCTTGCGGGTCACCAGGCTTGACTACCGATTAGAGCCCAGACTCCATTAGCTCAGCTGTTAACCTGCAGGAAGCTAACAAGATGAAATTACTTCTGTCTGATCGAGACAGCCGCTTCACAGATTACGGATTGATTACCCTCTGAGTCCTGAAGCACTTCTGCATCTTAGGATAATTGTACCCCATCATTCTCTACCAGCCTTTTTCTGTGCCTGTCTTTCTTACATTCCCTTTAACCAGCTGGTCATCTCCTGATTCCCTCAGAAGTAAATTAATTTGAAATGTTGCCTAATGCTCCTATACTTCTGTAGTGAGCACAGGACAAAGTTTTAATTATAAAAATTATACTTTGACAGGGCATGAGAACTAGGCTCGTCTGGGTTCAAATTCTGGCTTCTCTTCTTACTCACCTGGAGTTCTCCAAATACCCCTAAGCTTCCATTTCCCGCCTGAAAAACCTCCTCAAAAGGCTACACTGGGTGTTTAATGAGCTGGTGTTTGTAAAGTGCTTGACACACAGTAAAAGGGAGGCGAAGGAAATAAAACACCCCCCACTTCTCTTTTCTATGCAGACGTGACTCTGAGTGGCTTTGCCCTGTGTGCCAAGCAGGGGAGGGACACTTGTGAGTCTCTGGGTGGTGTCTAGCGGGAGCCCATTCAGCTGTCAGGACAAGATGGATGCGAAAAAGATCACACTGCCAACTGGTGTTGCGTTATTTGGAGGTGTTTGTGTGACAACTCTGTTCCTAATCTCGTATTTGGCCAGGCGACAGCTGTAAGGATGGCTGGCATTTGCATATGTCGGGAAAGGCCTCGTGCGGGCATAGGCCCATCTGAGAGCTCCAGCTCCGCTCGCCCGCTACTCCTGCTGCACCTTCTGCTGTGTTTGCACAAACTAGTCTGCAGCACCAGTTCCTGGTCACCGTGGGTGTGGTTTTCCAGCGCTTGTGGGCAAGAAAAAGACAGCGGAGTAAGCGGGAGGCAGTGCCGCATAACACACCCGAGTTACAAACCATTTGGAGGAGAATATTTACTTGAAGGTTACTTCCTCCAGACCCTGTCCCTTCCCTCCACCCCCACCCCCCAATACTCTAAACTTTTAATTTGTTCCTCCTTGTGGAGAGCAGAGTTAGTCATGCTAACTCTCAAATTCAAGATGGAGTCAGTCATGCTAACTGCTCTCCACACTTCTCAATTTTTGAGTATTTTAAACCTATTTTCTCTCCAACCTGTTGATCAGAGCCTGAACCTTCATGTGCCCGGAGGCCCCTCTTGATAGGTTTTCATGGAAGTGGAAGCATTCTAAGAAGCAGCAAAGCCAAGGCTGTTGTTTTCTCCTTTCACAGCTCTGGGGGGGGGGGGGGGGTGACTGCTGCTCCCCACGATGGCTGGAGAGGTGGTGGCACAAATGGGATTCATACTCGGTCAACTCTATCTTAGTTACGGATCCATTCGCGTGGCCAGGGCTAGCGATCTGAACCCCATGCCTATGGTGTGATGGCTCTCAGGATCTGCCCTGCTTGAAGCCGAGCTCTTTCTCTTGGGAAGATGAAGGTCCTTCCATGGTCTCCACACTCTGATTACTATGTGTCTTCTGCCTTCACCCCACTCAGGAGACCCATTCAGTAGACATGCTGACCTCATGTCCAGCCCTGGAAACATCCTCAGCTGCTTGGTTGCTGACTTTTCATATAGACCCCCCACCTGGTTAGCATCCTGACGTCACTTCCAGTGATTTCTGAGCAAGCCTATCTAAGACGATTAAGAGAGACCTCGGAGGCAGGAAGCTGACTTGAGGCTCTGTCCTGACCTGTATCATTGGTCACCTTCCCTGATAGACTCCCATGTGCTATTCAGGACAGCATTACTCATTTCTGCATTTTCCAAACTCTGTGCTATGGATTCACGTGGGAGAAAAAAACTAAAGTTCTCTGTTCTGATATGCTAACTGCTTTGTACACTTCCAAGAAGAGGGCAGAGTTAGCCATGTCCCAAACTTGCTTCACCGCAGGTCCTCCCTTTTTGCCAAATGCTTGTTGCTATCTTCTGAGATACAAGCATTCACTAAACCACCACCTCTCTGAGACATTAGTCCACCCATACCAGGCCTTCTTAATTCAGGTTAGCATTCATTATTGGTTCTGGAACTAAGGAAGAACAGTGGTGTGGCTAAGGATCTAGGACACTTACTTGAAGGAGTCGAGAGCATCACTGACTGCATTGGCAAAGTTGATGTCCGTCGGGACACTTTTATATTCTAGGCAGTAAGTGGGTCTGACACCGAGAATCTCAACCTCACAGCCTAAGAAAGAAAAAGATGGTAAATGGTTACTTTCTTCAAAGATTGAGGTAGGGTGATGAACCTATTACAGGAAGTAAGCACTGTTAGTCAAAATAAAATGTCCATTTTCATGAAATAAAAGAACTTATTGCTGATAAGTGGCATATTTAACTGTAATTTTGTTTAACTGGAGCAGAAGTTCTCAAATATCATTCCTATGCAACCCCAGTGTCTCCTGACAGGGACTAGCAAAAATTGGTTAATAATCATCTTCCCCAATTCCCAAATTTAAAACAAAAAATTAATTAAGATGCAGAAATGTCTCAATTAAAATGTTTTTTCTATAGATTTTTTTCATAACTACTGATTCTTCTAGTGTACCTTTGCCTATTCTAGAATCAAGTATTAGGTAGTATCTGATTAGTCCAGCAATAATAAAATAAGTATCTTATTAGTCTAACTGTACTTAGAGGTACTGCAATAGAATAGCAAGCCTAAGGATCACCAAGGGAAAGCAAGGACTCTGAGCCGTGACCTCGCCTCTCCAAAAATGAAGTAAAAGACCAAAAGGCATTCAGATGTTAGGAGTGGCTATGGCCTCGGCTTCTCTGCCCCAATCCCCTGGGAAGTAGAAGCAGTTACCCTGAGGGACACCCAAGCTTATCAGAACATAAGGCAGGAGGTGGATGAGCTAGTTGCAGTTCGAGTTAGTTGGGTACATTTATTGGGCACCTACTATGAACTAGTTGCTATGTTCAGACATGGTGGAAACAAATTTTATCAGTCAGGGACTGCAATCTGGAGCATCCCAGAGAAGAGTCCAATGGGAGGAGATGTACAGGAAAACAGTGTACCTACTATGTGAAGTCTAAGTGAGGTGCACACTTACTGGGTGGTGTGGGGGCTTGGAGGAGAAGCACTTCCTCCTGGAAGCCTTCCTTGAGTGCCCATGTTGGGCTCAGTCTTACAGACTGCATCTAGCCAATGTGTTGGGGGATGGGGCGGCGGTGAAGGTGGGAAATAAAGGGACATCCCAAGCAAAGAGAGCAGCAGAAGCAAAAGTTCAAAGTTAGAAACAATAAGGTGTGTGTGGAGAACTGTCAACACAATACAGTTCTAGACAAGGGGTGTCAGGAGACCAGATGGTGAGCTTTCTTGTAGCCCAGGGAAAATGATTTCCAAGGTGGAAGTGAGTAAAAGTGGGACAAGTTGGGAATGTGGAGAGAAAGGAGTGTCTCTGTCAAGAATCACATTAACCCCACTCCTGGGTACATCTGGTTACAGCTGGCAACCATCTGGCCTACGGTTGGTTACAGCTGATTTATTAGAAGGTAGGGCTGCCTCCGAGAAGAATTCCTTAATCCAGCATACCATGGCAAGCTCTGAGTGCTCCGGGGAGACGCCACCTCTCTCTGCCTGATATCTTGGGCTCAGGGAGAGCAACCTATCTCAGACAATGAAGAGAGACCTAGGAGGCAGGAAGCTGTCTTTCCAAGACCTGGTTTGTTAAGTCGGGTGAACAGGCTAGAGGCCTCAAGAGTAAATCCTGCCCGTGGGTTCTTGGAAAATACTCATCATTGGGAGAAATGCCAGTGGGATCTTGGCCAGTTATAGCACTTAAGACACCTGTGTTTTATCAGTTGAAGATTAACTTGTGAATGTATATTGTTCCCTCAAAGGTATGTATTCAGCCAGGTTTGAGGGGGCCCCACTTTGTATCCACTCTGTGCTTGGTGTCAGCAACCTGAATGCAAACAAGACACCACCTGTCCTTCCAAAGGTTAACAGCCCCACACAGTGTGGCCAGGTGTCTGCTTCTGGCACATCTGACATATAGTTATGTGAGTTAGCAGGGAATGGAATCTTGACCATGGTTTTGCAGATAAAAGAAACTGCACACTTTTTTGTGTGTTTGTACATTAATATCACACGATAAGTGTTGGGGTCCATGTTTTCAAACTTTTTAAGGAGTTTGTTGAGGTCTGTAAAAGTTTTTGCCAAACCCTTCACTGTGCATTGTTTTGAAGTTTTTCTTTTTCTTCTGCCGTTTCTTTTTCTCACGTCTCTCCTTCAGCTCTGTGTTCCTGTCCTGGTTCCAACAACTCCTCAGTAGTCAGTTTTTCAGGAACCACCGCAAGGAGCTCCTCAGCGTGGGCCTCACCTACACCCAGATTACAGTTGTTTGCTCTCTCACCCACGGACCTGTTGATTTTTGCAATCTCTGCATCCTCGGCAAATCCTGTGAAGCCATAGACAAACCTCCTGAGTGTCTTCTTCCAGATGTCACTCATACACTCCTTGGTGACATCACCCCAAGTCCAAGCAAAGTTCTCGATGCAGTCACAGATGTCGTAATCCTTCCAGAACTGCATCAGTGTCTCTCCGTGTCTTCCCCAGTTGCATGGTAGCCTGCGCAAAAGTTTCCCTCGGATAATAGGCCTTAAAAGCTGCTATAACTCCTTGATCCGTTGGTTGGTTCAAAAAGGTGGTGTTTGGAGGGAGAAAATCCACCTTGGTATTGGGAAGATCACCAGAAGAGGTGGATGTCCAGGAGCTTTACCAACGATAAGTAAAACCTTGAAACGTAGGTTATTCTCCAAACAGTACTTCTGTCCGTTTCACTGGCACAGCAAATCAGGAGGGCATCTTGGAAGAGGAGCTGACTTCTTACTGCTCCTGTAAGACATTGGCAGCGTGTGCGTATTGATCTGCTTGCAGGCCCGAGGGTTCCCGTTGTGCCAGATCACAGAGTTTCAATTTGTATCCTGCAGCACTGCCCCCAAGCAAGACTGTTAGCCTGTCCTTAAAGGCCCTGAAACCTGATATTAACTTGGCCTCCTTACGGATGAAAGTCCTTTCAGGCATCCATTTCCAGATTAGGAAAGTTTTGTCAATTTGAATATTTGCTTTGGCAAGTGATTTTCCTCCGCAGTCAGCTTATCTAGAGTTTCCAAAAATTCTTCAGTTGCCTTCACACCAGTGCTCGCAGACTCACCACTCACTTTCACATTACGTAATTAATAATGATTCTTGAATCATTTAAGCCACCCAGAGCTAGCAGAAATTCAACACTGTAGTTGGGGTGAGCCTTTTCTTTCAACACGGCGATCGCTTTGCTTTGGCCATGATTGTCATGGTGCTGAGAGGAAAGTGCTCCTACTGCTGGTCTT
The DNA here is from genome assembly GCF_964146895.1 of Miniopterus schreibersii. Taxonomy (NCBI): domain Eukaryota; kingdom Metazoa; phylum Chordata; class Mammalia; order Chiroptera; family Miniopteridae; genus Miniopterus; species Miniopterus schreibersii. The sequence goes on from NC_138102.1 coordinate 7,348,570, forward strand.
CAGTCCAGGTCGTAAGAAGTTTCTCCATGTCCCCTAAGGGCCCTTTTCCGATTGTGTGAGTCTCTTGCCCCCCACGAAGCAGACTCTTTAACCGCTCCTGTCACTTTGTTCTTGCTCTTCAAGATCATAGCTGTGGTGGAAGGACCTTGCCTCACTGAAGAGCAATAACCGTCACTGCTTTTCCACCTTCGTGTCCTTCATCATTTTTATTTCGTTTACAGGTCAGTTACTCAGCATGGCCTCTTACCGACAATATTAGGATTTTGTATACTTAGGGGCCATGATAAATAAAAAAACACAAGATTAAATCAAGCACAAGAAAAACTAATGCAATCAAGAGACTTAGTACACGAGATGTATGGGGCTGCTGCCAACGTTACATAAACTATTTTGTTAATAGAAAGATTTAAAGAATAACAGCTATAAAAAATGTATCTATATAAAGTATAATATATAGCTACATAAACATATGGAGGATTTGAATGTTAGTGTCAATAAGCTGGATTTAGTAGATATTGAACATTTTATCTTATAGAATGTACATTATTGTCAAACATAAGAGTTGGAAAATCCGATCATATTGGCCCACAAAGAAAATCTCAACTTCCAAAATGTAAAATTTTATAGGCCATAATACATATTATCTGACCACAGGTAATAAAATTAGGAATTAATCATAACAATTAAGAAAAAATAAGTCCAACTCCTTATAAATAAAAAGAGAAAACCTTTATGTAACTTGATGTAAAGAGGAAATGAAAACTTCCCTGACAGACTAGTTATTAACAACAGTGAAAATTCTGCATTTCACAACTGTATGGAATGTATTTTCAGTTAGGTCAGAAGCCAATCAGGAATGTTGCCATCCCCACTGTGATTTATTACTGTTATAGAACTTCTTATCAAGGCAATGAATAAGAAATAGAAATAAGAAATGAATGCTGGGTGTCAAGAGGTATTCATAAGAGTTCCTTTATGAGAATGTTTTAAAAACTTGACAAAACAGTCATATTGCTTCATGACAAGTACAGAAACACACACACTCATAGAGGAAACAAAAATTATACCAAACTTTGAGTGTGCACATTAATACTTTCTTGTTCTGTTCTATTCTGTTTTATGTATTTTTTAAATACTGATTAGCAACCCATAAATTGATTTCACTGTCCATGATGGATCAATACCTGTGTTTAAAGAATACCAATATAAGGCATATACCTAGGTGTGGATTCCTAAGTCACTCTTATCTGTTGAGAATAAGATTGTTAGGCAATATTCATACAATTTTATCATATGCATGCTTTGCCTAGAAAACCACTTCTAGGAGCATATTCTAAGGGAAAAAAGTTATATATAACTTTGCAGACAATGCAAACACATTTGAACACTTCAACCCAGCATTTTACGTTTCTCCCACCTTTTGTGCTTCTGCAGTCATGCATTTTAATGCTCAATGAATTTTTAATCTGAAAATTATTATTACTATTATTTACTTTTACCTACATATTTACTCTTTCTGTTGTTCTTCATTCCTTCCTCCATCCCTGTGCTTTTACTGTGACTATTTTCCTTCTGTCTAAAGATTTTAGTATGTCCTTTACTCTAAACCTGCTGGCAATAAATTCAGTTTATTTTGTTTCTAGAAAAGGTCATTATTTTGCCTTCCTTTTTGAAGGATATTTTCACTGGATATAGAATTTTGGGTTGACCATTAGTTTCTCTTATCGCTTTGAGGATATAATTCCATTGTCTTTCTGGATACCAATATTTCTGTTGGAAAGTCAGTTATCAGTCTTATTATCTCCCTTCTGAACTATTTTCTCTGGCTGCTTTTAAGATTTTCTCATTGTCTGTGGTGTTGAGCAGTTCTGAAATTCACAGTGTTCTTTCCTTGGTTTCATAGCACTTCTTGAATCTAGGATTTGTTATCTCTTGTCTGTTTTGGAAAGTTCTCAATTATTACCTCTCAAATGTTACCTGTGTCTCATTCTCTCTGTGTGTTTGCCTTCTGTGGCCTTTTCACTGTGTCCTATGTGTCTATTACAATTTTTTCTACCTTTTTCATCTTTTTGCCTCTCCGCAGTTAAGCTGGCTAGCTGTTTTCAGTTCTAGAATTCACTTTTTTTTAAAAAAGATTCCAGTTTACTATTGTTATGGTTCCATTTTGTCTTTAGTTCTTTTGTCATAGCACTCTTAAGGTCCGTGTCTGATATCAATCATCTGTGGGTTTGCGTCTATTGTCTGCTTCTTTCCTCTTGATTTTTCAGTCAGGCCTTGTTTTCCCATATTCTAGTTATTTTTGGAAATTGAATGCTACACATCATATATGTAAAATTATAGATATCATTTGATCTTCTCTATTTATCTTCTTCTAGAGAATATATGCTTTTGCTTATGATGGACACCTACACTCCTGGAGACCACCTTAATCCAAAGTGTATTTAGTCAGGGATTAAGGTGATTCAAAGCCCAGCTTTGTCTTTATGAAGGCTCAGTCCTCAAGAAGTCTTTACCTCTTATCTATTCTAACGCAGTCTTATTCCTAGAGTGCTTATTGCCCTTTATTACCCAACTGAAAGCCTGGGATGTTTATGAGGTCTCTTCTTGGTGGGCTATGAACTCAAATTTTTGTCATTTTCCCCCATCCTCCAATTCCATCAAAAACTCAGTTCAGATTCTTAGCCTCTCAACTACTGCTCTGGAAGCAGAGCAGAGAGAGGAATACCCTTCATAGCAGAGCACATGGGACATTATCATTTACTATCTATTCAGATAATCAGATAGCCAGAGGATGGGGTGAGAAGATTGCATCTCAATGTATCAAAGGTGCCCTGTTACTTTGAATAGAAGCTATATACCTCCATGTGCCCCTGAGAAGGCACTAGACTTGTACCCAAGGTTACAGAAATGGGGACAAATGAGTAACTGACAAGGAAACAGTCATCAAGAAATGACAGGCACAATGCAATAGACCATGGACTAGTGAAATGGTGGTTTTAGGGAGAACAAGGCTAATTTTCCTGCGTGAATTAGTGTGGGCACTTTGTTTAGTTTTCCTTGGTCTTTATCTGATGAAAATCAGCAGTCTGGATGGGGTTGTGTGGATCCCACTAGATAATTCTCTGCCTGGGAGTCTGTGGGCCCCTTTCTGGATCTACCACAGGAGCAATTTGTGGACATGGGCACATTGCTCGACTTCAGGGCTGCTGCCTCCAGGCCATTTCATGGCTCCACAGGGACCATGGAGTCTGGTTAGCTGAGGTCACTACAGATCACTCCAAGGTGCCTTACTCTCTGCACAGGGATCTGTGGAGAAACAGAGGCAATGGCCTGGACCTCGCAGTTTCTCAGCTCAAACAGGAGTCGTTGAGTAAGATTCTGGTTTCACAACTACTCCAAGGGGTGTGTTTGGCTTTACTCCGCCTGTTTCTTCATCATTCCCAGGGAGCTTTGAAGGGAATTGCCCTTAATTAGGGTTCATTTCTAGAACCTCTTCTCATCTCTGTCTAGAGTCCACCTTCCCAATGGATATTTCCACCTGAAGCTGGGTGAGTATCCTCTCCTACAACCTCATAAGTATACCCTGAGGAGAAAATACAGAGCTAGAAGGAACTTAAGGACAACCAGAGGGCCATCACTAAGCACAGGCACCTTTGCACAAAACAAATGAATAAATAAATTAATTAAAAAGACATTTCTTCAAAACACTTAACTTCCATCATCCGAAAATTATTTTAATACATCTACTTTGTCATAACAACACTTGGCTACCATGGGCCACAACATCGTCCAGATAAATATGCAAATCTCTGACATCTACAACGCAAACGATGCCCTTTGGATGCCTTCACAGCAGCCTTACATCAAACCCCTTTATTCTACATCTGAGAAAGCAAATGCCATAGATGGGAAGAGTGAATGTCCCAAAGTCTCCCTGCTGGCTGGTAATCGGCTCTCCTGGCTTTGGGACATTCTCACCGTGCACACTGCTTCCTGCATGAGCCTGGCTTCCTGGCAACACTCTCCCAGGACCACCAAGAGGAGCCCATAAAACTCACATTTCTCCCACTTCCTAGAGCACAGCGCTTGCCTTCCAAGCGCAACTCCATTTGCCAACTTTGACACATCTTGTAACAATAACCCTTGTGAGCTGCATTTTCTGTGATATGAGGCAGGTGTACAACTGTTGAATACATGTCTCAGGAGAGCTTATTAAAGCAGCTAAGCCAATTAACTCACTTAGAAACAAGGAACCTTTTCCAGGAAAATGCATCTGAGCCACAGGAGCTTGTGGGAACAGGTCCTGGGGGAAAGCGGGGCCTTTGATCCCCAGGGTCAGCCGGGCCCACGGGGCTGGGAGACCTCTGGCGGCATCTTTCCTCTGATGCAGAAAGAGGAGAGCGGACTGGCCTGATCATGGACGTCGCTGAAGACTGGCCTTGTGTACAGGGGCAGAGAGCAAGCCCAGGAGACAAAGGACATGAGAAGCAGATTCCAAAACCTCAACTGAAAAGGACTCGGGGGCACCAGAGTGACTAATAGGAAGCCAGGGAGAGAAGGAAAGGGTGCCTCACCCGCTGAGGAAGTCATGGTGACACTACAGCAAGGCCTCATGAGGCCAGAGGTGCGTTTCATCTCTGCACCTGCTAGTTAGCTTTACATGGGAAGTCTCTGCGCCGGGGTCAGGCCGGGGTCAGGGCCGGGGTCAGGGCCTGCCTCCTCCCAGCGGAACCAGGTGAGGACTGAATGACCTGCTGGACTGATGCCTCTGAGGGCATCACATATGCTGTCGGGGCCGAGGCACGTGCTTCAAGATCATCCAAATCTTATAAGTGGCCACGTGATTACAGCGAGGTCCTGCTGGCCGCTGCACCGCATGGTATTCCCAACCAAAGCCTCCTTCTCCGAAGGCAAAGGAGATGGTTTCCTGGTATTTGGACCAGAACAGACCGGGCCAACTCGGGATGTAAGATGCTGCCGATTCCTCTCCTGCAGAGCTGAGCCCTGACGCTGGCTGCTAGAGCGCTAGAACCTACCCGGGGACCCCTCCTCCCCCACCCTCCATCCCCTCAAATCCCAGCCTGTGATCTCTGGGTCTGACAAACTGCCCTGTCCCCATGTGTCTGAGGGGCCCTTGGTCCCTGCCCTCTGAGGTGGTTCTGGGTCATTCCCAGGAATGCTGGGACCAGGAGTGAGTGCTGTGCATGTGGCCCCGCAAAGCCACCTGTCTGCCATCCCTGGGCCAACAGCCAGAGGCCAGTCCAGCAGCCACACTGCCCAGTGTGTTGAGCTCCACCTCTGCGTGCGGTCACGTTCATGGCTCACCCTGTCCACAGTTCTTGCCTCCCCACCCCGGGGCATGAAAAAGCCAGGTTTGGTTTTCCCTCCCAGCGACCCAGTGGCCAGCTCCAGCTGTCCACCCCTTTTCTGGGAACACCCCGTCCTGTCCCTCACTGGCCCTGATGCCTGTCCCAGAATCCTCTTGGAGAGTTAAAAATAGAGCTCGCATTTCACTCTGTGGTCTTTGCTGATGTATATATTTGAATTCTTGATGTGAATTCAAGAATTTTTATTTGGGGCTAAGAGTGACCTGGGTCAGATCTCTCCCCCTGTGTGACTCATGAAAATGGACTCAGGCTAAGCTCCCGTTCTAGAATCTGGGAGCAGAGATGGACTGAACATCTGCTCCGGTCATACACTCTCCATATCTTCTCTCATTGCGCATGCACAGCAAGCCCGACAGGTAACTATGGTCGTTCCTGCACAAATACAAGTACATCCCTGTAAAGGTGCAGCCCAGCCGAAGGTTGTCGGGGAAAGGAGAAGGAAAGGAGAAGGTGTTGTGAACAATCCATAATTATTGGTCAATAGCAATTATGTGCCTCATTACTTATCCTGATGAAATCGCCTTGATTTCAACAACCAACGCCTGATAGAAGCTGAGTCAGATCCCCACCGTCAACTCCGCACCCAGCTCCCCTCTGGAAAGTGGGGGAGGGGAAGCCAAGTAGAAATGTGTCTTTGCCCCACATAGACAGTGTCTTTTTCTCCTGAACATCTGCACAAGACAAGAAGAGGCCCGTAGAAGAGCCCAGATCTGCACCCAGCACCATCCCAGGGCCATACGAAGGGCTGCCCCCAAGTCCTCCTGACTGCTCGGCGGTGGCGAGTTGACATTGCAGAAAGCATGAGGAAAGATATGGAACTTAGAGTCTCCAAGCACCTACTCCAATGAGTCTGGGCCACAGACTCCTAACAGGCTACTATTTTTTGTTCCTTTTCTGTATCTCATGATAGCCACAAGAATAAACTTAAAAACCACTACCACTGTGGAAGGTAGAGCTGATTGCCTGGAAAAGGCACCCTGCTCTGCTTGGGGTTACTCTCCTTATGAAGTAAATGTGGGAGCCTTTGCCTTCTCCGCCTCAATAAAATTCCATGGACCTCAGACCACAAGGGCAGGGCAGGGGAATGAGATCAGTGAAGGGCACACCAGCAGCTCTTATCCTTTGCAAAACACTGCTAGGCCCTAGGCATGCAGTTCCTGGCTGATTTCGTTGGCCTCTCCAAAGAAACATTCAGTCTCGGGCCTGGGATCATTCCCCGAGGCACGTTTCTCCCTGCGCAGCTCATGGCACCGTTGGGTGGGGTAATAAAGGGTCTGTTTACAATATTCTATTTCTCAAGACCGGAGGGGCGGTGTTCTGGACTCCTCACCACTGATCAATTTTTCAGTCTGCTGCTTTATCTACCTGACAGGAAAACTTGAACTTCTGCCATTTCTAAATTGCACTTCTAAATATTGACTCAATGGCGAGACTCAGAGTGTCATAACACAGCTCACTGGAGCAATGAAGGTTTTCCAGGCCTCATCGAGGGGTCTGCGCAATGTCCTGGGGGAGTGGGCAGGGAAGAGGAGCATCTGGGAGGAAAAATAAAATCAAGTCATGTTTAGAAGAAACGCCACCGTCCTTCGCTCCATCTTGCTGAGACAGATGAACACTCGCTGTGCTATTCGCTGTGGCTGGAGGGGACCAAGGGGAAGGGAGAGAGGAGAGCAGTGACCCTTAACCCCTCAGCTGTCAGCCAGTGAGGATGGAAGGTGCCGGAGCTGTCCTGGCCGAGCCTGGCGGGGGGCCTTGGGAGATAGTGGGCTCTCAGACAGCCTGTATTTGTGTGTCCAGTTTAGGACTGGACAGTGTCTAGAAAACAAGAGACTCTTCACCCAGTTTCTATCAAGACTTCGACGCGGCTGGATCCTTAGCAGACCCTCCTGTAGGGCACCGAGGAGATTCTAGGAGGCTATCTTTTTAGCTTCTTTCCTCCCGAGAGTTCACACTATACACTGAGCTCAAGATGTCCCATCGCATTTGCTGTTGAACTTTGTGAATCAGAGGGAGCGACTGGCCCCTGCTTGCCCTTTGAGGAGCTGCTTTGGGGGAACAACAAGCTATTTCACACGCAAATTAGCTTGAGGTATTTTGGATGCTCAGTGATATGTAAATTCGAGCTGCTTCTGGCAGGTAAGGAGCCAGCTCTCCAGGAGGAGAGGGAGGGTGATGCTTTGCACCTGCTCACAGAGAGCTCATGACACAGCGCTGAGCTAACCAGGGCCGGGAGATGGCCAGTGGCATCGGCCGTGCTCGCCTAGATGGCCCTTGGGTTTGTCCTAAGGTGGCCCCTGAGGCAGCGTGCCCAGTGTGTCCTCTCTCCTATGTCTGTGCATGTGGGCCCTTGTGTCTGCTGACAATGATTTCTGAGAACGACCTCAAGCGGCAGCACCATCTCCTGGCTTCAGGCCTCACCGCATTGGGCTGGACCATGAGCCTGGCTCCTCCATGAGGCTGACCAGCTTGGCGGATGCCCTGACTTGTCTCCTGGATCTCAAGTCCAACCTCGTGGATTGCTGAGTCTCTATTTAAGGTAATGGAGTTCTCCGAAACCTTTCCTTGGCTCAAAACCTTCTTATCGTGTCAGCCAAGGTAGCTGCTATGGGCTCAATCCCAGTGTCTTCTGAGAAAACTCGAGCATTCCCCCTGAAACGGCATCCGCAGCAGACCCAGCCTGTGTCTGCCGCTTCTTCTGCCCCGTTTTGAACTCACCCAGCCTGCTCCAGCCTTTCACAGGCTCACCTGTAAGTGCCAGTCTCTGCTCCGTGGCAGCGTCCAGGGCACCCTCCCTGGCATGGCTCTCCACCGTCTCCATCTGTGTGTGTTCTCCCCTGCAAGAGCTGGCCTAGCCCTGAGGGCCCCGAACAGCTCTCCCCGGGACCACCTCCATCCAGCATCTCCCAAACTCCTGCTGGAGGCCCACATCCTCAGTGTGGGCCATCGGCGATTCAGCCTTGGCTTGCTCATCCCTCCCTCCACCTTCCCCCGTCCCCGCCTGCCACTGTCCCCACAACCCCCCATGCTCTCTCAGCTCTATCGGGTCGCTGCTGCCCTCCGACCCGGGCCAGCGAGAGCCCCTCAGCGGCTCCTCCATACTCATCCCTTCATCTCTTCTAGACCTCCTCTGAGGCCTTCTTCCATAACGGGAATCACCAGTAAGAACTGGGGGGAAAGTGAGTACAGCCATGTGCGTGGAAAAGTGAAACGGCCCACTTCCCCAAGAACAAATCCCACCAACGGGAAGACAATGGGAAGCGGATTATTTTTTTTTTCACTGAATCCTCTCATCCTTAATGAAAGATTTTCAGCGGCCAACATGAGTGTCCTGAAGACGCCTCACAGCAGCCAGGGCTGTTTGCATGATTACTTACCTCATGGCAGTAAGTAAAGTAACTTAGTTTCTCATTGAATATTAATACAAGGAGACTTCATTAAATGCACTAGTGAAAAGTTGTGAGTGCTTTGAACCGCCTTTTCGGTGTAGCCGAGGAGCTCAAAATCTACAGGCATGTGGTGCCTGACTCTTTTGTCAGGCAGATAAGCACCCTGCAATCATCTCTCCTGTGTGTCTAAAATTTTGCCCATGAAAACGCGTGAGGTGCTGCTGAGCCAGGGGAATCGGGACATGGCAGGGTGCCTGGTCTGCTGTTAGAGGTTCAAACAAATTTTTTACAAACCTGCTCATAAGAAATATTTCTTAAATAAAGATCCCATTTTCCAAACCCTGGCTCGGTCTTCAAACACGTCACCCACATTCTTTGTCTTCATAGACTCCACGGTGTTTTATGATTTGGAAGGTTGGAGGGGCCTGGACATACTCACCTGGCCAGTAGTACATGTGGACCTTCCTTTTGGCCTTGGTCAGAGTGACCCACAGAGGTTCCGATCCGTTCCACCAGAGAGGCATCAGGCTGTCTCTGTTGACACCGATGTCGAATGACTTGTTGGTGTTGGGGTCCCACATGTAGTTCCCGATCATCTGGTGGACCTCACAGTGTCGGCCTGCGGTGACAGAACACAACGCGGTCAGGTTACTGTTCGGGTATTTTTATATTGCACCTCTGTGTTCTGTTTATAAAAGCTGCTCAGCCGCAGTTAGGAAATGCAGAACAGCATAAAGATTAGCTTTTGATTGTTTTTGAACAGACACGTTTCTCCTCTCTTAGCTGCACCATAAAGGCACACAATGGCCTGAGAAGCCCAATAATTGATTGAGGATGGGATCATTCTGTGTGAAGTTAATTTACCACGTCTGAAGCTATTTTAAGTTCAATTGAGGACACTGTGTGCGAAATGTGGCCCGTTGTTCCTGGCTAGAGGTCTAATATGAATCCGTATGGAAATCGCAGACCCCTGTGGCACGAGGCTTAGGTTCTCTCCCCCGAGCGCCCTCGCACCCCTTCCAGACTGTCCTCCTGCAGGGCCACAAGCAGATGCTGCGGCGCTCATTCCCCTTCCTCCTGGATAAGGGGAGCTGCCGCTTCAGCGAGAAACAGAGATAGGACCTGTGACACTGGGGACAGAACGGCGAAAAACAGGTTAAACTTTGCAAAACAGCAAAAAATCCAACAGTCCAAGCGGAGTGTCGCAGAGATGCGAGGGCTGGTCCTGCTGGGCACGGCTTCGTCCCAGAAGAGAAGCCAGAAGTGAACGGTCCACGCGCTGGGGCTCTTTTGAAATGTTGGGCTTAAATTATTTATTCTGTGGCAATCTGTTACATCTTTAAAGTAAAAATAACACAAACACTGGCAAGTGCCTCGAAAATTGCTGTGATTTTAGAGGGCGTCACCTGGCGCCGGGATGAAGCGTGTTCCCCGAGCTGGCTGTGCTTCATCAAAGTGGCTGTTTTGTTTGTTTGCTGTCGTTACTTCTTGACTGTTCCCCCCGTCCCCAGCAAACACGCTCTTGGTTTTTAAACAAAAACAAGAAAAAACAATAAAATGCAGTTTTGAACATTTGGAGACCCCACACAGCATAAAGGAAAAACCTTTTACTTAATCACAGAAACCCAGGCCCTGCAAAGTTATGCTTCTAAGTTAAAGCCCAGAGATCCAAGCAGAGTGGGGTTTGGTTTTGTTTTATTTTGTTTTTACCCAAAGCTTTATAATTAGTTTTTTACCATAACCCAAGCTTTTATATGTGGGCTGATATGTTTATAAAATAAAATACAAACTCCGTGCAAATTCCCCAGTGGTTAAGGAACTTATTGGTTCAGTTTAGTCTTTCAACTAGCATTTGCGGAATGCTCCCATGGACTGTATGTCTTCACGAAAGGTGTAGAGACTCAAATCTGAATAAACATGGCCCCATCCTAAGTGCCTTGTGACGTGATACTCAACAGAGGGTCCTCTGGGTAAAAGAGACTATGTCCTCTGGCCCGGCTGAGAAGGAGACCAGGTTCCAGACCTAACTTGAGACTCTTGAGGACGTTCACCCACTCTGTGCCCAAGGACAATTCCTAGTATGTTCTAACTCATTGAAAGTAGGGGCACGCTTCTTATTGGCTCAATTATGTTATCTCTTTTTAGCGTATTGAAGTTTAATGATATTTTTAAAAAATATTTTTAATTGATATTTTTAGAGAGAGAGGAAGGGAAGGGGAGAGAGAGAGAGAAACATCGATAAGATAGAATCATTGACTGGCTGCCTCCTGCATGTCCCCTCCTGGGGATTGAGCTCGCAACCGGGCATGTTCCCTGCCTGGCGCTCGAACCAGCAACCTCTCAGTGCACAGGATGGCGCACAACCAACTGAGCCACCCTGGCCATGGCAGTTTAATGATATTAAGAGAGCCCCTCTCATTAGTAAAAGTTCTTACTAAAAAGACTCCATCCCTATCTAAAACGTCATTTTTATCATTCTAATGACACTCACAAGGCAAGATAATTGTGACAATATGACAATCATGACAAGTCATTCTCTGTGGGTGTCCTCTGGTGCCCTCCCAGGCGCAGGGAGGGGTCTCACTGGAGCAGGTGTGCACAGACACTGGACAGGTGCACAAATGCAAGGCGGTTGGAAAGCATCGCTAAAGTCAATACCCAAGAAGAGCCTCTAAATGAACCACAGGAACGGGCTGGAAGGGCTGGGATATCAGGTCTGGGGACACTGGGGAGAGAGGCCTCGCAGGAGGGGTGTAGGAATCTACTTTTCACTTAAACTGTTCCGACTATTTTAGAAGAAATGCCTGAAACCCAAATACAAGCAGGGGCCTTGGGTGATTCAGTTTCACAAGGTGCTGCATTTAACAAGCATGAAGCAAACACTTTTTAAATCACCTATAACTTTTACTTGTATATCTCAGAAACCCCACAGTATCATTCAATAAAAGTTCTTTTCCTCTTTCCAACATTCATACTCAACACCCTTGACCCCAAAGGCTGCAAACTCTCTCACTCTCCTTTGCTCTCTGGGTAAAAAATCATGAGGAGTCTCCTCTGGATAGTAGAGCTGCTGTACTGACCGGATTGTGTGTCGCTAAACTAAATTCTCCATCTCTTATACTTGGTTTTTGAAAACACCCATCGGGCTTCCCCGAGGAGAGGTAGGACCTATGTGTGCAGTTAACACACAGCTGTAGGATGTGTTAAATTTTCAGATGAGGAAATCTTCTTTCCTGTGGTTGGGTCCCTTAGCTTTTTCATGATGGATCTTCCCTCCTCACCATTGTGTAGGCTCTTAGTACCCCCTTCCAGTAACAACCGAATCGGGGGTTCCTGCTGACTCATTGAAGAAGGTTGTTATGACACTCCTGAGGGAAGCATCTCTGAGACCAAGACTCCAAAGATGGCTTTGGTTCCTGCTCCCACGAGCATCTGGTTGGTCTGGGCTGGCCCAGAGCAGCTCATCCGTTTTAAGGGGAACTGAGACCTATGGAGGTGAGTGATCCATCCCGGCTCCCGAGACTCAACACTCCTCCAAAGGCTGGAGGTGATGCTCCGGAAGAGAGGTTCCCGCTCACCTCCTAGGAGCGGGTAGTGCCTGGAGATCCGGGGACCAGTAGTGTTTCCTTTTATAAGTTAAAGGTTTTCCACGTGTAGAGTGGAGTCCTTCCAACAAGATCATCTCGGCCCCCTATTTAGAAAGTGGGTTCTATGCTTTGAGTGGCTTGGGCCTTGGGTTGTAATGGGAGACTATATTCATCAAAGGCTTAGTGACAGGCGCTGTGCTGGTCCCAGGGGCATCCCTTTGTTCTGGGAAGCTTGCCCTTCACGGAGGCCAGGAAAATGTGTGCCTCCCCCTCATCTGCAGCTCCGTGGCTTCTGCTGAGCCGACTTTCCTTCCCACAAGGAGACTAAGGCTGGCATCTGTGTGTGTAACAGCCTGAGCCTGCTCTTGCTCGAGCTGGTTTCTCACCTCCCTGTGTCTCTCGCTCTCTCACACTCATTGCCTGGGTAAAAACATGGTGAGAAAGAACAGAACAGAGGGTCTGGCTCCTGCAGCCCACAAGCTCTGTCTCCATATCCCTGCCTGGCCCGTATCTATTTTTGTACATCGGCAGCTCTTCTTGATTTTCTCCGGTTGGGTGCAACAGACAGAGCTTTGCGGCAGCGTCAGGCGTGGTGTGCAGGAGGCAGGCCCACTTTCCCCTCGCCTCCCAATGACATCTCTGTGGGGCTTCACAGGCTGTGCCAGGAGGCGCGGTGCTCACCGTGAGAAGGGGGACAGTTCCTGGTCAATCTCCAAACACAGGTAAACGGTTTTCTCTTTGTTCCTCCCTCATCGCTAAGACCGGAGAGTTTGTAAACACTCAGGTTCCACAGCCAATAAGGAACTTTTTTATTATACAAAAGCTCTCCTAATTCCTGGCGTACAATCACTCTTTAATTTAATTTAATTTAATGCTTATCTTTAATTTCTAAAGCCACCCATTATGTTTCCCTGGGGTCCATGTGTGTTTCCATTGGATGAATGCAGTTGTGTCTACTAGATATCAAAACAGCTGGTTGAAAAGTAAAAAATAAAGTTATATTTTAGACACATCAATTTATTCAAAACGTAAATACAGATTACAAAATACTAATGAGGAGCTTGGAAATGATTCTTTTAGAACATACACATTTTCACCCAGAGGCAGAACCCAGGGGAGCTGAGTTCCAAGTCACAGGCAGGCTTCTGGGGCCACCTGCTAGAAGTCTGGGTTACAGCCATGTGTGACCGGCATCCAGAACCAGGCTGTGGGCAGTCTGTCCCGCCCCAGGAGATGAGGGATACAGTGGGGAGATGACAGGCAAGTGATCAGACCGACCATTGCTAGCCCACTTTACAGGTGACGTAACTGAGACCTAGTCTCACTCACACCAGGAGGGGTAGTGGACCTGGGCTTCAGAGGCAGCCTGGGTGTGGAGCCCCGGCTCTCTGCCACTGTGATCTCCTGGCACGAAGCACCGCGTACGAGCTGCCTCTCATACAGGGCCCGGCACTTAGCAAGCCCACGGGAAGGGAGCCGCTGCCCTGGTTGTGTTGACCATGGTGCGATCTGTATGCTCCACCCTCGAGGAGAGGATGACTGCAGCTGACCAGGTCAGTCCAGGGCGGGTCTGTCTTCTAGGTAACAATGCATGGAGGCCTGGAGGCCAAGGCAGGCTCAGGAAGGGTCATAGCTGAGGCCAATGGCCTGAACCAATTTGACAGGTGCTTGCTGATCGACTCAGTAAAGGACGAGTTACCAGCTCCTGGCCACCTCCCATTATCTGGAACTCAGTGCTTCAAGCTCCCATCTCCTTTTGTTCTGACCGTAACTCTAAGAGACAGGTGACATTATCATCATGTTCCAGGCGGGAGAACTCAGGCTCAAAGCGGCTGAGTGACGAGGCTTGGGCCGCGCAGCTGGTGGAAGGGCGGAGCCCCATCCAAGCCAGGTCCCTCTGCCCCAACGCCACACCCTTCCCGGCCCCAGCAACGTTCCAGCCACTGGATTCTCATCTGCCCGCCAGGGCCTGGCTGTTTTAATAGAAATGGCCTCAAAATCCAGGTCTGCCTCTGAGGTTCTCACTAAAGTAACCACATGGAGTTTCCCTGGTCTCTAGAAAGCCAGACATGTTTCTGTCCCTTGCAATTCACTATCTCTAAAGGAGGGACTGCTGCCAGACACGGGACACTTAACAAAGCAGACAAGAATCTTACGCTTTCTCTCCCTCTGGCAAGAGTCCAGCTGTGGAAAGAGTCTTCCAAAGCTCCGGAACCTTCGGATCTCAAGTTAATGAGTGCATTTTAGGGACCGATCATATATACATCACCTCAAATTGACATGGCTCCAAGAAGTAATTATATACCCAATGCAGAGCCCAGAGCCTGAGCAAGTTATATAGGGCAGACTTTCCCACGGCCAGACTCCTCTGAGCACTTTTCCTTGAGTATTTGGAGGGTCTAAAGACAAGTTTAAACCCTATTTAGTAAATTCTCAAATAAATACTTGATACCCAAGAGACTCGAGAGAATTAACAGTGAGTTGCTCAGAGCCCTGACTCACAAACTGACATGTGCGTAGGGATCACTTCTGTGGGGGACAACACCTTATTTTCTTAACTTGCTCAAAGGCAGAATTTGGTTGAGTTGAAGTGGTTTCGAATGAAAGATGCAAGATCAAGTTGAAAGAGAAGTTCACAATTTGTTCACCTGTAAATGCAGCCACTGCCGGATGTGCCAGACACAGGCCTGATTAGAGCCTAGGTCACAAGTATAGCAAGACCGAGATAACAGGCTTTGATTAGCGTGGGAGGTGTAGCGACTGCGATAGAAATAACCAAAATGTTCCAAGGGGAGAGGCTTTTGATTAGAGACCTTTAGGCTCATAGTTTTGAGGTCACTGGATTAAAGAGAATGCACTGTTTTGTTTTTCTGGAGTGCACCAGTTTGGTGCAGTTATTTAACAACTAGAATACAGAAAAAGACACAGAGACTATCTTCCCTCATAAGGTCAAAAATATAAGTTTTGGAATTTTTATTTAAACACTTTTTGTTTTGGGAAAGCAAATTTTTATCAAAGCTCAGAGACATTCCCAAACAGCCTAATCCACCCTCACCTCTGTGAAAAGTTGGAGGAGAGCTTGAATTAATTGCGCGGCATTTGAGATGGAATCTCTTTGGAGACACGTTTCCACTGCGCTGAGCACTGCCAGGGACGTCTAAGCATGGAAGGTATTTGTAGGGGAAACTTATTCCTGGCCATAATCCTGAATACGTGAGAATCTAGCCGACCTCTCTGTCCTGAAGCTCCCCTACCTTCCCCCTGGCGACAAAGTGTCCATCTTCCCCCACCCACTGGATTGCCTCCTCTCCCCCAGGAACATTAGGTTGGCCCCATGCCTCACACTACTAGGGGTGGTTAATTGGGCAAAAAACAGGCTCCAGCCCCTTCCCATCCTGTCTCCTGCAGGTGGACGGAGGCTTTTTTTGCCCCCAGGATAGGGGTTCTCTTTGTGCCAGAGCAGGGGGCTGCTCCAGTTTTTCAGCTGTCCTATCCACCCCTTGTGACTGGGGCAGGGGTGGGGGTAAGGATGGGGAGTTCAATTCAGTAAGAAAAAAAGGCGCAGTTAGGTTTTGGATCCAAGCCACGTTCTCCAACCCAGCTTTTCAATTGGTGTAGAACCTGGTTTGACCAATGGGTATCTCTAGCAACATGGACCAGACATCAAAATATTATTGAATCAACTGTTAAGGCCAAGAGTTGATAAGGAAAGATCTAATTCAGCTGTTCAGGAGTGTGAGGTCTTCAGTAATATCAACAGCTCAGTCTAGTGTGAACCAACCAATCTACAAAAACACAACAGAACAAGCCAAAAAACCCACCCTTTTTTTGGCATGAAACAAATGGAAGAAAACTCAGGTTTCAGCATGGCTGGTTTTGTGTCATTGCTAGAACGTGTGAGGTATGATGCTGGCCTGTCCGAGTTCACTGCCTTGGGCTAGCTCTGGCCATGGCAAAGTGAGACCAGCCCCCCAAGTCATGGGAGGAAGAGAGTTTGGGCCATCACTGTGGCCACCGCTCATCTCTTCAGATCCGTGGCCAGCATGTAAGCAAACGGAGTTTGGAATTGACAAGGTGCGTCACTTAATGATTTGTGGATATAATTCCCTTTGGGTGCTCTTAGCATATATAAAATGTGTTGAAAGACAATTTGTCTTGGGAATGAAAGAGTACCTCAAATGTGCAACTCATCACTTGACTGGGTGTGAGAAGGGTCGTTCTGATGCACTGAGAGTTTCCCTGTCCAAACAGTAGATACCATTGACATAGAGCAGCGTTTTGAGTTAAAACTAGAAGCATCGGGCAGGATGAGAACTGGCAGGAACTGAGGACCTATGAGAAGCTTGTGGCCCGGCAGAAAGCATTTTGGAGCCCAACAGCCTAAAGTTTCACCCAATCCCAGCAGTGGGACCTCACACAAGTTACTTAACTTCAGTGGGCCCCCGTTTCCTCATCTGGAAAATGGGAATAATCATAGTTTCTTGCAGAAGTAAATAATTTGGGGTAGGTAAAACTTTAGTTTGGTGTCTGGCACATAGTAGGCTTTTGATAAACGCACACCACCACCCAAATCCCCCTTTAAAGGACAGTGTTATCAAATAGTGCACAGTGATCGATGGTTTCTAGGGAGAGATGGGGCTGGGCAGCCTATTTCTTACTTTGTATTTACACATCATGTTCTGGGGCAGATTCTCAAAACTCCTGAAGGAAAAGAAAAGAAGCATTGCCACATTTTGCTCAGGAAAGGTTGCCAAAGGTGAATCTCAAATTCAGAAACTAATCCTGGGGCTCACCTTGGCTGAGAAAGCACCTCCCCTGCGCCTGAGGCAAGCCTGGCCCGACACTGCCCTCTGCTGGCGCTCACAATAATCTTCACCCCCCGCCTCCCCGCCACCCCGCCAGGGTTCTGCTGAGAGCCCCCTGTTCTTTTGCCTTCTCACCTCACGGTTGGAAGACGCCCCAGGATTCTTGGAGCTGCTCGTGAAGATGCTAAACCTGGCAAGAATCCAGGCCGAGGCAGGGAGCGAGGCCAGTGGGGCCTGGTGGCGCCCGTCCAGGCAGCCCCCGCACCCAGGCGATCCCCGGGGTGCCTGTGTCCTGGGAACATAGGAGCGAGCCTGGGGCCTGGACTCTCTCTTTCCGTCTCAGGTTGCGTTTCCATGCCCTCATCCAGCCCGCTCCTAACCCCTGTTTAGTTACACTTCTCTTTTTCGCATTTGCTTTATTTGGTATTTAATTATCCCTGGCCCCAGCCCTGTGTCACCCCTCTTCTTTTCTCCTTCGGTTAGGGTCAGTGATTTTTTTTTTACCCCGATTGGCAATGGTTCCTTCAGTGGACGCTTCATTTACCCTTTGTTCTTCTAGAAGCAGCTACCCCTGCCCCTTGGGAGAGGCCTCCTCCCTTCCCCCAACGTGGCGCACACAGGAGCTTACATGACCGACCTCTCTGGCTACAGTGAGTGGAGAGAGTGGACATTTGTCCCAAGCTGTGCCACCTTCCCCCTGCCCCAAACACACACACACACACACACACACACACACACACATCCCAAGGACAGCCTCTACAACAAAGCTAAGTGGCGAAGTATCCCTGCGAATGTCAAGTTAAAACACCCGTGAAACACCCCAACGGGAGCTGCAGTCTGGGCCTCGGCCGGGGCTGTGGAGGGAGAGCAGCGGCCTCCGGAGCCAGGCCGACACCTCGGACCCTCCTACACTCGTCGCCTTCTCCCAACGTGCACGGAACCTTGTCCCAGTTTGGATTTTCAAAATGTAGTATCCTGGCCAAAATGAGGCTTAACTTGAATCTAAGCAGAAAGAAAAATCAGGCAAACCCCAAATTCAGCCTGTTTATGAGACAACTGGCTGGGCTATTCAAGAATGTCAACATCAGGAAAATCCGAACAAAACTAAGAGGTGCGAATATCCCTCGTAACGGAGAGCAGAGAAATGTGGCCACCAAATGTTCTGCATGAACCTCCATTCGATTTTTGATTTTTTAAAAAGTCATAAAGGATACTTTCTGGCCAATTGAGAACATCTGAAAATAACTGCGGTGACACGGGAGAATATTCTATACATGCTGAGCTACTTAGGGGCGAAGGGTCATGATGTTAGCAATTTGCTTCCACCTGGTTCTGCAAAAACAAAACAAAACAGAAACCGGATATTTCTCAAGTGAGAGTAAAGTGAATGTGCGAAACGTCAATGAGTCGAGAATCCTACGCAGGGCGCACAGACAGGCATAATCCCATGTCGGTGCTCCTGGAGCTTTGAGAGTTTTTTGTTATAAAACTTGGCTGATATCCATGTGATGAAATGCTATTCAGCAATACGAAGGAACAGACTGTAGTAACTTGCTACACTGTGAATGAGCCTCGAAACTATTATGCTCGGTGAAAGAAGCAAGATCCAAGAGACCACATATCAGATGACTCCATTCATGTGAAATATCCATAAAAGGCCAAGGTAAAAAGACATAAAGTAGATTAGTGGCTGTCTGGGGCAGAGGTGGTGACAAACGGGAATTGGCCAATAAATGTGCGTGAGGGACCAGACCTCACAGGGGATGAGACCACCAAGAGAGACGAGAGAACAGGAAAGGAAGAGCTAGGACCAAATCCTGACGCGCCCCAAGGCCACGGGGCTGGCAAACGGGAAGTCAGTGGAAGTTACTAGAAAGTGAGGTTGAGAGGAGGGAGGCAACGCAGAACCCCAATAAAGACAGTCTCTCGAAAGCCTGAGTGCTCAAAAGGGAAAATACCACAGAGCGGTGTTGAAAGATGTCATTGGCTCTGCCCTTCAGAAGGTCTTGGGTCAATTTAGGAAAAGCAGTCATGGTAGAAGGACAACACTAAAAGCCAGGCTGCAGTCCCTCCAACTGCCCGGCCGGGGTCTGAGCCGCGGCCTCCTCACGGCCCCCCGGCTTCTGCCCTTCCCTCGCTGCTCTGCACCCCCCAAGCCCTCGGAGCCAGCGAGATCTTTCTAAAATGCAAGTGACGTCGCAGGCTCCTCCGCTCAAATCCCCCAAAGGCGTTTCCTGCACTTAGGACAAGACCCAAGGCACACCATGACCCAGGGGGACCCGACGTGGCCTTGGGTTAGTTCACTTCATGACAGAGGGGTGGAGAGGAGATTGCACACCCGTGGAAGTTCCTGGGGGGGATCCGGAGGAAGGGGAGGAAGCAGGGCTCCAGGGAAAGCCTTCATCGTGAAGGTCTGATGTTTGTGAGAAGGTGGAGAAGGAAGGGGTTGGGTGGAAGGACCTTCGCTGTTCTGAGAAATTTGGGCCGTAGGAGGCGGTCCCGCAGCAAAGTCGCCAGTAGGGGAGCGGGCCTGACTGGGACCCGTCCCCTGCTCCGTCACTGCGGAGGATCGGCCTGGGGGCGGCGGACTCTGCGGGGCTGATGCCACATAGCTCCAGAGGCCTGAAAGTGTAGGAACAACTTACCCTCAAAAAGACACAATCTCTTCTTTGGAGAAAAGATTAAGAAAATGTATTGCTAATTAAATGGCGGAGACTTTTCTGAACAAAATAAACTAGCAAACGAAAGAGAAACAGACTCATGACAGCTGTCAGAGGGGAGGGGGGCTGCAGAGCTGGGAGGAAAGGTGAAGGGATGAAGAAGAAAAAAAAAAAGCCCAAACAAAAAATCTCGTAGACACAGACCACAGCATGGGGGTGACCAGAGGAGGGGTGGGGAGGTGGGAGAGGGTACAGCGGGGATAAATGGTGACGGAGGGAGACTTGACTTGGGGCGGAGAGCACACCGTACAGTGTACAGATGATGTGTTGTAGAATTGTGCACCTGAAACCTGTGTAATTGTATGAACCAATGTCACCCCAATAAATTCAATTTTTAAAAAGTGGGGAAAAAAGAGGGAAAATAAATAAATAAATAAATAGGGGAGACATTTCAAAACACAGACGTCGGACCACAAATGTGAGCTTCATTGTTAATCCCCTGGGCAGTGGATGAGGCCCTTTTTGCCCCTCACATGCTCCCTTATGTGATAGAAGAGACACTGATTGGCATGGAGAAGTCAAGCCCTGGCCTTATTAACACCGGGACTTCACACCGAAGAGATCTAGAAAGATTGATGGGAATCGAGATGACAGAGAGGGTGATTAAGCGCGCAAATGTACTTGCCACTCTCTCACAGCTCAATTTCCTGGATTTTCCATCTGAGACCCACCGCGGTGGCCTCTCGCCCGCCCGTCGGGCTGTTTCCAAGGCTGGGGCTCGGAGCCCTCAGCTCTGTGTGCTGAGCGGCCGCAGGCCTGGCTGGAAAGTGGGTTGCAGTTGATGTGATAAATCATTCCTCACGGTCATGCCAGGGGCTCCTCCCCTCGGCCGCTCTCCTTTCCTCCCTGTGCAGGTTGCTCCCGCGAAAGCGGAGCGGGAAGCCCGTTAGATATTTCCTAAAAAGACCTAAACGTGTTCTTCAGGGAAATTGGTAGTGAAGGAAGTGATTTTAAATAGAAATTTCTGGCCTAGGTTTCTAATCCCCCAAATCCTACCTCGAGCCAGGCCATTTTCCTCTTTTTTTAAATCATAGCAGAGTCTAACAGTGGGGAGTGTGCGTAAAAACTCAATTCGTGCTTCGGGAGTAAATGGAAATGCCAACCAGAGCTGCAGCTCGGGTGGGCAGCAGAGCGGGGCTCAAGGTCAAATACCCGCCTCGCCTTTCCTTTGACAGGAGCCAAGGTCAGAGGGTTCAGGGGAAGCAGACCCCAGGCGATCCCGAGAACATGTTAAAGAAAGGAGAGAGACCATCGCATCCGAATTCACTCCTTGGAGCCCTCGCCCCTCTTTTGTCAGAAAAGAAACCTGAACCCAGAAAGGCTTTGAGGCCACAGAGTTTAGGCCCCACCATAGCCCGGACTAGAACCTGGGTCTCTTGCTCCTGGCCCATCGCTGTCCTCACTCAGGCATCTTCAAGGGACAGAGCAGAAGTAGCCAGGCCAGAGCCCAGGAAGGGGACACATGAGGGGAGCAGTAGTTGGGTTTGGCAATGAACTGGAAAAATATAAAACATGGCTGCGTAAAATACAAGGAAGTCTTGTTTGGCAGAAGCAGTACCTTTTTATTAGGAAATCCATGTTCTCCTGCCGACCACGAAACCACCTGGACAGGGAAGCCGGGCTAAAGCGGGGACCTCCCTGCCCCCGTGCCTCCCGAGGGACCTGTCACTTCTGAGCACTTTCCAGACTCTCGGTTGTATACGTGGCCTGGGCTCCCAAACCCCAAATCTCTCGGGAACACGAGAGAGTTGTTTGAAACCACGGGCGCCCTGGGTGACTCACCAATTTGGAATTCAGTGAAAAGGCAAACCATAATCATTGTAAGTTGGGTGTCTGCTTGCCTCTTAAAATACTTGAGAGAGTTTGCAAAATACTTAATTATACCCATTTCTGCTTTGTATTCTCAAATCCTGGGTCGGGTGTGACGGGCCCCGGGGAGAAGAGGCAGAGAGAATGGGGGAGCTATGTCCGAGGTGACCGTTGTCACTTCCGTTTGTGTTTTTCATCTGCTGGAGCATGAAAGACGGGACAGACAGGCAGCAGAACCCCCCTTTCCGTCAGGAGTGGGGGTGGGATCGGAAGAGAACGGCTTAAAAGGACACTGGCTGAGATTTAGGGTAAAGTAGTTTCGGAGTAACCTTGAACCAGATACAAAGAGGCCTTTCTTGAGCTCCTACTGAGTGTCAGGGAACGAGAGACACCTGGGTGAGAGGTAGGGCAGCTGGGCCCTGCCCTGTGTGGGACCACAGTGCCCCCCAGGTCCCCAGAACCAAGGGCAATTAGGAGCGACTGGTCCGGGGCTGCAACTCAGTGGCGGGGGTCAGCTCCCAGATGTGGCTCATCAAAAGAGGCCTGTTTAAGCCATTGCTCACGACTGTTCAGCCTGGGCCATTCCAGATAAGCAGCTAAGTGTCTGAGGTTGAATCCTCTCTTTTATACTCAACCCCAGAAGCGCCAATTGTTTGCATTGTCCATTGAGCCACACAAAGGAGGGATTAAGCCAGAGCTGGTTGCCCATGAGGTGGTGAGTCTGGAGGAAGCCGGGAAAGGCGGGGACGCACGGCCTCTGGGTGTCTGCGTGTGAGGCATGCGCCCTGTGCATAACGCGGCCACCACGTCCCCGTCTGCGGGACAGACACTGAGGTGGCTGCACAGGGGGGCTCAGCTGAGAGCGGGAGAGGAGAGGAGAGGGGAGGGGAGGGGAGGGGAGGGGAGGGGAGGGGAGGGGAGGGGAGGGGAGGGGAGGGGAGGGGAGGGGAGGGGAGGGGAGGGGAGGGGAGGGGAGGGGAGGGGAGGGGAGGGGAGGGGAGGGGAGGGGAGGGGAGGAGAGGAGAGGAGAGGAGAGGAGAGGAGAGGAGAGGAGAGGAGAGGAGAGGAGAGGAGAGGAGAGGAGAGGAGAGGAGAGGAGAGGAGAGGAGAGGAGAGGCAGCTTGAGGTTGTGGGAGAAGTACAGGATTTTGTCCTCACAGCTCTGCTATTCGTGGGCTCTGTGACCTTGAACAGTCATGTAATGTCCCAGGCTTGGCTTCCTCATCTGTAAAATGGGGATAACTGTGCCCGCTGTACAGGGTTTTATGAGGATGGGTTGAAATAGTATTTGATAGCACCTAGCACTGAGCTCTACAGACTTACAGACATACACATCCTTAGACACTTGGGAAATATCTTCTGCCCCCTGCTGGACTGAATCTGGCTGACACCAGTGGTTCTGCAGAGACATAGGCCATCCACTGTCTTCTCGGGTCATGACTCTCCCAACCAGAAGCCCTGTGGTGAAAATGCTGAGTGATGCCTGGGGGACAACAGTCCTCTGTTTGGCCCTGATTTACTCACTTCCTGGCTGTTTGGCCTCAGTCAAGCTACTTACCCACTCTAAAGTCTCTCATTTGCAAAAATGCCCTCCCATAACTCCCAAGGTGATTATAAAGATCAATCAAAGCTATCAAGATTAGGAAGGAAGAAGTAACTGTCTTTATTGGCAGGAATGGTGATCTTGTATATTCTTACGTCAGAGAATCCTAAGGAATCCACAAAATACTATTAGAATTAATGAACAAATTTGGCAAGGCAGCCAGATACAAGATTAACACACAAAAATCAATTGTGTTTTTATATGCTGCAAAAATGAAATTAAGAAACGAATTCCATTCACAATAACATCAAAAAGCCTAAAGTGCTTAGAAGTACTTAACAAAAGAAGTGCAAGACATGTGCACTGAAGACCATAAAGCATTGCCGAAAGACCTTGGAACCTGACTGAATGGACAGGCATCCCATGTTTGTGCACCAGCAGACAGTATTGTTAAGATGGCAGTGTTTCCCAAATTGTGCTATAGATGTGACACAATTCCTGTCAAAAATCCTAGCTGAGTTTTTGGTTTTGTTTTCAGAAGTTGACAAGCTCATCCTAAAACTCATTTGGAAATGTAAGTGGCTCTAAACAGCCAAAACAATCTTCAAAAAGAAGCAAAGTGGGAAAAATTACTCATCCCAATTTCAAACTTCCTACAAAGCTAAGTAATCATAAAGGCGTGGTCCTGGCATGAGGATGCCTTAAGGAATACAATTGAGGACCCATTACTAAACCAACATTTATGGTCAGCTGATTTTCTACAAAAGCGTCATGAAAATTCAGTGGGAAAGGAATAATCTTTTCAACAAATGGTACTGGGAAAATTGCCTCATACAATACACAAAAATTAATTCAAAATGGACCACAAACCTAAATGTAAGAGCTAAAAGTATAAAACTCTTAGAAGAAAACACAGGAGTAAATCTTCATGCTGTTGGGTTAGGCGATTATTTCCTAGATCTGACACCAAAAGTACAGTGGTAAAAGAAAAAAATAGATAAATAGGACTTCATCAACATCAAATGCTTTGTACTTCAAGACCCTCCATCAAGAAAATGAAAAGACAACGATCACCTGGGAGAAAAATATTTGCAAATTGCATATTCCCTAACATATATCCAAAATATATAAAGAACTCTTACAGCTAATAATAAAAAGACAAATAACCCAATTAAAAATAGATAATAGAATTGCAATAGATATTTCTCTAAAGAAGTTATCAAATAGCCAATAAGCTCATTATGTATAGCATCATCAGTCATTAGGAAAATGCAAATGAAAACCACAATGAAATACCACTTTCCACCCAATAGAGTGTCTATAATTAAAAAAAGACAATGACAAGTGTCATCAAGGATGTGGAGAGATGGGAACCCTCACACAGTGCTGGTGGGGATGTACAATGCTGCAGCCAAAACACATGAGCAACTTCTCAAATGTTAAACAGAGAGTTACCCTATGACCCGGCAATTCTGCTCCTAGGTGTGTACCCAGGAGAAATGACAACATATCTCCACACAGAGGCTCGTACTTGAATGTTCATAGCAGCTTTTCTCACAAGAGCCAAGAAGCGGAAACAACCCAAATGTTCATCAGCTGGTGAACAGATCAACGAAATGTGGCCTGTTCATGGGATGGAATCCTCGCCAATAAAAGGAATGAGGTGCTGCTACAACACGGATGAACCTCAGAAGCCCTGTACTAAGCCACAGAAGCCAGGCACAGAAGAACACGTATCCTATGGTTCCATTTACCTGAACTGTAAACGCAAATCCTTAGAGAAAGAAAGTAGATTGGGCCGGAGGTGGGAATGGTGGGTGACTGCAGGGCACAAGGTTTCTTTTGGGTGATAGAAATTTTCTAAAATTGTATTGTGGTGATAGTTGTACATCTCTGTAAATGGACGAAAAACCATTGAATTGTCTGTGGGGAGGTATGTGTTTCTGGAACAGCAGCTGATACTGCCTGCTGGACACACGCCTTCCTTTGGGACATTTTGTCACCTCAAACTGAGCCTGTTGGAACACACTGTGACCGTGCCTCTGGAGGGGAGGGGAGGGGAGGGGAGCAAGGAAAAGGGGAAGGCAGGAGGGGCTGCAGAATGTACAGGACCTAGTGCAAAATGAAGATGTGCAATCCACTGACCATCAATGATTAAGAATTTCAAAATGGGGTGGCCGAGCAGAAAAGCAAGCTCGGGGCTCCATGTCATGGCACAGGTGACACGCCATGAGGCTGGTCCTGGTGGAAAGTTTCCTCCAGACCAGGGAGAGACTGGAAGGAGTCAGCTGTTCCAGGGAGAGCAGGGAAGATGCAATGTTTGGGGGCAGTCTCCATGGGGAGCACCGACGTATGAGAGACACATGGAGGAGGCTGGAGTCAAAGCACAAGGTTTTCCAGCTCCAAGCAGCAGGGCCTGGTCTTGGAACCATATGGACCAACATGTGGGCTTTGGGGAGAAGCAGGGTGGCCCAGTGACCAGGCTGCTGCCCCAGGGCCTTGGGACTATATATGACCCAGACCTTTGTGTAACGCTGGAGGAAGAGGAAAAGTCACCCTACTACCCACCTGTAGTGACTGAGACTGAATTTCTACTGATCCCAGTGGGATAGGGGTCATTCAGATTTAGGGTTATTTTTTCCTATGGTAAAATAAACAAATATAAAATTTATCATTTTCACCATTTTTAAGTGTGCAGTTAGTTCAGTGGCATTAAGTACATTCACACTGTTGTGCCCATCACCACCACCCTTCCCCAGAGCTGTTATCCCGAACAGAAGCTCTGCCCTGTCGAGCCCTCCGTTTGCCCAGCTCGCAGCAACCACCGTTCTGCTTCCTGTCTCTGTGAACTTGACCACTCCATCTGCCTCATGTAAGTGGAATCACACAATATGTGTCCTTCTGTGTGTGGCTTATTTACCTTAGAATGCTTTCAAGGTTCACCCATAGATTTAGATTTTGTTAAGAAAAAATAGAGACATGTACAATTTCTTACACACTCAAGTTTGTGAACACAGATTGATACATTAATTTCACCCTAAGACTAGCTTGAGTTCTTGTCTGATTCTGAGACGTTTTTCTCTCGCTGATCCTTCACATCCAGTCAGTCTTGCCAGTTCCCTCTCCCCAGCGCCTATCAAATCCTTGACCCCAGGTTCATTCTGGCCCTGAGGACTTGGCTCCCAGGTTCCTCCATTCTTGCCTTAGACTTAGATGACCTCCCTCCAGCCCACACTGCTCAGAAATGTCAGAGTAATCATCTCTAAACCCAGTTCTGGTCTCCAAAGTCTTCTCATTATTGCTACGTCTGACCCTTGACTTGTGCGATGCCATCGATCCTCATGGCCCTTCTTCGAGGTTTCCACCTGTCCAAATCGTTTGGGCTTTACCAAGATGCCATCACGTCAGCCAACCTTCCCTCTTCACCTCGCAGCCTCAGAAATGGTCTGGGCAGCCCCTGTGCCTATTCTATTCTGTCCTATGATTATATTTATTTCCACATATATGTAGTTGCTCATATATTGCTAGTTCATTTAAGACAGAGGCCCTGTCCCGGTCATCTGTAGAACAGCCCCTTTCACAAAGTAAATGCTCAATATGTCCCTGCATAGAGGATGTTTCACATACGAATGCACTGCTGGAATATACATCAACATTATACATTGCTATAATTACCGAGTTCTGTAGTCCCAATAGTAAGTGGTAAAGGAATCCATGATAGATGAAAACAAAACCTCAAAGCCCCACCCAGCTCTGAAATGTTACTATTCGAAGGTCAAGGCCTATTAGAGGAGGGACATCTTATTTTGACTTGGAAGAGAAAGATGGGTAGAGGGCAGCTGGGGCCTGGGCGGAGGCAAAGTAAAGGGAAGGACTGAGAGTTCCCAGAGACGCCTCCAACAAAAACAGAGAGGTGACAAATATCCGCTGAGGGGATCTCTTGAGGTGAATTTTCAAGACCCCCACACAGTCCAGGTGGTTGGGAATTGGGTAGATAAAGCCATTTTTGTTTTCATCTGATTTCCTTGTCCTTCAGCTAGATGTTGAAATGCATGTTGACACAGTGAGTCTGAGAGTGGATTCTTTGGAACATGATTTCCTTATTTGTTCATTAGAACTTGGTGAGATATGTGTGGAGTTTACAAAATAGCAGCCTGCCTTCCGTTATTATCTGTGGCCCTGGGAAATAGGGGGGTTGGCTGAGCAGAGGCCAAACACCACCCCAACATTCTAGGAGGTCCCATCTCCTCCCTGAGCAGATCTTTGATGAAATCTACAGGAAACCATCCTCCAATCTTATCTCCCCTTCAGCTCACACATCCTGGAGATGTTGATGAGTGTGAAAAAAAGAACCCAAAGCAACCCAGGCAGAGGAGCCCACCCATGGAAGAGTGGGGTGCTCAGAGCCAAGCTGAGAGCCTAGGCAAGGAGGTCAGCCTGGATCAACGGGCAGGAGGGGTCAGAAAGGACGCCTGGGCTTCCCCAGTCACCCGAGGGAGGCCGAACCTGGCCCAGACTCAGAGACCTGTGCTTGGTGAGCTTCTGCCCTGATCTAGCTGCTGGATGGGAATCTGAGGGCTCGGTCTCCTGTTCGCACAATGAGACGAATAAATGCATTGGAATTTCCAAGGCCTCTCCTGCTTTTTACATTTGGTAACTCTGAATGTCTTTGGGGGACATTTTGGATCAGGATATTGAGGATTTGGTTACATATTCCCAAGCTCCTGCACATGGTTTCAGTGTTATATTTTACACTGACAAACGCTTGCTAAAATGGGCTCTGAAAGTCACAGGCAGGAACCGACAGGGAGGGGAGCCATGGTTTGGGACAAGGCCAGCTGGCCGTGCTGCGGGGGAGTGGGCCAGGCTGGGAGTAACCGGAACCTGGAATGAGATCCACCACAGACCCCAGCAGAACCGGGACAGCCCTGGGTGCTGGGAAGCCCACGATGACAGGAGGGATGTGGCAGTGGTGTGGCTCGGGGCCCTGAGAGGAGAAGTGTATCCAGTGTGAAGGGGAAACAGGGAGCTCAGAGGCTCTGGGGTAGGGCCGGGAGGAATCCAGAATCCAGGGAGATCTGGGCAGGTGCATGAGTGCACCAGGGCTTTGTTAGGAAACAACCGGCCCCCAGCAGACGAGGTGCAGCAACAAAACCCTGGAGCCTAGGAGACAAATGACAACAAGCCTTCCACCGAGGGGCTGGGCAGAAGTCCGGTTCCTGGCGCTGAGCGGGCGCAGTCCACAAACACGGGTCAAGTGCCTCTTCTGAGCAGGCACTGGGCCCAGACGCTGGGACTGCCCACATTCCCACCTTCCACTGCCTTTGAGCAAGTGTAGACCAAAAGCAGGGTGACGTGCAGGCCTGGGCTGAAGGGGTAGCCTGAGGGAGTCACCTACGGCGTGGAAGCCCTTCAGAGGCTGAATACAAGGAGGGACCTGGTAGACTGTCTTCAGTCCTGCTCCTCAGAGGGGCAGTGGCAGGTCCCATGAGGTGATGGTGTTCAAAGGACAGTGAGAGCAGCCTTAACCATGGGTCTCCTGAGCCCTGGCTAGCTGTTGTTTGTAAGTCTGCAAAACAGACTGAGCAAACCAAACATTGCTTTAGGCCCACTGGGCTGGGAAGCATCTTTTTAAAAAACCTTTCAATGTGATTATATGTTTCCCTAAAACAAGAGGAGTGCAATGGACCGAATGTTTGTGTCCTCTCAAAATTCATATACTGAAATCTAATCCCTGATGTGATGGCATTAGGCTGAGACCGAACCTCTGGGAGGTGATTAGGTCATGAGGGTGGAGCCCTCATGAGCGAGATTAGTGCCCTTATAAAAGCGACCCCAGAGAGCTCTTGCCATGTGAGAATTCAATGAGAAGATAGCCACCTGCATCCTGGAAGAGGACCCTGAACTGGACCTGCCAGCACTTTGATTTTGGACTTCCAGCCTTCAGAGCAGTGAGAAATCAATTTCTGTTGTTTATAAGCCTCCCAGCCTGAGGTACTCTGTCACAGCAGCCTGAACTAAAACAGGGGCTTAACCAATGTTAAATTAAAATGTCTGCTTATCCATGGAGATGAGCAAGTTCCACTGGATCCAGATACATCTTTTAACTTAATATTTTGAATAGATGAATCATATTGTTCAAAAAGAGAGTTGAGAAGACAGCTGTCTCACGTATCTGTCTCTCATCTGTCCAGATGTCCCTCCAATAGGAAACCACAGTGCTCAGTTCTTATACACCTTTAAAGATATGTGTTCCCTCCAATTGGCAAAACTCTTTGGCTCGGCCCTGAGGACCCCAAACGGTGGTGTTTCAGGTGCCCACTGCCTCCTGCCTCCTGCCTCCTGCCTCCTGCCTCCTGCCTCCTGCCTCCTGCCTCCTGCCTCCTGCCTCCTGCCTCCTGCCTCCTGCCTCCTGCCTCCTGCCTCCTGCCTCCTGCCTCCTGCAAGAGGAGCTGCCTCCACACCACAGAGCATTTCTAACCACAGACTGGGGGAATGTGTGTGAAAAATTTAAAATAACTGACCACTTACACACAGTACGTGGCATGGCTTCTGGAACCACCTCAGGCTAAGTGACTTGGTGGCATTTTCCAGGGGCTGCTGGAGCCAAGAGTGAGGACCCTGATGACATCTCTGAGGTGCCATTGTGTCCTGATGTGGCCTTGCCTCTCACATCTCCCCTCTTTGGTGGACTCCTGGTGGGGTGTCTTGCAGGCCAGGGGTGTAGCCTAGAGAGGGTCTACCTCCTTTACCAGGGAGAACGCTGGAGCCCAGGAGGGAGTTCGTATGGCCAGGGAGGGACTTTCGTGGGTTTTCATTATTCTGGGCTGAGAAGCAAGGGTTGGACGGGATGGGCAGCATGTTCCAGGCGGGCCTGTGGTCTACTAATAAAGGACTAAAAGCCCGATACTTGAGGTTTTCTCCCAAACACCTATGTTTGTTTAAGGTTTTTGCCTTGAACCACTAAATTAGAATGGTTCTCAGGTCTACCTGAGAAAGCCAAATCCTCATACATGCAGATAATTTTTCAGGGAACACCAGACACGCTACAGAGCGGGTGGCCTAATTTATCTGATTTGTGTGCATGATCTGGAAGGAGAGCCCAAGGCCCAGGCCCCCTCAGGAAAACACTGTGGGTGTCTTGCCAACTTTATCCGCAGACATGGGACCTCCCTCCACTGCCTCCCACACTGCCGTTGGGCCAGAGCCCTGTCCGGGGCCATCTGCATCCAGTGGCATAAACCACAGACCACACTCTTCAAAGGTATAAAGGAGGTCCAGGTGGAGCTGTGGCCATCAGAGGAGACGCAGACTATCATCGTGGAACATCCTGGAACAGAGGGCCAAGAACATTCCCAGGGCCATCTGGCCCTCACCCAGAGCACAGCTAACCCCAGACACCGTCTGCCCAGGCCTCTCACTTTAAAGCTGTGAGAACTCAAGACTAGGAGGGTGATGCGACTTATCCAAAGTCCCAGGGGGTTGTGCAGACTCGGGCAAAGAAACCGGCCAGCTGACTCCTCCTCTGCGCTCACCCAGGTTGGCCAGTGCTTTCCAGCCTGCTCCCCATCGGACATTCTGGTGGGACAACCTGGGCGAACAGACAAGGCTGCTCAGACCCACCCACGGTGACAGGCGGGGACCTGGCCTCCCAACACACCTGGAACATTCACGGCCGCGGCACCTGGTTGGGACACTCAGCTGCAGATGCTGACACACATCCTCACGACCGCCCCGCCGGCCTCCCGCCTCGGATCTGGAACCACAGGAGTGTGTGCTCTCAGGGGCAGGTACCTGGGTCGGGGGGAGGTGTGACCACCAAGTGTAAAGCATCTGAAGTTCCCTGACCAAAAAGTCTGTCTGCGATTTCAGTCTGACGGCCCTTTTGTCCCAAGGAGCACACCCACACCTGGCTCCGGGCCTTTCTGCCCACCCCTTTCTCCTTCCTACAAAAAGGGCTGAAGGTAGGAGTAGCTTATGATCAAGCACAACATCCAACAAGAGCCAAATGCTCCACGCAGGGCCCAGAGAAGCCCCAGGCCTGCCCCGGTCCCGCCTGGGGGACCGCAGACAATGGCCCTATTCAGGGAAGGGGGCTCGGAAACCTGAGTAGGTGCTGTTGAAAGTGTCTCTGAAATAAATGTTAACATGCTGACTCAGGCTCCCCCGGAATTAATTTTCAATGTCCTTTTACCCATTTTTAGCATAGCATTCCTGATGAGGCAGGTACTGTGAGTGGCAGGGTTCAACCCAACTCCCAGCAGCCTGGCTGGAGGGTAGGGGCCTATCAATCACGGGGTGGGGGGAAGGGGGGGGATCGGCCACATTTCAGAGCTGTGGGGGCTCTAGGCGGGTGAACCTTCTTAGAAAGGGGCTCGCTGGTATTATAATCAAAAGCTTTCACCACATTTGGAAGCTTTACCCGCTGCCCTAACCACTCCCGCCTTCAGGGTGTGTGTTTCCAGCAGCTGAACGCCATATAACAAGACCTCCCTCTCATCACCATGGGAGCCAAGAGAAACACGCTTTTTAAAAAGTGGCACTGCAGTGTGGAGAGGTCCGTTGATGGGAGCTTAAATAATGACGTGCCAGGAGAGATTATTTTTGCAAATTCTTGGAACACACTTTTTTCTCAGGCCAGGGGCCGGTTAGTGCTCTCCGAGGCCTCCGTTGCCCGACACCTGGCAGACCCAGCCTGCGTCTTTAGGCAGCTTAATCAGGACCCATTGCACAGACCACAGGATTAAGTAGAAACGTGGAGAAATGTTGTCAGGTGTCCCTAGGAAGTAAGTGACAAAGCTTAGACAAAAGTTCATGCAGAGGGGAAGACAGACTTAATTGTGCTTTTGTGAGAAATGTCCTCTCCCAGCTGTGTGGGAAGCAGGGAGATAAGAAGCCCATTGGCTGGGGTCCACTGGGACCCACGGAGCAATTTCTCTCTTTTACCCCCGTGGTTATGCTACACGTTTCTGGAACGCTCCTTTAAGACACTGTCTCTGATCCCCTAAAGTTTCCACTCCAGGTAGGTATCCCACTCTAACTTGGAATCTATTCTGATGAAAATTTACATCCCCAATAAACAACCCTCCGAACTTTCTCGTCTCCGCTCAGAGGAGCCCCAGACCTCTGAATATCATGTAGCCTTGGGATTGATTCAGGGTCCCTTCCTTTCAGTTCTTCCCTATTCACTCACTCCCCGGTCAGCAGGCTCTGCCCCAAGGCGCTCTTCAAATTTAACCCCTCACTCCCAGCCCATCAGGGAGAAAAGACGCCGAACGTTCTGAGTGGGAAAGGAGTAAAGGAGCTTGTTGGACTATCTTCTATTTAGCGTCCAAAGCCTTCCATCCATGAATGTCTATTTTTCTTTTTTAAACAAATGCATTTCTCTCTGACCCTCCATCCTACACCCAGGGGCGAGTGGCTTGAGTACACATTCCCCGTCCTTGTGGATGCTTCTCTGACTTTGCTTGTGTTGTGTCCCTCAGATCATCACAGTCGTCAAAGATTATTTTTTCGTAAGACCTGGCTCGGAATTCATCTCTTACTAAAAACCTTTCCACTCATCCTTCAGTGTTCAGTTTTAGTTCCATCTTCTCATGGACACATTCAAGACCATGCTAACCCTCCCCTGAGCTACAGGCACCTATCTCTACGCCACTCATTTTCATTAAGACCCACAGGTTCTTCTAAAAGGCAGCAAGTACCCATTCTGTGTCTGTGACACAGCGCGTTCATGTTAAAGAGAATTCCTGTGCCCAGGAGAGGGTGCTGGCTCCGGTCAGGGTGCAGGGGAGGAGGGTGAGAGAGGTGGAGGCTTAGGCATCGTCTCGAAAGTGCAGCCAATTCCACAAAAGAGAGACAAGGAAGATGAGGAGGAGCCACCAGAAGGGACCAGGAGCAGTCAGGGCGATCAGAGGAGCCCAGCAAGGAAGGTCCTAGAGCCCGAGAGAGCTACCAGAGGGGAGGGACACAGCTGTGCCCACCCCCGTTCCCAGGCGCGGCAGGGAAATCCAAGCCTGCGGACTGGCCGGGGCCACGGGAGGGCCCCGGGGGATCAAAAGCATGACTGGGCGTTGTCCAGAGAGGACAGGAGGGGACGCAGAGGGCAGCCCAGGTGTAGTGGATCGACGTGTACGGAGGCTCACACGCAGGGGTGAAGGTCCCCGTGCAAAGGCTGGGCTAGGGACAAGGAGGGGGGGGGCCTGGAGGCCATGTCC
This sequence comes from Miniopterus schreibersii, assembly GCF_964146895.1. NCBI lineage: Eukaryota > Metazoa > Chordata > Mammalia > Chiroptera > Miniopteridae > Miniopterus > Miniopterus schreibersii. The sequence goes on from NC_138102.1 coordinate 7,382,024, forward strand.
GTGCTGCTGCGCTGGGGGGTGCGGAGGTCTGGGGGTGCACGGCAGCCCCTGCCTGAAACCCGAACTCCCCAGAAGGCTGAGTAAGTGAGCTTTTTCCCAAACAGGATTTCTCAGTACTTTCTGCACTGATTTTCTTTGGTCCGAGTGACAGCCGGTTTTAATTTAAATCAGCTATTTTCTTAAAGGCAGGGAAAGCATACCTTACCCCGCAGCCCCTCACCCCAGAGTGCTGGGGCCTTAATATCTGGGAGGAACTGGCTTCACGTGTAACTCCTAGGAGTGCAGCCTGGGACACAGTGGCACAAAGATTAATTCCAAGCAGTTAGTATTCTTGGGTTTGCTTTGATTCCAGTCAAGGATTCATAAGGCACCTGTATTCTTGGTGCCTCCTGGACTGGTCTTGGGGAGACCTCTGTCCCTGAGCCCGAGGTCACAGCCTCCTGGACGCTCCAGGACTCGGGCCAGGGCCCTGCTGTGTGAACTGGGCCTATGGCGTCTGCCCTCCCATCTTAGTCCTGCTATGGACATTCTTCAGTGTTTGCAGAAAGCATCCTACCTCCCTGCACTTTACTGATTTCTAAATGTTTAAATGATAACACACTGCATAGCAAACTCATGTCAGCAGGTGTTCGTCTGTTGGGAGGTTATGTTTAGTGAAGGTTAGACGGGCTTCCGTGCTACTCAGGACGTTTCTGGGCCACTTTCCCAAATGCTTAGCAGACTGTCCTTCAATAGATGAATGGGTAAAGAGGAGGCGACACACACACACAGGAATATTACTTAGCCATAAAAAAGAATGAAATCTTGTCATTGTGACAACATGGGGGGACCTAGAGATTATATGCTAAATGAAATGTCAGACAGAGAAAGAATATATGATTTTACTTCTATGTGAACTCTAAAAAAACACACGAACCAACAGAATAAAACAGAAACAGGCTCGTAGATGCAGAGAACAAGCTGATGGTTACCAGAGGGGAGGAGGTTGGGGGACGGGTGGAAAAGGTGAAGCGGAGTAAGAGGTACGAAGTTCTAGTTAAAAAGTAGATAAGCCACAGGGTGTGTGTAGAGCATGGGGAATACAGTCAATGATATCACAATAGCTTTGCACAGTGATAGTCACTAGACTTATCATGGTGATCGTGTTATGTTGTATACCTGAAACTAATATAATATTGTGTGCCAACTATACTTTAATAAAAATAAAAAATAAAAGTGTCCAAGAATTACAAACAAATGTTGCCATTGGCCTTGGCGAAACGGTGTCCTGCTGCTTGAAAACATACCCAGCATTCCCTCTTACCCACGATCCGAATTGAACAAACCACTGTTTTTCTTCCATGAAGTTTATGTTAAACTTTACTTAAATAAAATGTGGATTTAATTCAGAAAGGGAATAACCTTGCAAAAAGATCCACAGTGAGACTAAAACCGAAAGCATCCCAATAGCATTTACTCTGTGGTTGTATTTTAACTAAAATGAAGTTGAGCCACACGCAGCTCTTCCGAGGGAGAGCTTCTGCATAAAGTAAGATATAATGATACACCCAATGCTCGCGGCTGCTTAGCCCAGCTCAGGGCCCACCTCCTTCAAACGCTTTCACATCTACTCCAACTGAAGAAAATGCTCCTCTCTCTGATCCTCTAGCATATTGGGAAATGACCCACTGGTCTTTGTGTATTAGTTTGCTAGTTGCCACAGGCTGGGTGGCCAAACAACAGAAATTTATTCCTCACAGTTCTGGAGGCTGGAAGTCCAAGATCAGTGTGTTGGCAGGTTTGGTTTCTGGTGAGACCTCTCTCCCTGGCTTACAGGTGGCTGCCTCTCACTGTGTCCTTATGTGGCTTTTTCTCTCTTTTTTTAAAGAAAAATATATTTTTACTGATTTCAGAGAAAAGAAGGGAGAGGGAGAGAGAGATAGAAATATCAATGAGGAGAGAGGATCATTGATCGGCTGCCTCTTACAGGCCCCCTACTAGGTAGGGATCGAGCCCGCAATCCGGGCATGTGCCCTGACCAGGAATTGAACCATGACCTCCTGGTTCATAGGTCTATGCTCAACCACTGAGCCATGCTGGCTGGGCATCTCTCCTCTTCTTAAGAGGACATCTGTCACATTGGATCAGAGTTCCACTTGAAGGACCTCATCTTAACTTAATCACCTCTTTAAAAGCCTTATCTCTAAATATGGTTACATTCTGAGGCGTTGGGGTTTGGGACCCCAACACGCAAATTTTGGAGGGACACATTTCGTCATTCATTTTAGAATATTAGTAGGTACTTGATGTGTCTCCTGTCCTCATCTTGAATGTAGGCTCCCTGGGTGAAAGGTTCTGTTTTAAGATCCTTTGTGTCCCCCAGGAATCAATTGTTCAATGGAATTTTCCTGATCACTGTTGTAATTTTTATTCACATATGTCCTGATGCAAATATAACTCGAAGGAGAAAATAAAATCAGCCACAGTGGCGTCGTGTCAGTGACAGGGCTGGATGATTTCCAAGGTTCCCTACAAACCCTGTGACTGTTCACTTCCCATCACCACCCACGTGACTTCCCATGAAATTCTCCTCCCAGGAAGTTTCAGATATTGGCTTATTTCTTATATGCAAGCCTCCCAAGAGGTTCCAGTCCTGGCTTTTTCTAATTCCCTCTGATGGCTTATTTTCAGGTCTGTATCTGACAGCACCTGAGATCCTGGCCTGATTCAGGCCCAGAAGCTGGGGAAACTGAGGCAGTGTAATGCCTTGCCCAAGTCTCCTCAAGTGTCACCCAGACCCTGAGAAGACTCAATCAAGGTCTTCCAGCTCCAAGGCCAGGGTTCTTTCCAGTAACTCATCCTTCCTCATCACACAAAGAGAAGAATGCCAGGGCTTTGTGTCTTATGGGCAATAATTCACGTAATGAAGTGAGATCATGGTCTCACTTACGAATTCTGGGAAATCCTAAAACAACCTCCCTTTTAATACCAAAAGGATCCAGCATGATCTTTTGCTGGTTCATAAAATGCTCAAATGCTCAAACCATATGTTTAAGTATAATTCCCAATGGTTATATTCTTCCTTATATTAAAGAAATAGGAATTTTTCAACATCAGGTAGAAAAATAAGCATGAAAGTGGGGAAAATTGTCTAAACTTAGCCCAGAGTCAGTTCCAGGACAAGGGAGCTGATACCAGCTTCACGGCTTGGCATCTCCCAGCCTTCACTTCATCAGTAGGTAGGAGACAAGTCATCCCCAATGTCATCTGCACATGAACATAAGCCCTGCTAGACACATCTGTGTTAATATTGCTTCCATAAAAGGGGAAAAGCTGACTTAAGTATCGAGCAGTCTTTCAAATCAGATTACACATTTTACCATCTAAATATAAGGTGTCCCACAATGGAATACTATGCAGCTGTAAGAAAGAAGGACCTCTTACCCTTTGAGAGAGCAAGGAAGGACCTGGAGAGTATTATGCTAAACGAAATAAGCCAGTCAGAGAAAGACAAGTATCCCATGATCTCACTTATATGTGGAATCTAGTGAACAAAATAAACTGACAAACAGAAAAGACCCAGAGACATGGAAGCATGGAACAGACTGAGGGATCTCAGAGGAAGGGGGGTGGAGGGTGGGAAGAGATTAACCAAAGAACTTCTATGCATATATGCAAAACCCATGGACACAGACAATAGTGTGGTGAAAGCCTGGGGAGGGGGCAAGAGTGGGGTGGAGGGGTCAATGGCGGGGAAAGGGGACATCTGTAATACTTTCAACAATAAAGATAAATTTTAATAAATAAATATAGGTTGTCCCCCCAAAAATGTATACACACTTTGAATAATTATAAAGGCAGTGTTTATTAAAATATATTTTATTTTCAAAATTGAGCTATTAGCTGTTAAAGTGTGTATACGTTTTAGGGGGACACCCTGTATATATTGGCATAACATGTAGCTTCCTCAGGCTAAAGTCAGTTTGGAAGGGAAGGTGAGATCTTTGTCAAGCACCCATGGAAGGGACAAGAGAAAACATCCATCCTGAACCGAAGGCCTGTCTTTGGGTGACTGAGGCGTGATGAAAATCCCTGGTGCCAATGTCAGGGATGCGGGCCTGACAAATAAAAGCCCGTACCACTGGCCTGGTTCCTCTGTGCAGACTGCAATGGTCCCTTTTTATGCCCTGGAGTCTGACTTTCTGAAACGGATTCTGTTCATTTTCCACCGAGACCGGGGAAACTGCACGTGGCAGCTTATGAATCGCGCCTCCCAGTCAGGCTCTGAAAGACGACGGGAGTGCAGCGGGCTGCATGTGTGAAGCTCGGGGACAGAGCTGAGGCCGGGCTGGGACACACAATGGCATCTGTGTGTGACCCAGCAGCCTGCAAACTGCTTTCCTGCGAGGGGCAGCATGCCCAGGGAGGACCGGAGCACTTCTGTCGCCTGCTTATCTGGAGACGCTGCTGCGCGTCTGGTGGGGGAGTTTAAAAACCAACACGCGCGTTGTTCGCTTGGCACGGACTGGATTTTTCCCCCATCCGTGCCTTCATTTCTAGTTCTCCAGTCTCTTTCCCCTTTAATTTTATGGCATCTGTCCATACACATGCATGTAGGACCCACACATGAAGTCAGAGATCTCAGGGGTCTTCGCGGGCTCCCCGGCCTTGCCGTTCTGTGCGGATCCATGATGAGATGCGAGTCCTCGCCTCCTTCCTGCAAGTGTAATTTATAGGGTTTCCCTGTGCTCAGAGCACGTAGCAAAGTTCAGCATAAGCAGCAGTAACTGTGCGTTCCTAACAGCCTCCCTGGACGGTTTGCTAAATTCTTTCTGAGCACGCCTTGCTGGCCCTCGCAAAGGTTGCTGAAAAGCCAACTGGGAGTCGGGGATCCAACCGAGCGAGCTGAAAGTCCCTGCTATTGCGCAGACAGGGGATCAAGTTCATGGAAGCACCCTGGCTCTCTGGCGATCCCAGACGAAGGTCATCTTCAGGCTAAGCCCAGCTTTCTCTGACCCAGGCACAGTCTGGGCCAGCTGGCATTTCTGTTCTGTTTGTTTGTTGTTGTTGTTTTTAACAGATGCTACAAGTTAAAAATGGGAATCTAAAGCACAACACACTTTCCCCCTTCTCCCTGCTATTTGACCTGGCCCAAAAGGCCAAAGAAGGGCCAAGTGGCATTGCTAAGTAACTCTTCAAGATCTGTCAGAAACATTTCTTCCAAGTGCTCCAGGAATGCACGTGTGACTTGCATAGCCCAGCACTTTGATAAACAAGCCAAATGCCTCCAGGATGACGGATGACTGCAGAGCAAGGGGACGGGAGGAATCTGGTACAGACACATGAGGACCGGATGACTCTTTAAACTTGAACTTGGAAAATATGGAGTTAGCTAGAATTTTGATTTGCAAAACAAATAACCCCTTTTTAAATCATCTCTACATGTGGCTCTCTGTTCTCCACACTGAGAATCCAAAGCAGGTCCTTGGTAAGCTCTTGGTATACAACACAACCATGAAAAAACAATCTCGGCCAAGGACACTAACTTCCTGTTGCTCTCAAAGGACTAGGGAAACCTGAGCATTTAAATAAGACTCCGTTGCCAGGCACTCGCTGTTCCCTGTTGGACTCTAGCACCATCCTCCCCACCCCGGAGAGGACAGATACTCACCGGTCATCAGGGTGTAGTAGTTGGGATAAGAGAGGCTGGGGAAGTCTGGGGTCAGGTAGTCCACTTTCACTCCCCTGCTCACGATCTCCTTGAAACCAGGCAGGGACTCCAGGGCCTCGTCACTGATGTAGTCTGAGCGAAAACCATCCAGCAGAAACACCAGCAGCTTCCGGTGGGCAGAGGCTGGCAGGGCCGGGCCGAGCGCGAGGACCAGCAGGAGGGCCCCGAGCGGCAGGGCCATGCTGCCAGGAGCCTGGCTGAGCTGGCTGGCACAGCCGTCCCCTCGCAGAGACTGAGGATGGGGAATCTGTAGCTATTCTCTATTCTAGGGGCTGGACCTTGACTGCTGGCCTTCCTGAGCCAAGTTCACTTTCAGAATTTAAAGGTACAGCACCCATTTTTAAAAAACACCCACGCTCACCCTTTACTAGAAAATCAGGAGACCTAGTCCTTTGGAGAAGCTGAGTCCCCAGACAACCCAGGATTCACACCAGGGGAGAAAGTGCAACCTTATTATTTTGGGTCAATGTTCCAGAAATACAGGAACCCACAGAGAGGTGGAATTTTCGAAGACAACAGAAGTCAGTACTAACTTTGCCGTTGGGCTCACCAAAGGGAGGAGCCAAGGGAAAGGGCAATCTTTTAATTTGCTCTTGTCCCACGTCGTTGCTCGATTTAAACTCTCTTACTGGCTTTGTCACCTACAATTTAGGAATGCAAACCTCTTAACTCAGTGTGCGAACAAAAGATGATAAAATTCGGTGGGCACATTGTGAATTTTTCGGCAGTGTGTCTACTGGCCTAGCATTCACCAACCAATTGTTTGTCTATGTCTCAGCCACTTCTTTCTCCGATGCAGCTATCTACAGTGTTTATTGCTTTATTTTTCAAGTTGCTGGTGTCCAGACTCATCCGTAGGAGGGGGTGGTTCTCAGCAGAGCCATAGAGCCAGAGTGGGACAGCAGGGGGCATTATTGGCAGGTTGCTCTGAGGCAGCACAGCCAGGAGGGCAATGAGATGGAGAGACGGAGGGTGAGCGTTTGCAATGGAAAAGTGGAGCTGGAAACGATGCGGGCTGCACCACCCGAAGGACAGGCAGGGGAGAAAAGCCGAGGCTGGCCCGGAGGTCAGGGAAGTAGAGCAAGGCACAGGTGGGCGAGGAGACTGAGCACTAAGGCCAGATTCTCAGGGTTCCCCAGGGTAAGTCTTTCACTTGGCAGAAAATTAAAAAGGCTTATAAAACGTGCATGACCCAGAGCAAGAGCTAAACAAATGCTAGCTATTCTTAGCATCATATCGTTGCTTGCATCCTGAGGAAACCTGCAAGGCTCAGGGACAAGCTCCACAAGGACTGAAGGCTCTCGGACACCAGCGCCCTGACCTGGGTCAATTCTAAACGCCTCTCTCACCTCCGGCCTCTGCCTGGGCCCCCTCTCCTCCTGTACTTAGAGTCAAGCCCTTCCCTGAGACAACCAAGACCACCGGTCACTTTCTAAACTGTGCCACCAAAAGGGAAACACACCAGACAAATTACCATTAGGGATCAGACTTCATTCTTCCAATAAAAATAACGCTTTTTACAATTAAAACTAAGAAAAAGAAGGGAGCTTATTCATAATGTTTGCTAGTTTGAAAAGACAGTGTTTTTATAGATCCTTGAGTTGCAGGGTATTTTTATTCTAAACAGAAAAAATAAAAGGGGTGGAAGAGGGAGAGAGGGGGCGGGAGGGAGGGAGGGGGGAGAGAGGGAGGGCAAGATGCTGATTGGCTCCCCAGGAGTGTCACACACACTAGAAAAGAGTTTCTTCCTGCAGTGAGTGAGGGTCCCAGGAGGCAGCAGACAAAGCTAAACATGCTCAGTTGGGTCCTGAGCGGTTCCGAAGTTTCTGGGTTGTGAAGATGGTAGTGTAAGTCCACGTGGTCTGCCTTGGGGTGGCCCCAGGGCTCCCTGGGGGAGAGGCGAAGGACTCCAAACTTTAATGATGAATATAAAAGGGGCATCCTCTTTCCTCTGCTGCTAGCTGGGGGTGCAAACCCCATGTGGCTCCCTGAGTACACATCCAGCCGTGAGGAAGGCAGCCCTTAGCCAACTGGCTCTGATTAGAGTCCACAGACATCGAGGTCCCCAAGGATCCCCAGATAGTTCTGCGATGTGTCTCGGTGGCGGCATGGCTGATGGGCCCTATATTGTTCTATGATGATCATCTCATCTTATGATCATGTTTAGACAGTTTCTCTAAAGTTTTGGGTCAAAATTATTGTAGAGAAACATCTTTATCATACATGCGAACATACGAAGAAAAAAACGCATGGGATGGAATTCCAGTGAAGGCAATCGGAGCATTGCTTAGTCAGGCTCCTGGTCTTGTACATTGTGATATAGAAGAGGGTGGAAATAAAAGCTAAGCAGCAATAAGGAAAAGCGCTAGATCAGAAATGTGGTTAATATTAAGTGCCCGAAGTCTTGTGGTCCAAGACCTGTTATCCGGGTGTCCTCAGTTGGGGATGGTTATCGGCACCTAATATGCAAAAGTGCTTCTTGCCACTTGTTTTCCAAGGGTTGGCAATGCTATAAGGTCATTGCCTGTGTGGGTTGAACCTAGATAAGGGAGAAGAATGAGAACTTCCCTTTAGAAGATGAAGCCACCTTCGCCTTGACAGCTGCTCCGGCCGTGCTGGGGCCATGCATGAGCTCTCAGGAATGTGCTGAGCAGGCCCGTTAGACTCCGGGGCCTGACCTCCATGGAGAAGCAGGCGAGACAGAAGGGAAGAGTCCTGGCAGAGAGAAAACAGGATTCCAGAGCCTGGGATTCTGGCAGAGTGGAACTGTGTGACCTGAGAAAGCTGCCTTTCCACGCTTCACTGTTGACCTCTGAACAGTGACAGAAGCTTCAAGTCCTTTCCAGCTCTGGGCTCCATGAGATTCAGAAGTTGTGACCCATGTCAGTCATGTTGGCCAACATCAACCCTCACTGGTCCTATTAATCAATCTCAGTTTTGTCAACCCTTGTTGGCCTATGTCAACCCTCCCCTTTTCTAGAAATCAGCAGTCTTAGCTCCTCAAAGTTCTTGCCCCAACCCCTGACCAGGGCAAGTATCCCATCAGCTTTCTCTTTGGTGAGGCATTCGAATTAGAATCTTAATACATTTTAAAGGACTGAAGCCGTACAGAATATGGTCTAGATCCAGGGAAATATTCTTCTATAATTAAGATGAAATAAAGACATTTTCAGAAAAATGAAAGCTGAGAGAATTCATCACCAACATACTTGTACTACCAGACATACTAAAGAATGTCCTTCAGGTTGAAGGGAAATAATACAAGATAAAAAATTAAGATCTACAGGAAGAGAAAAAAGTTATCAGAAATGGTAAGTATGTGGGTAAATATAAAAGACTATATATTTTTCTTTTCATAATATCCTCTAAAAATAACAGTTTAAAGTAAAAATAATAACACTATGATGGGATTTATAATTTATAACTTATGAAGAATTAAAAGATAAAAAACAGTAGCTTAAAATACAGGGATGGGATATTTAAATGGAACTAAACTGTTTTGACATTTTTTTCACTTACAAAGTGGGAAAAGTCAGATATAAAGAATAAAATGTAAAGTGGGCAAACATTAATTTTAAGTAGATCATAATAAGGATGCCACTGTTAATGTCAAGAGTGGCCACTAAAAGATAATACAAAAAGGCATAACTAAAAAGCCAATAGAGAAGTAAATTATATCAGTATAATAATTATATCAGTATATGACCTGCTGACCGCTAACATCATACTCAATGGTGAAAGGTTGAAAGCCTTCCCCCAAGATCAAGAACAAGACAAGGGTGCTCGCTCTCACCACTCCTACTCAGTACAGCGCTGGGATTCTTACCCAGAGCAATCAGTCAAGGGGGGAAAAAAGGAAAATCAGAAAGGAAAACTAGTTTTCTCTGTTCACAGATGATATGATCCTATATATAGAAAATCCTAAAGACTCAAAAAAAAGTTTTGAAAAATTATTAGAACTGATGATAAATGAATTTGGTAAGTTGCAGGATAAAAAATTAACATACAAAACCCAGTTGCATTTCTATACCTTAACAATGAGTTATCTGAAAAAGCAATAAAGAAAACAATCTCATTTACAATACCATCAAAAATAATAAAATATTTAGGAATAATTTAACTAAGGAGGTGAAAGATCTGTAGACTAAAAATTACAAGACATTGATGGAAGACATTGATGAAGACACCCAAATTCCAGTCTGTGAGACTAGGTTAATGTATATCTTTTAAGGTTCACCATATGATTCTGATCAAAATCCAGGCTTGAGAACCACTGCTGACAATGACAGGCAGCGATGGACAGGCCCAAGCAAGGTCATGGTGTCAACAGATTTGCATTTTAGAAAGCAGGCTCCGGAAGCTGTGGGAGCCCATAATCCCGCTGGTGGAAGCAAGAATGATAATATCCACCTTCCTGGGTATTAAGAACTTTATGTGCAATAATCTATTTAGATCTTCTGGTAATTTTGTAAGGTAGATATTTATACCCAGGGATACAAAGGAAATCCAGGTTCTGAGAGGCTTAGCATCAAATAGCCTGAAGGGCCAAACTGAAATCAAGGCCAGGTCTCTTCTACAGCCCTCTCTTTTGGGGGAATACATGCAGTTTTGAAATTAGGAAAAGGAATCAAAGCCTATGTAAAAGAAAACATAATAAACCCTAACTATCTTTAGCTTATCTTGATTAAACTGAGAGGGGGAAATAGAAAATCACCACTAGAACACTAGAAATAACTGTTCCGGGCACCAGTGAATGCTAAAACCAGTGGGAGAACCAGAAAGTAAGGAAATGCTCAAGAAACCGTGGGGCTATTGGGAATGTTGAATGAGTTAATTTATGTAAAGCAAGCCTCTTTACATGTGACGCCCGATGTCTCAGTAGATACCGTGTAGAGACTGCTGGCTGGTAAGTGGAGGAGGCCACTGGAGCCCGAGGCCCAGGTGCTCCGGTGACTCAGGTCCCACCCACCTGCCCCCTTAGCGGAGGAGAGAAGTCTCGGCCCACTCGGACCCACATAAAGGACATCAGTATGCTATGCTGCTGTGGACGCTAGTGCTCAGGTCCACCCTGAGAGATGAGCTCTCATGTATTTGCTTGTACAAGGACATAGGTACATGGATATTTACTGCAGCAACGTCTCTCATGGCAAAAAATTAGAAGCAACCTAAATGTCCAACAAGAGTGCGAGTAAGTGACATTAATATTCATATAACAGAACACCACATAACTGTCCACAAAAATAAACTGGACTCAGATGTCTAGTTCTTGGATAGATCTCAAGAACTTTCTTGAGTGAGAAAAAATGGATGCGCATAATATAAACTATTAACCTAAAAACATGCAGCATTGTACTCCATGTAACAGTACAAACACCATGGAAATTATGAACCCCAAAATCAGGATTGAGGTTTCCTCCGGAAAGAAGAGAGGAGAAGGGCATCAGAGAGAGGTGCCCTGGGGTTTTGACTTTATTTAGAAAGCTCTATTAAAGAAACAAAATGCCCAAAGTGTGCACATGGGTGGCAAGGGCTGCCATTTCACAGACCTGAGGGTTGGTACAAAGGCGTTGATTATATTACGCTCTTGGATTTTCTGTGGGCCAGAAACGTATTATAACTTTTAAGAGCTCAGCTGGTCTTGGTGATTGATTGAACATGTGGGTGGGGAGGAAGAGGGAGGGCCTTGCACCATCCCAAGGTTGTGCCTTCGATGATGGAGTGGCCCATTTGTCAAGCTCGGTGCTGTAGGCGAATTGCCATCTTTGAGCAATCAGCTCATCATATAAATCAGAAAAAAGACAGAAGTGAACCCAATTCAAACCATGATCAAAGGTAAAAAGGAAATATATCTTCAAAACAGAACTAGGAGGGCGATCTCAGAGCCCCCCCCCCGAGAAGGATCGATTCTGAGTCCTGGAGCAAACCCGCTTGTACAGATTGACGGCCTACTGCTCCCTCTTCGTGTCTTTGCTGGATAAACAGAAATCATCATATGCACAGAGGGACTTAAAATGGATTGTTTAATAATCATACAAGAGTCGAATGTCAAAACTCACTTAAAACCAATAGAAACTGCTCGGTGTTTTTTAAGAAAACTGAAAAAAAAAATAGTCAAAGGAATATGTTTAAGTTTACACTGAACATGTGAACTCTGAAGGAAAATGAAATAGCATGCAAACTAAAAATGCCTTCACGGAGAATTGCCACCTCTTGGCTGCTGCCAGATGGGAAGACCTGCTGTAAAAAAGGAAGTGAAATCACAGGATTGTAGCTTCGTGAACATGGAAAGGACCGTAGGGATAAGCCAGTCACCATCTCTTCCTTCTGGAGAGGAGTAGCTGAGTGTCAAATAGGGACAGAAACTTGCCTGGGGGACGCAAGGGTAGGTAATGCCGGATTCCAGAGTAGGTATCCTCTCCCATGTTAATGTTTTTTCAGATTTCAGCTCTATTTAGTCTTCATGTCCTCCCACTCCACCCCCTTTTGTTATTTGCCAGTCGTATATTTATTATTTGCTTTTAATGGTTCAGGTGCACAATCCCTTATTTGAAACTCTTGGGCCAGCTATGTTTTGGAATGGAGGTGTTTTTCTGATTGGAAAAAGGTTCTACAGGGTGTATCGTGTATGTTAATTAAACACTTCAACACCCAGGCATGACCCAACCATCCAGCCTGTTAATATTTCTACAGAGGAATGAACACACACTCACACTAAGTGGGAAAATAAAGCCCATAAGCTTCACATTAGATCAAGGTGAGTGTATGCCACCCACTGAGTTCAGCTAGGATCAGGATTTTCCCCAAGTAAGTTATCAAAATCTTTGTTTTCAGAGCTTTTTGAATTCCAGAATTGTGGGGAGGGGCATAAAATTTATGTTTACAATAAAGATCTAAATGGGCTAGGTAAGGATGCGTACTTTGCTCTCAGTCTAGTTCATTTAAGCCATTCTATTTTGGCATCTCTTTGTTATGAGTCTATATGCCTATGACTTAGGTACTGTTTCCATATATCCATCTATATTTTAAAGGAATATATATGTTTATTTGCAATGGCTTTGATTGATCCCCACGTTTTTACATTTATCTACCCTGTTTTCTAAGTCATTGCTGAAAAATAATTGGGTTGGTTTTTCCAAAGTGTATTATAAATCATAGTTAGATCCCTTTACCTCCTCAAAACACATAAGCAACGCGGCAGGCAGCCCCCTCCGCGCGTGGGTTTGTGGTGATGCTCCCAGGGATGGATCAGAATCTGTGCGTAAGTGGGAGGGAGAGAGGAGAGGAGGGCTGTGTCACTCTCTGCCAAAGCCCCCCGTGTCTGAGATGTGTCACAGCGCGTTAGGCTAGTGTCACTTGGCATCATTCCTATGGGGCCCTGTCTGCAGTTGCTGTCTTCCTGACTGGGCTATTTGGCACCTCTGGTGGATTTTTCTCCACGGTGGGCGCCTCCATTGGGCACATGTGGTTACCATATTAGACGCCGTCCCCCACGGGAACCTCTTTATTATGGAACTGGCATTTTTTACACTCTGAGATGTCAGGAGCAGATCTGCGTCAGGGAGCCCCGAGCTCTCTAACTGAGACAACGGACTTCAGGGCAACGTTGTCAGACGACAGGTGGCCACGGCAGGGTTTGTCTGAGTGTGTGGTGGCCAGTGTTTCAGACCCTACATGACGGCACTTGCAGACCTGAAATCTTTGGGATTCTGTGTTTCTACATAATATCAGTTCTGACAATTTATTGGGCTTTCTTTCCACAAAGAATTTTGATCTTAAGGTTAAGCTGCCAACGGCTAGGTGTAGAGGGCCCTTGCTTTGGATGGCCTGAGGCTATGGAAGAGGGAGCCGTGGGGAGAGGGGGAAAGTCATTCACCGAGGTCGGCACTGAGGGGATGCGGGACCGGCCCCTTCGTTGCCCACCTGATAGGTCAGCCCTAACGTTCTAAACTTCAGCAGCGTTTTCATCTGTCTGCACCCACAGGCAGGCGAAATGCCCTCAGTCTTCAAAGAGTTGTCTCCCTCCAGTGGCCAAAGATTACTTTTTTTAAGATTCAAGCATGCAAGGGAGCATGAGTCACTAAGAAAACCTTCATTTTTCGCTGTTGCGGGGAATATGTACATAATCCTTAAATTTGACAATATAATTATAGCATGTAATTTTATATGTTTCCTCACCATAAATCCTGGGATGATAATATCAATTTCAAAGGTTTCTGTGAGACCTAAGCATCATTAAATGAGATCAATAAAGCAGTGTTGCGATGCTGCAGCTGGGAGGTAGGTTAGGCTCACTCACTGGTAAGGTACTGGCTTTGGCATAGGAATAGAATTAAAATGACAAGCAATTTTATGTTATGGATTCTCACTCACAAAGTGTTGAAACCAAGAACCTTCGAGTCTTCAAAACTCAAGTCTATGGGTGTCAACGGTGTGCTATAGGGACTGTGTCTGGGAATGCCCGGTGGTAAGCAGAACAATGGCTCTGCCACAGATGCCTTCATCCTAACTCCGGGGCTCTGGGTATAAAGTAGGCTCACGGCAAAGGGAAGCTAACGGAGCAGATGGAATTAAGGTTGGAAGGGAGATTATCCTGGGTTATCAAGGTGCATCCAGTGAAATCACAGGGGCCCTTGAATGTGGAAGAAGAAGTCAGAGTGGTGAGTCGTGAGAACGGGAAGAACTTGAACCAGTGTTGCTAGATTTGAAGAGGGAGGGAGAGGGCCACCAGCCAACGACTGCGGGCAACCTATAGATGCGGGACGGATCAAAGGCTCAGATTCTCCCAAGAGTCTCCAGAAATGACCGCGGCCCTGCCAGCACCTTGGTTTCAGCCCCCTGAGATCTACTTCGCATTCTGATATCCAGAGCTGTAAGATAATGAATTTGCAATTGTTTCAAGGCCTAATTTGATAGCAATTTGTTATAGTGGAAATAGGAAACTAATACACGCCCTAATTGCTATCCTGGAGGAAATGTGAAATACTGTCAGACCTTGAATTTACTTACTGTCCAGAAATGACCTGCCAGTAAGCCTTGTACCGTGGGCTTAGAAGACTCAACTCTGACAAGAGAGGTTCAGGTTGAAGACCGCGCACCCCCCGGTGTAGTTATCTTGTGCTCCTTCCCGCATGGAGGGGGGATGGCCCTGCCATTCTCCCCAAGCGCGGCCAGGCAGCAAGCCTGCCAAATGGGATTCTCCACTCGCAGAATGAGAGGGCTGGATGCAAAAGTCTCACTGGCCCCCTCCAGCTCCACCAACTCTATGAATCTATGAGCTCTTAGCCTTTCAAGCAGTTCATAAAGTTACAACGATACTTTGCTTCTGCAATCCTGTTTTATGATGAGTTACATCAAAGCAAGACCCAGGGCTCTGGCTTCTAGAAGGCTCTTCCAGCCATATGGCTGAATGGGTGTCCTTCCTAACTACCCCAGCTTCCTGCAGGGCTGCCCTTTCTTCCAGCTTCTTCTGCTCCGGCCCGAAGGCAGCCAGCACAGGCTCACAAGTTTACACGTGAGGACAAGGGGAAGTGTGAGAAGAGCCCCCACCACCCACCGGCTGCTGGGGACAAAGCTCTAATTCAGGGGCTGCAGCTTTACGGTTGCTGCTTGCAGAGGTGTCAGGCTGAGCCTTCCTCCTGGAGCAGCGTCATGCCTTTGGCTCTCTTAACTAGTCTCCAATCGACTGGAGGACCTGGGCCTGAAAAGCATGGTTCTGTATTTCATTGAACTCCAAGACCCCAGCTAGTTACCGTTGTGCTGACTAAGGGCTTCTTGAGGCGGCACATTTCTAGAATGAGTTGTAAGAACTTCCATTCCCCAAGCCTGGCTTCTTGTGTACATGCCATGCTGGTGGTACACGACTGTGGCTGGGGTCCCAGCACAGTGTTTGTGGGGAGCCACTCCATTGGCCTTGGCTGAGTCTTTGAGGGTTTTACAATCAAAATTCTCACTCTGCTGCATGGGCAGTAAATTCCCTTTTCCAACTTCATTCCAGGCTTAAAACCAGCGTGAAAAAGTTTACTCATGGTGCTGATCTGACTGCATCCTGTTTCTATGGAAACCCAGCCTGCTCCATAAGCCCCAGGCTGTAGTCTTACTGCCCAGCCCACTGTCCACTAGCAACTTGGAAGTAGATTATTACCTTCCCTGAGTGTTAACCTTTGACTTTTAGAGGCTGCAGTTGCTTTGTGGAATGCAGAATATCCATATGCAAAGACCCCAACAAGGAACCAAGTCCCAAACAGCCATTTTACGTGACGTGGTCTTCAAACACGGAGGCCCACTCGGGGTGAAGACAAACTGGGTGACTCATCCAAGAAGGATCAGGCACATGTGGCAAGACGGATTCTGAGGCTGACTCCAGCTCGAGCGTGGAGTGCTGTGACTGATTGGCAATGTCTGCCACAGACCTGGCAAGGCCACAAGGGCACGTGTCCTCCCTGAATTGAACACTGTGTCCACTTCAGGGCCAAGCAGCATATCCAGTCTGTATTCACTGGGGCTTCTAGAAGCTCAGATCCAGAGATCAGGCAAGGTCACAGGAGTCACTTCTGATCTACCTGGAGCACAGCAGCCTTCTAGACTCAGGTTCCTCGGGACGAGGGCACAGGTGGCCCATTCCTTTCGTCTGGGTCAAGCTACATGCCTGTCTTGAGCATTCAATATATACCACTAGGAGTTAGCCCTGTCCTTAAATGGGAGACAGAGGGCATTTGCATAGAGCAGGGGCCGAGGGTATTTGATTTCCCTTTTCTGGAACTAGCGGGCTCCAGGAGTATACATTAGGAATTTTGGTGTTGCTGCGAGTGAAGGAAACTTGCCTCGAATTAGTTTCGGTACAGCCAGGACCAAGACCTGGGTGTCCTGAGCGTCTTAGCCTAGGGTTCTTCCCACGTCCAGCCTCCAGCTGCCTCTAAGAACCATGGAACAGTGGCCAAAGTGAGCCCTGACCCTTCCTCCTTCTGTCTGATCACACTCCAGGAAGGGCCTGTCATCATCGGCCGGGCGTGAGAACAACACACAAGGGTTCCCGACCCAGGGGGCGAGTGGAAGCTGAAATCCAGCTCATGTAAAGGAGTAGAAGAAAAGAAAAGGCAGAAAGAAAGCAAATTGGGAGAGAGGCTTCTGGCATCTCTTGAAACGGGAGAGCTCTTGGAACTCAGCTTCAGACGTCAGCACAGGAATGGCCACTAGGTGGAGCTCTGCTTTCAAAATAAAGTCAATCCCTTAGCACTCAACTGGTTTTATCTTGACAAGATCAAAGGTTTATTGTGAGGAGTTGCAAGCAAATCCACTGGCTCCCATTCAGATTTTATGCCAATCTGAAGTTTACCATCAATGAGCTAAAGCTTTCCATTTTTGCCCCTGGAGTATTGCAATAAAAGTAAATACAATGTGGGTGTGGGTTCCTGTGAATGTGTGTGTGTATTTAAACTAAACCAGAGAAGTTCCAAAATATGTATTTATCTCAGCAACAGAGTATTGAAAGTGTATGTTTAAAATATATTCTAGCCAGGCTGGTGTTGCTCAGTGGTTGAGCATTGACCCTTGAACCAAGAGGTCCCCAGTTTGGATGCCTCCTACACACCCATCGATGTTTCTCTCTCATCGACGTTTCTATCTCTCTATCACTCTCCCTTCTTTTCTCTCTAAAATCAATAAAAAACATATTTAAAATATATTCTAACTTATAAACTATATATCTAATATATATTATATAATAAGATGTAAAATATACTTAATATATTATGTACAATTTCATATAGTACATACTTAAGTATTTTAAAGTATATTTTAACATATAAAATATAGATTTATTGTATTTTATATATAATTGTATATATTATATATTTAAAATTTTTTCTGCTGTTGAGTAATAAATATATACTTGGTGACTCACATTCTATATAAAACATCTATTAAATATGGTCTATATTTTATTTATATATAATATAGTAAATATACTTTATATATAAAATATTATTAAGTATATATTTAAAATCTCTCT
The DNA here is from genome assembly GCF_964146895.1 of Miniopterus schreibersii. Classification (NCBI taxonomy): domain Eukaryota; kingdom Metazoa; phylum Chordata; class Mammalia; order Chiroptera; family Miniopteridae; genus Miniopterus; species Miniopterus schreibersii. The sequence continues at coordinate 7,399,741 of NC_138102.1, forward strand.
TTTGCTGAGTGATAAATGCATGTTTTCTAACTCTTCTGGTTCTGTTTTCCCATAATAATCACCCAGGCCCCTGAAAGAACAGAATAGTGTTTTTACTGACCCATTCAAAGTATTTAATTCTATGTTTCTCTATCCCAGTTCTGTTCACATACAGTTGAAAATAGAAAAGAAATGGAGAAAAAATAAATTTAAAGAGAAGGGCATTCACTATTGTTCCTCCCTCTATTAAGTAGAAAGCACACAGGAAAATAAGAGTCTGTTGTAGCTGAGAAGGGGAACGGCCTGAAACAGCCTCAACCAGACATGAAAATATAGAAGTCCTCTTCTAATGCTCTTTCCTGCTAGTTCCTAACATACAGCTGATTGGGGGGAAAGCACATATTTAATAGTCAAAATTTATGCTTCTTTGAGGAGAGTCATGTTAGTATTAAACATTAAAAAAAAATACATTTTTAGTTTTTAGTGAGACTTGATTGGCAACCCTAAAATGCAACTTTTCTCAGCCTTCTAGGGAAAAACAAAACCAAATGAAGCCCCTACCACCCTTTGTACAAGATATTTGCATTTTTTGTAGATATGCCTGCTCTTGATGAGAAAATCCAATGCTGAGAATTTCTGGGCCATTTCTTCAGTATTAGATGTTCACTAGGGGGTTGTAGTCAACCCACACAGAAGCTCTGTGACTGTCACACAGGAATGGCACAAAAATAACAGAAATGCACTTTCGACTTCAGGGTGGCCATCAGGAACCAGGAACCATGGGAACAACCAGAGGCACCGTGAGGAAGTGCGGTGGATCCCTCCAGGCCCTGACATGGGTTCTCCTCTTGCTCGGCCCCTCCTTTTTTCTGCTCTTCCCCACTTTCTCTGTTCCTTCCTGCCCTCCACATGCTGGAAGGTCAGCCCCGTGAGGGCAGGCAGGCGCTTCTCTGCTTTGTTCCCTGCTGGGCCTGCAGGTGCTAGAGCAGTGCCGTGCACACAGTAGGAGCGCTGTTCAGTGGATGGATGGATGGATGGATGAATGAATGAATGAATGAATGAATGAACGAATGAACAAACGAACGAACGAATGAATGAATGAACAAATGAGGAAGCTAATATCCCAGTGCATTGTCACCATCATCGTATTTCTAATAAACATTCATTGATATGAAATAAAGGTTTCCTTGTGAATCTATATTTTCAGGTTCTGTTCACTTCTCAGTCACTGCTACCCAAGACCTTGGAGCTTCGCCTCTTGGGACACCAGAGCTTGGAGACCTTGGGGCTCCTCGGCTTCCTGCAGGGGTTTCCTGCAGTGTGCTGGGAGGAGCAGCATGCTTTCTAGACTTCTGCTTCCTCTAGCTCCACGCCTATTGGGGCTGTAATAATTCCCAGCAGAAACCCCGAGATCTGTGCCTATCTGTGGCTGTGGTAAAGTGCGGTTGTTGTAAACTGTGGCTGTATAAAGTGCAGCTGCCATCTAAGGGCAGGGTAAGTGCCTTTTCTCTCCCTCAAACTTTTTTTAAATATATCTTTATTAATTTCAGAGAGAGGAAGGGAGAGGGAGGGAGAGAAACATCAATGATGAGAGAGTCATTGATCGGCTGCCTCCTGCATGCCCCTTGCTGGGGATCAAGCCCGCAACCCAGGGATGTGCCCTGACCAGAAATCAAACCACGATCTCCTGGATCCTAGGTCAATGCTCAACCACTGAACCACGCCAGCTGGGCTCTCCCTCAAACTTTAGATCAGTTCTCCAAACATTCCCTTAACGCAGGCTGTGCACAAGCTTCTGAAGCACATGCTGAACACTGAGAGGGGCGGTTGGTGGAGCAACTGTACCTGAGACACTCCACCACGCACTTCCCATGCGTTTTCTCCTTTGAACCTCATCAGAACCCTCTGAGACACGCACTATTAGCCCATTTCACAGATAAGGGAACTGAGGCCTATATAGGTTAAATGACTTGCCCCACACCACAAAATTATTAAGTAGAGGAGTCTGGACATGAACTCAAGCCTGGCACAAAAATTTGTTCTCTTAACTTTCAGGGAAAATTCCAGGCGAGGGTAACAGGAGTTCAGCACAGCTGCTTGGGCTTTGCGCTGTCAGAGCCTTCACCATGGTCACCCTTCTGAGAACAGATGCCTCACTTGTAAACATCTTGCACATTGACACTGCTGGCAAATGTTATTTCTTGCTTCTGTACTTTCTGTTACAAGCATGTAGGAACCATCTATATTTAGCACAGATGAGTGTTTGTGGGTGGTCTTGGGAACCTAAATATATTTTGTTTCTAAATTACGAACAACCAACTTACAAGGGGAATTTTGGTCTTTAGCCTGTTTATTAAATCAGGCACTTTCTGAGCTTTCTTAGAAAAGAGGAATGAACATCTCTATAATGTTCGTTAGATGCTACCCACCTTACAGAACAATTCCATCTAGTCCACTAGCTTATGGGGAGAGGCCCTTCCTTTATTCTACAGGTGAGGAAATGGAAGCTTAGGCACAATGTCCAGCAGATCCGGGATGGACCAAGTCCCAACACCAAAGCCAGACTGTTTCCATGGCTCCTCTGACATAGCTGGCAATGTCCCCTGACTGAGCATCCTGGGACAGGGCTGAAAGTGGGCCACCACCCTCCCAAACACTCCCCAACCAAGGAAGAATCATGTGGTCCGGGTGCCCAGCACAGCACAACCCTGAATAGGAGCTGTTGGTGTTAGTGAGACTGCCCACAGCCCCTAGGGCACGCTGCTTGAGAAACCACAGCTGAAGATCTTCAACATGAAGGGACCACCTCCTGCCAGGGACAATGATTCTCAACTTGACCCAACTCCACCAGGCTCCTCTGAGCCCTTGTCTCAACTAAGCCCCCACCTTGGCCTATAAAGACTTGAGCAAAATACTAACATAGTTTCTAAGAGCTCAAGGCCGAATCCCTAGGGTGACCGTAAGCCCCACCTTACAGTGCCTGAGAAAACTCAAAGCTGCCCAAAGAACTGGCTGTTTGTTCCCGCCACCCCTGGAGACGGGCCTTCATCCCCCAGCCTCTGTGGGAGGGCAGGAGCCTAACTTTGGCAGGTGCTAGTTAGCAAACCCAGGTGGGCTTCACGGGGACCAGCCCCACGCCCTTCCCACTTTCGGTAACTTTTCACTTCCCTGGCTCTGCTGGGCCCCCACCCAGCCTCCTCCCTGCCCCTCTTTCTCCCTTTAAAACGCTCAGTTACTTCTGCACAAATCAAAGTGGAGTCCAGCTCGCCCTGGGTTCTTTTCCCTGTTATAATGCATATTACTAATTAAAACTCCTCCTTACCACTTAGTGTCCAGCTCTGTTTATCTTTGACACCAGCCAGCTGGGGCAGACAGAACTGTCCCCCAGTCCCCAGTTGCTTGTCGCTCTTAACGCTCCACTGTCCCCACCCCGGCAGCTGCCCCCACTGCCCCAACCTCAGCACTAGCCCTAGCGACCACGGCCTGCCCCCACTCCCCCTGGCCCCCCGACTCCCGCCTCTTCTTCACCCCTCCCTGGGTTTCCACTTCTCATTTCTGGAAAGGAAAGTTGAAGTCGCCTGAGCTGGCTGAGGCACGAACCAGTCAATTGTTTGGGCTGGATGGCTGTGCAGGCGGCCGAAGTAGCCCGCCTGAGGCCTACTCTTTCAGGCCTTACGGAGCAGTTTCCCAAAGGGACCGGGAGAGAACAGCACACCGCTCGGAGCCCCAGAACCGGGTGCTGCAGAGAGAGAAGTCGCTGGGTGCTCTGGCCACCCTGCCCCCAGGCTACCAGGGCCGCCTCTGCAGGGTCAGCACCCAGCACTGGGGCGGAGAGGACTCGTGGGGACAGAAGCAGGGATCCTGGGCGTTGGCCACCTTGGAGGAGGGACTCAGGCTGGCTTCTTCGAGTCAGCCTTCGGCGCCTGATCTTCAACCACTTCATGTATCTTCAGGTGGGGTGTCAACTGGGAGTTTCCATGGGAGTTGGGTAATTTCCAGATAGCTCAGTGTTTCCTCCCGAGCTGTGCGCAGGCCTGATACCTCTACCGTTTTCAAGTTTTCAGAAGAAGAGTCATGTATCCTCGGTGTCGTTACAGCATTAGTTAGTGATGAGCAGCGAGGACATAGCCCAGCACCTGAGCCGGGCTCCTCCTTGTGAATTCGGGCAAGTACTTTCAGTCTCTAGACCAAAGGATGTTCATCTGTAATGTGAGGTTGAGCTACGACAACTAAAGCATCTTTAAACTTTAAAATAATACTCGTACACTTTACATTTTTATATTTTCCCAGGACTATGCTGGGCAAGCAGTCGTAGCAGAAGAACTGGAGAATTCCAGGACTCTTGCTCTGACTTTCTGACCCATCTCCATGCAGTATTGGGTCCAAAAGAAATGCAAATTCAACTCCAAAAGCAGTGAAACTTCATTAAATGCCACTAATCCCAGAAGTTACCCTACTGAAGTTTCTCATCTTACTCTCTCCCTTCCCACTTCCCAAGTTTCTGAGTTTTCTTTTCCAGCCAAGGGAACCTTCCGTCTTCTCTTTGCCTGCACTAAGCTTTTCATTTCTGCAGCTCTACACGTGGTCACAGAAAGGGTCACTAAAAGGGAGAGGGGGGTCTTCCTGTTCTTGTGTCTCTCATACGTGAATCTTAACGCACGTGTAACCATATCTTCCCAGGAGATGCTGTTTTACTCAAAAAGCCAGCAATGCAAACCCTTGGCCTTTCAACAGCTCCTCTCATCTCTCAGGGCGTGTCAGAGCGGTGCTCTCCTAGTGTTAATGGGCACTGGAAATCTCCTGTAGGTCCTGTTAAAATGCAGATGCTGATTCAGTAGTTCTGGGGCGGGGCCTGGGACTCTGCATTTCTGACAAGCTCCCAGATGATGGCCAATCCTCACACCTCACTTATCCTCACTGCTGATGCTTAGGCCTCACTTTGAGTGGCAGGGTTTAGATTGCCTCATCCCCCCTATTATTCTCCTGGAAATGCTACAGTGGAGTTATTAAAATTATTTTCATTGCTGCTTTTCTCATTTTACAACCAGGCAGCCTAAAGAATTGGGTTGGCCTGTGATCTCACCTCCTCACAGCTTGGAAGCCAGAGCTGGGGTTCTCTGGACAATGGATAGTCTGAGAAGACAGAGACATGCTGACAGGGAGACATGGACATTTCTGTAGAGGTCTGTAATGAATCAAGGATGTGACTGCTGTTGAAAATAATGTCTTGAGTGGGTTTATTGGGAGATGCAAGGAGCATCTGTTTAGGACAGCTCTCAAATTTCCCTGTAGCATGAGGCAAGAGCAACGTGAATGACTTTTTTCAGTAGAAGAGAACAGGCAAGAGTGTTGAAGTAATAGGGACCCGCTGGGCTAGTCTTTCCTCCAAATCTGCCCAGCTCTCATTAGCACCCTCCCCTATCTTCCTCTGGAGTTGGGAACTGCAGGGGGAGGTTGGAGAATTCAGCCTGTGGAGGAGACAAGGGGACCTGGGGCTGAGGGCTGAAGAGTAGGAATCTGATGTCCCATGAAAAGCAGGGCCCCAGAATCGGTGATCAAACTGCTGGCCTGAGAACATTAGAAAGGGGGAAACACTAGCCAGTTGCACTCTTAGCGTTATTAGAAATCAAAGCACGTCACACCTGAAGGGACCTCAGAGACCATCTGGATCAACCCTCCATGAGCAGATAAAGAAACTAGCACCCAGGAAGCTGGGTGACTTGCTCAAGGTCTTAATTTAGTTGAGGCTTTTAGCTGGCTCTGAACTCACGGTCTTGCGCTCTTCGCAGTTGAACATGATGTTTTACATTCATTAAGCCTGGCACATGGAATTACATATAAAAATGGTTCCCAGGAACTAATTTGAACTGTGTTTCTGAAACTATACTGTGACCAGGAAAACAACCAGCAAAGAAGGGCCATCACCATGTCCCCAGGGCTCAGCTGCAGCACGTATGGGGCTTAGATTATCACACCCATGCGCATATTTAATTCCCACAATAAGGAGATAACATCATTCCCATTTTACAGGTGGGGAAACTGAGTCTGAAGTTAGGTAAATTGCCACAGGTGATACATCTGCTGAACTGGGATTCGGGAAGCCCTGGCCCTGCCTTCTCCAAATCCTGCGCTTCTCCCCACCCCTGCCGGTCCCTCACTCTTGAGTGTGCCCAGAGCATTGTCCAGAGGCTCTGGAAACAGGGCTTGGTTTTCATAAGGCACTGGGAGAAGAAGACTCCAGAGACATGGGACCTGAAGCTCGGCTGGGGGAAGAAGGAAGGAATCAGCAAGGACAAGGCAGGACCCCCAATGGGAGGTCATTTGCTTGGGGCCCACCATTCATCGTACAGGTTTTCCTCTCTGCTCGTGTTTCTATGAAGGGATCATTCAAGGTACTTTCCAGTAACTGTTTTAGACTCTTGTTTTGATGAGCTGGAACAATAGTGGCTGTGTGGGTGGTGGGAGCCCCTTTCTCACTTTCCTCTCCTTCTTTCCTGTCCTGACCCCAGGGGCAGTAAGTCACCCATAAACAACCCAAGGGGACAGCAGGTCCGGGCAATACCCAGGCTGTGCTGCCATCTCCGGGTAGTAACTACCCAGGGCTTCCCGCCTCCACAGCAGGCTGGGTGCCGGGGAAGGCAGACACCTGCCATCACGCACGTCCCTGCTCAGCCGGCCATCGGGCTGGTGTTGCTGGGTCTGCGGTGAGGCGGTCAGTGGGAAGCACATTTCTACCGGGGGAGAGATTTTTCTCAATTTTTTGAGCAGGTCGAAACCGGATTAGATGACCCAGATCATTTTTCCACAGAGATAGAGAAACTCCACCTCCCCACACATACACACTCTCCGCCTCCTCACGCCCACTCTAGTCCCTCGGTGACAGCTGAGCTGGCTGGGCTGTAACCCTCACACAGGAGGGCGCTGGGACACGGAGGAAATGGGAGGCCCGGAGCCGGGCCCTCCGGTGGAGGGGCTGCAGGGAGAAGGGAAGGGAGGATTAGGAGGGCGAACTCGGGGGCTTTGGGTCACCCCCGTCAGGACCCACTCTTGAGCAGAAAGAGAGATGCTTTAACTCCTACATCAGTGCCAAGGGCCTGGAGCCACAGATGGAAGCTTCTGGTCCTCGAAGAATGCCAGCCTGCCTCTCAGCACCACCTCTAAAGTGGCACAAGGTAGTGACAAGTGGGTGACAGGGCCTGTATGAGGCATCCTGGGGTCCCAGCGGTCCCAGCTGCCACACGGGGACACAGCCATGCTGAGGATGCATCAGCCAGCAGAGATCTCGGACAGCTTCAGAAGGGCCTTGGTGAATCCAGGCCTCAAGATCAGAAAACACGGCCAGGTCCCCACACTCCAGTGGAGGCTGCAATACATCACCCCAAAGGCCAGATGCGGCTGGTAGCCCCTCAGAGGGACCAGAGCAGGAAGCAGCGCGACCCAGCCACTTGGTTGCACAGCCGGGCTGTTAACGGTGGACACGGAAGGGACCTAATCATCTCCTGCGCCACGAGGTTGCGCGAGCCATGCCTCAGTTCCACAGCCGGGCAGATGCACGCCTACTGCCCTGGCATAATTACGCACTGTGCTCCCTTTCTCTCCCAAACATGCCCTGAGCTGATCTGACACGAGTGGCTATAAAATAAATATTACACTATGGTGTGCAGCTTGTGGTTCTATCATTAATTAGGAAAAAAATCACCTCCATGTCTAAGGTTCCCCCGTGTTTGTATGTCTGCCAAGGATGTGCTGGAAAGGCCGCCGCTGACAGTGTTGACCTGAGGACGGGCGGAGACGCGCAGAGCGTTGCGCTGTTTCTCTGTGCGTGGCTTGCTGTACCAGGCGTGTGTTTTCAAAGATAAAAACAAGTGTCCCGTTTTGAGGATGAGTTATCCTGGTCACTGTCCCCAGAATGCAGGCGTTCAGCCCCCTGACCAGAAGGGGAAGAGAGGGAAACCCAGAGCCTGAGCGTTTCTGCTGAGGGGCTGAGCATGTTTCTTAAACAGGGACAGTTTATATTACTGCAAACACACTAAGTTCAAACTAAACAGAGTGTAGTTTGTTTCTCCTAATACCCAGTAGGTGTGGGCTCGTGAGGAAAATCGGAGCAGCCAGAGGGAAGTAAACATCTTCTCTGTCCAGCTGAGGACAGGGTGAGTAGTTTTGTGACCATGCGACAGTCGAATTCTGACTACTGATTTTAAAAGATTGGTTGCTCCTCCAGTAGACAGAATGTACGCTCTTCTTTTGGGAGAGCATGACCTGCTTTATTTCTCATTCTAACGGTCCACACTCAGGCCCCTAACCAGTGCCGGGCACCCCTGCGATGCACATGGGTTACAGGTTCCGCCAGGGTCCCCCAGTCCTGGGAGGGCAGGCGGGGGGTGGGGGCAGCTGCAGCCCCGGGGGCATCGCTTCTGGTCTGGAGAAGCCTCTCATTGACCCTGGTGGCTGGGTAAATGACCTACGTGTGCCAGGACATGCCAGAGGTCGGGGAGCACGCCTGAGCACTAGTTCACAGCAGATGATATCTCCTAAAGTGTTATGGTGTCAAGAAACATCATCGCCCCAATATCTAAGGACATTGTGATAGAAGTTGCCCCCTGATGGGCTCACAGGACATTTTCATGATCTTACCACAGCAGGCAGAGCTCAGGACCTTGCCCCTGCCCCCAAAGCTCATGATAAAGGGAGAGCCGGCGTCTGTAGGAGGTGGCCGTTGGGGATCCCCTGCAAGAACAAACTCTTCTTGGGGCACTGGGCTCCTCATTGCAGGAAGAGCTATTTATGATAAACCCTTAGGTTTTAGTATTGGAATAGGGAAAGGAAAACTACCATTTATGGGGTTATGGAGAACCAAAAACATACAGTATGCTCCGTATATGCTACACACTAGACTAGACTCTCAATTTAATCCTTCAGCTACTCTGTGATTTGCTTTATTTCATCACTTCTAGGACACATGCTTTCCCCCCATGCTTTGACATCTCTGACATTGAAAGCCCCTCAAAATCAACAGCCTCTTATAATCATTGTTTGCCAAGGTCATGGATACAGTCATCATTGCTTGAAGATGCTAGAACATAAACGTGTCAGCAGCAAAACGTATAGTGACTTGAAAGAAAGTTCTAGAAATAACCATTTGTGAAGGAGGAGACAAAGGTTGGCCGATGCCACATAATCGAACATCCAGCTTAAGAGCCAGGCCAATGGTTTTGGTTCCCCAGTGGATTATCTTAAGAAACGCTGCGTCATCAATGTGTTTTGGATAGAACTATTAGGAAAAATTATCCAAAACTTTGAAATAAGGCAACGGGAGCGTGGCACATCCTTTCAGCGTGGTAGGGTCCCTTACTCGCGCAGTGGATTGCACTTTTGTTCCACGAGTGGTGTACGTCCAGGCCAAGGTTCACAGTTTGTGAAGTTAATGTGAACTCAGAGGGTTTTGTTGGGTTGAAATGCAAATGATCTTTGTCTAACAGAAAAGTAACTACAAAGGTATGTTTTATTCCCTGGAGGGCATAAACCAGGTACAGCCGGGTTTGGTTCTAACCAAGGAATCTTCTCCCAACGCGTGTTTTCAATGCGCATATAACCGGTCCCTGTAATTCTCCTGTGAGCCGGGTTTACCATCCTGCAGGCTCCACGTTAAGCTTTGACAGTGGTTCATTCTACACTCGCCTGTGAATCGTGTTTAATTTTTGAAAAGCTCACACATCAACAGCTAAGTGGAAACGTGATTAGAAAGGGACTCGGAACGTGAAGGGGTTTGAGAGGGGCCTTCACCAGTTTATTCTACATTTACTTTCATTTCGGGTTCTGCAAAAGTTGTGTAATGTTAAACATATAATTAAGTGCAAGAGAGAACTTTCAACAAATTTAAAATAAAAAGCCTAAGTGATTAGAAACCATCGTATCATCATTTAGTTGGCACTGGGGTAAGAGGGAGCCCAAGAAACGCAAATCTAGCCGAAGCAGAAGGAAGTGAGCTATAATCCTAATGGGGACCGAGGAGGAAAAAACCCCAAATATCCCCAGCCCCAAAGAGTGGACTAACTAGGCCAGGCCATTTGGAGGGCATGGAGTTACTGGGTGGTGGCTATAAATTAGTCTCCTGTGACCTGTCAATGTCATTGGCAAGGATCGGTACTGTGGCCCCAGGGGGCTGATGACTGATCTTGGAGCATCAGTATTGGAAGCAGGATGGACCTGGGCTGGGTTGACATTAACAGTTTATAAGATTAGTGTCTTTTTAAGACCCGGAAGGTTTGAATTAATATGTAAATCAAACTCATTATTAATATTATTGTTTTGAATTTCAGGATAATCTATGTTAACTTGGAATTTAATGTACTTATAGTGACAAAGATAATTTGGCCTATTGCAGAATCTAACTAATGAGGCTTGTGATTCCAATTTCAAGTGCATTTGGAGTAATTTACACTTATGATTTTAAGTGTTAAGAATGATATAATTTTTTAAGTTTGAAACAATATTGAGTCATTTTAGTAACTTAAATTGCCTTATTTATATGCTTATCTCATGTTAAAAGATTAAGGTTGGGGGACTGGGTGAAAAGATGAAGAGATTAAGAAGTACAAATTAGTAGTTACAAAATAGTCAGGGGAAATAAAGAATGGCATAGGGAATAGTCACTAATATTGTAATAACTATGTATGGTGCTAGGAGGCTCTCTTCGTAAATTATATAAATGTCTAACCACTATGCTATACACTTGAAATTAATGTAAGATAATATTGAATGTCAACTATAATTGAAAAAATGTTATCTAAAGTATTTGGGAAGACTTTTTAGTCAGATATACTCAAAAAGGTATCTGAATATAATAAATTCATAAATAAAATTACAATGTTTAAGGGAATCCCATGACAAATTTAATTAGCCCCCTTAAAAATTTTAAGTGCATTTTCCATTTTTTATATTCATGTTTCTTTTTAAGTATTTCAATTGCTGTTTGATAGACCTTCCCAAATAGTTAAGTATGATTTGTTGAGAATGTACTTTATTAATGAATAAAATAATAAGATGTGGAAGCTGAAGTTAAAAACTTCAGGATGAGCTAGCTTATTTTTTAAATGAAACTTCAATAAGTTGAATATTAATTTTTAAAACCACAAGGCTCCCTGAATAAAACTGGTTCAGTCATCAACTAAAATGGAGACTGCAGCCAAGAAATCAAGAAAAGGTTGAAACTCAGAAGGGCAGCAATGGAAAAATGAGGAGAGATGACTAAGAGCAAAGCCAGGTCATTGGAGACCAAGGCCAAGGATCGTCCACAGCCTCCTAGTCCCAATTACTATGTACAGGTGCAAAAGTTGGATGTGAAGAGGCTGATAGGGAAAGACATGGATTCATATAAAATACAGCATTGGAAGAGAGCTCTGTGGACACCCTGGACCACCAGAAAGACAAACAGGTAGGTCCCCACACAAATTAAGCCTAAAACCTCACAGGAGGCAAAAATAACAAAACGGAAGCTGTCCTACTGGGGGTACATCATGAGAGGGCAAAGTTCTTTGGGAAAGACAATCATGCTGGGAAAATAGGAGGCAGAAGGGAAAGAGGAAGGCCAAGTAGGAGATGGACTGACTCTGTACAGAAGCCGCAGGCTGAGTCTACAGGGGCCGGGCTGGGCTGTTGAGGACAGGACACTGCGGACGTCACTCATTCATAGGGTCGCCAGGAGTCGGAGGCAACTCAATGACATGTAACACACACAATCTTTTCTACAAAAAAGGACTCTTCCCCCCAAATTCACTCTTGCCCACATTCACTTTTGAGTGGAGCAGGCCTGGTGTAGAGAGAGATGGACTAGGTCATCATCACATCACTTTCTGGGCCTCAGTTGGCGCCATGAGTAGGTCCTCAGTAAAGGACCTACTGTGTTGAGGGAGTCTTCCTCCTCCCTGCTCCTTCTCAGTTTCCTCTCAGGCCTAACGATTCAAACACTGGGTGTCAGTATTGCTCAAAAGCACAGGCCTGGTCTCAGGGTGTGGATATAAATAGTTCAAGTAAATATATTGACAAATCACCCAGAGACGTTTTTAACCATGTTTGCAAGCTTCACAGCAGAAACAAAACAAAATTTGATTCAGAGCTCTGAACCCGGTGTGCACCTGACCTGGGCAAGTCTTCTGTTCTGTAGAAACACCGGCAAACAGCTGCGTTCTAATCCCGTCACCTCCTGGGAGCTTCCTTTCCATGCAAGGGACCACTTGTTATTTAAAAAAAAAAAATCAAGGGACTTCGAAGGGCTAGTCTCCTTCACTAAGCGTAACTACTTCATCCAGGGTTAAAAGCCGGAGAGGGAGAGACAGTGAAAGAAATGAGTTCCGCTCACAGGATCGTGGCTCCTGGGATGGGCCCAGGCACCTGACACTCACCTCCAGTGTCAGAGATGCTTCTTCCTTGCTCCTCCCTCTTTAATTCTTCCTCTCCTCTACCCTCTAAACCAAGAGGAGATTTTGATTTGTTTGCTTGCTTATTTTAATTATTTTAACCACAACTGTCCAGTGCTTAGGACCCAGATTATTTTTCACCTGGGTTTTCAAATCGGACTCTGTCCTGTCCTTTCTCTTATCTCGCTGCTCTTTCCACGCTCCACCAAGTCCCCTGGAGTTCCAGTTCCAGTGCTGCTGGGGGGGGGGGGGGATAGCATTGTCATTTGTGAAGGTAGAAACCTCTCTGGTCATTTTTCTCGCCACTCCTCTCTCTCTCCTTCTTGCCTCCCACTCCTTTTTTCTGTTCTCTCTTCTTTCTCTCTGTTCCTTTTTCATAATGTAAAATCTACCTATCTCATTAGTTTCCCTTTGAATTCTACCGCTTCATTTTCTAACATTCATTCTTGACTTTCAAGGGGGTCCTTGCCATTGTGTGTGACACTTCTCATGATTTAATGAATATGAACCAGTTTCTTGATTAGCCAAAGGAAAAGGGGCTCGTAGGTATGAACCACCCAGCTTTGCCCTCAGAAGGTGCTCTGTGCTCCACGGAGCACATGATAAGTTGAGCCTGGATTGCATGTTGTTTTCTAGCAAACCCCAGATGCCTGAGCAGTTGGGGTCACACTCTCTAGTCTTTGAAAAGATCTTCCAACAGGAGAAGGCCATTGTCCTTGGCCTGACCAAGTTCCTGCTGAAGCAGTTAGAGGGAGGGGACCACCACTAGACTGGCACAACCAGTGAAGGATCAGATTCTGTGGGTACAGCTGGGCCACCTCCAGTGTGAGCCTGGGCTCCAAAGGGTCCAGAACAAGGCAAGGTTGAGATGGATTCGTCCTCAGCAGCGTCATTAGCACTTTGCCTTGTTCTTCCACTCAGCTGCCTGGCCAAGCTTTCTCCTTCAATTTCTCCCTCCAGTGCCAGAGGAGGTCTCCCATTCAGGAACACTGCAGAAGTGCTGGGATGGATGCATGGACGGATGCATGGACGGATGCATGGACGGATGCATGGACGGATGCATGGACGGATGCATGGATGGATGCATGCATGGATGGATGGTAGATTTCCTAAATCTTCATTGAGGAAATACCGGGAACAATTACCTTGTGAAGTGAACAAACAAAAGAAAGGGCACTAGCTTGCCCCTCAGTGTCAACAATGCTTGAGGCCACCCATCCAGACTTCATGCCTCCTTGCAGTGTGCAGTGTCTGGTTTTGTTTGTTTAGGTGTTTGGATTTTTTATCTCTGGCTGCAGAGGTTGAGGACACAGTGTTCCGCTATTCCTGACACACTGTCATTAGTGGGCTATGCAAGGCCCTTCCCTTGGTTATTTATTAGTTTTTACTATGGGTTGTCTGTCCATGGGCAGCCTGCCACTGCATGGTGAGGAATTTATATTATTATTAGGAATATTATTACATGTTATATAGTAACATATATTACCATATTAGAAATATTATTTTTCCTGAGCTACCCAGACCTTATTGAACCCCCAGATGTAGGTTAACATTCTTAATGTGTGTAAAGAGTTCTTATACATCCTCACAGAACTAGAGATGAACAACCTCACACGAAATGGGGAAAGTAAGGAAATAAGCCATTCACAACAAAAGAAGTACAAACTGCCAAAAACTGTAAGAAAGTAATCACTCTTACTCTGAATGAAACCAATTTAAAATAAATGAGAAGCTATATTTACCTACTAAATTTTAAAAATTTAAAACTCAGTGTTGTAGAAAGTATAAAAAAATAGAGTTTACGTACTCTGTAATGAGAGGATTCATTTGATTCAATTATTATAGAAGGACACTTTGGAAAAAAATATATAACCTTTGAAGAGCACATGATAGATACAGACAGACACACACACACACACACATACACACACACACACACATTGGATATCCTTTGACCTAGCAACTAAACTTTCAGGAATGTGACCTACAATGGCCAACGAACTTGAGAACATACTTAATCTCACTAGATATCAGGGAAATGCAAATAAAACACAACGAGATGGCATTTTTAATCAGAGTGGCAACAATCCAAAGTTAGACCCTATAACGCATGGGTGAGGTTGTGGTGACACACATACCCTCACCTGAGCTCTGGGAGGAGTGTTATTGTACAACCACTTTCGTGGGCAATTTGACAGTATCTGTTAAAATAAAAAATGTGCCTCCTCTATGGTGTTACAATTCCACTTCTCTGAATCTCCCCAGAGAAACATTTGCACATGTGCACAAGGAGAAGAGCTAATGCATCATTGTTTGCCTTAGCAGAAAACTAAAAAGAGCTGCCCAGATACCAGTCAATAGGGAAAGAGCTCAATAAACAGTGCTTTGTCCTTAGTATGGAATTCTCACAGCAGTGAGAGGGATGCAGACCTTCATGTGCTGATATGGAAATGTCTTTAAGAAATGCTGCCAGTGCTAGCCTCTGTGCACCACTCCCAGCATCACAAATAAAAACTACCCAGCACTATATACTCTATTTAGATACGTGAAAATATATGTAAACACATTGAGAATAGAAAATTATGCATTAGCCAATAATAGTATTTATCTTTATAGGAGTGACAGTGGCTAGATTAAAGCTGGTCATTAATGGGGACTTTAGTCACTTCTATAATGTTTTAAGTTTTTACCAAGAACAGGTGCCCATTTATTACATAGGCATTTAAAAAATATTTAAAAGAGTGATTGCAAAGATTTTGCTACACTAATACTTATCAAAGCATTATTTGGAGTAGTGGAAATTTGGAGGTACCTCGTCCAACAGCAGGGAATACACGATGGGT
Source organism: Miniopterus schreibersii (assembly GCF_964146895.1). Taxonomy (NCBI): domain Eukaryota; kingdom Metazoa; phylum Chordata; class Mammalia; order Chiroptera; family Miniopteridae; genus Miniopterus; species Miniopterus schreibersii. The sequence continues at coordinate 7,414,979 of NC_138102.1, forward strand.
TACACACAGCCGTCAAAATATCACTCCTGCAACCCAGTCAGCAGGAATGAGGTAGGAAGAGGGGCATGGCCTAGAGCTGTCTTCAAGGACATTTCCTTCAAGGTGCACATGTCAGTTCTGTTTCCATTTCATTGGCCAGAACTCAGTTGTGACCACATCTACATGCAAGGCAACCTGAAAAATTTAGTCCCTGTTTGAGTGGCCATGTGTCCAGGTAAAAGTCTTGATACAATATGGGGAAAATGAATACTGGGAGAGTCCTGGCTGTCTCTGCCACGGTCTACTTCAGTGTGTCCTTTCCTTTCCCGTACTCATTAACTATTCACCCTTTAGTGCTCCAACTGAGTAGTTGAGGTGTCGTATGTGACACAAACCCATGAGTGATGGGAGGTCAATAGGCTACATCCCAGTGAGGCAACGACTATACTTGACTGTCTCTTAAGATATAAATCTTCTTGGAAAATGGTAATAAGAATGGAAGTATAGCTTTGCCATACAAGGATTCAATAACAGGAAAATATTGAAATGCAAAGTTTGGAAGCAGCAGACTTGATTTCAATGGAAGCAGAATAAAAGAAGAACATTTGTGGTCATCATCTTCACCATGGCACTTTACAATTTTCAAAATCTTTTCCATATTTTGAATGAATATTATTATGCTTGATAATGAAAATAACCACCATTTGTAGAAAGTTGGATTAGTTTCCTATTGCGGCTGTGACAAATGACCATAAACTTAGTAGCTTAAAACAGCACACATTTATTATCTTACAGTTCTGGAGATCTGAGTGTCAGCAATAAGTTTCATGGGACTAAAATCAAGGTGCTGGCAGGGTTGGCTCCTTCTGGAGACTCTCGGGGACAATACATTTCTTGCCTCTTCCAGCTCTGGAAGCTGTCTGCATTCCTTGGCTTGTGGCCACATCACTTCAATCTCTGCTTCTGTGGTCACATCACTTTCTCCTGTTTCTCATCTGATTTCCTCTCTCTCTCGTGTATGACCCACCTGGGTCATTCAGGATAATCTCCCCGTTTTAAGATTCTTGACATAATCAAACCTGCAAAGTCCCTTTTGCCATAACAGGTAACATTCACAGGTCCCAGAGATTAGGACGTGGACATCTTTGGAGGGTCATTATTCAGCCCGCCACAAAAGGCAAATGTATTCCACATACAGTGCTCACTATTTCCTATATGCCACCTCAAATCCTCACAACATCCTGTAGCCTAAGTGTGATATTCAATATGAGTGTTAAATTCAGTTTGCAGATGAGATATTACAGAACTAACAGGTGTCACACAATCTCTAAGGGCTGAAGACAGAATCCAACACCACAGCTGCCCAAGTAAAGGTCTTTCTCCCTTAATAACTATTAACATCCCCATTTTACAGATCATAACCCACTACCATTGAAAATAGCCCTAAACGGGTGCAGGAGGTATGACTGATTTCATGAATTCTCTCCTCCCCCACCATTTCCTCAATTCTTGCAATTAATCCAGAAATGTGGGCCACTATGAATCATCCATCTTCACTTCATGAGAAAAAGTGTCCCTAAAATGCTGAGAATGTAAACATAACTATAGACTATGGTGACACTTGAGACAGAAAATAACCTACAATGTTGAAGAAAGGGGACCTTTCTGAGGCACATTCTGGGATTTCCTTGGAAAGGGCACGGCTGTGTTTTTCTAAGTGTTTTGCAGTCATTCCTGTCTTACTGTCTCAAGGCCTCAAGGGACATAAGCACAGTCATTAGTTAACTACAGGAGCTAGACTCCCCTTTCTTCAGTCAACAATGCCAGAGGTTCTTTCTGCTTCCCCCTCGCAGCCATAGTAACCATTGTTGGGTAGTCCATGGTCGCCAGCTCCTCAACTAGGATGAGATTTTTAAAAAACCTGTGTCAATCCAGGACAAACAAGAAAAGGCTTTTTAACCCTATTGGGCTTCTTTGTAACTACGGTGTTTCAGAAGAAATGTATACATCCCAATTTGGCCCTTTTTACTCCTTTGGAAAGTATAATCCACACACAGATCTGCCTCTATTCTAAGACTAGATGGAGAAATAAGGATTAGAGATATTACACATAAAATGCTGTTGGACCAGCAGCCATAAGTTACTTAATTCTCACAACTGCCTTAAAGCGGGTACTAATATGATTCCCATTTTACAGGTGAGAAAGTTGATGGTTAGAAAGTTGAGCCCTGTGTCAAAGCTGCGTATCAGCCCGAGTGGAAGTGGGATTTGATCCTGCCATAAATGACTCTAGGCTACAGTCTGTGATGTAAAGCAATCTTGCTAGTCTGCTTTGAGTATAGTTTACACATGTCCAGTATGTGTGCTTATTTCATTACCAACTAGCTTGCCAGTTCTAGAGATAAAACCAAGGATAGGTTCTTTGTCATTGAGTGAGCTTTTACCTAGACAATACAGACTTCCAAGAAACAAGTAAAACCAAGGCACACTTTCTCTAATGGAAAGAAAGGGAGGACTCCCTGCCAAAGATGGAAGTATGGGACTGCAGTCACCCCTCCAGCTGGATGTGGCCGACGTGTTCCAGCCAGTGTGACAGCAGAGGCAGCCTGGGAAGTCCCCTAGGTGCTCAAGTCCTGCCCGCTCCCTCTAAGCTGGGTGGAATCCAGCTCTTATGAAGAGCTGCCAGGCATTTGGGACCTGCGATGACCTGGCATAAATCCCCTACCCATCCGTCAACAGTGAACAGCTGGAGTCCAATCACAGTCGACCGTTCCAATTCTGTGTCAACCGGCTTTGTGAATTAGGAGGCGATATGGCAACCAAAGGAGAACAGTCTTCTCCCAAAGATGTTTATTTGTCTGAGGGGCTCTGCAGTGCAGGCCAAACAGCGTTCTAAAGGATCAGGAACACCAAAGTCAGCAACACTGACGATTGAAATAATGATCCACTGAACCGAGAAAAAGACAGTGTCAGAGAAATTGCATCTGCTCCCTTCCCCACAGGTGACCATTGGAATGCATTTAGTTACGCATTTTCATTTATGCCAATTTTTAAAAAAGATTGTGGTTTTCTGCATGTATTTTTGACTTCCCTAAACCTGTCTTTGCCCTTTTTCTCTCACTGCTTTAGACCCTTCCACTCGGCGCTTTCTGAAGACCCACCCACGCTGCTCCCGGAACATGGGTCCTTGCTTCTAGGTGCTCCATTGGGCTGGGTACACCCACTTATTTGATCTATTGCTTTCCACATTTTGGGTTTCAAGGTACAATTGAAAGTAACTTGCCAGGTTAATGAATCCTATTTCCATTATTTGGAAAGAGATGAGGCGCCATGACAGGATGGGACAGGAGCCCCCAGGAAGAGACACGGAGGTCAAGGAGAGGTCGCCTGGGTGTTCCCGGCCCTGGTGCTCAGCCTCCTGTTTTCTCGCCTGCAGCAGAGTCGATAGCCCCGGCCCCACCTATTTCTCAGGGATGACATGAGCCTTAAGTGCAACAACAGGTGAGAAAAAGGTTTGAATAGTGTCCCTAACCACTTACTGGTGAATGAGCCTACACCAGGCCCTTCTCCAGGTGGCATCAGAACCCAGCCTGGTGACTGGAAAGGCAGGTGTGCCCATCCCCAGGCCAGAGAGGCGCGCGCTCCCAGGGGATGCAGTCGACTAAGTGTTACACCCCCCGCTGCGCCCAGTGGGCCCCAGCCCCACCTGCTGTCCCCTGGGGGCTCTGTGAGGAGGTGCATTTGTCCCTCAGGCCCTCCCTTCCTCTGATCTTCCCCACAATACCCTCTCCCGTCCTCATACCCCCCCCCCGTTATTTCTGTTCACCTGCGGACTCCCCAGCCCGCTGTCTGGGAATGCTGCCCTCCCCAGGGAATCAGGGGTTTCTACGATTATTAGATCGCCGCGCTTTGCTCTGTCTGCCTCCACGTCTCCTCGACAACAGCAGCAATAACAACAAACACGCGGATTCTGTGTTTCAAACAGAACCTGCGGGGGTGCAGCACAGGTGTGGACACGGCCTCCTGGCGCCTTCGTGCAGCGCTGTCTGGGGGCAGCCTCCCAGGGCCTCTGTGCTCGGGGCCCACAGGCTCTGGCCCCCTCCACTCACAGTTTGTCCTGCCCGGCTCCCCTGGGTACTGAACCCCCCCCAGGACAGGAACTCCTCCGGCCTTTGCTGCCCCTGCGCCCGCCAGCACAGGCGCCCGGGGGCACCTTTATGACTCAGTGTTATCGACGGGTTTGCAGGTCTGTCTTTCCTGCGAGACCGTGAACGCTGCCAACACCCGTGAGACAATCCACTTCTCCGTCTCAGCCACCCCGTTTGTGGCACTCTGCTGCGGCAGCCCTAGAAGCAAATACGCGTGGCAATCGTGTCTTTCCTTCTGCGTTTGTCACCACTACATCTACAGGGCTTGGCAACAAGGACCTATTTACGGGAAGAAAAGTTGGTCGTCTGGAGGAAAAAGAGGAGACGTGGTCCTCGCGCGTGAAGATGTCGTGATTTGACGGGAGATCCGGGGAAGGAAGAGGGCATGCCACAGTGCGTGTGTCCTGCCAGGCCAGAGACGCAGACCGTCGGGCTCAGTGCTGGGCAGCCATCCGGCATCTCTCAAAGCCTGGATCCTAAACTCTAAGTCACTCAAGCAGAGAAAGAGATAGAACAAAAGAGGGAAGGAGACCAACAGCAGGAGGGACCCCGGACTGCGTGTGGGCCTCTGAGAAACCTGGGGCACGGATAAGCTGGGCCTGACCTCGAGGGGTCTTTACGATCTGCTGAGTCCAGGAACCAATGAGTTCATTGCAATAGGGAGTGACATGCATGGTCAGGCCTGAGTTCTAGAAATTTCTCTCTGGCAAAGTGAGGGCGGATTAGAGCAGGGCATGACTCACCATCAGGATGCTCACAGCTCTTTGTGGACGTTAGAAGTTAAGAATCTTTCTCAGCCTCAGGGGTACGCAACACCCCCAAGCTGTTAAGGTCTTTTAATGGCAGTAATATCTCCTTGCCAGATGTGTTCTCCTATTTTTAAATACAGACAATCCCCACCCTCCTAGAATCTGCTGCTGATTCTTGGAAGTTGGGGTAAAACCACATGTTTTTCATCATTCCTCAAAACCACCAGCTCGCAGCACTTAGCTCTGAGACACTAGGGAAGAAGCTGTAGGCACCAGGTCGCATTTCTGTCCCCATTAATTTTTCTCTGCACATTAAAGCAAGAGCATGCAAGGTTATTAGGGCCATTGGGGAGAGTCAGAGGGCAGACAGGACCTTAAAGCAATGAGGTTGACAGACAGACCCTTCCCCAAAGGGGACCAGAGGCAGAGGAGGGGAGCCCAGATCTGAGGCCATTCCCTCTGCCCCACGGCACATATCCAGAGTCTGCTCAGAATAAAAACATCTATTCTGGTCCTGTCATCTTAGTCTCATTATTTTAATCACCTCTCGGAGGACAGGTGGCTGTCCTGAATGCTGTCCTCAGTAGGAAGCAAAGCAGGCTGGCAAACTCATTCTGCACATCGCCTGGCTCTGTCAGCGGGCTTCCACCCCCTGCAACACTCTTCCAGCCTGGTCCCATGGAAGCCCCTTAGCTGGACATGGTCTCCTAGCTGCAGGGGTTTCTGGTACTCACTGGCCCCTGCAGACCCCAAATGCCAGGAGTCTCATTTGCAGTCCGTTAGGTTGTGAGGGCCTGCTGTTGGTTCTCGCATCAGTGCAGTGAGCCAGCCAGGAGCACCCTCGATGGGCCATCCTCTGGGGCATTTCAGAGGCACCACAGGACAGCTGCAGAGCTGGGCTGCCCCCAGCGTGGTAGGACCTGACTCCATGGAATTCCCCTGCTGGTCCGGGTGGGTTCGGATGGGCTTTTCTTTCCCTTCCTCTTGCAGGCCTTTGACAGTGTTGTTACTGATGCAGTAGAAACCAAGTGTCCCATTTCATTCCGGCAGGGGTACCCTTCGGTCCTGGGAGGTTTGCGCCCCATACCCAGAGGGTCACCCAGTAGGAGCGAAGGCCAGCAGAGCACAGGGAGCACACACGTAGCCTGACCGTCAGGCCCCAGGGATCTGTGTTGCTGCAGAAATTGTGGAAGTCTCACCCCTGCCCCCATAACAGGACATTTGGGAGAATTCAGTAGGTCATGTATTCTAAACCCCAAGAGATTTAAAGGGAAGGGAGAGAGCCGGGCCCACCTCCTGAATCCTGGTTTCCCCTCTGAGGACCTGTCACTTCACCAGCATTCGCAGCAGGAACGTCCATCCATGTCACAGACACCAGGTGTGCCCAGGGGGCCCACGGCGTTAACATTCAGCCTAGAGCAAGACAGGCACCTCCGGGACAGAGCCCAGCTATGTGTCCTAGAGACATGTATGTGACGTCCCACCCTCAGTGTTCTGCTAGAAGGGTCAGTTCTGCCCACGCTGGGTGGGGGATCTCAGTCCTGAAGCGCTTTCCTCGGCTACTTCAGCCAAGTGCTGCAAAGCCTGGGCCCTGCTCCTCGAAGCTGACTCTCCCGTGTGCAATAAGCTGGACTCACCCGAGTGGAAGGAAGAAGTGGGATTTGTGGGGTGCAGGGCTGAGTTCAAGCTCCTTCTCTGCAGCTGCTGTTGTCCGCGGCCCACTTGCCTCACCTGTCAGCTTGCCCTGCCCTGCCCGTGCGAAGATCAAATGACGGGACAGCGCTGGAAACTCCTTTATGAAGTCGCACATACAGTTATCATTAACTAGCACGGACAATGCATGGAAGGTTCTGTGAGGTGACTCACAGCGAGTGGAGCGTGCACATCCCCGAGACACTCGTTCTGAGCCCCCGTGGCTGGCCATCGGGTCTGAGAAAAGCTCCCAGGGCTAAAGGGCCGGTGTCCTAAGACGCCAAGAGAACAAGGCCGGTTGGCATATCGGTAACATCTGGTGGGAGGCCTTTCAGAGAATCCTGAATAAATACGGCAAAATTTAATCAACTTTTATTTCATTATTAATTACTAAATGACTACTTATGACAATAATTATTAGAGATAGTTAATTAATTGTAATATTATCATTAGTTATTTAATAATGGTTTGCAATATGCTTGTTCATTTATTAATTATAATTATTGACTAATTAATAATGAACTCCACCATGTTTGTTAGTTAACGACTGCATAAATGATGAAGCGGGTTGTGGGAGGCCGTAGCAAAGGACAAACAAAAACAGAGGGAAGAGGCAAGGGAAGATAGCGGTCCGCGCCGTCGGGCTTCCAGACACCGATGATAATGTAGGTCTCGGAACTAGAAGAGTTTCTCTTTTAGAACATGTTCTCTGCATAGGAGTTTTAAAACTCCCAGTCATTCTACCTGATTTTTAAAGAATAAATCTTCATTTGTATAGATTTTTTTATTTTTAAAAAAATATGGCCCCAAAAATGTAATCAGCTGGGAAAATTTTATCAGGTGAATGTTTTCTCGCCCCACAAAATCAAGGACATAGACAGTGTGCTTTCCCCAGGGTCCAGGGAAGAGCTGCAGCCCTGGGCACAAGGGAAATTAACTCGATCCCGAAAGTCAGAGTAAAGAGTGATCTCTATGAGCGTCTCTGGCATTCAGAGCGATGCTCTCAGCTACCAGCCTCACCCGGATGCCTCCCTACCACACCCCCTTCAGCAGAAAGGACTGTGCATTCATCACCCGGCAAGAAGATGCCCACTCGGAAAGGAATGAAGTGCCGGCACTGCCACCTTGAAGACATTATGCTAAGTGAAAGCGGGTCACCAAAGCACAAAAATTGTATGATTCCATTTATATGCGGTACCTAGAGCAGGGAAATTCAGAGCCAGGACGTAGAGTAGAGGTGACCAGGGCTGAGGGGAGGAATGGGGAGGTGTTGCTTGACTGGTACAGAGTTCCGTTTGGAAGGGTGAGAAAGCTTTGGAAATAGTGGTGATAGCTGCACAACATGACAAGTATAATTAATCCCACTGTACGTAAATTTAAAAATGATTAAAGTGACAAATTTTGTTATGTATATTTATCACAATAAAAAATATAAAAAATAAAAATGAACTAAATGTTGGGATGCTTTGGGCCATAGAGTTCCCCAGGATTCTTTGGCTGCAAGGACAGCTAAGACCGTGTTTCCAAGGCTTCTCCCTCACAGATCATGTGTAAACACCCTCTCCTAGCTGTGCATCCCCTCCCCAAACATTCTTGCTGAGCTTACAACTCTGTTTCTAGTCTCAGTCCCACTAAGAAAAGCCTCCAGAATCACAGAAACACATTCTGGGGAATGAGTTTGCTTGAAACTTTCATTTTTGGTTTTAATCGAAAATTTTAAAATAGCTTAAAAGCAACATTGCTATTAAAAATAGGCTAAAATATAGCTGCAACATTAGGGAAACTTCATTACACATGGTTTTGATGCCTGGCCCATGATCAATCCATTTTTATTTCCCTTCTCTCTTGTTTCAGAAAGTACAAATAAAATGGCTTTGCTCGAATATAAAAGCCTGACCTCTCCTCTCATCTTGCTCACTTGCTCGTATTGAATGGTTTTCCAAAACTTGCCAACAGGTCTCTAATGATGGCTCACTCGCTAGGATGCTTAGAGAATGTGTTCTTTACAGACACCCACGGCAGGTTTGCCTTTCAAGTTTCAGGAGGCAGAACATTCCTTAAAGATTTCCTTTGTAAATAAAGGCCTTTTAAATATCACCGATTACACATTTCACATAAAATGGGGAAGCTTTTGCCCAAGGTTAGTGTGCACGACTTGAACTTCACTCAAGGTCACCAATTAACCCATGTTGAGACGAACCTCGGTGTGATAAAAAGGAATGTGGAATTTGCAGTGAACAGGTGGTGATAGTTACTTTTATGTGTCAAATTGGTTGGGCCACAGTACCCAGATATTCGGTCAAACATTATTATGGATGCTTCTGTGAGGGTGTTTTTGACTGAGATTAACATTTAAATCAGTGGACTTCGAGTAAAGCAGATTGCTCTCCATAATGTGGGTGGGCCACATCCAATCAGTTGCAGGCCCAAATAGAACAGAGACTGACCTCCCCCAAGCAGGCTAGAATTCTGCAGCAGATTGGCTTTAGACTCGAACGACAATATCCACTCCTTCCTGAGTCTCCAGTCTGTTGGCTCACCTTGCAGACTTTGGACTTGCAAGGCTCCATAATTGCATGAGCCACTTTTTTAAAGTAAATCTCTTTTTATATATACATATACATCCTTGTGTTTCTGTTTTTCTGGAGAACCATGACTAACGCACAGATCTAGGGACAAATTCTGAGTCCTCTGTTACATATCTGCAGAATGATTTCAGTAGCTAATTAACTTCTCTGAGCCTTAATTTCTTCATCTGGAAAATGGAGATATTTATGCTACCTTGAAGGGTTCTGGGGAGAATGTACATAAAGCACATGACATGATGCTAATTAAAGGTAGCTTTTCAGAGGGAGCACTACAAACATGAAGCTAAAGAAACCACTTTTCTCCTTTCAGTGCCTTTGCAAGACAGACAGACAACAGTGGGGGAGGGGCGTGCCGATGCCCCAGAAGCAGCGCTGCAGGTTCATGCTCTCAGGTATGAAGAACACTGAACTACGCCACCCAACACCTCACACTTGCACACAAGGATTGTTTTGAGCTGACGGCAGTTAGCTCTCTGCGCCCCCCTTTCCCTCTAAAAGCAGGACATAGATTTCCATTTGTACGGGGGTGTCCCTCTCCCTGCCAGGAAGAGAATCACCCCAGAGACAGCTCTTAGCACCTGAGATGACTCTTACCTGCGTAACAAGCCTTTTTGAACAGCCCTATTTACTTCCCGGCGACTAAATTCTTCCTGGGTAGAATGAAAATGTACAGTCGTTAAAAATGTGGGAGAGCCTGCACCTAAGGCTTGGCGCGCTCTGAGCCAATGTCCCCAACCTCCAGCCTCAGACCTGCCTTTCTCTTCCTGAGTCGACGGTATATTTACCTAGAGAAGGCAAAGGCGAAGATATTTAGGAGGTAACACTGGGGGTGACTTGGGTAGAACAGGTGGCAAAGTCCACTCAAGAGGGAAATGATCCATCATTATCGCTGGGTTATCACGTGTTTTATCCCTGCTAGGTGTTGAAATTAGAGGCATTGCATAAAAAGCATGGGGCTTAAAGTCCGAGGAGCTTTCAGATGTTTTCGAATCCCAGCTGAGTTTCTTAGCAGCTACTGGGAGAGAGTCACATGTATTCTCTGAGCTCACTTTGCGCGTCTGTAAAATTCAGCTACGGTGCGTAATAAGAACACACCACGTGCCGGAGTCACTGAATACGTGGGCAGGTGGATGGCCTACAGTCATTGAGACAAAAACTGTTTACCAAGCCCAGGCTTATTAGATCCAAGACAAAGACAATGGAGTTGGCAGAATTATGTTTGGATGGGATGACAGCGCAATTGGAAAAAAGAGGATTTGGGGAAAGTTGAAAGAGCTGCAGAAATATCAAGAGCCTCCCAACTACGAGGGCTTGTTGAAGTATTTAAACCTCAAAGTACTTTTCCAAGCTCGCTCTTAGTAAAGGAAGGGGTCCTATTTCAGAGACTGAGAGAGAAAACCCACGCCTCTACGAACCAGAACCAATCCGATCTCCACAACACTCTGGGTGACCAGCTGGCCGAGACCAAGCAGAGCGCACGCTCCTGGTGCTGGCGACCCTGAGCTACCACAACCCCCTGACCTTAACATGGTCCTGGGTGAACCCATGAGACAAGGCGCTTTGTCAGATTCAAGTTCAACTGTGTGGCCCTCAGAGAGTGTGTAACACTTTGTCATCCCTGCCAGGACCCAAGGCAGAGCCAGTTGTGTGCCCGCCTCTGTATGCACAGGCGCAGGATTCTCCAAACGCTGGTTTCCTAACGAGCACGAGGGGCCACGAGAGCTGAAGGATGTGTGTTCCCCTGTCACTCTCCCTGCACCGGTGCCGGTGTGAAGCGAGAGCAAAGAGGCGGACGGCGGCCTGCGTCCCGATTGGGCCATAAACACAAGCAATGCCACCTGTGTGCCCTGGTTTCCGTCCCAGGGGAGAGCCTTGGAGAGGGAACTTCAAACTCGCTGGTGGACAGGGATTCCTCCATCCTCTCTAAATCCCTGCTTCAGCTCAGCTGCCCCAGCCTCAGCACTTGGGGGCTTTCTTAATTGAGTCATAAGGGTAACCTCTAGGCTGTCTCCAGAACTGAGAGGAAGTCCCCTTATATTAGCACTGGGTTGTTGTTTTTTAAGTACTTTAAAGAAGTGTCATCCATTTAACAAAAAATTTAATATACATCAAGTCCTTATGCTTATTGCTATTGATTTTTTAAAAAAAACAAACACCAAAACCACATAATATTAGGAACCTACCCTCAAGGATTTTACAAGTGCTTGGGGAATCATACATAAAAATAAAATAAGAGCTATACACAGAGGACACGAATATTATTGATTTTAAGATAAGATTGAGAGCACTAACATTTATTGAGCATCTACTATGTCCCAGGTACTAACATAGGTACTTTCACGTATCCCCTCCAATTAAACTTCTCTGGAAGGTGAAAGACACCATCTTCCCCTTGCCAAGGAAAGCTCTAGGCTCAGAATGGCTAAGGAACCAGATAGGGGGCTCCCCACCCAGAGTTTCTGGTTAAAAATCCAGGAACCTTTCTGCTACATGAAACCTAATAATAGATGTTCCAAGTTTTTATGAAAGAATGACCACGGTAGTCTGCTGCATCCAGAAGCTCTCCTTGGCTTTCCGGAGTAGCTCCGCCCCCAGCGGGGTAGCATCAGGCCTTATAAGTACAATTATTCTGCATTCCGTTGGCAAAACTCCCAGACAGTCATCTCCCTCCCCCGTCCGCATCCCCTGGCCTTTCAAGAAGAGGTAGCTGCCTTCCTAAGAAAATTTTTTTTTTTTCCTTTGCCACTAACAAAGAGCAAAGGCTGTTTCTGAGGCCAGTAACTCCTCTGTGGACTCATTTAACACAGGACAGTTTCGTGCTTATGTTGCTGTTGTTTTCACAGAGTGGCCCCAAAGCTTAATTTGAGGCCGAGAGTGAAAAAAAGTTAATGGCAGCTTCCTCACTATGACTTGTCATTGTCGTGGCCTGGAACTGTCAGCCTTCCTTGCTGTTCTGTGTGTCCACGGACACGTTGCACACGTACACATCCATGTGGCATTTATAAGTGTCTCATGGATAAGTTCATGTAGGCAGTGACTTGTCACCCTAAACGTCACTCAGATAACATCCAACACAGCTCATCTCGCAGTAACACTGCTGCTCTCGAAGGATCGTCTTGTTAACATGAAGATTAGACAGGAAATACGGTGTTTAGAGTCTGGAATTTCAGGGAGACTAAGGGACTCCTCGTGGTCTTATTTCTTTCATTTGTGGGGTTGCCAAGAGGAATTTCACCGCGTAGTTAACGACAATAAGTAAACACTCTCTCACTTAAAAGTGACTGACAGGAGTGGAGAGCCACTCCGTGGGGTGAGCACGGTACAGAGATGTGAGGCTGGGAGCAGACAAGCACCCCACCCTGGGGGAGGGCGGCACTTAAAGATACTCAAGGAGCAAACATGAAATAGCTGACTCCATGCAAAACCAGCTTGGAGTGAGGCCGGTTCTCTGTGCCTTTTGCAAGGAAGAAGAACATGGGGCTCAGGCCAGGGAGGAGAAACTGCAGCCTCAGGGGGTCTTGCTGGCACAGGGAGAGCAGCCTTAGGTGTCATTCAAAACCGGTTCATCCACACACGTTAACATATAAACACAAACCACACATTTTAAAAAATTGTTCCTAGAGTGGCAGGCTTCTCCCCTTTAATTCACCCCCAGCTCAACACCATTTAGTTAGTTGTATGAGTCCTTCCAATAAAACAAAAAACACAGCTGAGGAAGCTTAGATGACAGGGTTTCATGGTAAAGAGCCAGCATGTAGAAATATAAGGGGGCATAGAAATCAAGAACACCTGCTACCACGAAGGTCCCTAACAATAGATTCCTGCTTTACTCAAGCCTCAGAGCTTCTGAGAACTTCCTTAAACTAAGGGACACAAACACTCAAATGCGGGCATATGTGCCAGGTGCCCACAATAGAGGTGGGTGAGGGCTACAGGTGTCCTGTCCTCAACTTCCTTCCCAGTTGATATGCGACAATGGAAGCAAGTCTCAGACTGAACCCAGCCATAAAATAAACATTTGGAAGCCAGCAGGCATCAAAAAGCTATACAACCGGCTCTGTCGGCTCCCTGAAGCCCAGTTCCCCGCTGGCGCTGACAGGGCCTTGCGTAACAGACTCACGAGGCGCAGGGGACGGTGCTCTAACAGCAGGGTGAGCTCCTCGCCTAGCGACAGGCAGGTGTGCGACCCTCCTGCAAGCTGCAGGTGCAGGCTGTTTCCAACCCTAAGCCAGAGACAGCATGGGGAAGGACACGCGCTCCTAACGCGGCCTTCTAGGCCATGATGCCCTGAGGGAGCAAGGGCAGGGGCGTCTGTCTGAGGCAGTGCTTCCAACCAGCTCACATGCAGTCGTCCCCTCTTATCCGGGGATCCACTCCAAGACCCCAGTGGATGCCTGAACTGCAGCGGGTACCAAACCCCACACATACCATGTTTTTTCCTACACATCCACACCTATGATAAAGTTTAATCCATAAATTTGGCACAGTGGGAGGTTAACAATAATAGTTAAATAGAACAATTATAATAATATCCTGAAATAAAATGTATGTGACTGTGGTCTCTCTCTCGGAGTGTCTTACTGTACTGTTCTCGCCCTTCTTACGAAGTGAGATGATAAGAGGCCTCATCACATTGCAAACTTTCACCTTTCCGCTCAGAGGAAGCACTTTACTGCTTCCCTTTGGTGTGTCTGAACTGCCAGCTTCACTGCTCTTGCCCTTTGGGCGGTTATGATGGAAAAGAAGGGTGACTTGGACACAGGCTCTGAGATAACGTTATGGTCGATTGCGTCACAGAGCCAGCTACTGAGTGAGACGATCGCACAGGGAGTGTCTACAGCCAGGAGACCCTGGACAAAGGGAGGTCCACGACCTGGGCCGACCAGAGCCAGACACTCAGGGTTTCATCGGGCCGCTCGGAACAGCACGCGGCTTGAAATGTACGAACTGATTATTTCTGCAATTTTCTATGTTTTCTTTTCAGACCGCTGTTGACCTCAGGTAACTGAAACAACAGAAAGCAAAACTGCAGATAAGGGGGGACTACTGCATTTTGAACACCTCTTATTTCACCGGTGAAAATTATTCCTAAGATCCATTGTGCTAAATAACAAAGCCGGTGGTATTTATTGGGAATGAAGACAGGCGAAGGGCGTACAGCTGCCTCCAGAGCTGGAGCTTCGCAATAACCCTTCAAATCCCAATGAACCTCCCCTGGAGTGTGTGCTCATTGCTAAGTAGGGTCCTTCAATTTTAACTAACTGCCCCTGGCTGTCAATTAAAGTCCCAGAGACAGACAGCACACCGCCTGTGCCCACGTTGTGTAAAGTTAACTGCAGACACGGCCGCTTTTTGTTACTGGGTTTGATGGCTCCTAGTCAGGGCCCAGGCACGGCATCCAGGCCTCTCTCTTTCCTGGCACTGTGGTCTGGAGTCTTCTTCAGATTCTTTCCAGTCAGTTCTCTCTGTCTTCTCATGCCTGGCCTGGCACCAACCCTATCTACCAGGTGATGGTAACCAACTCCTTCCCAGGCTCACCAGTGGAAGTGGGCTGAGGAAATGATTTTTATTTTGCCTCTAACGCTTTCTTTCCATAGCTCTTAAATGCCCTGATGGTCTTTGGCTACAAAAGGCACAGAATATTGGCCTCTCAAAAATCAATAATAAGAAAATAAATCCATTTTTTAAACCAGACAAAATATTTAAACAGACTCTTCACCAAAATGATCTACAAATTGAAAACAGTTACATAAAAAATATGCTCAACAGCATTTGTCACTTAGAGTAATGTCCTCTGAAGCCACAGTGGGATACCAATACACCTTCCTAGAATGGTCTGAATCTAGAAGACTGAAGATCCGGCAAGAATGTGAAGGAACTGGAACCCTCATATGCTGCTAGTGAGAATGCAAAATATTACAACCATTTTGGAAAATAGTTTGGCAGTTTCTTAAAAATATAGATAAACACGTTATGATATGACCCAGTCATTACACTTTTAGGTATTTGCATAAGAGGAATGAAAGCACATGTCCATACAATACTGGTACATACATGTTCATAGGAGCTTTACTTGTAACAACCCAAAACAGGAAACAACCCAAATGCCCTGCGACAGATGAATGGATAAACTAACTGTGGTGTATCCATACAATGAAATAGTGCTCGGCGACCTAAAGGGATGAGCTACTGATACGCAAGATGCCGTGGATGAATCTCAGAATTATGCTGAGTGAAGGAAGCTGGAGAAAAAGAGTGCATAACGTATGATTTCACTTACATAAAATTCTAGGAAGTGCAAACTAATCTCTAGTGACAGGAAGCAGATCGGGGAAAAGAGAGGGGTGTGGGCAGGAGAGGGGCAGGAACCCCAAAGGGGCACAGGAAACAGGACTGCTGCTGGCGTTGAGTACATTCATCGTCCTAATTGTGGAGATGGTGTCATGTGTGTACACACATGACAAAACTTCCTAGACTGTACACGTTCAATTACGTGCACTTCAAATCGTACATTTCATTGAAGGGGACCGAGAGTTTGCCACTCAAAAATACGCCTCTTAGGGACACTGGTTATTTTAAGCGGGTTATTTTTAAGGAAAAAAAGACTCAAGAAAACCCTTTGACCTTCCCCCTAACTGCCTAAAACATTTTAGATAAAGCGCCTGCTCCAGGGAAGGAGCTGTCATCATAAAAAGCTACAGTCTGATATGAACTCGGCGTGCTAGACAGGAAGGAACCTAGCAAGGCCCCTTGGATCAAAGTCTTCCCTGCGTCCCATTGTTAAAGATGGCCCAGCAAGCGTTTATTTACCAAATATTTGCTTTTCAATCCCATGTGAATTGCCTTCCTCCCCTTTGAAGTCCCAAACCACTACCCACTCCCTCTTTCTCCTTAGAGGAAAACAGCTTATAAACCTCAACTGCCTGATTTTTGTCCTAGCGTCCCCCATTCTTATGGAACCCCCATATGTACATGCACAATTAAATCTGGGTATTTTCTCCTGTTAATCTGTCTCATGTCAATTCGATTAACAGGCCAGACAGGACTAAGGGGAAAGAGGGAAATTTTCTCTTCCCCCACATTATCATATGTGAATTATACGTTAATGCATCTCGAAAAAGTTCTCCACTTTGTGCTCAACGCACTATTTCTCCAGTTTAAAAGGTCCCTGCTCTGGTTACGGCAAGCCTGGTTATTGGGTGAGAGATTCAATCTTGATGGCAAGTTACAGCTCACAGCTGGATGACTGGCCCTTCTAAGTGCTTGTTAAGAGAGGCCAGGCATCTTCAAGCTGCTAAAATAAATGAGGA
The DNA here is from genome assembly GCF_964146895.1 of Miniopterus schreibersii. Lineage (NCBI taxonomy): Eukaryota > Metazoa > Chordata > Mammalia > Chiroptera > Miniopteridae > Miniopterus > Miniopterus schreibersii. The sequence continues at coordinate 7,431,445 of NC_138102.1, forward strand.
AACTAGATGGGGAGGAATCAGGGAGGCGACATGGATTGGTGGGAAGTGGGTGGGACAGATGTGGGTTCGAGTGGTAGTGCTTGTGCCTACAGAAGTGTGACTTCGAGCTAGCTTCTTAATCTCTCCTAGTGTATTACTTAGGGGCACTTGGTCGCAACCGTCAGGAACCAATTCAGCCTAAGATTTGGAACAGATAAGAACCAGCAGCTCCAGAGCATCTTAATAGCAGTTTCACCCAGAATAGTTTCACCCAGAATCAAATTCCAGACACAGAGCAGCCAACTGCACCAGTTTGAGTCACGTGCCTGCCCCTTGACTAGGGGAGGGATGAGCATCTTATTAGCAAGTACAACTAAAAGGATTTAGGACTCTATCAGCAAACAAAAGTAGAATAGATGCTTAATGCAAAAAACAACAAATGGCCACTGTATCAACTATATATTGCTCATAATAGATTTAGCAACTTAAGACAACAATGACGTTACCTCTCACAAATCTGTGGCCTACAGAAGCGGTTCCTCTTCTAGTTTTGCTTGGCTCATTCGTGCAGCTGCCTTCAGTGAAAGGCAGTTGATTGGAAGGTCCAAGGTGGCCACACTCATGTCTGGAAGGGCTGTTGGCTGGGCATCTTGTGTCTCCTCTGCATGGTCTCTCAGTCTCCAATAGGCCAGATCTGCAGCATTCAGGGACATTGCCGACAATGGTCCAAGTGAACGAAGGCAGAACCTGCCAGACCTCTGGAGCCTGGCTCTGGATCTCAGACATCTCTTCTGGAACAGTCCTTAAGCCAGAGTAAATCACAAGGTCATTGCACATTCTAGGGAGTGAAGAAATAAACTGCATCCCTGGCTGGGAGGAATGACTAGGTCACAAGGGAGGGATATGTCATCACTAAACAATCAGCCAGTGCCATTAAAAATACTTCCTTTTTCTCAATATGAAGTGAGAATAATAATACCCAACTTCTAGGGTTACTATGATAATTAAATTAAATAACATGTTTGAACTATATTTTGAAAAAACACCAGTTATTAATATCATTAAAGTTGTAGGCAGGCGTCCCGACTCAAAGGAAAGTCTCTTGTGTGAAATACTTGTGTTAGCCTCTTTTTTTGGTGAAGGCTGCATTACATAGGACCAGGAACTGAGTTTTGTTGTCGAATTTGGGGATTAAAGTCTTGTTTATTGCTTCCTTTCTGTGAGCTTCAAAATGCGAGTGGAGGAAAGGATTAAACACATTAAAATTTTAATCTGATTTGCCTTCAATTTTTGCCTTTAGTTTATATATGTGCATTGGTCAGTGTCCAGCCAGCAAAACAGAACTACTACAGAAATTTCAAATAGAGGGGCGTTAACCCCGGAAACTGGCTGTGAATGTATTGAAGGGCTGGAGCTAAGAAAAGGAAAACTGAGCTCACTCACAGATTAGTAACTGCAGAAAGCTGCTACCATCCTAAGGTGGACGGAGCAAAAGAATCCACAATTTCTCTGCTGCTGAGGCTGCTGGTAAACCTATTGCCCTCCTGCTGCTGTTGGAGCACCTTTCCAGAAGCCATGGGGCTGAGTTCCCACCCACGGTGCTTGTCACGGCTGCTGGGGCTACCGCCGGAGTCAGGGCCAGAGCCAGGCTCCAGGGATGCTGAGATGCAGGGCTGCAGGAGCACCTGCCTCCAGTGCTGCTGAAATCCGACTCCCTGAGCACAGACCCACCCTCACCCAGGGCTGCTGGCCGCCACTGCCGAAGACTTCACTCAGCAGAAGTAAAAATAAATTGGCTTCTCTCTTCCACCTACCTTCTAGTCTCCCTCCAGTGTCTCCAATTAGCAGAACCTAATTGGAAGCCAGCTCGCTGGGGAGCCTGGGAAATGTAGTTTGCAGGCTTCTAGCCCCCATAGAGGGGGACAGGGAGGGTGGGAGCAGGGTTGAGGGCCTACAGTCCAATAGCCAGCACCGTGTGAGACTTACGCACAGATGTCTCACACACAGCGCTGTTGTGTGTGGGTATCTCCAGATGTTTCTAATTGGGGTCTGTTTGAAGTAAAGAGAACATGTGTTGAATGTTTCAAACTTCTGATTGAACACTATCGAAACACAGTTAACCATCCGATGATCAAACCCCTCTTCCTCCTCGCCGTGGACTCCTTCCTCCCTGGCTTTGGCAGGGGATGTGTAAATGCTGGCAGAAACGTGCGGTTCACACTCCACGTTGCAAAATACCAATGGAACCTTTCCAGTCTCCCGTCCTTTATCTCCCATGTATACCTGAGGGATACAGGTTAATAAAATTGTGTTCTTTTTTACCTTGTTAATCTGTATTTTATTACAGAGATCTCAAGCAACAACTCAGAAGGATAGAGGGAGAATTATTTTTTCTCCCCTGCACACACGAAGTCGGCCAAATCCATAATAATGCAAAAGGTTATTCTATTGGACTAGCCGTGACTATCCCTTATGAAACAAGGCCACTTCCTCTTAAAACCCAAACACTAAGTCCATTAGACTATTCTTGGAGTTTTCTTGAAGGTTAATTGAGCCTGGTTTCTCCATCATGGGCTCAAACCACACTGTCGATCTTCTGTTGTGTGCCAGGCACTGGGCTGTGTGCCTGACACTTATTACCTACTTTACTTTTTCTGAGCACCCTGAAGAGTAGGTATCGACGCTCCCATTCTACAGGGTAGGAACATAAAGTCTAACGTTACAAATATGCGCACACAGAGGATTTGAACCCAGGTCTGACTTACTCCAAAGCCATGCTCGTTCCATGAACCATCAGCCTCCCGAACTATTTTGGGAGTTAAGAGCAAGCATCTAAAGACCAGGAAGAGTACCGGGCAGAGGACAAGAGCCATGTGACTGTGTTGGGCATAAGTGTGTAGAAACGGAGAGGAGGAAAGAGAGCCCTGGGGGCTGGGATGGCCGGGAGCTCGTCACAACCGTCTCACTCCTCGTATCCCTCTTCCCTGCCAACATCTCTCAGGGGTCGGGAAAGGCCTGGGCCGCTTCCTTTTATTTTTTCCAGAACCCAGTGTAAATGTGAATTTGGGGTCCCCGCCAAATGTTTCTGCTGATCTGCCCCACAGTGGGCCTCTTTGCTGCCTGCCGCTCCCTCTGCCCACACTCTGCTGGGTTCCGCCGGGTGAGCGCCTCTCCTTACAAACAGGCCTCCTTTTCCAAAAGGTCATAAATAGAGCCGCGCAGGGCCCACGCCCGCTCTCTAATTGGTACCCCTGAAGACCCATCACACCGCTGCGCACCCAGGGGACGGCCTATAAATATCTCCCTACCAACCGAAAACACTCATTACCCTTTAAAACCATCCCCAGCGTTTTAGGAAAAGTGTGGTCACTAAAGTCAACTTCATGGGCTCGCTTTGGGACTCGCCAGCAACATTCTGAGCAACTGCAAAGCATGAAGGTGTCAGTGGCATCAAACAAAATGAAAGAAGCAAACCATAATTATATTATCATTTCTAAAATCTCTTCCTTTTAAAAATTGGTGTTACAGGGCAGCATTTACTGCCTAGGCAGCTTGGAGTCATGTCCTCACCCCCACATCCTGGGGGGAAGGAGGCGGGGAGGAGATCTTACGCTATCGGGAAATTGCTGGCTAAAAATTCCTCTCTCTCAACACTTTGTCCGCCTAACCTAGTTCTGTGAAAGGTCTCAGTGGTCAAAGCTTCACATAGAACTCAGAAACAGAGAGGAGAGTGAGAGAAAGAAAATGAGACAATCTGAGATCATAAACTCTCTTAGCCCAGTTTTCCAGTCTCAGTAAATGTCATCTACAGAAAAATGTTTTTAAACACCATGTTGTGAAAAACCATTCCTGGGAAGCAATGAAAGAGGGATTTCCTCTTGGCAAGGAATTTGGACCTGCTTTTGGTGTCTCACGTCCACCCCATTTTCAGCAGGGGATAGGAAAGGCAATGATGGTGCCGGGCAAGTCCATTTACAGCAGCTACAAGGCAGACATCCCAAGAGTCTGGAAACCTCCATCCTTCATGAGGATTCCTAGGAGGCTTTAAAGACAGAGTGCTTTGTTGCTCTCCGTGAACTCCAGGAGCATTTCCAAAATGTCACTTTCTTGCCTTCAGTTTTAGTTCCTCTTTCAGCTGTGGACCAGCAAATGCTGCAGCAGAAGCTACCTTCTCCCACTGATGTGGAGTTTTCAGCTCCAGATAGGGATGGATGGATGGATGGATGAATGGGTGGATGGACATGTGTTTATATATGATTTTCTGGGCTCAAGAGCCTGTGATTGAAGGAGCTAGTTATTTCTCTGCAGTGTCAGATTTCTATTGACTCAAGAATCTGCCCAGAAATCTGGGGAAACAGCTCTTGTAGAGTGATACCAATGCTCCTTCTCCCAGCTTATGCACTGGCTGCAATACACAGGAAGGAAGTCACAGCTTAAAAATAAAATTCACACATAAACCATCAACCAATATTTAAATTTTTTTTCTTTAATATATTTTTATTGATTTCAGAGAGAGGAAGGGACAGGGAGAGAGACAGATAGAAACATCAATGATGAGAGAGTCATTGATCGGCTGCCTCCTGCATGCCCCACACTGGGGATCCAGCCTGCAACCCGGGCATGCGCCCTGACTGGGAATCGAACCGATGGTTCAGGAGTCGATGCTCAATCACTGAACCATACCGGCCAGGCCAACATTTAAATCTTAATCTGAAGTCTCACGATGCCTCACACTGAGTTTTACCCAATGTCATTAACAATCACATGGATACTCAGACACCTCGGACCATCTCCTCTGAGCTGGGGTCTTCCTGGCAGAGCTGCCCGAGCAGAACCCGTGGTGGTGCCCTCTGCTGAGGAAACCCTCCTATGGCTGGCTTTGAGTCCCATGCCCCACTGCCCTGTCCACCTGTGTAGGGATAAATTCCCCAGGCTTTATGACCGCCTCAAATTCCACTTGGAGAGAATCTTGGGACTTGCCTCCTGGGTGCTAATGTCGATGAAAACAGTTTGTCATTGAGTCAAAGAAACTTTCATCGACGTTTCTGCTCTTCCACAAAATTGCTCAAGCCAGGGCTTCCTCCTCTGGATCCCATCCTATTGGATAGAGATCCCTGGGTGTGGTGTGGTCACACTCAGAGCCCAGAGCAGCCGGGAGGAGTTCCAGTGTCTCTACCCAGAGAGAAAGTGAGTTTTCATACTTTGAAGTGAGTGAACTTTTCCAAACAGCCCTTCAGTAGAAGAAGCTCCAACTTCTGATATGCATATTTATTTTCATTTCTTAGATCACTTCCTGGTAATAGCCAGGACTCCTGTAGTTGACTGGCTCCTTGTTATAATTCCCCAGGGAGCCTCAGTGCCCCTCCCGATGCCTCAGTGCACTGCCTGGCCCTGATGGCAAGGCTCTGTTACCCAGAGGTCATCGTGAGGCCAATGGCAGAGCCTCTGGCACCCAGGAAGTGGAAAGACTTCATTTGAATCCACGGATCATCTGGGTCTATTAGAGACCTCAATGTGTAGTCTGGTGCTTCGTTAGTAAATTCTTTCTCTGAATGTACACTCCAAATCATCTCGACTTCCAAACAAAATTAAATCGGACACCCAGCCCTAGATACGCCTCCGGAAATGTTACTGTTTGCCTAGTCATAGACTCAGCCCCTTCCCGGCCCTTCTCCCCACCCCCTTGCTAATGTGAATTGTGTACTTATTTGCTGACCTAAGTGCTTTCTCTCTTGGTTTCAGAGTCCCCTCCCTTCCCCCTATCGGTGTTAGAAGTTGCATAAAAAACCTTATCTTTTGGCAGCAATTATTAAAAACATAAGTCCTTTCTTTTCTCTCCACCCCACCCCCAACTGTATTAGTGCCAACTTCCCAGCTTTTCTCTAGAGCCTTGTCCTGGACTTGGGCACCTGGGAAAACAGTGCCTGGTGGTTTTGCTAATCCGGTGGGTGAGGGGTGTCCAGGGGATTATGGAGCTCGGTTCTCAGTTCTCAGTGGCGGTAATTAAAGGTCAAGGTCCACTGTACCTCCAGCCCCTCCTTCAGAACACAGAGGCCAACAGTCTTCTCACCAAACCGGCTTAAAACCCGATACCTGGGCAGCAGGTAGGTGTGGCCACACAGTGATTTGCTCCGAATATTTACCCCTGCAGGGCCCGGCCCAGGAAAGTTACCTCCATAGCTCTTTCATCCTCTCACCCCATTTACACTAACTTGACTCGAGCCTCTTTTTAAAGACCTTCAGAGAAGGGTTCGTAATGGCCCTTGATAGCCTGCCTTAATGCGTAATTTAAATCTAATTCACTGGCACATCCGATCCAAGAGGCGCTTGCTAATCCATTGCGTGGCCACCGTTTCTCATTGTTTCGGGACTAAGTGGTGAAAGCTGCACTTGCATCCTCGTGCCCACCTCTCCTTCCGAACCCTTCTGTGGCCAAGATGCAGATGTGCCAGTTTCTCTTTGCTTTGGAGCCCATTCTGCATCTGCCCTCTCAGGAAAATTTCAGTGAATGTTGACTGTATCTTCTTTTGTTTTTTAAAATATATTGTTATTGATTTTACAGAGAGAGGAAGGGGGAGGGAGAGAGAGAATCATTGATGAACAAATGGGCTGCCACCTGCACCACCCCCTCCTGGGGATCGAGCCCACAACCCGGGCATGTGCCCTGACCTGGAATCAAACCAGGCACCTCTCCAAGCACTGGGCGATGCCCAGCCAACTGGGCCACAGCAGCCTGAGCCTGACTGTATCTTCTTGTGCAGAAGGAACGGGCCTTCCCATCCTCTGTGGAAGAACCAGTCTCAAGCCCCCAGAACCCGCCTATTTCCAGGCTGTGTGGCCTTGGTTTCACCGTCTTTGCAGCTGTCCTTTGAACTCTCTTAAGGCTTTGTTTCTCCACCCGCACAGCATGCTCTGTGACCCATGCTTACTCCTGAGCAAACAACAAGCGGGAGAGTCTGAAAACGCTGTGGGGTCTGTGCAGCCTTGTAAGAACAAAGGCCAAGGCCAACCCTGAGTCCAGGGGGCAGATCGTGAACAGGACAGGAGTGGCCAATGGCAAGGACAGAAGCAGGACACGAAGATATCCATGTGCACAGGGAGGAGCGGCCTGCGGGCCACGTGGGGCTTCGCAGCTGCAGCTGGAGCTCTCACAGCTCCTTCCCACCCAGGGCCACCTTCCAGCGTGGAGGGTGGATGTGAAGGGCAAAGAGGAGAAAGAGCACAGGGAGGGGAGGGGAAGGGAGGGGAGGGGAGGGGAGGGGAGGGGAGGGGAGGGGAGGGGAGGGGAGGGGAGGGGAGGGGAGGGGAGGGGAGGGGAGGGGATTGCACAGGAGTGGAGTTTAGGAATAGACACGGATTAAGAGTGGCTCCAAGGCTGGGAAACAGGTGTAAATGCACTGGCCACATTGATAGACAGGAGGTCCCGATACCTGCAGCTCGGGCACGCATCTGAAGGCCCACCTGTCCTGCAGCTGCTGGGTGGGCGAGGCCTTTCTCTCTATGTTCTGGGTAGACAGAGGCATTCAAATCATTGGCAGGACCTTGGCTGGAGAAGCTGGGACGGACACATCTCTGGAACCTGCTCTTCTATATTTTCATTTCCTACAGGAGGGCCGGTGCTGCAAAATCATGGGAGGCTGCTTTACTGGGGAAATTACAAGGGCGAGGCGGCTTGAGGGACTCGAGAGGAAACTGTAGTGTAGCAGAGGGGCGGCACTGGGTCCTTGAGAAAAGCTTCCAGATGCCCACTGTCCAATGTCATGTGTAGCTGCCACACGTATGTGAGGACTGCTGCCTCCGGGCACATGACTGCACCCACCGCCACCCTTGTTGGAACCCACAGCACTCACTGCTGCTACCAATTACAGTCTGCTCTTACTCGATTGCTCCGAGCAGACCAGCGCTTTGAAGCAATGAGAAGCAAGGCCTTTCAGAATTAAAGAGAAAGTTCTAGCATGATATGAAAGTGTTAAGGAAAAAACCTGAATATTTTGCAGAAGTGTCTTCCATGAGTGCAAGGAGGAGCTGGTTTCATAACTTCGTAAAAATGGGCTTTCCAGTGTGTCTGGGGAAGTGGCAGATGAAGATGAAGGATTGGCAAAGGCCTTGGCCCCAGCGTTTGAAAGCAACGATGGACGGAGAAGGCTGTCCTGGGATTGAATTTGTCATTTTAATGAGGTGTCGCTATCAGAAACACGTGCCCTTACACACGTTCACTCTCCAGGAGAAAGCTCGAGCCCAGGGTGTAGCGCGGCCAAGGAGGGGCTGCCAGGAGGAGGTGTGATGCCGGCGGAGACCACTGTACATTTTCCTCAGCACTGACGTTAATTTTGTTAGTGCTCTGCTTGGAAGCTCCATAATTTTTGAATAATCTGCCCCAACCCTCCTTTTCTCATGAGCCCGATTATTTTTCATGCTTGATTTTGCTGAAGTAAGATTTTAATGGAGGGGGTGCATGTATGGCATTACAGTAGAAACCTTGGTATTTGGCAATTTCTGGCTTTGGGCCTATTTTCTGCATCCCTGTCTCATTTCACTTTGTTGTCTTAGTTTCCTATTGCTGCTGTAAGAAATTACCATGAGCTTAGTGGCTTACAACAACTCAAATTTTACTTCAAGGAAGAAAAAAATATTTGGGGGATTAAATCACTTTTCTAGAAGAGAAAATGAGCAGAATTTGGGTGCCTAGAAACCACTGAGAGTAGGCACAACACCCCTCCCCCAGTAGCCTCCAGGGTGAACGGCCCCCCTGGAATAGGAGTGGCCCCTGCAGGAGGGAGGCAACAGAGGCAGCTTCTCGGGCAGGAGAGGAATCCCAGGCAGTCTGGGAAAAGCCCTTTCTATAGCCATATATATACCGGGCAGTCCCCCCAAAATGTACACACACTTAACAGCTGATAGCTCAATTGACGTTTCTTTCTTTTCAGGTTTAACCCATTGGAATGAATAATGTATAATAAGTGTATATACATTTTTTGGGGACACCCTATATATATTTTTATGTCACATTGTGGGTAACACACACACACACACACACGCACTGCACAGCTGGCAGTGGCAGGGCTTCCTGGTGACTGGACAAAGTCAAGGCTGCTGGGAGAGAGGGGAAGTGCCCACTTCGGGTGAGTTTTCCTTATGTGGCTGAAATGGGAGGCACCTGGCAGCCTTCCCGCCCGAGCCGCCTGTGTGACAGGCTGATAAGGAAAGGAGAACAGCACCCACCAAGTCACTGGAGTCCAAGTGAGCGTCCTCACGAGAGGGCCTCCCTTATAAGGGGAAGGGTTAAAATAAAAACAAAGCACAACAGAGCCTGTCATATTATCTCGACAGTTAACAGTCACCCACAGATATTGTCCAGACATTTAGGAGTCCAAGTCAGAATTATTTGGCCTGTTTTTTTTTTCTTTGAAAAGATATCTGAACAATTTTACCCAAACCAGGATGGGCATATGAAGTTCTCAGATTTTTGTTGTTGTTGTTGTTGTTAAACCTCACCTGAGGATATTTATTTTCCATTGATTTTTAGAGAGAGTAGAAGGTAGGGAGGCAGGGAAGGGCAGAGAGAGAGAGAGAGAAACATCAATGTGTGAGAGAGAGAAAAACATCAGTGTGAGGGAGACACATCAATTGGTTGCCTCCAGCACAAACCTGCAACCCAGGTATGTGCCCTTGACCAGGAATTGAACCCACAACTCTTCGGTGCACTGGCCGATGCTCTACCACTGAACCACACTGGCTAGGGCAAAAATGGCAATGTAGGCCATCATTTATTGTTATCCCATTATACTGGGCACTGTGCAAAGTACAGTACAACTTTTTATCTATAATAGTAACAATTGTTCTGCTAGGTAGAAATCAGGTTTTCATTTTAAACTGAGGTACCTCAACAAGGTTAAGTAGCTCATTCAAAGTAAATGGTGAGTGGCTGAGCTGAGATTGAAGTCCAGACCAGTATAACTCTAAAATCTGTTCTCCATCCACTATGGCCACTGATGAGTAGCACAGGCCCCCCACCATCGCATCATGGGGTGCTTACCATCAGCTTCCAAGAGCAAATGCTTAGCACACACAAGGAAAACGCCAACCCATTCATTCCTCCCTGGCAAGATTCACCCAAGTTAAGTTTTCTCAAACTGCTCAGGGCCAGCCTAATGCCTCCGCCTTGATAAAGTAACCCCCACATGTAGAAAGTTTGAAGAACATGTATTCATTGGAAAGTGAGGTTTCATTGTACATAACTGTGTATAATAATACCGTACAATCTGTGGCCACTCCCATGCTAAGGGTAGGCTGCAAAGACACACAGTGTTTTAGATTATTGTAAGTGTTCATGTCATCATCGCACAAGGCTGGCTTCCCTTCACATAGCTGCCTCTTCACAGTCAACAGTGAGGTATCCCTTCTCTATCTCCAGAGATGTCACAAAAGCAACATCGCTTCAGAGAGTAACCAACTGGTCACCAAGACAGCCTGTTTGCCAACCCACAGGACATGTTAAAAGACAGTTGCTGAAGCCAAGAATCCATACGATTTAGTAGCACCTTCTCTAATAGAACATTTTTTAAAAATATGCTTTTGTTGATTTTTAGAGAGAGAGGAAGGGAGAGGGAGAGAGAGAAACATCAATCGGCTGCCTCCTGCATGCCCCCTGCTGGGGATTGAGCCCAAAACCCAGGCATGAGCCCTGACTGGGAATCGAACCAGGGACCTCTTGGTTTATGGGTCAACACTCAACCACTGAACCATACCAGCGGGGCTCAAATAGAACATGTTTTGTGTGCATCTTTCGAGACTTAAGCAAAGGTACAGCATTTGGGTATTGAAGATCATGACAAAGAAATGAACATTGCATGTTCCCTTAGTGCCCTTATTAAAATAATGGCTTCATTTATTAGAGAACTTAAGATTGCCGGGCACTATGCTGGATGCTTTACGCACACTGTCTTAGTCAACCCTCACGATGACCCTACAGAGACTGTAATATCATTACTTCTATTTTACAGAAGAAAGCAAAAACAAACGAAGAGCCAGATTAAGTAAGAACTGAAACGACAGCAGAAGACCTCGAGCCCAGGTTTTTGTGACTGTCCCTAAAGCCCATGTTCTTTTCCATGTGCCAGCCCACCGAGAGACCCAGAGCCGTCTGCAAAGAATACCAGCCAGGAGGAAATTCCGGCCTGGAGTGGGAAGGCTGACCGGTGTTACATGGCAGCATTGTGCAATTTTAAGGAAGGGAACACAGTGTCCTGAAGTTGCACAAAGAATGTAAACAAGACCAATGAAATCTCTCAGAATCGGTGCTAATCCCTGGCTGAAGTTTGATTCCAGTAAAAGCTTTTGTGCAGTGTTTGACTAGGTAGCTTGGCTCTCAAAATACTCAGAGTGGTGAGAGCAATGACTGAGTTTTGCAAGTGTCTGTGCATTTAAGGTAGTTTATTTCTTCCTAAGCAAACAGTTTCCGTGCTTATATTAGGTCTCCAATGCTTGCTGAGCTGTTTAAAAATTCCAAGGAAGACTGGAATTAGCTTTTACAAGGAAAATTCCACAGCTGACGTTTGTTGATGAAAATAATTTCGTGAGGTTTGATAGCATGGCCTTGGGAGTTCACAGTACATTCCAATGCCATCGACTCAAGATTTGTGAGCACGGATGGGTGGCAGTGGGAGGAGCTCTGTGAAGGACCCCAACCCCTGTGCCCCTTCCCACACAATAAATAAGCAGATCAAGGTCAAGACTCACAGAAGTGCTCCAATTGCTTCAGATGAAAAGGCTCCCATATAAAAAACATTCACACCTATTTGATCACATTTTATTTGTAACCAAGGCTTTAGGAAATCACAGGTACAAATGAATTCATAAAATGTACCATTTATGAAGTGTGTTAGGTTCTATATCTATTCGCGTATTTCATCCTGGCAACCCCTGTGAGTTGGTGGAGAAAAAGATTCTAGTGTCCATGGGACACACAAGGAAACTGAAATCTAGAGAGGTTAAGAGACTTTTCTCAGGGACACAGAGTAGCTGAGCCCGGATTTGAACCGAGGTTTCTCTGCATCACTTTGGAGTTCCTACTCCTCCGAGGCATCTCAGGAATCCTTGGGGAGTAGCAAGAGGGTGATTTTTATATGTAATTGGAGATTGCTTTTATTTTTTTACATGCCTGGTCCTTTCTTTCCCTTCATCATTCACATATCAAGGTTCCCAAAGTCTACCATCCACTATGCGAAGAAAACATAATTTATCTGAAGGTTACTTATTTTGAGCCTCAAGAATATGCCCACAATTTCCTGTACATTGAAGGATTCTTAGCTATTACTATTGAGTCCCTTCACGCTTTGTTATCTGGAAGATTTTGCCTTTCCAGACATAAAGTTATGAGTGGATATGCCTTTAAGATTGAACCTCTTGGCCTCTTTGACCCTGTGGGCCTCATTTGCCTGACCTCTTCCCAGCTGGGGCTAACGTCAGCTGGCATCATTTTACCCATTCTCAGGATTTTAGCGGGAAAAGAATGTAACATTATCAATATAAAAATAGGTTTGAATGTCAACGAGTGAGAAAAAAATGCAAAACAAGCTATAAATTTTAAACTGACAAGTAACATGAACATCAAGAAGTCCAGAAAATTTAGGTTTTTCACTAATTTACTGCTTAAAACACCTCTACTGTACTTTTAACATACATTTATTAGCTACCTATTTTTTAAAAATATTTTTGTAGAAAGGATGTAAATATAATACAGCCTTCTCTCTAGCTTTTTGGAAAGCTCCTTTGCACTTTACAAGTTGTTATTGGTAATACAGTATAAATATCCAGGATTGTTTTCAAGTTTGGGGAAAGCTCTATGGTCTCTCTTTCATATAGGAATTGTGTCAGGTGTGTTTACTATTTGTAATACTGCTACAGGTTTGTGTCCCATAAACATAGAAAGTCTGACAATTTCTCTTTCATGCAAATTCTATCAAAAAATAAAATATATGGCCCAGGCTAGTGTTCTCAGTGGTTAGAGCATTGGCCAGTGCACCTAAGGGTAATGGGTTTGATTCCCAGTCAAGGGCACATACCTGGGTTGCAAGCTCAATCCCTGGCCCCAGTCCAGGCACAGGAGGGAGGCAAACAATTGATGTGTCTCTCTCACATCGATGTTTCTCTCTCTCTCTCTCCCTCTGTCTCTCTCCCCCTCCCCCCCTCCTTTCTACTCCCTCTGAAAAGCAATGGGAAAAATATCCCCCGGTGAGCATTAACAAAAGAACTAAAAAATATAACAAAATAAAATATATGCATGGTGCACTTAGAATTAAATACTCTGCATTGCCAAGGTCATTCCCAGCTGGGGAGAGCTCCCTTTTGAGTGTCAGTGAGAACCTAATCCTCTGCTTAGCAGTTTTACACTTGGAGGACTAGAAGAATTTTCCACAGACACACTTCTGGCTCCACACATCTCAAACACGTTTCTCCTCACGCCCCACGTGCTCCACGCAGGTCAAATCATTCTCTGACTCTGCACATTCATGTCCTTGCACTGAGTACACCTGTTCAGTGGGCCGAGGGGGTATTCTTGGAAGTCATTCCTCATCAGGAAGGTTATTAATAACTCCATGTGATTTGGTCCGAAAACCACATAAATATACTCCATCTAACCCAAACTAAATATATCTCCAACTCAAACTCCATTAAAGCAAAAAACAGCCGGGCCCACTCCCAACACTAACACAAGGCAAATAGAAACAGAGGAAGTCAGGCTGGAATAAGCCAGCAGTCTTAATTTGTTGCTTCAATGTCTTACTTGCAAATTTTATAAATATATGACCTTTGAACCCATTCTTAGCCCCATCATGGGGACTTAGAAGAGGCCCCAGCAGATCAGGGACCCTGCAGCTTAAGCTTCAAGAGCTTCCCAGTAAACTGCCCTGGGGGTTACATTTCAAGGGACACCAGCAGAAGACAGAGAGGGCTCTGTGTCACGTGCCCTCCTCGGCACTGCGGGGCCTGCATAACCCCCAGAACGCCAGGACTCACAGGCCGCCTGAGGAATAAAAGACAGAGGAAGAATCCTAAAGTTCAGTTTAAGTGTTTGTCACAAAAAGCCCATTGGTGGACCCATATCCCTAGACTTCTTGAAACCAAACTTTGGAAAATATGTTGATGTCGTGCAGGCAGGTCACCCTCCTGCAGGTGGGGACGCGGCTCTCCTGAGGTTGCGGTGCCGGCTACATGGCTATGCACTTGTCCACATTGCATTGAGTACATTTAAAAGATTCATTTGCCCGGCCGGCTGTGGCTTAGCGGTTGAGCATCGACCTAGGATCCAGGCGATCTTGGCTCGATTCCCGGTCAGGGCACATGCCCGGGTAGCGGCCTCGATCCCCAGCAGGGGGCGTGCAGGAGGCAGCCGATCAGTGACTCTCATCATTGATGTTTCCATCTCTCTCTCTCCCTCTCCCTTCCTCTCTCTGAAATCAATAAAGATATGTTAAAAAAATAAAAAAAGATTAATTTGACTGCATGGAAATGATATCACAATCATTTTTTTTTTAATGAGAATAAAAGAAGAAAATGACACCGAATGATTGCCAAGCAATTTTTTTTTTTATTTTAAAAGCCCATCCCTATCCGCCCGCACTAAGCTCACATTCCATGGAACAGAGTTTTGGATATGGGGTTTGACATCATAGATAAAGCGTCAGACGGTCACACCAGGATCTGTCCTGTGCTGTACTTATTCATCCCACAGACATTGAGGGAACATCTACAGTGTGTGTTCTAGATGCTAAGGCGTGTGAGGGCACATTAGAAAAAAAAAAAAAAAAAGAGTCTTAATTCTTGTTGAAAATAAGGGAAGAGACCTTCTGGTTCTCCCTCTTCTTCCAGAACTTCTTTCTCTGTTCTCTTCAAATGTGAGTAAATCTTGTTAAGGGCTAAACCAGCCTTTGCGAGTCTCACATCTCAAGGATGTTTCTCAGGCCCGAGAGCTATCTTCGAAATGTAATCATTGAAGAGAATGCCCTACTTCCCGGCCACCTGACTCAAATTGCAAAACCCTGGTTTATGTCATCATCAGAGACTAAATATCCTTCCAGATCATTAGGCCACCTGCGATATCCCAGCTTGATGGGGGCACGCTGCCTTCCGGTCACGTTAGGTGGCTTCCTCAGCGCACCTAAGATTGACAATGCCATTGGAAGGCCTCCTGGAGAATCCTAGGGGTTTGCTGGCCTTTCCTCTTTGGTTAAACTGATCATTTTGCTTTTCCTTTTTCAAAAGATAAACATTAAGCAGCTCCTATTGAAAATCACTAGAAACGTTTGATAAATGTTGGAGCCTGGATAAGTTGTTTTTTCAATATGGTGCATGAAGTAGACACACCAATTGAAAATGTTATAGTTTACTCTGTGACGAGGCAATTTGTCATGCTTGGCATCTGCCAGGCAGCTTATACGCACATGGTGACTTTTGTTTCAACACAATAAAACTATGATCTTTGCAAAGACATGTCAGTGACCATTAGGGACACAAATATAAGTTAACGGTGTGTGGTGCCATCAATGCAGGCAATGAAACAGAAGTGGCCAAGAGGGAGGAGAGATGCTTCCACGATGGCTACGTTTGTGTGGCCGCAGGCAATGCCAGCCACGTTGGCACCTCCCTCCTCTGCCCAGCTGCTGGTGTTACAGACTCTAATGTCATAAATGTTAACATATGAAAAAACAAAGTGAATCTTCAACTAGCGGAAATGTGGCAGTTTTCAGAAATCCCAAGGCCTTGAGAATTCTATTTATCCTGCAGAGCTGGGGGCGTCCACCAGCTAAAAAGTTATGTCTATCTCTGCCCTTCCTGCCAGCCCATCTCCCCCTCCGGCAGTAACCCTGGAGATAGAGTTCAAGTCCCAGCCTTGAGGGAAAGCCAATCTAAAAAGGAAGAAGACAACAGTTATGTTTGAGTTTCCTGCCTGAACTACCACTGGGCTAATTTCTTCCAGATCACACTTCGTTTCCTGAAGCTCCTGAGCATGGGCGTATTTTCACAGCAAGGATACGGAGGCCCCTTTTCCAGGGCCTTGAACTTCACTTGAATTAGTATGAACATGCAGCTATTGCGAAACACTCCTCACATCTGATAAGGGCATTAAAATCTAATCCTATGAAAGTATTTTGCAGTTTTGTATGTTCGAGTGTGTGGTTATTTTTGCTTTGGGTGCCTTTTGTTTCTTTCTTTGTAATGAATTTATAAAGCAAACGGCTGTTTCATTCTGGTTGCACGCTCTCACGCAGCAGAGCCCCTCCCTTCCTGTTTTGTCCTGCTGCCTGGGACGGGATTCCCAGCTTTATGACAAAGAATATTCCCCCCCCCCCCAATTTGGAAGCAGGTAACAAGAACCTACACAGGAGGACAGGGCCCGACCAGGCCAGGATGCACGGGTCTGCAAGGAATTTGCTCGAAGCTCTGGAAGAGAAAGTCACCTTGTGGGGGCTCGGTGCCCATCCCAGTCAGAGCCACCAGGGGTGAGAATGAATCAGCCCCCTGTATGTCTCTGCAGCCACCACAGAGCCAAGGAGGAGCCAACTGGCCGCCGGGCCCCTGTCCCTCCACCCTCACCCCTCACTCCTGACTCCTGCACTGGGCGGGAAAGGGCAACACCTCTGCGGGGCACCTAGCAAGCCCTGCCTCTCATTTCTGACCATGGGATCCTCCACTTTCCCCCTCCACTCATCATGCAAGCTTTCAGATACTCTCACGTGTGGGGGTGATTTAGGGGGGAAAGCCTTGTTTTCCATTCCCAACTGCTCTGCGCAGCACCGTGGAGGCCTGGACTTTCCCACCCACTGGCGGGACGTGGGCGGAGTGTCCTGCCAGAACCAGTGGCCCTTTGCTGGGCCAGCACTATTGAAATGAAAAGCATTCCTTTAGAAGAGCAGACCTTGGATCTAAATAAAACGTCATTGCTGTTCCACAGTGCTCTGTTTATGTACATGCATCTTTAGCAGCTGCTCATGTTAACTAGCACAATCTTCTTAACATAACTACTTAACTTTCTAGATAGATGCTGATGCTTCCTTAGTGGATTTTGTCTACGAGTTTTCTTGTGGTCGGTGATATCGCCACCGTCCCCTGTTGGATGATAAATGTCTACAAACATTTTGTGCAAATTACATCTTCATCATGAACTTCCTTGAGAAGCAAACAGACGGCAATAAGCTTTCCATTAAGCATGTACTGTTTTAAAAAACCATGTTGTCGAAAGAAATAGCTGTGGATTTAGACCATACGATAAATGACAGCCACTGCAGGAGAGCGTGCAGGGTGCTTCGTATTCGCTCTGTGGAAGAAAGGAAGGTTCAGCTTCTGTTTTCTGCACGCCGTTCAAGTATAGCTAACCTGTAATTTCCCACGTTTCCCGCTGACCTTGACGCTTGGCAATGTCACAAGGCTGTGGCACAGACCACACAGTACAAGTGGCAGGCACACTGAGCGGCGGGCCGCATCAAATCCCTCCCCAGAGGCCGAGAGACTTGCAGGAATGATCTGTCCCTGGGCACTTGTGTCTGAAAGCTCATCTGACTTCAAGCCTCCCACACACTGTCCTTAAAAAAGAGGAGATGGCTATGTTGTGTCTGGAAAGGGCCAGGGATACACACTGAAGAGAACTGTTTCACTGCACGTGCGTCTTGCTTTGAATAAAACCTTGGAGAAGCCAAAGCTGTATTACTGGTCTATCTTCCCATTTCTGCCCCTTCCCCTCTTTTCTTCAGTGGCATGATTGCTACTTTACCAGAACATATAATATATAGATACCACACTTCAATCTGTGTCCTTACCCTTGTTTTCGCCTTAGCTCTACAATTAATATGGAACTGTATCATTATATATTATATTTATACTGTATTCATATATACAATAATTGTATAATTGTGCCTGCCTAATTATGTAATACATAATATATAAATAATATAATAATATAGTGTAATAATATATTACCAAAAATTGCATCATAGAATACATTTCCACCACCAGTCCTCTTGCTGACGTTTTCCCAGGTGTCGCTTTGTTAGATAAAGTTCACCCCCTGCTGTACACGTGTGCTGTGTCCCCTGAGCTGTGGCACATGGAAACCGTTCCCTTTAACCTTGACACCTCAAGGACAGCTTGGCTGGACAGACAGTCTCTGCCTCACTTTCTTGCTCCTAAGTCTCTTCAGAGTGCTGCCCCCCTGTTGACTGGCTTTGTAACTTGCTCCCGAGAACTCTGGTGCTCCTTTAATATTCTTACCCTTGTAAGTAATTTGACCTTTCAGCTTGGAGGCAAAAACCCAGCCTCTTGCCACTACGCTGGGGGGTATGGGAAGCCTCGCCCTCTGGGTGTCCTAACCTTGGGTTTCTGGCTTCCTCCGGTACTCCTGGTGGAGGGTGGTGTCCTCCAGGTGACTCAGGTCCCGCATGGGCGCTCGGCCCCATCCCCAGCTCCTCCTAGTGCGCCTTCCCCTCCCGCAGAGGCAGGAAACCTAGAGCCACGTTTCCTAGACTTCCTCGCAGCTGGGCCTCTAACCGTGGATTAGGTTCCACTAGTTACACGCGTTTGCGTGAGATCGGAAGTGGGAGCTGAAGCCAAAGCCACCTCCTGCTGGCTTGGCTGTCACCACTGGCAGTCGTGTCCGTGGAGACACTGGGTCTCTCTAAAGCCGGGTCTCAATGTTCAGTCACTGACTTGACGGGTGTGGAGAGATAGTTAGGGTGGGGGCGAGTCTCGGATTTCGGCTGAAGCAGCGTGTTCTCACAGTCAGCACTCCTGAGTCAGCCCCCGATGTCCCACCTTCGAGGGGGTGGCAGGTGGGGGCAGCCTCACGTGGGCTCGATGTGGTAAACACCGGCTTCTCTGTGTGCAGGGTCCTCCTAAAATAGCTCGAGTGGTTTCTGTTTCCTGCAACTGAACCCTGCCGATACACACTGTTTTCCTCTTTCCCACTAACTGCTGGTCTCTGCAACTGCCAGCCCTTTAATTCATCCTTGAAGCTCTCCAATGAAGGCTTGAAGGCCCCCTCGCTCCCATCTCCCTTACCCGGCTTTATTTTTCTTATTGTCACTCAAAGAATATTAATTGGCTGAATGTCCACCCTGGCTAGAGTTTAAGCTCCATTAGCACAAAGACTGTGTTTTGTTCACTTCTGAACAGCTCTCTCACACTGAGAAGAGTACTGGCAAAGGAAGGAACTCAATGAGTAGAGTTGAATGAATGAATCTACTTCTCTTAACAGAACCCTACTACTAAATTAATGTATCAGTAATAGACTCATCAATAATATACCCTCAATAATGCCTCTGCAAGGAGCTTTCACCTAGGGCTAGAAAATCCTATGAATCCCAGAACTGAATTTAGGGTGACCCACTCCTCCCAGCTTGCCTGAGACTTTCCAACGTTAGTGCTAAAGTCCCATGTCCTTCAGCCCTAGGCAAAGCAAGATGATTGCTTCCCCTGATTAAATTCACGAGATGCTCAAGAAAGGCATTTGGAATTACGTTACTTTAAATCAATCTTGCAAATAAAGTTTGCAAACACGAATTAAGCCAGCCTGTGGTTTCCTTTCCATATCATAGCCGTGTTGCAAATGATCCCCGGAGCCACCAGGTGGAATTGGAGCAACGGCTTTGGGCTGCATTTTACATGCTTACTAAAATTTCTATTACCCTGAATATGTCAGGGCTCAGGCTGTGAAATGCCTCTGTATTTCCTAGTTACATTAAAAACACAGCTCATTCTGAAATCCCTCTGTATTTCCTAGTTACATTAAAAACACAGCACATGAGCTCCCCAGGGAGAATGCTGCAGTGTTCATGTACCAGATTGTGCAGGGAAGGCCAGAGACGTCCAAGTTTATCATCTTGTTAGGAGACAGAAAAGCAAACTCTGTAGAGAATATTCTCAATGCGAAGTCTAGGGATGACTAAAGCCTTAGCCGTCACTCACCACAAGGAACTCACCCCCCTCTAGCTGATAACATTATCCTGAAACTCCAGACACCGTGTTCAAGTGCATTTGCTGGATTCAAAATGCCAGCGTCTTTGAAACGGCGCATTAGAGGGAACACGGCGAATCTGAGCGTCTCAGATCCTCGGCCCAGGCTCCTGGCAGATGGGCGGGACAGAGCGGTTTTCTACTTCCCTGATGATTCATGTGGATAGATGTTTGGGTGTTTAGATTTTCAAATGTTCTTCTCAACCAAAACTGAAACTCAGAGATGCGATCAGCCTGGAATTTTTTTGCACCTGCAAAAACAGTCGTGTTTCTAAAATCAACTGTTTTTGCTGCAGGGCCTGCTGCACATGACAGCGGGGTTTGTCCAGTCATGTGTGCAGGAAAGGGGCTGCCCGGTGGTGGCGGCGCAGCCCAGCACCATCCACCCTGCAGGGCCAGCAGCCTCTGCTCGGACACGCTTACAAAGCAGATACAGAGAAGCCGACAGGCCCTCCAGAGGGCAGAGGGCTGGGAGGAACGGGAGCTCGCAGGTCGCTTCTCCGCTTAAGAAACCGGCCGAAGGGCTCCAGAACATGGTCTTTGCAGACTGTGTGAACTGAAAGGCCCCACGTCTTGGTCCTTCCACAGCATGATGCAAGTTCTTGGATAGACTTAACATTTTTGCTAAAACCAGCTATTAGGCCCAGCCACTTCCTTCCTCCTGGGCACTATTTTCAGTAGCAGAGACAGGAGCTCCTGCACCTGTTGTCACTGTGGCCACAGAAGCAAACCTCTACAAAGCCCTCCTTTGCCTGCACAGCAGGGCCAGCGATGCCCAAGCTGAGGCACGGGGTTGTCTCAGTGTCCAGAGGGCTGGCTGGGGCCCAGAGGCCAGGCAGCCTCGGGAGGGAACATCTCACCCACCATCTTCTCATGTCTCCTGACCGGAATTTGTGCCCAGTCTGGGGGTCTCCTCTCCAGGTCCTCGGCTTATTGTGTTCCTAAGGGGTGCAGCCAAGGGTCCCAGCCCTGTCCTTTTGGTGAGATGATCCCATGGGAGTTGGAGGAGGCCTTGGGGTGACTTCCTCCTATGTAGCCAACCTCAGTCCACATGTTGGGAAGTCAGTGTGGCTGAGACACAGCCCTGAGAAGCATACAGTCCTGTGGACTGTGACACCCTGGGGGAGGGGTCCACTGCAGCCTAGGAACAGATGGGGAGCTGGCTCCCTGCTCCCTGGCTGGTCAGATTCAGGTCCCACCAGTTCTGACCATCCAGGCCCAGGCTCTGCCACAGGATGGAATTTCAGGATGAAGCAGCTGAACACCTCCATTCTCCTTCCAAATCAAAACTGGTACCGAGACACTGGATAGCTGGCACTGCATGCCAGGGACCCATCGTGGCTACCTGCTGGCAGGCCTCTTCCCAGCATGCCTTTTGTCCTTCTTCAGGAGAAATTTGGCAGAATGGTGGGGTTCTTACTTTCACCTTTTGTCTGGGTCTGTTTGTCCGTAGCTAGAATAACAGGGGGCTTTGAAAACCTAATGAATGCAACATTCAAAGAAGGGCCTCAGGCAAATGGAATGTCTAATGTCCCGTGTCTCTGGCTCCAAGCAGAGGCCCTTTGGGGCTTAACATCTTTTTCATTCACTTGCAAAATACTCCCCAAAACTCAGAAGTCCTGAAGCCAAATCACAAATCTTCCTGTTCCTAACATTTTCATCTCAAAGCAGTTACTTGATCATTTAGTATACTTTAGATTCAGGGGGAAGAAAAGATAATATTTCAGGTTTTAATTTCCAACGGATTTGTGCTGCGTACATTTCTTATCCGTGACTATTTCTTCTCTAAAAATACACTTAAATAGACTGAACACCTCCTTTGGCACATACTCCACCAGAACATGGAAACTATGCTCTTATTCAGGCTCGCAAAGGGTGATCTGGAAGGACGTGCTGGGTTCTCTCAGCCTTACGGTGAGGCAAGAGTCCTGCCCCTAGAGTCAGTTCACAGCTGACAGCTGTGCAATGCTCCTCGGTATCAGGGAGGGGCCTAGGTGCTGGCTGCAGAGAATGGAGACCATTGTCCCAATGGTTGTCACACTGTGCTTGCTACTTAAAACACACCCACATACACACACACTCGAGCCCATCGTAAACGCGTATCAGCTCACACAGATGCCAGCCGAGGAAGCACGTGTCCCTGGTACTTCCTCTAACGGACAGCAAGGTCTGAGGCATGAGCCCGTGACATGCCCCATGGGCTTCTCTTCCTCATGGGGACTGCTGGCAAGTAACCCTTAGAAACAACACAGCCTTTCTCTGAAATAATTTCAACATGATTCTGTTTCATGGCCTTCTTAGCCATAGGTGATCTTTAGTACTTTGTGCGTTTCCAAATTCTGAGTTTTCTTTCACCTGGCAAGGTTCTAGGGGAGTCCAGTTATGACCACAGAAGTGGAGGAAGCAGGGGGGATGGAGTTTGGGACCAGCAGAGCTGCTGAAAGGGGGACAGGGAATAGGGGCTACCTTTAACCCTTCCATCGCCAGGCTATGGGACTCAGGGCTATCATCTGTTGTAGTCTCTTTAAGCTTCTTTTAAAACAGGGTGATTAAAGAAAATGATTTAGATATAAGTCACAAAGCCCTGGGAGAAGGGTAGGGCCTGAGAGCACAGTGATGAGGAGGCCGGGAGCACCCCTTTCCTCCTCCTGATACCCCTTTTCACTAAGAAAGTGAGGTTTTCCTGTGAAACAGAGGCAAACACACGGTCAGCAAAGCGCTCCTCACAGAACCGGCCAACGACCACCAATACGTGGCATTTCAACCCCAACGCATCCACCGGTAAAACGCTTCGGTTAATTTTTGTTCAGGGCTGCAGAATTTTATGGCCACTAATTATATCTGCAACCTCACACCGAGAGGGACATAAAAATAGCCCTTTGTCCTTTCACTGACGGAGCCTTTTCAAATATTAACCTAGCAATCTCCTCCGCACCCCTGGGGTGGTGGGTAGCAGCTCAGTGTCAGCACCCGGGCTCCACAGGCATCGTGGGAGCATGAGAGGCCGTGCAGCGGCTTCCCCACGGCCAGGGCTACACCCTGACACGCCGAACAGGTGGTGGAGCCTGGGCTCCTTCAATTCCCATTTCCCTCTTGAGAAGACGTGCCCTAAGTTCGGAGACTGGTGTCAAAGGCCCCGGGTCCCAGAAAGAAGATGGACTTAGGGTAGAAACCCAGCAAACCTTTCCTGTTCTTTTTTTTTTTTTTTTTTTTAATCTTCACCCTAGGATACTTTTTTCATTGATTTTTAGAGAGAGTGGGAGGGAGGGAGAGGGAGAAAGAGAGGGAGAGAGAGAAATATCTATGTGAGACGGACACATCGACTGGTTGCCTTCCACACACACCCCAACCGGGGCTGGGGATCCCACCTGCAGCCCAGGTATGTGCCCTTGACAGGGAATCGAACCTGCAACCCTTTGGTCTGCAGGCTGACACTCTAACCACTGAAAGCCATTTCCTGCCAGGGCCATTTCCTGTTCTTGAAGATGTCTTGCCCGTGGGCCTGTTATGTGACATAAATACAGAATTTTAGTTATAGGTAAAAGCCTCTGGATGAGAACAGGAAAAACACAGGGGTGGGTGGCACATGCTCACAGCAGAGAACAGTGGAGTGGTGAGAAGACTCCCCCCATCGTGACACCAGATTTGGGCTTAACTCATGCCCTTGACTCTCACTATCTCACCTTGAGTAAAAGCATTTGATGACTGTGGAAGGTAACTCCTATAAAATACCCAGCCCAGCGAGCCCTCAGCAGAGGCCATTTGTATCCTCACAGGAGGAACCTCCGGGGTTTGTTGGGTTGGAAAAGGGACAATGTTTTGGTTCCTAAGAAGAAACAATCCTTTGCCAGTCCCGTCCCGCGACGGGGCTCGAAAGCACATACAGACAAAGCCAGGCGTGATGCCCATTAAAAATTTAACCATATATCATATTCATTTATTATCAGTCCACAGGATAATTTGATTGCTACATGAGCTCATAAAAGCTTTTTCACCTTTACAAAATTAAAAAACAATGTGCCACAAGGATGTAATAACAACTGCTGATAAACAAGAAAAGGAATCTTAAAATTATAAATTTGCTGTAGAAAAGATAAAAAACAATTTCATTTCATTTAGAATTTTACCTTGAATAAAATACTCCCCTGTATAAAAAATAAAAAAGCTTGCTCTGGTTAGAATTAGAGTATTTTTTTTTTTTTTGTCTTCAAATCTGGGGATTTGCATAAGGTCTCCAAGATGGTTTTCCTTTGTACCGCGTGGCATTCAAGCATAGCAGATTAGAAAGACTCTCTCTCTCTTTTTAAAGCAGTCTTAACACGGGGCATCTGTGTAGAAATTCATTTTCCTCTCCTCCTGGGGGTGTGGAGCACAGCCTCGGAGGGGGCGCCGGAGGGAAGGAGCGGGCGGGCGGGGAAGGGGCTGTGCTGGGAAGGAGGCAAGGGCATGAGAAGGTCTACCTGTAAGTGCTTTACGTAAGGTGCAGAAGCCGACGGCCACGTCGCTATTACTGCCCTATGTACATATTCACAAGAATAAAAAATTCCAGCTAGTTCACATTTTCTCCTCTGTTCCGAGGCACCCGCTCCACCGCTGGCCTTGACCGCAGGCAACACAGCAGCACCTTGCTGCTCGTGTGGGTGTTGGTCCTATGACGTCCTTGAACTTGAGGGAGCAGCCCTGGGAGATCCAGCAGGCTCTAGAGACACGTGTCTACCGATGGGCCGGAGTCCTGAGTTAAAGAGAAGCTCCAGTACTGGAGTTGGACACAGCAATCAATGTTCTATGGTCAAGGCTTTTTCCCTTAGATTTGTCTAGAATAGGTGTCAGAGAGGAAAATAAAATACAAACAAACAGCGACACAAAGCCAAGAAATCCCAACCACCAGGGGAAGTCGGAGGCTTTAACAGCTCTTGACGCGGGCCTGGGCGAGATCCGACGTCTTCTTGATGACGCTGGCCCGGGTCTCCCGGTCGGGCCGGCTGCTGCTGGGCGCGGGGCTCACGGGGGACGACAGGGAGTGGTCGGGGTACGGGGGCCAGGAGCTGCTGAAAGGCATCGGATAGTTCTCTTCCTTGATGGTGACCTGGAGGTCGGGCTTGTTGGAGGTCACGAAGGTCGCCATGCTGGGCAGCAGGTAGGTGCTCCTTGTGCCCATGTTGCTGAGGTACTGTTTGCCTTCGATGTTCCTCTTCCGCCAGGGTGGCCGTCCCTTCCAAAGAAAAGAATTAAACTATATATTTTTCTCTGCCTTCCACTAGATGGCTTTTTAAAAAATGCATCACTGCCCTGGCCGGTGTGGCTCAGTGGCTAGAGCGTCGGCCTGCGCACCGGAGGGTCTCAGGTTCGGTTCCCAGTCAAGGGCACGTACCAGGGTTGCAGGTTCCATCCCTGCCCCCGGTGGGGGTGCATGTGGGAGGCAACCAGTCGATGTGTCCCTCTCACATAGATGTTTCTCTCTCTCTCCCTCCCCAACCCCTCCAGTCTCTAAAAATCAATGAAAAAAAAATACCCTCACTCCTCACTCGAGGATTAAGAAGTAAAATATGTACCACCGTCCCCACGTGTTGGTGTTTAACTGAATTGTGGGAGGAACAGAAGTTTAGCAACTCTGCATCCCTCAGCTGAAACCCATGCCCAGCTATTCATGCCCCGAGCAGAGGTTTCTCTTCCCTTTTTATCAATTCCCAGTTGCCACCTCCCAGAAGTACAGCCAAGGCTGCTCTGCGATGGCAGGAAAACAAGGCAGCAACTTGGTTTCTGGTTCCCCTCTCCTCCCACTGCCCAGCCTGGTCATTAGGGAGGTGCTGGGCCTCGGTGGCTGGTCGTCATGGAGAACTGGTTCCTCACTGACGGCCCAATCCAATCTCTGAGTCAACTAGCATTTTCAGAGGAAGGGAAGTGAGGGACTCAGTACCCAACAGTGAACACCCCTTGATTGCTTTCAAATGGGTGCCCCTCAGAGCTCCAGGGTGCAAAGCAAATAGCTGACCTCAAGGGTAGCTTCCTTCAGAGAAGGAGCTGGAATTCTGACCTTGAAGAAACAGGGTCAAATGTCTATGAGCACCCACACCTCACACTGCCTTTTCAGAATTCCTGGACTATACTTGGAAGTATTTAGTGCACTGGGAACCCAGTAATTCAAACAGGCATTAGTCAGTCTCCCTCTCTCCCTCTCCCTCTCTCTGCAGACACAAAGCAGGCTTAAGCAGGAATGTTTTCCATCCCCATTACAGCCACTTCCTGCCATTGTGTGAGCCCAGCCTCGAGCACGGAAACAAAGGGAAGCAGGTGACTCAGAATCCAGACTGAACACACACCTGGCCCCTGCGCAGAGCTCGCAGGGGGAGGGGACTCAGGTGCCCCTGGAGTTGCTTCTGCTTAGCACTTTCTGACCTCGACCTCTGGCCATTGCTTTTGGTCACTGGGACATTCTATTTCTGCCTGTGAATTAGGCTGTTTACAGTGGTAAAAACATCAGAGTTTCCTGGCCTGGACTTCAGTTTCCTTTTCCTGCCCTCACAGCCTCTCTCTCTAATGGTAATGTCAGTTCCCAAAGCTTGATTTTATAATTCAAAACCCCAAAGTACGGCAAATTTTATGTTCCATATACCTAACCACAAAAAAAAAAGATCCAAAAGTAAAACTCATGATCAGAAGAAAAGAAAGGTAGGTAGGAGCGTGGGGCGGGGCCCGCTTACTTACCTCGGTGCCCTCCTCATCACTGGGCACGCTGTCCGTGGTTTCGCTTTCTGTTCACGAGAGAAAAACACAGGGTGTCATTCCTGCCACATACACAGTTTCGAGGCTCAGATAGTGTTTAGAAAATGTACCAGCACATCTTTTTCCAGAAGAGAAATGGGTAACTGACCTCACAATCTTAGACCCCTTCCTAAGGTCAAACACTTATACCTGGGGGATGCGAGAGTGATGGCGGCCCTTCAGAGATGGGTCTAAGAGCCGAGGAGTGGCTCACACTCCATGGACCAGGCTGTTTGTTCACAGCCACCACTTCCCAGGATGGGGTGCTGGTCACTGCTTTCTGCTCCCCATGCCCCCAGCTGCTCCAGCCTCCCCACCAGGCCTGGTCCTCACCACTGCTCTCTCCACAATGGCCCACACTGGTCCACTCCTCTGGTTCACATCAATTCGTTCACTATGTCCCAACTCAGGGCCTTCCTACATCACCCCATTCACTCAGATCCCTCCTTGACATCACTCCCCCTTGGTACTGATATCTTAGGTTTGTACGTTGTATCTTCCACGCAGGTCACTGTGTGGAGGGGAGCAGATTCCAGGGTAGCTGCGACGACCCTTATCCTGGTGTTGACCTTCATGTGGGATTCCCTCCTTGGGAGTGTGGGGACACCTGTGACTTGCTTTAAACCAACAGACAACAGCGAAGGTGATGGTTGTGTGTGATTAGGTAACGGGAGACTGAGACCTTGGTTTTGAGGAGATTCCTTCCGTCACTGGCTTCGAGGAAGCGAGCAGCCATGCTGGGAAGGTTCATATGACAAAGAACTAAGGACTGCTTCCCTCCAACAGGCAGCCAGAAACTGAGGCCCTAGAGTGACACCTGCAAGGAGCTATGTTTACTGTACCCCACACTGTGTGAGCTGGGACGCAGACCCCCCCCCTCTCGATGCTCAGATGGGACAGCAGCCCTGGACCCACCTGGACTG
The DNA here is from genome assembly GCF_964146895.1 of Miniopterus schreibersii. Taxonomy (NCBI): domain Eukaryota; kingdom Metazoa; phylum Chordata; class Mammalia; order Chiroptera; family Miniopteridae; genus Miniopterus; species Miniopterus schreibersii. Next base: position 7,459,116 of record NC_138102.1, read on the forward strand.
CAGGTCTGTGCTGAGATACCCTGAGCTCAGCCAGGCCTGCGCCCCTGATCCTCAGAAGCGGCGGATAATACCATGTGCTGTTTGAAGCCACGGAGTGTGTGGTTAGACTGTTACGCAGCCATAGATAACGAATTCTGCTCCCATCTTGATTCAGCTGCCAGCTGCGAGCCACTGCACTGAGCTGCCATTTCCTTGTCTGCCAAACAGGAGGTAGCTCCTTACAAAGACGGTTGTGTGATGAGCGAGGGGGGTGCAAGACCAGGCCCGGGCGGGGCCTGGCACGGGGCACGCACTCGGACTCGGTCAAGGTGACTGCGCCCTTGAACTGAGCTCTCAGCCTCAGTCAGCACTTGATTTGCACATGCTAGGTTAACAGTCAAAGTCAACAGCTAGTGATTATAAGTCACCTGTACTTAGAATACAAGATTTTTTAAAGTAAAAAGGTTTTCATTTTTTTAAGTAAAAAATTTTACTTTTTAAGTAAAAAAATTTTTTAAATTATAAGTAAAAAAATTGTGTGCAGTTGTTCAGTGTTCACAGCTGTCAGAAATCAAAGTACAAAGGGTAGAACTTCTGAACGACACAGACCCTTAGAGACGCCGAAGGCTGGGTCATTCATTCTGTAGACAAGGCCTGTAGAGCGACAGTGAACACTCACAGAGTGCCCGAGCCAGGGCCGGGCCGGTGCCGTGCACGGAGGACTCCTTCAGCCTTCACTCGGATTCTACATTAGGAGCAGCGCCTACCACCCTCCCATTAAGCAGACCACGAACATGATCAGAACGTCAACTGCCTCTAGGTACCCAGTTTTCAACTTCAGGGAAACAGATGGAGACCAGAAGAGACACACATGTTCTGAACTCCTGTTTTCGCTGACCCAAATGTGAGCTGAGAGCATGTTTCTAAATTGAGATCAATGCTCCTGGAGTAGTATGAAGACTCTCCATGTTGGCAAACGGAGATTTCCGATGTGACTGCTTAAAAGAATGGCCTGGAGTGCCTTCAGCCTAAGAGCAGGAGCTGCTTAAAGCGCCAGCCTGAGGACCCAGGACCCTTCTCTCTAGGTAACAGTGGTTCTCAAGGCCACCTTTGAACCACTGGCAGAAAGTGCTTTGCTGGGGGTGCTCATGCCATGTTCTTGGTTTTACTCCACCATTATTGCCACTTTCAAGATCCACTCTTATCCCACAAACGAGCTCCCTGCAGCTGCTGCTTCCAGATCAGTGTTACCACCAAAACATCAACACGAGTTATTTCATTTTCTCTTTCGATTACTTTAGATTTGGTTTTTTATTTACTATGAATACAATAGGAAAAAAATTGAGAGTTGCTTCCCCAGCATGGTCTGAATAAGTTCTGAGAGTAATAACAGGTACACAGGTAATTCATTTCATTTTTCTGGTCCCAGTTTCCCTGAAAGCTACTTCGGTGAGAGGGAAGGGGAGGTTTGGGTTAGATAATCCCAAAGATCCTTCCTCCAGAGCCGCAGTTCAAGGAAGGCACTCCTCTTAGGTTCCCACTACACTTCAGCCCAGTTTTCACTAGCCATCTCAGGAACATTATTGGGGGTCATGGGGCACAATATGTTTTACAATAAAACCTTTCCACGCTCTGACATCCTGGGACATTTTCTGGAAGGTTCTTTTTCAACAAGTTTTATGAAGGTTGACGAGGATTTCTTTCCCTCTATCATTTGCTCAATTAACTTTCACTAGAAGGCTCCATTAAAAGGCTTTGTTCGATTTGGAATTGTCTTCATCTCAAAGAATCTTTATCTCTGTCCCTCCCAACAGAATGCAGTGGTTTCCATTAAGACCCAAATCTCTACCGCAGGTGTTGGCCAGTGGGCAACCTCTGTTCTCTTGGTATAAACAGTTAGTCCTTCGTATCATGCCTATAACTGGTTAAGTCCTTCGTATCATGCCTATAACCAGTTAAGTCCTTCGTATCATGCCTTCTTCTCCAGCTGGTCTCCACCCTTACATCCCACCTGCTCCAAAACACCCTTGTGGCTTTCTTTTATGACACTATCAACAACCTAATAGCATCTTGCTATGGTTCCCAAGGTCTGGCTTTGGGACATCATTCCCCAGGATGGAAGTTTTACGAATCCAACACCAACTTTCTGCTGCCTTAAAACACCCAACACAAGTACTTCCGCTCAAAGAAACCGTCTCTTTTCTTGCTTACCAACCTATTTAGACCAGAGAGAAGACAGACCTGCAAAACCGAATGTGGTCTTTATGATCGTGCTGGGATTATATTTCAGTGATAGGGAGGGGGGAAAACAGCTGGCAACAGCCTCCAAATACCAGTTTCCTGAACAAATGAATGGAAGTGGTTAGAGGAGGTTGAAATTCAGTTGAATAATTGAAACCAACACAAACACCCTGTCGTGGAAACAGGCAAACAGCCAATCCCACCGGGGAACATAAAGGTAGAGAGGTGAATACAGCCAAAGAAACTGCCTTTCCCAGCAGCACGCTCTAAGTCCCGGACTAAATAAGACTTTAACCAGCCATGGTCAGTAACGAGTACGTTTCTTAGGTGTCTGTAGCTCTAGAAAAGTAGCAATGATGGAACATTTTGGCTCCAACCAATAAGCCTCCCTCCAAAGGACTTTGGAGAATCCAAACAATGAAAACAATGGCAAGAACTAAAGGCCAGACTCCCACAAAACCCCCTCGCTGCCCGCCTGGCACTGAAGTCCTCCTATTCAAGTCTATGCAAATGTCCTGAGACAGGGAATGCAATCTCCATTTCTCCCTGCTGTTCTCAGGATTCTCCTGCTAACGCAAGATGCCACAGCCCGCAGATCAGCAGGAAGAGGTCTTTCCAGAATCCCCGAGAAGACCTCGGAAAAGCCTTACTCGGCACATAAACAGAGAAGTCTATTCTAAAGTGCCAACCCTTTAAAAAAAAAAACCGCATGGGGAGTAATAATGCAGCACGATCTAGCAGCTGCACACTTTAGCCACAGCCATGTAAACGTGAGCAGAGCCCTTCCGTGTTTCAGGCTTCAGTTATCTCTACTGTGAAACTGAGGCAGGAACTTTCAGCTCGGCCTCCTTCGCTGGGTCTCTGAGATCACAAGATGCAGGTGTGTCCTAAGGGTGAAGCCCCTCATGGCTGTTCCAGGCAGCATTTGGGTGGAAGGGCTAAGAGCAAGCCTCTGGCATAAGCTCCATGTGCCACCTGTTATTCACCCCTGGCCACACTGCTTTCCCATATGGGCCCTGGATTCCTGATTTCAAAGAGGGAATCGTGATGGTACCCAGGCAGACGGATTACTCTCATGATCACTAAGTCGATGGGTGCCAAGCATCCACACAGTTCCCAGGGCACAATAAATATACAAGAAATCATGGCTGTTAATACTGGGACTGGCAAACCCCAACGAGGGACTTACACGTAGGAGATCAAAATATGCTTGATGATTAAGTAACTATGACAAGCTCATCCTGCTTGACAGATTATAAGCTTCCTGTGGCCAAGGTGGCACTCGCACTGCTTTAGTGTTCCTGGCACAAAAGATAGGACCTTGAGGACACTGCGCCACCTGAAATAAGCCAGGCACAAAAGGACAAATACTGGCTGATTCTACTTAGCTGAGGTGCCTAGAGTAGCCAAATTCACAGAAAGCACAATGGAGGCTGACAGACACTGGGGGTGGGGGGAAGAGATAATTAGAGTTTAATGGGGTCTCAGTTTTGCGAGATGAAAAGTTCTGGAGGTGGGTGGTGGTGGACGCACTTAATGCCGCTGAAACAGCAAAATGGGTCAATTTTATTTTATGTATATTTTACCACAACTTTTTAAAAGTCAGTTAAAAAGAAAGTTGGGGTTCAGGTTATGTAGTGACTGATAACTCACAAACAACCTGTCACTGGGGCGGCCCCCTAATGGAAGGACACTCAGTTTGGCAGCCTATGAAAGGACACTGGGAAGAATTCCTGACCATTTACTAGAGCCGACTATAGTTACCCATAACAGGGCCTTTGCTTCATATTTTTAATGTTCACAAGCAATAACATTGACTCAGAATTTAAATTTCCTAATTATAATCAAGTCCCCCCCAAATTAAATGGAGATCATTGGGAAAAGAGTATAAGCTGATGTAATGGTGGTCAGGAAAAGGACCCATTGCTATTTTGTAAAAATGGAAGAACCAACTGGGTCGGGCTCTAATCCCATGGCTGTCTGGGCCAGTTCCTGCATCGACGCGGCCATTCATTCCCTGGGGAATCAGAAGTGGGCTGTTACCTGGCCCCATCAGAAGCTGCACTCAACAGAAAAAGAAGAGGAATGTATGTGGGAGTCACAGGTTCCAAACCTGGGGGGATGCAATGGGGCTGAAGGTCTGAAGGTTGGGGTCAAGTCCTGACCCAAACACTGACTGACCCTGTGACCAGGAACAAGTATCTTCACTGCCAAAGATGAAGGAACTGGAGAAAATGATCCCTAAGGTCCTATCAGCTTGGTCAAACTCAGATTCCACTGCAAATAGCCGCCTGAATTTCTGAGAATTTGTGCAAATAAAATAGACTCAGATGAACTATTTTTCCAAAGAAATCTTATTATGTGTTAGTCATGCATGGAAATGTTGTGGGTGATCAAGCAGAGACACCCTGTGACCATGTCTTCTGAGAGCAAAAGTGTCCAAGACATGCTGGTCGAGAAAGTGAACCCAACAACAATTCCCGGGAGAGAGGGGAGGCTCTTTGCTGCGTAGAGACTTAGCCCTGGACTAAAGGACTCCCTCCCCTGCTCCTCGCTCAGTGCCAGAGCTCCCCTCCCACCCCCTTACCTGCGTAGGAAGACACGGGGGAAATCTGCAGAGGGTATAGCTCGCTCATGCTGACTGGCTGCTCATCACTCTCGGTGGTCACCTCTACCACTTGGCAAATATCTGGCGGATTGGTGACAATCTCTTGATCCTCGATGTTGCTGTCCAGATGTGATTGTCCTACAACTTCAAAGAGAGGAAAGCCATCATGCACCAACACCTCCTGATTCCACAATTCCAGCAAATTCCAGCACACACTCAGGATAGAAAACCTTCCCCCAAAGAACCAAACAGCCAGGAGTCAGTCTTAGTCCCCACATGTCACCTGCCACGAGACTGAAGAACAAGCCCTAGCTCTGAGTTAGTGTCACCAGGGAAGCAGCTTGCCCATAACCTGGCTCCCAGGCCTGTTTCCAGCAGGCCTGACAATGGTCCTTACATGTGGCAATGTCCCAAACTCAACCCAGCCTCCAAATATAGCCCCGGGCCCAGACAGGCAGTGCTTTGAACCTAACCCGTTTCTGTTCTCTGCTCTCTCTTTGAACAATTCTTCTGCTGTGCTATGTTCTGGATCCTGGGGTTCAGAGACACATTATCAAATCTTAGGAAGAAGGAAGGACCACCCAGATCCACCCCACTGTGCCATTTCTAGCTGTGGGGTGCTCTGTTCACACTCCCAGCCCTCTTTCTGCTCTGCAGGCAATGTGAGCACTGGATAAACTATCAGAAGGATGGAACAGGACGGTTTCCCACTTCTAACACACTTTAGTAGCATCGACTCCCAGAACGTGGACAAGATGCATTCTGACCACCTGGTTCAGATTCCTGCCTCATTTTTTTAAATTAAACTTTTAGTTTGAGATTATTATAGATTCACAAACAGTTGTAAGAAATAATAGAGAGATCCTGACTGTCCTTTACCCAAGTTTCCTCCAATGGTAACACCTTGCAAAAACAGTACAATGTCAGGAAATGGACAGCATCTACGCATCTTGTTCAGATTTCCTCCGTTTTTTTTCACTTGTATTCTTGTGTGTGTGTATGTACTTAGTCCTATGCAACTTTATCACATATAGAGAGAGCTTCACATACCCGCCACCACCGTCATTATCACAACATCTCCCATGTTACTCTTCTGTAACCACATCCACCTTCCTTCCGACTCCTCCCCTTGTCTCTGATCCCAGACATCCACCGATCTGTTTCCCATTTTTCTAATTTTTTGTCATTTCAAGAATGTGTCATAAACAGACTCACACAGTAACCTTCTGAGAATGGCTTTTTTCACTCGGCATAATGCCCTGGAGACTTACTCATTCAAGTGTGTGTATTAATAGCCAGTTCCTTTTCACTGCTGAGTAACATTCCATGGTTTGGATGGCCCACGGTCTAACTGTTCAGCCTCTGAAGGACTTCTGGGTCATGTCCATTCTTTGGCTATTACAAATAAGGCTGCTAAGAACATTTGTGCACAGGTTTCGTATCAACATGTTCCCATTTCTCTGGAATTAATGCGCCACTACGTGTCTAGTTTTACAAGAAACTGCCAAACTGCTGTCCAGAGTGGCTTGTACCATTTTACACTCCTACCAGCAGTGCATGGATAATCTTTTTTTAAATCCTCACCTGAGGACATGCTTAGAGAGGCTGAGAGAGGGGAAGGGGGGGGGGGGGGAGAGAGAAAGAGATGGATCTCTTGCCTTCCATTTGCTCCCTGGCTAGGGACCAAACCCACAACCCCGATATGTGCCCTGACCGGGAACTGAACTGGAAACACTTCAGTGCACAGGACGATTCCAACAAACCAAACCACTCTAGCCAGGCTTGATAATCTGACTTATGCACATTCTCGCCAGCTTTTGGTGTGGTCACTATTTTTTTTTTACTTTAGCCACTGTGACTGAGAGGCATAGAGTAAATCTCATCGTGCCTTTCATTTCTGTGCCCCTAATGCCCTGCCCTACTTTTAAACAGAGCTGACCTTCAACTTCGGCTGGCATTTAATCAGACGGAACATACCCGAAAACCGGCACCAATAAACAAACGGGAATAACACTGTTTCCCTGAGGGCCTCAGCGCTCCGTGGTCAAAATCAATGCTTTACTCACACACTTCACGTGTAAGTTATTTTAACTTTTTTCTGCCCTGAAAATGACGGGGAAAGCATCGCTATCCTGTTACAAATACAGAAACTCGAGCGCAGAGAAGCAGAATGACTCGTCCAAGGCCTCACAGCTGGGACTCTGCGCAGCGCTCTGCCCCGGGCATTCTCTCGGCCGTCTGCAAAACGTCCAGGCCAGGAGGAAGGCGGCCCCATGCCAGCTCCTCGAGACGTCAGCCTTCACGGGCCAGTTCCTGTTTTCACAGCTCAGAGTATTTTAATTGCTCAAGTATTTTTGCTTATAAATGGGTTCCTGTTTTGATTGCTTTGGGGGGGGGGGTGATGAAATGACTCACGTAAGGCAGGGAGAACATCACCTGATCTCTACTCGGGGCAGGTTTTAGGAGGAGCGAGCATTCGCGGTTCCCTAGTGGAGACAGGAAAGGCACCGCAGAGGCTGGCAGAGGAGAGGCGGGGGTGCTAAGAGTCCACGGAGCCGCGGCGCACAGAATGGAAGGGAAATTGGATGTTGCTTAGGTTTTCCTGGAGGGGATAAAATTAAAGAAAAGGAAAGCAGGCTAAATCTGGCAGGCAGACTCCCAAACTCTCATTTTATCCTTTGGGCTATCTATTTGAGCACGAGAACATCAATTATGCAGCTCACCAGACACAGGCTGAGCGCCGACACTGACCTCTCTCAAATTTCTTCCGCCTCTTCTCCCAAATAAAATAAGGCAGCAGGAAAACAAGATTTCCCAAGTCCTAAGAAGCATTTAGTGGGTGGAGACTGAGTGTGTGTTTGTGTGTGTGAGAGAGAGAGGGAGAGAGAGAGTGTGTGTGTGTGTGCGTGTGTGTGAGAGGACTGGGTAGGGATAAGCAATGCCCACTCTCAGGCAATTAAGATCTTACATAAATTTGGTTTATATCAAAGCCACTGTAACTTCCAGTTCCACAAAGTTCATCTCTCTTGTGCACTGTCATTTCAAACACAGAGACAGCAGCTAACTGGGAGTATAAACAGCAGCAGTTCAAGCATCTTTCTAATTATATCCCTTTGTTCTGACCAAGAATTCCCTCCCTCAATTTTTTTTTCTTAATTCCCACCCTAGGATACTGATATATTGGTTTTAGAGAGAGAGGAAGGGAGGGAGGGAGAGAGACATCAATGAGCTGCCTCCCGTATGCACCCCGACGGGGGGTTGAACCCGCAACCTTTGGTGTACGGAATGACGTTCCAGACAACTGAGCCACCCAGCCAGGCCTCTCCCTATTTTTCCCACACTGCTCAACTCTGTGATTCAACTAACGCAGGTTTGTTGAGCACCCACTGTGTACAAGACATTGTTGTCAAGTCTGGGGGGGGCAGAGAAAGACCAATGGGGTCAAGGACCTGGCGTGTAAGGGCCCAGCGGGGCTACCGGCCAGCGCACGGCCCTGAGAGAGCAAGTCTGGCACAGCAGCAGCAACAAAGAGGGAAGCAGGAGAGGCCACGTGATGAGCGCTGAGGAAGTGGAACTTTTTGCCAGTTCGAGGAATCAAAGGCTTCCATGAGGCGGTGACTTGGAGGGGGCAGGAGAGGGCGGGGAGGGCGGGCGACAGGCAGGCTTTTCACAATGCCTCTGTTTCGTTGGAGCCTTTCCCTGACCACCCCAGAACAGACTGACCTCTCTTCCCTGAGCGCCTCTTATTCACTGTCCCCACTGTTCAGCCAAAACTACAATGTGACACGACCTTGTGACAGTTCCTGACTTTCTGTCTCGTGCTGCGAGTTGATTCCATATATCTTCATTTAAGTTGCTGTTGAGTGTCATCGCCCCACCAATCAGGGTGGCTGAGAGAGCTGAGGACCTGCAGGAGACCTTTTCCCACCAAGTCACAGCAGACGCCCCTGCCTGGCACCAGACAGCAGCTCAGCGAATCTCCGGGGAAAAGACCGGGCTCACCGGCTGCAGCCAGAGTCCTGCAGGAGCCCGTGGCCACCTGCAAACACCGGATTTAACAACCCGTTTTCTACAAAATTTCAAGACATCTAGCAAGTGGGCTTCTTTAGACCTCGGGGAAGTGATAAAGACACAGGAAGGCAGAGTTCCAGAAGCTGCAGGCAGGGGGAGGAAATGTTTGGGGTGATGGAGATGTCCTACGTCTTAACTATAGTGGTAGTCACACAACAGCACGCTTCTGTCAAAATTCACAGCACTGTCCGCCTAAAAGGGGTTCGTTTTCCTGGGTTTCCCTTAATCTATGCGACTTAAGACAAAAACAGTAGATAAGCACCTCTACTCAACTTTTAAAATGAAATGCACTGGGTAACACTGGTTAACAACATTATGTAAATTTCAGGCGTTCGGCCTGCTAACACTGCCTCTGCCCACTCGATGGTGTGCTCACCACCCGAAGCCCCGTCTCCTTCCGTCACATGTATCTGACTCCCTTCACCCTCTCCTCTGAATGCTGGTGACCAGGATTCCAAAGCAAGTCTTGTTTCCAGGCTACAATCCGGACTCCCAGTTAACATAATGACACTATCTGTAAGGCTAACGGTCCCCTACTAGTGTGCTGCTTTATGCCTTGGGCAGGGCCGACCACTTCTCTCCACCTGGACAATGCTGTAGACTCTAGAAACTCAGAGTCGCAAGCCCAAGGGAGAAGCAGGGAACTTGCAGCATCTGAGATGCTCTCTGGCTGTGCTGTAGGCACCACGCCCATCAATCTCTCTCTGCCTCTGTCTCTCTCCCTCTCCATGGGAACTCACACTTCCCTGCACCACCAAGCTTTGCTCCAAGTGACAAAACATACTGTAACACTTGACTCATGATAACTGAAAAGTCACAAGAACAGCAAACTTTTCAGTAACCTACTACAGGGCAACGGTGGCACCCCTCTAGGTGCTCAGGCATCCCAAACTGATAACTAATAACAGCACAACCTAACATTTCCTGAGCACTTACCTTTGCCCACCCCACCCCCCGCAACCCACAGGACCCCACACCCCATGAGGAAGGTACAGTCATTGTCCTCATTTCAGACACGAGGACAGACATCAGGGAGAGTTAAATAACTAGTTCAAGGTAAGACAGTCAGTCAAGGGGCAGAACCAGGATTCAAACTCAGCGTTCCCTGACTCCAAAGCTCAACTCGGGTACTTCACGGCGCGGTTTCCCTAAAAGAAAGAGTTAATCAGCAAGTTCATGCTGAGCGGCTCTTGGCTTTCTAAGCCCCTCTTTGGAAAAAGACATTCAATTCTCACCTTAATGAAACTCCAGGCTCATAACCAATAATGAAATTGCTTTTCAACAGTCCTATATTGGGTCTCCAGAGGTTGGGGGGGCTAGAAACCCACTCAGCATCCCCAGCTTATTAAGATCAGCACGTGAGGAAAAGAGCTGCCCACAGGAATGCAGCTCTATCTGGACCTGGCTGCTGAGAATTACAACAATATTATTCATGGCTGGTTACTGATGAACCAGTCTGATGCCTTAAAAGGTCATTCTGGCTTTATTAACAATTGTTGACTCAACGTAGGGCTCCACCGGAGAAAGCAGTTGTCCCCACGCCTGAGAGGGAGCTCTTACTAAAAGCAGGGACTGTCAGAGGCTAAAAGGCCTTTGAAGGTGGGTAGGTCCCCACTGCTCTACAGCTGAAACCCAGACAAGCAGGGAACATCGTCAAAGTCACCAAGTGGCTGCAGGGTCAAAGATAAAGCTCATTGCGGGGTATATAAAATGAGACAGTCCGCATGGTGCTGTGGAGAGAGTCCTTCTTGGCCCAGTATGAAGTCTGAGATTTAAAACTGTAAACATCAGCCCTGATCACAGCACAGACGGAGCCTACTTTTCCAACTCAGATATATTTGAATATATTTCGATGACATCACAGCCATTATCAAGGTATTTTACCACCTTGCACCATTATACTCACTGACCCTTGTACCTGTGAGGAGGGCAGGATCGGTATTATTATTTGTTTTATAGATGAGGAAACAGAGTCCCAGGGAGGTTAGGGAGCTTGCTCGAGATCACGTACGTGGTAAATAAAAAACTGCAGAAGCCAAGTGTTTTAACTTCTATTCTAGTGTCCTTTTTAAAAAAACCAATAATACAACAAAACATGGCCATGGTTTGGTCTAGGAGCCCAGGAGCAATGGTGGAGAGACAGTGTCTGTGGGCCGGTCATTCAGAGAAGGGAGCCCTGTCCTAGCAGGGCAGACTGCCCCTGACAGCAGCAGGCCGATGCAGGTGCTGGGTGAGGCAGCAGGGTGCCTGGCACAGTGTCTACTCTTCCCACCCCCGGGAAAAACAGCTTCACATACAGGGGAGCAAACAAGCTGCCCCAGCAAAACTCAGTTCATCCATATGTCTCAAGGGTGGACCGTGTGGGAGCAGAAACCCGGGCAAGCCTCCCGGGCTCGCCGCTTGAACTCACCAGCGGGACTGCGCGTGCTGTGTCCACAGAGCCTTAGCGGCCGCTCCCAATAGCAAACTCATAACCAACCTCGCCTTCTCTCTGCCCGGCACGTGGAAGTCACACTGTTCGGAATAAATCAGATTCCAGAACAAGGGTAAAAGGGGTGGGCTGGGGCCAGGACCCTGGGGCCACGAGGGACACTCCGGGTCTTTGTCCTGCGGGCGCTGGTGACACAGTGGGACGGGCATTTTTTTAATCACTGTGTGGAGAATGAATGGGGAGGGGCCAGAATGATAGCAGCGCTCAGACGGGAGCAGAGGTGCCCGGGAGCAGCATCGGAGCTAGAAAGACGGGGACTGACTTGAGAAGCAGGATGTGGGAGGACAGGAGGACTTCGTAGTTAATTACACATGAGGGGGTGACGGGCAAGGGGGAAGGAGAGATTATTATGCAGCCTAACAAGAGGGCAGGTCTCTTGGGTAAATAAAAACCTCTTAAGGTTGAAAAGATGATGGTGAAACTCCACTGCCTGGGGCTCCCGGCTGCATGCGATGACCGAGAGCACGTCCCAGGCAGTCTCCCCTCTGCGACCAGGCTTCCCAAGGCCCAGTCCGCGGAGGCAAATACCAGGTGTGTTATCTAGCGGTCCTGAGTCTGGGTACACTGTCACATCCTGCTTCACATCTCACCTGGAGCTTCACGTTGTCCTGAGTTCTCTAGGGGTCCTGGTAAACTTGGATGCCTTGTCTCTCTCGCCCCTGCTCCTGGGGGGTAACCAGCTCAGTCCACCCAGAAGAAGGCATGGGGCACAGCCCCGGGAAACAAGCACGGGAGACCTCCTCTTGCCCCCTCCTAAGAGGTGGTGCCTTCCACCTAAAGATGCACCCAAAGCTACTATTTATCTTGCAGGTGGAATTTTTCGTATCTTAAGCACCAGGAAAAATGGCAAAAACAACAGGGACCAAAGGAGCTGGAAAAGATGAAGACAGTTCCACAGCCTAGGGTCACTTTCAGCCACCCCCAAGTCACTGTGAATTACGGTGCCAGGGGCCCTCGGGGGAAGGGGGGGGGCCCATGCTGTGAGTCTGTTCTGCTTCTTCAGTCCTCCCTGTGGACACCTGAGTATCTAAGTTGGCTTGAAAAAGCTACTCAAGCCCTGGCGGCTGTGGCTCAGTTGGATGGGCCTCATGCCATGGACCAAGGTAGTGGTTTGATTTCCGGTCAGAGCACAAGCCTGGGTTGTCCGTTCAGTCCCCAGGGGCTGTGCGTATGGCATGTTCAGCGCCTATGAGAAGCAGCCAATGTGTGGTTCCCTCTCACATCAATGTTTCTTTCTCTTTCTTCCTCTCTCCCCCCCTCTCTAAAAATCAGTGAAAGTATGTCCTCGGGTGAGAATTTAAAAAAAAAGCTACTCAAAGGTTACTTTAAAGTTAGTCAAATTTGGAAGCAATTATGGGCAGACAAAATCAAGACAAAATCCAAATTACACTGTTTCCTGATTTGTCTGTCTAGTCCCTTCGGGTTGCCTGACTCACTTCTGAGCGCAATGAATAGCCTCCCTGTTGGTCGCAATCTCTGCTTTATTGAAGGGCGGGGGTACCTTTTATGGAGGAACACAATGGGTTGTAAAGCAGGGCCAGGGAGTCCAACAGATGCCCGCACCTGCACACTTCCTACCCCGGGGGCCCATCTCAGAACAGCTCAGCAAAAGCCGCTCGCCCAGGCACCATGCCACGGGGCAGTCAGAACCATTCACCGTGCTGCTGACGTCTCCCGCTTCCTAAAAACAGGAGTTACTGCACATGCCAGATAATACAGTGCTGGAGAAAAGTGAAAAGAAAAGCAGGGTGCCCTTTCTCCCTCCCGTTGAGGGGAGAGCAGGGACAGGCCTTCAGGGTGCGAACCTGTGCATTTAACCACACAGGAGAGAGGGACATTAAAAGGCATGTTTTAAACATGGGGACGTCGCACTCCTTTTTGGTGGGCCCAGCCAGGCAGATGGGAAAGGAAATTCGGCTGCTGTGGTCTAGAAGGCAAGGCAAGGCCAGGATACAGCCTGCTGACAGCCATGTGTGTGCATGTGTGTGCACACGTGTTTTCCTGCTATGATTTGTGGCAAGGCTTAAAAGTAAAACTTAGCAATCAAGCAAGAGTTCAACTGTCAGGGCAACAGCACACTTCACATTTTGCACACTTACTGGATTTGCTTACGAAACAGCCACCCTGTCCAGAAAAAATGTGCTGGGTGGTTGGTCTCCGCTGGTTTAAGTTAATGATTTTCAATCCACTGCCCTAGCCGAGAGCCCTACACACACCGTGAAGAAATACTAGCATATTTGCTACTCATTTCCACTCCCAACTCTAACCTTATAAAATGCTCATGAAGCAGAATGAAGGCACCTCGATGCTCTCATCTTGCTGCCTAAACACAAAACCGAAATGAACTCTGGGTTTAGAAACGAATGAACTGGAGGCAAGAAATGGTGTTGTGTTAAATAAAGCGTTTTAAGGAGACGCAAACTCCAGCGGCCTTGGAATGGGGATCCCTGTGTTTCCCCTCTCTCCACAAATCCCAAAGACAGGGGTGGCTGATTAGTGGTCACAGGGGAGCCTGGAGACAAACGCTCCGTGAAGGGTTTACAATCAAGGCAGAGCTACTGTTGGCAGAGACCACACATCACCCAACCTTCCAAATACTTGTATCGACCCACTTCACATATAATTACGTACCTTTGGAACGGCCACCAACTACAAAGAAAGATATTCAAACTCATCTCACTGCCATCGTTGTTATTTTATTATTAAGCCAAGGGACAGAATCACTTAACCCAACAGGTGATCCCTAACCACACCTGCCTCCATCCTGGCCCCAGAGTAACGACTCATTAGGTTGGTACCAAGTGTGTGTGGCACCATCATAGTGGGGCAAAGAGCAATCGCCCTGAGATGTTACACACTGAGACTCAACAAAAATGTGTAAAAGCCCACCGCTGCCCTGATGAGGGGGATGGGGGGGTAGGGGAGGTGAAGCAGCTGGGGGCCTCAGAAAAAGGGCCCAGGAGCGGGGACAGCTGGGCTGCTGGGCTGGCAGGACACCTCCCTCCAGAGGGGAGGTGACAAGGACAGTTGATCCTGATGACTCCCCTAACCTCAGAGCTCTCTGTGGGACAACCTGGCTCCATGAAAAAGTGCCCCGTGGAGTGTGAGCACCAGGAGGCAGCCAGGCCAGGCCTGCCCCGAGACACAGCCTGCATTTAACACACGCAGCTCCCTCTGAGTTCTCCCGAAAACCTCCATACTCAGGGGACTCCCGGATGCATGGTCCCACTTTCAGTACCCCCCAAACCCAGGGGGATGGGGAACGAGGTGGCTGACGATTGTAGTGGCTGTGCCCTCCCATCTGTACCCAACTAAGAAGCAGAAAGGAAGGAGCCCAGGCGGGAGGCTTGGTCTTGTACCCCCTCTGATCTCTCTGGTTCTTACCAGCATCACACTGCTTACAACACGGAGCAAAGTTTCACGGACCAAAAGGTACCTGTGGGCAGAGCCCCACTACTGGATTCTGGGGCTGGAGCTGAGCTTCTGCCATGGCCAGAGCCCCCACCCACCACTCACAGCAGCATCTCAGCAGGACTTTATTCAGATATAACTCACACTCTCACCCTCCTGCCTAAACACTTCTAAACGGTGTTTACATTGTGTTTGCATGTCAAACTTTTGTGCACTTCATTGTTATACTTGAATTAAAAGAATTTTTTTGAAACACACCCTCCAGCGTGTTGGAAATAAACCCCAACCTCCTTCCCATGGCCTGCAAAGGGCCCCCCACACCTGCCCTGCCTCCCTCTCCGAGGGACCCCCAGGTTGCTCACTATTCTGCGTCACACCGGCCTTCCCCGGCCCTCCATGGCGCCCCACACTGCCCCTCCTCCCCCACCGGCTGCAGGGGAAGCACCACTCCTTGGAGAAGAAGCCCCCGGTCTACACCCAGCCCCTGGTGCTCTCTCGTCCATTCTTCCCCTTTGCAGCCTCAGTTATCTGTGGCTTTGTTTACTGTCTCCCTCTGTGAAACTAGGAACCGGGCTGCCCTGCTCCCCAACCTCCTTCCTGCTCATAGTACCGAGTCTGGCATATCGAAGGTGCTCAAAGCTCCTTGTGGAACCCAAGTGTGCCCTCTGGCAACACATCTCTGTGCCTCAGTTTCTGCATCTGTAAGAGGAGCGCCACCACTGTGGCAGACCTGCCATGCACAGGTGCTGAGGGGAGGACAGCTGGCCTTCCCCCAAGTTAAATAAATAACTGTCCATGTGAGCAATTATTGAAAGATTAAGAGCTGCTAATCATTAGCCACTGGGGAAATAAAACCATTTCATCTCCTTGGACTCTCCTGTGAAGTCACCCGCACCCTATTTTCTTGAGGCTGAGCGATGGGAGTCCCTTTATCTGCTCCTCAAAGACCTTTATTTTTCAGCCCTGAAGTCTGGGGGCAGGAACTTGCATTTTCAGACAGTTCCAAGACCCCCTCCCACTGTGTTGTTTCAGATCATGTTTTACAAATTTTAGACCCCAGAGGGCTGCTCATGTGTGTAAAAGGTGAGATGTCAAAAACGGTTTACCTATGATGTTCACCGTACTATCCACTTCATGTTTTATAGCTGAAGTCAGGACCGCGAACTCGGGAGAAAGATCACTTACTCCATTACTAAGCCCCAAAGATGACTCAACTGGTTCTTGCTAGGAAGAAGAAAAGAAAAGAGAATTGAGAACACTTCCTGTTCCCCCCTTTTCTCAGCTTAAGCTCGCCCCTCTGTCTGCTTTCTTTCCTGCTGGGCCGTCCCCCTGTCCCCAGTCGGCCTGGAGCTAAGAAGCACATAGGTCCTGCGCAGGCTCCTCCTCGGAGGAAGGGCCCCGCGCACCCACCCGCCTTTCTGACACGCTTCACCTGCGACAACGCTCCACGTTACACGGGGCTGCGTGATGTCTATGTGCATGGAAAGTACCATGTGCCTAGATCCCAGGTCCTCCTGCCCTGAGGGAGGCGTGCGTAGAGGGAGGGGTCATGTCATCTCTTTTACAGCTATTTCTAGGGAAAAGCTCTCTCCACTACTGCGGAAAATGCCTGGGCCACTGGCCCGAGCGCAGGCACCCGGAGGACACTGTGGGTGAATTCTTCCCAGATGTTTGCCCTGGACTCTGGCCACAGAACACCCTGCCCGGGGGTGGGGAGCTGATAACACAGCCCAGTCCAGCAACCCCACACCCACAGCTTCATGGAAACGCTGTTTAAGTGCCTGAGTGTCCCGTGCAGCCTGAGAGGCTACATGTCCATGCGGGTGAGGCAACGCGGCCTTTCTCCTTTTCCTCGGGACAGCCCCAGGCCCCTTCCTTCATGGGCATCACAACTCCCAGCCTCTGAGAGTGCCACCCACCCTGGAGAGCCCGTCCGAGCAACATAGGGACTATCAGCATGGCGATGAGAGAGCATCTCCTCAGAGTGAGACGCACTGGCATCTGTGAGAGCAACTGAGCCGGACAAAAAAGCAACTCAGGACAACACCTTCAGGAAACCAAAACAGAGAGGAGAGAGGAGGGGAACGAACACAGGATGGGAGCAGATCAGGTGAGGTCGGTATGGCTGTGCTTTAGGAAGTCCAGATGCTGTCATCTCTATGGCATGTGGGCCATTTCTATCCATTTATTTCTGAGCTACTTGGAATTAATGATGACACCCCCCCCCAAACACATACACACACACACACAGTGACTCAGGGAAGACACATAGGCAAGGGGGGGAAATGGCCTCTTTCGTGATCCCACCTGGCAAACTCCTCCCACAATAACTATAACTTCGAAGACATCACTTCACTGTACAGTTCAGTTCTAAAAAAATAAAATAAAAATCATGTAGTGCATGGTTGACCAGATGTACCAAAGGAGGGGGCCATAAGGAAGGGCCCAGGACAGCCTGACTGGGCAGAACTGTCACCCCTCTCCTCCCTCATGCATCTTCCCCTCTTTCACAAGTTCCAAACAAGAAGTCTGTCCTTCCTGGGAAACCTCACTTGCCAATGACTAGCATCACCATCTTTTCTCTTGATTTATGGCCAAGCTTCTGGACAAGCACCTGCCTTCCCCAGACTTGCCTCCGGCCTGTTAGAGCCTGGGTCTCCCACCACTCCAACTGGGGAATGAGCTTCTGGCTCCCTGGGGCTGGGGTGCCGGGAAAGACAGGCCTGGCTCTGCAGCCACACGGGCCTGGGGTCCAGGCCCAGCCCCTCCACCTCTCACCAGTTGCAGGACTTTATTGAAAGTCTTTAAGCCTCTCTCAGGGCATGGTGGACGGCTGTAAGCTCAGGACAACAGGACCCACGTCATGAAGAAGAGGTGATGGCTATGTGAGAGGAATGTGCACCTGGCACTTGTTTTAAAAAAATGCTCGCTCATATCTCGTCACCAGTACAACTCTGCTCACCCCAACCCAATGACCTTCTTTCCTCAAGTCCCTCTCCCTCGACACCACACTCTGACCCCCTACAGGAGGCCTACATGTCATCTCTGGACGAGACGACACCTGACGCTGCTGTAATTCACCTTTCTGATGGCACCTTCCTTCTCGCTGTTCCTCAGTGGCCCCTCTGCATGTCCCCTCCCCAGTCACTTCCATTTTCTCAGTTCTCTCAAAGGCAACTACAGAGCACCTGAAGGAGTTATGGAGAGAACGGCTCACGGTCACACGTTTCTTTTGTTGTCTTAAGCTATTTTTTACTCATTCAACTTCTAGATTTCTCATAAAAGTAACGGGGCAGTCAGACGTGCACATATTTAACAACCTAAATTATTCCGATTTCTCAACTGAAGACCTCTCAGTGTTTCACATGATCTACAGTTTAATTAGAGACAAGTGACATTTCATCACTTTACACTTGAGAAAACTATGACTCGGAGACTAAATTAATTTTCCGAGATCCTGTGGAGACACAGGAACTGGACTTGGTCCCTGATCATGCGACATGGTCCCAGTCCAGGAGCTTCCCACCTTAATCAACACTGCGTCCCGCACTGATTCCAACGGAGACTGAGACGGAACCGCGTTCGGCCTCACTCGCTCGCCCACCCGCCTGGTACTCTGCTCTGCTCCTGATGGGGCAGGAGAGTCTGCCAGGGGAGACCGAGTCCCACTACTCTGAGCATTTTTACTCCTCCCACCCCCGCTTCAAAAACAGCCTGTCCCTGTCAAAGTCTTCGGTGCTACCATCTCATTGGCACAGTCACTCTGGACGGACAAAGTGGTTGTCACTTCGAACTCCACACGTCCAACGTTAAACTCACCCTTCTCCATAAAACACACGCCATTCCCAACGATCCCCTCTGTGAGGGCTGAAGACCCGAGGCCTCCCCTGGGACCCACTCCTGGCTTCACCCTCTGTCTTGTCTTCCCTTCTCCAGAGAAATGCCTCCTCCTCTCGGGCCAGCTGCCACCCAGCTTCACCTAAACTTCCCACGGCAGTCTCTCCTCCCCCCATTCCCTCCTATCGCCATGGGAAACACCTCCCTTCGATACCAATTCCATCATGCTCCACCCCTCCCCAGGGGCTCAGCTCTGCCCTATTTCACGAAGTCAGCCACAGAGGTTATTTGGCCACCCAGTTTTCACACTGTGCTCTGAGCAGTGCCCCCATATGATTAAGGTTTAAAAACTGAGACCCCTTGTGACCACCAATGAAGGGATCGCTCTAGTATCAGCCCTGACAGGTGATCATCTGGCCTGTCTCGGGACAGTGACAGGGAGCATACTGTTTTTTAATCCAGCTCAAGTCACTGTTAGAGACAGCAGCTTGATTAGAAAGTTCTGCTAAACCATGACCTGCTTTCTGAACTTCTACCCAGAGGTCTGCATTCAGAACTAACACAGACCAGGCCTCCTCCTCACCCGGTGACGTCAGAGGTCCTCCTAGATGCTATTGTCCACCCCAACACCAATTCTTTGATCCAAAAGCACTTTATAGTTTCAAAGCACAAATCTTTCATCTGCAAACGATCCTTTGAGGCAGGAAGCCTTCATTTCTGATCCTGCCCACCTACCTGTCTTTGCTTCCCACTGCTCCCTCACACAAACTCCTGCTCTAATTACACCAGTTTCCTGGCTCATCCACTGGAGACCAAACAGCAGCTCTAACCTCCAGGCCCTTGTGTATGATGCTCCTGGGTGATGAAGAATGGCCTGTGTTTTAATTCCATCCATCCCCCCAGAGCCTGGCTCAGATCCCAGAGCCTCGAACAGTGCAGAGGCCCAGAGTGCGGTGAGAGACCACAGGTTCTGGGGCTGGACTAACATGGACTGAAATTCCAGCTCCACGGAGCAGTGCAACCTCAGGATAATTACTCAACCTCTCTGAGCCTCCATTTCCTTGTGTGTGAAGAGGAGATAACCTGCCCATCACAGGGGCTCTAAATGAGATGATCGAAGCCTAGCTCTTGGTAGAGGCCCCAAAACGTCTGCTACCATGCCTCTGTTTTACTCACTTCTGTCCTTATTGATCTTGACCCTGTGACATTTTAGAAACATATATGTGCACTGATAATGTACAATCTAGTATTACTGATTACTGTGTTCCTTATTTTCACTTCCTTAAGTAGCCAGTTACCTCCTGCAGGTGGATCTTAGTTCAGGAGAGAAGGGCTCACTGAGCAGCAGGGTATACTAAGAGAACGGCAAGGCATAAGGAGGCCGCACCCCTGCACCTACTCACGGCCAAGGGACCCCGGGGATGCCAGTCTCGGGGGGCTGTTTGCTGAGAGAACAGGTGGCATGGAGATAAACCACCTGAGTGACCCAGGAAAAGTTCTCACAGTCAGCCCGCATGTTCCGAACATCCTCAGCTAGTTAAAACCTCAATCCAACCTGAACTGAACGAAGACTGTGAAGAGCTTGCTTCGACTACAAATGTTCATTCCTAGTTAGGACACATAAGCCGAGTTTTCTCAGTAGAAGAAACCTATCCAGTCTGTCCAGGGGCATGTTTGCATGGGACACACGAACTCCGAGCTTAGGTGTTTCACATACAACAGGAAGTAATGTATTACTAGCTCCCTGAGGATAAGGTCCTTTAATGATACAACTCCAGAGAAGCTGGAGAGTGGACTTTGGAAATATTGTACAGAAACAGCAAGCGAACGCTATGGCCTTCGTAGTCATGGGCCACGAACTTGGGTGGTCTTATCCACGGCTACACTGCAGGGCAGATGCACGAAGATCTAAATTCAAAGGTGGGTCACCTGCCTTCTGCTGAAGCAACAATGTCCCTTTGAGGGGCGAGTTTCCAGTATTAACCATATCTTCAGCCCAGGGAGATTTCATTTCACAATGTGCAACTGGCTGGGTTGGAACTTGGCCCGCACGGCTGTGCCTGAGAGGAGGCCTCTCACTTGCTTTCCTGGGCAGATAGGGCCAAGCCCCACCCAGGGCTGTGCCTTCCACAGCTCCCTCCTCTGAGTGGCCCTGTGGAAGACACTGCCACTGCTGATGTGACTGCAGGTGTCCTTTTCTTATGAGAACACCATGTGTCCTCAACTCTGAGAGACACACTTCCACATCCCTAATCACGTGTCATGGTTTCATCGCAAGCTATTTTTCTTGCTTAGAGATACATAAATAATGATGCATCTTATAATCATTGGCATCGGGTAGTCGATGGAGTATGCGGACAAGTTTCAGCAGTTTGTTGAAAAGTGAGCATCTGTTATTCCATGATTATTTCTCCATTCACTGAGAATATGAAATGAAATCTGCATTCTAATGTAAAACCCCCATTCCTAACCCACATGTTCAGTTTATTTATGCATCCACTTGGTCAGCGAACACTCATGCATGCACGCAGTGATCAAGTGTGCACTGATTACCTGTCCTGCTAGATGCTGTGAAGGTTAGAGCAAATTCTTCAAACTCACGTATTTGTGGGGAAGCTATACTTTTCTGACTAAACAACAGTAATCATCAAAATGTAGGCCCCAAAAGTCTCCAAACTATGGGACACTTGATACAACTACTAACTAGGTTTTTTTCAATTGCAAGGAAAAATTAAGTTGTTTTAAAAGACGATGTAGGGGTAACCTGTAAATTTAAAAACACTTAAGAGACACATCCCAAAATCACAATGTGTGGACCCTATGTGAATCTTGATTCATGTAAACAGACTGTACAAAAACTATAACATGTATGCCCTGGCCAGTTGAGCAGTCACCCCGTGCACCCAAAGGTTGCCAGTTCAATTCCTGGTCAGGGCACATGCCCAGGGTTGCGGGCTCATCCCCGGTGGGGGTGGCGCTTTCGGGAGGCAGCTGATCGTTGTTTCTCATGTTTCTCTCTCACATCAATGTTTCTCTCTCCTCTCTCTCTAAAAATCAATTTAAAAACCTTTTTAAAAAATGATAACATTCAGGGGACAACTGGGAATCTGAACACTGGCTGGGGAACTGCTGTTATTTTTCAGATGTAGTCATGACACTGAGCCATCTTTAAAGACTGCCTGTCTTTTAAAGATATATACTTAAGTATTCATGGAAAAAATGACATATCTGGAATTTGTTTCAAAATATTGAGCTAAACCACATGAAATTGTTTTTGTAGGCCAAAAATAATTGAGTATCTGCAATTTTATATCAGGCATAGGAAAGTGGGTGGAGGAACCAATGAAATCAAATGGCCACGAGCTGATTAATGTTGAAATTGCGGGGATGGTGTACAGAGTAAATTTTACTCATTTGTTTCCTTCCTGTGTGTATAAAATTTTTCCATAATAAAAAGTTAAAACAAAATTGGTCCTTAATACTGTGCTATATTTAAATAAGTCAAAAGCTAAAAATACTGAAAATGAAACTGGAAGTATGGCTATTAAAATACTCTGCCTAAAATACTTCTTTTCAGTTGTAGAGGTAAATTAGGTCTGAAATGCTAACTCTTGATCTCAGTTTTCCCTCCAACTCTACCTACCTTCACAAGTCTAACTTTATATCTGGCGTAGATTTTTAAATAATTTTTCTTCCTAGTTTGACTAACTGGCTTATTTTTAAACATTGCACTGTCTGGACAGTTTGGTATTTTCTTTCAATAGTTATTCTAGAGTAGAAATCAGGATACTTGGCATCTCCTCTTTAAGTTCAGTTCTAAATAGCGGTGTGACCTTGGCCACACGTCCCAGCCTCTGGGTCCATGTCACTCAGCTCTCTGGAGCCTCAGCTTCCTCGTTTGCAAACAGAGCACAGTGCACCAGACAGTCTTCCCTCTGCCGGTCTAGGGGTCAGGCACTGCAGTGTCTGCTCTCTGCCCAGCGACTGAAGCTGGTCCTCAGCTCCGCGTGGGACACCTCACTACCCTCTGGCTAGCTAACAAGGATCTACACACAGTCTACACACAAAGATCCTCCCGAAGGGATTTCAGGCTGCACGGCCCACTGAAAAGCCCACACACAAACACATCCCTGTGGAAAGCCTTTGGGGATTATGACAGCTGGCTTCACAGTGGAGCAGAAAAGGTCTATTGAGATCCACACTAACACGGCATTTGATCTCATCCCTGAGTCCCTGACTTAATGGCCTGCCGTGGGATACACCTATAAAAATATAGGTAGCATATCTTAATACAAGCATATAATATTTAACATACTTTAAAATATATTTAGTAGCCTGAAAATGTCCTTAACATGATTAGATAGTAGCTGGTTGCTGGGGCTTAGCTGGTACTAAGTGACCAGCTGGCGACAGCGTGGGGACCAGAGGGAGGCTGCAGACTGTCCAGCTCCGTGAGAATCTGTGACTCCATTCATAAATTTCTCCATGAAACCGGATGAAGCGGGGGGGAGATGTGCACCTGAGCCTGCGAGCGGGCACATGCCAAGGAGGAGACGTGGAAAGCACATAAAACACAAGAGCCAAAGAACGAAGATCGACCACTTCCCCGAGGCCCCATTACTTGTTTTCATAAGACACAATCATGAACATGGTCACAACTCTGGCTTCCTCCCTGAACAACCAAAGATTACCTTGATGTGCTTAACTCTGTCTTCTTTCTCTGTCTTTGGTTTCTTTCCTGTGGGCAACAGAAGACAGTCCGGGATTAATGCATGAAGAACAGAGAAACATCTCCCCTAAGTGTAGTGCTTTCTAAACTCTCCACCAACCCGTGCAAGCGTTACTCTGTACACGGCCGCAAGTCCCAATGTCTTACTGCCTTTGGGGACCTGAGACTCATTCCCCCAGCCAGGTAAGGCCAGAATGAGCCTCCACGGTGCAAACCCCAGGCGTGGAAATAAGGAAATCATAAAGGCGCTACAATGTGTGCCAAGGGCACTGCATCGTGGACCTTTATCTACCTTTTTTAGAAGGCCGCTCCGATAAGGGCAACATCCGGTACACCCTGAAGGCGTTGTTTCCTTTCTTTATACTCCTGTCCTTTACTTCCTCGATGTCAGGCAGGGAGTTCATGGCACATCGAAAATTCGCCTTCCATGTTTTCGGATCAGGTTTATCTACGCCTGGTTGATGCTTTCCTAACAAAACAGCAGGAAGAATTAAGGTTAAGGAAAAAAGGGAGGTAGACACAGAGTAAAGATTTCTGGAAACACGGGATTGCTTGCAAGTAGTACAGAGAAGCAACCCTGTGCACCCCAGGCTACGCCTACAGCGACCACCATCCTGGCTTGCCTGGGACTGAGAATGTTCTTGGGATGCAGGATTTTTGGTTTTAAAATCTGGACAGTCCTGGGAAAGCTGGTACAAGCTGGTCACCCTGACTTTACCAAACAGCTTGAGAAAAAATTAATAATGGTAGAAAAATAGGAATCGATGTCAGCAATACAGAAGGCCGGCAGGCTGGCAGGCCCATAAGCACAGGTAACTGGAGTGTCTCTTTTTTCACCTGACTCTCAAATATTAAGTTAAAAGACCATTCCTCTCAGTAGCTCCTTACTTAAATTTTGTTGTAAGTAAATATATTCTTGACTACCTTTTGACCCAAGTTTATAGCCGCAGAACAAACAAGTTCTTTATGGCCCTGGTACACACCTGGGGAACGCAAGGAGAACTCTACAGGAAATTTAAGGACTGAGTTTCTGTGGAATGATGGGTGGAGCATCACCTCTGAATGATGAAGTTTGTGCCCATGTGTCCTGGATATGCCTGAGGACAAGTCACAGGTTTTTCAGAGCTGTCTTTATGAGACTGTAATGCAGGAGATTTTATATGTGCAGTAAAAACAAAAATAAACACTGCAGTATGTAACTGAAATTTGCTAAGAGAGTGGAACTTAAATGTTCCCAGTGAAAAACCAAATAATTAAAAAGTAAATACGGGCAGCAATAAATGCGTTCGTAAACTCAATGGGGGCACCCTTTCCCAAGGATTACATAAATCATAACTTTAAATATCTTACAATTTTGTTTGTCAATTACACCACCATTAAAAGAAAAAAGAAGGCATGAAAACAACGCAATAGTGCCCGCCGCCGTCAGCGATGCCTGGGCATGAATACCTGTGTGGATTGCCCAGTTCCTAAAGAGTGGGGCATCTTTCTCCACATCCCACCCGTGTCTAGCTGCATGCATCCAGGGGATCTGGAAGATCTTCTTCTCCTGGGAAAAAAAAAAATGTAAATAAGAGCTGCACCCATGGGGTTCTGGGCACCCCTGCGGAGGGTTCTTAAGTTCTAGCTGGTCAAGTTCCCCTTGAGGTGTCACTGGACTCGTTGAGTTTCCACAGTAAAATCTACTGCAAAGCAAACCCCCTTCCCCACGGGGCCCCACACCTTAACAGTGTGCCCGGGTGAGATTCAGAGCCATGCAGTATCTGGCAGAACAGGAATGAGTCCCAAGGTCACGGGTGACAATCTAAGAGATACCAATGCGCTCCGTTATCCTGTGTTTTTCTTTAAAGACCCTCAGACAACGGGCCTCTGACAAACGTCTCATTTATGAGACAAACTCATTTATTAATAAGACAAACGTCTTATTATCATTTATTTCCATCATTTGGTAAAGAACTCCAGCAGCCCCAGTAAATTAAAATTAGGCATCTCTCCAGAGTAATATCCACTGGTGCCGTGAAAGGGAGTCAGGCGTACGAAGCCACTGTCACGGAGCCCGAGCATCTCGATGGGCTGGGGCAGCAGCGGGAACAGAGGCTCGGCCTACTGTCCAGCCTCGTGTGTCCACCGCCCTGTGTGAACCGTCTGAGTCAGAGCTACAGAGATGCATCGGGAACAAGGAGATGACGCTCATTGTTGGAGCAAAGTCCCTCCCTAAGATTCTTCTCATATCAGACCTTTCCATCTCTCTTCCAGCCCAAGACACAATTCAAAGTTTCTAGAAAATAGTGCCTTGGAAACAAAATCACACTCATGGGAAAAACTACCCATGGGAAACCTGGTTCAACCAGCAGCACCGGCAGTCACAAGGCACCTTACACATGACGACACATGCTCACGTGGTCTCAGTTTTGCTTTCTGCAACAACCTAATGAGCTACATACATGTTGTAATTTCCGCTTTGCAACCGAAGGAGTTGAGGGACATAATTAAATTATTTAGCCAAGGAACTTATGAGACTAAGTGTCTAAATTCCAGACCAAGGCCAGGCGACCCATCTACAACGGTTCATCTCAGCCCAGCTTGTCTCCCCGTGCTCAAATTTACAAGATGTTCAGTTTTACAACAGATCTGACTTGGATTCTGTGGAGATTAAAGCCCAGGGAAATGTATTTTTTAAGCTTTCAAGCCAGTTCTGATCATTCCCAGGTCTGGATCCCAGCAGATGCACAGGGAAGGAGAGAAAATGTCAGGAGGGATCTTCCACCACTCTGGTCTGAGTGAGAGTAGGAAGGGTCCCCGCCGACCTAAGGGGCTTGGTGCCTCTGCACAGAACCAATTACAGAGCCTGAACTCAGAGTGTTTCAGGACATCTGAGAGTTCCCCAAAATCTGGTAAAAGGGGAAATTCTGCTGTGTTTACAACTCAGTACATAAAGAAGAACCGAAAGTGAGAGACTTTTCATAAACCCTCCTGTTCGTTTCGTGTCATCCACTGAGACAGCAGTGTTTCTGGTTGGCCGTTTCCAAAAGGGCAGGTGTCAGAAAAGGGCCGAGGGAAACTGTATTGTTTAATATAGAGGAAAATCAGAAAGGAGATCACTTAGTGCACTTTTTGATGTTCGTTTGAAAATGAACGTATTTCAGTGAAAGAATGTTTTTGAAGCAGAACCTAAAGGCTTATAGTTCAAGATAGAAACCCTTAAAGAATTTGCTGTTGTGCTTTTTTTCTAGGTCAGAGGAGCTCTGGGGTGACACAATCACAAACTGATCTCATAAGACCAAGTTGGTTCTGATAAGCAGATCTTCCCAAGCACCTGCGTGCAGGCAGGCGGACGCGGCGCACACGCACAGCCTAACCCAGACTCGCAGACACTGTGCCCAAATCACGAAGCTAAAAAGTAATGACTAAACTTAGTAATTATCCACCACGGATCCCCTTGAAATGGGCAAAGGACCCAAGGGAGCCGCATAAATGGCCAATAAGCCCGGAAAGAGCCACTCAGCAAGACCAATCATCAGGGAAAAGCCAATGAAAACCATAATGAGATAGGATTTCACACCCACGAGGGTGGCTAGAATCACAGAAACAAAACCCTAAGTGTTGGTGACAATGTGGACAATCTGGCACTGCCATGCACCGCCGGTGGGATATAAAATGGGGCAGCTGCTGTGGAACACAATTTGGCTGATCCCCAAAAAGCTAAACACAGAGTCACCACAGGACCCGGTGATTTCACTCCTGGATATACACCCAAAGAATTATAAACACGTGTTCAGACAAATACTTATCCCTGAAAGCTCCGAGCAGCACTACTCAGAGCAGCCGAAAGGTAGAAACCACCCAAATGTCCATCAACGGACGAATGGTTAAAGGAAGTGCTCTTTAGGCATAAAACGGAGTATTATTCAGCCACAAAAGGAATGAGGCACTGATACATCCATGTTATCCTTGTGCTGAGTGCAGGAAGCCAGACACAAAGTGCCAGTATTACAGGCCTCCATGGATGTGAAATACGCAGCCTCGGCAAATCCGCCCACAGGAAGCAGGTTCGCGGTGGCCATGAAGCAGAGGAAGGGCATGGGGAGTGACCACTCGATGAGTAAGTACAGTGTTTCCTTTTAGGGCGATGACAAAGTTTGGAATTAGATAGTGGTGATGGCTGTGTAATACTGTGAATGTCCTTAGTGCCACTAAATTGTACACTTTAAAATGAAAAATTAAAAAAAACTACACGGAACTTGTAACTAGTTTTTTGTACTACGGCGGGGAAAAGAAACCACTAATAAATACATCACACATAATTTTTTTTAAAGATCAGGTTGAAAGGTAAAGGTGAAATTCATTTTAAAAGTGAAAGAGAATCTGACAAGTAAGTATTCTGGTCATAGATCCCTGCGCTCCCTGGGACGGTGATGGCGTTGCTCTGAGTCGGCGTAGGCTGTGACATTGGTATGTGACATCAGGATGCGCCATCGGGAGCCCTGCGTGCCCAGCCCACACAGGTGGTGGCTGTGTATACACACCATGTACGGAAGGACTGCGTGCCCCAGGGTCCACTCACGTCTACATCTAAGGGCAGGAGAGAGAAGCATGGCCTGAGCTGAGAAGAACATTTCAGATGACCTTGAGCAATGCAGAACAAACACACCTTGGCCCCAAGTGGAAGCCAGTTCTCTTATCTCCCTCTGCCTCTCCTCTCCCCCAATATTTGTCAGATGTCCCAATTTCATATGCTATTTTTGTTCCGAGGGGGCCTGATATTTACACAGGCACAAGCCCGCTTTCAGTGAAGGGAAGAGGAAGGTCTGGACCTCCCTGCCGACCTCCTGTGCCTAGGGAGAGCCTCGCCTGGGTCCAGACAGATCTCCAATATGAAATGAGAACCTCGGTAACCAGAGTGGGGATTGATCGGAGCTGCTAGAGAAACAGTGGAGCTGGGCTTGGCTGCCTCCCTCCCTTCCTCTAGAAGTGGCCCAGGGAGACCACATGCGAGCATCTGGACAAATCCAGAACCAACCCGGTCCCTTCAACAAGCCCATGGCAAGAGAGCAACAAAGGAGGCAAACTTTCCACAATCAGGAGAGACTTCCAGTCACAAGAACCAAGCACAACGCGTGGGCCTTCTCTGGATTCCGATTGAAGGAACCAGTACTAAAAAGATATTCTGGGACGACTCAAGGCATCCTGAACATGAATGGGGCAGTGATGACACTAAAAACATACGGTTAATTTTTCTGATTGACAACGGTATTATGAATAAATGAGAAAATGTTGTCTCATAGAGGTACACTGCCAGGGAGTTGCTTTAAAATACCACACACACACACACACACACACACACACACACACACACACAAAGATAAAACAAAATGTTGACAATTGTTAAACCTAGATGCACATTACTAAATTTAGATGGGAATTTGCTAGGCTACGCTTTCTAGTCGTTAGGCTATTCAAACACACTAAGCGTATTTGCAAATACTCATAATAAAAAGTAGCTGGCCCAAGCCAAGGCCCCATTTATGAGCTAGTTACAAGACTGCTTTGCCAAACCTCCTCGCGGCTCCTTCCGAGGAACCCAAAGGACCCATTTCATTACCACTCTCCTCCCAATTTGGGGGGCGAGGCACAACTGAACCTTCTGCGAGGACAGCTAACTGCAGTATAACAAGTGCCTCCTGGGTACAGGAGACTTGACAACATGGTAAGTCAAGCCAGCCCAAATCGGCGGACGTGTTAAAAAAAAAAAAAAGTAGAAAGAAACGTGTTCTCTTCAGAAATCAGGAATTTCTGCTTTAATTTCACACTCTAAATCAATACAGGCAATGCTACCTTGTTCTACAAAATATAATCCTACTTAACCTCCCTATGCTTTCATTTCCTTGCCTGTAAACTAGAAAAAAATAGCAGTTATCCTGCCCACAGTGGGGCTATGTGAACTGAGGCACGCATGTCGCTTAGAGGGGCGCCTGGCACGTACTCAGTGTTAGTTTTCATTATTAGTACGACCATTGTCAATGGTACTGAGTATCTGTGCCCCTTCAACTCTCCGCGACCATCTCCCCTTTCCTGAGACCTCCCGTGCACCCCTTACAACTGAGCAGGCTGAGGCACGACCTCATTTCTTGTTTGCTTCTTGTTTACTTCTTAGAAGAGGCTAATTAAGAAGCCCCTCCCAAATACAAATCCAAAACCCGAGAGATGCAGCAAGCCCAGAAAAATCGACTGTTTGCCATCAGACCTTACGATCCATGACAGGTCCCATGAGATGACCACACGGTTTCTTTAGGTCATTCCTATTTACTTCGTACCCCACCTCGTTTCCAGAAGGACTCACTTAAACAGACACATTCAAATACAGTACCGTTCAATTAAAAATAAGTGAAAAAGTAGTGGGCGAGGGAAAGGGAACAACAAAAGCAAGATCTGAGAGATACCTGAACCATCAAATGAGGCCAGGAGTGGTATTAGTTAAAAAAAAAAAAAAAGACGCTGCATATCCTGTACACTTGTAAGTGGCCACAATCTGGCTCTAAGCTCTCGGCACATGATACAGAGATAAAGCCTGAGCAGCGAAATCGTGTCCTTAAGATC
The DNA here is from genome assembly GCF_964146895.1 of Miniopterus schreibersii. Taxonomy (NCBI): domain Eukaryota; kingdom Metazoa; phylum Chordata; class Mammalia; order Chiroptera; family Miniopteridae; genus Miniopterus; species Miniopterus schreibersii. Next base: position 7,489,080 of record NC_138102.1, read on the forward strand.
AAAAACGGGGGCGGAGGGGGGGCAGAAGAAGACAAAGGAACTTTCTCAGAAGAACTGCAATATTCCTGGTAGTGGGAGAGAAACCTCCCTCGCCTCTTAAAGGCATGATCTGTTACATGTAGTTGCTTTTCTAAATTATACCTACATAACCTCAGGTGTTCTTTATTTTTACAGACACTGTCTCCCTGAGTCACCCCTACCAGGTAGGATCAATTAAATTGAGATGGATAGATAAGGAGAGTTCATGCACATGGGGGCAGGGGACAAATAAGGAGTCTTTATGTATATGGGAGAGGGGACAAATGACTGAATGCTTCTTTTTGTGACAAGCAGGCACACAAAGAGGGTTTCAAAACAGAAAAGACAGTTTTAACCAAGATGCTGCACAACTGAAGCCAACATAATATTGTATGTCAGCTGTAATTGATAAATAAAAAAGAGAAATGAAAATAACTTTTTAAAGAGAAGACTTTTTTGAAAGACAAAAACAAAAGTTTTCTTCATATGGAGAATGTTGGAAAGTAATCAATATGCTCCATTCCCAATATGAAACCTGGAGCCTCATGTCCTCTAATCCTAGAGAGCCAGGGGAAGCAGGCAAGGAATTTAGAAGGAAGAAGGTAAGAAAATACAACAAGAGGCTCCCCGTAAGCAGTCATCCAAACTACCAGCGGCGAGCTGAAACTGTAAGCCAAGGGGGAGGCTACAGTCTGAGACGGTGGTAAAAATATTATAGAATAACTTGATGTTTTTATTATCAGTTTTGCTTGGTTGATTTTTTGCAATTAACAAGCATAAGATTTTGAACACAAAGAACAATTTTACTTTCAGAGATCCATATGCACATGCTTTAGTAAGGATCACACACACGTACACACACACACACACGCACATGTACACACAGGTCTACACACACGCATACATGCACACATCCACACGCATCCACACATGTATACATACACACACACTCACACACATACATACACACACAGAGACATATACCCACATACACACACACACACATGCATACACTCACACACACAGACACACACACTCACACACACAGACACACACTCACCCCCCACACACACCCCCGCGCCATGGGCTCACCTTGTTCAGCCACTTGAGCCCGGGTATCGTGTTGGAGTTTATCTGCTCCTCCAGCCAGGGGCGCATGCGCATCCTCTCCACCGGCATGGTGCCCGTCTGCGGAGAGGAAACCGACATCAGGCACTTCTGCTACCGACTGTGGCGCCCACACTGTAAAGTCCTACACCCCAGCCTGACCCTCCCCACTGTCCCACAGCCTATGTGTCTGTGACGGGGGAGGGGGCATACCGAGGGGCTCCGCCCCAGAGCCACCGCCCCTGCTCGAGGTGGCGGGTCATGCCAGAGGGGCTGTCCCGTGGGCAGTGCTGCGGGCCAAGTCCGCTCTCAGCTGGGAGGGTCCCACGGACAGAGGCCGGACTGGCAGACACTCGGCTACCCAGAGGGCCCAGCCGCCTCTGAGCGACCTTCCCTAGAGCTGGGTCTTACCCCCCCCAAGCAGTCAGTGCCGACAGCACACGCGTTCAGTGTCCAGCACTCACAGCATCAGGTTGTACAAGGCTGTGGGTGTTATCTTCCCGAGGACCGAGGGGGACCGTGCAAAGCAGCTGTTGTGGGAAAGACCTAGTATGACCAATTCGTGCCTTTGGGATATCTGGGTTACAGAAATGCTCTGACCCCACACTGCCACTTTAAGCTCTAAAAGGATCAGGTCACCTGGGTCCAAGGTCCTGCACCAAACACCAGTCATTTCCTCCGGACGTGTTCCCTCTCCCCCCAGCGCTCACCAGCACCTGCTCCCGTTTACCCGCAAGGACCCTCTTCACTGTCCCCCCACCTGATTCCATCCTACCTTGTCCTGCAACTTACTTTCCCTCTGCAAAGCGTTTCATGGGCTGAACACCTTTCCTCCACCAGCTCACAGAGTGCTCCTCCCTGCCTTCCGCCTGCTCCTCCCAGCCTTTCCCTTGTCCATCAACACATGTCCAGAGGAGAGTCGCTAACAAGGTACTGTCCACCCCTCATCCGCACCCTATTTACACAAAAAATTTCAATCTAATGTGGATTCAAAAGCCAAGACCACGCCAACTCAAGCCCCATTCTCTAGGGATTCATGGATGGAGTAACATACTTCTCTTTCCACCCTTAAGTGTCTCTACTTTCTTTTACTCATTTCTTCTAAAAAAAAAAAAGTGAGCTCTGGAGATGCTATTGACATGAACTTGGGCCGAGATCACAGAAGTCTCATTAACTCTCTCTTCCAGCTTGCAAAGGACCTCCGCCCTCCTCTACGCCCTGCTCCCAGCTCATGCCACAGTGCAAGCATCATTACGCGACCTGGGTGGGGCCGTGCCCTTACCTACAGAGCCTAATTCAATTTTAGAACTAAATTCTAGAACTTGCCTTTCCCTCGTATGTCGCCCCCAGTTCGGATGCACTCACTGATGCGGGTGCCTCCGGCTCCCTGCTCACACCGTGCCCTCTCCCCTCGTTCCGTGGGCCTTGGCTATCCTCACCCATCCTCCAAGACCTAGCACCCACTCTCCTTCCCCACAGGGCTTGCCAGGCCATGCCAGCCAGAAGGAACCCCTCCTCCAACTCCCACAATACTCCCCGACCTTGCACGCTTGTTCGAAAATCAAACAGGGCTCCAGGGAAGCAACTGCAGGCTCTATACTCTTACCTAACTCTTCCCTGAACTGTAAGCTTTCAGCTGCGTACACTCTCCCTCCCCAACCACACTGTAAGCTCCCTGAGAGTGGGACCCCACCTCTTACAGGTCTTCTAGGAATCCTACGAAGCCCAAACGCTGCCTTCCACCCAGGAGGCGTTCAATACAAGGGCCAGTTCTGAAGACCAGCGGCCGCTGAAGATTCGCTCCATCCACTCGCCCGGTCATCATTCTTTGAGACGCATGAGAAAACTTCACAGACAGCCCCAAGGGACACAAAATGGCCACGAGGAGCCCCAAATACAGCTGCTCTTGGTAGTTCCCCAGTCGTCCCACTCACTCAGACATCACCCATTCAAAGATCATTTACTGAGAATGATATTCCAGGAGCAGGAAAAGGAGAGACGTTCCTAACTCCTAGCCTAAGAGAAGACAGGAAAGGAGAGAACTGTCATACCACACAGAGGGCCTTGTGTACAGAACAAGGAGCTACGGGAGAGATCTGGGAGCGCTGGGGAAAGCTGTCCACAGAAGACGGATGGCTGACCACTGGGAGGGCCCTTCCCAACAGGGTGACGGCCGCCAACCTGGTCTCAAGATCTCAGGACCCAGAGAGAGGGCAGCTAGGTCCAGAGCAGGAAAGCAAGCAGGGGGGAGGAGCTAAGGTAGGGCCATTTTCACATCCCTGTCGTTATAATCAGAATATATTTCCTCCTATATTCTTTTCACAAACGACTCATTTAGCGGGGGAAAAATGGTCACCTAAAATATTTCAGAAAGCTTGTCTGTAAAACGAAAGCTTACATGGGCAGGCACCGTCCGCCTTGTTACTTGCGGATGGCGCACCTGCAAGGCCGCCGACTGCCTGAGATTTATCTGTAACGCCCAGGGCCCTTCTCGGGAGGCCTGCGCGGTCGTTAGCGGGCACGCACGGCGAGGTGGAAACTGGGGGTCCTGCAGCACACGCTCCCCGCTGAGGTCCGACAAGACGGCCCTCTGCCTGATCTCAGCTCCTCTGTAAACAAGTGTCCTCTCCACTTGTTTCGCTGCCCATTTCATGCAACATTTCCCTCATTTTTCTGCTGTGTTGGTGATTCTACTGTTGACAGTGGCCAGCACGAAGTGCGCCCCGGGCTGCTAAGCTCAAGAAGGCTGTCACGTGCCTCACGGAGAAAATCCGTGCATTTCGGGCGTGAGCTGCAGTGTTGTTGGCCGGAGCTCAGTGCTAATGAGTCGGCCATTATTAAATAAGAAGCCTTTAAACAGAAACACATCTAAAACACGGTGACTGATTGGTGCATGAAAATGCTGTGATCAGAGGCTCACAGGAACCTAAGGAGAGGGGCAGTTGGACAGAGACGCACAGAGAGAGTGCCACATGCAGACACGGACACGGAGGGAAGGTGGCCACGTGAGGACAGAGGCAGAGACTGGAGTGGTGTTGAAGAGGAAAGGAAGGATCCCCCCTCGAGGCTTCAGAGAGAGAACAGCCCTACACGCACGTTGATTTTGGACTTCTGGCCTCCAAAACTGCGAAGAGAATCAACTTGTTGCTTTAAGCCACACAGTTTGTGGTACTTTGTTGTGGCAGCCCTAGGAAACTAATACGGAAGGTGCTCTGAGTCAGGTGACAGGGCCCCAACTAGACTACAGGTGAAGGAGCCCCAAGGTGGTGAGAAGGCAGGGGAGACACTGCAAACACCCCAGGGTGGGAGGACCAGCTGCCAGAAGACATCAGGAACGGGGAGGATGCCAGAGACAAGCTGACCGTGCAGGGCTGGACCGCACCTAGGGTGCTGCCCACTGTCCCACGGCTGCAGAGAAAACTGGAGACTTAGGCGAATGAAAGACAGGATCAGTTTTATTAATAGTGAAGGTAAATCCACACCAGTGCTTTACCCACCTTAATGTGCAGACAAATCCCAATTTGGTGAGTCTAGGGAAGCCCTATGATAAACGAGCTCCTAGGTCCTTGGCTCACACCAAGGCTATAGATTAACCTGTACTTTTACAAGTCACTTGGCTGTTCTGTGACATCCTGCGAAGTCTGGTCATTCTGGCAGACAGACCTCATCAGTGTCCGTATCAGACTCGGTGGCATCGTCTCCCCCTCATGTACATACTTAGCCTTTCTAACCAGGACGCAGCTCAGCCACACCTCGAAATCTATCACTTACCACCCAAATATGATGGAAATCACATATGTAAAATTTTTCCTACATCTTTAATCAGGACCATCATTAATTATAAGCTGTTTTTTAGAAAAAGCAAATATAGCAAGTATCTTATCTCAGAAGGGAAACTGGTATAAAGGGCTCACTTATTTAAAGTTCTTTTTTTGTTTATTTTCAGAGAATCATTATTGCTTTTACTTTCCTACTGTAAGCCATCTTTTATTACAGGGTAACTTTGAATGAACATATAGAAGCCTCTCAGAATATCACCACTGATATCTTCTCCAAGTCTTCATAAATATAGTGATTAATAAAGCAATTTCAAGAGACTATTAATCTGGGGCTGTGAGTCACACGAATGTGAATTATTAACACCAACTAACCAAATGATTTATATGTGTCCATGTGGCTCCTTTTTTTAATAGCCGGGACAGCCCTGCTGAAACACAATGAAAAACCAACCCTTTTACATGAGGGCACTTCCTCTTTTTCACTCGATTTCATAGCCAGGTCCCACCTCCCACACTGAACGGGTAATGAGTTACTGTGGTCTTGGCACATGACACAAATGAGAAAGGGCGCAGTTTGACACAGATTGGTCATGACTATCAGAAGTCGAGTGTGCATGCTTAATGCTGTGAAAGAAAGCAAAGGTGGAGTTCTATATTGAGCTGAGCACCAGAAACTCAACATTTAGTCTGGCACTAAAAATACATTCTATTTCCAGAGACTAAAAGGCTGGGATGACAGTCACAGAGGGTCAGGGGACTGAGTACTGAGAGTACTGGGTAAAGAGGCTTCCTCGGCGTGTATTTTCTAGCTCCCACCAATGAAATTGAAAACGATAGATCAGTCTTCTTTCTATAAGGCGAGTTTCCCATGGGCACCAATACCCAGGCCACATGAAACTTGTACAAAGTTAAAGAAGGTATGGAACTGGGTAGAAAAGACACAGAGAACCAAAATACGCCAGAAACCAGGACACCTGTGTGCTGGTCCTGACTTTGCCGTTACTACGGGGTGTCCCTGGGCTAGTCGCTCCCTCGTTCTAGCCCACACATTCATCGTCTAGAAAAATGAGGTTTCAAAGAGATAACTTCCGGGGTTATCTAAGATTCTAGGAAACCTTTTGTAACATGAAGGCTCATTATCTGATTTATCTTTTTTGTGAGCTTCTAACCTTGTGCACTGTGTGGTTTTTAAAAGTGAAATGCTAAAATTTCATGATTCTACAAATCTAAAATATGAAGTATCTACCCTCGAGCCTGACAAAAGGCACTTTCTAAAATCAACTACCACTACAGGGGTTGGGATCATCTTCAAAACCATGGCATAGTGCTATAAATCAATTTAGTATGTGGCAGGTATTTTGACTACTACTGGTCATTGTGATTCACCGGGCAAGAATCATGTCCCCCATAAAGTTGACAATGCTATGATCCCAATCAGTGGCATTAATAGTGATCTTGAATTTTAACCTAAAAATCTGAGGTTTGGATCTTGGTATAGTAATAGCAATGGCTCCTATTTATTCAGCTTTAACTATATGCCAGGCATTAAAACCAGGGTTTTCTATGAGTTTCTCATTTAACTCTTACAACCCTAGAAGGTAGGAACTTGACTACCTCATATTACAGATGAGGGATAGTTAGGAAAATGCTCAAAGGCAACCAGCTCATAAGTAGGGGAGCCCTGACTCTCATTCAGGTCCGTCTGAAACGCCCAGCTCAGAAATCCTAACCTCTGCTTTCTTCTTGCCTTAGGAAGCAGTTAAGATGGGCTTGTAACTGTTCTCCTTATGGAGCTTGTCGAACTCCTCTCTGTTTTGCATACCACTGACATATTAATCTTCCTAAAATGTCACTTAAATCATGTCAATGTTCTGTTCAAGAGACTTCTGCATGTCCCTGCTGGATTAAAGATAATAAAATCCTTGGCTGAGAGAGGGATGCTTCTGGTAAAACCCAGGGGCCTTACAGTGACTACTCAACAGAAACAATGGAAGACAGGAGACAATGGAAAGATGATTCTGAAGTATTGAAAAAAAACAACTACTATTCAAAAATTTTATATACAGCAAATATTTCCTTCAAGAATGAAGACAAAATAAAGGCAGCAGAGAAAAACTTAGAGAATTTTCCACCAGCAGCCCCACAGCTCATCAGTTACAGGAGACAGATCACGCTCCCAGGGTCACAGGAGATAGGTCAAAACTGGGCAAGAGTAAAGGCAAAAGTATGGGCACTAGGATGCTAAGAACAGGGCTAAAGCTTGAGTCTGTGTCACAGAAGCTGACCACAGCAGTGCCGGGCCCCATCTCTTAAAATTGCATCATTTGTTTTAAATAAACCGTGAGGGTTCTTGTCACATAATAGGCCTCCCTAACATAGCCATGTGCCCACACCTCTTACCAACCTACAGAAATGTTACCCTCCCAACAAAAGCTGGCTCAGATCTATTTTCAACCATGACAACTTCTCTCACAACTCTAACCACTGTCAGCAGTAGCCAGTCATCCAGTGTACTAACAAATATTTACTAAATACGTGTTATTACAAAGAAAAACAAAAACTCTGCTAAGTGCAACGGAGGACTCAAAGATGTGTATGACATGATCACTACCCTCAAGGAATTCATAAGTTAACTGGGGATATGAGACATAAATCATATAAAGGTAACTAATAATACTGTAATTATAATAATAAAAGACTGCACTAGAAATCAGAAGGCAGTGTATGATTAATTGCCGACTAAGTGAACTAGTTCATAAAGAATGCATAAATCATCCTTAGATGGGTTTGTAAGGGAGAGCTTGTGGTAAGAGCTTATGGGATGGGGAGGAATTGCTTAGGCAGAGAGGAGGCAGCAAGCAAGCCAGGCAGGTAAAGGTTGGTACGTGGCCAAAGTGGGACGGAGGGAGATGTGCTCGCTGACGTGAGCAGATCAAGTGACTTGGACCAACGCGGGTGGAGTTTCCTAAGTGAGCTGGGGGCGTGAGAGGCACACACTGGATATTTTACACAAATCGCCTCTCACCCTCCAACAGCCTGAATCAGTTAGATAGTACCATCCCCACTTTAGAGATGAGGGAAAGTACAGCTTGAAAAGATTAAAAAAAAAAAAAAAATGAAAAAAGGGCAATGTGTCCAAGCCCCCAGATGAGGAAGCAAGGTTTGAACCCAGGTCTTTACAGAAGATCTCAAATGCTCAGCTGGAGACTGAGTTTGTTTGCAGAGGCTACTAAAACCTTCTGAACAGCCATGTGTCACTATCATAAACCAAGCGGCACCGTATACAGGGGCAAACAGAGGCAGGGAGACAGCTGGAAGCTACTGCTCGGGTCCAGGGTCGTGGCTACGGGAATGCACAGAAAAACCAAACCAAACCGAAAACAAAACACAAGTGGCAAGTACACTTGTAGGATTATAGCAGCAATTTTACGTAGTAATTTCTCCAGGATATATATATAATTCTTCCCAAAACACAAGTTCCTCTTAAGTGACATTCTACACTCCTCACACTGACTTTTGCATATCCTTTTAGCAAAAGCAAGAATTTCAGCACAGAAGTATGTGGACAGAGAGGAAACCGGAGATGAAAATTGAAAAACCATCATCATCACCATCACCCCCATCACATTTGTTCAGGTGATTCCTAGGAATCAGACATTAGGCCAAGTGTTTTCCCTGCATTTCATTTAATGTTCAAACCAGCGCTCTGAGGTACAGTATCTTATCTCCCTCTTACAGAGGACACGAAGCTACCTACCAAGCTGCTGAGCTATAATTAAGAGGTAAAGCCAGGATTCAAATCCAGACCCGCCTGCCTCCGGAGAACACGCCAAAAACCTCCAGACCAGTGTTTTTCAAACCTCAAGTTACAACCCACCGGGGGGTCATGAAATCAATTTATTGGATTAAGGTCAACAGTCTAATGCTAGTGTACGAGAATACAGAATGGAAACTACGAGAGCCCCCCAAGTAAGAGTGAGCATTGTTTTATTAAACATTTGTTTCAATTTTATATTATACCGGCACTGTGGTCAAAAGAAGTATAAAAAGCACTGCTCTGGGCTGGGCTGAGCTGCTTCCCAGATGTGTAAACAGATGTGTGTGAGCATGTGGGTGGCGGGTGGAAAGCGGAAAGCAGAAGAGAGGCAAACCCTCAGAGCTGTACTGACTCCTGGCAGACAGACGTGACATGTAGGAGCAGTTTAATAGCATGTTCGGAGCTAAGATAATAGGACTTTGTGTATTAGGGGAGGGCTCTGGTCTACTTAAAACTTCTCTGCCTACAGTACTCCAATCACTACGCACTCTCGTGGGGCCCTCGAGAATGAAGTCAACACGCAGCGTAAGTCACGAAAAGAGAAAGACATTTACCATTTGGACGGAGTGCTGGACGCAGAATAAACTGCGCCTCTTGGTGAACATACTATCCGCACAAATGCAAAACCGATTACAAAAGTTTAATTACACTTCAGAGTTAGTAAGCAATGGAAAGCAAATGTGTGATGTCCATTGTATCACTGACGTGATTCTTATTTCATGCATGTATTCTATTTTACTGAGCTTTTAAAAAGATGCATGTCATAGATTCATTCAAGAGTCTTAAGTCTCTAACCCAGTTTTTCTCAAGGTTTTAGCAATTTGAGCAGGAATTCTCCTACTATGTGGGGTTTTTTTAGAAACTCGGCCTTGAATGATGTGGTAGGACTGCTGCAAATGGTTACCCTAAATATATCATAATCACAGTTATACTTCACTATTCGCCTAGATCGGCATCACAAAATAGTCTGTGCAATGTTATTACCTGGGGAATTAAAACAGAAATTCCTGGCCCCATCCCACACCTACTGCACAAGCATCTCCAGGGCTTTGAGACCTGGGCTGCTTTTTCATCCAGGCTAATTTTGATGTTCCTGGGATATCACTGCTATTCAGTGCCTGTTGGCCCAAGGGCCTTCCAGATTCCACATTCAATAAACATCTCCTATTGAGTCATGGGAAACGGGGAGGCCAATGGTGAATAGATTTCATTAGGAATGGATATAAATGCACATGAAATTAAAATTCTAAAATGACCTTAAATACCACAGAACAAGTTTCCCATACCGAGAATCACCCAAAAGATAGTTTTGCATATTTGTCATTCTACCCACAATTTTCTTACTAGGCGTGTTTTCTATATCCTTTTCGAAGATATCACCATAGCTACTCTACCAAAATCACCGACTCTGACCACAAATGTCACTGGTACCTGCAGCAGTGAGGCAGCCTCTGAAAGTGGCTGCTGCATAGCAACCCAGAGCCACAGGGGAACTGACACATGGCCCCCACGTGTGTGCTCGAAAGACACCAAAATATCCCTGGTTCTCAGTGCTGCGGAGACCCAGCGGGCATTCCAGAAACACCTCTCCCTCCAGGGAGCAGGCCTTGAAGATACATGGAGCCTGTGACATCTATGAGGACATCAGGGCACCAAAACCATGAGAGCTTCGCGGTGTCTCACCCCCCTGAGCTGCCGGGCTCCACAGACCTTTCCTGCTTCTCCCTCCTCAGTTCCTATTCCTGGGCCCCACAGGAGCGGGTTCAGGTCCTCCCATCCTCACACTCCCTCATTCACTCCCACACTCATCGGTCCCGCAAACGGTCTCACCTCCAACTTCAGAGAGAAAAACAGAGGCCACCAGGCCCTCTGTGAATTTCTGACGCCCTGCCCTCCCCTCTTCAGGCGTATCAGGACTCCTGTGGCCTTTTTCCCTTCCCCTGACCAGGTGGGTAGCAATCTCTCCGCAGCAGGGCACATGGAAGGTTTAAGAGGATAATACTGAGTTTCGTTTCAGGTCTACTCAAAAGAAATATCTCTGGGATATCCGAAGAGGTGTGGGGTGGACAATTAGATACGCGAGGCTCAGGGAAAAGGCTTAGCCTAGAAATAGCCAAGCGACCCTTCACGTATTGTTCAAATGCCTTCTCCACCGCCATTGTGGCCAACGCAAGACTTCTCTCCAATTCGTATATGCCTCTAGCATGTATCTTAGGCTCTCTCCCTTTCTTTTCCACGTGCCTCACTCCACTGAGACAGTAGCTCCTGGCTGGAAACCTACTGGAAACCTAAGTTAATATTGCTACATGTGTTAACTACGTAGCCTTGTACTTTGCCCGCAGCAGGCACCCTATAAACACAGACCAGCCCTATCCGGCAATACTGGGCATGTTCTGCATCCCTCCAGTCCAACCAGGTAGACGCTAGCCGCATGTGGCCACTGAACCCCTGAAACAGCGGGCAGGCTGTCAAGGTCTGGGGCCCCGTGGGGAAGGGGGTTCGGTTTGCAGTAGATTTTACTGTGTAAACTTAGCAAGTCCAGTGACACTTTGTGGGGAACCTGACCAGCTAGAACTTAAGAACCCTCTGCAGGGGGGGCCTGAACCCCACCGGTGTTGGATCAGAATAAGATTAAATTCATGGTTTTTCCCACATCTGGATAAGCACAGAAATAAATATAGATGCAAAAATGTACGTGTTTGTGTATGTATATGTATAAACAGTACATGTACTCCCTGACCCTGTCCACTCAGAGGGGCTGGGGCGGCAATTCACCAATGGTTATGAGCACATTAGTTTCTAAACACTGTTCTCCACTACAAGGCACCAGAGCTTCTTGGGAAAACGGCCGGTTCCAGGGCTAGGGCAGGGGAAGCAAAAGGTGAGCCTGAACCATTTGGGGGGGGCAAGAAAGATAGGAATTGCTCAAGGAACACAGGGGACATGGCAGCCACAGTAAAGGGCTCCCACTGGCCAGGTCTGAGACCATCTGAGCTTCCAAATAATGATAAAAATGTGCTCTAGCCCACTGAATAAAATAGAGACATATGAAAAAGTGAGCAGGGAGAAGAGAAAGCTTTTCCATAGCAGGATGCCAACTGATAAATGTGGGAAGCGACTGAGCTAGAAGACGGCCCTTCGGCAGCCGTCGGAGAGTAAATTACTCAGCCAGGAGACATCGTGGATGCCAAAGCCAGCGGGTGAAGGGTGGACAGGAGATGGGCCACCTACATCGTCTGCAAGCGCCTCCCACAAGATACTGTTTATTACAAAGGGAAGGAGAGTAACTTTATAACGGAGAAGCCTGAAGACACCTCCTTAGTCAATGACGGAAAGAACGTCACCAATAGAGGAACCAGCCAAAGTCCTCCGCCCGAGAGGACAGGGAAAGAACAGGGCATCACTCTGTGATACCCTCACAGACATTAAATAGCCTGACTCCAAGCACGAGAAAGCCACCAACAAACCCAAACCGGTGGGCGCACTAGGTGACTGGCTTGTCACTGTTGAAAGCGTCCAAGCCGTGGGAGGTAAGGAGAGGCGGACGAGGCATGGCGCCTGGGCCCCTAGCGGATTCTTTGGCTACGAGGGACATCACTGAGACAACCGGCAACCCTGAGCGGCACGAATGTCAACTGCCTGATTGTGACGGCCGCACTGTGGTCACGCTGGAGAGGGTCCCTGTGTGCAGGAAAGACACACTCAAGTATTCAGGAGCGATGGGGACGTCATTTCGGCAAGTTACTCCCTGGAGGTTCAGAAAAACGATTATTTGTCCTATTTTTGCAGCTTTCGTGTAAGTCTGAAAGTAGCTGCAAAGAAAGAGACTCGGAGAGAAAGACATTAGCAAAGTGCACAGAGTCCAGAGGGGAAATCACAGCATTTCTGTAAATACAACAAACTTGAGAAAATTCCCTCCCGTGGCACTCAAATTACACCGCGGGCGGTTTTTTCTTAACCCAGGCACCACGACTGTACTAAAGACAGGCATCGATCACTCCGTCCGGTCACCCATGAGGGGCAGTGCGGCCGGGCACCAGGTCGCCGAACCAGGAGCCCGGGGGAGACGGGAGCGACGGTCCTTGGGGCCCACACCTCGTTCCCGTCGCAGGTGGTGAAGGAAACTGAAAGTGAGGTGCCCAGAAGGCTCGCCCGCGTGCTTGGGGGAAGGCTCTCAGATTTAAGCACCAGAGATCACCTCCAGTCAGGCTTCTGTACTCATGTTTCATTGAAGTTATTTAAATATTGAAACCCAAGGCTGGTTTCCAAGCGAACTGCCTCCCCTCACAGGTTACGTTAGAGCAAAGGAAAGAAGTCAGCGAGATGTTCCCAAGACGCGTCCATGCTGTCACAAACAAGACAAATAAACAAAACCCACAGACACAGACAACAATGTGGTGGCTGCCACGGGGAGGGGGGGGGGCAGGAAAGGGGACAGGGGGTCACAGATATGGTGGCGGAAGATCTGCCTTTGGGTGGTGGGCACACAGTGCAATATAGAGGTGACGTGTCACAGAACTGCACACTTGAAACCTGGATAATCTTATCAATCAGTGTCGCCCCAGTAAATTTAATTTAAAAAGGGAAGCACAAAAGATTAAGATGGTAAATTTTAGGTCACGTGTGTTTTACCACAATAAAAAAAAAAAAAAGTTAGGAGGGCTGCCACTGACCGCACTGATTGGATCCTGAGCCTGCGGAGGCACCCACCACTGTGTCCTGGGCAGGGCGCTTCGGGCCAGCTCCAAGTTGTCCCCAGAGCTCCCGAAGCTGGCATTCCCAGCATAGTTTCATTTTCTTTCATGACAACATTCCCACTGCCTCAGCCTTTCAAGGGCTTGGCTCAGAAAGGGCCCACTGTGAGTAAAGGCTTCGCTTTTTGTTTCTCATGTACAGCTTTTCCTCCCCTGGCAGGATCCGGCGCCTGAATAACCGTCAGTTCTCCTTGCTCTAACCTGGCTGAAGGTTTCAGTGCCACTCTGGCCTGGGAGCCACCCGAGCACATATTTACAGCTGTCCCAGACACTGTAAGAATAGAAAGTGAAACCAGCGGGTCCCGAGCAATCCCTTCCTCGACACAGCCATTCTGAGGGCCCTGCCCACCCCAAGCCCCATCTGTCATCTGCCCTGCGACCACAGCACTGTGTAAAAGGCACAAATATGACCTGTTTAAAGCCCACTGCTGTCTCCCTCCCCCAGCCTTACTGGCGAGCCTCCCGCCTTGGGTCTGCCCCAGGGCCTGTGCATCTATTATCCCCATAGCCTCAAGAATGTCCCCTTTTACTGGCCAATTACGTTCTTCCTCAGGTCTTAGCTTCAGAGTCACCCCCTCAGCAGGCTCCTTCATCTCCCCAGGCCAGGCCAGGCCTCAGCTAGACCTCCCTGAGGCCCAAGACCAATCCTGTCTGCTCACCCTCTGCTCCCGGGGCCTGGAGTGTGGCAAAGGCCGATGCTTACGTAAGAAACTGTGAACTTACTATGCATGCTGGCACCTGATAATCAAAGGGGGCGCACAGAGGGGGCCCCAAGGCCTAGTAAAAGCAGTCACAGTGAGGAAAACGATGATCTGCCATAAAACAGAAAAGATGTGTACATATACCACAGAGAATTCTGCCTAAGAAAGCAGTGGGGTATACATTTAAAAAAATGTTTCTCGCCCAGCCAGAGTGGCTCAGAGGTTGAGCATCCAGGCGATCTCGGTTCAATTCCCAGTCGGGGCACATGCCTGGGTTTCGGGTTCAGTCCCCAGTGGGGGGCATGCAGGAGGCAGCCGATCGATGACTCATCATCGATGTTTTTATTCTCTCTCTCTCTCCCTTCCTCTCTCTGAAAATCAATAAAGGGGTTTTTTTTAATTGTTTCTCATAAACAATGCTTTATATTATTTGAGGTTTTCAAGACATCGTCTGGATCTTGTGTACCTCAAAGCTTTATATGTGAGAATTCCCTAGAAAAGTACTTATGCTCGCTTACCAACATGGTGCTCCGTATGGTGACCACATCTAAACGGACCACCTTCGAGTGTGGACAGGGCCTTATTAATAATTATATCTTGCCTCTAAGTGGATGTAAAAAGGGACTGTCCCTGGGAAAACCAGAAAGTGAGGGTCCTCTGGTTACAGCAGACAGTTGCTCTGGGAACAGGTTCGGTATCTTTTATTGAAAAGGCTTGGACCAGATGTGTTTCAGAATTCAGAACTTTGTGGACCACAGAGAGAAAATATGGTGCATCTACCATCTAGAACATGACACCCCCAGCAGTCAGAACCACTTAACCCAATACAGTAACATTTCTGCAGTAAAACGTGACCATTCACACTGATTAGAATGAGCAAACTCTATGAATAGCTTTACGACAATTCAGGGCCGGCTACACTGCCCAGTGAGTCACGGCAGAAACTTTCAGTTTTCAGAGCTACTTGGGTTGCAAATGAGGGACTTTGGATCTGTAATTGATGTCAGGTTATTTCTAGCCTTAGAAAATATTACTGCTCCCATCTTATATGAGAAAATCATCATCTTCCTCCTTAAACTGTACTCACGTTATAAATGAATCTGGCACGCACTATGCTTAAATTCGTGAATAACGCATGTTCTTAGTCCTGAGATGGAAAGGTTTAATGCAAACTGCATTTGCATATTAGAAAGTGGGGAAATACTTATTTCAAAAATTAAAGGTAACCCCAGACAGGTGGCTCAGTTGGCTGGAGCACCGTCCTGTATACTAAAAAGGTTACGAGTTCAATTCCCGGTCAGGGTACATACCTAGGTTTCGGGTTTGAGTCCGGACACATACAGGAGTCAACCCATCGATGTTTCTCTCTCTCTCAAATCAATAAACATATCCTCAAGTGAGGATTTAAAAAATTAAATTTACTACAATTTATTACAATTTATTACTTTTATGGATGTCAGTTAAATTGAGACAGTTTATTGCTGTTTACACAGCATGAGTGAGAGCTATGCCATCCGCTGAGGTGGGTACGTGAGCCACTCTCCCGGTTAAGGTAAGCCCAACTGCCTGTGGAAACCATGACATGAAATACAAAGGCGACTTTGGGTGACCCAAATGCAGATGTACTCAAGGAATGGTCTGGAAAGTTTGCCTCCTCCGTTTTCTTATCACTTAAAATAGCTTTGCATGGAAGGGCAATGTGTCGCTGTGACGGGAGAGGCAGAGTGTACACTGAACTGCCTAGGTTCTGGGGCCCTTGGGTAGAAACCCGGTTCAGAAGCCCTTGGTCGAATACCTGGCAGCGTGAAGACAGAAAACATGCCAAGGCTAACGAGGGTCGAGGTGAAGGAGCCCGAAGACTCTGCCTTCCTACCACAGGGGCCAAGGCATTTAAACCAGCATTTACATTCCACAGGCACTGAACTGAACTGTTTATAAAAAGATGCATAAAGAAGTCAAAACTTGCCTCCAAAGCAAACGGCCTCCTGACTCCTCAGGAGATGGAGGGGGGGGCGACGGCAGTGACCGTTTACAGAGCAGCTGCGATGCCCTGGTATTAAGCTCTCGGCTTCATATACAGGATCTCACTCAACCCTCCCAATAACCCTGCCGGGTAGGTACGATCTGTCCTGTTTGGAGACCAGGAAGCGGTGGCCGGGTCCGTGCCAACGCTGATTCTCTGCCGGGAGCTCCGCTATCACGAGAACAAGTGTCCAAGGATGTGGGCCTGCACCTCGAGGGGACCGTACTCACCGCCTGTGCCCTCTGGGTCCTCCAACATGAACGCCAGAAAACCCGTGTGTTTCCCCAGCTTTACCCGGACAGCGCGCGGGCTCGGACTGTCGCTTCCTCATGTTCGGAACATTTCGGGATCGTGAGTGTCAAAGTCCCCCAGGCCCGCGGATCGAGATGTGGCCTTTCCCAACACCTTCTGTTTGGCTGGGTCTTTGTTCTGGGGGAGGGGCGGTTAGCAACACAAATCCACAGCGGCCACAATGAAGGATGGAAGTAGGAGATCAGAGCTGTCTGGGGCTTTTCCTAAAAGAGGAAGTCCCCTGACCCTGTGTGTCGCCAAGGTTGCACTGAGGAAAACACATTTTTTTAGTGATTTATCTCACCAGCAGCAAAGATAAGCCTGGATTTAAAACCTGAAGTCCCTAAGCTAAACTTTGTAAAACTTCCACACTTCTATTTGACCCCACCACCACCACCACCACCTCCGGCCGGAGATGTAGGTGACCAGTGAGACCCCCAACAGGCATCCTTGACCAGGCAGGGTCCCACCAACACCTCGGTGAATGAGGCAGGGTCACAGGCATAAAGATAAAAGGTTGAACCTGTCTCCTGCCTTTCTTAGCCTGCAGCCAGCAGAAGGAGACCAAGGGAGAACTGGGGAGAGGGGCTGATCTCCAGCGGCTGCTGCTTCTTAAGAGAAATTTTCCCAGTTTCGTGAAGAAGGCAGAGAGCAAAGGTTTTGCCTCAAGAAAACCAGGCCGACCCATCTGATGAATCAAGAATGGGAATTGAAAAGGAGATGGAACCCGCACCCGGGGAAGGCAGGGTCTCATCGCGGCAGGCCCGTGGTAATCTCCGACCTGCAGTCCTGGAAGTAGCGGAGCAGAAAGGGGAAAGGGCGGCTGTGGTGTGACCTCGGGCAGGCTGCCGACCACCTGTTCCCGTGCGGCTCTGCGAGGACTGGTGAGGAAACAGGTAAACCCGTGAGCACAGCGCTTTCTATCTCACGGGCACCGTGGGTTGGGGTATACACAGGCACAGCAGTTCCAGACAGCAGCCTGGCGACAAGAATTAGAGATTTTCAATGGCATCCCTTGACCCAGCCATATCCCTTCCGGGAATGTTTCCCAAGCAGTTTAATCATGTGCGATGCATGTTTTCTTAAAAACAAAAAAAATTATTCAATGATCACTAAATCTGTCGCAGATACAAATTAAGATTCTGCCTTATAAAAAAAAAAAAATAAGATGAGAAAGCCTTATGAAGTTGCACAGAGAAATTACTCTCCGGATGCACCTCAGTTATGAGAATCTAACAGCATTTTTTAACTCCATCGCCTGTTTAAAGAGTATATTCTAAAGACTTCGGAGTAGGTAATAAGGACCTAAAGGGTAGACTGACTTTTAAAAATATTTTCATGAATTTGAAGTCATGCTGGGAGCCCAGGACCTCGATGGCATCGGATTCTGCAATTCAGCAAAGCAAGAGCCACGCACAGATTTCAAAGCATATGGACTCGGGCTCCTACTGCATGTTCAAACCCCCTTCCCATATGGAAAATGGGGAGAGGGGCGCCCGACTGTTCCCTGACTCAGCACGTCCTTGGCCGCTCAGGGGTAAAGCAAACTCTGGAAGGCAAAGCTCCTCCTCTAGGGACTTAGGTGGAGAGTCCATTTAAGACCGTCCCTCCTTCCAGGAAGAGGTCGGCACCCTGGACCACCCAGCCAAGTCAGCAGTCTGAAAGCCCGGGAAAGACGTCTTAGTCCTCGGGACACTGGGAAAGCGTGGAAAAGGTGACTTAGGACGGTGCACGGGAGGAAAGGATGGGCGACAACGTGGACAAGTGGCACACGTATGTCAGGTGGGGGGGGAGCGTGGTGAGGAAATGGGCGGGAACCGAAGGCCCGAACTGCTTGTCACCCAGTCTCTGCCTCCCTTCCCCTTCCTCTCCGCGCTCCCACCTGCGATGGGTGTGCTGTGTCCCACCGGGAAGAGCGAGAAGACAAGGGGACGGGGAGAGAGGTGGCAATGCTTCCAGTGCTCCAGTCTGAAAAGTCAAACAACAGGGATTCTTCGAAGGGCCGGCATACTGGAACCTTCCAAGAAAATCCATTTGCATAAAATGACAAACCTGTTTGCTGCCATCTGTTTTCAAATCCATTACCGGCGCACTGTGCCTTCCCCAAAGACAGCTGCCTGAAGAGAATGTGCTCTGGGAAAGGCTGACCTTGAAGGGGACGGCCTAGCTCTCCCCCCGACGAGAGGAAGTGACCCCTCCCTCCGGCCACCGGCAGTGCCCAAAGCCTCCTTCCTGCTGTTGCTGCCACTTGCTCTTGGGGGGATTTCCACTAAGTTGTTCCCTCTGCCAGTAACTTCTCAAAAAAAAAAAAAGGTACCAAATATTACTGTTGTTATTATTATTATCATTACTCGGCCAACCCAACTCAACTCTATCTTATATGCAAATCAGGCCGAAATCCAACACACAAACTATAAACTTCTGCAAGGGAGTCCACAGAAAGGAGCCCAGACTGCTGCCCACTGAGCATCGGAATAAAAACCCGCCTCTCCTCTGCACACTGCAGGGCTGCCCCCAAATATTTTTAGAAGGTGCCTCCCGCTGCTAAACAAGTTCCAACAGTGCCTGGAAACTGGATTTGGCGTCCACCTTACGCTCGCTATCCCCCCACCCTGCCCCCTCCCCCCCACCCGATCCAGGGCCACACTGGCTCCCTCCCCCGTCCCTGCGAAACGGAAGGTGCTGGAGAGCGCTCGGGCTTGGGGGCCAGCACACCTGGATTCGGACCTCCCGGCTCACAACCTGTACCTTCTCCAAATCTTAGTTTCCTCATCTACAGACATCTCCATGGCCACCTGGCGGAGCTACTGGGAGAAAGACCTAAAGGAGCGTTTATATGAAGAGGAACATGTGGGATGGCGGCTCTGGTCTCCCCTAAGACTCCCCCAAAGAAAGTTCAAATAGGAGAGCCAGCCCTCCGCCTAATAACAGAGCGGACCAAACAGGTTCCCGGGCCCACCTGCTGGGATATTAGCGGCGTAGTCGCTCCTCTGCACAGTCCTGGCCAGATTCATCTTCCCAAACATCTCCTGGCCCTTTCAAAACCCTCCGGTGGCTCCACAGCACCTGCCGAACACAACCTGGGCTCCCGCCACCCTCATTCAGCCCCGTCCGACGGTCCAACATCGAATCCCACTATCCCCTCCACCTTCTGAAACCACCGAAGCTCAGAGCCTCATGTTCTTGAAAACAGACACACCCCCGTGCAAAGTCCCTGTGCGCAGGAGCCCATCTCACTTACCTTTAAACTTCCCAGCATATCAAGCGCAGCCCCTCGCCCATAATAGGTAGAAATAAGGAAGTGGGTGAGCGTCTCCCGCAGAACCCACTGGGGGCGGGTGTGGGGAGGAGAGGCAGGGGGCATGAGCTACACGTTGTGATGGACAAAACTTACTGTGAACAGTGATAATGAAGCGGGGAAATGACTGCAAAAACGTGCAAACGAAAGAATCGTTTTACTACGGTCAAGCCGTTGTCCAGGCGAATCGAGCTAAGCGTGATAACAAACTTCTGAATTATACTTACTCAATATCTTACGCAGAAAATCTTACTGCGCCAAGCGCCGCGCTAAGCACTAAAGAGAACTCGGGGCGGTGGGGGGGGGGGGGAGGATGATACAAAGATGGGGACGTGACCTCTGTCCTCAAAGGTCTGCACCGCAACGAACAGCTGCTCTAAAACGCGGCGTCGCGACCTGAAGCTGACACGGGAGAAGCAAGCCGAGGATGGTAAAACTTTGGCCAATGCGCTTTATGGTATAACGTGCCCCGCGGAAACGGAACACGGGCACCCCACACAACGGGTTCTTGGTTCATTCTCTGCATCAGACGCACCCCCCCCATTTCATCGGCCTCACAATGTACATGACCCTGCATTTTATGCAGCTGAATTTTTTGGAAGGTATTTTGGGGGAGTTTTACTATATTGTATAAAAGCCCAGAAGGGAGAGAGAGAAAACTCTGGAAGACTTCGAAGAAGAGGGGGCATCTGAATTGGGCCTGGAAAGGTAAGAGATCCTCAGGTGGGTAAGCAGGAAAGACATTCTAGGAGTATTAGCAAGGACGCGGGAGGGAGTGCGGATGGGGCGGGAGGGAGTGCGGATGTAACACCACAAGCTGTGCCCCTGGAAAAATGGGTGCACGTGGCGGAGAAAAAGCTTGACCAAGACTGGCTAACTACAGAGAGCCATCTGTCCTTGCACCTTAGCAGGCTCTTGTTGTTTGTAACAGCCCAGGGCACATCAAATGTGGCCCATGAGCTTCCACCTGCCCTCTGGCCCTGTTCCTTACTGGAAAACACAGCACAGGGCTCCCATCAGCTCTAAGATGCTACAGATGGGCCTACATCTGGACAGGAAATAACAAATGGAGGCCTAGGGCAATTGTTATAATTAAGTCAACCAACTTTTATTGAGTACTGGGTATTGCTGAGCCCTCCTATAAGGAATGGGTACTCCAAAATTTATAATGGGGTCAAAGAGGCAGTCATCGATAACAGATGTAGAACGTGAAAGAGTGAAATATAGCAAAGAACTATCCAGGGCCTCCTTCAAACCGTCTCCCTACAGTGCAGTGAGGAGTCCCGCAAATATCCAATAAATGCCAGGAGTACAGCAGAGGCCAAGCCGCTACAGCCTCCGCGCCTGGTGGTGGCACCATTTTCACCCCAGGTGGCGCGGTGGGGATGCCACCGGCTCCCTCTGGGCTTCCTGACTCTGAGTCCCTGTAGTTTAGGCTCAACCCCAAGGGACCAGCCCTTCTATGGTGTCACTCACAGAACCTCACCAAGTGCCCCTCCTGCCTGGGCAGGGAGGAGCCTCCCAAGCCCCAGGCCACTCCCACTGCCCCAATGCCAGCAAGATCCAAGCCACCAGGATGCCCTGTCCTACAAATGTGTGTGCACTGAGGTGTGGTTTTGGGACACCTTGCCATTCTCTTGGTTCCCTGACTTGGGTTTCTCCTCCAAATTAATGACAACTGTCCCGATCTCCACCTCACTTGAGTATTGCAAACCTATTCATAATCCCTTCCCTCTATACACCAAATCCAAACGAACCAAAGGGGGTACAAAAAATATTGTTGTACCTGTGCCTCACTTCCTCTTAGAAGCGTGTGAAAGCACCTTGAGGACAGGCAGGCCTGGTTACTATCAAAGGACAGCCAGTGCCTATAAGAGACGAAGGCGCACCCCTTACACCTCCTCCTAAACGTGGCAGGTACACAGCTCTGCCACACCCACCTGCTAACAGCCATGAGCAACCCTTAGGGGAGAAATATTCCAAATCCGCAGCAATCATCTCCCCCAAAAGCTTGCTCTATCCTCAGAACAAAGCCCTTCCTTGCTGGTAAACTCAGGGACACGTGCCCTGAAGGAAGTCTGGGGGCCGCCAGGAACCGAATGACACTTCCATCTGCTCCCACCACAGCAGAGAAGTCTCCATGCTCCAAGAGAGGAAGGAATTTCCAACCCTCTGTCTTTGCTCTCGCTGTTCTTTCAGCGGAAGATGCCCGGCTCACCCGTCTGCCACCGATGGACACTCCCTCATCCTGTGACTGGTGGCATGTCATGGTGCAGCCACCCAATTTCTCTGGTCAGAGACCTACCTCCTTCCACCTCCCACCCGCGGCCTCATCCTCGCTGTGCTTCTGTTAGGCACAGATTTCATACTTTCTCCTTCTACAGGTGATTACTTACCTGCCTGCTTCTCTACCTAAGTGATAAGCTCCTGGAAAACCTTTCCATGCCCACAGCGCAGGGCTTCGCACGCACAGTTCGAAAATGTCGGAAGGGATTCATCCTCCGCCGAGTCTGATTTAAAACATTTGTTCACAGAAAGAAGTCTTCAGCTTAATTCCAACCTTGTCATATTTGTTTCCCTAGTACTTGAGGCCAATTTTAAGGACTTTTTTTAAGGCCTGGGCCCCAAGCCTGCAGGGAATACAAATGTTTCCAATTCCTCCTACCCTCCTGCCTTGTATCAAACAGACATTATGTATCTCCTTCCCAATTAACGATAACTCACTCTCAGTTACAGTCCACATGCTATCTTGCCCGGCTGTATTAGTCAGTGAAGACCAACTTTCCTAAAGGGCTGAGCGAATGAAAAAGTTGAGCCGACTACGAAAGTAAACCAATTAATAAATTCGCTACTGTAAAGGTGTGATATTTCTCTAAATTCCTACCATCCACCATCGCTCTCATCAGGACAAAGACGTGGTTTCTCGTTCTGTTGCTAGTTCACAATAAATACACAAATGTTTTTACTCATTTCACTTAACAGATCTGTTATCACAGCAATAAATGTTTTCGTCCACTCCAGTAATAGTATTGATCTATTGCTGAATGTATTACGTGTACATTCTCACGACCCCAACTGTTATTCTGAGGCTGTTTCTACTCCCTTCATCCGAATGCTGCAAAAGTGATCAAGCCCTGGGTCTTTTTCATGAGCCCCAGGTACTGAAGGTACCATGTGAGCAGCTGCTATAATTAATTCGCTACCACATTCAAGCAACTGGTAGAAATTCTAGGAGTCAAAATACAGCAACAAAAAAATTCTTTACTACAGAGCACAATGTCTCAACAGACATTGAGCACTTACTCTGGACGCACAACCCTGGGCAGGCTGCCTGATTTCTCCCACGAAAGAAGTGAAGGCGTTGACGATAACCTCCAAGGAAACTTCCAATTCTAATATTCTGTGCAAAGGTTAAGTACGTTTCTCTCACGCCCCATTTACCAATCCACCCTGACTTACATCGTTCAGTATAATTTACTCCTTTGTATCAGCTTAACAATATCTCAAAATTTTAAAAATGTTTTTGTGCCCCACGCTACATATACTGTAATGAGGGAG
The DNA here is from genome assembly GCF_964146895.1 of Miniopterus schreibersii. Taxonomy (NCBI): domain Eukaryota; kingdom Metazoa; phylum Chordata; class Mammalia; order Chiroptera; family Miniopteridae; genus Miniopterus; species Miniopterus schreibersii. The sequence goes on from NC_138102.1 coordinate 7,512,426, forward strand.
AATCTGTGTCAGTTTTTCAGACCCTACTGGTGTCACTTCGGAACCTACAAAAAGAACGACTCAGTCCTGCAACAACAACAAAAAGCCCAAATATTCAATTCAAAAACGGGCGAAGAACTAGGAAGGCATTTCTCCACGGAAGACATACACATTGTCAAGGGGCACATGAGAAGATGCTCAATCTTGCCAGCTACTAGGTAAGCAAAAATCAAAACCATAATGAGATGCCACCTTACACCAACGAACATGGCTATTGTAAAAGGAAAGTAGCAGGAAAGAACAACTTCTGGCGAGGATCTGGAGGAACTGGAACCCTGGCGCGTTACTGATGGGCATGGAAATGGCACTGCTGCTGTGAAGAACGGTCTGCTGGTTCCTCAACATGTTAAACACAGACTTACCACATGATCCGCTGGATTAAAGGAGTTGCAAGCAGGCACTCAAACAGATACTTTTACACTATCGTTCATTACAGCATGAATCACAATAGCCAAGTGGCAATGACAGACAGCCCCAGTGCCCGTCAACAGACGAATGGATACAGAGAATGGTGAAGTACCATTGTCTTAAAGAGGCTCTGAAACTTGCCACAACATGGATGAACCTGGCAAACATTCTGAAAAGTGAAATAAACCAGTTACAAAAGGACAAATACTGTATAATTCCACTCACATGAGGTACCCAGAGCAGCCCAGTTCACAGAGACAGGAAGCAGAGCGGGGCTGCGGGGCCTGCGGGAGGCGGGGCTGCTGTTTCACGCGATGTACAGTTTCTGTTTGAGATGAGACAGCTCTGCAGATGGACGGTGGCGATGGTTACACAACAGTGTAAAGGCTCTGAGCGCCGCTGGGCTGTATAAGGACGATTATAATGCTGAACCGTATGTTATGTAACCTTTACCACCGCAACAAAGAAGAACTACACACGTGCTTATCAATTCGCTACTTGATGCCACTGTTTCCTTCAGTCCTGTTATGGATAAAATCTATCCTTTAACTCCAGGCACCTTGGAGTATTCACTGGCCAAACATATAGAGGGAGAGGAAGAGAGAGGGGAGAGAGAATATGAATGAGTGACGGGTTTTCAGAATTCAATAAGGGCCAATTTCCCCTTCATGGTGATGTTATCTCAAAGCCTCTCCCAGGTGGACCCTCCAGGCACAGCCTCTGGGGAGGGGTTAGAGCAGGTTACAGTATTTATCAGCCACTGGCCTGCTAGTTACAGTGTCAACCCTGAGGGAAGGGACCTGACAATAACAGCACTTGCCCGCAAGGTTTTCCCTGAACGACAAAGGGACACCAGACCACAGCTGAAGTCTACCTGCCCAACTAAATGTGGAAGAATTGCAGAAAAACAGCAACAACAGCAAAACAATTGTTCTTTTATGCCTATGACGTGGTTTATTAAGAATCTGACTTTTAGAAAACAAAACGTATACAGCTGGCCAACAACGTGTCATGTTAGCACTGCTCTTTCCCCTACAACCTGAGACACCCCACGCGGCCTCTGGTAGAACCCCAGAGGAGCCCTAGAACACAAATACTTAAATCACTTCTGGAACTGCGGGGACAGTTCCCAACTGCTGATTCCGTTTCATCTTGTTGTATAAATCGGGTCCCTGACTATAAGCAACGCAGATCCCCTACCTAGCTAACTCAAAGCCAAGCTGATTGCTCTTCTACCTTTTAATACCTCCCTCTACATATAGTCAGCACTGAGTAAACACCTGCTAAGTAAATGACTGATGAATGATCAAAAGCCCAGCTGAGTGACCTTCTCTACCCCATCACCCAAATTGCAACCTGCCTTTGAAGAAGAAAAACAAAAGCCTTAATGCCTTAAAAGCAACCATCAGTGAGGCAAATCCTCCTGTATAATATTTTCAATTCATCCTCACTTTCTCGACTCACCAGTATGACCACACCCAAAAGTGGAAATAGCAGTTCATCTACATTCCCTACTGGGGCCTCCCTTCCAGGCTCCCCAAGTTTCCACTATCATTCTAGTAATGAGGAGAAGGGAAGCAGGCCCATCTGTGTGGGTCGTTGGGTCCTTGGGGGTACCCAGAACACCCCACATGCCCAGGGTGTCCTCTCGGGACAACAGCCTCATGTCTAATTCTCTATTTCCATTCTACCCTGAAGACCTTAACTTTAAAGGTCAGGGAAATAGTGCCTATGAGTTAAGTTTTTCCATACAAACAACATCCCTGAAAAGAGTTCATAAAGATTTGCCTTCAAGATCGCTATTTTAAAGTGAGATTATACTCTCCTGTTCTTCTGTCAGTTGCAAATCCCCAAACCTACCAGGCTTCACTTAAAACTCATCTACAGTGTTTTCACTGGAAGAAAGCAATCAGGGAAGCTCCGAGCCACCGAGCAGCTGGGACTTTTTTTGCTGAAGGTTTGGTTTAGTCTGTATTTTTCTAGCTGCTGGCCCTGCTAGCATGATTCAGTGAAGGTCATATTTAATCTCGCAGAGAAATGCTACCTAAGCAGTTCTTAGGTAGGCTCCAGTAAAAATAAATTGCCTTGGCTCTGTGGATAAGTCCGTTGCTTTAAAACCCAACAATTACAGCCGAAGGGAACAAATGAAGGCAACTATGAAATACCGTATTTGATTTCAAAAGAATTTCACTGCATAGGTGCTACAGGCTGAGTGTGTGTTAATAACAAAGTCACCGTTAATAACTAACCAACCCACCAAGAAAGCAGCAGCTCCCAAATGTTTATCTCCAGTTTATCAGCAAACATAGCTGAGTTATGTACAAGATGGTATTAGTATCTCAGGAACTTAAATGTCAAAGGAACGAACTGATAAAGATTTTTTAAAGGCCTACGTGCAAAAGAGAAAAACCAAACAATTTTTCACCCTGCGGATATTGAACCCCTAATGCAAAGTGACAAACCCCGGGACTGATGTGCTCAACACACGTACCATTAGGTTTCTGCCAACGAGTCGGCCTGCGCCACCCATTCCGAGGTGGAATGCAGCCCTCTCAGCTAACTTTTACTTACAGCTGAAAATCAAATCCACAAATATTTACCTAGTTCTTACTGTGTATCAAGTACTGGTGGGAATGTAAAGAAATCTGACACGATCCTAGCTCTCAAATAACTTGCCATGTAGGCGTTATAAATGGAAAAATCCAAGGAGTCATGATGTCGCAACAGTTCAAGAAGCTAGGGGAGATCTGAGATGTTCACGACGGATCGCCATAGGCATGGCACAGACAGGGTTTTGCTTCTGAGGAAATTCGAAGCATTTTATTATTTTAGGTTGAAGAGCCCAGGAAAGGTCAGTGGAGGCACAGGGAGATGCAGGCAGTGATAACCAAAACCACCACTCTAACTGTGCTTTCCTTCGCTCCTTCTAGGCCTAGTCCCTGTCTTACAACTTCTCCCCATACTTCTCTTCACACCGGGCTTCACTTGCCAGTCCTGCACCATCTACTATGGCAGCCACCAGCCACGTATGGCAGCCACGTATGCCACGTGGCCACTGCGCACCTGAAATGTCACCAGGCTGAGTTAAGATGTGCTGCAGGCATAAAAGATACATTGGATTCTGAAGATTTAGTAAGGAAAAAAGAACATAAACTGTCTCATTAATGTTTTTATATTAATTTCATGTTGAAATGATGCATTTTGGATATGCCAGGTAACGTAAAATATTATTAAATTCACTTCACCCACTTCTCTTGGTTTTTCTAACACTGATACTAGAAAACTAAAAATTGTACCTGTGGCTCACATTATATTTGCATTGGACAGCATTGTCCTAATCAATAGTTTCTCTTCTTTCGGGCTGTGCTTTGGCATCCAGCCTCTGAACTCCTGACAGCTACACCAACTCTTATTTCATAACAATCCAAAAATGTCTCCAGTATCTACAAAGGATCAAAACTATTCGAACAACTTTTTCAAACAAAGGCATTATGGATTTAGAGGCTTCTTCAGTTATGAAAAGTCAGAGGTCACTCTGATTGAGTCACACTTGGATTGAGTCGCACCAAGTCATTCTCCAAGAGGGGACTTGAAAAGGTTGGGAGAGGGTATAAAACTTCCCTGGATTCCTCGTGGCCCCTGTGACACATCCGGAATGTAAATGATATTAAAGATAGGGAATGTCTGCACTCGCTGCCTTTGGACACATTTGCTCTTCATGTGCCACAGGAATTGGATCTGTAGCCATTTGTCTACACTAATTGATCCAGAAACGCGGTGGGACCTCTCTACCTCCTCAAGAGGGCCAAACCGGTACCGCCTGGGCTAGGTCCCTAGGTTAAGTTCCCAAGGTGCCAGGAAGACCCAAATCTCTAAGCATGTCCATTGCAAAAGAGATGCCGCCCAGACCTAGGGACACCTCTAGGTTGTAAAAGCCTTATATTCCAAAAGATCAGGATGAGCCCTGCAGAGCGCAGCCCAGGCCACGTTCCGTCGCCTGCAGAGCCTCAAGGAGGGGCCAGGCATGGGGACCAAGGCAGCAACCGCACTCTGGCTGCTGCCTGGCTGGAAAGACCAGTAGTGAACTTTTCTCTCCTCCGCCAGCGCCTTGTGTGTCTGCAGAATTCACATATAGAAAGGACGTATCACACCACCTCAGACCTCTCACAGCCTCACCACAGAGCCATCAATCTGAGGGTCATGAAACAGCAGGAGCTGTGGGGGGCCTTCCCTTGCCCCTGGCTGGGAAAGCCCTGATCGAGAGCCCGGCTTCCTACATCAAAGCAGAGGGACCCCTCCAACGGCCACGACCAACTCACTCGCCCCAACCTCCCATTTACCAGAGGTGAGGTCAGACGGGAGACTTCAGAGTTGTCTGGAGAATACTTTTTTCTGCTTATAAAAGTAATTGTGCTGTTTTATTAAATGTGGAAAATACGAGTGTTTGCCTGGCCGGGCGTGGCTCAGCCGTTGAGCGTCGACCCAGGATCCAGGCGATCGGGGTTCGATTCCCGGTCAGGGCACATGCCCGAGTTGTGGGCTAGGCAGCCGATCAATGACTCTCTCATCATTGATGTTTCTCTCTCTCTCTCCCTCTCCTTTCCTCTCTCTGAAATCAATAAACCTATATTTTTTTAAAAAAGAAAGAAAGTACAAGTGGTTTAAGGAGGAACGAAAGCCAAACACCCACAGTCCCACCACCCAAATGTTTTCTTCCAGGTGTTTTTTTAAATGATGTACATAGAAATATACACACATTTAAAAAACAAAATTAAGGTCCCAACTGAATATCCTCTTTTTCTCCACTCAACATGTAACACAGACATTTTCCTATCACTAAATGCCAAAACACGCATCTGATAAGCTATCTACACTCATGGTCTGGAAGTACCATATTTCATTTAAATGTGTTCCTGTTGTTGGGTATTTAGGTTGTTTCCAAACTTACACTATAACAAAAGCTAGTAGAATAAACACCCTTGTACATAAATCTTCGCCCCATCTCTGGTTACTTCATGTGAGGACGTTCCTAGAACGGGAGCTACTGGAACAGGGAGTTTAACATTAAGACTTTAAGTATACAACACTAAACTGAATCCCCGTAAGTTAATTTCCGCGCACAGCATGGAGCGCTCAGTTCCCAAATCAGTGGCCTGCAGCACCCAGTCACGGCGTTCAGGGTTCGATGCTAACTTGGGCAGGGAAACACAGCATTGGCCCTTCTGTTCTGTTTTCCTGGTCCCCTAGTCACCTCTTACAACCTGACAAAAATAAAACAGCAGCAGCAAGACCAGCACGGGGGAAGAGAGGAGGGCAGAGAGAGCCAGGGCGGCATCTCTCATCTCCTTTACCCACACGTACCTTCCTCTCAGGGCCCAGGCTGCCCCCGAGGGCGATCCTGGGTTCAGTCTGAGGCCTCAGGTTGGGGCGATCAAGTCCTCCACCCTCTGCAGCTCTCACACGACCTCTAGGGTGCCTTCACCCACATCCCAGTGACAACCACCCGGAGCCTCCTGTCTACTTGTGCAAAGCTGGCTGATGCCCAGATGTCATCAGATGTCATCAGATGTCATCAGATGTCATCATCCCACGGATACGAAGCCTAACTCCAAAGTCAGAAGTGGGGAGGGTAATTCCAGCATTTCAACTTGCCCTTCGGTTATCATCAATTAACTACCAATTTGCTCCCACGGCCTCCGAAATGCTTTCAATGACATTTGTGGCAAGACAATAAAATCTACCTGCCTGATTCCTTCTTCCCTCTCTCCCCCCAAGACTTCGGGGGGCGCTACTCCACTCCCGGCCTCGGTCTGTTGCATCACCTCACCCCCAGCTGTCGCCGTTCAATGCCCTCCTGCTGTCAGCCCACCGCCCCACAGCCCACCAACACCCTCCCTAGGTGTTAGGACACTCTTCCCCACTAATTTTGCTGTTGTTGTTGGTAACCCTCACCCGACGATATTTTTTCCATTGCTTTTATTCAGAAAGAGTGGAAGGGAGGGAGGTGGGGAGACAGAGAGAGAAACATCGATGTGAGGGAGACGCATGGACTGGCTGCCTCCCGCACCTGCCCCAGCCAGGGGTGGGGAGCAAGCCTGAAGCCCAGGTACGTGCCCTTGACCGGGCACTGAACCCGAGACCCTTTGGTGGGCAGAACAACGCTCTAACCACTGAACCATGGTAATTTTCCTAATCATCTTCAACCATTCCAGGGTAACAACAACAAAAAGCTCTCTTTAAAATTAGCAAGTTAGATACCACCTGAAATCAAGTAGTTTGTATGCAGTTCCTTCTCACTCAAAATGTCAACCTCGTGAAATTAGGATTCTAAGCTTATGGGGCCAGGACCGCATATTCTGCCTATAAAGTATTTCCTTGGATCCTACCAAAAACCCAACATTCGTAAGCTCAATAAGAACAAATTAAACTGGAAGCTCATCTTTCCCTTGATGGTATTAGTGTGTGAGCATCAAATGCTATTACACAGATAGCAACAGACTGCTAAGTACACCTGAAAAGAAATTATTTATGAAAATTACACGGCAAGCAGTTAACTCTCATAAACGTTTGTTTAACGAAAACTGGACAGGCCTTTATCACGCAAACTCCTAAGTAAAGGTATTTTATTGGATTAAATTGGTCCTGCCCTTGAGATAAAAATGCTGAGAATCCATCATCAGAAAGAACTACACAGCCTTCTGTTTCTCATAAAAACGGGGACGACAGGCACGCGCACAGGGCACGAGGCAATGGGGACATTTTCGTTCAACTCTAGTTTCTTGCTTATCGAAGCTAAATCCTAGGTAGAAAGGGGGAATGTACGCCAAAACAGAAACAACACCTAACTCTTTATTACCTTCCTAGACAGAGAGACATACCCATAACGCAAAGTCCTTCTGGCCCCTGCAGGACGGGAAATTTAAACTTGCGCAACCATGACACTACGACCATTTTTCCATGACAAGCAAGGTCAACATGGGCAGAACCAACAGGGAGCGACCACAGATTCCCCACTGGAAACACAGTCGAAAATGTGGGTAACAGGCTCCATTTGCTTACCTTCTTACCTAACGCCGCCTCCGAGGCAATGAAAAAATAAAAAGATTTGGCTCTGGGGAGAGATCCTTGATTCAGCACTTGGCTCAGACACCTGAGGGACAGGGATCCAGGACACACTGGTGAGAATCAGAGGCTAACTGGAGGGAAGGGGGGGTCCTTAGGGCGGGAGAGGCAAGGAGAGGATGGGGCTGTATATAGGCTCAAATCTGAAGGCTCCTGTGTGGTTTCTAAAAGGCCCCTCCCCCTAGGTGATTTTGAAGCACACGTAAGTCTGGTTCAGAGATGACAGAACTATGCAGGCCCATTTTACAGATGTGAAAACGAAGGTCCAGAAAGAAGAAGTCATTGGCGAGTGAATAAGAGAGCTGAAAATCAACTCCAGGCTTCTGGACTCCTGACATCTTGTGACCCCCACTACACAGAGCCTTGGACATGACTGGTTGTCACAAATATTTAGTAAATAAATGCAGTAAGGGGACAATACTTGTGCTCATTTAATAATAGTTCATATCCTGGGGTCTCCCTGAATGAATCCTCAACAGAACTCAAAGTTACTGATGGCAGTGGGAGGGGCCTGGGCTAGTTTCAAAACCTCAGGAAGCCTAAAAGGACTATGAGCTTCCGTAGAAAACGGCTGCCCAGGCGGTCCAATACATCACTTTTTGGCTAGAATTAGATCAACTAGATTTAACGATTCTAGTTCTCGCAAGTCAATCAGAAGCTCGAAGTGTTTCTGAGTAATAAAAATGGGCACATGAAGTCTTCCCAATGTAATGCAATTTGTTTCAGAGGCAGTTTGTCAAAAGATGGAAGCTGGTGGGCAGGGGGAGAAAATTTTAAAGGGATCTCTGAAGGTAAAAATGCTAGCAGCTAGGGCCTCCTGCATGAGTCCACGAGGCCAGGCCCAGTCCTGGGGACGGTTACAACTCAGCACCAGGAGCCTGTGGCCCTCACTTCCTGCCTGTGCGTTTCCCTGGGTATTTTATATATGATACTGGCCTCAGGCATGAATCTGGACCCTTGGATAATGTATTGTTCTTTGCTGAAAATCAAGATGTAACCAAACCTCCCCACTCCCATTCCCACCACAAGGACCACTCCCCAACCCCGCCCTGGGCAAATATTGATCACACACACTCAGGCCAAACATAGGGAACAAACGGGCAGAAAGCCCTGACCTCTGACCCCTGCGTGGGCAGGAACATGGTGTCCTATACAGGCGAAAGAACTGACTTTGTTGTCAATAATAACATATTTCATAGCAATTTATATTATTTTTACATACTACTTTACATATTTTTATGTTATATATTATAAATATATACTATCTATTCTATTTGCACACATGTTGTTACATTATTTTCACATATACAGTGCTGGAACATAGTAAGCATTCATAAAATACAAGTTAACGGAGTCCCTTTAAAGACATTTTGGCAAAATACTAAAATCAGTCAAGGCGTACCCATAATAACAGATAATGAACTGAGTCTGAGAAATGATGAAGATTCACACTAAAGCACAGTGAGTTTGGGAAGATCTTGTTCTGGTATAAAAAGGGAAAATACACTGGTCCAGCCATTGTTATTTGCATATCACTTGGTCTCCATGAAAACCCTCTAACCTTTCTCCCGGCAAAAAAATTCACTGATAATATCATACTTCATTGTTAAACACTATGATGCTTTACATAAAAGTCATTCCGTGTTTAACTCCTTGCCATTATTTATATAGTCTCAGAATAAGTAAAATCCCCTCTTGCTGAAAATTCTATGAAAGTCAGTGTTTAATCCACAGTCAGGATTTCCTGGCGTTTTAAAATTAACAACAATCTGATAGAACTCTTTAAATTAATGCCTCACACCTTGGTAGAATGCTGTAACTTACAACCTTCTTTCATACACAGTATCTCATCTGCTCCCCAAAGCAGCCCTATCAGATATATAGTTAAGTAATATTATTACCGTCCATAGAACTAACCCCAAATGATAATTACATTGTTTGTTTTTTAGTTGTGCACTGGCAGCTCACTAACTAGAATGCAATCTCCCTAGAGGGTAAAGGAGTTGTCTTCCTGTTCCCAGTTGAATCCAGAGCCTAGCATTGTGTCTGGGGCATAGTGAATGTTCTAGGGAAATTTACTAAATGAATAAAGGCCCTTGTCTGCTTTAAGCCCTTTTTGGTATAAAGCACATAATGGAACCATGTCCCAGATACCCCATTTAGAGTTCAGTGGTCTGGTCTCTGTCAAAAGGAGATTGTATGAAAATTCTCTAAAAGCAACAGAGCTTACACTCGATAATACTAAGAATAAAAGTGCAGTGTCCTTGGAAACATGAGAATATTAATGCACATCAAATGTAAAACTCCCATAGTTTCAAAGTTTCCACTAAGAAGCTTAAACATCTTTAACTAGCTTTGGTATACTGAGTATTTGCCTAATACAGTATTTCAGAAATCGGAGTAAAGAGAAAGTGGGGCCACAGTTCAGAGACAACCATTCCGTGGGCATAATATGCTTCCAACTGAACTACAAACCCTTACTTTTGATTACGATGACACTTTTACAGGTAATTCAGTCTGACAGATGTGGCATTATCTCTTAACTTTTCAAGGCCAACAGGAAAAAAAGACAACTCATTGAGAATGAAATATATAAATGTTTAATATTAAGAAGCAGTCACAAATCATAACAGACAAGAACTCTTTGATCTGAGAGGCCAAAAGCTAACTTCTTACACAACAGGCTAAGTTATAAATTATAATCACTCACTAATTACAGTGAAATTCCGGCCTTTGCCCGCATCAGTCAATAGATGTCCCAAGGTTACCCCTTAGAAATGCCAGTTTTAGCTCGAAATAGCCCATCCCCTGAAGTTTCCTAAAAAATAGAGAGTTTTTTTCCTGGATTTTTAAGGCTTCTCCCCACCTCTCCCCTTCCCTCCCTCAAAAAAGAAAAAGACAAGAAACTAGGGGGGGCTGAGATCAGCAGGGAAGCCTGGGCCTAACGGGGTTCCACGGGGACCGCCCTCCGGTCTGGGAGGCGAGGGCGCGCGCATCTGCCCAACGTCAAGGCCGTCCACCCTGGCCCCCGCCTCCGGACCCCCGTCCGCACCTGCCCTTGAGCAGCACCCAAGCCTGCAGGCTGCTGAATTCCAACGTGATTTGCAATCGGCCTGAAAACGAATAACTGACTGCAGGCCCCACAGCAAACTTGGTGATTCCTGAAAACCCACAACAGGAAGCGTAACTATCTCCCACCCTCCCCAGCCATTCATCAAAAGCGGGCAGGAGGCCGCTCGCGCGGACGGTGCCGCGTCTCCTCGGTCCCCAGCCCCCGGCGGCGCGCACCGCCCACGCTGGAGGGAGGCGGCCGAGGGGCAGGCGGCGGGCGCAGCGTCCCCAAGTTCCCCACTCTCTACTGCGGGGTTAGAGAACGAGTGAAAAAGCCAAGCGGCTAAGACGCGGCAGCCTCTGCTGCCCGTCCCAGGAGTCACACTCCCAGCTGACGAGCCAGGGCCGCGCCACTGGTGCCCGGAAGACAGTCCTTGCGCCCGGCTCGGGCTGCCAGCCGCCTCCTAAAGGGGCAAGGGGGAGAGGGCGGCAAATGCGCCGGGACCAGGGGCCAAAGAGGGGTGCCAGCGTCCCCGGGCAGGAGGGCGAGCTGCGCCCTGAAGCCCTTCGCGCTTGGGAAGGCGCCGGAGCCCACCCCAGGCCGTGGCGCCGCGAGCGGCCGAGGGCGCGCGGCGCTCGGGGACGAGCCCGGCCGACCCGGCGCAAAGGAAGTGGCGGCCGCGGCTCTGCACCAACCATGTCGGCCGGCGGGCCAGAGCCGCTCCGTGCCCAGAGCGGGGTCGGAGGGCGCGGGGCGGGCACTCACGTCCCCAAGGGGACGCGGGCGCCCGAGCGCGCCAGCTGGGCACCGCCGGGTCCCCGGAGGCTCCCCGCCCCCACCTCGCCCGCTCCGTAGCCGAGGCGGGTCAGGCCCAGCGCAGGAGGCCGGCCCGGGGCGCGCCTGCCGGGGCCGGAGGCGCCGGGCGCTAGGCCGCAGCCAGGGCAGATGACCCCCAGGCGCGGCGCCAGAGCCCCCCGCGCGCCGGGGCGAGCGCAGTGACAAAGCCCCAGGGCCAGGCCGGGCGCTGGCCGACGGGAAGGGGGACGCGACGTCCCTCCCGAGAGGCGGCCCAGCCCCGCGGAAGCCGGGCGCCCCGCGGCCAGGCCCGGCGCCCAGCCCCGCTCCGAGCCCGCGCGCCCGCGCCCCTTCCCCGAGCCCGGCGGGTGGGCGGGCGCCCCACCAAGTTTCCTCCGGCCCCGGCGGGCGGCGCCTCTGCCTCCCGGGCCCCGGCGGGCCGCGGGCTCCCGCTTATTTACCCTGGAGGCTGCCCGCAGAGGCGCGGGCGCCGGGCGCCGAGGACCCGCGCCCCGCCGGCGACCCGGGGGCGGCGCGTCTGTGCACACGCTTGCACACGCTTGCACACGCACACGCTTGCACACGATGATGTTGCTGTAAAAGGAGGCCCGACTCCAGGGACCTGCAGCCCCACGCACCACACCTGGGGCGCGGAGCCACACAGAGCAGCTCCGCGTCCATGGAGCCACCTCCCCGCATCTGCAAATCCAAAAGTGAAATTAAACCTCCGCCGCCCTCCGCCTCCTCCTCCTCCCTCTCCCTCCTCCTCCCCGCAGCCTCAGCGGCAGCCACGGCAGCAGGCAGGACCTGCTTCCCCTAAAAACAGACGACCCACAGCAGCGCCGACTGTTCCTCCAAAAGTCGGCGTCCGTATTTGTGAAGCCCAGCGGTCCCCGTCCGCCACACGCCGCGTCAGGCCGCCTGGACGCGCGGGCACCCGCACAGCCCCTCCGGTCCCCCTGAACATGCCCTCGAGAGAAGCGCACCCGCGACAGTCACGACGAGTACTTGAAAAATGTTACCTCTCGGGGTGCTTGTTCACGCTACCAGTGCGACTCCGCAAGGTTTAGGGGTGGCTAGGGCGTGAGAAATGGAAATGAAAGCCCGTCAGCTGAACAATCGCAGGAGCAAAACTAAAAGTTAGTCCCCGGCTCGCCTCGGAACGGTCCAGATCGAAAGCAAAACAAGGAGAGGAAACTGCGAGGAGCCGAGGCTGGAAATCCCCCCGCCCCGCGCTCGTGCCTCCGCCCTCCGCCCTCCGCCCCCTCCCTCCCTCCTCCCTCCTCCCCCCTCCCTCCGCCCTCCTCCTTCCTTCCCCCTCCCTCTTCTCCCTGCCCTCCGCCTCCCCTCCCCCCGCCCCGCCCCTCCCCCCGCCCCTCCCCCCGCCCCGCCCCCCTCCCCCGCCCCCCTCCCCCGCCCTTCCTCCCCCCGCCCTTCCTCCCCAGTGTTTGTTTCGCGCGGCGCGGCCCGGAGGCGGGGGCGCGCCGGGAGGTGCGGAAGTTCGCCGCCGCCGCTCATTGGCGGGCGCGCCGCTTTCATCATTTCTCGAAAAGTCTATTTCATTTTCACTTCCCCACGTCGCGGCGGCGGCGGCGCGAGCAACAAGCGGCCGCTCGGGAGTCTGCTGTCGGCGCCCCGGGGCGCGAACACTCGCCGCGCGGACCCGCGGGGGCGCTGCGCGGGGTGGCGCCGGGGCGCCGTGGGAGACGAAGGCGGGCACCTGCCTCGCCAGCCTCGGGGCGCCCGCCGCTGGGCCGGGAGGGGGCAGGAGCGCGTCCCGGGGCGCCAGAGGGGCTCTCGCCGGCCGTGCGGTCAGGGGGCAAGGGGACCTGGCGTTCAGAGGCGCGCTCCTCCGAGCGACGGTCACTCGGTGGCACTGCCCCCTCGAAGGGACAATGCACTGACGAGGCAGCGATCCTTAGGTGTTCGCGCGAGTTCTGGGCCAGGCGGCTGGCGTCCTGAACCGCCTCTGAAGCCTTATCGATAGCGGTGGAGGGGTGTAACCATTGGAGGGGCTGCCGCCATCTGCGACACCACCTGGAGCCCAGTGCCCCACCCAGAGCGATAAGGAAAGCCTGCCCCTGGTCAGGGGGCGGTGGCACTCTCCCAGACCCAGCTGTCGCCTGTGCCACAGGAGTTACCTTATTTCAGGAGGACATGGGCAAGGGTGTGAGTTGATTTTGTGCAAAAATGTCTTGGTCGTGGCAGGCCCAGAAAAGAGGCTTTATACGGTGGTACTTCCAGCCAGTGTCCAGTGAGGCCCCCCCATAACTTAGTGCTGGACATCGCTGCCCCAGGCCTCAGTCTTCAGTACTGTGAAATGGTGGTCATGAGAGTGCCAGGACAGGGGAGGCGCCCTCACCTTGAGGTGCCTGCATAGCTCACACTTACACAGCGCACGTGGGACCTGCAGGGGTTTGGCCTCTTGCTTTACAAATGATGCTCATCTAATTATATCTGTTTCTTCCCCACTGGAAGTTTCATCGGGCTTCTCCCAAGCTTCTCCACCCAGAGCAGGTCCTTTCCCGGGAGGCCACAGCTATTTAGATGTAAACACTTTTCTGAAATAGTCACTCCCCGCACCCCTCTTTGTCACAGAAGAACTGACTCCCATGGCCTGGGAAAAGTAAAGTGCCCAAATATGCAGATGCAGGGAGGAGACGGATGGGGGTTAGGATTCGGTTTTGTGGGCGGCTCAGACAGATATCACATGCACACGGCTCCTCCCCTTTTATATAATCCAATCTGACACAGCCACTCCCTTGTTTTGTCCTGTAGCACTGGCCACTGCAGGCAATGGGAGGCACTATATACCAACTCTGTAGGATAGTTGTCATGCTACCCACCCATGCACCCATGTTTAAAACCCAGTAGTCAATCTTGAGGTCTCCCTCCCCCCAACATACAAGAATTCCTCAGTAACGGCATCGTGGACGGGTTCTGAGAGTTTCAGTGAAACTACTTGTAAGGCCCTGGCTGGGTGCTCAGTGGGTCAGAGCATCCTCTCGATTCGCCAGGGTTGCCGGTTCCGTCCTTGGTCAGGGCACATACAAGAAGCAACCAATGAAAAGCATAAATAAGCAGAACAACAAATCGATGTTTCTCTCTTTTACCCTCCTTCCTCCCCCCACCCTCGCACGCGCCTCAAATCAATAAAAACATTTTAAAAAGAAAACAAACTGTGTAAAACCACTTTTATCATAGGCTGATTGATAGAAACGGGTTAAGTTGCTGCGGCATCTCATCAATGTTAGAACAAAACATTGAAACAAACGATGTTATTCAGGGACCTGCTGCACTTCCAATTAGTAGGACCCCATCGACCTGTTGATGCTGCCCTCAGATATCTCTGGACCTGGACCTTTTTCCATCCCCACCGCCTGGCTTCATTCAGCTATTGCAGTGGCCCTGCTCCCTGTCTTCCAACTCCGACCTCTCCAGGCGAGCAGCCACACTGCTGTCCAAATTAAATAAAAAATTAACTTCAGAAGGCTCAGTTCCAATCCTAGCTTCGCCCCCAAATAAACTCCATTATAATCTGGCACCAAACTGCTTTTCCAGCGGCATCTCCTACTATTGGACCCCACGAGCCCTCACCGCTTCCCTTGTCAAACCAGCTGCCGTTCCTTTTTGTGAAAAACAGAGCCATCCCCGTGTTCATTGTTTTATCCTTAGCACGGTGCCCAGCACATGGGCACTCAAATACTTGTAAATTAATAATGACTTGCCCTTAGTGCTCATAAAATAGTGTAGACTTTATTAGAGTATTTTTTATATATGAATGCAATCCATGTTTATTGTACAGAATGCAGAAAATACAGAAAAGCTGAAAGAAGAAAATCCGCTACCTGAAATCTCCCCAGTCAAGAACAGACATGTTGATATTTTTATGTATGTCCTTCTAGTAATTTTTCTGCAGGGCCGCTTCCACTCCTCGGCTGCTCAGTCTTCTATGTAACATTTAAGACTGCCAATCGTGCTGCCCGTTTTCCATGGTGCCTTTGTCACATCCCTCTGTCCCGTTCTGTTTCTTGGCTGGCTCCTCTTCTGTTGCCAGCCCCTAAATTATGGTGTTTCCAGACATTCTGTACTCAACCCTCCTATTTTCTCATTCCACATTCCTCCCCTTTGAGTGCTCTGAGCCATGCCCAGAGTTTCAGATATCACTATTTAGTGATAACTCCAAAATCTGTGACTTCTGAGCTCTGGATGCTACTCCCGGATAGGTCCTAGATGCTCCTCAGGTGCAGCGAATTAAACGTATCTAAAACTAACCTCATCACATCTTTCCCTACAGCCTTGTACTTGTCACTTCCTTACCAGCCAGGGGACTGGGAGGCATCACCAGCTTCAGCCTTTCTTGAGCCCCCGGAGCTCCCTGAGGCATGGGAATTGGTTCTCATTTTCCAGGCCCCTAAGCTCATAAATCACAGAATAAATTTCACTCTGGTCGCATGCCCTCGATGACATGTCACTGCAGACCAAAAATGTAAATACGACCCCAAAATCCACATGGTATTGAAATACACAATCAAGAAATATTTCTTAGCCCTTTGATGAGATGCATATAGTCATAAATCTCTGGGGGGGGCGGGGATCAATATACCAAAATCTAACCATTTTGAAAGTCTCTGGAAAAAGTAACTTGTGCCATATCAAGGAAATCTGACCAAACCCCTTGGTCTAATACAAAAACCATTGTTTGAGCCATCTGATGACACTAGAGTCACCTCCTGAGCAAGGCATGTTTATGTCCAGCTGTGGAATGAAGCCCCCGAAAGGAAGAGCTACCTGGACACATTCGGACCCATTTCCTTGAAGGGGAGTGGAGTCAGGACAGTGATTGCTTGGACAGGTAATGACCGATCTCTCCATGAATGGGTCTCAGCTAAGGAAGACATTGAAAGATACATTCAAGGTGAACCCCTTTCGAATGGGTTTTGAATTTCTTTTTCCAATAAATCAGAATAGATTCATAAAATAATCAAGTATAACAAACATTTCTTTAGTGCCCAAGAACTTTCCCCGGCTCTGGGGATACAGCAGTGAACAAGAGAAGTGAAAATCTCTGCCTTCCCGGCTTTCTTACAGTCCGGGGGATTGGCATGGTAACTGCCATTGTATCGGCCCGGTAATGGCACCGACGTCGCCCCCATCTGCAGTCACAGCTGTAGGTTAAAGCGGAGGGTGTAGGATTTTCTCCAGTGTCCCCGAGACCCCGGAGGCTCTCCTCGGCGGTGCGGTGACGCAGGGGCTGCTGTGTATGAGGAGCGTGAGTGTCGCACACTCGGCAGAGCAGACTGTGGCTCGGCCTTGCAGGGACGGCCGCTGTGGAGCCCACGTCGAACAAACAGCCAAGTCAGAGCTCAGCTGAGGCAGCGGAACTCTGCCGACGTCGAGAAAAGCCTTCGAAGTTCAGGGTCGCAGGCATCAGGCTGGAGACCTTGCCGGTTACCTCGTGGGACGGTGTCTGCCATCTGTGTAGAAACTCTGAGATGAGGTTCATTTCGCGGTTATTCTCTGAAAACCATGAATTTGAACGGAGTAATATATGACCCAGTCCTCAGTAATAAACGTAAGTTTTGTCCCGTTCTTCTGATGAAATAAGGGAGAAATACCCTCTGAGCTGTGTTTTGCTGTGATTTCTCTGTTGCATCCGAATGGTGATAAACTATAAAGTAGTGCTTTTATTACTTTTAAAGTCAGAAGGAAGAAGTGTCTATAGCTTTGCCTTGAAGTTCTTTAGAAAGAATTAATATAATAGTTACGAGTATTAAAAATGCGTTCAACAGCCCTAGCCAGTTTGGCTCAGTGTTCAGAGTGTCGGACTGAAGGGTCCCGGGTTCGATTCCAGTCGGGCACGTGCCCAGGTGGCAGGCTGGCCCCAGTCGGGGTGCGTGCGGGAGGCAACCGACTGATGTGTCTCTCACATCGATGTTTCTCTCTCTCTCTCCCTCCCACTCTCTGAAAAGCAATGGATAAAATACCCTTGAGCAAGGATAAAAAATATGTTAAATAAGAAACAAATTCCCAGCATGTCACACACATTCGGCAAACCACACGGTTCCCGGATCTGAGCGTCGGAAGACTTGGTTGCTGCGGCTTTCACAGCGTTTCCGTGAGCGCCTCACGCACAGCATGCGGAGGCTGTTGATGACACGCGTCTGTCCCTTTTCCTTAAACTTCCTAACGTTTGGAAATTTGCCAACCAGAAAGACAGGAGAGTGTCATAAAACAAAAAATTGAGAGTATTTTTAAATCCCCTCACTTCCTGCCAACACTTTTTCTCCGCTGAGTCCCAAATGCACGCGACGAGTGATGTACGCTCTGGGCGCTGTCGCCACCTCCTTGGGGGCAACTCGCAGACACTCCCCGCCTCGCCTGTGGAGCCACAGACACCCCGGGAGCCGCTGCCAGGGCTGCCGGTCAGGGCGAGACAGGCCCCTGCTCTCCTGGAGCCCACATTCTAGAGGCGGTAATGTCACCAGACAAACACACAGGCAGACCAACAGATAGTTACAGGTTTGTTTTTGTGCTCTGAAGGAAGTAAACAAGAGCTTTGATAGAAAGTCCTGGGGGATCTGGATGGTCAAGGTTCCTCTGAGAAAGTGACATTTAAGCCGAGACTTGACGAATGAGAGGATGCTGCATTAGTTTCCTAGGGCAGCAGTAACAAAGTGCCTCAGATCAGGTGGCTTCAGTAACATTAAATTATTGTCTGACAGTCACGGAGGCTGGGAGTTCAAAACCAGGGTGTCCACAGGGTTGGTTCCTTCTGAGGCTGGTGAGGGAGGGACCTGTTCCAGGCCTCCGAGCTTCTGGAGGTTTGCCAGCAACCTTGGACTTGCAGAAGCATCCCCTCGATCTCTGCCTTCATCTGCACACGGTGTTCACCCTGGGTGTGGGTCTGTGTCCAAACCTTCCCTTTTCACAAGGACACTAGTCATATTGGATGAGGGGCCCACAATACTCTACTGTGATCTCATCTGAACTAATTACATCTGGGAAGACCTATTTCTACCTAAGATCACATTCTGAGGTACTAGGGGGTTAGGACCTCAACATATGTATTTGAGGTAGGAGGGGCCACAATTGAATCCATAACAGATACCAATTGTGCGATTGGAGCCCCTGGGCAGAGGGAAGAGTGGGACCAGGGTCCTAAGAAACAAAAGGGCTGGCATACTCGGGGAACCAGAGGAAGGCGAGTGTGACTTCAGTTGTGAATGAGAAAGGACACTGGCAGAGGTCAGATCAAAGACTTTGCATGTTACCCTAAGATCAATGGGAAGATTTTGAAGGGTTCTGTGATTTTAAAAGCTCAGTCTATAAACGTCCCAGTTGTCTCCCCGACATCAATGAAAGGCAAGGATGTGCTAGAGGAATTTGCCAGCTCTTCCACGGCCTTCTCAGTCCATTGCATGGTGAATCTGCAGAGGAAATACAACGCACTTCTGATATTCTGAAACCATTTAGTCTATTTATATTTCATTTTGAATTCCTAAGTTAAAATATTTCTTTTCCTTTAACTTTCTAACTTTCGTCTCCACAAATAAAGCAAAATTTTGCTTCATTCTTTTTACATGCGCCCCCCCCCCCGCAAAATAACTTAAAAAAAAAAACATACATGAAAGATCTATTCAGCTGTGGGTCCCAGGCACATGCTATTTTCCTCAGACTGTCTCAAGGGAACAGTGATTATTTTCAGAGATTCTGTCACCACAAAATCAATATTTGTTCCAAAATTTAATGGCTTCAAATGTACTTATTTTTTGATCCAAAATGTTTTAGATTTTTTTCCTATCAGAAACTCTTTATGTAATCGTTTTCACTTAACTGATTTTGTGTTAGCAGAACAGTGAGCTCGAGTGAAACTTCACAATTTGCCTTGAACGTTTTGTAATCTGAAAGCAAATATTGGTTGAAACAGCCTCAACCTCAAGCTGTGGGCCCTGGGTTTTGACGCCACTCCTCTCTTGACGACCTGAAAAGGTCTGCTTTTTTCTGTTTTACATGTTGAGGTCTTGAGTAAGATTTCATGAAAGGAAAATATTCTGTTGCATTAAAGAAAAAAAAGATCAAGGCCATGAAAACTGGCTATTAGTTTTACTTCATTTTCCAATAATTGCAGATAAGAAAGAAAACATGACCAACCACGAATGAAAAACTAAGACTGAAGGAGACGACGGAACATGGGCAGCAAGCAACAGAGGCTGCGAGAGCCTGGACACGGCCGCGCCAGCCCCGGTAAGGGGCCAGCATTAAGGTTCATCAGCACGGGAGTTGCTCAGACTGTCTCCATTTATCCTCACTTTTATTTCCTATCTTTTTTTCAAATATGTTTTTATTGATTTCAGAGAGAGGAAGGGAGAGAGAGAGAAACATCAATGAGAGAGACACACAGCTGGGCTGCCTCCTGCGCAGTCCCTGCTGGGGGTCGAGCCCCAGCCCCAGCGCGTGCCCCGACCGGGAGTCAAACTGTCACCTCCTGGTTCATGGGGCGACGCTCAACCGCTGAGCCACACCAGCCCGGCTTTATTTCCTATCGTAATGAGAACTTCCCAGCTTTTCAGTGACGCAGAACCAAGAGAATTATGACCTCGTTTCACAGCGTCCATGGGTGATGGCAATGCTTCTATAACACTTTTTGGACAAATCTTTTTCCCTCGTTGAAAAATTAGAGGAACATTATCCCTAAATCTGTTATCTTTCAAAATACTTATAAGTATTTTACCACGTATATATTTTTCCTTGTTGGTGTTTTTGCTTATGATGAACTTAAGATAAGTATGATAGTAGGAAATGTTTATACTACATTGAAGTAAAAGAAAAAATTTTGTATTTATAGTATGAGCACCCCAAAGATGTTCATATAATTAAAACCAAAAGGAACTACATCAACACATTAATAGTGCATGTGTTTGAGTGATGGAACTATGGATGATGTTTTCCTATTGAAAAGTTAACATTTTTAAGAATAGATTTTAGTTTTATTCATGTAAAATTTTAAATAATATTTTATAGGTAATTTCAGAAAATTATTTCTTGAAATGCTTATGATTTTTATATAAATTACTTGTAAGTTTTAGCTAGTTTCTTCCATAGTACTTCAAAAAAGAAAGTACAGTAATAATTAATACATCTTATAGCTTATACCACAGTCTTTTAAGAATTTTTAAATGTCTTTTTAAATTACATAGAAGATAATTTTTCCTACAAATGCTATATAGTTTCTCCTATATTTATTTTTAAAATGCATTTCTGTTTTTAAGCTTAGCAGTTCAAATATTGACTCTCCAAAGGAAAAGATAAGAAGATATTTATAAATTAACCTGTGTCAACATCAATCAGTATTAATAACTGATACATCCCATGATCATTATTAATATTTAAATAACCTTTTGCTTTGATTCACATCATGTTTTAAATAGGCCATTTGAAAAAGATTAAGAATTAAGAGAAATCTATAACAACTAATGGATCTTTTCTAATTGTAAATTTTCATTTCACTTATATGCAAATTTTAGTTGCTATGCTCTTAGCAATAAATTCAAATTCTTAGATCTCAAACATGAATGAGAACTCTAAGAAAAATAATAAACGTTTATGTCAAATTTGTTCTTTTCGCCTTTCTTCCTTCTGGCACTTTCATATTTAGTCATCACATTTCCTATTTTGATTACTTAATTTCCCCATACAACCAGATTAGCAGAAGGGGAGAGAAAACTTCTCATTTGAGGGCGATGAAGGAAAAATGGGTCTTTCTCTCTCTCACACACACGCACAGTAGCGGAGGGCTCTCTGCGTGCAGATGCTCATTTGGAATTCAGAACATTCTTTACCACAGAAGTAGCAAGAAGCTAAAGCAGTGTAAGTATAGACTTTACATTCATTATGGGTTAAAGTAAGAGTCTGTGGGGTGGCCTGGGAATACACCATTTTACAACACTGTACACATGGGGAAATTTCATTCTGAAATCTAAACAGCTGCTTTTGAAAGAAACTATGAGAGCATGTGGGTGGTGGGGGCCTGGCATGCTCGCCCTCTGCGGGGCTGTGCTCAGCAGTTTGGAGGAGACAGGAAAGAGGCCTGGTTCCTGATTTCAAGGCATTTGCCGTCTACAGTGGGAGAGAGGCCCACAATGAAAAGATGATTATTGTAAGACAAATAGTACGTGGCCCCACTCCCAGGTAACATGTTAATACATTTATCTGATCATTCAGCACCTATTTATTTTCTACTAATTATCTCCCTTTTCCATATTTTAAATGATATTTTCTACTATAAATAATGTAGTTGGATAGTAGAGCAATAGAGACTTACTTGTAGTGATGAAATCGGAAAGAACTTGAATGTCTTTCAGAACTGAACGATTGAATAAACTGTGGTTGATCCATTCTATGGGATGTTATGCACCAATAAAAAAGAGCAAATTAAGAATATCTGTTGATCTGGAGAGGGGATTGGGATGTATTATAAAGAATGAAAGTCAAGGTGCAAGAAATGCTCATATTATGGTCTCCTTTTTGCAAAGACACGGTGACCACCCCCCTCCCCCAAAAAAGTTTGAATTAAAAGGATACAGGTGTATATACAAAGCTGCTAATGTTGGTCACCTTGAGGACAGGGGGTTTACTAATTTCTTTATCTTTGTATCAAGGAAAAATGATCATTTTAAAACAAAATGAAAATTTGGAAATATAGAGCATATTAAAGAGAGTAAAAGCACATGACACCTGCTTTCTATTTTGTTAGTGTGTGTGTATATGTGACTTGCCCTGGATAATTAATTATAACTAGATTTTCCTTGACTATCCACCATGTTTATGTCACTTTAGGGGCCTTCTTGCAAGAGTGCTTTAGCCCAAAGCCGCCCAGTGGGCCCACGATGTAGGCATTTTTAAGCGGGCAGGCATTTCAGATCCTATTCCGCCCGCGGAGGGCCCACTCAGCCCTTCCTGTGTTACCTCGGCCTCCTGGGTGGTAAGGGAGAGTTCCCTACAGCGTACAACTGAGAAGAAAGGACCTTGCTCTCAGGCCAGCGTGAGCCCTGCTCTCATTAAGAGTTCTCTGCTCCTCACTGATAAAATCTGCATCATCTTAAAGAACCGGCGCGGCTTCCTTCCAGGCCGGCGGGACGCGCTCACAGGAAGGCAGCCGTGGAGCCCGGCCCACGGAGTACACTTACCACAGCGCTGTGCGTGTTCCTGCTCAGCGCGACGGGTACGTCCCTGCCACCGGCCCAGTGGCCTCGGGACACCTGCGTGTCTTAGTGGTTTTCTTTGTACCTCTTCTGAAGAAGTATTTAGCAGGAAATAGATGTCCATTATATCACCATGAGGCTTTCATGAGTCAAGCCCCGAAGAAAACAATTCCAGGTAGAAAACAATGAAGCGCAGCAAGGCCAACCAAAGGAAGGGGCTCAGCAGACTCCCCCGAGGTGGTGGGACTGGAGCTCTACCTTAACAAACAGGTTAAAAATAAAGAGTAATTAAAAATAGATTCCTGGCCCTAGCCAGTTTGGCTCAATAGTTTGAGCGTTGGCCCGTGGCCTCTAGTGTCCAGGGTTCAACTCCGGCCAAGGGCATGTACCTCAGTTGCAGGCTCAATCCCCAGCCCAGGTCCGACGTGTGCAGGAGGCAACCATTGGATGTGTCTCTTTCACATCAATGTTTCCCTCTCTCTCTCTCTCTCTTTCTCTCTCCCCCCCGAAAAGCAATGGGAAAAATATCCTTGGGTAAGGATTAAAAAAAAAAAAGGGTGTGTGTGTGTGTGTAACAGCCAGCTTTCAAAAGCCTTGTCAGAGGCTTTAAGACTTTCAAAGGTCCTCTCATCCCACAGAGAACACCCATCTAACAAACTCATCTGGTCCTTTAGTCCAAGTCAGTTCTGTGTTTAAGCCAAAGAGAGTTTGTCGAATCGTAAATTAAATATATTGGTTGTATTAGGAAAAGTTTTTTCAATTAAAAATTGGAGGTGGGGGTTGGGGGAGAGAGACTTGTAGATCCAACATGTGGAAGAAATATGTGCATTTAATAAGATCCTAAGGCAGCTCTTCAGCCTCTAAAACTACAGACTGAAAACTTTTTCCCTGTGATACTTGAACTGATTCCTGAGAAGAGAGGGAGGGCAGTTCGAGTGGCCAGATCAGTGCCTGCAGGTGTGACTTCCTCGGACCCTCTGAGGGGACGCCTCAGAGGACCAGCTGAGATCGTGATGGCCGAGCACCTATGTATGGTCACATTCAGGATGCACAGGAGAGTGGCCTCAAGTTTATTGGTGAACTCAGCATTCCACTCACAAGTTACTTTAATTACGTGGCTATGTCTGTTCCGATGTAAAACATCTGGTGAGAACTACAGAAGAAAATATCTCATGTCCAGATGTTTAACTTGTGGCCATGTAGGCAGAACACCTGTGCACTAAACTCGTATTGTATCCAGGTGTTCGGTGGTGTGTGCCTTCAACCCTTTTGCTATACAGTTTATTTCTTCCGGTTAGCCACTATGAAGCCCAAAGTAGATTAAAATTTGCTTTATCTCCAAATTTAGGCTTTAATTAAATTTAAAAAAGGGATCATAAGAATTCATAATATGGTGAATCATGTTTTCTGCTATAAAAATGTGAGAGAGCCCTGGCTGGTGTGGCTCATCCTGTGCACAGAAAGGCTACCAGTTCAATTTCCTGTCAGGGCACATGCCCAGATGTGGGTTCAGTCCCCAATTGGGGTGCATTTGGGGTGCGTTCAGGAGGCAACTGATTAGTGCTTCTCTCTCCCATTCATGTTTTTCTCTCTCTCCCTCTCCCTTCCTCTTGCTCTAAAGTCAATAAAAACTTTTTTTTTAAAGTGAGACTTTGTTTTCAGAAAAGCAGAGTAAAGACATACCCACCCAACTACCTTCTCTCAAAATTCACCAAGAAACATTAAAGAGAACAGGTAGTGAAATGCATATACATCATTAGGAAATCAGTAGATGTCTGCACACACCATATCTGGAGACAGAATTTCAAAAGAGGGGTACAAAAGGCTGAGCAGAGAAAAGGAAGGTCAAGCTTTAGGGCCTGCAAAGGGAGTTGGAGGGATATCTATGAGAAGCAAGCAAATTCTCCGTACAGAACCCAAAATGGGCACAGGGACAGAAAAAACTGGGCAGGAGGCAGCAGGATTAAATTAAAAGTCTATCTATGGAGAAACTATAGCCTCCAGTTCTCCACCCCACCCAGGTGCCAAGCAGTCTGTTGACCTCTCTTCTCCCCCATGCTAAGGTGGGCAGAGGCAGAGTTCCTCCCAAAGCGGGAGTGTTGAGGGAGTCTGAGTGCTGCACAGTGAGATCTCCATCCCAATACCCGGAATCACCAATATCCGGAATAAATTTGCCAGAGAGGAGATAGGAGGGCGCTACCCCAGTGAAAATACTTGCAAACAGTGATACTTGAAGGCCTCAGTGAAAACACCAACTGGTTCCCCAGTCTGTCTCAGGGAAAACCACGCGCGTAAGCCCAAAACACGGACATAGAGCTTCCAGTCGGGTCAGCGCTTTGGTGCCTTAACTCTTAAGAGTAAACACCAGAGGTGTTAAGAGATGCTCTAACAACCACGATGAAAACAAAAAATAAAGAACTCAGAGGAGCCCTGGCTTGGTTGCTCAGTGGTTAGAGCGTCAGCCCCCAGACTGAAGGGTCCCTGGAGTGACCCTTCAGCCACGGGCACATACCTCAGTTGCAGGTTGTGTCTCTCTCACATCAATGTTTCTCTGTTTCTCTCTCTCTCTCCCCCACCCTCCACTCTCTCTGAAAAAGCAACTGGAAAAATATCCTTGGCTGAGGATTTAAAAAAATATAATAATAATAAATTTTTAAAAAGAGGTGTGCCCAGCTGGCATGGCTCAGCCATTGAGCATTGACCTTGGATCCAGGAGATCAAGGTTCAACTCCCGGTCAGGGCACATGCCCGGGTTGGGGGCTCGATCCCCAGTCGGGGGCGTGCAGGAGGCAGCCGATCAATGACTCTCATCATTGATGTTTCTCTTTCTCCCTCTCCCTTCCTCTCTCTGAAATCAATAAAGATATATTTAAAAAAAAACACCCACACACCCACACACACAAAAAACCTCAGAGGAAACAAAGATGATGCCAAAAAGAAACCTTCAAAAGAAACTTTAATATCATTAAAGATGCGAGAGAAGATATTGATTGTATTTATAAAATAAAAACAAAATGATAAAAAAGAAACAATTAGAGAACAAGAAAAGGCTCCTAGAAATTAAAAATACGACAGATTTTTTTGTTAGTTTTATAGAATAATTGGAAGATAAACAAATAAATCTCACATAAAGTATAATTTTTAAAATGGACAATAGAAAAAAATAAGAAAAATGGATCCTCAATCCAAAAGATCCAATATCTAATAGAAATTCTAGGAAATGAGAACTGAGATAACAGTAGACAGGAAATTAGTAAAGACGTAAGAAAATTCCTCGGAAAATTTTAAGGAACATGATGTTCCAGATTTAAAAAGCACCCCAAGGTCTAGCACCTGTGAATAAAGGTATGAAGACCTATATCAAGACTATCATCACCGCTAAGAGCTAGAAGGACAGTCTGGCCATGAAAGAGTAGCAAGGACCGGACTTGACCTCCTGCAGTAAACACCTAGAACACTGCACAAAGCATAGGAAACAACTGTTCTCAGGCACTGAGCAATAGGCAGCACAGACCCTGATCCTTGAGAAAAGAGCGACAAGTGACATGAGCCTATGACTATGTATGCTTCCTGTTGGAGGCAGTTTTCCTACTGCACTTGCAGTAATGAGGAAATAAATGGAAGATATTGAAAAGAACCAAATAAAATTTCTAAGATAAAAAGCACAACATCTGAAAGGAACGTTTTACTAGATGAACCTAGACCCAGATCTTGATTCCTAAATCTCCTCTCCAGTAAAAGAAACCAGGGTTCCTTGGAGAACTGATGGAGCCTGGGGCTGGGGTGGGGAATATACAAGATGAGCCTGGTGCCAGAAAGTAAGGAAGTCCTCAAAAAACAAAATGAAGGAGGTATGTCACAGGGACACGGGAGCCAAAAGGCCTGTGCTGAAACAATTTGAACAAAAAAGTAAACAAGTATTAGGTTATAACTCAAAGTATAGATATCTATGAGTCCACACTGATATAAATCAATGATAATAAAGAGAGAAAGACAACCCATAGAGAAGAATTTAAATAATTTTATGTAGGCATTCCTCCCTCAAGGAGGTGGAACATAACTGTTCCCAATTAAGTGTGGGGTGCACATAGTGTCTTCATTCCAAAGAGCACAGTATGGAAATAGGAGGGAAGGTAACTTTACAGTGGAGAAACCTGACAAGCATGACCTCAGACAGGTGGTCAAAGTTACCATCAGCAGTGATGAATCATGTTGACAGCATGGACCCTTGATATGATGTGATGAGAATGACACTTTACCTCTGCGGTCTTCCTCCCCAAAACCCGCAACTCCAATGTGATAGGCAGAATAATGGTCCCCAAACTGTCTACTTTCTAAACTTGAGAACCTGTGAATCTATTACCTTATGGCAAAAGGGATTCTGCAGACGAGATTAAGGACACAGACTTTGAGATGGGGAAATTATTCTGGATTATCTGGGTAGATCCAACCTAATCACATGAGTTCTTAAGAGGAGAGCCTTCACTGGCTCTACGGTCAGAGAGAGAGAGAGATTTGACGACAGAAGGAGAGAGAGAGAGAGGACAGGGAGTTGCCGGGTTTGTAGATGGAGGAAGTGACCACCAGGCAAGGAACTGTAGCAGCTGGAAAAGGCAAGGAAAGCGAATCTCCCCAGTGCTTCCAGAGGGAGACACAGCCCTGCTGATACCTTGATTCTGGCCCAGTCAGACTCATGTCGGGCTTCTACCTACAGAGTTGTAAGTAATACATTTGTACATTTGTGTTGTGCCTGCCACTAAATTTGTCGTAATTTGCTACTGCAGCAATAAAACACTAAGACATTCAGCCTGACCATAAGAAAAACATCAGACTAGTTGATAATCAGGTTGGTAAATTCAATTTTAAAAGCCCTGTACTAAACACAAAACTAGAACTTAGTTAAGGAGGTAAGATTTGCATACTGGAAACAATGAGGAAATAACCCGAGAGCAGTGTATCAAGTTACAGGATGTATGTAGGCAAATTATGCTGCCAGTTCCCTCAGGTAACCTTTTGAGAAGGACAGAGTTCACTGCTGTAGTGGGTTGAATGATTCCCCCCCTCCCCAAGATATCTCTATATCCAAACACCCGGAACCTAGATTGGGTCTTTGCTTACATAATTAAGTTAAGGGTCTGGAAATGATATTCTGGATTGTCCTGGTGGGCCCTAAATGCAAAGACAAATGTCCTTACAAGAGACAGAGAGGAGAAGATGCGCCCACAGAGGAGAAGGCAACGTGAAGACAGCAGCAGAGACGGCGGTGATGGTGCCTTAAGTCAAGGAACGCTGGAGCCACCAGAGCCAGAAGAGGCAAGGAAGGACCCTCCCTCAGAGCCTCCAGAGGCAAGAACTACACGCACAGTTATGCTCATGCTGTATATATAATATTAATAACTCCTGGCTAACCACCTCTACCTTTCCAAGTACACAAGATCAAATAGGTGTAAAATCTTTGTCCCTATAACTACATTATTTCATTTAGTGCCCAGATTCTCCGTTGGTTTGATTTTAATCATAACCTCTCCTCAACTTCATGGTCCTGTGTGGTCCCACAGGGGACCCTTGGTAATTTATCCCCCTTTCCAAGTAGATGATTTTCCAATATCAGGCAAGTTCTTGATTTTGGTGTTTCTCACATTTTTATTCCTAGTCAATGCCCGGAGAGATCAAGAGATTGGGGAAAATGGAATGGCACATAAAGACTAGTGTTTTGTTTGTTAATTCCGGCACAGGGATCAGGTAATTTTGTTTTTTCTCTCTTTGCCCAACGATAATTTTTCCAACCCTTTTTGATATATTAATACTTTTAAATGAGAAAAACTGAATAGCTTAAAACTAAATGTGTTTTCAGAGCAATAATAAGGCCAGTAACCTTGATAAACCTTATACAGTAGAAAAAAATTTAGCTATTTCATGTGGTTCAATAAAAATTTGAATATACGTACACATCCTATCACAGGGTCATTAACAAAACGTCAGGATATGTCTGCTTGCTTTTCATGACATTATCTGACCTATTTTTAGCAAAATGACCCAGTTTTCTGAGAGCGGTGAGACATTTGAACCAAACCAATATGCCCAGCCTTTTACCACGAAAGAAGGAAGAAAAGCATACAGAGCTAACATTTACTGAGAACATACTACGTACCTGGCACTCTGCCGGGCGCTTAGACACCTTATCACCCCGAGGTTACTCCTTTTGAGGCTGAGGATCTAATTCCCATTTTAGGATTTTATCACCTCTGCCTGGTCTGCAGGAGCAGGCTCCTTCTTCTAACGTATCTGCTTCTACTTTTGTTTCCTGGCAGTGCATTCTGGGCTCGGAGGCAATAGTGTTAAAACATATTGTGTCACTTTCCTGCCTAAGGCCCTTCAAGCATCCCCCATAGCGACTAGAATAAAATCCGCACTCCCTTCAATGGCCTACGACACCTCTGCACATGGTCTGGCCGCCTACCTAACTCTCTGTCATTGCATTTGGGACTACTGTCTTTCCCACTCACTCGCTATGCTTTGGCCCAGGGGTCAGCAAATTACAGCCCCCAGGCAAAACCCAGCCAACTGTTTTTGCACAGCCCCTGAGCTAAGAATGGTTTTTACATTTTTAAACAGATGGAAAGAATCAAAGGAAGAGCAATATTTTGTGACATGTGAAAATGATATGCAATTCAAATGTCAGTGTCCATAAATAAAATTGTACTGGAACACAGCCACATTCATTCGCGTGTGAATTGTTCAGGGTGGCTTTTGTGCTACGATAGCTGACTAGCTGCAACCAAGGCCCAATGGCCCATAAAAGTTCAAACATTTACTGGCTGGCCCCCTGCAGAAGTTTGCCGGAGCCCGCGTTAGTCACCCCGGTCTCCTTTCTGCCTCTAACACTCACCCTCTCCATTCTCTCCGCGGGCTTTCTGCTTCCTGTTCCCTCTTCCTGGAATGTTCTCCAGCCCTTTGCATGGCTGGTTTGCTCGCATAAGGTCTCACTTAACCTGGACAAGGACGGCAGAAGGTCATATGCTATCAGACTGGATGCAGTACCTACGAGCTCAGCCTCCGGTCCTGGATGGGAGGGTGGGGTTGAGACCCTTCTGTCCTCTCTGGCAGCCGGGAGGAAATGAGGAGCTTTCTGGAGGCCGGGCCGGCCCTGCACTCCGCTGCCCTGGTGGCTCCTTCCGCAGCTGGCATGGACAGATGTCCCTCACCTGCTGCACCAGGAGACTAGGGAGCTGGAGGACCAGCCAGCGTGTTGCATGGCTCGGCCTCGCGGGAACAGAGGCGGCTTGGGGACTCCTCGCGGTCACTCCGGCCACATCTCTGCCCCCGCACAGCCAGCAGAGCGCTGGGCACAGCCCGGAATTCTCGGCGTGATCCGTGGACGGGAACCACATGAAGATGAGGTTTCCTTTCGTCACAGCACACGAGCCAGGAGGAGGCAGCAGCCGTCTCGATAAAAGGAAAATCAATTTAGTACGTGGCACAAAGTGCACAGGTCTTCGCTCCGAAGGCCTCCGTTCTTGTGTCAAGCAGCCACGTCATTCGCCCACTCTGCCCAGGTCCCTCTTCCGTAAAACACCAACTTGCCTGGTCCTCCCAGAGATTCCCAAGGACCGGGAGGAATCCTGGTTTGCGGAGCTGCTTTGCCAGCTGCGTCTTAAGCAAACAAAGGATCTCACGTGCCCTTTCTCAACCCACGGAACAAGAATGCCAGTTCTGCTGATAAACCCCGTGCCAGCCCCACAGTGCTGCACGTGTTTCAAGACTAAGACTTACATTGGTACGTTCTTAAATGTATTATTTTGTTCTTAAAATATATAAAGAAAACATACACGTAAGATTTTAAGGGGTGTTGGCTTAGAATGCAAACACGCTCTGTGAGGTGCAGGGGGCGACCTGTCTGAGGCAGAGATGCCAAAGGGAGAGGTCACAGGTCAAGGCCACCCGGGAGAGAAGGGCAGTAATACCTCCTCTTGCATTTACGTGGCAGTTTTAATTTAGATAATGTGTCACTCAGAGCAACTCAGCGAATGAGGCTCTCCTGGGAGTTGTTTTAGTGTAACTGAGTGCACCGGGTACCCAGGGGAGCATCCCGACAGAGGCCTCTGAGCCAACTTCCGACCTGGGATTTGAGGAAAATGCAGTAAATCTGTAGAGAATGACGATAATGCTGGGGTGAGGCCGGTTTTCATAGAGACCCGTATCTCTGTGAAGGCCCGTGTGGCCCTGGAGTCCAGAGACGTGGGCCCAAGTCCCTGCTCTGACACGTTCACGTCCTACTATGTGAAGTTGCTCTCTGGGAGCCAGTTCTCTCCCCATAGTGGGGAGTATAGGCTCTGTCTCAGGGTTGTTGTGAGAAGTAGAGATGGTGGAGGTAAAGCATCATGCGCTGTGCCCCGTTGTCACTATTCTAACGTGCTGGGCCAGTTACTGTGTTAAAATAACGCCATCTTCACCAGGCTGTCAAGATACCAGGTGCCATTACAGATACCGGAGCGGACAAATCCCATCTGGGTACCTGGAGATGACTCGTGATAGGAGCTCTACAAGAATAGACAGACCATCTGCTTCCGCAGGAGCCAAGGTAGCAAGGAGACTCTTCCCTTGTCTGAAGAGCGGGTGGGAATGTAGGGTCTGACTCAGAAGATTCCCGCAAGGCCAGAGCCACCAGAATGGATCCCAGAGCCCAGGGAAAGAACCCTAGGGAAGCCATACCTTGAGCTAGGACAGCGGACATGAGCGCTGGGTTGGAAAGGTAGGAGTCAGAAGCAGAATGTAGGCCATGAGCCAGGAGAGGCCCGAGCAGGTAGGGTACATAAATGGCGGGGTGGGATAGCTGGAGCCAGGGTGTGGCGGGGACTCTTCCTCCCGCTGCCGCCGCAGAACTAGCTGACTATGTGAGGCCAGTGACCCTACCATCCACCCCCACCCACTTGCACCTGCCCACACCGTCCTGGATGGATCCTGGCCTGCTGCCTATCACGCCCCAGTGGCATCCACAGCTCTGCTCTTTCCCCCCCTGCAAAGAACTAGAGAGCGAAGAGGGGAGCAGAGTTTGGGACAGATGAGAGGCCACTCGCCATGGCCAGTAGCCACAGGTGAGCAAGGAGACTCCAGGCCCCCAGCACAGAGGGAAGGGGCAACTCCATGCGGCAAGGGCCAACCCTCTAGCTCACCTTCCAACCCAATTCTCTCAGCACAGATCTCTAAAGCAACGCACCAGGAACCTTCAAAGCTCAAGGCTTGGAGGTGGTGAGACTGACACCAGTTCCGATGAGAGGCAGGCCCGGTTCCGGACTGTACTCGCTCCCCTCCACATCACGTCCATCTTTCCTTCCTGACCACCACCAGCGGCAGAGAGTCACCACGCTATAGCTCAATAGTAGCATCAGGTGTCTAAGAGATGACAATCTAGGATTATCAGTAATGTATAAAACAGTGGGTGTGTGGAAGATGAATACTGACTATTTTTCAAGGCTTTGGGTAATCTTTCTTTTAAGTTTTTGATTGATTTTTAGAGAGAGAGAGAGAGATTTGTTGTTCCACTTATGTATGCATCATTGGTCAATGCTAGTAGTACCCTGACCAGGGATCAAACTCACAACCTTGGCATATCAGAGCGACACTCCAACCAACTGAGCCACTGGGCCGGGCCTAATCTTCCGTATACAGTTGTAGTTCGAAAATTTCCAAGAAGAAAATATTGTGCCACAGAAAATGCTATGTGCTGAATTGCGCCCCCTCCAGATTCTTTTGTTAAAGTCCTAACAGGACCTTTAAGAGCTAATTACGTTACCCTGGAGTCTCAAGGATGGGCTCCAATCCAATGACTAATTTCTTTATAGGAGTTGGGACACAGACAGAAATGCCAAACCTGTGCAAGCACAGAGAGATGACCATTTGAACACAGCAAGAAAGCATCCACTTGCAAGCCAAGGAGAGAGGGCTCAGAAGAAACCAACTCTGCCAACACCCAAGGTCTCAGACTCCCAGCCTCCAGAACTGTGAGGAAATGAATGTCTGCTGATTAAGCCGCCTGGACTGTGGTACTCATGATGGCAACCCTAGAAAACCTACTAATATCTTAATGACCACTTTGGGCAGCGTTAATAATCATTTCAATGCCGTTTTGTTAAAATTTACTCTGGACATGTCTTCATTTGTATTTGTTAGTTACCTACTGTCACTGATTTATAAGCACTCGCTTTCCCTGCCTCTGTGTGAGTTCTCTGCACTAGATTCACACAAATCCTTAAGCGGCCAGTCTCTGCCGTTGCAGACAGACAACCACTGTGCACCCTCAGGCTGTGCTCCCAATGCCTGGCCAGGGCCTCTGGGACTGTGGTGGCTTTGCCGGAACGATGTGTCCCAGAGAACCTGAGCAGTGTCTGGAAGGCAGAGGTGGGGCCGCAGCCGTGTTTGCAGTCAGAGGCCGGTGCACGTGAGCCTGCTGGCTCCTCTCACTGACGTGGGGCAGCAGCTCTGCCGACGGTTCCTCCAGCGGCTTCTTCAGCTTCTCTGGACCCGGGTTAGGTCTGTAACTCCATGATGAACTGCCCAGCTCTTCTGCAGGCTGCCTTCATCTTGGAAGGGGGGACACCAGGGATGAGAGACCAAGGTGGGACACGCGGGTTCCAGTTCACGGGTCCCACCTCATCCGCACAGGTTCCAGTTGGTGTTCGCTCTCCTCACGTCTCCTCTTCACATATACCGCCCCCTCCTGAAGCCAGCCCGTCCTGCTGACGACAGACCCGAGTCTTGACACAGGGACAACAGGTTGCACAGGCCCCTTACCCAGCTCCCATAATCATGTTTGCTCTAATCCCCACTATAAATTCCTTGTTTCTCTGGAGATGGTTCTGCTCCTCTGATCACACTCTCACTGATGCAGATTTTGGAAGCAGAGCAGGTGCTGCTGTAATAAAAACCTGACCATGTGCACTGGCTCTGGGACTGGCTTTGAATGTCTGTCCCTGGAGGCTTACGTAAATATGAGGAAAATATTACTGGAATCTGGGAGAAAGGAGACACTTTTATGTAGTGGTGGGAAGTTTAGCAACATTGACACCCATAGTAACTTGGAAAACAGAAAATGGACTAATGAACTGTGTGATCTAGCTCAGGACACTTCCAGGCACAATGTAAGTGCCACCTGGCCTCATCCAGCTGCCTGCAATAAAACGAGAGAGTGTAAAGATAAGCTGAAGAGCAAGCAGTTAACTATAAAGGTGACAGGGCCTGCAGAGATTAAAAATATAGTGGTTTCTCATTCTCAGATGGCCAGCAAAGTAAGAAATGGCCCCTGGGTCTGGTTCCAGCAAAGATGGAGTAAGCAGATTCCACGGTCTCTCTCCCACTGTTTACATCTAAAAACACTGTTCAGAATCCACACTGTGACTCATGAGGACTCTGGAAGGAAATAACAGGAAAGTCGGTTGGGGAGGAAAATCAAACACTTTAAGAAAGATCGATAAGATGGTAGGAGAGTGTCTTGGGTATTTTTCCTTCCACATCTGTTAACATAGACTCAGGACAACTTGAAACTCAGAACTCCTGAAGTTGCGCAAAGACCCAAGAGAAACCTGCTCTTTATAATCAAAGGAATAGGGGTGGGAGCCCCAGCAGGACGGAGAGAGTCATGAGGAAAATCCTGTGTTTGTTCCCTCCTGAACTGTCCTAATGCCATAAGGCACTGAGACTTGGAGGTCTTGGGGAGAGGATGAGCGTGCTGTGCATCCTTGGGGAGGGGGTGTGAGTCACTGCGGCAGAGGGTAGACTGTAACTGACTCTTAGCCCCAAGGTGGCCATAACAGTATCTCCTGTCCCACGTGCTCTTTTAACAATGTGATTTTGTCATCTTCCATCAAGAGGGGGAGTCTTTGTCTCTTCCCCTTGAACCTGGGTAGACCTTTGTGACTACCTCAACAAGGCTACAGCAGAAATGATACCATGTGACTCCCAAACAAGATGACAAAGGGCAATGCCGTTCCTGCCTGGCTTTTTCCTTGGCTTTACTCCCAAGTTTACATAAGGAAAAGTAGAGTAAGGTAGGGGAAGTGGCATGGGGTAAAGGGCATTTGCCCCAATCAGTTAAATGGCCGTGGGCAAATTACAAAGATCCCCCAAAGAAATCCCGTCACTGTATGGATGAAGAAATCCAGGCTGGGGTTAAATAGCTTGAAATATCAAAGGTGTGGCTGGTGGTAACACCAAGATGAGAACCCCTATTCTTTCCAATCCCGGTATGGGGCTCCTCTTGCTCTTGAGCCAGACTACTGCTACACGTAAATTATTCACTTAAATAAAAGAAAAAAGCACTGTGTCCACTGTCACCAAAGGAGATCAGCAGAGCTATGGTCCAAGGAGACTGGCTGTCCACCATACGGGACAGTCAAACTGGGCAGAGGGCCTTGGCATGCTCCTCACATTTAAGATCAGGGCTCTGCTTTGATGACCCAGAAACCCCATAATCAGTGGCGTCAAGGGAGCACACATACCAGCTGTCCCCAGAGACCTGAACTAGAAACCAGAATGCCAGTGTATTGCTTGATAAGGGGGAATCGGTCTTTCCAAAGACTATTTACTCCATCCTCAGCAGGCCCTTCCAGGTAACAGGTCCCTCGGAGGCTGCCCAATGAGCATGAAGTCAGAGCACAGGGATCCCAGGACCCGAGACACCTGAGAAAGCACCCTGGCCCACAATAGGGGATTTCGGTGACTGTCACTCACATCCCTCCCCCACCTCTCTGCCGAATCCCTGCTGTCTAGCCACCCCCTCCTATTAACTGCCATTCTCCCCTAGAGAAAGTGGTTGCTGTTTCTCCAGATGAACAACACTTAAGTTCAGTCTCAGATAAGTTCATCCAGATGTCCTGATATAACGCACCGATTAGTTCAGGGCCTCTCCAGCTCCTTAGTCAGTGACTTACCGACTGCTCTTTAGTCTGGCTTTATGCGTTATCTTTTGCTGCATCTCCTTACTCCCAGGGGTTAACTTTATCCCAAAGCTGTGAGTGTCTTAGTGTACCCCACCTGCTGACCACAGTATCTGCTAATAGCAACACCCAGTGACTAGTTTGGGTGCCAACCAAAGACTTCTCCTGGACCACATTTTGAGAAATCCTGACATTTGGCACCGTATTATAGTTGCTCATTTAATACATCCATCCTCTTGCACACGGGGCTGATTTCGCTGCGCTGAGCCACACTTTAGCATAACTCTCAAGTTATTCTCACCCGCTAATCCATTTTTCCATTTCTTTTCCTTGTTTCTAAACCTTTTGGCTACCTTCCCCACCCCCATACTGATACCATGACACCCACACACAGGTATAGCTGTACCCACAGACCGCCTCAATTCCCCCTGGACAGTAGCAAAGGCTAAACCCTCACTCTTGGTGCCGGAGCCGAGCTTTACCGCTGGTTCTCCGCCATGAGACCTCTTGGCGCCTCAGTGTCCTCACCTGCACAGTGGCGAGAATCACTTCTGTCACCTGTTTCCTTCACAAGATGGCTGTGAAATTCAAACAAGATAATGTAGGTAAGAGTACAGTGAAAGGCTTGGCAAGCTGCAGGAATGAAAGAAAAACATGCAGGGACTCTGCGACAGAAAATGGTTAGGCATTCACATTCTTATATTGAAATCTGTCTTTTGTTCCTTTCTTGCATCTAATTAAATCGGAAGCAATGTCAGGTATCGGATTCTCAGGGGCCAGGATGATGTTTTTGCTGGGCAAGAGAAAAGTGCCCTCGGTGCCTTGGGGATATAATGACTTTGGTCTCTCTATGCTTCAGGATTAAAGCCCTATCTGGGATTCTTATGGCTTTTTATTCTTCCATTCATTTAGATGCTACAATGGGGAAGGTTCAGCGGGGATATTCTAGATATATATTACTTTATTTAATGAGTATCTTCATTAATAGTTATGGTTTGTCTTGCTTGCTCGGAGGAGAGAAAATGGAGACCCGACTCAGTAAACGCAATTGGAGATTTCCCAGGGAGTGGCTGAGGGATGCAGGCAGTGCTGTGCCCTCTGCCTGCAGCAGAGACATTGGTCCTGGGCTGGAGCATTTCAAAGGCCCTTGTTCATGGGAGCCAGAGACGCTTCTGCAGTTGCTGGGAGGTGTGGAGATTTCACTTTAAATACAGAATGTTCTCCAGCTCCTGTAATAACCTGCAGCTGTTTGACCACTCGGTGGGAGAGGTTGAGTGTTGTGCGTTGTCCCTGGAGCTGCTTCAACCAAAGCAAATATTTTCCACTTCCAGGAATCGGTGAAGGGCCACCTATCAGCAGAATTTAAAATATTTCTCCAATTAAGCTCCAGACCTACAGAGTCAGTTTATTTTTTTTTCTTTTTAAATCCTTACCCAAGGACATGCTTATCGATTTTAGAGAGAGGGGGAAAGGGAGAGAGAGAGAGAGAAACATCGATGTGAGAGTGAAGCATTGGCTGCCTTCCATACACAACCCGACTGGAGATCGAACCCACAACCCACATACGTGCCCTGACCTGGGATCAACCCGGCAACCCTTCAGTGCACTCGATGAGGCTCCAGCCGGGCCACAGTCAGTTTTGAATGTGTGCAAGTTAGCAGTGTAACAAAAGAAAGAAAGAAAGAGAGAAAGAGAGAAAGAGAGGGAGGGAGGGAGGGAGGGAGGGAGGGAGGGAGGGAGGGAGGGAGGGAGAGAGAGAGAGAGAGAGAGAGAGAAGAAAGAAAGAAAGAAAGAGAAAGAAAGAAAGAAAGAAAGAAAGAAAGAAAGAAAGAAAGAAAGAAAGAAAGAAAGAAAGAAAGAAAGAAAGAAAGAAAGAAAGAAAGAAAGAAAGAAAGAAAGAAAGAGCTGTTCTGAGATGACCAAGCTCTGCCTCGGGCAGCCTGCGGCCCTCTTTCTGAAAAAGGAAACATCTGCTTGCAGGGGGCGTGCAAAGCCCTCATGCCCCCCCCCCCAGGCGAAATGAGAAGAGTCTGTGGATTTGTCAGGGCTGCTATTTAACGGTCAGGAAGGGAACCAAAGTTGTGCCTCTGCGAAGCTGCCTTTGGGATATTGGTTTTAAGCTGTTTATTAAGAAATAAGACTCAGAAAGAGCCTCTGAACCGCCCCCTCTCCTGCCCAGGAGATTCAGACAGAGAAACCTGCTTTGGGAAGATCTTAGGAAGCCACCTTGGCCTGATTTGAATCAATGCCGTAAATAGGTGGCTTCGGGCAGGGGCCTCTTAGCCAGTCCCCGTCCTATGGTTTCTCAGTTACCTGGCAAGAATTTGCCCGCCAGTGAGTTCCCTCTTGTCAGCCACCTGTAAAGCACCCAGCCTCACTTCTGAAATCTCACACCGCTCCCTGCCCCCGCTGCCCTTTCCTGCCCCTCCAGAACGCCGGCACCCACTGTTGTCTCACTCTCTTTGGAACACGCTTACATATGTGAATTCCCCACATGCATGTATTAGAATTTTATTTTCTCCTGTTAATCTGTTAATTTGACTACTAGCCTGGACAGAAGAACTGAGAAGGAGGGACTAATTTCTTTTAGTCCCCACAGTTTACATCTAGAAGAAGTGAATGCCTAACTAATAAGCGGTGCACACAGTGGAAAGACAATGTCAGCTGAGTGAATTAATTAGTGCGCCCCACAATTTTAATAACATTTTAACTTTAGGGGGGATTTCCTTTGCAAAACTCCACCAGTCTGCGTTCAAGTTTTTCCTTAAAATTCTAAAAATACGTGGCTGTGAGGTTTAGCCACTCCAGGAGGGACACCCATGGGCATCTGTAGAGTGTCCTCATCTGATTACATTTGCCCAAGAGCTGAAGGGCCTTTTTTTTCCCAAATGTTTTTATTGATTTTGAGAGAGAGAGGAAGGTAGAAGGAGAGAGAGATAGAAATATCAATGAGAGAGAAACATCAATTGGCTGCCTCCTGCATGCCCCCTACTGGGGATCGAGCCCAAAACCCAGTCATGTGCCCTGACCGGGAATCCAACTGGTGACTTCTTGCTGCAGTGGGTTGACTGATGTTCAACTATTGAGCCACACCAGCCTGGCTGAAGGGCCTTTTACAGTAGAGTCGTGAGCCATGAAGGGAGTGACAATCGAGCGTCCTTGTAATGTACACTAAGACGACACAGCCAAGAAGGAGGGCAATGGAGAGGAAAAGGAAACATTCCTCCACCTGCTCCCCACTTTTGTGCCTAACCTCATAGCCTCACCAAAGTCAAGGGCCACAGCATCCTCCTGGGGTCTACCAGATCCAAGAGTCTCTCCAGACAACTCCTGCTTAAGGATGTTGTTCAACCTGGACATGCTGAATGGTTGATCCAGCCTGGAACTACTGACCTTTTCTTCTCTACACATGTCTGACATCTCTGAGCCTCTTTCCAGTGAGATCACCAGTCTTACGGTGGTAAAAATGGAACCTAACCACATTGCTATGCCTCTCTTTTTCAGCTTCTTTTTATTGCAAACTTTTTCCGCCAGCACATTTAAGGGTGTTATAAGTAAATGTATGTGCATACTTTCTGTTTGTCAGCCCGGCCGGCATGGCTCAGCGGTTGAGCACCGACCTATGATCCAGGCGATGGTGGTTCGATTCCCAATCAGGGCACATGCCCGGGTTGTGGGCTCGATCCCCAGTAGGGGGCGTGCAGGAGGCAGCCAATCAATGACTCTCATCATTGATGGTTCTCTCTCTCTCTCTCCCTCTCCCTTCCTCTCTCTGAAATCAATAAAGACATATTTAAAATTTTAAAAAATAAGAACTTTGTCTGTCAGAATTGAGAAAAGTGATGAAGCATTAGCGATGTCCTAGTTTTGAATATGCATTATCAGCAGATCCTTCAGCTTAACTCTACTAAAAAAGGTGAGATTCTGTGTATTCCAGCCCCTGATGTCTTGGCAGTTCCTCCCTCAAGTTGCTCCTGTGAGCTCAGATGGATGACTAGTCCTCAAAGACTATCCCCAAGTGGAACCGAGGTACGAAGATACAGTTTTTTTAAGTATGGAGTTTCCTATTCAGGACTTCCCAGCTCATTCCTGTCCCTCCCTGGTTGGGGGCGTAGATCACTCACTCGCTAACACGCTAACCTGGCAAGGCAAGTGCCCACAGCTGGCCAGGCTGAGCTGTTTCTGAAGCTCAGAGCAGCTATGACTCATCCCTCCTGCAGTCCGTTAACTTCCCCCTCCTCTCACCAGACCAGCTACTCTTCTCACTCTGACTCCTACAAACCCACTTATTTTCAAATTTGCTCAATAACCATGACATTCAGACCCAACCTGCTCCATGCACAGTCTGCTGAGAAAACACACGGTGAGAGTCGAGGGTCCACAGAAGAAAATGAGCACAGACTGAAAACTTGTTTCCTTGGACTCTGGGTGGTAAGTAATAGCTGCTAATGAGAGACAACAGTGAGTTTTAGGACATGTGCCATCCTGCCCAATTGAATTAAGGGAATGCAGTCATCCCGACTGGTGGTTGTCAGGAAGTCACTCCAGATTCTAATTGAATTCACAGGCTCCTGCACGATTAGGGACACAAGACTTTGGTGCCCAAACTGGATTGAGCTGGTCAAGATGAGCTACAATGGTTTTCCACCATAAAGCAGTGATGCTCAGGCTTATTCTCCCTAGGACACTCCCAGGACCTGTTGCCAAAGTCACAAAAGGAAAGTCAGAAAAACAATTTTCAGAGAAGGTTCAGGTCCCTCCTGCATGGTTCCAACTGTCAGTCCAATAAAACATGCAATGAACACACAGGGAGGACTGCAGCTGGACTGAAGAGAAATGGTTTGGAAGAAAGGACAAAAGGAAACCACCAGTTTGGTGCAAAGTCACGGAAACCAAGTAGTAAGTAGCACCAACTCCTCCCATCTTATCACCAGAGACCATGAATGTAAAGAAGTCTTCAGTTAAGCAGCCATTCCCGAGTTTACATCCCAAGTCCACCTATATCCAGTCAGAGTCCAGGGACTCCAGAAGCCTCTGATACTTTGCAAAGGGGAAATTATTCAACAGATTCATTCGACAAATATGTGTTGAGTGCCTACCATGTTTCAGACACAGGGAGTTACAACAACAGTTGCCTTGGATATCAGCCCAATAAAATTAACTGCTAGACTATCAGTGGGAACCCCAGAGAGATATATATATTCAACATGAGCCTAAACTAAAAATAGAACCCCATCCTCTATGTTGTGATTTTATTTCTTTGCTTTAAAAGTTAGACCAATATGGGCTACAGCTTTTCACTATAAACTGAGCCCTGGATGTCTGTCTGCAACTCTCAGTGGCAGGCTCACCAAGGTGTCTGGCAGAGCAGCTCTTCAATCTCACAATGTTTAAAACCTGTATGTCAAATACAAATCTATATGCCAGATGGTGGTAGTCTATCACCCAAATCCAAACCTATGAATCATCCTTGTCTCCTTCCACTCTCTTACTACCAACTCAAACAACACAGTAGTGATCTCTTCTGTAGACGTGGTACTAGGCATTCACAAATGGGTACTATTATTATCACCCCATTTTACAGATGAACAAACAGGACTACAGAAGTTAAATAACTTGCCTAAGATCACACAACTAGTATACAGCAAAGCCAACATTCAAGCTCAAGTCTATCTGATTCCAAAGGCAAGGG
This sequence comes from Miniopterus schreibersii, assembly GCF_964146895.1. Taxonomy (NCBI): domain Eukaryota; kingdom Metazoa; phylum Chordata; class Mammalia; order Chiroptera; family Miniopteridae; genus Miniopterus; species Miniopterus schreibersii. Next base: position 7,553,670 of record NC_138102.1, read on the forward strand.
TTCTTAAGCCCTGTGCCTCTAAAATAGCAGTCACTGCCCTAGTTTAAGCCCCATTCCTTCTTCTGTCTCTTCATGATCTTCTGCCATCACTCTTTTTCCCAGTTCCTTTTTTACCTTTATTGTATTTTTTAAAGTCAAGTGTATAGAGGTATAATGTATAAAAAATAAAATTTACCCCTTTTAAGCACAGTTTGATGAGTTTGGACAAACATATATGGTTCTGTAACCACCACGATCAAGACACAGAACATTTCTATCACCCCAAAAAGTTCTTCTTAACCTTTTACAGTCATTACCCTCCTGTGGTTCCCAGGCTTGGCAAATAACATCCTGACTTTTCTCTCTAGTTTGCCTTTTAAAGAATGTACTGTAAATGGAATAACATAGTTTATAACCTTTGGTATCTGGTTACTTCACTTAACATAAAGCTTTTTCTTTTGTCCGTGTTGTTTCGAATCACATGGACTTGGATTTTAATTCTGGCTCTGATACTTCTGAAATGTGACCTTGGGCAGTAACCTAACCTTTGTAAGGCTCGTTTTTCCACAGCTATTAACAGGAATTAATTGTACCATCTACCTCACTGGACTGTTGTGAAGATGGAGTGGTTACCACTCAATAAATGGTAACTACTGCTATTTTTTGCTGTATAAGTAATGGTGGCAGGAGTGATGGTACTAAGTTCTGAAAGGGGGCTGGGGACAGGGGACAGAGGTTTTTGCTTATGGAAATACCACTCACACTAAAAACCTTGAATGGCAATACAATTTTACACTGATTACATAGGCGAGAGGACTTTCTGTCATCTCCATCAACTGATTACTCCAGCTCTGACTAAGTGAGCATCGCTTCAGAGGAGAGTTGGAGTCGCGGGCATTCTCCTTTCCCAGCTGGAGAGACCTAGGAATCTGCACAAGATACTCATTGGTGTCCTAGCCGGAAGCTTCATCCAAGAAAACCAAGTACTGCGGAGCGAGCGACACCTCTGATTGATCATACAAAGGCCTCCTAACCACGGCACTCTCCTTGCTGCCATTGCGGGTGCTGCGGGCACACCAACAGAGCCCTGTGCTTACTAAGCAAGCCCATCCCTGTCCTGTCTCCCCTCCTGCTGCGCACGAGCTATCCAGGCCAGCCCACCCTGCACACAGGTTACCAGCCCAGCCTTGGCTGCCCACTCAAGGCCTCTCTCAGCTCCTCTTACTTTCTGCACCCATTTAAATGTCCTCTCCCCTCATCAGCATATAAACATGCTGTGGCATATCCCACCTTAATAAAAAACAAAAATCCTCTCTTGATCTCATATCCCCTTCTAGGTATGGCCCCTTTCTTTGCTCCCCTTTATGGCAAAGCTCCTGGAAAGAATGGCAGAATGCTAAAAATTATTAAAGCTGAGGGATGGGAATATGTATATTATTCTTGCTGCTTTTTTAATTTTAAAAGTTTATTGAGCAGTAATTGATCCAGTAAGCTGCATATATTTCATACGCACGAGTGTATGCACACACCCATGAAACCATCACAACCATACCACATTCAATAATGAACACACCCTCCACCATGCTCCAAAGTTGCCTCATGCCCTTTGGAAGTCCTCCCTCCTACCCCGGCAACCGCCAATTTACTTTCATATACGCATTTGCATTTTCCAGAATTTTTATAAATGAAATCATCAAATATGCACTCTCTTTCTTTTGGGTCTGGCTTCTTTCACACAGCATAATTCCGAGGCTCAGGCGCGTTGCAGCATGCGTGAATAGTTCGTTCCTTTTTATTGCTGAGTATTATTCATACCATAGTTTGTTTATCCATTCACCTGTTGATGGACACTGGGTTATTTCCAGTCTGGGACAATCACAATAAAGCTGCTATGCACATTCATGTACAAGTCTTTTGTATAAACATATGCTTTTATTTATCCTGGATAGATAACTAGAATGGAATGGCTGGATCATGCGGCAGGTGTACATTTAAAATGTTAAGAAACTGCAAAGCTGTTTTCCAGGGTGTTTGTATGACTTTACATTCCCACTGGCAGCGTATGGAAGTTCCAGCTCTTCCACATCCTAATTAACACTTGATATATAATCAGACTTTATATTTTTACCATTCCAATAGTTGTGGTTTTTCATTGTGGTTTTAATTTGCATTTTCCTACTCACTAATGAAGGTGATCATCTTTTCATGTGCCATCCACGAACCTTTTTTGGTAAAGCAGCTGTTCAAATCTTTTGCCCATTTTTTAAGGTTTTGTTGTTGTTGACAATTTTTACATCCCAGATACAAATCCTTCATCAGACATGATTTACAAATATTTTCCCCCCAGTATTTCCTTAATAGTGTCTTTCAAAGAACAAAAGTTTTTAGTTTGGCTGGTACTAGGCACTGCCGCGAGGCAGCCTCTCAGCTCAGTGCAGGTGAGGGCGAGTCTTCTGGCAGAGGCATGGATTTAGATGCTATTGCAAAACACTCAGCATTACATGCCACGCCCAGTGGACTCATTTTTCAGTATGGGACTGCTGGATTTTGAATGAAAGCAGAACATCTTGATCATGTCATGTTTCGCATGGGATTATTACCTGTTCTGAGGTCAAAACAGACAAAATCTGCAATAGGAGTCATGATAACAGCATCGTACAATCCTGAGGAAAGCAATGGTGTCAAGTTGGTTGATCCTTTGGGTGAAATGCTGGCACCTTCCTGGGAGGAAGATGCTACCTGTTTGGGAAATGCCAAGGAACAAGATGTGCACAGAGTGTTGCTGGACATCAGCAAGAAAGCTGAGGTGGATCTGCAGCAAGATGCCTTCGTCGTGACTGGCAGAGATACCAGGCCCAGCAGTGAGGAACTCTCACAGTCCAGCAGACGCACCACGGTTGTAGGAGGTCAGTTTCACGATCGCGGCTTGCTGACCACGCCGCAGCCGCACTACATGGCGTACCACTGGAGACCCACGGCCAGGACAGGAAGGCAACCCCAGAAGGTTCCTACCAGAAGCGCTCCAGGGCCTTTTGGAGCTTACCAAACAGGTGAAAACTTGGACGTGATTAGAGTGTAAGCAAGTGAATGAAATAATGTCACTGAACAATTTATTGTAATTACATAGTTTGTCAGCCCTCCTCCTTTCCCAAAAAGTTGGCATATTTTTTTCTTACCAGGACTACATGAGGTGCCCTGCGTGTTGGCATTTACTTGACAAGGCATGTAATACATCCTGAGATCACTGGGGGAACAACATGGTGGAGTTCTTGTTGTAAGCATTCATTCAGATGAATTTACTCTTAAGCAAGTAGGTGCTATTGGCATCCATTTGAGGCATCAACTGTTGAGAACATTTTCTTGTTAAGGAAACTGGCTTGTTAAACCTGGATGAGATTTGAGGAGTATAATTTACCTGATCAACAAGAATTGAGTGTATGTTATTGTCGGGCACAGTAAACCAAAAGAAAGCCCTTGCTGTCACAGAATTTATATTCTGGGGTGAGGATGGGTAGGAGAGGAGACTGACAGTTAGAAAATACAAACAAATGCCCAGTGACATTATTTGCTATGATGAGAATGACAGATGCTTTTCCTGCTCTTTCATCTGTATGCTCATTCCCACATTTGAAAAACTGTCATGTAATATAGACTATATTATTTTCAAGGCAACCTGCTTAATTGAGGCTAATTCTAAATAAATAAGTTTTTAGTTTGATAAATCCAATTTATTGATATTTTAAATGCATAGTGCTTTTGGTGTTATAGCTAAGAAATCTTTGCCAAACTCAATGTCACAAATGCTTTCTCAGATATTTTCTTCTTAAAGTTTCACAATCTTAAGTTTGATATTTAAATCTATAACCCGTTTGAGTTAACTTCTGTATATTGTGTATTGTGTTGGGTTTTAGCTTTGTTTTGTTCTGCCTTGTCTGGCACAGAGATACATAATGCTCCAGCACCATTGACTGAAAAGATAATCTTTTCTCCACAGAATTCCCTTTGCACCTTTGTTGAAAATCAATTGTTTATATGTATGTGGAGATACGTCTGGTCTCTCCATTCCCTTCCATTGATATATTTGTCTATCTCTATAACAACATTATACTGTCCTGATTACTGTACCTTTATTACAAAAAATCTTAAAGTTGGGTAGAATTGGGCCTTCAACTTCATTCTTCTTTTAAAAGCTGTTTAGGTTTTGCTCAGTGGTTAGAGCATCGGCCCTCAGACTGAAGGGTCTCAGGTTCAATGTACTTGTGTGGGAGGCAACTAATCGATGTGTCTCTCTCACATCGATGTTTCTCTCTCTCTTTTTCTCCCCTCCACTCTCTCTGAAAAGCAATGGAAAAAATATCCTCAGGTGAGGGTTAAAAAAAAAAGTTGTTTAGATTATTTTAGGTTCTTTCCCAGTTGGGAAAATAAATAACAGAGACCCAGTTAATGCCATTTGTGCCAGTTACACCCAAGGATGGATGAAGTCAGGAGAATAAATAACAAAATACTGATTAGAGCCAGACAGACCCAAGATAAAAGTAAAACAGTAAAGCAGATCAAAAAGTAATCCCAAACTCCCCTATACATTCATTCTGATGCATCAGCATATTAAAAATGCACCTGGAAAGCTGATGAATATTCTGCGAAACACTCCCCTAAGATTCTCCCCCACAGAAGATAAAGCCCGCAAGAGAAAAAACACCACTGTGGACTCAGTCTAGAGCACGCCCATGCTCCTTCCAGGGCATGAACTTTTTACTTCCTCCTAAACTCTAAGGTTCCCACGAGACTTGCAACCAGGGGAGCAGCAGACAGCAGCAGCTCGTCCCAGGCTAACCCCCTGATCCTGTCTCTAAAGCCTCCTTTTTCTCTGACTTTCCAGTGAGCTAACAGTAGTCCCACCTTGGCTCACTTCTTCCCTATAACGTTTCTAGGGAGCCAAAGCAGCCCCTGCCTAGGCTCTCTCCTGTTGCTTCTTCTACCCTAAGTCCTTCCTTTGTTTCACTGTCCCCAGCTTTAATAAATGCACTCTCAAAGTCACCTGGACTCATCTTATGCAATCTTTCCTGCATGAAGTCAAGAACCCACACACTACAGATGGGCCTGAGGGAGACCCACTCCTGGCTGGGCCCTGTCCAGTAACAAAACGTCTGAGGCTATAAAACAAGGTTAATAACAGAGGCTGAGTCTTCCATCTCTGACAGATGCTTTAATTATCAGAAAGGATACAGATTTGGCTATCCCACCACAAAACAAAACGAAGTTACGTGTGGAGTCTTATTCAATTTTATCTTAGGCTATTCTATTAGCAAAGGATTTATCAAGATACACTACTACTTTGGACAGGTCATCGATTAGTCTCAATTTGACACTGAATTAAACTGACATCAATTACCCTTAATTTGAAAATAATACATTTGAAAGTACTGTTTTCTCTATTATGAACTTGTCTAAAACAAAATACATAGGAAAGCAAAGAGTAATTCTGATTAAATCAGTATTTTTTACACTTGGTAAACAGAGCACAGAACAGTGAACTGTTTATAACCCTAATATTTAGATAAGAAATTATCCTGTAATCTTAAAGGAAGGTCGAGGTGACTACTGTTCCCCACCAAAGTCCAGCCATCCTAAACTGGATGACACGGAAAAATGCTACTCCAAATTCCACACTCCTCCCTAGGTGAATAAATGGCCCTGGGTCAAAAAACAAAAAAGAACTGCTAAAAGAACCTACCATTTTTAAACATGACTCTCTCCCCCACTTACTTCTCATAACAACAGAACGAAGCAGAAATCAAGGAGCAAAAACAGAGCTCAGAATGCTGCAGCCAAGGGTCTATTTTTTCACAATCTGCCCACACCTTAAATAAACATGGAACAGGACAACTAGCAGTAGTCGGATACTACAGGAAGCAGGAAGGCTAAAAAAAAAACCTCAAACACTCGGCCTTCGTCTTTCTTCTACATGAAACGTATTTTGCTTCGTGACTCTTAATGTTTCCTCACAAGAAGTTAAAATCAAACATGACATGATATAATGACCAGGTCCATACTACCTTTATAAAAATTAGTATTTTTCTGATAAACACCTGCCCCACATATCAGAAAAATTGTTTTATCAAAGGGCGCCAAAACTAGAAATTCTGTTTGTACCTATATACAAGCAAGAAGACATGTATAAGGTTCAATGTGAGTGAATATTCCTCTGGATTTTTAAAAAATGCCTGTTGGTTGTGTGTGGGAATAATTATGGTAAGGTTGAGTCAGGGTATTTATAAAGTTGTTGTTTTTTTTAATCTAACCTTTCTTGTTGTCCAAAGCAACAACCTCAGGAGAAAACAAGAATCCTGGCGAGCAGAACTTCGTCAGCTGAGTGCACATGTCCCCTCATGTATCAACAGGAAGCAAATGAATGGGGCCAGATTCTCAGGCCCTTCCCCTGTTCACTTGCTTGAATTCCCAGCCTTGACCCCCGCGGCCATCAGTTCACCTCTTCTGGTAGCTGGCAGGCCGAGCTGCCCTGGCCTTTCATGACACCTGCCACAATACGGTGCTATCGTCACCCACTCACTCTCAGGTGACTTTGGAGTTTAAGAACAATAATAGGTCCAGAGACATGGAAACATGCAACAGAGTGACGAATTTCAGAGGGGGCGGCGGGGGCAGAGATTAACCAAAGAACTTATACGCCTATATGCGTCACACATGGACATAGAAAATAGCTCGGGGGAAGGCCTGGGCTAGGGGGCGGGGGCGGGGGCAGGGTGGAGGGGGTCAACGCCAGGGAAAAAGGGGGACATGTGTAACACTTTCAACAATAAAGATAAATTTTTTTAAAAAACTATGTTCACTACTTTATTATGAATTGCCCTCACAAAAACTGTCTTGTGGGGAGAAAAGGTAAAAATCAGCCTCATTTTACAGATGCGGAAACTAAGACTCAAGGAGGTAAATGAAGCCGTCTAAGATTAAAGAGTTAAAAAAAAAAAAAAAATAGAGTTAGGTCTCAAGGCACCGTGCCTTGTTCCTCCTCAATAAACAGGACATCTTTTGAAAAAGGAATTCAGGGTGCCCTCTAACTGCTCCACCTCCCACCCGCCACGCACTCTTCAGCCCATTGCGCCCCCAGGTCCCCCTCAGTCCTGAACCGGGGAGTCTGCTTTCTGGGCCCTGGCTGAGGGCTGCAGCCCCCGGGAGGTGCCCACCCTAAGGGCGTCGTATTACACACACCGAGGGTCTCAGCCAGGCGGCGGGGGGCGGCCTCTCCTGTCCCCTCATACACCCCCCCCACCCCCTCCCCGTCTTCAGAGCGCGTTGACGATTAGGAGCCGAGATCAGGCCGCAGGGACCCCGGCCCACCCAAAGCAAAGCGCCGCACTGTAACCAAGGACAACCACTCGGGGGCGTGGGCGTGGGTTTCTGGCAGAAAATATCCGACTTGCGGACTCCACTAGAGTCTTCTCATTTCCCACTAAGTGCCTGCGAACAAAATAAAGACCAAGAAAATAATAAAATAAAATCCACCGCTCCAACGAAAGCGGGGATGTCAGCCTGTCTCACCCCCGGGAGGGATGCAGAGCCGGCCGGGAACCACCGGCGCAACGGCCCCTCTCCCGGCTCGGAAAAGCAACAGAGAACTAGGAAGCCGCCTGGCTGCTGTAGACCTGCTACTTTTTGGGACAGAAAAATAAAAGCCGCTCCCAAAAGTTCCCAAGCGGCCCACAAACCCCTCCCACCCTAAACTTTCCCAAGACTCGCTGAGCCGCAGTTACCCAGGAAATGTCCCGGCAGGAAGTACGGCCACGCTGACGACAGCACGATGCATTCTGGGACTTGTAGTCCGCGCTCAGAATACGCAGGCGCAGCCGTGAAGGCGGGGCTCCCGGGAGCAGAGCCCCACGGGGATTGTAGTTTTTCATCAACGAGCTATACTGGTTCAAGGATGTCAGAAGTCAGGTGGTGCATTTGGGAGACTTCTCATTTCAGAACAGCAAAGGTGGTCCCAACGAGTGCCTGTCGGACAGAGGGACTTGGTTTGAGAACGGTGTCCTTCATTCAACTGTAGACCTGGGATGGACTGAGATGGCCCCCAAGTGGAGAGTGGGCAAAGGACAAGCCACGCAGTCTGCTTGACAACGGGGCTATGGAACCGTGAGAAAATACTGCAGAACTAAGGAAAGGAAGCCGTCCCAAAGGCTCAGAAAAGAGCAGGCGTCACTGTCATTCACCTCATGAGTCAGAAGAACAGTTTGGAGAAATTTTGGCTTCTTCAGAAAGGGCACCAAAAAAATTATGTATATGAGGTGCAGGCTAATGAAAATACAGCACAGTCTGGAAGAGCATGCAGTAAAATGTTCAGATTAATTTTCTTTGAATGAGGGATTACTTTGTTTCACCCTTTTATGTATTTTCTGAAATGTTTATAAGAGCTAAGTATTCCTTTTTGGAATAAAATACTTCAAATGTGAAGAAAAGTACATAGAGCCATTTAACACCCTGGATTCTGCCACAAAGCTTCATCGTGTTTCGTTTAGGTCCTTCCTTCCTCCCTTCCTTCTTCCTTCCTTCCTTCCTTCCTTCCTTCCTTCCTTCCTTCCTTCCTTCCTTCCTTCCTTCCTTCCTTCCTCCTTTCCTTCTTCCCTTCCTTCTCTCCCTTTCCTCCTTCTTTCTTTCCAGCATTCCAAATGAAAAAAATTACAGGAAAAAAAGTGCTTTATAAATATATAGTCCTTTCTCTTCTACAGATATGTTTAGATATAGATATATACTTTCTGCAGAGTATTTATGTATATGTCTGTGTATATATCTACATACATATGAGTGCATGCTGTGTTTTTCAAATAATGATGTTCTATGTACTGTACATATCATTCTACAATTTACGATCCTCCCTGCTCTGCAATCTGTTTTTGAGACTTATCAAAAAACACAATACATGTAGTTCTAAATCATTCATTTTAACTTCAATATACTATCGCACTGTGTGACAATGATGCAATGTAATTATCTAATATGATAAAGGATATTTACCCCGTTACAAGTATTTTACTCTTACAAAGAATATTGTTATGACATTCTTAAACAAAGGTGCAAGAGTTTCTCTATGGTATTTACTTGTGAGTGAAATTGCCAGGTCTTGGCAGTATACGTATTTTCAGCTTCACCAGATGCTGCCAATTGCTCTTCAAAGTGGTTGAACCTCTTTTAACTCTACCAAAATTCCAGCAATAAACAATTTATAAGTTTTAAATTGCTCCCCCTTCTGAGGAGCAGGATGACATCTTGTGCTAGCCCATCCTGAATGTGACCATCGCTTGGTCCAGCGTCTACATGCTCTAGAGGCTTCTTGCCCATTAGTCACTCAGTAACCACCTTGGTGATTAGATCCACTGTCACATTATCTTAGAGGCTGTGTGCAGGTCACCCTTTTATTTTACTTAATGGCCCCAAACTGCGAGAGTAGTGCTGCTGGCAATTTGGATGTGCCAAAGAGAAGCTGTAAAAGGCTTCCTTGAAATGAAAAGGTGAAAGTTCTCAACTTAATAAGGCATGGTATCATCTCATATCATTACAAGGGCGAGTATAGCAGATTAAGATACGCTGAGAGAGAGATTACATTCACATAACTTTTATTACATACAGTACAGTAGACCCTTGAACAGCATGATTTTGAACTGTGTGGGTCCATTTATACATGCAGGGTGTGGTTTTTTCCCCAATAAATACAATTGGCCTTTTGTATCTGTGGTTTCAAATCTGCAGATTCAACCAACTCCAGATCAAAAACAGTATTTTCACATTCTCAACCGCTGTTTCCCAACTGTGGATTAAAAATACTGTTTTGGAAGAGTTAAAAGCTATATGTGGATTTTCACTGCACTGGGAGTCAGTGTATATTGTTATAACTGTTCTATTATTAGTTATTGTTAATCTTACTGTGCCTGATTTATAAATTAAACTTTATCATAGGTTTGTATGTACAAGAAAAAACATAGTATATATAGGGTTTGGTGCTATCCACTGGGATTCTTGGAATGTGTTCCTTACAGTTAAGGAAGGACTACTGTATAATAGTAGAATAATTTATTCTAGATTTACAAGGTGTTTAGATAAGTGTCTTTATCTCTCTATTCCATGTTTTCCATAATGCTTTGTATCACATCTGTATTTTAATTTTTTAAAAATGTTATTATACTACTTTTTAATATCTTTCTTTATGTATGCAAAGAACAATAGTTCCCTGATAGTGCAGAAAGCACTATATTCCTAATGCATTCTGCCTAAGGCTGCCTTGTTTTTAGCTATTATGTCAACGAACATAGAGTATTATGCTTTGCGTACCCTGCAAGTTCTCCAGTGTTGTCTTCTTTTTCAAAATTGCTTTGGTTTTCTCATTCTTTTGCTTTTCATACACATTTTATAATTAACTTCTACAAAAAAATTTTTGCTGGGATTTTGATTGGGATTGGGTTGAATCTGTAGATCAATCTAAGGGAAATCTTAGAGGGAGCATAGCCCTGTTAACACCTTGATTTCAGACTTCTAGTCTCCAGAACTGTAAGAGGATATATAGTACATTAATATCACTGATATTATCTTTATAATGTCAATTAGTTGCATTGTTATATTGGTTAAGAATATAATTAATACTACATAACAAAGAACTAATAAATACGTGAAATAGTAATGGTTAACTCTCACTTATGGCCCTTTGTGGTGCTTTGTTAAGGCAGCACTAGGAAATGAATATTCATGGTGTAAACACTGAGTCTTCCAGCGCCAATAGACAGGACTCCACTGAATGCAGACTTGGGGAGGAATGTACACAACCATTCTCATGATCCAGGGAAGCAGCACACCACTGAACGGCAGTCTTCAGGCCCATCTGAGCCACAGAGAGGTCTCATTGTCACAGAAGAACTTGACATAGGTTTGACCAAGAAATTCCAGTGTAGAAGCACCATAAAGGTCATTGTCTGATGCTGTGTGCCCTTTACCTTTTGATAGCTCCCTGCTGAGTTCGGGAAGTACAGTAATCTATTTCAGTTCCAGAGAAGCAAGTGAGATCACGGACGTGAAAGTACCTGATAACCATTCAAATATCACAGACAACGTGAGGAAATACGGGTCAAGTTACTTGGTTGAAACTAATTCCTATGTGTGTTCCGACTGTTCCACTCAGGAGTTTTAAAACCGCTCAGCACCGATCTTTCCTGGATCAAAAGAGACAAATACACAGTGACATTGGACACGTACAGGAGTGTCAGGACACTGGGGGCTTCCTGAGGAACTCTCTTCTTGTTTCTACCCCTCCAGTGAGAAATTGGGTCTTTCGAGCCAGTAACACCTTCTAAGTTTTCATCTCTTTTTGTAAGATTCATCTTTCTTTGTTTAAAACAGGGCCCATTTCTCTGCTTTTCAGCCCACATTCCCTGCTGTCCCAGACAGGCATCGCTCCCGGTGCTCCCGCCCCGCCTTCTGCCAGCATGAATCAACAAGAAAAATTTCACAGATAATATTCTGATATTCAACCCTCAGGTGGTAATTTTCCTGCTCTTAGTCATTCATACCCTTTGGTTCACAGAAATGTCGAGTCAATCGCTTTCTAATCACTGACCTAGATAACATCCCTAGGTTTTTAAAGATAATATAAAGTTTATTTTAGTAACAACTGTGAATCATCACTGAAGCTAATGAACTTGGGAATTCTATAAAATTATTCAAGCATATAAAGCCAATTTGCCAAGGTTTCTTTTTCTTGGTGACAAAAGTGGTTCAAGGTGACAAAAATTGGAACATGGTGGAAAAATGACATCCAGCCCGCATTTGCCTTGTGCCTAAATACTAATGAGCTTTAAATCAAGCTAACGAATTGTTAATTTAAAAATGTTCTCTTCTCCTAACTTTACAAAGGCTGTGGTTGAATTTAAAATTCTCAAGCTCCTTGGTGCAATAATGCAGTGATAGAGGGAAAGCTGGCCCCCAACCCTGGGCCAACACCTTCCCTTTTACCCCAGCTCTGTTCCTCACTCGAGGAGCCTCGCATCCCCTTGTGTGGACCCCTAAGCCCCATTCGAACTCCATCGACACGTCTTCACCCACTTCAGACAGCAGCACCTTGTGTACCCTTTGAGCAAGCACGGCCTGCCCTTTGGAGATGGACCCAAGGAAGAGGCCACGCAGGCTCAGGGCCATTTAGACAGAGTCCCGAGTCCCAGAGTGTGGCCTGGAACAGGGAGTGCAGGGTCCAGGTGGGAAGGGGTACAATCGGGGGAAGTCCAGAGAGGTGCTCTCTGAAGCACAGGGAGCAGGCCGGGGGCCTCTCGCCCAAGTCAACGGCTCAACCCAATGGCGCACCGTGTCCTCTCAGCCCACCTTTTCGTTTCAGCCTGGGCCACAGTGGACAGTTCCACGAAGTGCAGGCTTTTCTAATGTTGCCAGCACCCTCCCTCAAGCTCAAGCTCAAGCTCAGCTAAACTTTCTGCCCCAGGGCATCTCCAACACTGTAGGATTTCCCACCTCACCGCACACAAATGCAGCCCAGAAATACCTGGAAGTTAACAGCCTCGGAGGAGGCCTCACCCATGCAAGACAGGAGCAAGCCGGCAAATGCTCAAGCCTGCCCTTGTTTCATGTAGACAATTCTGGAAAACTTTCGTGAGTTTCTTCTAAGATCCTGGTAGAAACAAGCCCACGGCTCACAGCGGCGACCTCAGCAACACACCCTTCTCCGGCTCTTCCCCTTGCCCGTCTCCCTCTCCCTGCTGTGTCCCTCTTGCTTCCTGGAACCACTTCCCAGATAAAGCACCTGCACCCAAGTCCCAGCTCTGCTTTCAGGGATTCTCGAAAGAATAAAGGGAAAAACACGGGGAACAGCAGGACCAGCCCCTTCCAAGTCCAATCACAGCGTCAGCTCAGTCTCCCTGGTGTCCTTCACCGACGATCATCTGGGAACTTTTCTTGAGGTGAAAGTATTATCCCCACATTTGTATTATAACCTAAACGCCTATTAAAGAGGTTTTTAGGTGAGTCTTTTTCTTTGAGAGGGTGGTCCCTTTGCTCTTTCCTCTGTTTTAATGTCTAAATTCCCTTTATGGAACCTCGCTTCAATGGTTAAAATTTCCCGAATTGCTGCGGCCTGTCGGGAGGCAGGATGGAGGAAGCCGCCTGTGGAGCGTGAGTAAGGAAGGGAAGCAGACCAGAAGCAAAAGCTGTTACTAATTTTCACATCAAAGATCACAGTGAACAAGAGAAATTGCAAATAGCGCCTTTTACAGCTGACCATTGGCCAAGGACTGCGTATACCAGATTTTCCTAGGCAGTCTCCATTTCGATTGTCTTAACAATTTTATTGAATCTATTGGGGTGACATTGGTTAATAAAATTATATAGGTTTCAGGTGTATAATTCCATAACACATCATCTGCATATTGTATTGTGTGTTCGTCCCCCAAGTCTCCTTCCATCACCACTTATCCCCCATTCACCCTCTTCTTCCCCCCCCTTCCCTCTGGCCATCGCCGTGCTGTTGTGTGTGTCCATAACCCATTTTCACGTGAGAGTCATAAACACAGTCCTCTAGTCAGACCGTTTTCCAGATTTAAGCTTCAGAAAATAGAGTCACAGACCATCCATAGCCATGGCCGAAGCCAGGGCCTTAGGCTCGGCCTCCTGCGGGGCCCGAGCTCCTAGGTCCTGGATGCGCATGGGAAGGAGCTCTTTGACAAGGCCAACACCACCGCTTCCCACACAGCCTGGCCCGGGAAGGGTGCCCCATTGCAGGGAACCACCTTATTCTGCACCAGCTTTTACTGTCGGGCTCTGAGTGGAGACCCCAGGGCCCAGGCTTTGGCCCAGACTTTGGCCCCTATGGGAGGGAGCCTGCTGCTCTTGGGCTGGCTTACCTTGGCTCATTGAGCTTCCTTGTATTTAATTTCTGGGTAATTTTTTGAGAGTTGAAACAGGGAGATGATTAAAAGAGAAAGGCAAATTTTTAAAAGGGAAAAAAGAAAACAGTGTCCCGATGGAACGAGAGAAGCCTGAGTAGGGTCATGGCGCTGGTTCTTCTTCTGGCGCCTGGTTCTGCCCTTAGGCTTCAGCCGCTCCCGACCTGAAGGTGAAGCTGGCCATCTGCTATCTATCCCAAGCTTTAAAACCCAAAATCGGGGTGGGTGGCAGAGAAAGGATCAACCTAGGAACATTAATCTTAGGGCTGGAAGGAATCTTAGACTGACCCCCTCACTTAACAGATGAGACTCTGCTGTGGGATTATAGCCTAAAACAATGTATTGTGTTTTTCTATAGATTTGGGAAAATTAATCCTCAGCCCCCAACTGGTGGCTATTTAATAGTGTTTTCTACAAGCAAAGGGTCATCCTGTACCCTAAGCTGGTGTGGAGGGGACCCTGCAAAGTGTGAACTGGGAGCATTGATTTCATCATCTCTGCTGACCCCCAGTGGCAGAGGGAAGAGGCGCATGCGGGGGGGGGGGGGGTAGCTCATCCAGGAAACAGGTTCACAGACTAGACAGCTGACCCTCTCCTGACCGTTGCTACACACCTCGGAGGCTTGACCCTCCTCTTCAGAAGTTAGAACGCCACCCCTACAGCTATGAATAAACACCTTTATGTGCAAGCCCTGGAAAATCAAATATTAACCTCCAGATAGAAAGACGTGGACAAATGCTTTAAACCTTCCAAGTGTTATTCAGCAAGCATTTATTGACATGAACCACGAGCCAGACACTGCTCTGGGCCCTTGGGATGAAAAGATCAGTAATACAGGGCCTTTGGTGGGAGGAAGTCATGGTTCTAGCCCTGGAAGGAACAATCGACAGATCACTGCCTTCAGCATGATGTGCTCTCTACTAAGCAGCATGGGAGGGGTGGAAGGGCCTCTCGCCTTTCACATTCCCCTAGACAGCAGCGGTTCAGCAAAATGTAAATGGAGGAACGTGGGGATGCTCTATTCCCTCCCCAACATCTAACACAAACCTTCCACAGCTGCCTCTCCAGCCTCCTCTTTTGAGATGCCAACGCCCCAAGAAGTATGAAGTCTTTAGCAAACCCACTCTCCCTCCCCTGAGGTCAACCTGAGGTCACGGGATGCAGCTTTCATCAGATCATTTTTCCCATCTTTTATAAAGCTTTACATCTAGTTTGTGAAAGGCTTGGAAGACAAAACAAAACCAACAACAACAATAAAATACGTTCCTATTATTCACATTTTTAAAAACACCTATTAACTTCATCACTCTATTGTTTTTCCAGTATCAGAGTGGAAGCAACAAATGTGTTTTTACACTGATATTATTAACAGCATCAAACATCAGAGATACCAGAGAAGAAAAAAAATAACTTGGAAACTACAGGATGGTGAGCTTTGGGTGTATTTGTCATGCAAAATGGAAGATGGAAAACAGGCTATATGCATTGATCCGAATATATTAACAAACTTCAGTAAAATGTAAAGTGAAATATATTCATCCTTAGTAGATGAACAAAAGGAATAATGCTTTAGATTTGGGCAACTTTATTTAAAAGGATGGAAGCAATTTTGAGCCATTTAAAAAAATAATTCACACTAAATTAAGCCAAAATTTAGGATTAATTTAATTTAACTAGGATTCAATTAATAATTTAGGGGAAAATGTTACCTAAGTAAGTGTCAACCAAGGAATGGCAGACATATTGTAAAAGCTAACAGTGTCTTAGTAGATATCACTGAGAAAGGACCAAAAATGATAGTTTTTACTTGTTAAGAAAATATTACACTTTTGAGTAAAGATGACTGACGGAAGTTGGATCACAGGATCTACCTCCCTCAGTATCTAATGACATAAACTGCCCGAAGAGAAACGGCACAATTCCCCTGGGTCAACAAAACATGGTAAAAAGTATAATGTCAGGCTATGAACTTCAGGAGATGATGGCAAATGAAAGAGAAAGAAACTTCGGCAAGGCTCTGCCAGGTGTCAAAATAACTCTTAAAAAAAAAAAAAAAGTCTGGAGCCATTGGAAAGTACAGATGCAGAGTCTGAAACCAAAAACCATACAGTCCTCCAAGAATGTTTGCTATTGTTTCAAAATGAAAAAATAAAATTAACAAAAAATTCAGTGCTGTATTTTTAAAATTCCTTCAAATATTTTTATAGGAAAATTACTTTCAATGTGAAATATGTGGTCACTTCAGTATGTTTGATATGCTAAAAAACAAGAGTCTCTCCAAAACCTACCGTAATTTCTAAATAGGTCTGCTACTATATCCCATGTTAAAGAGAAGGGAACCAAGGAAATAGCTTTATCTCACCTTGGAGTGAAACAAGTATTCCTCGAAAGGTCAGCATTGATTTCACTTTTACTTCAGTTCTTTTTTTTTAATGTAACATTCAAGCAAAACACAACTAAAATTTTAAAAACTTGATGGATGGGCCCAAAAGTAGAATGGAAATGACAGAAGATAAAAGCTGTGAACATAAGATGGTGAATGGAAATTATTCAACTTGAACAACAAAGACAAACTAGATTGGAAAAAAATGAGCAGCACCTCAGGGCCATGTGAGACAATAACAAAGGCTATAATATTTGTATCATTGGCATTCCAGGAGAGAAGAAACATGAGGATCTGAAAAAGTATGTAGAGAAATAATGACTTGCAACCTACTAAATTTTTTTTAATACATAAACTGAAAACTGAGTGCCAAATCAAAGAAATTCGTGCCAAGAAACATGACAATCAAACTTCTAAAAACTAAAGCCAAAAAAAAAAAAAATCTTAAAAGCAACAGCCAAACAATGCATTATCTGCAGGGAAACACCAATTCAAATAGCAACAGATTACTCAGCCAAAACCACGGACCTGAGCAGGAAGTGGCACAATCTTTTGCAAGTGCTGAAAAGTAAGAGGAGGCAACTGTGAATTCTGTGTCCAGGGAAGCCCTCTTATCAGAGGAAGGGAGAAACAAAGACATCTTCAGATTAAAGAAAACGAAGAGAATGTGTGGCTTGCAGACCTAGCCTTAAAGAATGGCAAAAAGTTCCCCAAATAGAAAGAAAATCATTACAAAGGAAGGCTTGGAACTTCAAAAAGAACAGAACCATAAAATGGGCAAAAATAGAGATACATTTAACAAACTTTCCTTCTTCTCATGAACTTCCGAAAGCACAGTTGAGGACTGAAGCAAAAAGTATACCAGTATCTGTTTGGTGCTCAATATAAGTAGAGAGAATACTTGAAACAATTATATTTTAAAAGGAGGGAGAGTAAAAGGACCTAAGTGGAAGTAAGTCTTCAATACAGAAGATCCCCGAGACTTTAGAAAAAAGACAAGGAAATATGACAACTATAAGCTGTCTACAAGAAACTCACTTCAAACACGGCGGCAGAGGTAGATTGAGAGTAAAAGCATGAAAAAATATGTATCATGCTAACATTAATAATAATAAAAGCAAGGGTGGTCATGTTAATAACACATAAAGTAAACTTCAGAGAAAAAATTAGAATAAGTGGAACATTATATAATGATCTCGTAAAATCCACCAAGAAGACATAGAGATACTAAATGTGTATGCACCAAACAATAGAGCTTCAAAATTCAAACAAATGCAAATGCAAAACTTTTCATCAAAATTGGCGTTATAGTGATCCCATTTATACAGAATTATTTAGCCTATTCCTTCATTACCTATCTTTCCACCTTCCTATTTACTGTACATGTGCCCAGAGTGGTGAGTGGCGTAACATTTTCCTATATGAATGATAGTTATTTCTAGGTTGTGGAGTTGGGAATGGTTCTTTACTATCTTCTTTGTCTTCTGCTATATTGGTTGATTTTTTTTAGATGAGCCCTTTTTTATAATAGTAAAGTCATAAAAATAAATAACTAAATTAAAATCTATAAGTTAATGAGTTGACGGTTGAAACTTCTTATTGGCATTCCAAATTAGATTTGGGTTAGATTCTTGAAGAGTATCTCAGAGAAAGCAGATGTGCTCAGCTTACGTTAACTCTGCATTTGCCTGTGGTTTAAACAGTTTGCTCTGTAAAGGGATGCAAATCCAACCAGATTTTAAATGTACATAATTGTTTATTTACTGATTTAACTAAAATGAAATAGAGTCAACTCCTCATTTGAATGAAGAGCATCCTGATCTGTGTTCTGGGGCACCTTGTGTTACAGGTACGTAGAGATGCCATAAAACTCACACAACCTTAGCAGACTGAGATACAGAGAACACACTGATGGCTGCCAGCGGGGAGGGAAGTTGGGGAGCTGGGTGAAAAGGCTGAAGGACTTGAGGAGTACAAATTGGGTAGTTGTAAAATAGTCACAGAGATGTAAAGTGCAGCATAAGAAGTAGTTAGTAATGATGTATTGCAATAACTATGCATGTCAGGTGGGTACTGGAAATATTGGGGGGAACATTTTGTAAAGTATATGATTGTCTAACTACTATGCTGTACAGCTGAAACTAATACAAAATAATATTGAATGTAAACTGTAATAGAAAAATAAAAATTTAAAAATTTGATTGGGTATCAGGAATACGAACAATGTGACGTTTTGCATCTATTCTACTGGCAAATATGAAGTAGTGCGACAATACCAACTATGGAGACATTGTGAGTCAAAAAGAGCACCTCTTTATTATCTGGTGAGAGTTTAACGTAGAATCACCACCTTGAAAAGCAATCTGGGTCATCTCATTAAGTTGAGCAGTCTAATATCTTATGGTGTAGGAATTCCTCTACTATAAGCTGTAGAGAAACTCTTGCCCATGTGCACCAGGAGACAAAAACAACAAAACTCAGTGCCATTTGTAATAGTAAATAGCTGGAAATAAGCCAAGCGTTCATGGATAGGAGACTGGCTAAATTAACAGGGAAATGGGTAAGTTTTAAAAAAACAACTAAACAATGTGTTGTTTAGGCAATCATATGTATGTAAAAAAACACACTTTTTTAAAGCAAGGAAATCATAAACATAAATTCAGGATAGTGGTTACCCCTGGGGAAGAGCAGATGTTAGTAGGTGTTAGGGTCAGAGTTCTAGTCCTGGGCTGTGTGGTGGGTTCACAGGTGACCACTATATTATTTAAATACATTCAAACATATTTACATAGGGGCCTAAGCACAGTCCAGGATGAACCGTCAACCAAGGTGTGCTATAAACCAAGGATTATGATTAACCCATTTTGTATATTTTAAGTCATTTTAAAAAGAGAGAAAAGTCAAGCAACAGGATTCTTAGTAAGTGGTGTATAGGGCTCCTTGGCATTTTCTCTGTTGCCTCTTCAGCAAGGTTTTATTTTAAATTTGAATCTTCATAAAATGTCTTACCTTTGGTTCTTCAGATTCTTAAATATATAGAATTCACTATTTGTTAGTGTCCTGGTAAGAAAGTTCAGAATACATTCTTTTAAGAGTTCAGTTTCTGCAGCATATTCTAAGTATTTTTCAGTATTATTATTTCCTGTCCAGTTATAACTCATCTAGAAACTGGCACGATGCTCTACATGGGTTTGGGCTGATTTTTCAGGTGGCCCAGGATAGAACTAAGCGTAGGTGTTTAACAGCACTGATTCCTCGGCAGCTAGCACTCTAATCTCTCAGTGGCCAGTTATCTCTGTGTTTTCCCACTGAGTTGGAAAGAGAAAGTACGGCTGTGTGAAGTTAGACTAGTGTGTTACCCATAACATTTGGGGAGCCTTGTTTTTTAACCTTTTGCTGCTTAACTGTCACACATCGCATCTCAAGTGAAAGGCACTTGCATTGTGGGGACTTTCCCTTAGTGCCCTGTGGCACATGAGAACAGATTCTCCACTTAGAAGCACTCAAATATTTGGCATATCAACATGACAATTAAAGGAATAACCTGGTATCTTTTAGTTCCTGAAGACAGGACCACCGTGACCGTAACTATGTCAAGATATGGCACCTGGAGAGGGTCAGTCTTAGTCTTTGAGAGTGAATCCCTTTTACGTCCCTGTTGTGACTCATTGATCAGACCAGAAAGCTCAGGTGGAGCAGAGCAGAAAAATAGCAAACATCATGGTGTGTATGTGATCGCTGTCGTGTGCTGCAGGTACTTGTCACGGCCACTAACCTGACTTCTTGTTGACAACAGGTAGGTTGAAAAATGTCTCCTTGTAGATTTTCCTGAGTCTTTCCAATACTTAAGGTTCAGGAAGATTGTTGAACAACATAGGAACACAGGTTGAATTCTGCTCCTCGGCAGGCCTAGGTTAGAGTAGCAGGCCTGTCCTTTGTCCTTGGATCACCCTTGGGACACATCATGGTGCTACTACTGATCTGGAGCTTGGTGGAGAGTGGGTTGCTAACCCTAGGGAGAAAAAGAGACACTAAGAGCAAAAAGTTATAAAATGACTGGGACTGCTCATTGTGGGAGGTAGGAGGAGTTGAAGATGTAAGAATTTAGTGCTTGACAGCCATATTAGGTAGTGCGACTTGATCAAATTATAAAGTGTGAAAATGGATGAACCCAACTGATCTTTCATGATTATCTAGATCAGTTGGTAGAGCCTCCCTTACTTGTGAATGAAATGTCACATCTCATATGTATTGTTATGATCCAACACAATACCCTTTAAGTCATGTATATTCTGCCAGAAGTGCCCAGGAGATTCTAAGTTCTACAAATTAATATTTCATACAGAGAGAGTGCCTATCTTTTATAAGCTATAGATTTTACATTCATAAGCGCCATGGGTGGGGCCAGTTTTAACACGTATCACCGCAAGGTTGCTTTTCAAAATCCCTATTCCTGTTGGGTCTAGATGATGTGGGTGGTGGGGGCCTTGTTGGTGTCACATCGTCCTCTAAGGAGCCCACTTAACACCTCAAGGGCAAGGTTATTTCAAACGTTGTAATAAAGTCTTTGACAACATTTGCCAACAGGTATTTGCATATGAGTTGCTTCTGCCCATCCTGAAAAGGTACAACTACTAAAGCTTGTATTTATAAGGATCACATTTTATTTTGAATAGACTAAGTATGAATAATTATAAAGAAATACCCTTCAAGGAGAGGGATGAGCTGCCTTCTTTGTCTTTAAAGTTTTTTTCATAATGTGGGCCTGAAAAATAGGGCAGTTCTTACAGTACTGTTGAGCTACCCTGGTAACACTGTGGAACATGTCATCATGTCTAATTGTTCTTAGAATTCCTTCTCTCTTCCTGAGTGCCAGGCCAGGAGTTAAGTTAGTAGCAAGTGGGTGTAAATGCTTTGGCAATACCAAGTGGCCATCTAGGGAGTGCAAGAGATAACTGGGGACAAAGTCACCCTGACAGTCTGCTAAGTATTCCCCCACTGAATGTAGGGTTGTCAGAGAAGACTGTTTATTTTTTTTTTAAAATCAAGAGTCCACTCTGAGAATGAGGAATAGCAAAGGTTTGTATGAGAGATCTAGCCACACAATAGTCACAGAAGACAGTAATGTACAGACCAATTTGTGTACCCACTCACCTCTTGGTGCACACTGCGGTTTCCATTTCACGTCACTATGAATAAAGGTGCTGTGAACAGTCATGTGTTCACTTCTGGTGGACAGATATTTTCTTTCCTCTTGAATGAACACTTGGGAGTAGAATGACCGGCTCCCACGTAAGTGGATATTCAACTTCAAAGGAAACGGACAATTTGGTTTCCCAAGTAGCTGTCCAATTTTGCATTACAGGAAGCAGTGCAGGATTCTGATAACGCCATAGCCTTAGGCTCTGGCTCTGGTCCCGGCCACCAGCACTGGCGAGGATCCCTCCAAAGCCATTGTGGCTTCAGTGCTAGGCTCAGCCAGTGGCACTTTTTACTAAACCTAGCCCTTTTTGGCTTTTTCAATTCCCTTGCTCCAGAGGGCTGGGTCAGGCCAGATCTGGGGTCTTCCCCCCCCCCCCCCGAAAACCAAACTTCCCATTTGACTTTTGAATTCTGGGTTTGGAATCCAACAAGTCTGTCTCAGGCCTAACCCCAGTATTTGTCGGCTTGGGGAATCCTTCTCTAAGGAAAATTAACACTGCCCAGTGTCATTTAGAAGTTTAGCCTGAAAGAGATGTGAACATCACTTAGAGGGCTGGGGGCAGGAGAGACCAGCAGGCCAGTCAGAGATCAGTAATCTGGGTAGGAAGTACGAACAAGATAAATTTGTAGCTGTTTTAATCCTAATAGGCTTTGAAACACTTGTAAGTTATTTACTTTCAAAATGTGGTTTGTCTCATGGAGCCTATTAATATTAAAATTTTTTTTCAGTGCAAATGAAAAAAGGCTACATGCAAAAAAATTCCTCAATTAAGTCTATTAATTCAAATTCAATTAATTTGAAAAGAATTTTTACCAATATTGTTCTCTTTACAGTAATGCAGGAAATTAAGTTTTATCTGGGAAATGCCTTGACCCATCCAACACGGCCAGTTATTTTTTCCATTTTCTAGTTGTAACATACGCATTAGATCACCTGCTAGGATCCTACTCAACTGATACGTTTCTTCTTTGACAGCCAGGCTCAACAAGTCCATGGACATGTTAGTCAAGACAAATTCTGGTGTACTGCAAGAGGCCCAGAGCAGAGGGCCCGATGAGTTGGTCCTAAGCCTTGGTTTCCCCATATTTACATTGACAGCATTTCTCAAATCAGATCTCAGGCCGCATGCAACCTGCATTCCTCCTGATGCACGTTATGGTGTTAAGATGTCTGCAGGACAGAGAATGGAAAGGGTCTGAGATGGTAAGAGATGCTCATTCCAGGGCAAAACATTTCCCAGGACAATATTCTTTCAGGGTGCGGTTCTGGAATTTTTGCGATGATTCTGTAGAATATGTTAATGTAGCAAGAAGAGAAACCACCTGGCCAGTTTTCAAGTGAATCAAGAGCTGAATCACCAGGCGTCTACTGACTGTTACCCCATGTTAAGACTAGGCTGGAACTCGGAGTCTCATGTGACCTTGGAAGAGAAGGCTGATCTGCTTCTTCCCTTCCCCCATCCCTGCTACTAAGTCAAAGTCCTCTGGTTTGGGGGAGGAAGGTGACCTGGGGAGGAGAGGACCAGAGTGGGTCACTGGTTGGGCCTCAGAGAAGGGGCCCTACTCTTCAGCCCCTTGGACTTGGGTTCTGCAAATCAGAAGGGACTGGTGCCCTGTTTCCTGCTTGGAACCCTGAAAGGGAAGCTCCCAAGGTGCCCTCTCCATCACAGTAGCCATAGAAAAGGCTCTAAGGTCATTGGGCCTGAGGCATTCCTTCCAGAACAAGCTGTCCCAGGTATATCTCACAAGGGTGTTAAGGACAGTCCCTAAAAAGCTGAGCAAGCTGACTGAGCTTGGCCTGGAACTTCTGTTGTCTGTGGGAAGCAGGGTATACCAATACCTACCAGTTGACCTGATTTAGAATTGGCCAGAATAGTTTCTATTTGTTAAGCTACTGAGTCATCCAGGTTTCCTTTGCTTTCTTTTTTGACAAATAAATAGGTACAGTTTAGGAGGCTAGCCCCTTAAAAGGTTACTTAGGATAAGGTAGGGGTTCTGGAATTTTCTTTGGACTCATCTTACTCTTATTGACCTGAAAGGACCGGGAAGTAGCCTCTTATCAGTTGTTCCCTGTTTATACCACCCAACTCTCCCACCAACTCTCAAGAGCATATCTCTATAGTCCTAGCATCTTGCACAATGCCTGGCAAAGAAAATGTAAACAAGAAATATTTATAGAATGAAAACTTTAAATTCTCCAGGGATTATCTGCACACTTAGGGCTAATCCTGCTGACATGGCTGCTATAGTCAAGGAGGCTCTCAAGGTAGCTCAGCATAGTCGTTAAGTGAGTAGATCTTACAAACTCCCGGGTTCAGATCCTGTCCCTGCCACTTACTGCACTGTATCTGTGGTCAGCTTACTTCATTGTCTCCCCCTCTGAAAACTGGGGACACCTCATAAGGTTGATAAGAGAATTACATGAGTAAATATTTAAAACCACTAGAATGGGGGTCACAAATTGGAGAGCTATTTGTCTTCGTAAGTAAATAGTTTCCCTAGTTCTACTGACATTTACAATGACAGCAAACTGATGGATACCTAGAATAACCTACCATGGTTCTACAGTGTTTTAATTTGTTAAGACAACTTTTCCAAGTTAGTTTTATAACTTTTAAAAATTCTCATGTCACTCCTATACTGGAAGGAAAATATTATTGCCCCTATTTTAGGGAAGGAAAGACATCCCTGACATCCCTTGCAAATTTTACTTTTCAGTCCTCTCCACCTCAATTTGCATCAGCAACAAGGGCTACGGAGGCACAGCAGATAGACGCAGCAGCACTGGCTGGAAACAAGGAACTACTATGTCTGCGTGGTGCTCTTGACTCTATTATGTTCTGATTAAAATTGGAGATATAAATATTAAGGTTTTGAGCAGAATCTTCAGTTAGTTTTATAACTTTAAAAGCTTTGGAAAACTTGAAGGCCTAGAAAGAAAAAGTATAAATGAACAATAGGATCTGGAAACATTGTCGTAAACTCACTTAGAAGACTGTTAGATGGCATTAGACATGGATATATTACAGACTAGGTTTTGTCTCCTTCCTGCATCTCCCTTGCCGCCACCTCCTGGGCCTCCAAGCCTGGATCACCTCTGCCATCTCCCACCACGGCTTTCTCTGTTCTCCGTGCTTACCTGGTTGCTTCTGCTCTGGCCAGTTATTTTCAGCTACTGAGAAGGATCCCTGTATATGCCGCCTACTGGTACTGAGATAAGTCCTTAGTCACAGAACTGGAAATACATCTTTAGAGTAGGAGCAAAAGGGAGATGCAAGTTTAAAGTCCAAACCTGAGTTGAGAGGATAGCAGGAAAGCTGTTGGCCAAGGCTTTCCTCTCATTTGGTTCATGGGTAAGACGGAGGACAATTAAAGAGACCCCCCCCCCCAAGCAGTGTCCTCCGAGTGAGATCCTGGGAATAAAAACATGGGAATCATGTGAAATGCGTGTTACGCACAAAGTTTCCTGGGCCCTGTCTTTTACCTACTGAAGCAGAATCTGAGCCGGGAGCCCTGTTAAAAGTTCTCATTTCTAACATGGTCATCAGATGCATGCTGAAGTTTGAGAAACTACAGCCCGACAAGGTGGAGAGCTGTGAAGTCTCTAGACGTGCGCAAAGTGATGACTTTCATACACAATGTTAGCACTGACAGTCCTTACAAATCCTTTGACTTTACAAATGTGGACACTTGGGAACAAAAAGTCATAATTTCGCCAAGATCGCTCTACTATGAGTAGCCTAACAGAGACTGGGAGCCAGACATCCCCACTCCTACCACCACATGCTTGCTTTTGATTTGAATCTGTATCTATTATTTCTGATCTGTCCATGCAGCGGGCTCCCACATCAATATTCAGCTTGCTCTCTTGCTCGGGATCAACTTAAATGTCAGATAAATCTGAAAAGACAAGACTTAAATTGGACTCTTCATTTTCTCTATGGAAAGTTCTGGCAAATCGCCATTGATGATGACATGGAAATGAGGCACAAGGAAAAGTCTTGGAAACAGCATTTCTGTTAAGAGACAATTCTACGCCATTTCCAGCCAAGCTGCTTCTCACTGCCCAAGTCTTCTCAGGGAAGAACATTTTTAAGAGTACACATTTATTTCAATTGGCAAGTAGAATTGTATTGTAACGACTCCAGTAGCGCTTCCCAAATGCCAGATCAAGGACTCAGATTCTGACATCAATTTCAACATTTCCCCCCATACCACCGAGCAGTTCTTGGACACCAGCTGGGTGTCCTACAATTCAGCTCAATTCTGGCACTATCAACCTGGAGACAGTGCCGCATCCTACAGGTTCAATTTGCATTTCTGTTATTACGATGGAGATTAAGCTCTTTACCTGACTGTAAGGGACACTTGGTCTTTTTCTGTGAACTGCCTGTTCATGTCCTGGTCTATTTTTCTACTGAGCTATTGGTCTTCTTATTTTTAATATCTAACACTTCTTATATAGCACAGACATTAGAATGGGCTTGATTTTTTCAACACATTACAGAACTATTGCTGTAAGAGTCTTAAGTTATTCACGCTCCCTCTACTCCTTGGAAACAGGAGTCTCCTATTCCCTCCCAATCAGAATTTAATTATTTTTCTACCTTAAAAGTAATACTGATTCATTATAGAATGGAAGAAATTTAAAACAACCATGTTCACACTTTCTTATATTCATTTTCTATGTACATACAATAAAAAGGGACCGTTCTACCCGTCACACTACCACCTCCCAGAGGTGGCCATCGGTGCAATGGTTTCTTGCAGATCCCCTAGTTCTATCCTCTCCTCCCCCATTAGTCATATTTAAAATTTATGTGGTGGAAAATGTTCCATTTCAGCAATATCCTTTCTACTGTTACTTTCACAAAGCAAACAAAAAGATGCTCATATTAAGGGACTGTGGTTTCTGCAAACCCAGTATCCTTCCTGGCATCATAGTCATTTTGGGAACAGGGCCTTCTGCGAGGGCCCAGGAAGAGCAGACATCTGCTTATCCAACTGGGTAATTTGCTACCATCTCAAACTATGTGCTTACAGGGTCCTGTAGCAGCCTCTTTGGCCCTTCCAGTTTAAGCTATTAGTTTAAAAATATTTTAACTTTGATTAGTAGCACAACGGAAACAACAAAAGACACTTGAACGTGTTGGTAATTTTGTTAGAATTGATATTTTGAAATAAAAATTCATAACAAATCTTTACAAAATTGTCACATAGGAACACACTTTAAGATACAGTTACATGGTTTGTTTACTTAGAAAAAGTTACATAGTAAAAAAAAAATAGTTGTCACTTATAAATGCGAGTTTCTTTCTTTGTGCAAAAGAAAGCTCACATGAAATGTCAGGATGAAAGCCAGGACAGGGGACACTGTGGTGGGCATTGCTGCCTTGAGCCAGGAAGCTGGAGGCAGCGTCCAGCGCTGGGCTGCGCTGCTCCTCTCCAGCCTTCCGTTTCCCTGTGCACCAAGGTGGGGAAGACTGGATGATTGTCCAGTCCTATGTGTTACAGTCCTTTCATTTCAGAGAACAGTATACAATTAAAACAGTATCATTTTTCTTTGATCATAAACTCCAGCAGAAAAGAACATGCTTAAACATTTTACTAAAAGGGGACTATGGTTTTTACTGTGACTCTCACCATCTTTGGAAAGTTTCCATTTCATAAGTTTCTGATTTGGTTCACTTTCTCAGAGAGTCCTGCCTTGGGGACAGTCTCCATGCATAGTGGTACATAGAAGAAACTAGCGGTCCTTTCCTAAAGCCAGAGTTTGTGGTCCTGCCTTCATCACATGGGCTAGGCTATATCTATGCTTAGGCCCAAACCACGCTGTAATGACAAAGTGCCCAGCCGACTGAATTATTATGTCTTCCCTAAAGTTCACTGTTTATCATTTAAGCTATATTTTAGTATGCTCCCATGGAATTTCAATTCATGATGCTACCAGTTTGATCAACAGTTTGAGGTTATTACCTAACAGCTCTTCAGATTGCAGAGGGACAAACCAGGATACATCTGCTGGTAGATGAGCTGCCTTATAGCACCTTAGAGTTCTAACTCTGTCTCCCTCCAGTGAGGACACATTTAACCTTAAAAGTGTCAACTTAGATTGGTCACACTTCCAAGTACAATATTTAGTTTCTTTTTCAATAAACATGATTTTTTTACAACAAATACATGCTCAGGATAAACATCACAAAGCCACACACTCAGATAAATGACCTAAAAACAGCTAATTTATCTCCAAATATCAATTCTAAAGTCCAGGTCTTCACGCCTTTGACGATGCACACAACTCTCTAAATTTTAGGATACATTATTCCAACATCATACATTATTCTGCCATCATTCCTACAGTCTGACAAAAACTAAAATGTATACTTAAATGAGAGTACATCAGTATCACTGAAATTCATTACTGCAATTTTAACTTTCTCCATAATTACTTGAAAATTCATAGCATAGTGCCACTAAAACTTGCTAATTATGGGAGTTGTTCATTTACAATCAGTCTCTCTCATAACTGTACTACCATTTATTTGTTCCTAATTCAGTTCAATTCAGTTTCTTAACTACCCGACTCTGAGTCCAAGGCAGCAGCCGGAGTTCCAGACCAGACTTAAATGAGGAGAAGTACAGGATCAATGTAACTTTCCTCACCTGGTGTACAAACTAAAAAAAAAAAATCATACATTTCTTTAGTGATAAAAATACAGTTCTTTTGTGAGCATGGACACAATGCAGGGAATCTGTTTCTTCGCATGAAAAGTCGAGTCGTGGGAGAAAGACTCGAACTCCATGGCTACCTTCCGGTTGACCCGAGTAAGGATGTGCATGAGCTCCAGCTTGTGCGCGTACAGCTTCAGCACGGCGCAGAGCGACTGGATGAACCAGGACCCCTCCTTGGAGTTCCGCCAGGAATAGTAGCCTGCAAGGCAAAGCACAGCCCAGTACCATGGGTGTTGGGTTCTATACATACGGAACCATCGAGGTAAAGCAAGCATGAACTTCCGCTGGAATTAGTAGCCACAGAGAGAAAACAAGCAGACGACACACTCAGTGTCAGGAAATGATGCCGGGGGAAGAAAACAAAAACAGAAATGTCTTGTGCGCACACCACTGCTTTCGACAAGAAAAAACAGTGTGGATGAACTTCACCATTGGGTTGCTGAGAGTTCTGCTTCCTGGGCTCCCCCGCAAAGGGGAAGAACAGCTGAACACGCAGGCAGAGAAACAAAAGGATAGTTACGGGGAGCGCGGTGTTACACTCAGACTACGGGCTTATCCAAGGAATAAACTGCCATGTATGTACACACATCTCCGTGTCCTAAATTTGTCTACAGGGCATCCGAATGAAGTGTAATAAACACATTACAGAGTATTAAAGTCCACAGTGGGAAAATAGTGTACTTATTGTACTTTTTACAGACTGACTATTGGATCCCTTACTTTTAATTTAGAAGTACTTTACTTGGAAAGATGCCTGGAAGTTAAAAATAAAATCATATTGAGCATATTTGAAAATGTAGCACTGTTTAAAAATACATTTATCCTGTATTTCCAAACTGTGACATCCTAAGTTGGTTGTAAATACACAATTGTATGCTCATGTTAATTACATGCTAGATGTGCAACACAAATGCAAAACAGTGGAGGCTAATAACCTAGCCACGTATCATTTATCTTCCCTCATTTCACTTCTAACCCCTCATGTGCTATTCATATTTATCTTTTTTATTTCCCATCTTCCGAAGAATTCCTGGAAAACACCCCTCTTCCCTATTCCAAGAAGTGGGTGAAGCCCTGAGTTGGGTGTATTACAATACAGTATCCTATCTGATATTAAGTTCATGAATGACACTGTGTAAGTTGCTTTCTTGTATATTTTCCAGCCAAACTTGGCTAAAAACCATTTTCTGAGCCTCTCTATGGTTAAGGTACCCTAAAATACAGATGATTTAGCTAATTTTTATGGATATCAAAATCTTGACAGCCTCTGGAACACACTCGCCACTGTTTAAAAGTTCCGCATACCACTCAGGGCCTGCGGCTTTCTTACCCGGCGCTGTGGAGTACGCATACAGGAAGTCTGCCTCCACTGGGATCTTCTGACAGGCCATGTCATCATCAACACTGCTGTCGGTCTCAACACCGCAGTCCAGCTCTGTTCCTCGGCAGGCCTAGAGGTTAGAGACGAAACGTTTATTTTTTTAAATGTGTGCACACGTAACTGATTTATAAGAAATGTAAAGGCTATGTAAAAGTTGATGTTAATTATGCAGAATCTTTTTGATGCAAGTCTAAAATGAAAATGTATTCTATATCTCCTAGTGGTAGTTAAAATGAACAACGGATAACAATAGTTCAGCAGCTTCAGGGGAAAATCCTTTGGCTAATCCTCAATTGAGTGAGTTAATCCCCAACGCACCCTCAATAGCCTAGTTGTCAGCTATATGTTACCTGAATAATGAAAAGTTTAGGTTTTCCAGCTAGACTTCTACAATAATCTCCTCTGAAAAAACCTGCTAATTTTCTCAGGTCAACAGGTCCATTTGTTCCAAAAATTATTCCTTCTTCGCCATGGCTCAGAAGCACGCAGATGAAACTGCTCCTTTTGCTGTGGTCTTCTTTAGAAACTGGAAAAGTGTTTACAAATAAGAGAAACAAATAAACAAAAAAACCAACACAACTTTATTCAACAATCTCATATATACAATATGGGGATAAGATAAAGAAATCTGAGACTAGAACTAAGGGATCATCTAAACCCAACTGGGGACAGAGCAACATACCTCAAACCCTTTCAGAGAGCTGGCAGGAAGAGCTCTTAGCTTACTTATATAAGATATATAAGTTGGATTGTGGACAGTATAGTTCTGTGATTCTTACATTTTATTATCGTATGTATGATTACAGCTAGACCTTGGACAATAAAATTGTCGTTGGATAACAGTGGACAATGAGGGTCATTCTTTTAATTATTTCTTACCACTGCACATCAATTCCACAATTTCTTCACAGGTAAGATCATTTTTGTTCCTGACTTCGTATTTTAAGTTCCTGAACGTTTCCCTGAGGTTTGCTGCATCTACGTCTGTACCGGACCGAGCTGCCATTCCTTGGAACAGAAAAAATTACTTTGAATTGTATTTTTTTTTAAAAAGATTAACTGCTCTGAAATGAAATGAACTATTCAATGATTCACACAATCAACAATAGATCTTTCCTTTCAAATGCTAAGAAAATTCAATTATTATCACAGTGACATCGTTTTTTAAATTCCTTAGCGTGTAACACACTTCGTGATATCAGCTCCCACAGCATCACAATGTAAGCAGGTGCAGTGTGTCCTGGCCACAAGGGGACCTTTCACAGCTGCCCAGACAGTGGAAATAGAAGCAACTGAAAATCCTCAAAAGGGGCTTGGTTAACTAAGTTATGATTCATTTATATAATGGAATACTATGCTGCCATTAAAATTTTTGTAGACAAAATTTTGCCATGGGAAACGGTAATTTTTTAAAAAAGACTAGAAAACAGTAGGATCCCACTTTTGTTTAAGAAAAAATTTTATCTGTCTAACAATACACACATTTCACACATTCAGAGGAACTGGGTTTCTTTGATTTTACAAAGAAATTGTGTTCCTCACAATTTTAAGATACATGGCTACTTTCACAATGCCTTTTCAGGAAAAAACAAACCAACCCACAAACCACTACCAACGAATATTGTTCATCGGCACCCTGCTATGGGAAGTCTCCTTTTTCCTTCCCACCACATGAGACAGCTCTGACTGGGTTCATTTGTACAGATGTAGGGCATGGAGTGCACTGCTCTTTCCTCACTCCTATAGCTAATCTAACGCCAGGAACTTGTCCAAAGTAACAAAGTTAGTGACAGACCTCTACCGGGGGTCCTAGGCTTTTATCACTTCTCTATAGTCCCTTCCCTGTAAATGTAAAGTTTGATTCCACCAGGCACTCAGGTTAAAAATGCTAGTGTTAGGGGGAATACACCTTAGAATTGAGTAAAATTAAGGTGCATGAATAGAGAAAAGAATAAATGTGTGTATCTCCAAAATATTATTTCTGAGTAGTGTGATTATGATTGATTTTAAATTTTTTTCTTTGGCTAATCTGTAAATTCTGAAATTTCTATTATGGGTATATATTATTTTTATAATTTCTCCAACGTTTTGTTTTAAGATTCTTAGAGAGAGAGAAACATCTATGTGAAAGTGAAATATCGACTGGCTACCTTCTGCACACCCCCTACCAGGGGGATTGAATCCACAACCCGAGCATGTGCCCTGACCGGTAACTGAACCTGCAACCTTTCAGTGCCTGGGATGACGCCCAACCAATGGAGCCACACTGGCCAGGGCTAATTTTCTCAAGGTTTTACCATTGGAAAGGCTAAGGACATGTAGCTGTGTGACAACGTGACTGAATTCTGGTCCTGGTTTGTGGGCACTTAGTGGTAGAACAGAAAACACCAGGCTGTGAGAGATTGTTGTGAAAACCTGACCCTGAAATCTTAAAGCAGAAAAGCAGCTCACTAAGGCTAAAGTCAGGCATGTGCACAGATATACAGTAAAAACCACTTAACATTCTGCATCAGAAAAAGAAAGAAATGACCAATTAGGTGCTAAAACCTAAATGTGTAAGGTATCGATGACTGTATGACTACTGGGCTAAGTATTTTTTAGAGAATGACAATCTTTCTCTTATTTTTTTAAAGCATAGGTTCATCGTAAAATTCCATAGAAAGAGGAATCATTATTAGCAATATGAGGCACAACATCTAATAACTAAAGGTGGTATCTCAATTTATAGCCAATAAAGGCAATAAAACGGTGCCATTCAGATTTAGACATCCATTTCCCACTGCTCTCCCCTCAATTCTATAGCTAATCTAACACCAAATCCCGCTTCTCTTTGCAGTGTGATCTAACTTTCTGCCATATTCACCACCACTCTGGTCTCCTAAATTAGATCTGCTGCCTCTAGTTTCTTTAAATAAAAATTAACTCTAATATGATTAATATGCCAATTTAAAGAATTATCAGAGCATCAACTCAAAGATGAAAAAATTGGGTAAATAGCCAAAAAGGTTTATTCTTATGGTTAATTAAGCAAATCAAGTGAATATTATATAATCACTAAAATAATAGATACAAAAATTATTTGGCAACACAAAAAATGCTTATATTAAGTGAAACAAGCAGGATACAATATTGCTTGCATATTATGAATAAAATTAATGTTTGAAAGAAACTGTCAAGGAAAAAATGTCAAGCAACACATCACAATGTTAGCGTTTTAGGATTGTGAGGAATTTTGTTTTTTATATTCTCTAAAAAAATTCTGAAAGGTATCATTAGATCCAAATCGTACATAGTAGAGGCTGAGGAAGGGATCTGGTGATCATGCCATGGGACCCTAAAAGGAGGCCCAGTAGAGTGTTAGAGAAGGAAAACAGTGAAAACAGGTTTAAGGGGATTGGAGGGAAGCGAAGTTGGCAAGCTTAAAGTACAAGCTTTCAAAATTTGGGGAAGGAGACAAAAATCAGATCAAAGCCGAAGAGGAAGCAGGGCAAAAGAAAGGTCCCATTAAGATGCAGAGTCTGTCAATGGAGCGCAGGAAGACATAGGAGTGAAGCATCACAGAGGCTGGCTCAGAGCGCCCGGGCCAGGCACACGAGGCTGAGGCCAGCTCTGCCACTAAACTACCTGGGGGACTCCACAGGGAGTTTAATCTTTCAGCATCTCAGAGGGGTTACTTTTTAGGGTTGTTGTAAAAACTAGATGAGACAGCACCTGTGAGGTACCCTGCAGTTCCAGGAAAGGAAAAGTACTACTACTTACTATTTGCTGTGATCCTTTCACTAGCATAAAAGAGGGCACAGAAGGATTAAGCAGCACCGGTCACAGAGAAGTGGGGCTGAAGGCGGACACTCAGGTAGGAGGCTAGCTGTTGGGAGAGGTTCTGACGATGGCAGAAGATTAAGAGTTCACTTGTATTGTAGAACCTGGAGAGTCCTGCTCTATCTCTACTTCATGAATATTCGGTGTCATAGGTTAATAACATCAATACAATTTGTTCTATTATACCAAATGTAAATGGTACAAATATTGGAAGAGTTAAAAACTGTGTTATGATACATACCAGTACTTTTATGAAAGTTCTTATTATTGATTATTATACATAAACCCATTTCAGGATAATCCATTTTGTAACTATTGTCCAAGGATATTCCAGAGTCCATTGATTTGCTGCCATGAAAGGGTTTTCTGTTTGGAAATCAAACAAGTTTACAACAGTAGAAATGACCAATGTGGCTGTTTTACAACTTTATAACATTAATACAACTTTATAACACATTAAGAACAGTTAAGATTTGTAGAATCCATTTCACAGAAAAGGAAATGACCACCATGAGGCTAAGTAACATGCTGATGGTCTTGCAGATATTGTGTCAGAGCCAAGGTTGAAAGCTTTTATCTCTATACTTCATGTTTTCCTCTAAATTTTATTAAAATTTCATCAAATACATTTTACACTTTAAAAACTTCTTGTAAGTCTGTGAAATAGTTTATCTTTCAAGGTAAGAGTAGATCTTAAAAATCATCCTGAAATGATAAACCAACAAAAGGCAAATGTGAGTCAAAGCACAATATTTATCACAATTCCTAAATTGTTCCTTAAAACCTATGAGCTGAACAAATTAATAATTTATTAATACATAGACTTACTATTGTAAATAACTGAAAATACTTGTCTGAAGACCGCTTATCCAAAAACCCCTGTTTTCTAGGCCAGGATCAGTAAACTTTTCCTCAAAAGGGCCGACCACAGTGTCTCTGGCAGCTACTCCATTCAGCTGGTGAAAGTAGCCCAGGGCAATATTTAAAAAAAACGAGTGTGGCTATGTTCCAATAAAACCTGACCAAAAGAGAGTGCAAGCCTGACCTCTGATCTAGAGCACAGACCAGGAAATAACAGGTTTAGGAACAGAAAAACACTGGTATCTACAGTCTATGTACTCTGCACTGTAAGAGCATTTCACATTATACACAAGTCTAAAAAAGTTGTTGGGAAAATATTAGAACAGTAAATTGTAAATTAAAGAAGTCAATGTCGGAAACAAACTATTATATTTCACTAAAGGTGAAGACCCCCCCACATTTTAAAGATAAGAAAATTAAAATTCTGAAAGCTGAGTGACTTGTTGAAGGTCATACAGATAATGAATGGAGGAACTGTAATTCCCCACCACCTCCTGCTGCCCCCTGAAGACATAGGTGCTCCTCTATGGGCAATAACAAAATAGCCAGACTGGGAGGGGCCATGCCTGATAAAGAGCAGAGACTCAAAAAGCTTAGGGACATGATAACTTATCATAGGATCAATACAGACCTAAATCTACTTTGGGCTCCCATGCAATTTGCTATTAAGTTATGTTCTGTATAATATAAAAAGATATGAAAATGTGTAAATCACTTTAAATGGATTAAAAAAAACACCCTCTAAAACAAGGTCATATTTCAAAGTTTAATTTCTAGGAAAATTCCTTTGCTAAACAACCATAGCTACTTCTCATTGGTAACCTATTCACAGTATTACTACTGTTCAGTCCTAGAATTAGTCTGTGTTTCCTTGAATGGTCCAGAATAATAACACTAGGTCTCAGAAATAAACTTTTAGAATTAAAAGTGTCACGAGAGACCCCAAATGGATAGTAACAGATGTGAATTAAACGAAGAGTGCTGGCGTTTTATCTTTTTCCTTCTGTCTGCTGGGTACTGGAAGCCTTAGTGCACAGAGCATCCCAAACAGCAAGACCGCCAAGGAAAGGTAAAACCGGTAACCTGCAAGCTGGCAGTTCCCCACAGCCTGGGAACTGGCACCTCCTTTCGTCTTCAAACTCACTCGTGAGTAAACAAGAGGCCAAAAAACTCCCCGACCATGAAGCTCCCACCGCGCAGCGCGGCTCAGGCGGCGCGGATGCAGAGGCTTTGGGGCCCTGCGCCCCTGCAAGGCCCCGCTCCCACGGGCGCGCGTGGGTCTCACCCAAGTTCCCGCGAATCTTTACTTCACAGGGGGGCCCGCGGGGCTGGGCCAACACGGCGAAGCCGCCAGCTGTGGGGCAGAAGTGAGCTGGTCTCTGGCCCGCCAGCCGCGCTCCTGCAGCCCCCCCCCCCAGTCTGCGGCGCCCGCCCTTCTCTCACAACGTAGGGATCCCCCCTGAAACACTCACGTTTCCGAGCTTTTCACGGACTTTGAGTCCACGGAGTTTTCAGTGTTCTCCATGGAGACGTTTATTACTGGAATATAAGGGAAACAGAAGTTAGTGAGAATCGGTCGCCGTCACTCTACTGCATCACACGAACCCTTCCCAGTGCTGTTTCTCCAGACGGACACATGGCGCGGGCGTCCCCACGCTAGGCTGCCGCTCGGGCCCGCGTCCTGCGGCCCCACCTGCGCAAAGCCGTGCTGTACCCCATCCCCCAGAGCGGGCGCGGGCTGACCGCAGGGGGACCGGGCTACGAAGAAAGGGGCAGGGTTCAGGGAGAGAGGCCGCGGCGGGGGCTGCGGGAGCCCCGGTGGCGGGAAGCCACCTCTGAGCGACCCGTACAGCGAGACCTAAGTGACATGCGGCTGTGAGAGGCTGTGCTTGCCGGGAAGGCCCAGCGAGGACAGGGTCCCGACTGCGCTGCGCTCCCGGCGCAGCAAGGCCAGCGCGGCCCCGCGGGCGCGGGGCGGAGGCGCGGGGAGCAGGGCGCGGCCGGTCCATCTCCCGGAGAAGCCGCGGGCGCTTTGAGCGGAGGCAGCGAGCCTTCCCCTGGCTGCCGGGGAAGAGAGGCAACCGCACGGCTGGCGCAGAGGCACACAGGCCAGTGAAGCCTCTGCAACCCTCCTGCAGGTGATGGGGTGGCCTGAACTAGGGCTGAGCAGCGCCCCGGCGTGGTTACGAGGCTGGAACTCGGGGAGACTCCGGAGCAGTGGCGGGCGCAGGGCGGGCCGGCCGCGAGCTGCACCACAGCCTGCAGTCTTCCGAGGAGGGCTCCGCTGCTAAAACCCTTGCCAAGGGGTCAGTTCGGAGGAGGGCAGAAGACCACTGGCTTAAGGTCATGGGTATAGTGGGGACTGCCAGGGAAAACGGTCTAAGATTTGGAAATGGGTAAAAGAAATTACTATATATAATTTCAGTGTGGTGACTGGCGGGCACTGTCTACAGGAATCTCAGGGATTATCTGATTTTATGGGGGTGCCATCTCTACTTTCTGATATTAGAGACGACATAGTTTTGTTTCAGTAAGGTAGTTGGTGGCTGAAATTTTAAAAAAAATGAATTCTTTCGGAATAGGATTTAAAAACATTATTTGAGAAGAATTTTTCAGGAGCAAACACTATAATGTATTTCGTTCCTTCACTATTAGTATCTGAGCAATATATGTTGCAACAGTATCAGTCGACCCTCATATACTATTAAAAGATTATATATGGTAAATAAAATCCTCAATGCATCAGACACGTGCACATTTGCTCTCTAATTGTCACCATCTGCTTGTCCCACATGAAAGCGCCAGCTCCACTCTTGGGAGCACAGCCCTGCTTCCTGCAGAACCTAGTGTCAGACTCAGCATTACCTCACACCCATTAGCTAATGCCCGGCTGCACACACATGGTTCTGGGGATGGTGAGCTCATCTTAGAAAGATAAAAAATTATCCCCCCAAGGGAAAATTTAACACCCTCAATGATAACCAGAGTTTAAGTTCTTAGAACATTTTCATGTGACAAAGCAGAAATAGGAAAATATACAAGAGGTTTAAAAATATATCCTGGCACAGCAATTACTTAACACTGTTTGTTTCTTGCTGTACTGATGTACGTAATGACTTCCATCAATTCAGGCTGCTGGTGATAATAAATAAAATTTCAAGGCATGTATTAGGTCCCGGAGAGGTTCTAAGTATACCGACTGAGATGAGACATCAACAGGAGCTCAGGTCTTAGAAGCTCCTCTAGTTCCTAGATCCCCTTAACACTTAGCACTGAAGCTACAAGGATCAGATCTTCAAAACTAATGCAATAATAAGCAAAGCAGAATAAATCACCTGCAGAGTTAAGAAGAGGAATAAAGTTAATTGCTAAAATTAAAATTTCAACATGAAGTTAGAGTATGAAAATTTTGGGAAAACAAACAGCCACCCCTGGTATTAAAATGGTAGAGATTTCAAGATGAAATATTAAATTAGTATAACCAGTTTGATTCCTACGCAGCTAACCCACTTTTGAATCACCTCCATAAATATGAATACTTAAAAAAACACCCAAAAACCACATTATAAGATTTACCAAAATGGTTAGCCAAAGAAAAGGCCCCCAAAAATTAGTGCATGTGTGACTCCAGTGTTATTAGGTAACAGCAGTTCCTCTCACTGCCAGCTCACACGGCAAGACTCGGGTAAGAGGTCCTTTTATGTATGTATTACTTTTTATGTATTTCTGGTTAGTCTTTTCAACCACGCTGAGGCATAATGACCCCCACTTTATAGGTCAGTAGACTGAGGCTTGGAGCAATTAAGTAACTTTTAAGCGGCAGAGGCAGGATGCAGACCAGGATCTGTTTGCAATGAGGGGCAGATTCCCACCCTTCCACACAGCTCAGTCATATACAGAAAGGGTAACCCTATCAATACTCTCAGGGAAGGAAACAAAAATTTGTAGCCTAGGAGCTCTAATTAGGATGACACGAAGAGCGTAAGTAACATGACAGAAACCGACTGCAGAGACATGGAAATAGCAGAGTAGGCCTACCTGGATTAACGAAGAAAACAGAAATGATGGTTATGCTGTTTCTGATGCCTCTGGGAAATTTACTTCAAAAAGTAAAATAACTACTTTCACGTGAGGCAGTCAGTGTAAGTCATGAAGACATATTTTCAAATCTCCACTTGCCTCTGCAGGAAAAGCAAAGCCTTTTGAGGATGGCTTCTGGGAAGACCATACCTCTGCCAAAGAACCTGAAAACCACCAGGACTGTATTATCTGTCAGAGTACAAAGTCTCAAAAGCAGTCACATCTTCAGATTTAGTAAGTGAAACAGAAAAAACATACACTTCACAGTGGTTTGGATGAGACTCCAGCTATAACGTGCTAGAGGTTTTGTTGAAATTGTTTCCTATCTGGTTTCTGAATTTCTTTGGGGACTTATAAGAAGCACCAAAACTGGATATTGTCACTGGACCTGGTAGAGTTGGTCTTTTAATATTTATTTTGTATTCAAGGTGAAAACACACTGTTGGCAAATAAGATTAAATACAACAAAATTAGGTTCAGTTGTGGCAAAGAAACAAAAACCAAAAAGACAGACTGGAGTGCTCCCCACTATTCAAAGCCATGAGCCTTGCAAGGGGTCTGTCTTCCCCTCACCTGAGTCCTAAGATAGTATCTT
This sequence comes from Miniopterus schreibersii, assembly GCF_964146895.1. Taxonomy (NCBI): domain Eukaryota; kingdom Metazoa; phylum Chordata; class Mammalia; order Chiroptera; family Miniopteridae; genus Miniopterus; species Miniopterus schreibersii. Next base: position 7,592,648 of record NC_138102.1, read on the forward strand.
TGAGGGGACAAAAGGAGAAATGGGAAAGTAATTGCAGACAGGCAGAGTGAAGGGTCTCGGATACCTTTCATAAAAACCGCACATAACCTATACGGCCTCCTCCCTCCCACGGAGAACCACTCTTCTGTAGAAGCAGATTCAGGCTTACAACCACCTGATTAAATAAATCCTGCCTTCTAGAGAAGGTTTAAAACTGAGAAAAGTTAGTGTCAGTAGTACTGATTCATGCGTCCCATAATAGTACTGTAGTAAACCCTGAGTGCATCAAGTAATGGAAGAGACAAAGATCCTATCTCTGTGTGGGACTTACACCTACGCTCACTAGTATTCAAAAGTGGCTCAACAAGGCAGAGGCCAGGCTGGGTCAAGTTTGTACCAGATAACGTTACCTTACTCTACCCTAACTGAGACACTCTGTTAGCAATTTGAAGGCAAGGACAAAATAGGCAGAGAAACAACTTTACAGAGATTTACAAAGCACTGTCACAGATAACTCATTTTATACTCAAAACAACCTCATGAGGTTTGTATATTATGCCTAATTTATGGATGAGCTAGTAAGTGTAGCCCTTAGGACCTGGCCTCAGGTCCTCTGACTACAGAGGACCTATTCCCTATTCCCCTCCATTACATTTGTATTTGTTTAATATTTAATGTGTACAAAACAGTATCTAACAGTCTAAGAATTCCCACATCTTTCTTAGGCCTACAAACACCAGTGCTTCCCATCTTTGAGGCAGAGCTTAAGAAACTAATCTAGCCTCCAGAATCGACTGAATGCCATTCATGAAAATAGAGACTGCTTTCTATTAGAAGGGGGATGAAGCAGTAGGAGACTGTGTTATATTAGGTTTGAAAGCAAAACAGCAAAGAAGCATTGTAAAAGTCCTTATCAGGTAACATGTCAGTCTTTTAAAATGGCAGGAGGCGAGGCCTTTTTTCAAGATAGTGAAAGCAAATCTGATTAAGTTAGGTACAGTGTTTCATTTCTTTTTTTACTGTGAACAGGTTTTATTGCCAAACTCTAATAAATTGTTCTTCCATTCACTAAAACACATTATAACTTTCAACAGCCGTCTTTTGCAAAAGAGCAAAGCAAAACCAAAGCTCCAACCGAACGTCAGGCTGCTGATAGGAATGATTTAAGCTCTACATTTCATTCTTAAAGATCATGCATGTACAACACAAACTGGCTGTGCACACTTTGATTCAGGCGGGTCTAACCACCTGGCTTAGCACCTGTTACTATCTTGCACCCCCCCCATTGCAACAGCAACTCCGTATTTCACCCCTACCATTCCTTTCTAATCCACATCTTTTCATTAGAATTTGCTAAGTAATCCTGAAACACTTTATTTTTTTCTGGATAGGGCATAATTATCACTTGTGCCAGGGCCTGGGGAAAGGCAGTAAGGAGCAACAAGGTAACAACAAGATAAACACAGTCACTCCTGGGGTTTGCTTAGAAGCTAGCAGGGAAGGCAGTACACAAGCAACTGCAAAGGGTATGCTTTTTTTCTTCTTAGGGAGTGACACGTGCAAAAGGAAAACAACTCCGGAGTGTTTAGTGAGAAGAGAAACATAAATCAGAGTTCCTCAAGCAAACGTGATGTGATGGCGGGAGCGAGGGAATGCAAGGGTGTCAAGCAGAGAACAGGCATTAAGATCTGCAAGGCTATGCAGAAAGTGAAAAGGTGCTATAATAAAAGGTAAGGCAGGGAAGGGGACCAGGGAGCCAACCTGGGATTGCCTTTGTTAACCACGTTAAGGGACTGCGTTTATCATAAGGGCCAAAGAACGGCTTTCTAGGTTTTTATTTTGTAAAGATCCCTCAGCCGGTGCTGTAAACAGACGGGCGAGGTGCAGAGGAGCTGGAAGCAGGGCTCCCGGTGGTGGCTAACCCGCAGAGCAGCTGGGAGACCCCTGAGGAGGCTGGTTCTGTCACAAGGAAAGCAGCAGCTACCGAGGGAACAGCCCGCAGGAAACGCCGCGGGGGGGCGACAGGCACAGCTGGGCAGCGTGGCCTGGGGAGCGGGTCTCGGAGCGGCTCCCGGGGAACCTTGGCCTTGGATACAAAATCCCACGGCGGGGGGGGGGGGGGAGTAAGGATTCGCGAGGCCCGAGGAGGAACTGCAGGTCCAGGCTTCAAACTCCTTCTCTGGAAAACTGAGTCACGCAGTCAAGGCGGGGAAACCGAAGCCCAAGACGGAGAAGGCAGCAGAGGCCAGGGCCCGCGCCCGCGCCCCGCCTCCTGCCCTCCGGGCATCGTCTCCCGTCCGACGTCCGGGGCCCGCGCCCCGCCCCCACCTCAGGCCGCGGCGCGGCCGCCCTCGCTTCCCAGGCATCCCGCTCCAGGGCCCAGCCCCCGGTTACCGGGCCTCGGCGCCCGGCCCGCCCCGCCCCCCCCCACCGGCCTGGCCACTCCAGGCCCGGCTGCTCCATCACTGGCCCAGCCGCTCCATCACCGGCCCGGCCTCCCGCGCCCCCGGCTCGGCGTCCGCAGCCCGGCCCCGCGCCCCCCACCCCCAGCAGGGAGTCTTGCTCCGCCGGCATCCGCGCTCGCCACCGCCCCCTCCGTCGTGGCGAAACGAAAGGCCGGTGCCCATCTGCCCCGCCACCCGGAGCAGCCGCAGGCCCGGCGCGTGCCGGAGAAAGACGGCGGGAGCGGGCCCGGGCTAGCGGCCCGCGGGAGCCGGGACCAGGACCGCACTCACCAGCCTCCACCCAGCGCCGCCCGAGCTCAGTTTCCGCGCCCGCGACCCAGAGCCGGAGCTTGGTGCTGTCGCTCCGCTCGCAGCCGACACGTCACCCGCCCCGCCCCGCCCCCGCCCTCTCATTGGCCCGCGAGCTCCTCGCCAGGACGCCCCGGACGCCGCGCCCCCGCGCGCTGTTTGAAGGCGGGAACTGGCCTCGGGGGGGCCGCGGCTGCGGGTGGCGCTGGGCCTTCTGCCCGGGGAGCGGGTGTCTGCAGGTAAACGCCGGGGCCCCGAAGGCGGCGTCGGGCCCCGGGGGCGGAGGGGAGGGAGTCCCGGGCGGCGGTGCCCGGGCGGAGCTCGGGGAGGAGGGGAGCGGAGCGCGACCCGCCCCGGCTCCCGCGTTTCCCCTCAGGGGGCCGGGTCGGCCGGAGCTCCCCGCCGCCCGCCGCCCCCCGCGCTTCCCCTCAGGGGGCCGGGTCTGCCCGCCGCGCCCCCCGCGCTTCCCCTCAGGGGGCCGGGTCGGCCGGAGCTCCTCGCCGCCCCCCGCCCCCCGCGCTTCCCCTCAGGGGGCCGGGTCGGCCCGAGCTCCCCGCCGCCCGCCGCCCCCCGCGCTTCCCCTCAGGGGGCCGGGTCTGCCCGCCGCGCCCCCCGCGCTTCCCCTCAGGGGGCCGGGTCGGCCCGAGCTGCCCGCCGCCCCCCACCCCCCGCGCTTCCCCTCAGGGGGCCGGGTCTGCCCGCCGCGCCCCCCGCGCTTCCCCTCAGGGGGCCGGGTCGGCCCGAGCTGCCCGCCGCGCCCCGCGCTTCGCGTCTCGCACGCCTCCCAGGCCTCCGCGCGGGCTCCGACTCGTTTCCCCGCAGGACGTCCGGGCGCCGTCGGCGGAGTTCAGGGTCAAGTTTCCAGGAGTTCTTGACCTTCCGACCCCTCAGGGACCCCGTGTCCGGAACCCGCGGCGCCCAGCACTGCTGTGGCTATTGGGGCGCAAGTGAGGGCCGGGGTTCCCAGCACAAACGCGCGTCCTATAGCTGCAGCCGCCGTTCGCCGCGTGCTTGCCCCGCTCGGGCCTTTTCACACATTTTCTTTGTTCTTTCGACGACCCCCGGCGGCGGGAACCCCAGGCCCACCCAGACTCACGGGGGCTCAGCGGCCGGCTCCTGGGGAGCGAGCGAGCCCTGGCCGGCCTGGCGCGGTGGTTGCAGCGTCGGCCCCGGGGCCCCGGTCGCGGGTTCGATCCCTGTGGAGGGCACATCGATGTGTCTCTCTCCCTCCCTCTGTCTGAAAAGCCGCGGGGGGAAGAAAAAGGGGGGTGGGCAGGAGTGTTCCTGTAGGACCCCAGGAATCAAACGTAGGCCTTTCTAGATCTCTCCCAGGTGGGGAGGACCAATGTTGGACACTTGTTTTGTTTTGTTTTTTTGCTGCAATAAAACTGAAGAACTGGACCCACCCCCACCCCTAACAGTGGTTCAGCGTCCCCTGCTTCGCACGGAAGGCGCCGGTGTGTATCCCTCTGCCGTGCCCGGCTCCCTCTGTGCTAACCTTTCTTACCGAAACGATGCTCCAGTCAAAGCAGCAGCAGCAGTTTCTGTTTTCTTGCAAATTATACTAATCTACTTGGTCTAGAGAAACTTTGTATCAAAACAGTTGGCTGGAGGCATTGTCAGCGTTCTGAGTCGGTATTTCTTTGTACACAGCGTCTCACGGGTGGCAACGCTTGATCTGGCCCTTGAAGGGGAGACACTGGCAAAGGCTGGCGAGGCCAGCTCCTGAGCGAGACCTGGGCGAGGGGCCAGAGCCAGTGGTCATTGTCCTTCACCTGGTGAGAGGGCTGAACAAGAAAGAAGCCGGGCAGCTTCCCGAGGTGAACCAAGATGTGAACTGGTCCATGCTCTGAGTCATTAGTGCGTCTCTATGCAGAGTTTTGAGACTGGATTTCAGGGGGATGAGTCTGGCAGAGTGAGGCTTTTTGAGTGGGAGATCCTGTGCGGATAGTGGGAAGGGGGAACTGGAAATGGACGATATGCCTTACCCCTTGTAGGAGACTTTTGGGAAATTTAAATAGGCGTTATGTCTGTTCAAGCACAGACAGGCAGAGCGACTGAAGTGGGGGGGAACCAAAATTCAGTCAATTAGTTTTACTTAATTTCTTAAGGTGTTATTCATCTGGAAAGTAAATGTATATAATAATATTACTGTAAGTGGATTTTAATCACATACTTTATTTTGAATAGTTTAGCAGTGGGAGAAATAGCATAAATATATTCCAAAGAAGCCATAAAAGGGTTATATTCAAACATTGTGAAATACCAGAACTTGTAAATACTAGAACATACATGTCAGAAAACATAAAATACTGATGTATCTGTTCTTGGGGCAAAGGGAAAAGTGGAGCTGGGGAATAAGAATTGACTGGTGATCAGACAAAAACAGTCAAACAAAGAAACCAGGAAAGCTGGGCTAGGGAGAGCCATGGCAAGGCAGGCTTCAGATCTCCCCAGAAGCCAGTAATCATGAAGCATGCACCCCCTATTCCAGCTGTTCCTCTGTGGCCATCAAGTGCCATAGCTGGGCAAGTCTAAGCATAAACCTGGGGAAACCAGGGCTGTTTAGCTTTCCGTCTGAGTCATCTCTCCACCTCTCTCCCCACTGCCCCTTCTCCCACTGGTCAGCTAATCCTTTTAGAGTAAGGTAGCCTTTTTTTCTAGCCTGACCACCTTTAGTTGTAAAATCAGTATCAAACATGGTTAAATAAAAATTCTGGCACAATGTTTATAAATAAATAATAGAGCTCTTAAAGCCTGCTATTTTAAAATACAACAAATATTTTTCTTTGGAATTTGGGAACTGTTAACAAAAGTAGTTATGGTCTCTATATGAAAAGGGGTTTTGCCATACAATTATATAAAAGAAAAACAGAACTCTTTCCCCACCAGGAATTAAAAGCGTTTCTGAAATGGCTCTCCCATGGGGTGGGAATGAGGAACATGACAGTTGGAAACCAGAGCACCAGTTGCACTCTGCTCTCCACGGCTTTTGTCCTTCAGCCGTCCTGCTGGGACAGTCCAAGCCCCAGTTGTCTTCTAACCCACCACCCAGCTGTTAAAATTTTCAAACTGCAAAGAACATGAAGGCCTAACATATCCAATGAAATTACATTCCTTTTCTAAGCATATCTTTTATGAAATTTATGTTGATACCTTTAGAATTATATTTCTGTTTCTTGGCTTATAATTTAAAATTTTCATGTAGATTAGCCGTAACTTTGAGAGAAGAATCTTAGGTCTGTTATGTTTGAAGTCAGATTTGGAATCTGTATAATGTCTTTTTTTTTTTTTTTTAACCATTGATGACATTCCTACCCTCTCTTAATCTTTTAGGGTGATTTCTATTTTTTTATTCCATGGAATGCATATATTATTTGCCAGTGAATTTGCGTTGTCTCAGTGTTTTCTGCTAAAATTCAAGAGAATATTGATCAGCGTGGTAAGTATAAGTACTGAAAAGACACTGCCCAAGGTAAAGAGGAATTTTACCCTCAAATGCTTTAGCATATATTATTATTTCACTTAAAAAAGTAATATATCTGTTTTCTACATAGATAAATTATGTTATAGATGATATTAATGAAGAGGGAAACTATGTCAATTATCTATTTCTGTGTAAAACCAGGCCAAAACTTACTGGCTTTAAAAAACAAGTTTTTTCTTACAGTTCTGTAGGCCGACTGGGCAGTTCTTTGTGAGGTCTGAACTTACTTGGGCTCACTCGCATTGGATTCTCATAATGGCGGATCACCCAAAATGGCCTGACTCACACAACTTGACAGTGGGTACTGGCTGTTTGCTCAGGAACTTTGCTTTTCCTCCACAGCCTTTTATTCTCTTTGAGGCTAGAGTTATAGCATCTCAAGGAGGGACCCTGAGATAATCAAATCTAATGCAAAAGCACTTATTAAAACCTCTGTTTGCTTTACATTTGTTGATGTAGCATGGCCAAAGCAAGTCATGGCCAAGCCCAGAGTGAGCATGGCAATGTGCTTAGGTGGCATCTCTTGATGAGAAGAATAGCAAAGAATTTGTGGCCATTTTTTAATCTACAATGGACCTCCCCCCACCCCCACACACATACCCCTTCTAAAAACCTATCCCTTTTCTTTTATAGGTAAACCATAATCCCAAACTGGAAAAATATCTCCTGGCCTCCTTACCTTGGTGTGGCTAACATGAAAGCATTGTATGCAAACAAAAACAAATGTCATTAATAAACAAGAGTTATAATACAGTCATTCACATCGACTTATCACAAAATACAGCCATTAAATTAGCAGACATAAGTAAAGATTTATTAATTCCTTTTTAAAATCATATTTGCAATTACTATAGACATCCCAAAGCAAAACTAGCCAATATTTTAATTCACATTCATGCACTGAGTTATCCTCCCAACTAACAATTGTGTTGAGACATAAGAGCAATGAACAAAAACAGGAAGAGGGAGCCAAGAACTGCACAGGGGTGCCTAGACATGAACCCTACACTAACAAACAATAGCACAAGAATGATGGCCAAGGGAGTAGCGTCAGCTGGGGAAGGTGGATAGCCGTTGATGCAATAAAATGGTTATAATGAAAACCATACTGATACAAAAACACATCTACATGAGACTTTGTAATTTATAAAACATTTTCATATGTCTTTCATATTTATCCTCAAGGTAACTACATAAAGTATTCAAAAAGATGTTGATTCCCATTTTGCAGCTGAGTAAGATTCAGGGAGCTTCATTAACTTGTCCAAAACCTTAGCACAGATGGAAGGGCCAGGTTCCTGATCTAAAGGTTTCTGATAACCAGCTCTTCTCTCATTTACATGAAAACTTCATGCAAACGTAAAATACAAAGCAGACTAGGAAATGAGTTTTGAAGTTTTACCAAACAAAATACAGGGTGTCCCAAAAAAATATACACACACTTTAATAGCTGATAACTCAATTTTCACTCCTTTTCAGGTTTAACTGATTTGAAATAATGGGTGGAGCCAGACTAAGCTTTGAACAAGGAAAATTTATCCTAAAGTTCCACTAGACTTTTTTTTAATGGGGATACATAAAAGATAAAGTTTATGGTACAAAACCAGCACAGTCGACAGATTGAGGGCACACAAACACCAAACGAAATGATTCTTGATATTTGCAAGTCCATTGCTTCGCGTTATCAGCAATGCCTGGACCAGAACAGTCATCAGTTTGAAAAAAGACATTGACAAAAAAAATATTCATTTCTGTAGATTCTTTTAAATTTTGAAAATGAACTGTATGTTCATAAACACTGACTTTATAATCATTCAAAGTGTGTCTACATAACAAAGACACTGATGTCCTTGTTTGTTTGTTGTTTGTTTGTTTTAGTGGTAATTGATGGAAATCTTACCTGGGATAGAATTTAGTCTCCCCATATGTCTGAACCAATGAAGAGAAATTGGGAAGCGAAGCTGAAGCTAATTGAAGAAAGAGCGGCCCGCTATGAAAGAAAACCCCTGTCCTCAGTGTACAGACCCAGGCTGTCAAAGCTGGAGGAACCACCCTCTGTTTGGAAACTATTTCCTCGGCAAAGTCAAGCTTTCAATTTTGTTCAAAGCTGTAAAGAGGTAATTTTTTCATCTCCTTTTTTTTTTTTAGCTACTGTAACTTAAGATTTCTAAAAAAAAATACCATTTTCTTTATTTTAGGCCACATATCTACCAAAAGAATTTAATTGCGATCTTATGATTACATGATTTAGGAAAAATCCCCATGAATCATGAGCCATTTAGCTTATATTAATAATGAAAAAGAATGACATATCTAATGCCAATTAGTTTTAATAAATTGTAATAACATTTAAATGAAAATGCTTGGAGGAAGAGTGACTATGTTTGTGGACTAAAAAGTAATGGAATGACTGAGATTTTAAGAGTAAAACTAAAACAATACAGAAATACAAGGAAATGAATGAGTAGAGCATGAGATTTTTAAGGACAAAATTAGGAAAAGGAGAATCGAATTTAGGCACTAGGAAATGCAAATGTCTCAAATAGTACAGCTCAGACTCAGCAAGCTCCAGAACTTACGTGAGTCAGCACCAGAGCTCCCGTGCACGTACCCTCCTCTCTCCTTTTGTGCTTTGGAGCCGTGCAGTGGATTTATCTTAGCAACTTCCAGCACATCGGGCAAGCAGGAGGAAGTGCTTCTTGCTACCTGCTAGCCTCGCAAGGGTTGTGCTGCTCAAAGTAGCCAGACTCGGATGTGTTTTGCACATCATTTGTTTTAGGAGCATTATGGGGACTCCAAAGTCCAGTTGACCCTTGAACAACAGGTTTGACTTGTGTGGGCTCACTTGCTCCTGTTGTTTTTTTTTTAAAAATATATCTTTATTGATTTCAGAGAGAGGAAAGGAGAGGGAGAGAGAGAGACAGAAACATCAATGATGAGAGAGTCATTGATCAGCTGCAGCCCGCAACCCCGGCATGTGCCTTGACCAGGAATCGAACCCTGATCGCCTGGATCCTAGGTCGATGCTTAACCGTTGAGCCACGCCCGGCCGGGCGCTCCTGTTTTTTTTCAACATATACTGTAAATGTGTTTTCTCATCCTCATAGTTTTCCCAATAACGTTTCCTTTTTGCCAGCTTACTTTATGGGTAAGAATACAGTATATAAGACAGGCAGACCTCAGATATTACGGGTGTGGTTCTAGGTCACCGCAATAAAGTGAGTATCTCAGTAAAGCTAGTCGTAATCTTTTTTGCTTGTGTTAGGGTACTTCTGGTCAACAGCAGGCTATTGGTTGTTAAGTTTTGGGGGAGTCAAAAGTTATACACAGATTGACTATGTGGGGGTCAGCACCCCTAACTCCTGCGTTGTTCAGAGGTCAACTATAATGAAAAGATACATATATGAAATCTAGCATAAACATTGTGGTTCTGATCACTGATGCTATATAAAATCTCAGTGATAAACGTTTTTAGGGAAAGGTCCCTTCTTTGCCTAGTAGGGAGAAGCTCACTTAGCTCTTATCAGAATAGTGCAGGAAATACAAGCAACACTTGTTATGATCATTCTGTGTAAACCAAATTCAGGTGTCAGAAATTAAAATAATGACATTCATTTGATCTTGAGTTAAAAAATATATAGAGGAGTATGACTACTGGACTTAAACAAGCAGCAGTCTATAAAATTTAGCTCAAGAAGATTTTTAATAGGGTGAGGCAGTGTAGTCCGCCTATGATCTCTCTCATGAAAATGGAAGTTTAGTTCCTTTATAGCAGGGGTGGGGAATCTTTTTTCTGCCAAGGGCCATTTTGATATTTATAACATCATTCGTGGGCCATACAAAATTATCAACTTAAATATTAGCTGTGAAAAAAGCTCCTGGATTTACTGAATTTTGAGTCCTGTCTGCGGTTGCCTTGGCAGGGCCAGACCAAGTGATTACACAGCCCCGGTGTTCCCCATCCCTGCTTTATAGGCTCAACAGCTACCTTTAGCTAAGTGGGTACAGAAGAACTTGAGTATTCCTTTATTACAAGAAACTCTGTATGGCAGCAGGCACAAACAGTTATATCAAGTGCCACAGCAATTAACTTCACAAAGATTGGTTTATCATAGAAATGACAATGTATAGTTGCTTGTTAAAGTTAAGCATTTTAAAACTTCCTCTAAGTTTTTAAGTTTAAATTACAAATATTCCCTTTAAAAAACTGGTTCCCACATGTTTTTATATGTACTAAAGAATTTATTAATTTCATCCCAAATCATGTATGTTTAGGTAGTTTTAAAAAATTAATTTCATAAATTAGCAAATAAAATTATAATAGGAAGTCAGACTAGACGGACTGAAAACTGATTTTTCTTTTTTCTCTTTTTAATTTGAATATTCTAATTATTTCTGCCTTGAATGTATATTACTTGAGTGACTAAAAATAGATAAATATAAATAACTAGATTTTGATTGGCATGGATCTAGTGATTATTTTTCTTGTTTTTAATAGAAATGTTCAAATTCCAGTGTTTGAAAATTTGAACAGTAAAATTCTTTACAAACATTTAATAGTTGATTTTAGATTTTCATTTTATTAGTTTTTGAATCCTTTTTTGATTTTATAAAGGATGTTCATGTATTTGCTTTGGAATGCAAAGTGGGCAGTGGACAACGTATTTACCTCGTAACAAGCTATATTCAACTCTGGTTTTATTATAAATCCCGGTAAGTAGTTTGTAAAGGACAACACATTAAAGTTACATTTCCTTCATCTAGTAATGTTTGCGAATTCAGGCTGAAGTGGCTTTGATAGTTCTAATAGTAATAGTCCCTTTACTATTAGAATTGAATTCTGAGGCTTCCTTGTCATAGCAACATTGAATTATCTCACCAGGTGCTGGGAGAAGAAAAGAGAGAGAGAGAGAGAGAGAGAGAGAGAGAGAGAGAGAGAGAGAGAGTGTGTGTGTGTGTGTGTGTGTGTGTGTGTGTGTGTGTGTTGAGGTTCTGTACTACCTGTGCACATGATGACACAATTCCCTCATCACTTTTCCTTGTTCAAATTAGTACAGAGGTTCACTTAGCACAGGTTATTGTTTACTTATCAAGTCAACATCTGTTCTTATTAACCTGTGTTAAAGTCATACCTACCGATGCCAGCAAGAATGGAACTGCGAACATGAGCGTTGAAACCTCATTCAAGTCAGGTGATTCCGAATATGTTTTTAACTAATTTTTAAAATATTATTTTCCTAATGAAAATATGTAAATTTTAAAATCTCGTTAAAAATTTGTGGAATCCCAAGAATATGTAATTCTTAGGATCCCAGTTTGAGAAAGAAAGTTCTTATCTCAAACAAAATTTGCTTTATAGTGACACCAGAAACAAATATAGGAGTGTTACACAAGATCAAAGTCACCTGTGAATAAATAACAGTTGACCATATTTTCCAGTTAAATAATGTTATAGAATGTGATTGTTACATCTTGTTTGATGGAAACTCTTAATAATCTGATCCATAAACCTATGGTGAGTTTATGTTTTCATTATGTCATAGTTATATGTAATTAAAAGTTAATATGGTATCTTGAGATATAAGATCGAGTTCTGTGATTTAAAAGGTATAAGATAAAAACCTAACAATCATGAACTGTTCAATTCAGGAAAAATCTCCTACACTGCTATGAGGTCATTCCTGAAAATGCGGTTTGCAAGCTCTATTTTGACCTGGAATTTAACAAACTTGCCAACCCAGGAGCTGATGGAAAAAAGATGGTGGCATTACTCATTGAGGTAAATTACACGCTCAGGTTTTTCCCTTGTATCCATCCGTCTCTCCTTTCTCTCACTCGTTAAGGGAATCCAGCCTATGTGATTTGTAGCTTCTGTGTTTTTCCTGTTTCTGGAGACTCTTCCTTTTGACATTTATCTCTTAATATTGCTTCTCTGAGTAAACTTCTAAAAAGGAGGAAGGTTTAGTTCATGTTCGTATATTTTGTAATACTACTATATCCAGTGAAAAAGAAGGTTTGAGAACGGTGATAGTTGAGGAATTTTCTGTTTATTTTATTTATTTTATTTAATATTTTATTTTATTTTAATTTTATTATTTTATTTTATTTTATTTTTTATCCTACCTGAGGATATTTTTTCCATTGCTTTTCAGAGAGAGGGAGAAAGAGAGAGAGAGAAGCATGGATGTGAGAGACACATCGATGGGCTGCCTCTTGCACTCACCCCGACTGGGGCCGGGGATCGAGCCCGCATCTGAGGTACGTGCCCTTGGCCGGAATCAAACCTGGGACCCTTCAGTCCTCGGGCTGATGCTCTAACTGCTGAGCCACACCGGCTAGGGCCTGTTTTTTAATTAATTCTGATTTACATTATAAGTAGCTGACTTTGGTAACGATTCAGCAAAGTAATTTTACTGTAAAAATTGGGTATTGAGGTGAATATTAAGAAAGATTTGATAAAAATAGTATCCAGATTTTTGAGCTGGCAGGAATTTTGGAAACCATCTTATCTTGTACCATGCGATACTGTGATTCATAAAAAATAGATATTTGATCATTAGATAACCTAACACTTCTCGTGTATATTGGTTTTCCTCCAGCCCTTGGTTCATAGATCCCCAAACCTTCGGAATTTCCTAGTGCTGAGAGCGATGGGGTGTTTTTTGTTATGTGAATGAGGTGGCTTTTGGAAGTGCCAGGGTGGGGAGTTGGTAAAGGATACCTGCTGATTTTGTTGCATCTTTACATGTTTTATTTTCAATTTAATTGAAAAATGTATGCAAATACTGTTTTTAAAAAAAATCATGTTAGTTTCCTCCTGACTTTGAAGAAGAAGAAATATACATAAGTCCCTCCCCAAAAAAACAATAACAACAAAAAGTTATGTTTTTCTTAAAATGGCCATTGGATCCTTAAAAATAAATTTAAATGTGTTGTTTTATTAGAGTTTTAGTATAACTGCTGCTGAAGCGAGCACTTACTTTATATAGTTGGTAAATTGTGTTTAATTTTTCACTTTAATTATGTTTTTAATAATTCATAGGTATTGACTTTTTTCTGGTGCACAATATACACTTCTGTCCAAGGTCAGGCTCTGTGTGACCTACAAGGAATTAAGACCAAAGATTTTTCACTGGCACATTAACATGGTAATACTGTTAAAGAAGAAGGACCGCATTGTATCAGAAAGTAGAACTATTCCTAATGGAATCAGCACCGGTGCAAATCCCATTTGTAACAGATTAAAACAATGATTGTGGTAGAGATCATGTAGGTGTTTAAAAGTTCTTTCCTCCTGACTCTTTATATAATCTTCTCAGAATTAGTCTTGAACAACTCATCTTCTACAACAGCAAAAGTCAGAAAGAATTGTAGAAATAAGAGTTTAAAATTATACACCTTTTTTATTTAACATGTTTGCTATGTTGGTAGAAGTCATTAGGATTATTCCATTTAATATAACCTCCATAAATGATTATATTGTAGTTAACTTCATTGTTACTTTGTTTGTAACAAGTATATAATCCAGTAGGTACATTTCCTTCTTAGTCCCTGAAGAGGTATAAATTAGGTTAGGCTGGGCCAGGCGTGGATCACTGGTTGAGCCTCGACCTAGGATCCAGACGATCGGGGTTCGATTCCCGGTCAGGGCACATGCCCTGGTTGCAGGCTCGATCAATGACTCTCTCATCATTGATGTTTCTCTCTCTCTCTCCCTCTCCCTTCCTCTCTCTGAAATCAATAAAGATATATTTTAAAAAATAAATAAATAAATTAGGTTAGCTCTTATATTAACAGATGGTTAATAAATAACTGGCTAATTATTACTAGTGATAATATATAATGCCCTTTGATTTAATGACTTAACTGACAAATTCAGATTGCCACTTCTGCAACTGGAATGAATTCTGGTGCTAAAGCATGTTATAAAACTATGTTGAGAGGTTACATTGCTCAGATAATCAAATTTTTAACTTCTGGATTTTACAACTTAAATATAGGCTAGGGAAAATAACTTAAATTTTATTTAAAGTTTAACTTGGGAAGGAGAATTTAGGAGATCATGATTACTTTTATTAGCTACTTAGTACATTTGGAACAGCTCCAAAGTATAAAAGTAGACTTTATTCATTTATCAAAATCTTTTCAGCCTTGACTGTCCCTGTACCTAGACTAGATACACAGTGGTCAGCTCAGAGACCACTCTATGGTAGCAGGAGAAAACAATTAGTGAGATATATAGCCTTTGTAATACAGAGGAAATAGATGTCAAAATAATCACAAATTATCATAAAATTGTAGCTGTGTAAGTACTACAAGTTGAGATGGAATTTATAGGGGGAATTTGATGTAGATGGGGAAGACATCTCTGAGAAAGTGAAAATTTACTGGAGTGTAGGATCAGAGAGCATGGAGGGGAGGTGCTATAATAATGCCAAAATAGCATTAATAAATACATTTTGTTTCATAACTATTAGCTAATAGATGCTTGGGAGTTTATAGACATTTTAACCCTGCATGTTTTAGTAACTTCATTTTTGGTAGCTCTGTTTTACAAATGAGAAGATTGAGGCCTCAGGAGAAGCGACTTGTCCTATAGCTGCGCAGCTAATGCTTTTGAGCAGCTACACATGCCAGGCACTGCGCTCTTTACCCTCGTTTTCTCTTTCCCTTCTTACAACAAGCCCAGTAGTTAGGTCCTAGTATTATCCCATTCTGCAGTTGAGGAATGTAAAGTTTGCGCTTGACCAAAGTCAGAGCTGCTAAGTGGCAAAGCCAGAACTTAAACTGAGGTCTTTCTGACTTCCAATCCTGTGCTCCTAACCCAAGTGTGTTGCCTTACTATGATGCACAGCTGCCTTCAGTATCAGCATCCTCTAGCCCCAGAGGCTATATTCTTGGAGGTAGATTTGGGCTCAATATGCCTGAGGAACTTTTTGAAAACTAAAATTATAAACTATAGGATTAGTGACTTTTTAACTCATAGATGATATTTAAAGAGATGCTTAAAAAGAAATATTTTTAATTGTGAATTTAGAGGAGATTAATGTATAAATTAAATTGTTCAACTTCTAAGAAGACTTTAACGCTGAGAACCTATGAATTTTTTAATATAAACATGCCTAATTTAAATATATGTAATTCAATACATAAGTAATTTGGTAAAATTGTATAGTAAATATTCTGATAGTAAATCAAAATAAAAAACGAGTTTAAAAAAATGAGTTATATTTGTACCAAGATATTTGAATTTTGCTCATGGAAAACATTTAAAACAAATTTTAAAATATTATTTATGTTTTACCTGTGTTTTTAGCATGTTTGTAAAGCACTTCAAGAGTTATACAGCGTTAACTGTTCAGCCGAAGATGTTTTCAACTTAGATTCTAGCACTGATGAGAAATTTAGCCGCCATTTAATATTTCAACTCCATGATGTGGCATTTAAAGATAACATTCATGTTGGTAAGTATCCTGTTTTTTAAACAGTCATGGAGTAATAGTAAAAGCTCATAGTTTCACTCTCTTCTTCAGTTTTGTTAAGTACTTGTCAGGTTTTATGGGTGTTAACCTATTCTAAAAAAATGAAACGTGATTTTTCATGGTTTTAGGATTTGCCTTTAATTCTAGACCTATCTTCCTATTCTAGACACATTTTAGACACATTAGCCTACCCAGGATATTCTTGGTATTGTGCCTCTTGGTGTAGATACTGGGATGGCCATGCCCCAGTACAGATTTCTGCTCCAACAGGAGTCATTTCAAGAGTTTTCTGGTTAGTAACATGAGAGGCCTAATTCTGGTCTTACCTGCATGCGGCACCTCAGGTCTGGATCGCTCACCTTCACTTCAGCCTGAACTTTCAGTGCATGAGAACTGGGGCTTGGTTTCCAGGTTACATCCAGGCAGTCTTGGTTATTGTTCCAGACCAAACCTTAGGGTTCAGAAGGAATCTAGATGTTTAAGCCTGAAAATGTAACCAGAGTATTTGTTTCAGGATTGGAAATTTAGAGAGAGAGTTCCAGGTATAAAATGAAGTCAGTCCAAACGGGAACAAGTAGGCAGAATGGGAACACCCAAAACCAAGGTCTAAATAGAAGTGTTTATCATGCTGGGGTAGAGCAGGTATTCCTAAATTCAGATAGCAGATCCACTGAAGTTCAAGGAACAGGTAGTGCATTTCAGGACTGCAAATGTCTGACAATTTCAAAGGTAAAAGACATGAACATAATAACTAAAGCTCTGGCATAAGTGTCAGGAACCTTGTGCACTGTGTGCCTAGGGCTCCTGATTAGCTCTGTTTTCTGTTAGCCTAGTTCACTGATCCTCTGGTCTCTCTCATGCAGGTATCAGTAGTTATAGAATCCATCCTGTCCCTCTCTTTACCCAGTCTGTAACCTTGATGGTCATCCACTGTTGGCTCCAGGTACCATCTATGTGTTGGACTTTCAAAACTTTGTCTTCAGTCAAGATTATTGTTCTTGACACCAGAACCATAAGTCAACTTCAAACTCACATGTCCTAGACCAGGCTCCTCGCCTTTCCCCTAAAGCTTGCTGTTTCCCCTGTGGTATGTATATCAGTGAGTGGTGTCACCATCCACTCAATTACCCAAGTGGAAGTGGTGTCATCTTTGACCTCTAGATACCTTTGTGTATTTAGTCAGCCAGCTAGAGCGATCTGATTACACCACTCAAGTGCCTCAAGCCCTTCAAGGATAAAGCATTGCCTTCAGGAAGAAGTCCCCGTCCGAGTTTGCAGTGAGGCCCACTGTGCTCTAGCCTCATCTCTCCACTCAGCTCTCCCCACTCTCTCCTTTACTTGGCTCCCACTGGGGCCAGTCTTCTCCAGGCCCGGGGCCTCTGCAGTTTCTCAGGCTGCTGTCTGAATGTGCACGTCTTCAGTTCTCCTGGTCTGTTAAGACTCAGTGTAGATACCATCATCTGAGAAGCCATTTCTGTCCAGCCCTTGGACTTAGGTGGGTGTTTGGGTGCAGGGACTGCCCAGCGCTTGTGTCAGAGCAGTCACCACTTCCTGAGGCAATTTCCTGGTGTTTTGTTTCTGTTTTTGTCTATCCTACTTAATGTTTCTTTAGGGTAGGACTGTTATTCACGCCTGTATTTTTAGAGCTTATTACATAATATCTTTATCAACAACTTTAGTAATGTGACAGTAGCAGGAGCAGCAGTAATAAATACAAGCAGGCATTTAATAAATATTTGTTGAATGGATGACTGAATATTAAGGGGGTTCTGCTGTCAAGCTTGTGGAGGCAGAGCCCTAAGCAAGATAGTTCTTTGTTTCCTTAGACTCCTTATAGCTGGCTCTGTGACTCCTGTCACAGGCTAAACACAGTTTAAGAGCTAGGGGAGAGGGGACAAAAATGTGACACGATGGGCAGTCTCTATACTCGCCTTCTGAAAGCAGGTGCATTCAAGCCGGGCTCAGAACCACATTCACCCCGTTGAGCAGAGCTGTAGAGATGGGTGTTGGTGACCATGGGGAGCAGTGGGCGTCCGGTGTGGCTGGTGCGCGAGGCCTAACCAGAGTTGACCAGTGCATTGGCATCGCGGACTCTCTCCTCTGAAGCATGGGCTGTCAGAAGCAGAGATGCAGGGGTTGTGGGAGGGTCTGCACTTTCCCCTCTTGCGCGCATCTCTTGGTGACATTTCTAGTTCCTATTGTTAGCCCTTCAGAAAGGGAAATTAGGGGAAGAGTAAGAGATCACAGAATGTTTGCAAAATGTGTACGTTGGGTCTGCCTAAAATACTCTTCTGCCTGCCTGCCTGTCATAGGACCTAAAATGTCTGTGATTGATACTTTCTCGAGTTGTTCCCAGCCATAAAGTGTCCCTGTGTAAATGAGGTGAGGGGGACAATATTGGGGAGGGAAGTAGGAAGCAGAGTAGTTTGCTGGGAGCCCACATTAGTATTTAGTGTATTAGTTACACTGTCATATCCTGGCCTGTTAGCTCCCTGCCAAAGGTCCGCGGCCTCCCTGGCCTCCTTAGCGCTACTTTTGCACCTGGCTCTGCAACGGTGGCCCTTCTTCTCTTCCTGCCCATCAGAGAGATGTAACTTTGCATTTCCAAGAACATTAACTTGATCATTTTCTATTTGTATTGCTCTGTTGTCCTTGGACACATCGTGATTTCTTTTCACTCAGTATTTACGTAATCTCCCTCTTTCCAGAAATAATCATGCCTGTGTATCATTGCAAGGATCGAATGCTTCTGCTTTCATTTTGATGGTGTTTTTTAAGACACTGGATTTGTTTCTTTGAGTAGGGAAGTAATTAAATCTAATTTGGAGAAAGATTTTTAAATTTAGAACATGTATATCTTATGACTTAAGAGTTCAAACTACTGGTAAATAAAGTGACAAACCCAGACTATACCAGTTTAAAAGATTAAAATTAATTTTTTTTTTTACAGTATTGCATTGCTCTAGTATTATTTACATGAAGCAGCTTTACCAAATTACTTGATTTTATGGAATAAATAATATGACAGTTTGAAAACATTCCAGATTGTCATACTATCTGTTCCTGGTAAAGATAGGACCACTATTTAGAGCTTTAGACTAAACATTGAAATACACTACATGTGTATAATTGCTTTAGTTCCAAGGCCACAATCCATCCATGACCAGGTACAGGGAGAGGCGGGAGGAGCATCGGTTGAACCGATGGCTGTGAGTTCAGTGTTCTCAGGGCTGCTGTGGCAGGAAAAGGAGGGAGCAAGGTCCCGTGCAACATGCTGACATCCTGACGCAGGGAGCGCGGCAGCGACTCTCTGTGTTCTGTGCATTATCTTGGCAGCACCATTTACTCACATAAACCATCTTTTTTATTGGAAAAGTTTTCATTCTTTTTGAAAAGAAAAAAAATCCTTTCATTCTTTAATCATTGATTGTGAAGATACATTTTACTCAATTTGTATTAATAAAAGTTGTGTGTTTTGGTGATCGTACATTAGGCTCAGACCCATACGAGCAACAATGACACATCTCAAACCTTCCCCTGTGACCAGGCTGCCTGTCAGTGGGAAATTGAAAGAGTTCAAGATTGCGCAAGAGGGAGGAAGTAACAGGAGAGGAAAGGCACATTACAGTTTGCAATAACAACTCAATGTTAACACCAAAAGTAGAGAAAGAAGCCTTGCTGTCTAAAATTGCTATGTGTAGCCCAGCTGGGCGTGGCTCAGCAGTTGAGCATCGACCTAGGATCCAGGCGATCAGGGTTCTTCTATTCCCTGTCAGGGCACATGCCCGGGATGCGGGCTGCAGTCGATCAATGACTTTCTCATCATTGATGTTTCTCTCTCTCTCTCTCCTTCTCCCTTCCTCTCTCTGAAATCAATAAAGATATATTTTAAAAAATTAAAATAAAATAAAATTGCCATGTGTAGATTGGTGCCTAGATCTCAAGTTATAGTTTGTGAAAAAGAAGAATTAAGTTAATCATAACTTTTTTCCCCAGGGAATTTTGTGAGAAAAATTTTGCAGCCTGCTTTCCATTTAATTGCCAGTGAAGATGATGAAGATGATGGTGGTATTCCAGAGACGACAGGCCATGGATTTTCCCACTTTTCTGAACCACCAGTTAAACAAGAAATTTCCTTCAGCAAAATGTCCACAGATAAGGAGATAGCAGAGAGCTGGACGTTGAATTCAGAGGGACTGGAGAGGCCAGTGTCAGCTAAGCTGCACAGCCCTGACCTCTCATTTCTAGTTGTGAAGGATCCTGCAGGCAAAAGGCGTCTCTTTGTAGATCTAGGTGAGTAACATCAACAGCTCTCCGAGAGACTGTCCCTGTGTGCTGCTGAGAGACTAGTCAGTGCCCACTTGTCACCTGAGGGCTCTTGCTACCACCGCTGGTCCACAGCGACAGTGGGGTCACTAGCAGAATGTGGCCGATGAGCTTGGGTTTCTGTTCAGAGGTCTGAGAGGTCCCTGTGGGCGTAAACACCAGGCTGGCCTGAGCTTCAGAAGGAATGGTTGGGGCTGGGGCCTGGTCCGAATTGTCCAAAACATTCGGATCAGGAGAGTCTTGGCGGAGGACAGCATACCAGCTCTCTCAACACTGCTGTGCGGTTAACAAGGTGAAATAATTTAAAACACAGACACAGAAAAATAGTCCTCTTAGCAAAACAAGGCTGTTGTTTCCTCCACTGACGGGCTTTGCAGCTTTCCAACCGTGATCCAGCTGGTGGCTTCTTCAGCCTTGCTCTCTGCTGCCCTCTGGCGTTTGGTCTCTGAAAAGTACTGGCAGCAACTTCCGCCTGGTCAGGAACACATAGGCACATCAGGACTCTTCATTCAACCAGCTTCAATTTGGTAAACTAAAGCTCATTTTATATTGCGTTTCTAGCTGATGAGTTGACAAGCTGTAAATGCAACATTTTTGCCATTGACTGTTAAAGCAACTCAAAGAGCATCAGTGTCTACAGTTGAGGGAAAGTATGTTTAAGGTATAGACGAGATTATCATGCCAGCCAGGCCAAGGCAGGGAAGCATTCCTGCTGTATTGTATGTCTTTTCCAGCACCCTAACAACCAAGTACCATAATTTGGGAATATAGTCAGATAGGTGTAAGGTACTGATTTGGGTGAACAAACTTATATGTTATGAGTAAAACGTTCTCTCCATGTTGGATTAACATGCAAGAAACTAGGGAAAATGCCAGCAGGAAGTTGATTCAGGGAGAGCACAATGCCCAATCACTACTCTGTCTCTACCCCAGATTATATTAAAGACCCTAAACAGGATTCCCCTATTCATGACAGTGTTGGCCTTGAAAGTTAGCTTACTGTGCTAGCAAGGAAATCTCTCTGATATGCTTAAAAGAAATGTTGCAGGTGTACCCAGATTTATGTAACAAAGGATCAGGAAATCACTCCCTAAAGTATCCTTTGAAAAGTTCAGAGGATTAATAGTACAGGCCAAGACTTTTTTAGAAAACATTTTTATTGAAGTATAACATTCAGACAGATATATGCATGACTTGAGTGTACAGGTCAATGAGTTACCACAAAATGAACACACCCTGTCACCACACCACCCAAGACAAGAAATGGGTGACTGGGACCCCAGAACCTCTTCCCTCCTGCTCCCCAGAGCTAATCACTAATCTACCCACTAACACCAAAGGTGCGTTTTGCCGATTTTTGACCTTTTTATAATTAGAATCATGTAGTGTGTTGGTGGCATGCATTTTCCCTCCCCTAATGGTGTCCTTGATGAATGAAGTTGTGCACCTTACATAGTAGTAGCAATAGTCTGACTTATCAATGTTTACTTTTTAGGTTAGTGTTTTTTGTATCTCATTAAATTTTTCCCTATCCCAAGGTCATAAAGATGTTCTGCTTATCTTCTAGAAGCTTTATTTATTTATCATTTGCCTTTTATATAAACCTGTAATCCACATGGAATGGATTTTTGCTTATTGGTTGAAGTCAAAATTCACTTTTTTCCCATGTGGGTCTCTATTTGCTTCAACGCTGTTTGTTGAAATAACTGTCCTTTTTCTAAAGAACATCTTTGTCATAAGATCAAGTGTCCATTCGTGTTTGGTCAGTTCCTGGACTGTGTTCTGTTCCATTGTTCCTTTTATCTATTTGGTGCCAGTACCATAACTGTCATAATATGGCTTTTCTCAAAGTCTTGATATCCTATAGAACAAATCCTCAAACTTTGTTTTTTGAAATTCCTTGGTTGTTCCTGACAATGTGTGTTGCCGTGTAAATTTTAGAGTCAGCTTGTCAGGAATCTGGAAACTTGGGGAGAATTGACATTTGCATAATACTGAGTATTCCAGTCCATGAACATGGTTTGTCCCTCTTAGCTGTTCTCCAGTTTCTCTCAATAATGTTTTATAATTTTCTGAATAGAGATCCTGTAGATCTTTTGTTAGATTTATTCTAGATATTTGATTTTTTTGTTTGTATAAACAATAAACATTGATTTCTCACTGTCTGGAGGCTAGAATGCAAGACCAGGGTGCCAGCATGGTCGGTTCTGGCGGGAGCCCTGCTTCTGGATTACAGATAACGGCCTTCTCATCGCTTCCTCACGTGGCTGAGAGAGATGCTTGATGTTTAGATCCCTCCCTCTTCTGAGACTTGGTGCCACAAATCCATTCCGCCTTGAAAGCTCTCCAATAGCCTCAGACTTTTTTCTCAAACACATCTGTCCAGCTTTTCTATTTATTTACCATAGGAGGTTGCCCCAAAACAATCTAGTTTGTTATTTCTGGATGTGGCATTCTTCCATGCCAATTCCAATTTATTTTAATGTATATATTGCTTTTGTTTACATCTGATAGAAAATTTTTCTTTAAAAAAATATTTATTATATATTTTCATTTGAGGTGATTTTATTCACCATCATTTTATTATTATTATTATTATTTTTAAATATATTTTTATTGATTTCAGAGAAAGTACAGGAGAGGGAGAGAGAGATAGAAACATCAATGACGAGAGAGTCACTGATCGAGCCCACAACCCGGGCATGTGCCCTGAATGGGAATCGAACCCTGATCTCCTGGATCCTAGGTCGACACTCAACCACTGAGCCACGCCCGGCCGGGCCATTTTATTTTTTTTTTAAATTAAGGTCTAATTAACACATTAGTTTGAAGTGTATGGCATAATGATTCAATATTTGTATATATTGCAAAGTAATCACCAGAGTGAGTCTAATGGACATTCATCACTACATAGTTACAGAAATGTTTCTTTCTTATGATGAGAACTTTTAAGATCTACTCTCTTAGCAGCTTTCAAATATGTGATAGTATTATTAACTATATTTGCCATGCGGTACTTACATCCCCAGGATTTTCTTGTTTTGTAGCTGGAAGTGTGTATCTTTTGACTCCCCTTAACCCATTTGGCCCACCTCCCACCTATGTCAACCATCACAGGTGGCTGTTCTCTGCATCTGTGAGCTTGGTTTTGGTTTGGGTTTTGTTTTTTTAGATCCCACATATAAGTGAGGTCATAGGGTATTTGTTTTTGTCTGACTTATTTTATTTAGCATAATTCCCCTCAAGGTCCATCTATGTTGTCACAAATGACAGTATTTCCTTATTTATTTGGCTAATATTCTATTGTACGTAGTCCCCCCTTACTGATGGGGATATGTTCCAAGACCCCAGTGGATGCCTGAAACTGCAAATAATACTGAACTCTGTATGTATTATGTTTTTGCCTATACATACATACCTATGATCAAGTTTAATTCATAAATTAGGTACAGTAAAAGATTAACAATAATTCTTAACAAAATAGAACAATTATAACAATATACTAAAGTTATGTGAATGTGGTCTTTCTCTTTCAAAATATCTTGTACTGCACTCACTTTTTCACTTAAATGAAGCTCTCGTTGGCATATCTAAATCATCATCATCATTGCTCTTTTGTTCTTTGGGGTCAGTATTAAATAAAATAAGGGTCATTTGAACACAAGCTCTGCAATTCTGGGAAATGATGTGATAACCAAGACCGCTACTAAGTGACTAAGAGGCGGTCATGTGAAGGGATGAGTCATGTGACTCGAAGGACGAAGCAGGATGGAGTGGGATTTCATCATATACTCAGGACGGTGCACAGGTTAAACGTATGAATTATTTCAGTAACTTTGCATTTAATATTATCTGAACACGGCTGACAGCAGGTAGCTGGAACTGCAGGAAGCGGGTGAGGGGAGGCTGCCAGGTACATCGCC
This sequence comes from Miniopterus schreibersii, assembly GCF_964146895.1. Lineage (NCBI taxonomy): Eukaryota > Metazoa > Chordata > Mammalia > Chiroptera > Miniopteridae > Miniopterus > Miniopterus schreibersii. Next base: position 7,616,598 of record NC_138102.1, read on the forward strand.
TTGTTTTGCCCACTCCCTCATTCATGGACACAGGTTGTCTCCGTATCCTGGCCGTTTGTGCGTGTGGCACTGAAAATGGGGGTGCATATGTTTCTTGAATTAGTGTTTTCATTTCCTTCAGATGAATACCAGAAGCGGAACTGCTGGTCATAAGGTGGCTCTATTTTTAATCTTCTGAGGAGCCTCCATACTGTTCTCCATAGTGTGCACCAACTTGCACCCCATCAGCAGCGCACAGGGTTCCCTCTCCTCCAGGTCCTCATCAGCACTTGTTCCTTAGTCTTTTGATAAAGGCCATTCTAGCAGGTGTGAGGTGATACTTGTACGCCCCTGATGATTAGGGATATTGAGCATTTTCATGAACCTGTTGGCCATCTCTGTGTCTATTTGGAAAAGTGTCTATTCAGAACCTCTGCCTATTTTTTAATTGGATTGTTTGGGGGTTTTTTGTTTGATTTTTTGCTATTGAGTTATGTTATTGAAGAGACTCCTTTCCCCATTGTACGTGCTTGGCTCCTCTGTTGTAAATTAAATGGCACATGTGTGGGTTTTGACCTGGGTTCTTCATTCTGTTCCGTGTATGTGTGTGTGTGTTTTCGTTGCCAACACCATACTGTTGTGATTACTGTCAGGTTGTAAGAGTTCCTGAGGTCAGGGAGCTGATGCTTCCTGGTTTGTTCTCTTGAGATTGCTTTGGCTATTTGGGTTTTTTGTTGTTGTGGTGGTGTTTTGTGGTTCCATAAATTTTAGGATTGTTCTATTTCTTTGAAAACTGCCATTGGAATTTTTATAGGGATTGCATTGAATCTGTAGATCGTTTGGGGATAGTACTGACATTTTAACAATATTAATTCTTCCAAACCATGAGCTGGAAAAAATCTTTCCTCTTTTTTTTGGTCTTTAATTTCCTTCATCATCAGTGTCTTACAGTTTTCAGTGTAGAAGTTTTCTCCTCCTTGGTTAAATTTATTCCTAGATACTTTATTCTTTTTGATGTAGTTGTAAACAGGATTTTCTTAATTTCTCTTCTGGTAGTTTGTTATTAATGTGTTGAAATGTAACAGATTTCTGCATATTGACTTTGTATCCTGCGACTTTACTGAATTCATTTAGAGTTCTAATAGATTTTTGGTGGAATCCTTAGGGTTTTCTACATATAATATCATGTCATCTGCAGAGTTCTTCCTTTCCAATTTGGATGCCTTTTCTTTCTTTTTCTTGCCTGATTACTCTATGTTGGATAAGTAGCAAAAGTGGGCACCCTTGTCTAATTCCTGATCTTAGAGGAAGTTTTCAGCTTTTCCCCCAAGTATGATGTTGTGGGTTTGTCACACATGGCTTTTATTATGTTGAGATATAGTCTCTCTATACTCACTTTGTTGAGAGTTTAACCATAAGTGGATGTTGAATTTTGTCAGTTGTTTTTTGGGGTTTTGTGGGGGGGTTTGCATTTATCGAGAGGGTCTCGATTTTTACCCTTCATTTTGTTTATCACATGGATTGGTTTTTGGATATTGAACCACCCTTGCATCCCTGGAATAAAGCTAACTTGATCACAGGATATGATTCTTATAATGTATTGTTGAATTTGGTTTGCTAACATTATTTTGAAGATTTTTGCATCTATGTTACCAGATATATTAACCTGTAATTCTGTTTTCTTATGGAGTCCTCTGGTTTTGCTATCAGGATGATGCTGGCCTTGTAAAATGAGTCTGTGCAGGGCCCTAGGGGTGGTAGCCAGTCAACAACAACCTCCAGTTGTTACATCCTGCGAGATCCAGGAACACAAGGCAATCAAGGGGTACCTCTTGAGTGGCAAACTGGGGCCCCAGACATGTAGAAGCTCCCCTCTGGGAGACAGTGGAGCTCTGGAGCACAGAGGTGGGGCCTTTGGCTGGAGTGAGAGGGGGAGTTCACAGGTGGCACCTGCTGAAGAAAAAAGGAAGGAAAAAGAAGATATATGGTGCCCACTGGCTTTAACAAGGCCAGGGGTGAGAACATGGAAGATGGTGCCTGTTGGAAAGGGGGGGGAAGGCCCCCGTGGGCTCTAACAAGGCAGAAGACAGCAGAAAGATGGTGCCCACCAGCCTCCATCCCCAAAGGGGTATCTCAGCAGGGCCGTGCTCCACAGACCATCACTAAAATTAGCACATGGGTCTCCTTCACGTAGTCTGGTGCTTTTCAAAGGACTGCTTGTGTGCTGGGGCCTGGGGAGGGTGTCTGCATGTGAGCCCTCCAAGAGCCATGCCTCAAGTGGCTACAGCCCCATGGGTTTCATGGGTGTGAGCCCGGGTGGTCTTCAGAGCCAGATGTTTTTGAGGTTTTGTCTCAGCCGCTGGCCTTAGAAGTTGGGGTTCCCCAGGAGAAGCTCAGGGTTCCATTTCCTCCCCGATGTGGGTTGCCCTGCCAGGGGTGGGCCTTTCCTACTTGCTTTGATGTGGTTTTCTTTTATTTTCTCTTATGTGAAGGGGGCCTTCCGCCAGATTCTGGGGTTTTCCAGAGGAAATTTTTCTATATATAGCAGTAGGTTCGTTGTTTGCATGGGAAGAGGTGAGTTCAGGATGTTTGTATGTTGCCAAGTTGAATCAGAACTATTGTTTCTTCTAAAACTACTTTACAAATCAATTAATATTTGCTGACTGTATAAACAAATAACTGAAAACATGCATTCATATGTTTTATTAATTTTTGATATAGGAGTTTATACAAGAAATAGAAACTTTCGGCTGTACAAATCATCAAAAAAAGGAAAGTTTGTGGCTTTGGAGGTCGCTGAAGATAACAGATTTTCTCTTACACAGTCAAAGAATATTTCTGAAGAAAGTCAGTATTTCTTCTCTTCTTTAGTCAGCAATGTCAGGTATGTAGTATCAGAATTAAACCATGTGTTTTCATGAATATTAAGCAGAGAATGGCAGTGTACAGCACTAAACTGTAAATTGTGTAAATTCATTCTATCTTAAAGAAAAGTCAGTTCTTAAAAATTCTAGGTTACTGTTTCCTTTTGTCTACTAACTGGAAACATAATAGTAAAATTTATTTTCTAACCACTTAGTATTCTTTTTATGTCCTTTTTATAATTATATTTTATATGTTTTTCCAGTTTTTCTAAAATGATCAACATTTCTATAAAGAAGAAAATAAAAACTAGTTTTATGTATTTGGAAGTATAACTACTATGAACATTTCATTTTTTCATATCTGCACATACATATATAATTTATGCAACTCCTTCATTCAAAAAATACTTCTTGAGATGATATAGTATATCACCTGTTTTATCTGCTCAACATATCGTGAATATTTGCCAAGTTCATAATTTGCTAGCAGTTAATTGTAAATAAAACTTTTAATACCTGCATAATGTTCCATTATATTGATATGCTCTAACTTGTTAGTTCTGTTGTTGAACATTTGGTTTTACGTGTTTTGGTCATTCTCAGAAAGTACGAAAGACATCTTCCAACAGAAACACTGGCCTTTATTCCCTTGATTCTGGGCTAGCAGCTTTGTGTCCAAAACATAAGGGTCACACTAAGTTACCATGTTAACTTCTTCCTTTGCCTTCCGTAGATACAAGCTTAAAGAGAGACTTCATAGAAGTGAATTTTAATAAAAATATTTAAAATACTTTGCTGTAGGGAAAATTGTGTCCGGATATTAACAGTTTTCGAGGAGGATGGGAAGATTGGTCGTTTTTCTTCATGTATTTCTGGACTGAGTTCTTTCATAACACATCTCAGAAGTAATGTCAAAGCCTTAGTTTGCTTACCTTTAAAATGGAAATATTTACATCTGTCTTAGGGCTTTCTTAGGATTAAATAAGTTAAAACTACATGTAAGATATTTGCAGTCTTGCCTGGCACATAGCGTCTGCTTGGTGAATGCTGGTAGTGGTGGTAGTTCCTGAGATGCTGCTAGTGGCATGGTGGTGGTGTAAAACCTTGTGGCAACTGCTGCCCGCTGCTGGCACCAGAACAAGATCAGGTCTTGTCGTGTGTGGCAGAGCAGCTCAGTTGACCTGTAATACGGCCTGACGTACCGAGACGCTGGCCTAGAAAACAGTCTGAAGCACAGGTCATCCCCCGAGTACCAGGCCCCATTCCTTTGCCGTGCCAGCAGTACTTCCATGGACATGTAGAGCTCTCCTGAGCAGGGCTCCTTCACTGTCCTGTGTCCCAGTAAACACCAGGGATTTTTCTTCCTGCAGTTGAAGGCAGCCTTCTTGATGGCTGTGACTGCATCTCTTGATGCAGTTCCCTTAACCCCTTTCCCTTTGCTCTCATCCCTCCTTTCCTTCTCTTTTCTTCCCATTATTCTCACTTTTAAAGTCATTGTAAAAACATCTCAAAGGCTCTGTAGCTGGAGCAGAATCACACTCCATGCCTGGCTCCAGCAGTCCCCGAGTCCTGACTCTCTGCAGTTGAGGAAAGTGTTTTAAATGATCACCTTATAGGGGTAGGATTGGTGCTTTTATAGGCAAATGTGGCATAAATGTCCTAGAACAATCGCTGTTGAACAAATGACTTTCATACAGAATTATTTGAAATTGTTTCCCTTTCTGTAGCCATATCTCTTTAATTTTAATATGATCTTTGTTTCGTGAACATATTTTCTTCAGATTCTCAGATACTTTACGAGTTCTTAGATGTGACACGTCTGAGAACAAACAGAAACAGGCTGGGCACTTGACTAGTACCAGCACTTCAGGTAATTTTACGAAAATAATTTTCTATGAAAATTTACGGGTACTAAATCTATTTTGCCTTTAAAATCTTAAGTATTCATACCTGCTGATCTTTAAAAATGACTAGGTTCCTATCCAAAATGAAAAAAATGTAAAAAAGGATGTTTTTAAAAGTTATTCACTAATTCATTTTATAGCATTTTTGGGGGGGGGGGACACACACACACAAAACCAAAATACTATAGATTGTTTGAATAAAATAAACACATATTAAGAAAACTAAGAGTTCTCTTCATCCCCTGTCCATAGTGATAGGTAAACCACTGTCAATAGTTTCCTGTTTAACCAGGAGTTTTTCCTGTATTTCCAGTAATATGGAGGCGTCCTGTTCTTTTAATGGCTGCCCGGTTTTCATGAAATATGTATGTTCTTCATTCCTGTACTGAAGAATATGTACATGTTTTCCTAAGATTTCATACATACCCTCCAGTGAGCATTTTTATGTACACATTTTGGGCGTGAAAAACTGAAAACATTTAAGTGCACAACAAAATGGGATTGGCAACATGATATAAAATTCTCTGTAGTCATTTAATTAAAATTTATAAAGCTTATATAATATGGAAAAATGGCCATTTATGATGTTAAGAGAAAAGGTGACTCAAATTATATGTTGAGGTATGATCACAAGTTTATTAAAAAATATGAATAACCTATTATTATGTTTCTTCTGATTAACAGTTATTTCTAGACATGGAGTTTGTTTCTCTTATTTTTGCTTTAATATATAGGGTGTCCCCCAAAAATGTATACACACACTTTGAATAATTATAAAGGCAGTGTTTATTAAAATACATTTCATTTTCAAAATTGAGCTATCAGCTGTTAAAGTGTGTATACATTTTTGGGGGACATCCTGTATTTTCCAGATTTTCTCCAATCATGTATATTACTTTTATAAGTGAAATATAAGCTTTATTTTTAGAAAAGTAGATTCTGTAAATTATTCCAGGAGATTCCTAGATACAAAATATAACTGACTTGTCAATGCCCTACAGCTGAAGACCACCCGAAAACAGGTCTGCGTTGAGCAATCAAGTTTATTACTGGTCTCAGTGATGGAGAACCAATGGGGCATCTCAGGGAAAGGTTAGGATTCAGGCCCCTTAGGGGCTCTTGAGGAGGGCCCAAAGTGTGGCTTTGTTTTGAATTGGGTGCCCTCAGGGACAGCTCCGTGAGTATCTTGATAAATCTTACCTAGAAAGAAGGCAGACTAGAGGGAGACTAAAGCTATAGTTGGTAAAGCAGCAACAGTAACTCCTATTAGATAAGATAAGGGGGTCATCGATCATTTCTGTGGCTTGGAAAATGTTCTTTCCTTTTGCCTGTGTTCAGATGTGATTACAGTTTCTGTTTTTGTCTTGAATCATCATGGCCACAGAATGGCCTTATCTGATATAGAAATTCTGTGAAATAGTTTATGATTAGCAGAAAACAAGGCCTGAGCTGTGTGCCCGCCAGCGTGTAGCAACACCCAGGCCTACGTCACAGCACCTGGCCAGCTCCTGGGCGTAAGGGGTTGCAGCTCTTTATCAGAGTGAAGAATGTAACTGACGTGATTATAAATACTTTTGATAATAATTAGCTGACATCCGACTTAACTGAGAGGTTTGAATTTTACCTGCTTCCTTGTAAGAACCCATGACTAACTGAAAGGAAAGTTGTAAAAAAGGGGGGCCCAGGGGGAAGGAGGGAACACATAATTGTTCTAAACAACTTAAAATTAAACTCAACTTTTAGCCATGATCATTTCTAATTACTTTTTCTCTCTGTTGCAGTAGAAAGCATTGAAGGTTTCCAGGGTTCGCCCTACCCTGAAATAGATCAATTTGTTCTTTCTTTGGTGAATAAAAATGGCATTAAAGGAGGTAAAGATAATCTTACTCTTTATTAGCTGTTATGTGGTAGAGTAATAATGTCTTTAGAAGCACTGTTTGCATTTTAGGAATTCGGCGTTGGAACTACTTTTTTCCAGAAGAATTACTGGTTTATGACATTTGTAAATATCGCTGGTGTGGAAACATTGGAAGAGCCCACAAGAGTAACAACATCATGTAAGTCAGAGTGTTTGTTAATAAGTTCTGTGTATTGAACCAATATTACATTTTTAATATTTATAATTTTTGAAGTTGAGAATAGAAAAATGATTTTTATAATTTAGTTATAATTTCATTTATATTTGTATTTAGTTTGTTATAATAGTTAATTTGAATATTTTAATTATTACCTAGCACCTATCATCTTTATTTGTACTTTATTTGGTAAAATACTCCTGTAGACAGTACAATCTCGGGAAGACTAACGTAGAATTCAGGGGGCTGAAAGAAATGAGACAGTGATGGAAGTGTGTCTCTCCAGTCTAAATCAGAATGGAGCATACTTGGGCAAGAAGGAAACGACGCAGCGTTAAGAGTGAGCGGTAAAGTTATGTTAACATGTTCAAGACAAAGAGTGGTGCTGAAAGCTCACTGTATATGCCAGGCCCTGGCTTTGGGTTTTCCTTCACTTAGTTTTAATGCCCCGGCAAAAGGAGAGGAAGAGTAAAACAGAAATAGAATTTCAAGTGATCAAAGGGTATGGTTAGAGCAGGGACAGAGTAGAAGCCCAGTGGCTATGCTATGTAAGAGATTTTTGCTGTGTCTTTGTCAAAGCTGAGACTTCTGTGTATGGAGCACAGATAGCACGTCTGGCAAATGTGAGAACACGGTCACGCAGCTTCTGGAAAGCCAGAAAGCTGGGAGCCCAACTCCGTGCTGTGCTTGTATATGTAGCTTAATTCAGTGAAACAGCTTCAAAAACTGTACGCTTATTTCACGACACTGTAACAGAAAAACACAAAGGAAAACGTCACCCAGAGTCCCAGAACCAGTGATAACTATGGTTATGATCTTGGTGTGTCTTTCTAGTCTTTTTCTGAGCATATATTTACCAGGAAGTTATTGTCATATGATGACCATCTTTTAAATTGTCAGGCTGCTATATATTTCTTTCTGAAGAATTACCAGTATTATGTATCCATAATCTATTCTTTTTGTTAACTGTAAAATATTCATGAAAAAGCATGTATATCATGTACATGCACATTTTAAAGACTAACATTAAAACGACTGCTTGTCACATCTGCCAGCAATGGAAGGAAAAGAACTTGACTAAAGCCTCAGGAGCACCTTGTGGGCCCAACCCCAGCTTGTCCTTCTTCTCTGGACCTCTGGGACAGTAGCTGTCATCCTGAATTTTATGTTAATCTTTCCCTTGCTTCTTAAAATGGTTTTTTCCCTATGTATTTATATCCCCGAACAGTATATTCATTTTACATGATTTTTAATGTTATGCAAATTGCACCCTTCGACTTGCTCTTTGGTCAGCACTGCATTAGTGAAGTCATCCTCACAGCATGTAGCTGTTGCTTATTTTTTCATTATTGTATGTCGTTATATAAATATGCCAGTTTATTTGTCCTACTGTGGGCGTTGGCTTGCTATTATGAATAATGAAGCTACAAGTATTATTGTACATACTGCCTATTGCACATATGAGCTTCTCAAAATATGTGTCTAAAAATAGTTGCTGTCATAGAATATGTATTTAATTTTACCAGGTAATAATCATTTTCCCTAATGGTCATGCTAATTTACTCTCCCACCGGCAATATTTTCAGATTTTCTACTACTCCATACTCTCACCAACACTTTGGTGTGGTTAGGTTTAAAGCATTTGGTTGGCTGATCTGGTGGGTGTAAACTGATACTGTAGTTTCACCTGAATTTCCCTGGATACTAGTGAATTTGAGGATTGGATCATCAAACTGCACCCATGAATCTGAGATTCTTACCCATGGTTGAGCTTTACTGAAAGGTCCAAGGAATCAAAAGCACAGGAGAAGCAGACGGAGCCGGGGGACACCTGGCATGACTCCCAGCAGGGAGCACGAGGTTACGTAACATCTGCATATTATAGTTACGAGCAGGTGTGACATCTCCAGGGAACCACGCCTCATAATTCACAGACTAGGTTTACTTACTGTTTGCAGAAACCAGAAACGTTTTGCAAAGAGCATTCTGTGGATAAGGACTCTGCCCAGCAGGTATCACTGGTCCAGAGGTTCCCAGACTTAGTTCACGGTACCCTTAGAGACTCAGTAATTTTTTCACATTGCTCTGAGGCCAAAAGAAATACCTAAGTTCTGTTTGTGAAATAGTTTCAAACAGCTTCAGGTTTTTGTCCTAACAATTTAGTGGCTCTTTGAGAGGAAATGTTTTTACTTCATTCGTATTTTTGAGGTGTAATTGACATATAACATCAGTTTCAGGTGTGCAATGATTCAGTATGCGCACACGTAGCAGAATGACCACCACAGTAAGTCTGGTTAACATCTGTCACCGTTCATAGCTACAGAATTTTTTTTCTTATGATGAGATCTTTTAAGATTTACTCTTAGCAACTTTCAAATATGCATTACATTATTACTAACTATAATCTATGCTATACATTATGTCCCCATGACTAATTTATTTATAACTGGAAGTTTGTAGCTTTTGACCCTTAAATGAAATCATTTGTTAGTGGGATAGGTGTCCTTTTGAGCACTGCATAACCTCTTACACACTGGAATCAGGTGGGACACTTCACCCCACCGTTACATCTCCTTCCACATTGGTGTTTATGATACTTTTTATCACAGCCACCACCAAAAACCCCAGCTCTATAAAGAGAGGACACCAGGGAAAGGAATGAAGGGTGATGTAATGAAGCTGTGAACTGCAAGCAGTTTGCAGGTATCCAGTGTCAGTGTTTCCTTAGGAAAATGTAACCGGCCTACATGGCCATGGGCTCTGGTGGATGGTCTGGGCACTGCAGCACTAGTCATTTACTAGCAGGTCTGTTATTGGAATTTTTATGAGGCAGTTAACTGGGTTGCCTGCGTTTCTCTCTCCTGGGTACCTGACTACAGTGTTGAGTATTAGCCATTTGTTTCCTTTTCTGTGAAATGTGGGAAGATTTTATACTACTTATGTTTTACTTTTAGTGGTTATAGGATTATTTAGGTTTTCTGTAACTGTTAAAAGTTTGCTTAGTTTGGTATATTTTTATCTAGTACTTTGTCTACTTTACCAAAATTTTCAATTTTACTGGAAAAAGTTCATAATATTCTTATATTTTTAGTATATTCTGCATTTGTAGTTGCATCTACAATTAATTTCTAATAACATCTGTGTCTCCACCTTACTTATTTTTTGATCAATCCCACAAGAATTCTACCAGTTTTCACATTTTGGCCCCTTGTTGATTTTTTAAAAAATGTTATTACTTCCTGCCTTTTATTTTATTAGGGTTTATTCTACTGTTCATTTTCCAAGTTAGTTACTCAACTCATTTGTCTTTAGCCATTCATTTTTGTAAATAAGCTTTTAAGACTTGAAATCCCTCTAAGATCATTTTAGCTGTTTCACATATTTTAATATGTACTTTCAATTCCATTCAGTTCTAATCATTTTCTAATTTCCATCATTTTTTTCCTTGGGTCATTGGTTATTTACAAGTTTTTAATTTCTAATTATGGATTTCTAGTAGCTTTCTATTTATTTCTAAATAACTTGCTTTGTTATCAGAGAATGTGTTGTGTGAATGAATACTTTTAAATTTAATGAGATTCATAGAGTCCCTCACAGTCAGGTTTTACTTTTTGTGAAGAGCTGCTCTGATCTGAAGCAGTCTTCATACAGGATTACAATGGCAAACTTAAGTGCTTTTTAATTATGTCAGATTTCCTATATCCTCATTGATAAGTGATACAACAAATAACCAATCAAAAGTATTTTTTTAAGATCTCAACTTATGGTAGAAGCTTTATCCATCCTTGAAGTTGATGATTTTGCTCACTTACAGGGCTGGGAAAAGTAGGGTTACAGTTGTACGTATGCAAAACACCGAGTTTATTCTTATGCTATATTCTATATGAATGGTAAACCTACTCTTGCCCCATCCTGTATTTTGAATCTATCTTATTTGATGGTTACAGAGTGGGAATTATTATTTTTTGGCCCTAAATCCATTTTGTATGATATTTTTGGCAACTAGTTTTCTTTTGCTTGGTGTATATCTATTTCCATCCTTTTACTTTTTAAGTTTTTCTCCATCTTTAAGTCTTAGGCATATCTCTTATAAACAGCATGTAGCTGAATTTTGTTTTCTATCCAGTCTGGCTATTAAGTAACATTTTTCTTTTTAACATAAAGGATTCTGGTTGATCTGAAAAATGAAGTTTGGTATCAAAAATGTCATGACCCCGTATGTAAAGCAGAAAACTTCAGATCTGACCGTGAGTTATTAATTTTCATATTGACCACAAAGTGAAAATTAAGACATCTGCATAAATAAAAGTTTCATTATCTTTCTGATTCAGGTTTCCCATTACCTGCTGAAATATGTCTCCCGTTTCTTCTCAAAGAGGTAAATGTGGTTTTTAGTTTCTCTCTCCTTACTAATTTGTCCTGGGTACAACCGTCTAAATGAGCTGTGAGTAGTGTCCAAATGTGTCCAGATACCTTTAAACACACGGCCGGTGCCTTTTCATTTGGAAGTAAGTTGCAGTGACCGTCCTCTCTCTGCTTGCCTCTTTTGTGCTGCTCCATAAGAAACTAGGTATCTATTAACTAGTCCCACATGTTTACAAACTTTCTCATGTTTTACTCAACAAAGTATACCAAAATTACCAAAATATTTATTTTTGTGTTCCTTCAAACTATATCTGTAGGAAGAATTTCTAGAAGTAGAATTATGTCAAAGGGTATATGTACATTTTTTATTTTGGTAGATATTACCAGATTGCCAAACTACCAGTTTTCCTTTAAAAACTTCTACTTATAATTTGACCACTCAGATACAGCTGACATAAATGTTTTGGTAGTATCTTCCAGAACTTGTGTCTGTATGCTCATGTATATACTGTTTTGTAGGCTCTAATTCCTATTAAACAATCACAGATATTTTCAGTAATACCTGTTACCAAATTGCTCTCCACAATTTATGACAGCACCTGCTAACCTACATTTTTGCCAACTTTTAATCTTTATCAACCGAGCAGGCAAGAAAGTGGTATTTTAGTTGCTTTAATTTGCATTTCTTAATTTATTAATGAGGTTGAACTTTTTTCAGATTTAATAGATTGCCTGTAACTGTCCACTTTTCTATGTGGTCTTATTATTTTACAAGAAGTTTTTTGTTAAATACTCTTTGTCATGTTATTTTCTATACTTTTCAGTGGTTTTATGGTTAGAATAAAAGTTACCCAATATAAGCTGAGTAAGTGCTTGGGTTTACATTCTAGATAATGGTCTGGTACCTATTCAATTTGATTTAAAAATATAAAAAAAGTCTCCTGAAAAAACTCGTACATTTAAGGTAGAAACATAGAAATCTCATTCTTGGTCTCTAGAAACTGGACATAAAATAGCTGACAGCCACAGTCTTTGATGAAGTGGTTTGAAATAACCAAGAACAAATTAATTTTTTATAAAGTAATTTTTAAAAAATAAACTTTGCCTCTGGAGAAAGAAATGTCATCCTTGTTCATCTGGAGTATTACTGTGATGCATGTTTGTGGTTTCAATGGGTTTTTAAGTTGTTTTTTCTGCTTATCCGGTATACCTTGAAAATGCCAGACTGAAAGTACTTTCAGTATACAGTGCTGTATAGCTCACTTTGGTTTTTTATTAAAAAAAAACAAAACAGTATAATGAACACCCACTGTACCTATCACTTAGTTTTAATGTTAACATTTTGTCATTTCTGCTTCACCTGTTTTTAGTATTTTAAACTGACTACCAATCAGTGTTACTCGCCTGCTTTTCTGGTGCATTGGTCATCGTAGTTTATAAACGTTTTTAGCGTAGAGAAATGTTGCACAAGAACAAGGAACTTCCCTGCATGCCCTTCACCTAGATTTGCTGTCTGTTAACATTTGGCCATGTTTGTCACCTCCCTCTACTGTCCACACATTCATTACTTTGGCTGAATCTTATCTTTGCCATCTTGGGCTATTGTAACAATACTACAGACCAGGTGGCTTATAAACAACAAATTCATTCCTACAGTGTTGGAGGCTGGGAAATCTAAGATCAAGGTGCTGGCTGACTTGACGTCTGATGAGAGCCAGCTTCCTGGGTCATAAAGAGATGCAACTGTTATGTTTCTACGTCATAGGTGGCAGCAGGGAGCGTGCTCTGGGGTCTCTCTTATAAGAGCACTAAACTGATTCATGAGGGCTCCACCCTTATGATGTGATCAAATCCCAAAGGCCTCGCCTCCAAAGACCATCACATGGGGTGTTAGGATTTGACAGTGAGTCCGTAACAAATCTCTTGAACAGAGGCTGCAAACACCAAACCCTTCATCTCTTAATATAAGCACAGAGCTGCAGCTACTATGTTCAGAAATTTCATGTTGATACAACACTGGTAATGGTCTCAAAACTGTTTCTCTGTAACAATTTTTTTCAACCTATGTTCTTGATTTTTAAATACTTTGTAAATAGGGAAATAAGTCTTTTCAGATAGCGGATATATTTTTTAATTTGCCTTCAGCTGGACTATCCACTTTTTAAAAAAAAAATCAATGTACCCTTGCTCTAGTCCGTCTGTACTTACTGAGCAGGATGTGCTGTAGGAACTGCAGGCTTCTCCAGATTGGGAGTTTCCAGTGTGTGGGCTACAGTGGCAGCAATATTTGAATGAACGAATTCATTCCCAAGGTGATTGTATCAAAGACAATATCATGTAGCATCCTCACTTGAATATCTTTGTCCTGGTCTTAATACCTTAACTCATCAAAGATTGCTCTAGTGAAGCATCCCATTCTGACTGAATAACCAGTATATTCTTCTGTCACCTCTTCTTTCCCCTCCCCCTTGGAACTAAAGGAAGGAGAGTTTACAACACATGAAGCGATGAACGATGAGACCCAGAATCCTCGTGTGCCACCATCTAGTACAGCGTCAAAAGTTGTATGTTCTGACCCTGACTGGGACAGTGGCCTTGACGACACTTATTTTTGGGAAGCTACTGAAGATGCTGAATTAGCAGAAGCTGCGGAGAACAGTCTTCTAGGTTATAATGGTGGAGTGGATGAGATTCCTGATGAACTAATTGTACAAGTTTTCCAAGACTAGCTAATTAACTATGGATACTTATAATCACACTAATTAACAAACATTAAATTATAGTAACTTACTGTTAAATCTGTTTATATCAACTAAGTTTTATCACTGTGCTTTCCAATTCTTGGTTTTTACTGAAGTAAACCAGTTTTACTGAAAATTAGCTTCAGTGCATTTAAATTCAGTAGAAATCTCTTATTAACCAAAGTTAGTCTGTGTTCATATCAACTTAATTTCGCATATTTATTTATAGGTTAAAAGCCTGTATGTCTGTGGCTGTTGGAATTAGTTGTCAACATTTAACTAATCACTCAAAACACTAACCAGGAAAATTAATTATGGCCTCTAAAACTACTATACAGTCAAACACCAGCCTGAACAGCTAGACAAGTTTAGTTTACTTTCTCACATGTATCAGTGTTGCTTTAACAATAAGAAGTAGCTTCATGAGGCAACAGGCAGGCTCATGGGACTTATCTTTACATAGGCATGTTTCAGCAGCTGGTCTCATTTCTGGTCAAGGAGCTTCTCCAACTGATGGTTGATATTTTGCAGATGACTTTCAGCTCCTAAAAGGGTTCTTTCTTTGAATAACAGAGCTGGAAGGCTGGATGCATCATACTGTTGGAGGAAAATAACTTACTTAGATTAACAAATACTAAGAACTTTTATATCCCTATTTGTTCTAAAAAGCTCAATGTTATGACCAAATGCCAATTTTATTAGAGCTTCCCATTAACCCGTCCTCCTCTCCTTTGCTGAAGGAGGATCATTAATTTGGTCCTGACCCATTTCCTTAGGACGTGAGTGACGGATAAGGCCCCAAGGGCACTGCTCTGCGCGGTTGGAGGTCATGACCTCCTCCCAGTTGGCTCAAAGAACCGAGGCATGTGAATTACTGGAAACATCATTCCTGATACAGATCAAACCCGGTGTCAGCACGTTCACTGGATTGCATCCTGTTTTAAGCAGGAAGTGTAACTAAGATTTACTTTTACTGCAAGAACTGATGGCATGAGCACACCAGGCCCTTAAAAATTCATGTGAAAAAAATCCATCATCCAGAGAAATTGTTTGTTGGGAAGATCAATTAAATCTTGAAAGTTGCCAATCCAGATTTCTTAAAGACAAAATTAGAATACAAAACCCAACTCTTGATTTTAAAATAATTAGCAAAGTCAAACTTCACGTTGTAAATTGTATCTAAGGGAAAGGAACCAAATTCCCCTTACAGAATTTTATAATTACGATAGTTTGGTGTTTATGTGGTTTTCTTTTTCTTTTCTTTAACTCAAAAAGACTTTTACTAAGATCCATTTATATGAGCACTTTGAGTTGTTTTTTTGTTTTTAATATATCTTTACTGTTGAAAGTATTACAGATGTCCCTTCTGTGATTTTCTTAACAAATGAAAACTGAGCAGAAAAGCTGTGAGACTGCACCACCCACATAATAAAGGAATTCAGTCAAACACTGAGACCCTAAGGCGTCCGAGCTACACGGGTCACCTGCTTTCAGGGAGGGGTGCGGGAGAACTAACCTTAGGCACTAGATTTTTAGTTTGGGAAAGGAGGTAAGTTACATACCCAAACATCTATACTCTATAAAGCAAAAAAAGGGTAAGTGCTACACTGGAAACAGAGTGTATTTCAAAGAAGGTAGAGTCACTGTGTCTCAGTTTCACCAATTTCTCCAAGTTTAGTACCTAAATCTCCAACTCCAGATGACAAGCTTTAGGTACTGTCACAGGAAAAAAATAATATAAAAACATTGTATTTCCAGATCTCTAATCTATAAACAAACCTTAGGCTCAGGAGAATTGACTTTTAGACACTGTCAAAACCTAAAATTGGCCCTGGCCGGGTGGCTCAATTGGCTGGAGCGTCGTCCAGTACGCCAAAGGGTTGTGGGTTCGATCCCTGGTGGGGGTGTGTAAGGGAGGTGACCGATGTCTGTCTCCCTCCCTCCCTCCCTCCCTCCCTCCCTCCCTCCCTCCCTCCCTCCCTCCCTCCAAGAGCCAATGAACATACCCTTGAGTGAGGATGAGCAACAAGAAACACCTTAGAACTGAACTCGGAAGCGGAGAACTCGAGTGTGACCGTAAGACATGTGCATATGGTACAAATACGTAAATTTCCTTCTGAAACTTAAAACATCCCTATTAACCTGAGCTGGTTCTCCTAACAGTGGCAAAGTCTGCAGCAACAATCCAGAAGCAACTATGAAATTTATTAAAACAATATACCACACTTTCTCCTACTATATTTCCTTTTTATGTTTCTCAACTTCTGATTTTACACCTACCGCTTTATGGGATGATGTGTCTTTCAGATAAAGATACAAGCGTGGGCTCAACAAAGAACCAAGGAGGCTGGTTTTAAAGACACGTCTGAGTGGTCTCGCACTGACGACGATTATAATAAAGTCTAGTCCTTCATCTGAAATTTGTACAAAAGGGTACACTTCCCTTAATGAGATTCAGTTCTCTGAAGGGCCAATACCTTCATAAACTAGGTGTTTCAGGGTTCTCCTCTACTCTTCTAGCCTTAATTAAGTGGCTAGAGAAGCGATGATGTCAATTTTCATGGATTTAGAGTACTGCTGTTTTGGGTAAACTGTTACTATGTTGCATCTACGTTTGTTTGTCTTTCCTCAAATCCTCAAAGCTTCTGGCACTGCATTCAAAGGCCTACAGCTTCGGAGGCACAGTGAAAAGTAAACACTGAACTTACCGTTTCCTTTACATTTGGTTCTCTCTCTCGAATATCTGAATAATCTTGATGAAGCTGTTTTAAATTAGATAAGAAATATGCTGCATTCCTAAGGGAAGATTTTCTCTCCTTCAGTTCATCGTATTTTGTTTGCAGTTGTTTCAGCTGTGGTTCTAAACTAAAACAAAAGAACAGTTTTTCTAAAAATAGATACAAATAATCAAGTGTAACAGCCTACACAGTGTAGAGACTGAGTATGCCCAGTGAGTTAGAAAAAACAGGGAGGTGGTCTGGGTAGTTCAGATGTCTTTGGCTCTGAATGTGTGAAAGATTCTAGATTTTCTGTTTAAAACTCTGAAATACGATGCACAATGAGTAATTAGCAACGAAGCCCACAGAAGAATATGCCCTACATATCCTAAACTCAAGTCCTTTTTAGGGTCTGGGGAACTGACTTTAAACAACTTGGTTAACATTTTATAGCCTCAGGCAGGAAGAGGCAGGCAATAGGAAAAGCATGGGCAAAAAGCCTTCCCTTTTGCCCCTACTTCTATCAAAATCTTGTCTGTTCCCAAGGTCCAATAAAACCAGTGGGGGGGAAAAACTGCCCCAGTTCCTGGATGAAAAATGTGTGGCCTTTGGAAAACTGCTCTCTCTCGGCGGCTTAGTTCCCAGGGCTTGGGAATGGATTCACATGAGTGCCACCCCAAGGTACATGTTTCACTGGTAACATTAACAACCGTTAACGCTAAGAGGCACTTCCTGTATGTTTATTCATCTAGTTCTCACAACACTGAGGCGTAGGTACTATGCTCATTTACAAATGAGGACACTGAGGCCTGGGAGGCTAAATAACCTGCCCAAGGTCACAGAGCCAGTAAGTGGCAGAGCCTGAATTCAAACCCCAGGCTGTCTCTGATTAGGCTGCTGCTCAGGCCAGAGCTGAGAGCGCTGATGGCAGAGATCAGTGCCGAATTCTCCTTTGCTAAAAGCTGCTCCAACTCTGCAGCGCAACGTACCTTCACTGAACTTCCAAGCCCAGAGAAAAGCTGGGATTTAATCCAGCACAGCAGCAGTTTTCCTAGCCCCACAGGACATGTCACAATCCTTCCAGGTAAGTTCTCAGAGGATTTTGATATCATCTTACCAAAGCAGTTCATCCTGGACTTCAACCAAACGCTGCCTTTTCTTTTCAATATCTGAGATCATCTAAGTAAGGCAATAATTTCTTTGTTAATTTCATAACTTTTTGAGCACCACCATGTACACTGTGCCAGGTGTTGGAAATACAGTGGGAAACAAGACAGACTCCATTACATACAAACAGTATGTAATTACAACTTGTGATAACATGCTCTGAAGGAAACCAGGGGACTCTGAGAAAGAACAGCAGGGCTATTTGCTCCAGGGCTTTGAAGAAGTGGGGTCCAGTTTCACTGAGGCATACAGTAAAGAAGCTTCGATTTTATCTAGGTACACTAGGAAAATACTGGAATGGTTTCGCAGGGTCTTGATACATTTTTTAAAAGAACATTTCAGCATAATAAACTTTATTATCTGAGCCACCACTTTCACTATGTAATATTCCACTGCTGGCCATTCAGACTGTTCGCACTATAAGCAATGCAGAGTTGGCCAATAAGATGAAAGCTTAAGGATAAAAACAGCAAAGGCTTGTACCACGCCTCTGGAAAACGTGTATGTTTCCAATCCATTTCTATCTAAATGTAGAGGGGAAGCTACTCTTGGCTCCTGGACTCACAAGTTAGAGCTAGAAGCTCAACCATAAACAGATGGACCTGGTGCTACTGGCCTTTCCCGTGGCACACCTGCTGGTGAACAGTTTTCAAAAAGGTGGTACAACACTCAAGTAGCAGAGCAAGGGCAAGGAATGAGCTCTCCTGACCCGTGACCCAATATTTCCCCGAGGCTGTCCTTTCACCTAGGACATGGGACAGCCCTTTACTCTGAAAGGCTTTGCTTTTTATATCCGCAGAAGTGGTAAGTATGCATTACTTAAGGCTTATCCATTCTGGGCTTCTTAGCCATTTCTAGGCTAAAGGGTGCCCCTTCCTCAGTGTGCACGAACAGTACTCAGCCACAAATCTACCAGATAAAAGCCTGACTACAGAGAGAAAAATCTCTACATACTGAAGGCATCAAACCCAGAGGCAAGCCTCTACTTAACGCTACGTGCCCGCCTGCTTCTAACCACACGACTTACCTTAGCATTCTTTCTTCTCAGAGTTTTCAACATCTGGACTTGCGTAAGCTACACAAAACAGAAAAAAAATACTCACACGGCATTTCCCAAAATTAAATGTTTATTAGCTTACACTATACCACATTTATTTTAAAACGTGAAATACTGATAATTCTAGTGAGGTCTTTGCCACACTGCCAGCAAATGCAGTCCTTCTAAGATAACTATGCAGCCTCAGGACTAGTGACAGATTTAGACCAGTACACCCATGTCCATGAACTTACCGTTTTGATGAGTTCTTCTTTCAC
Organism: Miniopterus schreibersii; assembly: GCF_964146895.1. NCBI lineage: Eukaryota > Metazoa > Chordata > Mammalia > Chiroptera > Miniopteridae > Miniopterus > Miniopterus schreibersii. The sequence continues at coordinate 7,635,724 of NC_138102.1, forward strand.
ACTAGCATGAAATTTGTTGATTGCTTCCTTGCAAATTTTAGATTCTATATTTTGTCTGTAACAGAATTTTTTTAAAAGATCAAACTAGGTATCAAAATAAGGATTGTGAAAGGTGTTTCATTTGCTTAGCACATCAACACAATTTTACACACAGCATTCTGAGTATCTAAGATGGCATGGTCAGCTTGCAGCCCGCTCTCAGGCTTAAAAAATACTGGAAAGTCTCAATAAAAGAAAAAGAACAGGAAATCCTTTCCCCTCAACCCTCGGGGACCAGGTCCACACGATACCTTGTGATGTGGAAAGGCACAGCCAATCCCAGTCTTCCTGCCCCTATCCAATGACCAGCAGACTTCAGCTCCTACAATGTCTGGACTGATCAACAAGTTAGTAGCCAAAAGCCAGCTGTCCAATTCTTCAAAAACTATACAGCTGAACCCAAAAAGGAAACAGATTCCGGTCCCTGTGATAAGAGAGAAGGGGGTGCAGTCTCCCAGGCTGGATTCTTCCTGGCAAGTGGCAGATGCAGTGACTGTGACTCAGCAGCAGACACTGTCAGGGCTGCAGCAGACTCCTGCTTGGGACTCCTGCGAGGCCTCGGCACAGAGGACACTGTAAAGTGTCCTTTTAATTCTTTAGAAGCTAGGAGTGCACAAGAGAAGGCCTGCATTTCCCAATACAAATCTTTGGATAAGTTCTCATCGTGAAACGCATGTTGAAAATGTATTTCTAGTGACATCAGTGAGACAGTGGAAGAAGCCCCAGACCTCATTTCCCCACAGAAAACCAACTTAACAGCTATACAAGGCCCCAAAGCCTTTATGAGCATTCCCAAAACCACTAAGAAGTTGCAGTACACCAGACAAGTTCAAAGTCAAGGACAGCACATTGAAACACTTTCGATGGCAGATCAACCGTTCAGAGGCTCAATAAGGAACCAGAGGACGGGAACAACACTGGACCCAACTGGGCCTAATAAACCTAAACAAAACGTTCCACCCAAGAGCAGCAGAACCCATGGTCTTCTGGAGCACACAGAACATTTCCCATGATAAATCTCATGTTAGGAGACAAACCAAGTCAACCAGTTTAATAAGATTAAAATCATACCAAGTATCTTTTCAGGCCACAGTGGAATAAACTAGAAATCATTAACAAAAGGAAAACTGGAAAATTCAAAAATATGTGGAAATTAAACAACACAGTCTTGAACAATCAATGGGTCAAAGAAATAAAGGAAATTAGAAACTATCTTGACACAAATGAAAACAAAAAATGTACCAACACTTAGGGATGCGGCAAAAGCAGTACTGAAAAAAGAGTGAAGTTCACAGCAGGAACAACCTACATTAAAAAAGATCTCCAATCAAAAGCCCAATTTTATACCTCAAATAACTAGAGAAAGAAGAGCAACCCAAACCCAAAGTTAGCCGAAGGAAGGAACAATAAAGATGACGGCAGAAATACACAAAATAGAGAAGAGGAAAACAGTGAACCTAAGAGCTGGTTTTGTGAAAAGATCAACAACACTGACATATCCTCATAGACACTGAGAAAAAAAGGCGACTTGAAATCAGAACGAGCCCGGCTAGTGTGGCCTGATGGGCTCAGCACACCCCCTGCACCAACGGGCTACGGGTTCGGCTCTCGGTCAGGGTGCTGGCCTGGGCTGCAGGCTGACCATTGGCCGGGCGAGAACGAGAAGGTGGCCAATCGATGTTTCTTTCTTTCACTCCCCTGCCCCCACACCACTTGCCTCTCTCTCAAACTGATGAGCATGCACTCGGGAAGGACTGGGGAAAAAATCATAAATGAGAAGGGAAGCATTGTAACTGATGCCACAGAAATAAAAGGATCATAAGAGACTACTATGAACAATTATATGGCCACAAACTGGATATCCTAGAAGAAACACCTAAGTTTCTAGAAACCTAGAACCTACCAAGAATGAATCATGAAGAAATTTTAAAAATCTGAAGAAACCTATAGCTAATGAGCTTGAACCAGTAATCAAAACCCTCCCATCAGCCCTCGCCGGTGGCTCATTTGGTGGCGCGTCATCCCATGCACTGAAAGGTCGCTGGTTCAATTCCTGGGCAGGGCACGTGCAGGAGACAACCAATCGATGTTTCTCTCTCACACTTGATTTAAAAAAATTTTATAAGAAAGTTTAAGATCAGACAAAGGTTGGAAGTAAAAGAAAGTAAAAGGAATATTAAATCTGGCAAATGCTACTAGCAAAAGAAATCTAGTGACACTGTATTAGTATTAGATAAAATAGATTTTAAGACAAAAATCTATTTCTAGGAATGGAGAGGGTTACTAAGAAGAATAAAGTGCTCGACCAAGACGGCAATTTTAAACATGATGTCATAATAGAAGTTTTTACACACAGCATAAATTGATGAAGTATCAGGAAAAATTACTGATTCTACATGGTTCTAATAATGAGAGATTCTAGTTAGAGTCCCATAGATTAGGTGCTAGGTCACAGAGAAAGCCTCAATATTTCAAAAAACAGGTATCACCAGTCCATGAAATTCGATGACACATTTGAGATAGAAGGTTAATACAAAAATATAAATTAAAAAGTCACATATTTGGACACAAACATACTACTAAGTAATTCACAGGATTAAAGAAAAAATTATAACAGAAATGTAAAAGTGTGGAAAACTGAAAAATGAAAATACTACACATCAAAAGCTGCGGGGTAAGCATGGTGGTGTTTCAAGGGAAATTTATGAGGTACACATATTGCATCCAAACTTACCCATACTCAGGGGGGGTTTTCTCAAATGCTGACAAAACAACATCTAAGTCCATGATGTCACTGCTTGTCTTTCCTTTTAGACACCAAATATGTGTAAGGTTGGAAACACCTGGAACATCAAGATAAATCAATGTAATATACGGATTACCAATAATCTGGCTCTAGTCCAGGGTTCTACAAGCCTACAACAAAAACCATCCCATCAAACTGCTAAAAATAGCTACAGCTGAAGCAGCATGTGGGAGGAGACACACTCACTTCTCCAACCCAATGCGGGGTCTCCAAGGCCCCTGTCTATCCCGTCCGTCCCTCTCACTGCTGTCTCGGGGCTCCCCAACCTCTGATGAAGCAGCCTGAAGCGCGCCGCCTGCAACGATGTCGCTGTGCCTCTATTTAAGAGCCTGGCACCGCTGGTACAGAGCTCTCCTCTGGTAACTATACTTTCTTAATTTCATCAACCCAACAGGCCACTTCCAGAACTCAAACAGATGACCCAGTGTATTGATCTGGACAGTTGTAGTAATATATAGTAGGAGATGAACAAAACTACAGTTCTTGAACAAAGTATCTCCTACAAAGGTCCTGCAAAGTACTTAGGGTACAGTAAGATGACAGGAATGGGGTCCCGTTTCGGGTGAGACATGCTCAGTGCAGGATTAAAGAGCACAGACAAAAACATGGTAGTCGTTTGGGTGATGGAATTATAGGTGATTTTATATTTTCCATACTTCCTAAATTTTCTAAAATAAATATTTTTATAACGAGAAAAATATGTAAATTTTCCTTTAAAAGAACCGAAGGAAAGAGAGAAAATGCTTTATTTTCCTCTGAAACATTTTTCAATAAACTTTTTGGGTCAATAAAATGATGCAAAATGACATGATGAGTCTGAGAAAAATTATGCAGAATGAAGGAAGCCTTGTAGAAAGATCACAGACAAAATGAGGTATGAAAAATATATTCTAGATGATGAAAAATTAAACTGGATTAATGGATAGGTGACAAAGCAAATATAATGAATTTTAACAGTAAAATCTAGGTGGTGAGTCTAACTATATATTGTAAAATTCTTTCACCTTAGTTGTATGTTGAAAATTTTCATGATAGATGCTGGGGGGAAACAAGTTACTCCAAAGTCACATATTTTTAACTTGAGAATTTTTAAATGGAATTACTGAGAGACTGTCAAAGCATAAACCTCTCTCTGTACCTGGGTCCATGGCTTCATTTCTTGATTTCTTTTTTTTGCCACGAAACATCTTCTTTTCCTGAGTTTTCTACAGAAAAACACATGCACACATCCCGAAGAATTTTACTTAAGTTTTCCTTTTTCTTTTGGCGGCGGGGGGGGGGGGGGGGGGGGGGGGGGGGGCGCAGGCAAGGGGGGAGGTGCGGTTATAAGAATTTATCTGAGCCAAGCTCAGGACAATTGCTGGGAAGCAAGATCACAAATGCTTTCTTCTTCTTAAAAGGATTAAGACAGTTTATCAAACAGTGTCAGTTACTACTTTAGCTACAATTCTTATTTACTTCTAAGTTACTATATTAGTTAATTCTACAAATTATCTAAATTGATCTAAGGAAACACACAAAAATTAAACTGTGCCCCCACAGAAACCACCTTTCAGCTGGTATTTAACAATGGCTGCGTGGAGGAAGCTGAACTTCCGGTGTTTAAGATAAGGTGTGGAATCGGCTCAGTTTCCCAGTTATGATGGAGTAACAGCTTCTTGCCAAAAACAACTATAAAATGGGGGTGGGGGTGGCAATTGTACTTAGGCACTGGACAATAGGCAAACCAAGACGAGGCAACTCAGAAAGTGGACCCCATGAATGTCCCCACCCCACCCCATGCCAGGGGACAACGTCCAGACAGCAGCCAGTCCAAGCAGAGCAAGGGCGTCATCCGAGCCGCCGAGGAGGCAGAATCAGCTGCTCAGAGGAGCCACAGGAGTCCAGGTGCGTCTCCGCAAGCCCCTGGCGAGCACTCCACGTGCAGAGACTACATAGCTCACTAGAGAGTGGCTGTCACGGGTTAAGAGCGTCACAGGTAACAGAAAATCAGATGCAGAAAATGCACAAACCTCATTAAAACTAGTGAACATCTGTTCATGCAGCTGAGCTAGCAGGAAGACCACAGCTTACTTCTGGGTGGGAACCACACCCGAGAGTACGCAATCTCAAACAGGGATTACTGTTCCCAACGGGCAAAAACTGATTCTTAAAGGGGGATGCAAAAAATTAAAAAACTTAGATATTACAATGGTTTGTAAACCTCCAAAGGATCCATGTAATGTACGTGAACAGTATGCAGTATACTTGTGGTATTAAAATTTAATTGTGTGTGTGTATAGGGGGGTGTAATAAGGAGAAAAAAAGTCTAAAAAGGCTTCTTAAGGGGGACAAAAATGACAAAGGGTTGAGAAACGCTGCACTAGACTAAGGCCTACTCAAGACCCATCCTAACAGCCTAAAACCAATCCCTGAGCAGATTCACTGGGAGACAGGGACCTGAGGTTGGGGTACAGGATTCCAGGATGATCCCGATGACTTGTAAGACTCCCCCTTGAGTGTGGTGACGCCTGTGAACACGATGGGGTAACAGCTGCCTTGACTAGGTTACATTATATAAGACTCCACTGGAGCCACATGGAGCCTCTGGCTGGCTTTGAGGACACAGCGGCCACATGACTAGGCCCAAAGGGCAACCTACAGGTGCTGAGAGTGACCCCCAGCTTCAGCCAGAGAGAAAACAAGACCCTCAGGCCTACAAGAGCAAGGAATCGAATTCTGCTAACAACCTGAATGATCCTAGACGAGACCCTGAGTCTCAGGCGAAGAGTCCAGCCTTGTGAAGCCCTGGGTGGAGAATGCAGCTGAGGGGCCCTGGACCTCTGACCTACGGAAACCATGCACGTTGTTTTAAGTCACACAGTTTGTGGTAATTTGTTATGCAGCAGTTGAAAACTAACACAGAGACTGAGTCCTGCTAAGCTACAGAAGCCTGAAAAACACATTAGGCTTTTCGAAGACTGGCTGTATCAAAGGATAAATCAAGCCCGCAAAGTCCAACGCCCAGCCAAAGATCAAGCAACCTACCAAAACAAAAGCCAACATTACTCGAAGTTAACAGAACTCAGAGTCCCATAGCCTATCAACAACAATGTCCAATAAAAATTAGAAAGTACAAGATTTAAAATGCTACACAAAAAACGTGACTCACGGTCAAGACAGGAAACAAAACTGACCCGACAGCCCAGATATCTGATCTAGGAAATGAACACAAGCAGCTGTCATAAGTGTGTCCAAGGAAGTAAGTCAAGGAAATGTGGTCTTGATGATAGGAAATCTCAGTAGAAACTACATACAAAAAAAAAAAAGAAATCCTAGAAACTCTAAAACCAAAAAGCACATAACTAAACAGAAGTCCTTGGAAGGTGTTTTAGTTTCCTGTGGCTGCTGTAGTAAATTACTACAACTTGGTGCCTTCAAACAACAGAAATGTATTCTCCAACAGCTCTGGAGGTCAGAGTCCGAAATCAGCTTCAATGGGCCAAAATCAAGGTGCTGGTGAAGACATATTAAGAGCTTGATCAAAAGACATTATATGTCAAGAATCTTAAAACAGAACACATATGACCCAGAAATCTTATCGTAGCAATTTTTTTCCCTAAACGATCAAGGTGCACACAAAGATTTCGCTAGAAATTCATTAAAGCACTGAAAATTTTTAAATGCAACCATTCACAAGTAAGAGTGTGACTTAACTATGGCACGATCATGAATGAAATGTCATGCATTCATTAAAATGATATTCTACAATACTAAATTGTGCTGGTCCCACTTAGGAACAGAAAAGCCCAGTAAAAGAACTGAAGACCGAATTTGGGTGATGAATTGTAGGAAATGTTATCTTCCTTTCTATACCTATACTCTAAAATAAAAATATTTTTATAATAAAAGATATAAAAAGTCTCTTTAAAAAACTGGAAGGGAAAAAAAATGTTTTATTTTCCTCCTAAACATTTTTTCTTGCCAAGGGGATGTAGACACTCTCTTACCAGCCGACTTTCTGCTGCCCGGGTCTCTTTTTCAACAGAGAATTTGGCACTGAGAGGCCCTGTCTTTTTAGGAGTGCCAGGTTCAGCTGATTCATCCGAAAGTTCTGAAGATGAGGTAGCTTCCTGCTGTTGGCTACTTATTTTCTCTGTTGGTTTACCTTCTTTCATCACATCCCTTTCGTTACAGCTCTCAGATTCATCACTAACGGGCCTGAGTTTTCTTCCTCGCTATGTGAAGAAAACAGCATCACTGGTTTAGAAAATACAAATGCTTATCATTCTTACAGTACTAGCTAACCACAAAGTCCACACTTCTCATTATTAAACTTCAAGATGGAACATAATAGGGAGATGACAACATGATTAGTGGATAGGACAGGAACCTAGATTAAAGAAAGCTCCAAATGAATATTCTCAATACATCAGTCTGCCTTTGTAAATCACAACCTAAACACATTACATGAATGTTAAAATTGACAAGGTACAGAGATATGAGACCTCTGTAATGAAAAACACTTCAGATACAAAAATATTTCACTTTTTAATTTAAAAAGTACCTCCTGAAACATAATACTTTCTCTATGAAAAATGCTGCTACAAAACTTTTTCTCTCTGCATCCAATCTAAACAGGATGTGAAATACAGTATGGAACATTTTCTATGTTGCCATCTAAACAAAGTACGATATGAACTTATATCTTACAAATTAAGGTAGAAGAGAGAGCACTCCTACATACCTTTCTTGCACTCCTTCCTACAGACTCGTTTTCACTTTCTTCAATTTCGTAAGTGTTCGAACTGTACCAGAGAAGCAGCCATCAATATCCTGCACACATTTCATTTGTATTCACAAGTCTTCTCTAAGTTGCTCGCCCACCAGAAAAATAAACTCAACTTAATGAGGTTTCCCACCTGTCATGGGTGGGGCCACCCCCCCCATCACTCCACACCCAGGCCACATGAGTTTATCTTGGGCAGGCAAGTGCTGTTGTTACATGTCCCATCACTGCAGCACCTTGCGGTCGCGTCTGAGAACTACACCCTCCTGAGCTACCACTCCCGGGTCTATCATTTGTACCGAAAGCAAATGTGCATACTCTGGGCCCATCACTAGGTGAAATACTCCTTTTGTCCTTTGAAAAGGAAAAAGCCTAAACTTCTGATGATAGGTGAATTCTTTCACTTTTTCACTCGATTCAATACAAGCATTTAACACCAACTGCGAAATGCAGAGTCCAGTGAGTGAACCTCCTTTACAAATCAAGAGTCTGCCATGAGAGGCTCGCTGTGTAGGGGGACAGGCAAAGGCACCCAGAGCGACCACTCAGTAAGCGACGGACGAGATGCGGGTACAAGGCAGGGGGCCTGGGGAAGACATTGTACTCGCCACACTTGAGTGGACTTTTGAAAATACTTTTCCAGGCACAGAAATAAAGGGAAGGGTATTTAAGGAAGGAGGAAACGTGAATGTAAAGCGTGGTGGTGTGAAACATGCATGTTCGAGGCGCCTGACACAACGGAGTAGGGAGAACAAGCTGCACGGAGAAGGCGGCGCTGGGGAGAGGTCAAGGGGTGGCACTGGGAAGTGGCCCACAGCCTCCCGCAGCTGCCCGACAGCCTGAGCCGCAGCGCCATCAGGACCACCTTCATGTGCGGAATGCTCCTCTCCCCACCCTCACCAACCTAACCGCAACTCAGCCGCGCCCTTCCCACGAGATCCGCCAGCGATTCCTCGTTGGTATCTCCTGCTCCGTGAGCTCCGCGAAGACAGGCTTATGTCCACTTTGGGTTATTAACACAGGGCCTGGTACCTAGTCAGTGCCCAATACATGCTTGTTGAAAAAATACCAGTAATAAAAAACTACCATTTCAAAGTTTACGATATGCCAACCTGCTTCAAAAGCCTGGGAGGGTAAATTCACCTTAAAACAAGCATGTAAGGCAGTTTGTATTAGCCCGTCTTCCAGGTGAAGGAGCCTAGAAGGTAAGTCTTAGGCAGTGTCTGGCCCAAGGTCAAGGACTCAGCAGGGGCAGAATAAGGATCTGAACCAGCACAAGGGGCTGAGGCCCGATCACCTTAACCACGGCGCCGCATGAATGAAGGACGAATTCAAACAGCCACTGAGTGCCCATCACGTGGCAGGGTCACGCCTAGGATCCCATGAATAAAATAAGCAAGTGCTTGAAATACGAGCGTACCTTCTTTTTGCTTCCTCTCCTTGCGGAGTGGAAGGGACAGATGATCCACAGTGTTTGGAGAGCTCAGCTTCATCAGCGTATATAGCAGTGCTGTGCAGAGGGGGCTCTATAAGAGATTTTTTAAAAAGTGCAGCTTTAAAAGTTGGCCTGGGCAGGTTTAAGGTTGTTCCTTTACAAAGGAGGTTTAAGGTTGTTCCTTTGTTTAAATGGCTAACAAAATCAAAATCAGTTACACAACCTACTTACCACGTGTTTTTGATCTCACACCTCAACAATGAAAAATTTAAACAATTTCATTAATAAATACAAATAGATTAGCCATCAGTGGATATTTATCAATTATCACCTGTGTTACTGTCCTTACATGAAATGTTTCAGAGATAAAAGGTAACTACAAACAGGGAGCCTGACATTCCCCTTCGTGCCCTGACGGAGCATCAGCTCACTGCATGAATTATCAACACCAGGGCTGGAGTGCTCCACGCACTTGCAATTCCACTGCCTGGCGAAGTGCCCAGCTCAGGGTACTCGAGTATATGTGAGTATTTGTGCATGAATGGCCCACTGGAGAGGGGGACTCCAGTCCTCCCGCACTCCCGTGCTCTCTACTGGACTCTGCACTGCTAGAGCCTTTAGCCAGCATAAGAAGTTAACCTGAATAAAAAAGAAGATAAGAGGAGACCGAGCGGCCTTGGCGGAAAGGCACAGAAAGGAGATTCTGGGAGGAGGGGCGCTCCTGCCTGCTCAGGAAGGAGGGCTACCCGGAGAGATCTCGCTGGGCGGGCTTAAGGACAGCGGAGAACTTGGGGGAAGGAAGGTAGGTGGCCAGCAGTGGTGGAGCTGAATGGAGGCAGGGGGTGCAGGAGGAGAGCCAAACAACCATTTCTACACCCTCAAATTTTAGCATGGCTGCAAATGTAACACCTATTCTGAAATAAACAGCTGCTTAAATAACAATCGTATCAACTGCACAATTCTAAAGTTAGTAATATACTATGTATTGCCCTCAACTACCCAAAGGGAGCTATTTATACTACTGGGGATAACAAGGAAAAAAGAGAAACAGATTAATCCTGAGTCTCCATATGTAACCAGTCATACAAACTGGGCTCTTAGAACTCAACAACAAAAAGATAATCCAATTTAAAGCTGGGTAAAGGACAGGAAGGGACACGTCTTCAGAGAGGATCTACAGATGGCCAATGAGCAAAGGAAACTATGCCCAACATCATTGGTCACTAGGGAAATACAACTCAAAACCACAGTGAGAGGCTATTTCCCAGCCATGAGGATGGCTACCGTCAAGAGAGAAAACAAGTGAGGATGCGCAGAAACTGAAACCTGTGTTCACTGCCAGTGGGAATGTAAAATGGCACAGCCACTGTGACTGTGGAAAATGGCATGGTGAGTCCTCAACAACTGAACACAAAAATCACCATGTGTTCCACCCCTGGGTTTATACCCGAAAGAAGTGAAAGCAGGAACTCGAACAGGTATCTGTACTAGTCACAGTAGTCAAAGGGTAAGAGAAACCCAAAAGCCCATGGACAGATGAATAGGTAAACATACATATAGGATGAAGGATTATCCAGCTTTAAGAGAAAATTCTGACACGTGCTACAATGTGGATGAAACTTGAAAACAAGTTAAGTAAAAAAAAGGGCACAAAAGGCCAAATACTGTAAGATTCCTCCCATGTGAGGTATGTACAGTCACGTTTGCAGAAACAAAAAGCTGGGCTGGGGGGTGGGGAGGAAGGGAACTGCTCTTAATGGGCGGGGAGTGTCAGCTGGGGGACTATGAAGTTGTGCAGACAGAGGGTGATGATGTGGCATGACAGAGTGACCGCTCTTAATGCCGCAGACCTGTACACTTAAAAAGGGTTAAAATGGTAAATTTTATGTTATGTATATATTTTATCACACAAACACAATGAGATACTACTCTACACCCAGCAGGGTGGCTAGAATACAGTAGTCAAATAAACACACATGTTAGTGAGGATGTGGAGAAGCTGGAGCATCGGACACTGCTGGGGGATGGAACGTGGGACAGCTGCTCTGTAAGACGGCTGCTCCGAAGGCTGAAGCAGAATTACCGTATGACTTAGCAATTCCCCTCCGGTGAACATCCAAGAGAAACAAAAACATGTCCATAAAAAACCTGTCCATGAATGTTCACAGAATAACTCATAATGGCCAAAAAGTGAAAACTGATGAATGGCCAACAAAATGAGGTACCTCCAAACAACGGATTAAACATTCCTAGGGATGGCACATTGATACTCGCTACGACACAGGTGAACCTTGGAAACACTTCACTAAGTGAAAGAAGCCAGCCACAAATGACCATGTAGTATGTACGATTGGATTTGTACGAATGGACAAGTCCAGAGACAAGAAGTAGATTTATGGCTGCCGGGGGCTGGGAGGAAGAAGGAATAGGGAATGACTACTAATGTGTATGGAGTTTCTTTGTAGGGTGATTAAAATGTTCTAGAATAATGGTGAGTTGTACAATTTAAAAAAATATTTCAATTACAGTTGACAAACAATATTAGTTCCAAGTGTATAACAGTGATTAGACATTTATTTAATTTATGAAGTAATCACCCGACAGCTGTATAATTTTGTGACTACACTAAAACACCACTTAATTGCACTTGTTGAAAGGGTGAATTTTAGGGTAAGTGAATTACATCTTAATTTTTTAAATTATGTGATTTCTTTTAGATTCATGTCTTTTACATTCAGATTTTTAGGCAAGTAAAACATCTCTATCAAGTCATAATACAAGATGTGTTCTGGTAATGATTACTTTCATCTTATAAAATGAACAATATTATCCTTTATTAACAGAAAATTAGAATGAAAAATACTGATACCAAATTAAAAATATGTGAGAGGGTTTTTTCAAAATTCTCTTAAATTTTATGCCAGCTGCCCAGCCAGTGTGGCTCAGCGATTAAGCATCAACCTATGATCCAGGAGATCGTGGTTCAATTCCCGGTCAGGACACATACCTGAGATGTGGGCTCGATCTCCAGCAGGGGGCGTGCAGGAGGCAGCTGATCAATGACTCTCTCACCATTGATGTTTCTATCTCTCCTTCCCTCCCTTTCCCTTCCTCTCTCTGAAATCAATAAAGACATATTTTTTTAAAAAAAGAAAAAGAAATACTAACCAAAGCATTCATAAGGTTCTTCATCTTTCTCATTTTCACTCATCCTGCCCACGCTTGAGACATCAGAATGAGCAGAAAAATCATACAGGTCAGTGGGCTTGCTCAGTTGGTCGGCTTTCTAAGAGTGAATGAAGTCAAAGTCACTGAATCGGCTTTATGAGCAAGAACATCACAGAACTGATCCACTTACTAGCAAGGATACCCCTGCTATCGCTGCTGCCTAAAGAAGTGATCCTTGACACTTCCGGGGTGGGGACACACAGGCACACACACACGCCTCTGATCATCTAAGGCGGGCGCTGGCACACTTTTCTATAAAGGACCAGAGAGTAACTACCTTAGGCTTGGCAGGCCATGGGGCCCCTGTGGCAATGGCTCCGCTCAGCCTCCGCGCGTGAAAGCGCACAGATGACTGCGCTGCGATAGAACTTTACTTATGGACTGAAATCTGAATTTCACACCATTTTCCCATGTCATGGGATATTTTTCTTTTGATTTTATTTCAACCATTTAAAAAATGTAAAAACCATTCTTAGCTTTCAGGGCTGTACAAAAGCAGGGGGCAGGCTCGACTGGGCCCAGGGGCCACAGTTTGCCAACTCCTGATCTATGGAAAGTGATGGGCCTCTGCCCAGAAATAGGCCCACAGGTCTGAAAGGTCATCAACTGTTCTGAGGATAGACAAGGTTGAAGCAGAGAGACCAGGGTTTGCGGTTCAATGTACTAATAAGCCCCATGAAGTTTGCCACCCCAAATCCTCATGAAAGACCAAAACCTAGAGAAAATAGGAAAAACTTCCATAGTAGCTCTGGAAAACAGATGAGGAAATTCAGGAAGATATAAAGAAGATGGGAGAAAACAAAAACTTTACCACTAACAGACCCCCAGTGAAAATTATTCTTGGAGTGTTTGGGGTGGACCGTCCAAGAAGAGGCACCAACAGCTCCTCCACCCTCCTGAGGCAAACGGGCCCCAGCACACAGCCGCCTTCCACCAGGGGGAGGGCGGGAGAGCTAAAGAAATCCAGCCCAGGCACGCTGGACTCTGGCTGAAGAGAGTTGGGAGCAGCATGGAGAGCTCAGAGAAACCCCTCCAGGGAGGAAGCACCCCAGGGCTGGCAGGAGCGCACAGCGGAGTGACCCCTGCAGGAGAGTCCCGGGAAGAAGAGCTGCTCGCCTTAGGGAGTTAGGGCAGCGGGCAGGAGTGACCACACGAGCCAGCCAGCCAGGGCGCAACAGAGAGCAGAGAGGACTCCCTGACCGGGCATCCTGAAAGCAGGCACCCACCTACACCATTTCTACGTCTTAATGTGAACTGCCAAAGCCAAGTGGAGAAACCCTGGAAAGTAATTTGAAATTAGCTATCAAGAGTGTTAAAGAAATGTCCCTGCTTTTAACACAGACTTATTCTAAGACCCTCCCCTAAAGTAAAACTATAATGTAGACTAAGTGCAGTATTGTGAAAGCATAATTACTTAAAACTATAATAATACTTTTAAAATAGCAACATACAGAAAGCTGTACTGTTTTAAATAGTGTCTGTTATCCAGATGAAACTAAAACCGAGCTAGGTCCAGGGGAAAAGATTCAAAGCGTTGACAACATTCTCCATTATACTGGAAAAAGCGGGAGGCGGAGGAACACACTCAGTCACTACAACAAACACTGAGCTCACTCAGTGAAGTCCCCGAAACTCAGGCTCCTGCCAAATGGCAGTTACTTTGTATTGTCAATTATGAGAAAATCACATTAAAATGTAAAAAGATAACTTACATCTTTTATGGCATGTGTTCTTCCTGCAGTGTTCTTTGAATATCTCCCACTATTAAACAGCAAAAAACACACAAAAAAGTTAGGAAATATTTTAAAAATAACTGGGGAAACCACCGTAACTTGCAACCCTTTCCCAGCATTTTCTTTCCAGATTATAGTCCTCATTACTTACACTGATGGTGTGCACCCAATGAAGCTCAGGTTATGGCAAATTGTTTTAGAAAGCAGAGCCCATATCTCACAAGTTGTATTTTTATAGGTCAAATGGTATTACCTATGTATAAAATAGCATCCATTTCCCCTCAGGAACATGGGAACCTCCCTGTCCTGCTGTAACTCTTGTTCTCAAAGTCCCAATCAATAGTATAATTGAGCAAAAGGGAGGGACACTAGCATTTACTAAGCACCTGACACCCATTCCATCCTGTGTCTGGCTCTTGTCCCTACATCTTCTCACTTAACTCCAACAGTCCTGAGGCAGAAGTGAATCCCAGGCTACACATGTGTATTTCCCCAAAGCAACACGGCAGGCAGGACAGAAGCCTGCATTAAAATCTGCATCTGTTCAAACCCAGAGCCAACCCTTCTACCTCTCTGCACTGGGCATTAGGATAAAAGGGAAAAGCTACGTATCTTCAACAACCTGAAAGTTAACAGATGGAACAACAGTGACTAGAATAAAAACTGGAAATAGTGTTGTCCGTGAGCATGTGCCAAGGGTCTTCTGTGCACCAGGCGCTGTTCGGGGCACAGGGTGCCCTGACTGGCAGACATGCTGTGCAGACACCCACTCGGGAAGAGCAAACTCAGTTTAGTGTGTCTGAGCCAGTGTTTCTTTGGGTAACTTTTTATTTGATGTAACTTCAAACTTCCAGGAAAGTGACAAGAACAGTGTAAGGACGTCTGTATACCCACTGCCCAGGTTCACACTTGTTGTGTCTCCTTTGCTTCCTGTGTGTGTGTGTGTGTGTGTGTGTGTGTGTGTGTGTGTGTAGGGTAAACTGGAGACACTGTGCACCTTTACCTTTGCATCTGTGTGTCTTTCCTAGGAAAGGGCCTACTCATAGTATAATTTCCATATCAAGAAATTTAACAATCATCTAATCCACAATCTATATCCAAATATCATCATCTGTCCCATAATGTCATTTAAGGTGTTTCCCCCAGCATTTTAATTTTTTTAAAATATATCTTTATTGATTTCAGAGAGAGGAAGGGAGAGGGAGAGAAAGAGAAATAGCAATGATGAGAGAGTCGTCACTGACCAGCTGCCTCCTGCATGCCCCCTACTGGGAATCAAGCCCGAAACCCGGGCATGTGCCCTGACCGGGAATCTCCTGGATTCTAGGTGGACACTCAGCCGCTGAGCTATGCCCAGCTGGGCTTCCCAACATTTTTAAAAAGGACACACAGGAGAATATAAGATTGCACTGGGCATAGTAGGTTCATAAACCTACTGTTATATATGTGCACGTGTGTGTACTAATTGTGACGTTAAAACATCCTAATGGTTAACAGCAGTGAACAAGCAGCTGCAAAACTGTTTAAAGCTGTGGTTCTCAAACTTCCAGCATCAGAATCACCTGGAGGGCTTGTTAAAACAGATTGCTAGGCCCCACCCCAGGGTGTCTGACTCATTAAGTCTGGGATGGGGTCTGAGATTTGCATCTGTAACAAGTTCCCGGTGCTGCCCATGCTGCTGGTCAAGGAACTCCACTTGGAGAAACACTGTTTTGATTCTCAGACCCAAAGACGACAGAACAGGTATCTACTTTATGACATTTATGACTTCAGGGTGCAGAAGAGTTAAGTGACTTATTATCTCACCAATGGTCACAACAGGCAAGTAACAGAAACAGAAAAGCCAGATGCATAGCTTCTTACCCTAAACTCTTTCCACTGTCTCTTACCTTGACCGTGCTTTAAAAAAAAAAATTTTAAAAAAATGTTCCCTTCTTTTCTTAGGCTGGGGGGGGGGGGGCTCCCAAAAGATGGAAACCTCTGTGATACCATATGGAAACCTCTGTGATACCATATGTAAAAATTTGGTGCATGCTCACCAGTGCATTTTAGGAGGAATGAACAGATTTTGTGAGTCTCTAAGGTAAAAATGTTTATATATAAACACATAAAATACGTTATATGTAATATATAAATAAAAGTTATATATTACATACAAATAAAATGTTATATGAGTGAGAGTGAGTGAGAAAGAGAGGTGGGGAGACACTGACCACTGGACTATCAAATCAAATCGACCCTGGCCTGCTGCCCTTTAGGCCCCCGTATATTTTTTCCAATCCCTGTCTTCAATCCGAGGAGTCTTGGCTCTTCCCCACGGGGCACAGTCTCGGTTTATTCCACCTCCCTGCTCTGTTTTGCTCCAGCCTTTCCCTCGGCTCTGCGTGGCTCGCCTTCCACCCGCTACCCACAGCTACGAAGGCACCTTCTCCAGGCAGCCTTCCCACAGCCGGTGGAAGTCCTCGGTCTCACCTTGTTCGCCACCGCAGCAAGCCCAGGCCCCTCTAGGCAGCAGCAGGCCGGGCCTTCAAAGGCGCTCCAGGCACCGCCAGCCAGATATTTGCCAATAAATCCACGAATATGTTAGAACGCAGTTCTGCAGCCTATTTTTAAGTGCATGCCCTTTTTGATTAAAATTAAGATGGCTATTGGACTTACGGTAATAATCACATCCCCAGTACATAAACGTCAAATCACTGTATTGTACACGTCAAACTAGTATGTCCTATGCCAACTACACTTTAACGAAAGATGTCTTTTAGTTGGAGGGCCCCTTTCAGGAGTAACGAGCGGCAGCTTCGTCGACCCTCCACCCCCATCCCGCCGCGATCCGGTTCAGCTTTCAGGGCTGTGGTTTGTTACAAAGACAGCAAGGGCTTGAGGACACTGACCACCCGCCAGAGTACACGTCGCGAGAATGAAAAATCGGGCAAGGCGCAGTCCCTCAATAAGTACTTGTTGGACATTTTGTTTCAAACTGTCTTGGCACTACTTTAGACTCCACTCACCCACCCAGGGGAACGCTAACACCAGCTCACATTCTTTCCTGCGCGCTCGGCAGTTTTAAACTGTAACTCCTATAAGGCTCGCGGGAATCCTGAAAGGTTGGGGTTATTATTCCCATTTTACAGACGGGAAAACCGAGGCCCCGAGTCACACGGAGAAACTAACGCAGTGGCGGCGCCGGGGCGCCTCGCTACGCAGCACAGCTGCGAGAGGCCCAAACCGCGGCAGGACGGGAAGGAGACAGAACCGGCCCGCGGCCCGCGCCCCCAGGACTGCCCCACTCACCCCGCGCCTCGCGACGCCCGCACCCGCCACCGAGAGGCCATGTCCCCGCCGCAACCGCTCTCCCAGCCCGCGGACCCGCGAATCTCCCGCCAACCCCCGCGCCGCTCCGAGCGGCCAATCCGCGCTGAGCGCACGAGCACGCACCACGCTGAGTCCTCGGCACGTTTACCAGGCGCCTCGGGACGCCGCCCCGTCCTAGAGCGCGAGGGAAAATGCGGCCTGGATCACAGCAAAAAGCGGAGCTGGAGCCCGAATTTGCTGAGCTTTCCCTCCCACCGGCGTCCTGCGCCCAGTTTCTCGGCTCCAAAGCCCGGAGCCTGGAAGTGGAGCCCCCGCCGCCGAAAAACCCGGGCGCTGTCGGCTGAGAGGCGGATCCAAACTCGGGGCGGGGCTCCTGGCCTCCGCCGAGCGCGGAGCAGGCGGGGGGGCCGGCGCCGCCTTGCAGCCCGCGCCCTCGGCCGGTGGCGTGGACTCGGTGAGTGTCCTCGTTCCCCCGTGGGGACGGCCCTGCGAAACAGTGGCGTTGGACCCTCAGCGCGACTTAGTAAAAACGACTCCAGGGGGATCGGAGGCGTAGACCTAAGAGCTCAAGCCAAGGCCCTTTTAGGAGAAAGCCCAGGACAGCGGCCGGGAGACGCTGCACTTGGCGGTGCCTCCTCGGCCGGAGGGACGCCGGGGCCGGGAGGACGGGCTGGGCGCAGCCGAGCTGTATCCACGCTGGTGCAGGGGGCTGCGGCTCGTTCATTTTCATTCTTTGGACTGTATTAAGGAAATGTCCCACATTTTATTTCTCTGTCCTCCTGGGTAAGGATACGTCAGCCCCCAGTTTGTTGCCATTACCGCGTCTCAGCGCTGAGCCTTCTCGCGTTGCAGGGCACACGTCTGAGTTTTCTAGGGGCAGACTCAGTAGTAATATCATCACCTCATCACCTACAGGCGTTTTCAGCTTTACCCGATGCCAGTTTTTACACGTTGTTCTGTAGACTACAGTTTACACCCTCATCAGCAGTATATAAAAGTCCCTTTGGCTCCATATACTTTTTGATACTTAGAATTTTTAAGACTCAGATATTTACCTCACTAGTGAATCGAAATAGTATCCTGTTGTTCTTTTGATTTGCATTTCCCTTGAGCTGGTGATCTTTTCATTGCTTCTAGGCCCTTCCTGATTCCTCTTCAGTGAAATGCCCGTTCACCCCACCCAAGAATCACTGGGGCAGTTGAAGAGAAGAGGGAATCACCTTTGAGGTATTGAAGGCTGGTCCCCAATTTTGGGTTTCCTGGGGCAGGAAAGTTGTCACCCCTAAGAGTAGATAGGTAGCTTCATTTTTCTGGGAAAGGTTAGAGTCAAACCTTTTGTGTTTATGGGTTTGGAAAGACAAGAAGAGGGCCCTTTTGCCTCGTTGCATCAGAGAGCAAGATGGGTCACCAGCAGCTCTCCTGGAGCCATGGGAGAAAATTCTGTCAGGGTTCCTCGTTCTTGCCTCGTCTGCTCCAACCAGCACAGTCTCATCCAAAAATATGGCCTCAGTATGTGCTGCCAGCGTTTCCACGAGTCCTTGAAGGACATGGGCTTCATTAAGTTGGACTGAGCAAACTTCTGTGAATGGACCATTCAAGACATCTGTCTTACTGCAGAATGGTAGCTCTTTGTACATAAAATAAAAATAAAAAAACTTCAAGCAAACAAAAAAGTCAAGAAGAGGTTCAGCATTCGGGATGGAAATAAAAACTCAACCCAAGTAGGTTTACTCAATAAAGGAATTTATGAACTCATGGCACTGAAAACCCTGGGAGTAGGATGCCTCTCAAGTTTGAGCTAGTGGTTTGTGAAGCCACCAAGGCTCTGAGTCCATATTCTTGCCCTTCTTGTATACCAGCTTTTTCCTTAGGCTGGTTCCTATCATCATCATCACCACCACTTTTTTGTTGAGCATTTACTATGACCCAGCCACTGTTCTAAGTGCTTAGTCCCCATTGGGGCATTTAATCCTTTCAATAACCCTATGTGGTTGGTACTATAATCCCACTATACACATGAGAAAACTAAGGGGCAGTCCCACAGATAGTAAGTGGGGTGCCTGCATTAGGTCTTAGGATTCTGGCTCAGGGCTCACACCTGACAGCCATTCCAAGTCACTCATGTGAACTCCACCATTCAGAAAAAGAGAGCAGCTTTGTCCTAGCACTCCCAGGAAAGGGCCTAAGATTTACTCTAATTAGAGCAGCTTTGGTGACATGCCTACCTATCTTAGGGTTCTCCAGAGAAACAGAACTAAGAGGATATATATATGTGTGTGTGTATATAAAAATGTATAATATATATATTTCATATATATAAAATCTCTTCCTAATGTATACATATAAATATTATACATGATTTGTTTTATAAATACACATATAAGCTATATATGTCTATATCCTACAGAACTTAAGGACTCTCCACATAGATGCCTCCAGCAAACATTTGTAAAAGGCCAACGGTGGTGGGAAGAGTGCAGCACAACCCAGGCACCGCTGTAAAACAAAACATTGGCCATGGCTTCCCCCCTAAAAGAAATGTGCTGCGCTAAACTCAGCTTCGCGTTGGTATGCCTCCAGGGATTGTGAGGAGTTAACAGAGAGTGATCAGGAGGGGTGTTGGAGGCAGCAGGGTCCTGAGGCCAGGGGCACCTGGAGCAGTGTGAGCAACCACAGGGGAGCTCAGAGATACCAGCAAACGGGTGACTGCAGGAAGCTGGAGGACATATATACGTATGGGATCCTTAAATTATGCGCCAATTTAATGTTTAACTTTTGTGTTTGGAAAATGGGATCCTTAAATTATGCGCCAATTTAATGTTTAACTTTTGTGTTTGGAAAATGAAAAAAAAAACACACCATGGCTTTTATAATACAAATACAAAAAATAACAACTACAAGTAATCTTAGATCCTTGGGATAAACTGAGTGGTTGGGTCTGGGTACTTCCCTGTGGAAATATATCTTCCCTGTGGAGTGGGTTAATGTACATGTTAGTTCCATATTTGGGAATTATTAGTTTGATGTTTAAGTAAGAATATAAAGAGGAATATTTTTATTTATCTTACAGGACTGTCGTGAAGAGGTAAAGAAAACAGAGGCCCCTAGATAAATAAAAGGGTTTATCGTTTCTTTGAGCCCGGTTGCTTTTTTCCCTAGCAAGCTCTTCTGTTGAGTTTTCCGTTCAGTGTGTGGCCACTAGAGGGCAGATAAAGAACAGGACAGGAAATTTGAGAATGTATTTGGAGACCAGAGCTGCTCCTGTGCAGACATTGTAAACATTAGTTCAAAGTCAGTTCAAGATAAGACTAGAAGCCTTAAACGCCCTTGCTCAACTCATTTTTCACCTTGTTCCTGCAAGTTTCCCTTAAGCCAAAGGATATGATTTTCGAGTGTGAGAAAGAAAATAATTGAGTTCTCAGATCTTCCAACTTTCCTTCTTAACCTTCTACAGCACCAACAAATTACTGGGTACATGGGAATAACTAAACTTGGCAGTTTTCATCAGGAAGAAACGAAAAGTCATTATCTGTTTTAAACAGACCAACTGCTCAACATCTGTAATTATGACGCAGCAAAACAAACTGGAAGCGTCCCGGGGGGCAAGGGTGAGCCAGGGAGGAGACCTGCGCTCGGATGTTCCCTTTAAGAAAGCGGGAAGTAAAATTCAGAAAGGACGTCTTACTCGGTGCCCGTTCAAGTTGGAGGGCAGAAAGGTTTTTCCACCAAACGGCAGTGACATGAGATGCCTCCGTGTGTCACATGCTTCTGACATCTCCCTGGCTCTAAGCGACGACTGAACTTATTTGCTCTGTAACTAATGTTCTACTTTTTCCAGATCGGACTGGCACTGCTCCGACCCAGGCTGAGGTCACATGGCTAAATCGGTCTGAGCACCACATCCTGACCATGCAGAGTCACATGTCTCAGATTCCATTCCCAGCTCCCTGCAGGGCTGGGGCGGGTTCAGGGCTCCCGCTTCCATTCCCAGCCCCCTGCAGGGCTGAGGGGCTGAGGGGCTGGCTCAGGGATCCCGGCTTGCGCATCCTACCAAAACCCAGGATTTCTCTAGTCAGGGAGTAGCTGACTTCCAGCCTGCACGGGAAGTAATTTTATAACTCAAGTGAATGGGGAAAATGAAATGAAAAGACAGCCAGAAGAAAAATATTTTCTTAAGAAGGGAGAAAAGGGTGCTGGAATAAGATTTCTGCAGTCTATCTGTCCCCAGGACACTCAGGCTGGTCGAGAACTTTCTGAGATAGTTTTCATCCTTTTGGTGTGACCTTGCTCACTCTGACACTACTGTTGGGTGGCCTGAGGACACAGACAGTGTAAGGCCGACCTTGTGCAGAGTTCCCAGCAGCTGTTGTCCTTACTGCAGTGACCCTTCCTGCTCAGTGAGAACTGAGTAGTGGGAGAACCATCAGACAAGCTCGGGTCAGACAGGCTTTCCTCTCTAACCCCCGGGGTGACACAGAAAGCCTTGCTAGAACCTTCTCTAGGAGGAAAGAGCTCCCCCCACACTCCGGCCGCTGCCCTGTATCTCATTGGCTCGCTCACTCTCCCCTTTGACCTTGTCACAGCTGAAAAGATCATTACCTCCCTACCCCTGTACCTCACACCACTGCCAGGGCAGTGTGTTTCCTGGGCTTGGAGGACCAGAGAAGGCTTCCTACAGGAAGTAGCACCTTTGATCTGACTGAAATGAAGGCGCAGGAGCCAGCCGGGCCAGGGAAAGAGAGTGTTCCTGGGACAAAGTGTGCAGAGTCCCAGCAGGGAGCAAGCGCGGGGAGCATTCTGGGAGCTAGAGGCCCAGTGTGGCTGGAAGAGTTGGGGAGGTGGCGGATGAGTCTAGGGAGACAAGCAGAGACCCTCCAGTTCCTTGCAGTGTTAGCATCACCTGGGAGCTTATTCGAGATGCAGAATTTGAGGCCTGACTCCAGAATTACTGAATCGGAATCTGAACTTTAAGATGGGGGGGGGGGGTGCGCATTAGGAAACCTCCGAATGATTAAGCAGCGCATCACATGACAGGACTTGTGACTTAGGAAATGATTCTCTCCGCAGAGCAGGGGAAAAGTGAGTGAGTTACTAGAGACCAGTATAGGAGACAGGAGTCGATTAAGAGACTGATGCCGCTGTCCCAGTGAGAGCCGGCCAGCGCCCTGATGGGCCGCAGGAGTAAGGGGCAGAGGGCAGTGGGCCGATTCACGGAGAGACTGCGAGCTGTGGTCGGGAGCGGGCCGGGGCACCCCAGCCTCTCCCAAGTGCAGGGCGCAGTGACAGCGCAGCGGGCGGGGAGGGCGGGGAGGGCGGCAGGGCGGAGGGAGGCAGTATCGGGGGTGTGGGAAAGCCGGGCTGAGACAGGAGGCCCTCCCGGTCTGCACGTTGCCCAATGCAGAATGTGAGCCAACCGGTTCCACATGCGCTGGGTTCGTGTGTCCTGCCCCGCGTGGGGTGCTGAGCGCCCTACGGCTGGCACGACTGGCACTCCTGACTCCTTTCCACCTGAACAGGCCATATGCAAAGCTGGAAGCCCGCCCGCAGTTCTGGGGGGGGGGGAGGGGAATGCAGCAGCCTTTGGTAGTTAGCAAGGCTGATTTCTGTTAGAGAAATCTGACAGCCAAAACCACCACCACCCCCGCCCCATTTAAAAATCTCAGCAAAAGGGCGGCTAATAATATATTTGTAAAATATATTTGTGAAAGAAAACCACCCTGTTCCCAGCCAGGAACAGAATCCCTCTGACCTGAAGAACAGGGCTGGGAAGCAGAATTCATCCAGCAAGATTCCCACCGTCCCAGCAACTCACTGCGAAAGAGTGAAAAGGCATGAAGGAAAAATCTGGATTGTTTTTATGCTAAATACATGGATAGTGCGTAACATGGGTCAATTTCCCAAGTGTCCAGGCTGAGTGACGAAGCGAGTCCCACACAAACACAGACGTGGTCATCTGCTCTGGGACACGGAGAGAGGACGGCTGGGGTGGGGCGTGGGTCCCGCCTGGGTGTGATCTGCATGCTCCAGCTCACCTGAGCTGGGCAGTGCTGCTGAGAGAGGAGGGGCTGCCCCGTAACGTCAGAGAGCCCCCTGCAGTGAGACTCAGCACCCACCCACTTTCCACATAGACGTGGGGGAGTGCAGAGGGATGGGGGGGCACTCGGGCTCCTTCCTCTAACAGACCCACCACCGCCTTCCCCTCTCCAGGTGCTACCAGGACCTTCTGTCCTCGGGCCACCTGCTCTGCCCAGCAACTGGGCACTGGCTGACAGGCTTCTCCTAGGCTTCTGCTGCCATGAAAAACAAGTGCTGGAAATCTGGATGAAAACATGGAAAGGAAATTCCAAGGGTCCCAACACTTAACGCTATTTAAACGGTGAACAGGTACATTTGCCAGGGAGGGTTTGGCTGCACCTGAGGGCTGGCTAATAAAGAAAATACAACGGGCACCGTGAGTGGGCGCTCAGGATGCTCAGGGCACAAGGCACCACGCCTTGGGGAGGAAGGGACAGCAAGACGACCCCAGGCACAGAGAGGCCTGGGGTCAGAACCTGCAGCTCCGCCACTCACCTGGACACCGGAGCTGAACTCTCCAGGGCTCTGTTTTCTCGTCTGTTCAGTGGGAAAAAGATAGAGGCTCTCTAATGTTTCCACCCATCACCATGGGTCTACTTACATCTCTACTTATACAACTCCACACTCTCCATCTCCCCCACCCATTCACACCCCCCCACACACACACACTTTGTGATGGAAGGAGTGCCCTGCCGATGGCGATCTCAAGAATAGTGCCTGGCATATAGCAACACTACACATTTTAGTTCTCATATTATTCCAAATGATCTAAAAATTGAGTGGGGCTAAAATGTGTAACTACCAAACATACTTAAAACCAAACTGTATTTTCGAGTTTAGATAGTGAGGGTGTGTCCTGGCTGGGCTTGCAGGGAGGGGCTAGATGAGCTGGGGGCAGCAGGGTGACTGGCTAGATCAGCACCTCCCACCTGGGCCTCCGGGCTCAGGCTGTGCCCAGAGTTACCGAAAGGCAGCTACTGAAAGGAGCTTAGCATGCACGGGGCCTGGTGGAAGAAAGGACTGCTTCATTCCTCCACTTCCGTCCTGGCTGGAGAGAAGGGCGGAGGCAGAGACCATGGGCCTTTGAGGTGCAGTGTTGATTTGTGAGTGGAGGACATTGTGCACCTGCTGTAGCTGAGCAGGCATGGCCCCAAGCCGTGCGCCATGGAAGTGGGGACCGAGAAGTGTTTAGGCGTTAATATTCATAATATATAAAGAACTCGGTTTGTATAGCACAATAACAGACAAAAACAACCACCCAATTTTTTAAATAGGCAAAAGAACTTGAATAGATACTTCTCCAAAGACAAACAGATGACCAATGAGCACATGGAAGGACGCTCAACCTTACTAGTCACCAGGAAAGTACAAATCAGAACCACAACGAGATACCACTGCACACCCATTAGGATGGCCACTATCAAAAAACCAAAACCCAACAAAAACAGAAGCCAACAAGTAATAGAGAGAATGTGGAGAAATTGGACCCCTCGTGCAGTGCTGATGTAAAATGGTGCAGCCAATGTAGAAAACAGCGTGGCACATGCTACAGCGTGGGTGAACCTTGAGGACACAGGAGTGAAATAAGCCAGTCACAGAAGGACAAACACCGGACGGTCCCACTTACGTGAGATACCCAGGGCAGTCATGCACGGAGACACAAGTAGAACGTGGTTGTCACAGGCGGGGGGCGGAGGGAAGGGGGGTTGGCTCCTAATGGGTAGAGTTTCAGGTCTGCAAGGTGAAAGGAGCCCTGTGGATGGATGGCGGGGACCGTCGCACAACAATATGAACACAATGCCACTGAACTGTACACTTACAATGATTAAGATGGTAAATTTTACGTGTATTTCACTATAATTTTAAAAAGAAAAAAAAACACGAGTTTATATCAACTTCATTACAAAGAAGGGTTTTGCTCAAAATTTCAGGTATTTGTTCAAACAAGACTTATTTACTGAACACCTACTAGTTTCCAAGCGCTGTGTTCTGCGCTGAGGGAGGGAAAAGGGAAGGTAATAGGGCAAGAGAGGAAGAGGGGGGTGAGGGGAGACAAGATAAGGGTCTTGAGGACCAAAAGAAAAAGGCAGGAGAACCAGGAGCCTCAGCAGAGATGTGTGCGGGCCTCGAGCTGTAGGGAAGGAGCCAAACACCACAGCAAACCTGGGCGGAGGGAGGGGACCCACTTACACCAAGAGGCGCCTAAGAAATTGGGGGTTGAGTAATTAACGCCATCGGCAATTAAAATGACAGCACAGGATGGGGACAGAGGGGAAGAAACAGGAAAAGGCCGCTGCTCTCTGAAACCACTTCTAAACCCGCGGGGAGGAAAGAACAGTACGGGGTCGAGTAAAACAGCCGATTCGCCCCCGCACAGCATCACCGACTACAGCCGCTGTCTCCTGAAATGTAGTTTTCCAGCAAAGAACGTGCATTTTCGAGAGCAGCCATGCAATTCCCACCGTGAGTGGCTTCTCCACACCCAGTAGGACCGCTGTGGGGGCCGTGAGCACGACTGCAGAGCAAAGGAGGCTGGGGCGGCCGGGGGGGGGGGCAGCAGCCTCCGAGGCCCAGGCCAGCGAGCTCTTTCCTTGGGGCGCACCGACAGCTGCGCTTGGAAACAGAGGCGTCACTCACGTGAAATGCAGAAATATTTATTTTGGTTTCCTTCATTGTTTTTGGAAATTCTGTTTTGGTTTATAAAACATAGAAATAGCCAACACTTAAAGCAAACATTCAAAACCCCAATGTGACGAATTACTGACTTTTGGTGCGATTAAGAATACACATACGAAGTTAGCTACCGCACAGCGTCACCAGGGTGTGGTTCTCCGGTGCAACCCTCCTGTGCTGTGATACACGTGCGCGCACACATCTGGAAGCAACCGCTCCGGGTGCACGAATGACAACTCAGTCACATGTGGCAAAGGCTCGCAGTAAGTGAAATGCTGCTGATTTTCCAAATTAAAAAACATCCCTGGGGAAGTTCCTCCCAGGATGTGAGTGAGTGTTCCAGATTTCTACACCCTAGAATTTTGGCTTCAGAAACAGTTCGTAGAAATCCGGTAGCATGGTGATGGGGAACGTGTGTTCGTTACTGTCCGCTTCGACGAGCGCCCAGCTGTGGACTCCCTCGGCGCTTTGATGACACGCCTTGCTTGAGAGTCTACTCTGGGGGAAAGCCAGTTAGTCACAACATGGACCTGATATGAAAACCACACTAAAAACCCGTTGGCCATCGCAGACAGAGGGACGGTTCAGTGAAGACAAAGCAGACAGTTACGTGGGTGTCACAGTTGAGCGTGGTCTTCCTAGGTGATTCTCTCTTGAAATGCTTGTCTTCACTGCAGAGTCTAAGGCAGATTTTTTTCATGTCCCCTCGGGATGGAGGGAGGCGTCAGGCCTGGAGAGGTGGCTCTGGAATATTCTGCTCCGTGGGCGCCAGAACCCATTCGCTCCAGCGGGGGGCCGCCTGCTGAGACTCAGTGTCTACACTGTTCTGAGTCAGCCTGTCCTTCACTTCACGGGGAGCTTCTGCTCCAGCAGGAACAATGGGGGCTGTGGGGAGGCGCAGGTGTTTCATAACCTTCATCAGAAGGGGCGTGAGAGTGCGTGTGAGGTGGGGGAGGGGGTGACAGGGATAAAAAAAAAATCTCTGGTCCACTTGTGACATTCTCCAGCCGGGACAGTTGTCTGTAAGGGACAGCTTCCTTCCAGCGCACTGCACTCCGCCGAGCAGTGGACAGCTGCGGGATTTGCAGCAAGCAGCAGACATCTCAGAAATAGCAAAGTCCTATCCCTTGGTTAGAAGAACAGGGAGACAGCAGTTTCACACCCGCCTTCTCAACTAAGGGGGTCGAGAATAACTTAGCACATTTATAGTTTCCCTTTACAATTTTAAGGCTCATTTTGGAAATTGTGTATCACTACATATGTACATGGTCTGCCACACGAGGTGACTGTAAGGCAGAGTCCCATTTCCTCTAAAATTCCTATGACAAGAACCCGAACGCACAAGTCAAACACGGACGTGCCCTTCCCTATGCTCGCTGTAGTCAAAACCTCCAAGTGAAGGCCACCAGAAGAAGATGATCGCGGAGGCGTGTGGTTTCCTCTGAGTTCTGCTCCTCCCTTTAGACTTTGATGGTGGAATACAGTTCATCTATCTGTGACCTAAAGTAGTTCCGAAGTTCTGGCCTCTTAGCCTTCATTGTCGGGGTCAAAAGGCCGTTTTCAATGGAGAATAGTTCAGGGTGCAGAGCAATGCCCTTGACCTGCGGATAAACGAGGCTATTACAGGAGGAAAGGGGACAGACGAAACCGAGTCTGAAAAGCACTTCAGCCCCCCACACCCACAGATGAGGGGATAGAGACCCTTATGCTGGGTCCAAACCACCTCTCACCTCTGGCCAGCTGTGCTCTCGGCAAGGGTGGTGGCCTACTCCTAGGACAGAAGTCAGGACTGTACCCTGACCTCCAGGAAAGAGAATTCATGCCCTTGGTTAAGGGAACCCCTCCCCCTGCCAAACTATTCCATTAGCCATTCCTCATGGACTTCTTTAGGTCGCCTCACCCTCTTCTGTGACCTATTCATAAAAAGTCTTCAACAAGTCAAACACCTGTTTTACAAGAACTCCTGCACTTTCATGAAAGTCTTACCTGTTCGAATGGTTTCAGGCCAGCCTCCTTCCCAAGCTTCACCATGTCTTCCAGGATAGCCTTTTTGACATCCTAACAAGGTAAGAGAAAGAAGACGCTTCCTGAGTTGGAGGTCCCTGTGCTTTGCACTCAACCCGACGTGCAGACTGTGGGCTTCGGAGCCTTACCTTGCTTCGGCACAGCTCTTCGAAGGACCCTTCCACTCCTCTCTTCCGGGCCCAGCGAGCTAACGTCTCAACGTCGGGGACCACAATCGCTATGAGAAACGCCTTTAACACAGAGAAGTGAGTCACTACCTGGCCTGATGCACGTGTTCTAGAACAGTGGTCCCTGAGACCCCTGGCAGGAACTGACAAGCGCTACAGATCCTCTCTTCAGAACATACCACCAGCACCGGGAGTCCACTGACCAGGGTCACAACTCCTGGCTCTAAAATATACACAGCATCAGGAATTTTATAATAGACGGTTTAAAAGAACCACCGGCAAGCAAAATCTAACAAACCCTAATTTTTATTTACTTTTGTGTATATTTAAAAAAACAAAAAACGGTCAAGCAAAAAGGTGGTAGATAGCAGAGAAATAAATAAACAAATAAAAATCAAAGGCATAGTAAGATTCTAGGTAAAAAAAAAAAACTAGGCACACTCTCTTATAACAAAACATTCCTCTAACGTTACTTAAAAACCTTGAGGTTTATAAAATGATTAACCTTCAGGAAACTAGGTCCCCTTCTCTCCCTTGTCACCATCTGTCCAACATTTTGGCAAAGAGACTTTCACTACAATACTGACCTTGGTTTTCAAGTATATGTTGCCTCAAAACCACCATTCACGCAAAGATGACTCGGGGCATATGATAAATAAGTTGGGTTTAATATATTTGCATATTCTAAACTTTCTTATAATCCATATGTCAACATTTCCCCTCATAATTAAATTGGAAGCATATTTTTACCCACTCCCTAGTATCTTTTATCCAACCTCCCTTGGCACATCAGATCACTCTGAGTAAAATAAAAATGTAGAAACTAAAGAGAAAAACTTTTCTGAACAAGCAACTCCCTAAAGCAATAACCAACAAAGCGCCTGAAACATTCCAGCATGTGAGACGGGAAAGCCCATCCGTTCACACGCATCACACTTGCCCCTGGAAACCAGGCCCTCGCCACGCCCGTTCATCAGCGCTCACAGCTCAGAAAGCACCTACCTGCAAGCTCTCTCCGTGGACAAACACCTGAGCAATAGGTTCACTCCGCAGGTAGACGTTTTCGATCTTTTCAGGTGCTATGTATTCTCCTTGTGCCAGTTTAAATATATGCTTTTTCCTGTCGATAATCTTCAAGGCACCATTCTGTTCACCAGAGAGAAGGGGCTGTGAGTGGGCCAGGCTGGTTTCTACCCAGGACCAATCACACACAACACAGGGCATTTTATGTGCACCATCATTTCATCCTAATCATGCCTGGCAGGGTCAGTTAACATCCCTTTTTACAGAGAGGGAAACTGAGGCTCAGAGTGATTAAGTAGCTTGCCCAAGGCCACTGAACCAAGTATGGAGACAGAGAAGGGATCAGAGCTCACCCTCATTCCCTTTCCCGCCTGTCAGCCAACTGGCAGCGCCCTGCTCACAGCCTTCCGCGTGCCAGCTCCATGCAGCCTCACATCTGAACAGGGGACACACATCTACCTCTCCCACTGAGTTGAGTTCTTTGAGAGCAGAGACACAGACTGACCCTCCCACAGTGCTGCGCACAGATTAAGGGCTCAGTAAATGCTTCCTACCCAAAGGCAGTTCCAGAGTCTTTATCACTGTTTCAGGGTGGGGATGGGGTGCTCCTGGCCCTTTGGGAAGAGATGGTCAACTGCCCACATAATAACTGCAGGGACACTGGAATCTCTGGACCAGACCAGCCAAATGCCAGCAGTGCCCACCCGACTGTGAAGCCATCCCCACCCTGGGGCCACTGTCGTGCTTCTGAAAGTCAGCCATCTGTTGGAAACGTCCTCGGCTCTCATTCCACATCCGTCCCCTCCACTTTCAGCAGGAGCAGACGGAGTGCAGAGGCTACAGGCTGTGTTCACTAGGGCCAGAGCCAGGACGAGAAGGGATACTTAACCCCTCCTGGACCTGGGAAGAGGAACTTAACTTATTTCTAAACAGCTGGGTATTCTGAAATCGGAATTAATTAGGGAGGCATTTTTCAAATCAATAAAAACTTCACAGTATTCGGCACCTTGTATGTATAAGAAACAACACACAATAAACACTGCATTAGCCATTCTAGTGCTTGCAGTTAAACACAGTAACGACTGTAAACAGCAGTGATTGCTACCGCAGCAGCAAAACTGGCCCTATCTCTGGGTAGCACTTCTGCAGAGCCTCCTGCTCCTCGGATGGCTTCTGGACTTTCTCTACAGTAAATGGTTCTGAGACTAAATTGAAAGAAGGTGGTCTAATCTGTGAAACACCTGTCGTATTTTAACCAGACGAATAACCTAAGAAACCCACCTATTCAGATTCCTGCCCCCTGTTCCTGGCAGTCTACACAACGGCCCCCACCCCTGTTCAACTAAGGCTTCAACCTCAAGGCACAGCACAGACAGGTAAAAAGCCACAGGCTCTCCGTTTTCAAACAGGAAGCAGCAGCCAGAATTGACGGCAAACATCAAAACAAAACATCTGAAACAGTTTCCAGGAAAATCCTACATAGGAGTGTCCACACCACACCACCCAGCAAGGACAAAGGGAAAGCGCAGAGGCAGAGCGCCGCTCATGGCAGGTGTACAGCAAATGGGAGACTTTCTTCCCCCCAGAGCGATGAAAGCGTCTGTGAGCAGGGAGGGGACCACTTACTGGTAACCACTTCCCAATGTCCCCTGTGTGTAGCCAGCCATCTCTGTCCAGAGCTTCCGCTGTTTTCGCCGGGTCCTTCAAGTAGCCTTGGAATACATTTGGCCCTTTCACACACACCTGAAGGAAGGAGATCGGGCTCAGGGTTGGGGTGGGAACTGGAGGAGGGGTCCAGCACGCGCGTCAGTTATAAGACGAGCAGGCACCGGGGAAACGCACAGCATGAGCACAGCTGACACTGCTGGGCGGTGTGTTTGAAAGCTGTTCAGAGGGGAGATGCTAAGAGTTTATCACAAGGAAAAAACATCTTTAATTCTGGTACCTATAGGAGGTGATGGATAGTAACTAACTTACTGTGGTCATCACTGCGCAGCACAGGTAGGTCACAACGCTGTATACCTTAAACTTATCCCGTGCTGTGTCAATCGTACCTCAGTAAAACTGGGGGGGAAGATGATCTGTCAGCAGCATTCACTGGGGCTTCTCCAGAGAAAACTGGTGTGTGTGTGTGTGTGTGTGTGTGTGTGTGTGTGTGTCCCAACCTTGGGCTTCTCCAGAGAAAACTGGTGTGTGTGTGTGTGTGTGTCCCAACCTTCAGCAGGAAGCCCTGGATTCCAGGGTCTAGAGGGAGCTCTCTGAGCCCTACCGGGACCCTAGTAGGACCTCCACACCTGTTTCCCTGTCTTCCTGACTCATATGCAGTCAAGCTGCAGGGCCAATGCTGCTCTGGGCTCCTGGAAAGTCCTGAGAGGGTGAAATTCCTCTGAAGTCTTCAGCTTTCCTCCTGCTAGCCTGTGGCAGTGCACTAACAGGTAGGTGCCCAGAGCAATCAGCAAACAGGAGCTGTGCCCAGGACTCAGGCCTCTGGAGCCTCTGCCGGCTCCTGGGGCCCCAGTCCCTACCCTGCCTGGCCGAAGGAGGCAGGTGTTAGTGGCCCTCCCACCCACCCCTGGGGAGAGACATGTAAATGTACTTTCAAAAAGCAGCCAGTCTGATTCCAGGACTACCAATAAAATCAAGCTCAATAGCTCAGAGTCCTTGGGTGGCTCTGTGCTGGGAAGGGCACTCCAGTTGTCCTGGCCACTTTGGAGGAAACAGCAAGGACACGATGGTGAACAAAGGATGGAACCTCACTCACCTCACCCTCGCCCTTGGCAGCCAGGTAGTTCATTTCTTCCACATCAACGAGTTTTATCCAATTGCAAGGCATTGGGGCACCAACGTGGCCTGTGTGTGAAGTAAAAGAATGGTTATTCCTGATGGGATTGTACTATCCTTAGGCCAAATTATTTTTATAACAAGAACAGCTGGTATAAACTTCTGGTTTCTGCAATTAGAGCTGGTCTCCCCCATGCAAGTTAATTTAGAGAGTTTACTCCTAGAAGAGAGACCAAAATATTTAAAAGTCTCCCAGGGACCTTTCCCAAGTTTGATGCTCTGAACTGTTTTTCAAAGTAAAAACAATTTGGCTGCTGATTTTCAGGGTTCCCATGAACACCTGGAAGCAAACTTTCCACAAACGCTTCCCTGGCCCCTCTGGTTTGATGGCCCCTGCCGGTCACTTGCCACCTCTCCCTGATGGAGTCTTCTGAGTGCCCCTATTCTGTGTGCGAAGACTTCTCAATGTCCCTCTTCTCTGCAGGAAGAGAACACAGGCAGCTTGGCCAATCTGGGTTATTCTCTCACACATCTCATGGTTCTGAACACCATGGCCTTCGTTTCCTTTGTGGATGGCCACATTTTAAGTTTAAATTTATTAAGATGGGTCGATGCTTCTTTTTATGCGTAACTTAACTGTCTTGCCAAAGGCTCTTAGGATTGGGTTCTTTTCCCAAAGCAAAAATACCAGAAATTAGATGTGTTGCAAAAGCATCGCAAATAATTCTTCCTATGTTTAAATAATTTCAGCTTAAAGAGATCCCTATTCCAAAGTGTTTAGCTGGTAAGGAGCCAGGAATTAAAAATTAAACACACGGAAAAGGTTCAGAGACTGTTAGTGCCCATCCCAGCAGAATTATGCTGGTAGATCACGCTGGATACTCGAGCCTGAGCCAGTACGTAATGCTCATGTTTAGAGCACACCATTCAGACCAGGGCACTGGCTCATTGCAGTGCAGAATGCAGCATGGTGCAGGGGGAGGCCCGTAGGTTTGCAGTCAGGCCTGGGCTGGAACCCTGGCTCCAAAGCATGATGCTGTGTCAATTCTTGTACATTACTTACATGCTTTTTAATCCACAGCCCATCGTTTCCTCTCAGAGCAACAGGATTTATCTCACAGGGACGTTGTCGGGATGAAATGCATGCAATGTACATCTCAGGCCCCTAACAAAGAATCTCACCCCTGACAGG
The DNA here is from genome assembly GCF_964146895.1 of Miniopterus schreibersii. Classification (NCBI taxonomy): domain Eukaryota; kingdom Metazoa; phylum Chordata; class Mammalia; order Chiroptera; family Miniopteridae; genus Miniopterus; species Miniopterus schreibersii. Next base: position 7,668,981 of record NC_138102.1, read on the forward strand.
TGCTCAACTCATTATTTTTGTGTTTGTCTCCACTATGTCCTTTTAGCAAAAAGGGCTGGAGTTTATTTCTCTCTGTGGTCTCAGCATCCAGTACAGCACACAGTGTAAAGTTAATTAAAATTCACCAGCAAAACCTTAGACCCCCATCAATGACTGGAAAGCTCCGGTGGGCCAAACACTCTGAGCCTGGTCCAAAGGCATCACCTCTGGCAATGGTCACCTCAGGATCTGGGTGAAGCTCTCCTGCCACCCAGCCTCTGGCTCCCTGATTTACAAGACTGTGTACCCCAGGCGTAAGCATCTGGACGCAGCCCTTGTGTTAGTCAGTGAATGAACCAATGAATGATGCACTTGATTCCCATCTGAATAGTGGGATGTCAGCGAGGACTGTGCCACCAATCTGCCGTACCTGCTGTCCAGTCGCCAGGTATGGTCAGGGAGCAGCCGGCCGTGCACTCGGTCTGTCCATAGCCTTCATAGAACTGGGTCACCAGGAGATGAAACGTTATTAAACAGGGGACACCTTTGCTGGAAGTGTACAGTAATTAAGTTCCCTTAACTCCTGAGTAATAGCCAACTGGGGTGCAACCGCTTTTCATATTTTCTGTTTGGTAAATTAATTCAATAGTACAACACGCTTTATAGCACCCAATCGTCTTCACCCTCACACCAAACCCAGACTCATCCATGTCCACTTTCTACTCAGCATCCTGCGGACAGGTGAGAGAGGACATGACATGGAGGACGGTCCCAGTGTACGCAAGCCGCCCAGGAAGGCACTCGTTCTGCCAGCTCAGGCTACGAACCCACGCGTACTGTGTGTCAGCCGGTCTCTGCTATCTCCCGCCCCCTTGAAGACAGGTTTTCTGCACAGGGTGCAGTTCAGCTGTCACTTACTACCCATCCCACACCCCCATGCCTGACTCCTTGGAGAACACGACACAGTGGTGGACACAAACACACCTTTCCCTGCCTGGGGTCAGATTTATCTACCTCTTTCTCTAAGCAACCTAGGAATAACACGATCTCCTAAATAAAGGGGTGAGTGAGAGTGACTGTGGAAAGGAGACCCCTGGCCAGGATGAGTCTCAGACCACAGGCTGCGTGGAGCCACTCACCTGACAGCCGAGTGCAGCGCGCAGGAACGTCAGGACGGTGGCGGACACAGGCGCGGCTCCCGTGACCATCAGCCTGACCTTCCCTCCCAGGCTCGACTTGGAAGACAGGAGGGGGGAAGGAGGGTTAAACAGCTGGAGGTCGGTGGTCTCCTCAAGGGCATCCCCTTGGTGCCTGGCTCCCCAGGCCCCAGCTCCTCTGCAGGCCGCACAGAACTCGCCGATGCCCGAGGACTCATGTGTTCCTGAGAAACACCTGGGTGGCGCCTGTTTCCACCTGACACTACCATCTGCTCTTAACTGGTATGGAAATAAGCCAACACCCCCACATGCTGGTATCTTAAGGATTTGTGGCAACTACCACACTCTGGGTATTTTTTTAGACATAAGATTCCTCTTTATCACTCATGCCTAAAAAGTTACCTCAAGAGTGACATTCTTGTTCCAGAAAAGTAAAGCCAAGTGGAGAATTCTGAGAAAGGCTCCAACGTCCTGATTCCTTTTCCGCCCTCAACAGCTACAATGTTACTGCTTTATCCTGGACCCTGAGGCTTACGTAATGGCTTGTCCTGATTTCTTAGAATCATGCCAGCATTAATAAAAACATGGCATTCTCTCTCTTGCCTTCATACCTCCCCCCATAGAAAATCTGAAACCCAAGTTAGCTTCCGTTACAAACAACAGTGTGAGTCTATTTGTCACCTGTATTTTGTGGAAGATCAGCTTATCCCACAGGCTGTTGTTTCTGATGATGCCACTGCGAAGCTCTGCTTCTTTCCTCTTGGAGGCGAAGTCTAGTAGCCACCGCTTCACTGTGGTGTTCGCCTGCCCAAAAATCTAATGGGTTGGGAAATAAGAAGGTTCCACAATTACTAGGGTGGCTGAAATGAAACTGTCTGATACTAACAAATGCGGTGAAGACGTGAGGAAACTGCAGCCCTCACGCCCTGCTGGTGGGAACACAATGTGGGAGAGCTTTAGAAAAGAGAACCGGCAGTTCCTCAAACAGGTAAACTCAGTCATATGACCCAGCAATTCCGCTCCTACATATCTACCTGAAAGAAATGAACACACATATTCACACGGAAACCTGTACATGAACATTCATGGTGGTATTTTTGTAATGGCCAAAAAGCTGAAACAACTCAAATGCCCATCAATGGACAAATGGATGAATGAAACGTGTTATATCCATATAGAGGAATATTATTTGGCTATTAAAAGGAATGAAGTACAGATATATCCTACGACACATTAAGTGAAAGAAGTCAGTCACAAAAGAACACATATCGCATAATTCCATTCGCATCGAAGTCCAGAAGAGGCAAATCTATAGATTCAAAAATAGATTATTTTTTGCTTAGGGGTGAAGGCGGGTAGTAGAGTGGAGTATGAGAGCTAAAGGGTAGGAAAAGAGGTTCTTTTTGAGGTGATAAAAATGTTCTAAAATGGACTGTGGGGATGGTTGTAGAATTCCATGAATGCAATAAAAACCTTTGCACTGAACACTTTAAATGGGTAAATTGTATGAAATGTGAATTATATTTCAATAGAGCTGTTTTTAAAAGTTTTTCTAAAAGAACCATTAAAAAATGAGTTAGTTCTCACAGATAGCAGAAGCCAGGTCTCAAAGTAAAGAGCATGACATTGCCCAGTGCAAATTCACTGTGGAGGTGCTCATGCACAGTGACTTTGCTCTGGCTGTGTGGTCCCCGCTGTGATGGTCCCACAGAGGGGCTGGCCTTCTTCATCCCTGGTTTGGCTTAGTCATTTCTCTCAAGGTGCATAGTAAGCAATTTTTTACATTTGCATGGAGCTTTCCAATTATAAAACCATTTCACAGTTATTGTTTTCATATAATGCAAACAGCAACTTTATGAGACAGTCAGCAGGGGAAGGAAGTAACAGTCCCATGTACAAATGAGAAAACAGAGGCTCAGAGAGTTAATGATAAAAATAAAATGACCTCCCACCTACACTTGCATGGTGCCTTCAGGTTTATAAGTATGTTCATGTGTTTTCTCTTATAATCCTAAAAAAACAGCTCTGAGTAAATGTATTCTGGTTTTATAGATGAGTAGACTCTAGCTCCGTGAGACTAAGAGGACTGTACAAGGTCACATAGAGGTGCCTGACCGAGATCGATTCAAACCCGAGTCTCAGACTTGAGGCCCAGTGCTCTGCCCTCTGCTCTGTGCTTGGAACTTACTCTGTCAAACATTCGGTTCAGCAGTCTCGGGACCACAGGAAAAATAGTGGGCTGGAGCACCTTGAGGTCGTCCATAAGCAGCCTGATATCTCCTTGGAAAAATCCTATTTTCGCTCCGTGACACAGCATCACACACTGAAGAGGGAAGCACATGTGAGTAACACTGTAGCAGCACCATGGGGGTTGCACACATACACACACAGACACATACACAGACACAGAGAGGCACCCACAGACAATCAGATACACACACAGACAGAGACACACACACGAATACACACAGACACACACACAGAAATACACACAGGCACACAGACACACATACAGACACACACACACACACACAGATATACACAGGCTTCAGCTGCAGCATTTCAAGGCAGTTTCCAGAAATCTTAATGTTCCTAAACGTGGGCAGCTTTTTAAAACTGTCCTTGCATTCCTCGGTCATTGTACAACATGGAAATGGGGCATTTCTCTTGATCATCCTAAAGATGAGAACTGAGCCAGAAGCCAGGTATATTGCTTCTGGTGAGGACCAGAGAGATCCTGCTATTTCAGCTTCATGATAAATAATCTGTTGACTGAATGACGTGGTATTATATAATCCAAATATTTTTAGTCTTCCAGAAACTTTAGGCCTAATTTATTCTCAAAACAAAAACTTAGCTACTTATCTACAGTCCAACCTTATCAAAGTCTCATTTTCTTTTATTTGAATCTAACTAAAAATTTCTGAAAAGTCACTGAGTATGCTGCAGCTGAGACATCTAGCACCAGGACATCTAGCACCAGGACATCTAGCACCAGCATGACTTGTCATTCAGCTATAATCTGCTGCATGAGTATTTCTATGGCGCATGCAAACTGTACTGCAAGCCACATGCACTTGGCAGGTAGTCGGCTGCCTTCAAATTTTAAAAAGAAAGATTCGAAATATGATGCAAAGGCCCCGGACGGGTGGCTCAATTGGCCGGAGGGTCATCCCAGACACCAAAAGGTTGTGGGTTCAATCCCCGGTCGGGGCACGTAGGGGAGGCAACCGACTGATGTTTCTCTCTCTCTCCCCCTTCCTCTCTAAAACATCAATAAACACATTCTCAGGTGAGAATTAATTAAAAAAAGAAAAAGATGATGCAACAGAAGTACAAATGGTCTCAAGACTGAATGCAAAAACCACTAGGCAGGCACTCCAGGGTTCACTGCTCAAAAATGAAAGCTCAGAGGCTTCGTTCAGTGTGGCCTGTCGCCAGGCACACTTCTAAAACCGCCTTCAGGTACAAACGGTCCCTTACGAACTCATCTGACATCACTGACAAGCTCACGAGCTCTCCTGCGGTGTGCAGGAGGCAGAAGAAACGAACAGAAGGCGGGAGCTAAGGATGCTCGGTCCTTAAGGGATGAGTGAGTAACGCCCTCAGGGCAGCAGGCAATCAAATGGGGGACCCGTAGGTAATCACCTCTTTGTTGCCAACACCTAGCACAGCGCGTGGCACCTGATAATAAATGCTTGTGAACGAATGAACGGTGCTCATCTTTCCTATAGATACACAATCCAGAGCTGTCCGAAAAGGAAAGGGGCGGCTCTGGGCCGGTTTTTAAGCTAGTCCCCCGGCTATGTACAGGGAGCCCAGGCAGAGGTCAGCTCAAGATCCTGCTGCTTTTCCAAGGTCACTTAGAATTTTGGTGAAAAAGTCTCAAGCCAACTTGTGTACTCATGAACAAGCACAACCAAAAACAGAAGCGTCTCACAGGGCAGGAGCCTTCACAGAGTGGCGTTCATAGAAATTCTACTTCCACAGTTAGTCTTTCTGCAGCCACGGCCATATTCTCATCCTTTAAAAGTCAGAGCTTCTAATTTTAAATGAATGATTAACGTTCAAGTATCCAGACCCAGAAAAAGAATTACACTCTTTTAAATAATTAGCACCACGTCTAAAATGCGGCTCGGCAAAGAACTAAGTATGGGATGGGGGTGTGAGGTCACACTTACCAGCATGAGCTGCTCATACATGTGTGTAAGTGGTAAAAATGAAATGTGTGTGTCACTGGCCTTCAGGGTTAGTGCCTTCTGTAAAACACAACAACTTAGAACACAAACAGACAAGCAAGGAAAATAAACTCAGTGCCTTACCTCAACAACTCTTTCAAACATATGGGCAAGAGGCAAGAAAGAGATGAGAGTATCATCTGGGGAGGGACTGACAATGTTCTGTAAGCAAAGACACCAGCAAGGTGGAGAGACGTTAAGATTCCAGTGATTTCCCGCGTCACTGTAGAGCACACGACACCTCAACACTAAGGAGAAAGGCTTCTGCTTACGACCTGTGCTTACTTCTCACCAAGGAATGAAATGAAAAGCAACACTTCAATTACTCAGAGAGAGTGGAGGTCACTTCTAATGAGAGTGGATCCACTCAGGACATTAGCCAAAATAAGAAAAATGTTGCCCAGATTGGGATGTTAAGGGATCGTGTGCTCTAACCATTTAGTATTTCAAGATTACAGTACCCCAGTACCCAGCAAGCTCAAGTCCACCTAAGAGTAAGAAACATAAGACCCAGTCCAACACAGACAGCATGTTATATCGTGGAAATATGAGACCCAGTCCAACATAAGACAGCATATTATGCTGTAAAGGGAAAGGGGGAAAGAAAATAAGAGAAACTGGATTTCCAAGCTCCTTTTATCTATAGTATAAGTGCATCTGGAGTATTTTAGTTTGATCAGCAGCTTTACCGTAAAGCCCTCCTTTACCCATGAAATATACCCATAAAACACACCCATTTGTTTAATGCAAGTTCTGGTCTGGCACCAGGGATTGATTTCCTATGCAGCGCTGATCCCAATAGGTCTGTGTCTGGATTGAGTCTGGACATCTGGTTTCCATGTCATGGCTCTGCGTGGCCAGCACAGCGGGGATTTACATGGAGTGCTCGTGTCATTAACATGAATTCTGGCTGAAACAGGGGCTGCCAACAGCAGCTGCTTCACACCAGCAGATAAATGAAGTTGCCAAGGGGGCGGTGCACCCCACTTCTGAGCCCTGCCCTTCCCCTCCCAAAGCTGGGCCGGCCTTCATAATAAGGTGATAATGGGTGACAGCACCAGTCCTGAGCAAGCACAGGAGTCCCAGAGCATGTGACGTAGCCTGAACATGCCACAGTCTGAGATTAATTTTATTCAAGAATGACCTGCACGTCAATTTCTGTGGGAAATTGCTATATAATGAGAAATGAGACTCAATCACATTCATAGTCTTCAGTTTTCTAATTGAGTGCAACATATCATACGCATTAGTCTGATTAGAAGTTTTACAAAGTTGAGAATGCACCTGGTAATACAGTATTTTTAAACCAAGTTCTGTAATCATTTGCCTCAATGAGCCACTAATGCATTTGAAGTTTTCTCTGAAGGCCCATGAGAAAATTAAAATTCAGTCTGGTAAGGTACTAAATGTTGACTTCTGCTTAGAAAGTACATACCAGGAAAGGTATGTGGGACTCAGCAGGTGTGAGTATAAGTGAAAGATGGACCTTCTGCACCACCAGAGAGGCCCATTCTCCAAAAGCAATAAGCACAGGCTCCTGCCACAAAAGAAACCCTCCCAGAGACCAAGAGACCAAATTACGTAAAATGTGCAAAGGGTATGAGAGAGGGGCTTCGTATTGTCCAATAGCAACTTTCTAAAAGGCAAGTTTGAAATGTACCCTTGGTGTGAGGGACTGCATTGTCATTGTCCCCCCTGCCCCCCAGCCCACCTGCCAAATTCATATGCTGAAGCCCTAACCCAATGTGACCATATTGGGAGATAGGGTCTTTGGGAGGTAATTAAGGTTAAATAAGGTCACAAGGGTGGGACCCTGATCCAAAATGACCAATGACCGGTGTTTTGTAAGAAGAGGAGACCTCTTCTCATCCAGAGACCTCTCTCATCCTCCTTGTGCACAGGAGGGAAGATCAGGGGAGGCTGAGCGAGAAGGTGGCTGTCTACAAGCCAGAAAGAGAGTCCTCACCAGAAACCGAATTTGCTGACACCTTGATCATGGGCCTCTAGCCTCCAGAACTCTGCTGTTTCAGCCACTTGGGCTGTGCTAATTTGTATGCAGCCACGTAGACTAAGACACTGGGGTAGCAACTGAAGTTCAAGGCCATAGTCCTTCTCATAAAATGGAAGCCAAACCAACCATAACAAATAATAATAACAAAAACCTTCAGCAGCATTTAACATTTCCTTGTCAACTTAAGTTATTTTCCCCACACTGGAACAGGAGATAGGAGCACAAGAGAGTCATTTCTTCTCTGTCCTTTCCTGGAGATGTGGATAGGGCAGTAGCCAAATAAAGTTTTACTATACAAACATTGTAATAAATTCTCTCTGGCCATTCACTTAAAGATTAAGGCAGGACTTGGAGAGTAGGCCCACCCTGGGAACTATGTGAGTAAACTGCACTACGGTTCCAGCCTCGTCTGCATTTCAGAGCATTCCAAACACAGCGTGGACCTGGCGTGGTGGGGCTGCCTTCACCCCTTTCATTCCTGAGGCCTAATGCCAACCAATGGATATGAAGAAAAATGGCAACATCCCAAAAGTTTACCTCTGTCATTTTCACAAAAGCTGAGGAGTCGCTCACTACATTTCGATGAGTGATCAACGCTCCTTTGGGGTTGCCTGAGGAACACACATGAGCAGAACAAAGTCAGAGGACAGAAAGTCCATCCAAATGTGACAGACACAAAGGAAGCCCAGAAACCCTAAATAGTTGGGGCCTCAAATGCTTCTAGTGTTAGGTACACCCAGGACAGCCAAATGTTGAGTCACACTAAATTCCTGAGCAATCAAAAATCCTTTAAGCCCAGCTGGCATGGCTCAGCGGTTGAGCATCAACTTAGGATCCAGGAGATCGCAGTTCAATTCCCGGTCAGGGCACATGCCTGGATTTTGGGCTTGATGCTCAGTAGGGGGTGTGCAGGAGGCAGCCAATTAATGTTTCTCTCATGGCTGTTTCCCTCTCCCTTCCTCTCTCTGCAATCAATAAAGACATATTTCTTAAAAAAATTAAATCCTATAAATGAAACTTAGTATCTTAAGCAATCTTTATCAATATGGGAAATTTCAGAGGGTGTGTGGCAATAAGAGAAGAAAAACCAGGAGTTTTTTTTATATTTCTGTAAATCACTGGTACAACTTGTCCCAGGATGATGGATGAAGTGTCATCACAAATAACTGATTGAGGAAATATATGACATTCTCAGGTTCTGAGAATGTCTTACGGACTGACAAGAAGATGGTGTCTGAACCACTTCCGTCTCTTCTGCCTTCAGTCCATCTGCAGTTCAAAAAAGTCATCCCAAAAAGGGGGCAGGGAGTACAGGTACCACTTAGAAGCAACTCCATTGCAAAACTTACCTGTAGTTCCACTTGTGAAGCAAATTACTGCAAGATCTTCAGGTGCTGGAGGCTATAGCACATTAAAAAAAAAAAAAGGGTGGTATAAATCAGAATAGAAAACTGTAAGCCACAAGATATCATCCACATTTCTACTCATCTCCGAGATGGTTAGATACTGGGAAGGACACAGAGGCAGGGCCTGACATAGAGTCTTACCTTGGGCTTCTTTCTGTTGGCTCTTCCCAGGTCCTAATTAGAAGAGAAAAGCATCTTAAATGGACACGTTTTCTAAATGTAAAGAATACATCACATCACTTCAAGCTGACTTTCCTGTGGAGTCAATGATGCTGCTCAAAGACAACACAAATTTCCAATTAAATAAACTATAGCAACTTCAGTGAACCCAGACCGATAAACGTACCCACTGCTCTATCAGCCTTTTCCAGGTGTCTTCTCTCGTACGCAAGGCTACATAAATGGCATTAGGACTGGCCTTTGACCAGGACTTACTCAAAAGACAGGACTCAAAGTGTTCTCTGATGGCTTTCTTTTCCCCACCCCCACTTCCTAGTCTGGCCTTTCATGAAACCCAGCTCTCAACCATCATCAAAGAACTAACTGGGTGCTCAGCACCGTCCCCAAATCAGAGCACAGCGAGATAGCGATCACCCAATTCTGCAGAACTAACACCAATCTGGACGGAAAAGTCTATCTCTGCCTGATTTAAATGCCAGCCATTTTACAGGCTCAAGTGTCTGTACTCCCCACAGGGAGAGGAGAAAGGATCTGGGACCTCCAGTTATAACACAGGCCAGGACAGAAGGCCTATGGCCACTCCTGAATGGACGGAAGGTTAAGAACAATGGATTTATTTTGGAGGGTGCAGCATTTCCCAACAGCTGCTCCCACTAGGACCAAGGGCTCACTGAGATGCTGTTCAGTTTCCTGCACGAAGGCAGTCTCCGTGGCAACTTTAGTATCTATTAATTTTAAAAATGAACTCTTTGTATTATATTCTTTTCTTATTAAAATTGAACAGTTTGAGTGAGCACATGGAGTGAGCACGCCTAGAATGAGTGAAAATTAGATGGGTGTGCTTGGCGCTCAGTAAGTTTCTGTCCAGGGTACAGTTTTCAACAGTTTTTAATCTTTACATTTTAAGTTATATACGTAACAGGTCACTGATTAAAAACAGGAATACTAACGTCCAAAATGAAGTCAACTAAGAGCTAAAGCAATAAGAATTCTCTCAATTGTTTTTCAAAATAATCTTTATCAGATTTAAATTCCTACTCATCTATTCAAAATTTTCACACTTGTTGAGATCTCTAATTCTTCAAAAATTGATATTAAATCTAATAAAGTAGTAGGATATGCAACTTAGCTTTCAATTTATTGGGAACTGTGGTAGGCAGTTAGATAGGAGCAGAGAAAGGACGATGGGCCAGGTACAGAAGGTCACCAGAGCGGAAAACCCTCCAGGTGCCCAGCAGTGGACAATTATAGGTTGGGACCTCACCCCAGGGTGACCTTTCCTCCCTTAGCATTTTGCTGGTCATTCAGTTTAGAACCCCCTGACTTTTCCTAGCCTAGAGATAACATCTAGGCCTCAGTTGTATTTCAGCTCCAGGCCCAGAAAAGCAATAAAACCAGACAAGTGATGCTTGGACCAGCTGCAATGACTAATGACCCTCTCCCTGGCACCCAGCAATCAGGAGAGACCACAACCCTGAAAGGACACACCTGAAAGGCTGATGGGCATTCTACTGAGATCCTCCTCTGGCACCTCCCCTGAAATCCCCACCCTTACAAGCTTTTAGGATGGTGGACCCAGTTCTCTGTCCCCTCCCAGGATCACGCCCTCGCCTTTCCCCTCCCACTCATCTTCTTCCCCCCAGACCCTTTAACTTTACCTTTCTCTCTCCTAAGCTCCAAGGGCCCTTCTTTTGCCTCTGTAACTTGTTTCCTGAACCCATTTCTTCTACCGCTGTGATTTTTCTAAATAAATGTTCCTTTATCGTCTGAGTCTTGCCTCTGAATTCTTTCCTAGCCAGAACTCAAGTACCAAGGCTGCTGAACCCAGGTCCAGGCTGACCCCACTGGTACAATATCTGGTGTCATTCTCTCTGCTGCCAACAGAACGTTATCCAAATGAGGGCACTATTTGCCAAGAACATTTCACTGCCTAAAACCTGTCTTATGTCATCATTTTAGAAAAAAGTACAGTAATCATAAAAATAAACAAGTTGCCATCTTTAGGTTCCAAATGCCAAAGAAAGAACCATACATATAAGAAACATTGAATTCTAGTTAATGATTAGCACGCTGCAGTACTCAAGGATAATAAAATCTACAACCTACTGAAAATGTATTAAATTAAAGATAGGCTAATGAATGAATAGAGGGATAGAGTGAGGGACTAATATGTGATTAAGCAAATACATTAAAATGTTAATTGTAGACTCTTGGTGGGTACATAACCATCTACAGTACTATTCTTTCAACTTGTTTTCATGTTTTAAAGTTTTTATAGTAAAATATTGGGAAAAATGCAAAAATTCCAAATACCAATATTTCCATTTTTGATCCCCATAAATATATAGTAATATAAAACAGATCCCAAGATTAACCACAAAGCTAACTTTAAATAAGTTTGCATGGTGACAGATGATTACTTCAGTTAGTGGGGTGACCACATGGTAAGGTGTAAAAATGTCGAATCACTATATTTTACACCTGAAACTAATATGATATAATGCTGAATACAAACTATACTTAACTTTAAAAAAGATAAGGCAACAGTGAAATCAACAGAGATGTGAAGCGTCAACTAGAGATATATGTAATAACTTTTACAATAAACATAAGCTTTTACAAGGCCAAAAACCCCATTTCTTAAAACCTTAATCTTTTGCTTATAAAATGTTTAAAAACAAAATATGAATCACTACACAGGTAAGTATAAAGCAACGTCTTTTATAAATAAAAAATTTAATGTAAACTTTATCTTATAATCTCATTCACTCATCTAAATTTTTTAATCTTAAAATTATTTATCATGCAGTAGTCAAAAAAGAAAAAAAATTCTGTGTGCATGTGTGTGTTGGGGGGTGGTTAGGAAGAAGGAGGAAAGATGGGGAACGAGAGATGACATTGTGAAAGGGGATTACAAGTAAAAAAGCCCGAAAACGTAAAACCCAGTTTAACAATACAGCACATCCATTAGCTCTTATGGACTCATGCTCTATGCAGCTGTGTGTGTGAGTGTATGTGTGAAAGTGTGTGTGTGTCTGTGAGTGTGCATATGTATATGTCTGTGAGGAAGGCAAAAGGCTCTGTTACAACAAATGTCAGTTTCCCTATTTATAGCCTCAAATGCTTTATAGGAAACTATAAATAAATTTTAAACCCTATTTATAACAGGTCCAGGAAAACACATAAGGTTTGCAGAAAGGGAACTGCTGACTCTACTCAGCCTATTACTTGCTATGTTGTGTACATGCAAGGTTCTCTTCCTGCCAGCTCCTTGGGACTAAACCCTAATCCAGAGCCAAGGGGGAAAATCAGCTTCTTACGTGAGCTGATGCCCAACAGTCAATTTCAATATGAGCCACATTCATTTTCCTACAATGTTTACCTTTAAGGTTGTGATGAAGGTGAATCTGAAGAAATTTTACATGAAAATAAACCAAATCAAACATCCCTGCTGGAAAGTTCACCAGGCCTCCACAAAAGCAATTTGGGGAAAAAGGCTAAGGAGGCAGATGTCCATACCTGGCTCCGTTTTAGACACAAATCAGTAAGTAAGCGGCATTAAAGCCTAGATCTCTGCCTGAATCTGAAGTTCATGTTTCCAGCATTTGTTGGCATGGCTGTCAGGGCTCCAGAATAAATAGGTGTGCAGTGCAACTCGCTTTAGGAGAGGACTGTCTGGAAGGTGAGATGCATTAACTCTGGGCATGCACGTGGAACTCTTTGCATATGAGACAGGAGTTTCTGCTCTGTGTCTTCCATGGGTTGGGAGACAGCCAGGGAGGGATGAGACACGGTAGTCACACTGGATACCATATTCTGAGCCAGATAACCTCAGGGAAACCCCCTCAGAAGCGGGCAGGGTGGAAGGACTCACCTCCATGGCCTTCATGCTGAGGATTTCCACCCCACATTTCTTGCCTCGTTCCACCAGATCGCTGCCATAGGAGTCCATGAGAACTACCATTTTAAGGACTGGTGTCAACTTATTTTCTACACCATCTAATAGCAAGTTGGCCTTCTCTGGCTTGTCAACAAAAACCAGGGAGAGTTCAGCTGGAAATGAAGAGATACAGTGAGCAAGATGCTCTGGAATATTGAGAGCTTGACTGTATAAATTTTTAAATTTTAAGGTTATTTTAAGTACCACATTTTTAAAATAGAAAGGTAGATGTACATTTAAATATAAAATCCCTATCAAATCAAATATAAGCAAATGCAAATCACTGAATCTAACCAACAGTGAGGCCACTGTCCCCCAAAGGCCATGGACGTACCTTTGTTGACTATGTAAGTGATTGCTTCGGCTCCAAGGGTGTCGTAGAGGGGAACGATCACCATCGAGTAAGCGAAGCATCCCTGTTCAATGATCACCCACTAGACACACAGTAAGAAAGGGTCAAGGAGAGAGAGCGACATGTCATCAGGGAACCACTCCCTGGGGACCAACACTAGATTTAAAGTGGAAACACTTGATGTAGCCAAATTACCCTCTGCACATCTACTACTACACACCAGGCACTGTGAGGGATTCTTAAGGACAAAATACCAGCCCCTTCTTAAAAGGAAGTGCGACCTACCAGAAGAACCGAGGCAACTGTGAAGATAGTCAACAATACAAGTTAGTGACTGATCCACAGACCTGATGGCCACCTTTGGGGGGAGGTGAATGAGCTGCCCCTTACAAGAGCGCACAATTTGGAAAGATAAAGGCAAGGAGACCTCAAGAGTGGGGACTGCGCTGGCCGGTGTGGCTCAGTGGCTGAGTGTTGATCCATGAACCAGGAGGTTGTGGTTCGATCCCAGGTCAGGGCACATGCCCAGGTTGCGGTCTCGATTCCCAGGAGTTAGGCCCAACCTCCCTGAGCAGGCACAGGGGTACATGTGGTCCTCTCTTCCCTGCCACTTCTCCTGCGACTCCAAGCTCTCCCCCCCATACATATGCTGCTTGGTGAGAACATTTCTTTGGCTTCCCCACCCTCACTTCTGTCAAGATTCTACTCAACTGCCATCTCCAAGAAGTCCTCCCTTGACTGAGTTCCCATAATCCTCTTGCTTCTGTCCACATTTAGTATGTAGAGAGAAAGCATCAGTTTTGGGGGGTTATTTTGGGGGGCTCAGTACCTCAGAGAGAAGATCCAAGTCACTGTTGTACTTTGGTGACTTGCACAGTGCCTGGCACATAGTAGGTGCTCAATAAACACTTGTTGAACTAACTCATAAATAGAGGAAGGAAACTACTCCTTAAAGTAAGGAATATGTGTCCTAATTGTAGATTCCTTAGAAAATTTCCCTAAAACAAAACTTTTGGGTATGTTCATTTGAACAGGTTTCACTTCTAACGAAAGAAATTAAATTCCATGAGCCTGGAAACGGCCCAGCTGTGGAAAATGCTGTTTTTCTCCTTAGCAGGAGGTAAAACACTAAGACACCGTTCTAATTTATAAAATAGTCAGCAGCACATGGACTGAGTGAACACACCTTCTAGACACAAATACATCTAAGAATCAATTCTATTTCTTCAGCCAGGTGCTTGAACTTTCCGAGCCAGCTCTGCCCCTGATTTGCTCACTGACCCCATGAGCAATGCCCCCAAAGAGCTTCTCACTTCAATTTACTCTCATATATGGGTTTACAGAAGCACCATGCCTAGGCCTAGGTAGCAAAGTAACAGACTGTGAGACTAAATTAAGGCTGGGCCAGATTGAGGACTTTCCCTGTTGTCAGTGGCATTTTAAACTTTGTAAACTAATCAATGGGAAAAATGAAACCTTTCAGAAAGAAAATATGAGTTTGCTACTGACAAAACTGCATCCCAGTGTCTCTGTAAGCCATTAACACTTTTTTTCTAAACACAGAAGACTCCTTTGTTAGTTATCTGTTGTAAGGATTTTGTTTGGGCATCTGGTTTAAAAAAACAAAACCAATAATTTTTAAAAAGTTATTTCCCCCCCCCCACCTAAAGGCTAAGCAGGCCCTGGTTTGGGTTTTACATGTGTAACTTTCTAAGGTGCAACCGAAGCCACATTCTCAGTACAAATCAAACCACAGATCTCGTCTGAGAGGTGGGTATGAGCCTGAGTGGCCCTTCCCTCTGAGAAGGCTCAAAGCTACGGACACTCGGGTCTGACGGGTGTTACCTCAGGTCTGTTCTGAGCAAAGATGCCGATGAACTGGTCGGGGGAAGCCTTGAAGCCCTTCTGGAGCAGCGCCGAGCCCACACACTCCGACATTTCCTCAACCTGAAGTGGGAGCAAAACCAGGGGCAGCATCAGGCCCTACTCCAGGAACGGAGCTCACAGGTGAGTGGAAGCAGCACCGCACAGAGGAGGGGCATGGGAGCGGACGGGCGCCTTTGGGGGCACATTCTGAACAACACAGTTTTCCTCGCTGGGTGGTTAAGTACATGATGGCAAATGTCTGGGAAAATGCCACATAGTGAGTACATATTACAGTTATGAAAGCCGTACCAAACTTAGAATATGTGTAACAACTTTAAGTAAAAAAAATACAAAAACGCATACTATTATTAGAACCAAGTAAAAATAGGTAGATATATAAAAATTAGGCAGGACTATATACTTGCCCCCATCTTCTCCCCATTCCCATCCCAAATTAACTAAAAAAAGCTTTTTAAATATTAAAAATTGGGATTCTTTATTTTCAGTTGGTGGATTCTCAGGAGCGCCCTGAACTCCCACACACACACACACACACACACTGGAGGTAGAGCCACACCTAATCCTGCCTCCGAACCTGGTTGGTTCTGGCACATACGGCCATCCTGTCTCTGCCAATGGGCGTGGAGTACGAGCTGACAATGCTGAGTGACAGAGGGTAACATTAGGATGCCAATGACTGTCACACCCTGTGGGCTGTTTCACAACCACAGCTGGCACTAAGGGATGGGAGCCTTGCCTGCAGTGTTTGCAGAGCTCCCTGGGGTAACGTGCGCATTTCTACCTCTAGAAAGAGAGTCTGCACCTTCCTTCAAACAGGGCTGCTGGCCCCCAAAGGTCAGAATTACTGGGATAGTGAGAAAAAAAAAAAAGACTGAAATGTACAAATCCAAAGTTGGCGTCAAGTGAGCCCAGTTTTTACGTTCACAGTCTGACGAATAGGTACAACATGTAGATTAGCACCTTTAGAAACCCCAGTGATCTTCAATCTGCTCTGAAAAATCTAACCTGCAATGGTAGGTGTTCTCTCTTCCCGCTGACATCCAGCAGAAATAACATGGGAAAATGTACGTGATGCAACGCAGGCAATCCAGAAAGCGCTTGAGGATTCTGTGAGGCCCTGAGACCATTGTGCAATTCTGGGTGTGCAACACACACAGTCTTTACACCACACGCAAAAAGGAGGGGCCTTGAAAACTACTATTTGAACACTTACTGGTTCAGTAGGGCCAAATAAAAACAGCGAAATCCATACAGTCACCTGAACGACAGCTCATCACCCCTACAAGCAAGGTACCCCACCTCTGCCTCTCTGCGCCCGCTCCGGGGAGATACCCCAGAAAATCTTTGGCAATTCGCGGGTCCTCAGATGAGGGAAGGGAGGAAAGTGCGCGTGTTGGTCTAGGGGGACATAAAGCTTGACTCCTGAGCTGGCTTTGTGGCTCCTGATGACAATCCCTTCCCATACACACCCCGGAACACATTAACTATGAACCCCCCGTCCACACAAAGCCTGGAAGGAGGAAGCGCACGTGTGTTCTGGGTGCCCGCCCCCGGAGCAGGGAGCCACTTCCCCAACAGCTGTGCCGGGGACAAAGGCAGGGAGGCTGCCGTCCAGCTGCTCCTGCTGTATTGTAATCAAGAGCAAAATAAAAATAACAGCAGTGTCTTCCTGCTCTGCTACCTGCCCTTCACAAACCGCTACTTAAACAGCTAAGGCCATGGATGAGTTGGGGCTGCAGAGGGACAAGAGTGAGAACACCCAGATCCCAGCTTCCCCTGTACTTATGATGAACATAGATATCATCTCTGAACATCTGTGCTGATGTTGATGGCTGCCCCAGGGTTAAACGTCACAGCGGTCCCAAGCTAGTTGTGCCGCACTGAACAGTTCTACACCAGATGGCACACTCCGCACTGTGTTCTGCCACTCCGTCCTGGTTCTGGCACTAACCAGCTGTTACCGTGGGTGGCCCCATCCCTTTCTGGGACCCATCTGCCTCATCTATAAAATGAGAGGGTTACTCTACATTGAGGCTTCTCAATCTTTTTAGAACCTCTCACAGCAGAGGGGAGTAATCTTATCCCTCCACGGGTCTGGGAGGAAAGTTACCTGCTTCAAGCACATTTCTAGAATTTTATCTTCAAAATTGTATTACTGCACAATGCATCCACAATAGTTCCAAAATAAAGTGCTTAGGGCCCTGGCCAGGTAGCTCAGTTGGTTGAAGCGTCATTCTGATTCACCAAGGTTGCAGGTTCGATCTCTGGTCAGGGCACATACAAGAATCAACCAACGAGTGCATGAATCAATGGAACAACAAATTGATGTTTCTCTCTCTCTCCCTTCCTCTCTCTCCCCCCTCTTCCCCTCTTTCTAAAAATCAATCAATCAATCATCAATCAATAAAAACAAAATAAAGTCCTTTGAACTACCAGCTAAATCACTTCCCTAGTTTTCCCTAAATCTTTGTGTCGGATTTCTCCATCCAGATGCTGCACATTTATCCTAAAGCTCTGAGCTAGTCAGGCACATACATTCTCAGGGACCTTCCTGCCCAAACATTCAATGGCTCCAAGAACTGACAAACTGAACAATACAGCACTAGCCATGCACAGAACGAGCAAACTCACCTGCTTGTAGGAAAGCCATTCGTAGGGCTGGTCTGGTTTCCGAGAGCCCAAGCAAGGGCCATTATCTAAAAAGGAAACAGCAAAGAATGGGTGTAACACGCATAAACATCGCAATTTGTATTCTGCCTCATTCTACAAAGTGTCAGGTGGACTCCAATGGTCCTCAGATTAGACACAATGAGTTCAGATTGGAAATAATTTTCCCTTGGTTTGACTTTTTGCTTGTTTATTTATTTCCATTTTGTTTCTTAAATGGGGCCGGAGAAGAGGGGAATGAGAGAAGGCAAATGCAAAATTTAAGAAGTGTCAGAGTGTGTCCTGATTCCAACTGAGGTACCTAATAGGCAGGAATAAAAAAAACCCCGTATTAATTATATTAATTATTCACACTAAAGGTTAGTGCAGTAATAAATAAAACCCAAATCATTGGCATTTGGACTTATACAAGTTCCTTTCTACAGATCAATCCCAAGTGAACTTCATGCTCAGTTAGTAGTTGTTGAAGGGAAAAGGTATGTTCACCTGGGGGAAAAAAGCTGCCATGTCTAGACGATCAGAGTTGACCACACACAGGGATGCCTCCTAACTAGAAACAAGGGCTCTACCACCAGCTCTGTGTCTGCTGGGCCTGCATAGCTCCTTCTACGGGGGGGGGGGGAGGCGAGACATCTAGAGCTGGAAGTTTTGTCATCTCCCATCTGACTGAGGCATCTATATTTCTGCTTTGAGAACTAAGACATCTGGCTTCACCATTCTCGGTTTGATCGCCAGCTAAGATGTTCAGATTTGGGCTGGGGAACTGGGGGAAGGAGGAGGAAAAGCAGAGCATGGCCCCCTCTGGGGTCCTGAGAAGTGAGGTGTGCATGTGGGTTCCAGGATCAGTCATGAGGACTCAGGTTGAACAGACTGGCTCCTTCATGCGCACTTCCTGACTGACTCTAAGGCGGTCCTGACAAAAACAGAAAAGAGCTCCACGGGGGCCTTATTCTCAGACCTTCTTCAATTCACAGGGACCATACTAAAGACCAGACTGCCAGTGATCAAACAAATATGCCCTGGGGATGTAATACACAGTGTACAGCATGGTGACCACAGCTAACCAAACTGTACTGTATATTTAAAAACTGCTCAGAGAGTAGCTCTTAAAGTCTTCATCACAAGAAAGCAAACTCTGTAACTACGTGAGGTGACAGATGTTAACTAGACTTATTGCGGTGATCACTATGTTGTATACCCAAAACTAATATAACGTTATATGCCAATTTTATCTCCAAAAATACAAAAGACCGGGCCAAACATGACAAGTCCCATCAGATGTTATTTTCAGAAGGAAAATATATATACATTGGCCATAAGAAGTAATATTACTTTATTCTTCAAGAAAAGGAGTTGGCTGTCTACAGTCAGAGGTCAAATCAGACCTGCTGCCTGTTTTTGTAAACACTTTTTTTTTGGGAATGCAGCCTCATTCATTTACGTATTATCTGAGGCTGCAGTTGAATATTTGTAACAGAGACCAGATGGCCCATAAAGCCTTAAACATCTACTATCTGGCCCTTCCCTGACAAGGTTCAAGGATTCTAGCTTTAAACAGTATAGTTAAGCCCAGGCTCGCCTGGGGGACTTAAAAATATATACTATACCCAGGCCCTGCCAACAGCATTCTTGACATAATTGGACAGGGAATGGGGACTGAGCCTGAGTGTTTTTCAAAAGTTCCCCAGATGACACTGAGGTGCAGCTGGGGTAAGAACCACCGACATAGGGAACTCAATCTTTACAAACGGCTTCCCAGGCACAGCTTTAAAATACTGGGTTTAAAAACTCGGGGCTGGCTTCTCCCATCATTCAACAAACTCCAACTACCTCATCTAGATGCTGGTTTTTGCTCTCTATAGGGGGTTAATCTTATGGTAGCCTCGGAAAATTAAAGCTCAGAATAAACAGCTCCTCTGGGGGGGGGGGGGGAATAAAATAACCTGCAAAGCAGCTCCCTTCAATCTCTGTAGGCTAAAAAAACTGAACTTCCTCTAATTCAGCTCCTCTGAAACATTCATGCAAGTCCTTCATTTTCCAAGCAGAGAAAGTGACCCCCCCAAAAAAGTTACATGACTTAACATCAGGGGACGCTCAGAAGTATAATGTAAGTCACCACACGCCTACATGGATCCTATCGTCTGCTAATGATGGAAAACATGTATGTACAGCTATACACATACGTGCTTTGTGGTAGTGGTGAAGAACACACACACATGCATGCGCACACGCACACAGATGTTTTTCATGTGCCCTTATGTTAGGCTGATCTACCTTATATTTATTCTCACAGGCAAACCCTGACCCTGAAACTAACTCTGAAGAAATCCAGAAATTCAATGATCTAGAAGTAAGTTTTCTTTCCCTTTATAGTGGGGCTGAATGAATCTGCTACAGGAATACTTGGGCAAACACAGTGAACCGAGAGTCCAACTTTGCCAGTATCAAGTAAAAAAACGGCACATGTCACATGCTTGCAGTGTGTTGTGGGGGACCTGGAAGGAGATTACAATCCAGGGAGCAGTGGCAAAAATAAGAGCTAATAACCACCAAAAGATTTAAATAGCAAAGCACGGACCCCCAGGACCATTTCCAGAGAGGTACCTGGAACAAGGAAAAATAGAGAGACTAAAACAAAAAGAGGGACAGGAGGAGGCTGAGGGTGTCCTCCCCTTTATTAAGGGCAAATGAATGAAGTGCCTACTGTGTGCCAGGTTGTGTCAGTGCCAAGAGAGGAGACAGCTGCCCGGTTCAAGGAGCAGCATTAATGGGACAGAAGACCAGGTAAAGACAGGAACAGGATGCTGGGAGGGACAGGGGGAGGGGAGGGGAGGGGAGGGGAGGGGAGGGGAGGGGAGGGGAGGGGAGGGGAGGGGAGGGGAGGGGAGGGGAGGGGAGGGGAGGGGAGGGGAGGAGCAGGGGGAGGGGAGGGGAGGGGAGGGGAGGGGCAGGGGGAGGGGAGGGGAGGGGAGGGGCAGGGGGAGGGGAGGGGCAGGGGGAGGGGAGGGGCAGGGGGAGGGGAGGGGCAGGGGGAGGGGAGGGGAGGGGAGGGGAGGGGAGGGGAGGGGAGGGGAGGGGAGGGGAGGGGAGGGGAAAGGCCTCACTTGAAGGAATGGGATGAAAATGACAGACCAGGAGGTTTCCCAGTAAAGGTGAAATGCCATCTGAGTTTGCAGGGTGAGTAAGGACATAGCAAGTGCCCTGGGCCAAGGGTAGGAAAGAAGAGGCTTTGTGATGGGGGGGGGGTGGACACAGAGGTGGTCGTGGCTTCGAGGGAAGTTCCCCGAGACTGGAGCCTGGACGGGAGGCTGGAAGGGAAAGCAGGTGTGGGATATTGGGGTCTCTGCTGCCACAGGTAGAAATTACAGGTAGTCCCATTTCCAAAGTGTTGCTGATGGAACACTGCTTCCTTGGGAGGTCAGTATTTATTTCTTGAAATAGGAGTCTCCTGATCAGTAACTTTGAACAATACTGAACAGGGCCCAAAGAAGCAGGTCTCGTAAGCTAATGTACACGTAACTCTCCATAAAATACATGACATGCTGAACATACGTGTGACCGTGGAGCCCACTCTATTGCCACAGGCAACGTCTCGAGGGGCTAGTGAGCTCTGGGACTACTCTGGAGAAGTGATGGGAAGAGAGGGCAGCCTGAATAACATGAAGAAAGGCCAGGCATTCTGAATAAAATCCTCAAGCATCAGCACATAAATTCAGTACGCTGCTTACTTGACACCTGGATGCCTCTCTGGAAACCTTCATATAAGGTTCTGACATCATCGTAGAAATACTCCAAGGGCTCGTCACTGTCAAGTAGCGTGGATCTCCGAGCGCCATCACTGCCCTATAAAAAAAGACAGAGAGACAGATGAGCATGTTAGGGGAAAGCATTAAACATAAGAGCCTAACTCGCCCACCCGTGATCCCCCAGCGGCCCTGTGGAGCAGCTGCCCAGCGAGTGGAGCGTTTGTCGAATGAACTGAGGTGCAGGCTGTGGCGCAGACCACTGATTTTGCGTTTCCTCTTTGCCAACTGCACTATCATTCATTAGGAACTTCGGTTTCTCACAGAGCATCTACCAGTCGCGACCATCAGCTACAAGGCACAGGGTGTGCAGGCCCGTCTGTGCCCGTGTGATGTGCAGCCCCGACAGGTGGCAGATCTGATGCCGCGGGGTGCCCTTCTGCGCCCGCCTTCCCCGGTGGCTCAGTGAGCACACCTGCTCGGTGCCAGAGCTCCTGACCAGTGGTCCGAGCCACCTGGAGGGGCAGTTGTTTTCACCCTGGGCCAGAGAGACACTACACGGGGTCCAGATGTCCATAGGAACGTCAAGCATTCTTCGGAGTCCGATGAATAAAAGTTCAGCTATTATGATGCCAGAGCCTATGATTCTTTTTTCATGTCCGAGACAGGCTTCACATTTGCAACAGTCAGGAAACACTTTCTTGGGGAAATGAGACTATGATACAGGGACTTCTGGTACCACAAGAAAGGACTGTTCAAAAGTGGGAGACATCGTCTCTGGCTTGAGGTTTGAGGAAAGGAGACAGGAAAGCCTTCGAGAAGAGGCAAAGGGCTGGGTCTCAGAGAGCAGACAGGCTGTGCAGGCAGAGCTGGTGGGAACCAGACGTACTGCGGGGGGAGGACCACGTGCAGACCCTCGTACGGTAACGGCTGCCACACGTTTGAGTGGCTTCCTTTCCTTTGTTTTTTTGAATTAGAATTCTTACTCCTCCCACATGCTCTCTTTCCTCCCCTCCATCTATACAGTGAAAATTGCTTTGAATAACACAGTAGTATATGAAGGGAAAAATGACAAGCCCCTATTACCAATATGGTGAGTCCCTTCTCGACTTTTTTCTATGTTTATACATTTATATACATTCTTTCAGTATCTGCTAGTTGCTACATATGTGTATTTAACTCGATCTAAAACTGTGAATAATTTTCTGGAGTAAATATCACCCCATCATATATTCCAATGTTCGCATGGTCTTCTCTAACTTGGCAGAAACTTTCTAATACCTGTAGCCATGATTCCAAATATAATTATTATACAACATGCTGCTTTAGAAAACAAAGCAGTTATTCTTTGCATAAAGATGGAAATAGAATCATGCATCACTGTCACTTAATCTGAGTCTGTTTTCTCTTCTGTAAAATGGGGATTCCATGTGTCCATGTCCAGGGCTATCTTTAACCAGAACTTTCCTGTTTCCTGTAAAATACGAATATTAGACTATTACTCAGACACCCAGTAACATGCTCTAACTACAATACCAGTCCACCTTAGCCAATATCTTTCTTTGCTACAAAAAATATTCAGACGAAAATTCAGAAGCAATTTTGTGGCTTTATAGTAAGATTCAGAAACCTCTTCAACCCAGGAAGCCACCAAAAGACCCAGGGCATCGTGACTAAGAAGGTAGAGAAAGGGCTGGGAATGAAATGACAGAATGGAAGCAGGAAAGAGCTAAGAAAAGTAAGAGATGGGAACAGCCGGGTGAAGAGGGACAGCTGCCACAAACAAAGGCCTCCTGCCTGCTGGGCCTGCAGTGTGTGGCCTGGCGGTGCAGGCAGCCTGGCCGCATTTTCTCTGTAAAAGCAATACCTCCCCCCATGCCCTCTGCTGAGTCGTGCCCACAGCTGTCAACTTTGAAGGCTGGAATCGGGGGGTAAGACACAGAGCTTGCTCTTACGGAGCCTGACGCCTATCCTTACGTGACCAGAGCTGTTCCCATGGGCACTGGCTGAGCAGGAGAGTGGGGAGGAAGTCAGAATGGACCAAGAGAAGCAGCCTGGAGTCTATGGAGCTCGGCTCACCCTAGAGCTAAGGCCCTCGAAGGCTCATCGGGGAACACACAGTCCTTGTAAGGAAAGCAAAAGAGCTGGTCCTTGGCCAGATCCATGGAATCAGAGACTCTGGGGGTGTGACTCAGCAGTCTGTGTTTTAGCAAGAAACCTACAAGGAGTGTGAGCAGTGTGCAGAGCAGGACGGAGGGAAGCGTCTAGGGAAAAACCAACACACACGGGCCCCGACTAGGGCAGTGGCAAGTGGGAGTGGGGAGAAGGCAGGCACCGGAGAATGAAGCCCCAGGGCATGGGGTTTGGCAAGTAACAGTCTGAGAAAAGGAGGAGAAGGTTGGAGGACCAAGAAGACAGTAGTTCCATTTTATCAAAAATAGAAGACTGGGGGTTGGGGGTAGGTTTAAGAAAAGAGATTAAGCTCAGCTTTCGATGCATGGAGACTATATCCCTTCAAGATAGGAGGTCAGCTTCCCAATGCTCATTTTGGGAATCACCGCTCTAGAGTATAACCTGATAATAAACTTCTGGCTAAATAATTATTTGCTTAGGTTAATTTTTTGGTGGCATATAATGCTCAGGACTTTGAGAAACATGGAGATAAAACAGTCAAACAGAAGTGAAAGGAGTTATATCCCAGATAAAGCCATCCTCTTGACAACTATCCTGAAGACAAGCTATTTATTATTATTCTAATTAGCAAGTAGAATAATTAGCAAAAGTTTGAAGATGAAGCAGTACATTGGTTCTATGCCAATTTAAGGCATAGGTGAAACTGGGTCAATGTCGCATTGCCCTTGGTTGTAAGGCACATTCCATAGTTTCGAGAAGAAACACAATGAAACAGGAGTAGCGGAGACCAAGCAGCATGCTTTGAAATGTGTGGCTCTGTGAAATGACCACGTACGTGTTCCTGTAAATAATTATTTTTTATGTGCACGCACGCAGCCATTTTCCCCCCTGTAAGTAAACACTGGGGGTCAGGGCCTTGGTCACACCTGCCAGGGGCAAGGGACTGCAGCTGAGTGTTGGGAAGCTTGTTTGTAACAACTGGACTCAAAACATCTGCATGTGCTACAGAAATCAAGCCATTACAAAAGCTGGGCATTTAATTCTGGGGTTACTTAAGCACACATGCGTATTTCTAGGACCATCCACTTAAATTTTAAAAAATACTTCAAATTTGGCCTTCTGGACTTCTGATACAACCTGCAGATTGGGGGTGGAGGTGGGGGTGTCAGTTTTGCTCAAGAAACAGGGTGAGGTAAGCAGATAACCCCAATCAAACATTTGGAAATCAGTGAGCAAGACTGTGAGTCACGAAGGGTTATAGGCCTTTACTTCTGCTACGCCCTTCAATGCGACCATACAGTTTCCCAGTTTAAAAAACACACACAAACGATGGTGAGTCAAGCCTCCTACAGTCAAATCGGGGGTCATTAGTATATTCGTATATTCTGATGTATATACTAATGTATTCATTAGTATATTAGTATATTCTACCCAGGCTGAGGTTCCCCCCCCTCCAAGGCTCCCCATGTGGGCTGAATTAGGAAATGTAAGTTCCAACTCCCCTCTGGGCGGGGGCGGGGGAGGGGCAGCAAGAGCAGGACACTGATGAACACCTGTGTCAGTGGTCCCCAGACTAGGACTCTAGCCATCACCTGACAAAAGGGAACTTGATGGTCAGAGGCATTCTGAGTCACTCCCACATTTAAATGCAAAAGCAAATCCCACCCTCGAAGATTTCTGGGGGACAGGAAGGCCCAAGCTTTATAAATTGTGGTCTTGCCCATCTCCACCTAGAAGATGGATAGCTACAGGCCACAAGGCAACCCTTACCCTGTTTACTCCCTCCAAGGAGGGGGGGCTGGGCAGGAAGAAGAGGGACTCTGGATGAGGGAGGAGGGGAAGGAAGAGAGAGCAGAAAGAGGGGAGAGGACGCAGTAACTTCTAAAGAGACTGCTGGCGACTTGGCTGGATTTTAATGTGAAATCTATCTCGGGGGGGGGGGGGGGAAGCAGCAGGTGTAACCACAGTCCTATAGGGGTAAAAATGGCTTCCCCCCCACTTCCAGTATCCTCCATGTGAAACAGACTCCTCCCAGCATTACAGTTTACATGCCTCTTGCCCTGCCCAGACCATCATCTGCTTCTTCCTGTCAACAGGCGCAAAACTACTTTCTCATCCAAGGACCTCAAGATGGGCTCTCTGGCCATCAGTTCTCCTATCCAGCAGCACCAGATCTCTGATAGATCAAAAGAGGGCCTAGGAAAGCCAGCCCCCAGGTGACCCTCCCACCATGCTTTTTGAACGACAATGGAAAGAATATTTAAAAGAATACTTAGACTGCCCTGTTATGCTGACCTGTAAATGTCACAGGGTAGTACTGGACCCTCAGGTTGACTATTTGTGCTCACCATTTAACTAGCTAACTTCCCAAGTACTGTCACAGCTGGTGCTGTCATCTGAGCGAGTGCTTACTGAGCACCTACTACAGGCCAGCCACTTTGCAGGTGAGAAAACAGACGGAGAGGGGGGCTTTCTTGTCTTAGTCCCACATCCAAAACGCGGCGGGGAGCCGAGCTTCAGACCCAGCCTCTTGGGCCACCTGGTAGGTTACGAGATTTGTCTGTGCCTCATAAGCAGGTTCAAACAGCCCCCACGTTGGTCATCTTCATCTTCGAGGGGACAGGCCCAGGCTGCTTGAGCCTGACTGGGTTTTCTGGTTCCTCAGTGCTCTCCCCTGATCCTCTGAAACGTTTTCCAACTTCCCGAGCTCCCACTGTCCCCATCAGAGGACTCACTTAGGCATGGGAAGGCTGACAGTACTTAGCAAACTCCAGTTCTGCGCTGCTAAACCCACCTCAGTCTCATCCCCAGAGAAAGTCAGCCACCCACAGAAGGGAAAATAGCACCTCCTGCCCCCCATGAAAGGGGAGAAAGTTTGGAGTCCCCAAATCCAAATCCCCACAAACACAGAGTGACCTAGCAAAACACAACAGCCTGGGGCTCCTCCTCACGCCTGCCATCTAGAATGTGCTATGCACTTCTGAGTGTGCCACCTGAATGTGCTTTGCTTCTGAGGTGAAGTTTGCAGGGACCCGGGGTCTAGCTCTGCCCTTTGCGGCCTGTGAGACCTTGTGGGGTACGGGGATTTGTGTCCAAAGGCTGGGAAAGCTTACAGGGGTGGCGCAGCTGAACCTGCTTCGGAGGCTATTCTGAAGCTTGAACAAGCATTGAGACACACGCTGCAGCACACACGGCCCCTGAGTGATGGGGCCTGGGAAGTGGCATCATTTCTACAATACGAAACTGTGTTTTTAGACCCGCACTACCATTTCCTCATAGAGTGACCTTGGGCTTTTCTTTCCTGTTAAAAGGAACCCAGAAATATTTTTCTTTTCTAAAGCACTCACCCTCCCTGCTTGGAATTCCTGAAGGCAGCTACGTGATACTTCTGTGGCCTGGTCTTGGCACCAAGCTCAGAAACTCTTTCTCCAGCTCTCTGTACTGCCCGCCCCTCACCCTGCAGCCCGTGTACCAATGCCGCTGCCCACGACCAGCACGAACCCTCTGCCACCACGTTCAAATCACTAGTCACTTTCAAGTTAGCAGACAAGCCCAGCAACACAGGGAAACTCAGCTGTTTCCTATACTGTGAGTTTAGTAAGAAAAAGAATATTAGCAGGGTTTTCATAGTTTGTTATTAAAAAGCCCAAGTTTTAGAAAAGGGGCGAAAGTTTCCTATAGGTACAGAAGTGCTGATGTTTGCACACTCCCAGAATAACATGTCTAGACAAAAACACCCCTCCAATACCCTCTACCCATCCCACCTGCACTGCCCCAACTGTGCCAGCCGCAGGGTGGCCTGCTGAAATACCCAGAGGCTGCGACACTTCAGGAGAATGTGTCCGCAGATTCTCAAGCATGACAGTGCAAACACTGCCCCAGGTGGGGCTGCAGGGGCAAATCTGCACACATCTGTGACTGACAGTTATACTGTAATCAGCACCAGGGGAGCAGGCCATGGGAACAGTAACCAGAGCCTGTAGTTACAGATGGTACATAAACGAAAGTTAATGCCTAAAAACAGTCAAGCTTTACACGGGGATGACTGACAGATAGGAGGCCAGACCATCAAACCAGGAGATTCCTCCAAATCTCACACACATGTCTAGCTGACTGTTCCGAGGGTTCCAGAGACGAGTTATGTCTATATTTATGCTTGTATTTACAGATGACTGCGGAAACAATGCGACTGTTCCTAGTATTTCTCCCTTCCTCTTCATGCTCACCTGCTACCTCCTGCCTGGTTTGAATCCGTCAGTCCAAGGCCCCCTCTTACAGATGACTTTGCCCTCCCTCCTACAGACCCCCAATGGTGTCTGTGGAGGGGTGGCCCAACCTCTGCCTGCACCCACCCATTTGTACATCTCTGCCTCACAGAGCTGGCTGGTCCTGCCCAACTCACACCACCACCCCTACTCAGCCCCAGTTGTTCAAGTCCAGAAGGGCACCACCATTCTTTGTTTTATTTTTTCAGCTTTACTGAGGCATAACTGACAAAACTGCAACATATTTCACGTGTACATTGTGAAAGGGTCCCCCCATCAGGTTAACGCATCCATCACCTCACATTCTTACCAGTGTTTTTTTTTCTTTCTTGGTGAGAACACAGTTCTACTCTCAGCAAATTTCAATTATACAAATAAAGTGCTGTCATCTGTAATCACCATATGATACATCAGATCATCAGACCTTAACATCTTTTCACTGAAAGTCTGTACTATTTACCAGCCCCTCCTTATTTCTCCAGCCCCCAGACCTGACAATCACTCTTCTACTCCCTGTTCCTAAGAGTTAGCCTTTTCCCTTGACATCACCATCTTTGTTTGTACACTGTCACTATCCCCATAGCCTGACACTTTGTCTGCACAGTCCAGTATGGGTCTCCATAAAAACTTGTGACTCAGTGACCTCTCTCTTCTCTTGCAGACACTGCTCATGCCAGTTTGCAAGTAGGTCTTGACACACGTGTGCGTAAAACCAGTGATTCTGCCAGCCACACGGGAAGATCCCTCTCAGTAGCAGTGTCCACACGCACCCTCTGACATGGACAAAAATGCTAGTCCTTGCCGCAATGTGCATGTCAGCTTGGAGGTCTGAGGTTGCCTGGGCAAGCCGTGGCCTTGAGAAGGGCTGTGACTTCTGAATTTTAACACTGTGCTAGTTACTGAGCGCTGCTTCCACAGGCAAGTGTCCCATTTACTTGAACCACAGTTCTGGTTTTATGGCGTGAATACAAGACCCTTATATTACTCCTGGTTTAAGGATGACCCCTGTCCTCTGCCAGGGGTGGAAGGATCCTCAGCAGAACTTCCTGCCCCCCTGTGTGCTTCCTGAGGGCAGCCTCTTCATCCCTGGTACTGTACACACCATGCAGCAGACGCTTGGGTACCTGCTGAATGAATGCCTACCTCTCTGTGACTTATGGAGGGTCACATCCAGAGCGCACATTGTTCGTGTCAGACATTCTGGGACACAGGGTTAAAGCTCTAAGGAAAGTTGCTAATCATATGTGTCCCACAGCACCGTAGTCATAATACATAACTTTCAATCACTGTGATGAAGACAGCATACCCGAGCCCCAGGTCTCCCACTGACTGTGTGACACGTCACCTCCTTGGACTCAGGTGCTTCCTTATGTATAAAATGTGAGGGCTGAAAGAGGAGACCTTTACAGAAGAAGAAAACTGACATTTACTGAACACTTATTAGGGATCAGGCAGATGCTCTGCATAGCTCTACATGGTCCTCTTAACAACAGTGACATGGGGAAGGTACTGGCACCTTCCAGATGAGGAATCTGAAGGTCAGAAAAGTCAGGTGCACTAGCCCAGGGCTGCCTGGTCCAAGCAGAGCAGCAGGGTCCAGCCTCGGCCACGTCTCTCTGCCCCTTTGGTCCCTTCCAACTCCAACATGCTCTCGTGTCCCTTAACTGCAGCCACCATGGTCTGCGCCCTGATCAATCCCAAAGGGTTCCCAGTCACTCCAGTGAAGATCATCTTCATTAGAGGCCATGGAGACCATAATCCCAGAGAAAAGGCTGAGACCAGCGAAAACTGGAAAACTTGCGTTATCACTGGTGAAAGTGATTGAAGAAAAAAAACAAAAGCTAGACACTCGCACAGAAACCTGCTTCTACCCACAGAAACTTACTTCTGGAGGAGCAGCAGCAAAAACTCTGTGGAAGAGGGAAGTCCTTCCCTGACCCGTGGGGAAAGGCCCACCTCTCTGTCACTGCTGCAGGCTGGTGAGCTGTAGGTACAGACAGAGGGACACAGCTCTCTAAACAGGGTGCTGATCAAATTCGCTCACAAGTTTAAAACGCCTCTGGATTCTGTTGCTAACTCCGTCGGGTCTGTCCCATTCTGCAGCTTATGTCTTCAGCACTTTTCCTGCGCAGGTGCAGAGCACGGGCGCTGACATCCTCTTTACAACCCTGACTGGTAAAAGGACGTTTTCCAAGCTGCAACATAAAAAAACACCTCTGTGCTGCTGCTTTAAAAGAGTGTATCTGGGAAACAGCCAGTATGGACAGTGATGAGATGCAATCAAGCCAAAAATAGCAGCTTCTCCTCATTTTAATATCCAAGTAAAGTTAATGGGAAGGGGAGGGTGAAACAACCGCATATAGGAAATGGGAGGGGGCCGTGAGAGTGGGGACTGGCACACGGTGCTCACTTGTTTTCAAAGTAGGACCGAAGCAACAATATTTTCATCGGGTGATCAGCCCCTGCAACAGTGGCAGATATACAAGCTCCTGATTAATACTTAATGAAATGAATTAAGTTCCTCTTTCTGCCACATCTAGGAAAGCATCTATAATCACTAAATATCATAACGCCAAAGCTAATCTCAAATTCAATATTTTAAGTTCTTTTTTAAGAAATGCAAAGCAAATTCTGTATACCTAAGACCTACAAATTCTGAAAATCCAAGCTAAATCCATTTCTATAAGCAAACAGAAAAGCCAGGAAGCGTACATACCAGATAGTGAAATTATAGATTTTAATTTTCTTTCTGCTTATCTGTAGTTTTAAACTGTCCTACAGAGAATGTGTATGAGTATTTTAATAAGGCTCGATGACTTCATGCTAAGCTGGAACTTAAAAATCACACTGTAAGTGTCTCCCCGATTTCTCATATAAGAAATAAGAATTAGGCACTTTTTACAGTTACTGCTAAATTATAAACATCTTAAATCTGCACTTGCCAAGTCCTCTCCATAGTGATGGCAACGCTACTGAGACATCAGGTCCCTGCCAGGAGAGGAGAATGTCCCGAACTTCACACGTACCTATTAGGAAATGTTAAATTCCACTCATTACTGGTATATGATATGCTGACATGAAATATTCAGTTGACCTTCTATATAGAAATAAAGTATCTTACAGCCATCTCTCCTCAGCAGTTCAGTCCTTCTATTTTTACATTTTGGCATGAATAAAACTAACGTACCTTTTATATATTTTAGGAGTTCCACATTAATGAATCCAAGAAATTGTCTAAAAGAACTAAAATCCTCTAAGTAACAAGAAGCCATGACTCCGGCCTGGGCTTTACTTGGAAGGACACCCTCCCTCACGTGCCTGCCAGCCGGGGCGGGGGGGGGGGGGGGGGGGGGAGCTCGCCTACATCCAAGAGCAGTAAGTGAGGCAATTCTGCATTTTACAACATTGTTTCCATATATGTCGAAAGTAATACGCACTGAAAACTCACTCGGACTTGGGCAGGAAAGCAAGAAAGGGCCGCGTGGAGAGGAGAAGCCCGGCCTCACCTTTCAGCCCTCATGGTTCGCGCCTGAGCAGACTCGGGGGCCGGGAAAGGGCCCTGGGAAGGGTCTGCCTGGAAGGGTGTTTGCATCTCCTCGGCAATCCCACCCATTCGGCCCTAACTGGAATGCACGCTCTGCTGTAATTTTCGTGACGATGACAGCATGACCTTTGTTTGCCCGAGTTAGGAACGACAGTGACACTGGACAGCTCAGCCTCAGACGCCTCCTGGGTGTCCTGTCGAGTCTGTGGCCACGTTATTCGGGCAGGTTCCCAGTCTAACCTCCTCCTTGAGACCCCGGGGTCTCTTTCAGCAGCTGGGGGATGTGTTCTAACTATGGGATACAGCACAAGCGAAATCCTCTGTCTGTGACACTGGCTTGACAGCCCTCTTCTCTGCTAGCACATGTGCCCTGCGAGAGCTGGGGCCCTGTACCTGTCCCTCCTGACCCTCGTGTCTCATACACCTCGGGCCTACCGCGGTGCCTAGCACAGGCAGCTCTGTGGGACTTCTGGAACGAGCCCTGTGACTATGGGCAGACCCCCAGCCAAACCCGCCTCGTCTGTCCCTCTGCCTGCATTTTGGCCTCCAATTCCATTTACAATCATCGGCAAACTTCTGTTTGTTGAGTACATTTTCCCTTACAAAGTGCCCTCCCAAGCAATGTGGATTCAACGGGGCTTGGCTCATCTGGGGACACGCAGGGGAAATCCACAGGCAGGCCAGACCTCCACTTACCGCCACCTCCACCGACTGCATGGAGAGGTCACATGGTGGCTTCAGGGCCTTGGGCCTCGTGGCGTACCAGAAAGTGGTGAGTGCTGCGAACGCGCCGAAGCCCATGAGCGTGTTGGTTGGAAGGGTACGAATGTACTGTCGGAAGTCAGCCAGCTCTGGCATCCGAAAATACCGGAACAACTCGTGGGCTTGCATTTTCCCGTGCTGGTGGTGCCCTGAGCTGACTTCTGTCGGGAGAGAAACAGGTCAAGTTCATTCAGGAGGCAGGACCCTCCTCCAGAATCCCCGAAGGCCACCCGTCCGACTAACCAAGGCACTAAGCCCACAGTCTGACAGTCTAGGGCTCTTCCTGGCTGTCAGATTCCATTTTTGTAAAAATCACTTTAGGAATTCACTTTACTTCTATCATCTTGTGTAAAGTTTTCATTAACCACATTTAAAAATATTTACTCACAAAGAATTCTTGCCATAAAATGCTCAAATAAGTGGCATAAGTTACCGTTTTCTTCCCTGATATTCTCTGTTTTCCTCCATCAAATCAAACAGACTCAACTGTCATTGTCATAGCCAATAGGGAGAACAGCAAAGAGGCACAAACAAGCCTGAAACACCTGGGGCCATTGGTTTTCATTTCTTCCCACAAAGCTCAGGACAAGCTCCCCACCTGGTCAAACAGACCAATTCGATGTCCATGTGCCTCTCTCCTTCCCCATCCTCTGACCATGAAAGCAACGATATAAATGCGCAGGAAACTATAGTTGGCTATTCTGATGAAATAGTTTCCATTATACTCTTCAACATAGTATAGCTAAAATATAATAATAAATTGCTGTGCATAAACTTTAAACCAACCACCACATATCTTGAGAGAGGTTATAGCATAGTATCTGAGAAAAAGTATGGAACAGTACTTAAGATCCCAGATTCTAAAACCAAATCCTGCCTTCCCAGCTTATTAGCTGTATGATTTAGGACAAATGACTTCACCTCTCAGTGCCTCAGTTTCCTCATGTATAAATGGAGATGAAAATAGTGCCTATCTCCGAGGGCTTTTATAATGACTAAATAATTCACACAGAACTTAGAGTGGTATGAGGCACCAGAAAGTGCTCAATAACTGGGAGGCATTATTATTATTTCCTATACCAATACTCTGCAGTTATTCCTGCGTGCAGAACAGTAAGGTACAGAGGTAATGAAAAACAGTGTTTGATTACAAGGAGTTTACAAACAAAATTTAGAAGCCAAGACGCAGAGAAGAAGATCAGATGAACTCAATGTATATCAAAGCCTCAAACTGCATGTTAGAGACAATTTACATTTGTCAGTATAAAAACTGTGAAGTACACATAAGATAGAAGAATAATTCTCATTAGAAAGTTCTTGATGAGTAATTGCCCTGCAGTATGGCAGTAAAGGGGAGAAAATAACAGTAAATGACCTGAAAGAGATTTCTTGAAAACTTCCTGGCTATCCACTCGGTGTTAGTTTAGCTCTAAGTTCAGATATTTGTGAGCTATTTATTATATGTTCTTTTAAAGAGACTGAAAATAATCCTTTTTCAAATACAGAAATCTTCTTTAAATTTCAATCTGTACTATTGTATTCTTTTCTTTACAGAGTAGCAGCATGTCAAGGGTTCTCACTGGCCATCAATACTACAGGGGTCAATATAGTGTATTTGTTCAGCTCATGCAATCTTGTGCTACAACAGCTCCATGTAAGTGTATGTACATACACACACACACACACACACACACACACACACAGACACACACACAGGAAATTTGGAGGTCTGACATGACAACAGAGAAGGAACAGATAAGCAAATTTCTTTAGGTCATAATTCTGGAGAGAAAACACCAGCACTTACAAAATCGCTCACCATCTGTGCCACCAAGAGCTGACTGCAGGTGACACACCACTGCAGAAACAGAAAAGGCGGCGGGGGTGGGGGTGGGGTGGGGGTGGGGCAGGGGTTGGAGGAGCTCAGCCGGTGCTTACCCGGCCTGCCAAGGTCTCTCAGGGCATTAGTCACATGCCAAGTCCTGTGCTGCTGCCCACTGGGCTAAAGGTAACTAGCAGACAAAATCCATACTTGACTTCCCAGGAGAAGACAGGACGAAGGATGGGCCAATGAGAGGCTGAGAGCAGAGTCACCCCACTACTCCACCCATGGGCAGGAACAGGCATCAGCTAGTGTCACTACCAGTGCCAGTTCTGAAAACATACATTGTTTTCTTTCTGCTCAGCTTCACAATGAGAAGAGACAATGGGCATGTTTTTAAAAGCCATTGAAATGATCAGATGTTGGGTGGTATGTTGAACCAACATAAGACAAACCAAGAAAGAAACAGACTGTCAATATACACTCACAGTGGATTTTATTCTAGATGAATTCATAGGAATTAAACTATTCATCATTTAACATATCTGAGCATCTAGTGTGTGCCAGGCATGTGCTAGGAGCTGGGAAGACAGTGCTAAAGATAGGGCAGGGCTCTCAGGGGACTAACCAGCTGGGCAGAAGATACAGTAGAAATTAAACAAGCAATATCTATAAAGTGTGATGAGTGTTCCCACCATTAAGATCCAGGGATCAGGCAAGACCTCTCTGAGGGAGATGCTTATATGAGACTTTGAGGCTGAGCAGACAAATTGAGTTGGTCCTCTCGGCACTGAGCTGTCAAACTTCATACAGTATTGCAATCCTACGACCACAAAGCACTCTTACACATTTAATGTGCAAATCTGCCTTCCCCTTCAATCAATCCATGTCCCAGTTGTCTTTGTTACCCCTGCCCCAGCACTCTAAGTCTGAATGGAGGTGCCCAGCCCTGACCCAACACCCTTGCCTTCCCTTAAAGTAATTTCAATAAAACCTAGATTGTGTGAATTTACACGGGTTTTTCAACAGAATCACGTCCCTGTGTGAGAATATTAAATAATTCCCTCACAAACAAATACAGTCATGATCGGGTGAGTAATTCTTTTCTATTTTAAGCATTAGCAATAACCAAGCTGTAGACAGCATGATACTAAGAATGAAAGAAGTCTATTTTTAGAAATGTCTAAGGAAGAGAACTTTTTAAAAACTTCAGAAAATTACAGCAGCACTCATGCAAAGCATTTTATCAGATATTGATGTATAATACTAAGTAAGGGTTTAAAGCCAGCTAAATTCTTATCTGTGTTGATAATGACAAGCTACAGCAGTTTACTTCATGCCTCTTAGCTGGCAATCAGCAACCAGCTGCAAACCAACCATACCGAACAAACTGGTTAGTGCTGTATGTAGGAAACTACAGCCTATGCAGTAAAGGATTAAGCCAATACCTCATTTAGATCCGTGGAAAGAACAATTCTTAAATGTGAAACCAAGAGCATTTTAAATCTTGCCCCTTCTGTTTAAGGAAAAGGCACCCGGGACATTTAGAAATGGACACAGACCTTCACTCAAAGAAAATGAGCCACAATAAACAGTCT
Organism: Miniopterus schreibersii; assembly: GCF_964146895.1. Taxonomy (NCBI): domain Eukaryota; kingdom Metazoa; phylum Chordata; class Mammalia; order Chiroptera; family Miniopteridae; genus Miniopterus; species Miniopterus schreibersii. The sequence continues at coordinate 7,704,665 of NC_138102.1, forward strand.
TCAAATACTGTGGGCAAACATGAGCACCACCCATTAAGACAATCTCAATCAATAATTGGTCTCGAAGGATTATCGAGACTCATCAACTTGCCAACAAGTGGTTAAAACTCAGAATTGATTCTTGTTCCAATACTGTTCTGGTTGGAATATTTCTAAAGTTCTTTCGAAAGCCAATCTGCACATCACGATCTCCGGGAGTTTACAGCCCAGGCATATAATCACTCTGTTGTCGCCAAGAATACCACTCAGTCGGCTTAAAGGTTTACGCAGTCGGTAGCCAGTGTTTCTCGGCTAGAACACAGGAGACTACTGGCAGCCAGCGTCTCCTTCCCCTCAGCTACTCCTGCACCCTTCCTCTCCGCACCCACAAAAAGGGGGTTTGCTCAGCTGGGTCTTTTGAATTTCCTATAAAGCTGGAGTCTAAAACCACGGAATGACTGAGGACGTGGCAAGGGTCAGGGAAATCTGGCACAAGCCCATTGCAAAGAACCAGGCGCAGACTGCCTTTAAATAGACCTGGAGAGGAACATGTACAGGGCAGGGGAACAGATATGGGGCTGCATGGCTGTCAGAGAGCAGCGTCTGCTTCCCAGCTACCCAAACTTGAAGAAAAACAGCTCATTACATAACTAGCACCAATTTGCTGTTTTAGAAAGGCTTTCACATCCGGTGTCTTACCTGAACATCACAATACAAATGATGATGGGTAATCAAGGCTGGAGACGTAAAAGGCTTCCCCAATGTGTCTTCCAAGACCTGGACACTAATCTGACTCTAAATTCATGTGTTTTTCTCCACATGAACAGTGCTTAACTTCTGTGGGCCGCTGACCCTCTCCACTAAGAACATCCACATACTTCTTTGCATGTGGGGCTCACAAGTCCCCTTTAGCCCATCCCAGGTTAGGAACCTTTAGAAGCAGGTGGCTTCTAAAGGTCTTTCCAGCACCGCCCCCCCCCCCCCCACACACACACGGTATTAGAAGAACTGGCATCTGAAATCCATTTGAACTCTCCATGCCTTACATAATCACCAGCCTTTATCCCATCACCCTGACCTCTGAACGACATGTGGGTTCCAGATCCACTGCACGCAAAGGTTCACCTTTTACCGTTTTGTTTGAACCAGGAAAAATGTGGTCCAGCGTCAGAGGTGACTCACAAGGGCATCATTCTCTAAGGACACAGGGACACACGCGGACACACACACAGCTCCTGCAATTCTGCAAACTTATACTTACATTAGCATTTTATTTTCTTCATGCTATTTACAAACCAAAAGAACGGGTGATCTGGATATTTCTCTCCTTCTGAAGTCCTTCAAGCTTTCACCCAGCTGAATACTAGCAGTCTGAAGAAATACTTTACTTGGAATGCAGCTCTCAAACAATCCCACATAAATAGCACCCTTGCCCCAGCAGCAGCAAATGAAGAAATCCTGACATCTTTCCTTAAAGCAGCAAGCCAAGCTGCCAAGATGCTGCCATTCCCTGCTCCACCTCCTTCCCTGGCACAATAGGCCATTTACAGAGGCTGAAAGCTCCCCCTTTGTCCCACACTAGCTGGGCACAGCTCGGCCTCAGGAGAACAAGAGAGCGGCAGCCAGGCCGCGTGCTGCTCTTTCAGAGCGCCACTCCAAACCGTCGGATCCATGCTCCTTAACCCAGGCTGGCAAAGTACCTAAAGCTAGATTTGCTTAAGCCATCCCCTCTTGAACCAAAAGAGCAGTCAGGCTCTTCCTGGAGAGAGGGAGGCACAAACGCCGAGATGCCAGGGGCCACGAGTTAGGGAGGACAGCAGAGGCCACTGCCCCCGTCCCTTCCCGTACAGGAATTGCCAATTGTTGCATACAGGTTGCCGCCCTTGGACCACCTCCCCATCTGAGCCTGAGAAGGGGAAAGACCACTTGGGTAACCTGGGATCCCATGACAATGAACCAGCCATTCCACAGGGGATTCGCTACTCCCATCCACTGCCTGGAGCCTTTCTTCCCAAGTACAGTAACCTCCAACCCTCTGAATTTTCAGTACAGCAATTCTATGAATCCCCAAGTCAATTTCCCAGAAGATTTGTATATGGAAAAACAGCTCAGAGACACTCTGTTTTCAGAAACCTGATTTATTAAACTATTCGAGTCGAGTTGAATATTTCTACACTAACCCACTCCCTACCTATCTCCCCTAAAGTTATCAGAGAAAGAGTGGACACAATGCTTTGAAGGGCAAGTACAAGACTAGGCTAATTTTTAACCAGTAGGATTAGGGACATACCTCACTCGTTCATATTGACCACAGACCACAAAAAGATGCCCCAAAATAAAGAGATTCCAAATACAAGGTGGTCAACTTGAACAGATAAACTATTAGGGATTAGATGAAATGGTCAAATGTCTACTTACAATAGTTTCTGTACTCACTAAGCTATACATACAGTCAAATCATATGACAATATACATTATTTTAGAAACATTTCCTTTTTTCTATTCACATTTTATTAAAATTTTATTCAAATTCTTTGAACATGCTTCTTCCAACAGGGTCTTTGGCATCTCTAATGCCACCTTTGAGGATGAGTGGTTTTCTGTGGCCTATCCCACATTTCTCTCTTCCACTTCAGCTGTCTAGGTCGAAGCATGTTCGAAGTCATGGATGTGGCTACCACTGAAAAAGTCTCCTAAGTCACAGGAACACAGTTGTATAATGTTAGGGAAGTTTTAAAAACATGTCCTATGGGTGCATATTCATAGAACTAAACCACATACTTTATTGCTCTTTAAACTGATTTTTAAAAGCTTTTTACAATAACATCCAACACTTGCCTTTGTATAGTTAGCCCCATGGAAAAAATTTGTCTTAGAAAAAAAGTAAAATCTGGTTAGCTGACCTTAATGAAGACCCAAGACTAGGACAGGAGTCCTCCCAGCCCTAGTTACTACCTTCAATCCAAAGATTGGGAAACTATGCCCAGAAGTTCAATGTCCCTCCCCAGCTCTGCACAAGAACAGACTGGAGCCCAGGTCTGAAACCAAAGCCTATGGACCTTGAGAGGCAAGTGCAGAGGCCCAGGCATGCGGTGGTTCAAATCCAGATAAAGGTGGGAGGTGACAGGAAGGATGACCAAAAGCCATGATGCACAGTGATAAAAGCCAGGATGAATGCCAGTGTCCATCAACAGATAAAGGGACACACAAAATGTGGAATATGCATACCATGGAATATTATTCAGTCATTAAAGAGAAGGAAACTCTGATTCTGCTACAACACGGCTAAACCTTGAAAACTAAGTTATACTAAGTGAAAGAAGCCAGACAGAAAGACAAATATTGTATGATTCCACCTTCATGAGGGACCTGGAGGAGGCAAATTCACAGAGACAGGACTGGAGCTGCTGGGGGTGGGGGAGCGGTGGGCAATGAAGGGCAGAGTGCTTGTGAGGGATGGTGACATATTCTGCAACTAGAAACTGGTAATAGTTATACAACACAGAGAATGTACTTAATGTACTTAATGTCACTGATTTATAGACTTAAAAATGGTTAAATGGGCAAATTTTATGTTATGTATATTTTACCACAATAAGATTTTTTAAATCAGTTAAAACACACACACCAGGCCCTGGCTGGGTGGCTCTGTCAGTTGGAGCATTGTCCTGTGCACCAAAAGGTTTCTGGTTCGATTCCCTATCAGGGCACATACCTAGGTTGCAGGTTCGATCCCTGGGCAGGGCAGGTATGGGAGAAAACCAATGGATGTTTCTCTCTCACACTGCTGTTTCTCTCTCTCTCTCTCTCCTCCCCCTTCCTCTCTCTCCAAAAATCAATAAAAAGCGTATTCTCAGATGAGGATAAGCGCGCGCGCGCGCGCGCACACACACACACACACACACACACACACCAGGATCTGATAACTAAATGGATGTCAATGGAAAAAAGAAACAAAACTGGAGGGCTGAATTTTTGAGCCTGGGAGAGTGATGCAGAACAGTGAAGGGGGGGGGCGGCAGACAGAGGAAGGAGTCCCATCCTCTTGCCACGCTTCCCTGGGCAAGCTGGCCCATGGCCCCACCGCACCTCGGCCACAGAGGCAGGGTCCCTGGTGCACGCCACCTCTGCGCCCCTCCCAACTCCTGCTGTTCCTCAAGCCCCTGGGGTCTTCCCTGTGCCTATCTGCGCCCTGCACCCCCGTTCTGTCTGCTTCACTACAGCTCTATGCCCTGACCCTGCTTAACATGCCCAAATCGTACCCAAATAGGCCAGAGGCCACGTTCTGTAATCAACTCCTACCGGACCCCCGGGTCAGAGCCGTCAGTCCTTTCCCTGACTGCAGGAACACTCCAGCCCTCGTGTGGCCCTTTGCTCGTCCTACCTTACACCCAGGGGCACTTACACTCCTATGGAGATGCCCCTCTGCCCTCCCAGGGGCCAAGGCCTTCCCATCTGTCTTCATATGCCCTGGTGTTTAACACAGTGCCTTGCCCAGAACAGGGGCTTCATAAACATATTACTGAGTCAGGAACGATCCTCTGTGATTCTGAGCAACTCTCTACCGTAAGCCGGGGTGGGTACATTTATAGAACAGAGACTGTCCAAAGAGCAAGGGTTATTCAAAGCATCCCCGGCCTCAGCCTTCTCCACACGCCGTGGGGCTACAGCAGGTCACAGCGCCAGAGGGAGTGCGAGCAGCTCCCAGGCGGTGAGGAGGGAAAAAAGGTTCAAGCCACTGACTGAAAGTCCACATGTCTTGCCCTCTTCTCATTATTTCTCAGACTGTTCACTTATGTATAATGCCACCCAAGGTCATCCAAGGACAAGGGTCCTCTCTTCTCCTTAGCAGACATTTACACATACATTTAGACCTTATGACTGCAGATTAGTTTAAAATATATCAAGCCTGCCCACAGGGAAGGAAACAGTAAACAAATACCTTTCTTAAGAAGAACAGCAAATGTCAGAAGGAGGGCTTAAGCCCAGAGCAGTGAGTGTCTATGTCAGAGGAGACTCAGTGAGTGTCTATGTCAGAGAAGCGAATCCTCCAAACAGGACAGTCAGGAGCTGGGGTAAAGGCAGGACTCTAGTGATACCAAGAGAGCTGGTGGGTGGCCATTTGAGATGAAAGGAATGCTGATGCCAGGACCTGCCCAACATTCTCCAGAGAGAAAAAAAACCACCCAACCAACCACAGGTTTCTCCTGCCTTCCTTCTTCAACACAGACACACAGACCTGTCCTGTACATCCGCTTGGGAAGATGGTAATTATAGTTAGGACAGGCCTGATGACGAAATCCACGTAACAGCCCCTGTGTGGGCCAGCAAGGTTAGAGTCTACTGCTATGGAATTAAGAGGGAAAGTTTCCATTCAAGAAAATCCCTATGAGAAGATGCTTCCATTGGTCCTTAAACACTGATTTAATACTGTTAAGTGATTTCTGTACATATGTCGAGACGATGCAGAGAGCTTGCTGGTAAGAACTGGAGAGGGAGGGGGCAGGGACAGAGCAGACGGCCTCAGTCAGTGGGCTCTGCTCCAGCGGGTGGGGACAAAGAGACCTGCTGGTTAGGCTGGGCCTGCCCTTCTGCAAGAACCAAGACACAAAGGCTTCCGTGTGTTCAGCTGCCCACTCATCACCTGGACCTAAGAAGGCGTGTTACTTCAGTTGATACCCTACAGGAAGAGCCCTAATCACATCTGTAGGTCTGCATGTTAAAGACCTTGACACAATGTCTGGGGGTGTGGGCAAGACCTGCAGAGCCTGTTATGATAACAGCTGGAGAAGGAAAGTCCTGTTGCCACTAAAACAATCCAGAAGAAGAGACTCTCGACCTTCCTGGCCTCCAGTCAACCAAAGTCGACCCTGCAACAAGAGGCTCCACTGAGAGACGGGAGAACCACTTAAAGGGAAAGGGGGCAAATGTCCCTGCACAGTAGCCAAAGCTGACCCGACCAGGCAGGACTCTTTTCTGCTGAGGGGAGGAAGGCCCATTTGTTTGGGAAACTGCACACAAAGAAGGCACCCAAGTCCTGGGGCCCACTGGATGCTTTGTCCCAAACTACTTGCTTCCAGTCGTGAATACAAGAGACAGGACATAAAGACGGGAAGAACGTCAGATTCAAACGCAAAAAGCTCGTGCTCTAGGAACTGGCTGTGCCTGCGATGAGCTGCAAAGGCTCGAGTCAGCTTCTCGGTGCTGCCTGTGTGGAACTCAGGGGAGACACAGGAGTGGGAGCTGAGAAGAGCTATGTCCCCTCCATCACCAACACCACGGAGAACCTCCAGGACGATGCCAGAATAGGTAGAGGACGGCCAGGATCCCCGGCTTCCAGGATCCCCCTACACCCAGAACCTGCAAGTGATAGCAGGACACGCAAAGAAAACCACCAGTGTTAAAAACCATCAGTTCTATATGGTGGGTACATGGTGTCTGTTTTATGACTTATTATTCTTTGTACTTTGCTGTATTTTTTAAAATTTCTCAAGATAAAGAAGCTATAACTAGGTCAGTTCATTTCTTCTGATATTTATGTATTTCCCACCTGCTCCAGAAATGGCTTAGGGTGGCAATCTGTCCTTCTAGCAGAGTGACAGTGAGGAACCAGCCCCTCCCAGCAAGTACACATCCAGCTCTCACCATCTGTCTTGTGCTGGGCCCTGGAGCAGCCACTGACCAGCTAGCTATATGGGCAACTCCCACATAAGGGTCCCACTGCACAAGAAACAAATAATACCCTGAAAATCGCAGGGGGAAAAACTCTCTCTAGTTAGTCCCTTGCAAGCAGAAGGCCATCAGCATGAAAACACAGCACTTACAGGGGCTCCTCTGCCTTTGACAAGGAAAAAGACACCTGCAGGAGCTGACCTAGCTGTACGACAGAGCGTGAGGACTGAAGCAGCCAGCGAGCGCCAGGCATGCAGAGGCGGGACACAGCTCTCAGTATGGGCTGCATTGGAGGGAGGGCTGTCCACAGAGTCCATGGAAGCAGGCCAGGTGGGAACAGGCAGCGATAGGTGGGGATGTGGGGAGCAAAGAGGAGTCTGCATCACAGGTGGGTTAGCAACAACCATGTCCTAAACCAGAGGCCACGGACACCGTCTCTCTCCTGGGACAGCACCCTGTCGACAGGCTGAGACGCAGCTGGCTGCGGGAGGCTGGTCCCACATAGCCACATGTCGCTTATGGAGCCCCCAGGTCCCAGCCAGGGCAAGGCCTGGTGCAGGAGACAGAAGAGACCCAGTCCTTAAGGCTGGAAGTAGTCCCCAAGATCAAATATCAGTGACCTGGGTAAGAAGGCTGAAGGGACACAGGTTGGGTAGAGTTACTTACACCCCTTAAAATAGATCAAGGTTTCAAAGGTCCTGAAAAACTAGAGAAAGGTTTAGCAGAACAGGGTAAGTGGAAGACAGGATACAAAGACCTGAACCCACAGGGAGGACAGCGAGCTCCTCACTTCAGCAAGGAAGTGCTGTGACCCTAAAAAGCAGAGGCGAGTGGAACCTAGAAAGTATTCTCAGGCTGCATGGTTCCTCAGGACCTGCCAGAGCCCTGACAGATGACCTCTAAATTCTGCCAGCTCCGCTCAGGGGTGGTGCTGGAGGAAGCAACATGCGAAACAGAGGAGAGGTTAACCAGGATCTAGCTCACTGTTTGAGAAGGGATAAAGAAGGTGTTGGTGACAACCACATGAGCTAGAGTTACACCAAGCGTTCAGGTAACTCACTATAAGATGACGGGACTGGCCCCAGGGGAGGCTTAACAGAAAATAAGTCTACCAAGCTGCAAGAATTATAGAATACTAAAGCCAGTGTTTAAGAGAGGGAAAGAAAGAAGATTGTCCAGTCTGGGCATTACCTGCTTGGTTGACCCTAATTTGGATCTCTATTTTCCTCTACGTTTCGGTTAAACTTTTATCACGGAAATTTCCAAATCTATTCAAAAGTAGACAGAGTAGTATAATGAGCCACCACGTACCCATGACCTCGGCTTCGACAATGGTCGACATTTTGCTACTACTGTTTCATTTGATACCATGCCCATTTTTAAAAAGGATTTTAAAGCAAATCCCAAACATCCTGTCATTCAGGTGGCACTCTGAGGCCCATGCAGCTCCGCAGTCCTACAGCCTGAGAACTCACCTGTGGGGAGTAAAACGGACCAACACACACTGCACCCTGCCAGCTGCCTGAAAGGCTAAACAAAGAAAGCCAACTTACATACTGACTTAAGAGTATTCAACCCAGCATAGTATTTAATTGTCATGCAAGAAGAAGGTCCTTATATTCAAAGTGCAAATAGTTACTGAGTACTCAATCTATGTCAACAAAGAAAAAATAATAAAATCCTATCCTAATGAGGTTTCTACATTGTCAAGTTTTGGGTCCAAGAGCACACTCTGGATTTCACCGGACTCGCCTGAAGTCAGAGACCAGTACAACAAGAATCACGGTCCAGTTTCACAGGAGGTCTGATTCCCTAGACTTTTGAAAATGCATCCAAAATAATAAATAAATGCATCCTTAATATGTAAATGCAATAACATATAAACTATGTACATATATTTTCTGAACATTGTAAAACACACAAATATAAAATTTAAAAGAAAGCTAAAAAATAAGTATCTATAGAAGTTCTAGTATATCCACCTTGCACTCTAATGGATGGTCTATCCCCACCCACTGGGGGCACTTTATACCCCACTCCATCTCCTGAGCAGTACCTGCAACCTCTCTGGTCACCTGCCTGGCTAGTCTCTGGCAGCTTCCAACTATGGGCAGCCAATAAACAAAACTGCTAAATGGAACACCCTGAAAAGCCTGCCACACCTAGCAGGCAGAGTGGCAGTGTCTGCCAAAGCCTATAAACAGACTTGCCATCCGGGAGGGAGACAAAGATATTGGACTTCGCCCTGTGATGGAGGGAGAGTGCTGGAGAGGGCAGGACAGTGCCCCTGACTGTCACCTGGCCAAGGGGCCTGTAGCTGATCTGGAGGAAGGAGAGTCATAGCCCTGGGGCCACAGCAGCCTCAGGGGCTGGCCTCATATGAGAGGCTCTGTGCTGGGGAGCCCACAGCTCCATCTCCTGCATCAAGGGCCAAGGACCTTTAGTTCCCCTGAACCCTAGAGAGGTCCCGGCATTGGCAGCTTTATCTCTGAGTCATGTCAGGAGAAAACAGGCTGGCACTGTTCTCAGAGTCTACCCTGTTTCTGGGCTGCTCAGCCACACCCTCTGAATCCTGGTCCCATCCTCGGTGAGGTGGCTGATTGGACTGCTCGACAAGCGAGGTCCCTGCCAGCTCCTCACCTGGGCCGCCTCACAGGCCCATCTGAGGCACAATGTGGGTAACTGTCCTACAGAAGGAGCAAACAGCTGCTTGCCCATTTCACCCGAGGTCTAGAAACAGGTGCAACTCTAAGCAGGAACACCAGGTAAATGAAGACTGCAGTACAGATATGTAAGATTATCAAGCACTTGACACTGATCCCCTTCTCCCCACATCCTGCGAGGCGCACACTACCTGCGGCTGAAACGTAACTGAGAGAGACCTCGGAAGCACCCAGAACACAGAGTGCGGCCCAGGGGAAGCACAGGCTTTGCTCTGGAGATCTAAGCTTGCCCAGCATCCTAACATACGAACCTGAACATTTAAACGTATGTATCTGTCAGCAACCCTTCTATGGGACATGGGCCATCTGAGTGTTTCCGAGTCTCAGGCACCCAGCAGACAGTACCGAATACCAACGTGAAGACCCTATGTTAAATGCTGTTGGAAACCCGGGACCAGGTCTCCTCCTAGACCATGACAAGGACTAGCGTAGAGCCGGGGGTGTGGCGGGGCGCTGAACTGGGAAACACGAGACACGCACACGTGAAAAGCCAAAGGAAGGACAGAGGAAGGGGAGCTACTCAAACACTGAACCGCCAGCAAGGCCGGGCACCAAGCAATGGGTAGGAATGCTGAGGCCCCCGAGCGGGATCCAGGCACAAAGCCCCAGCCTCTGAACTGGGGCTGCGGCCTATTTTCTAACCAGTCTGGGAGTATTTCACCATTTTTGCCACCAGTGTGCTTACTATTGGATCCCAGCTGAATGTCAGCCTAGGGTTCTAGCAAGTGACTTGGAGTCTGAGCACAGGGAGTCCCTCTGGGCAAGTGCCTTTGAGGAGCAGGGTCATGAGGAACGTCACTGCTGACAGGTCGAGGTGGGCACACAGAGTCCGGGAGGCCCTTCCAGGACGCGCAAAGGCTGGTCAGGAGGAAGAGAGAACCCACGTGCAGAGTCTAGGGGTGCAGAGACCTTGGCTGACCCTGTGCCAGCAGACTCTGAGCTCCAAAGGTCCCAGTAGGTGGTGGTTTGGGAAGCAGGAGAAATAGTGGGATGGATCCAGACTCTAGAAGCGCCGACAGCCAAGCTAAAGGAGGACTTGGGGGCCTTACAAATGGAGCCCTGGGTGGCTTCTGGGCAGAGGAGGGATCTGACCAGAGGTCTGCGTGGAAAAGTTATCATCCTCTCCCTTTTTAAACTGGGGGCTTTGGTGTCTAAACTAGAGGTGACAGACTCTGGACTAGGTCTGTGACATGGAATGAAAGAGAGAGATGGGGGGTGTTGGGCAGTTTGATACAGAGAGTAAGTGAGGATGAGCAGAACCTGCTGACTGACTGGATGTCAGGGCACAAATCAAAGATAAAATCAAGGTCCAGCCATTCCTTAAACAGACACGGGCTCAGGAACAAGCTCCACCATTTGTGATGCCCAAGAGGACACGGGCTGTGCCAGATGGACTCAGGCACTCTCTCTTCCACCAGGGATGGTGTCAGTCCAGTGAGTTGGGCTGTTTGAGCAAAGTACCTCCCATGTATGTGTGGCCTGGGATTCTCAGCCCCTTGCCCTCTTCAAAAATCGCAGCCCTGCATTTATTTATTTTATACACTGGGGTTCTGCCTAAAATTGTACTAGGAAAGAGGCCATTTAGGCGATACCACTGTGCCTTCCAACCCTGGAAATTCTCAATTCCATTCTCTTGTCTATTAAGTTTACAGCATGATCTAGAACTTGTTGAGAAGGTCTGTTTCTGGTAAAAATACCCCAAGGTATGTGGCAGAAAGCAAACCTATGTGCCATGCTGAGGCCAATCTCCTGCTTAAGTGAGCTAAGCCTGGGTCCCTGTTCCCACCACGTGCTCTCTCCCTTCCACACACCATGCATGAATCACCAGTCTCCGCTATTCCCCAGTCTTACAGGACCAACTTCCAGGGCAGGCAAAGCCTTTTACTCTTTAATTCTCCAGAAAGTCACAGTTGTATAGCAGGCAATCCTCTTACTCAGCTGAATCAAAGACTGCTGTCGGTTTCACCACTCTGATGGTCCAAGACAGAGTGCAAATGAGACAGGGACAAGTCAAGGAGCAATGACACTAGGAAGCAGCAGCTCTGTCCTCAGTCTTGCCACCTGCTGGCTAACCTGGAAGAGCCAAGCACTTAGGAGCTCTGGCCCTGCCTAGGTTCAAACTGGGGCTGGGTGACTTAATCTCTGCACCTGCTCTTTTATCTTTTGTAAACGATGGATAATAGTAGGACCCACCCTACAGGGCTGTTGGGAAGATTCCCTGAGCGAGTGCGTCTGAAGCACTGAGAACAGTGCCTGGTACTGTTTGTTTATCATCACCTATCGTGTCCCAAGTGCCCATGCTTGGCCTGTGGCCACCATGTCAGTCAGCTGACACCGCCCCACTCTGTAGATGACAGCTGAACCTTGAGGGAGAAACCAGTTCCTATGGCAACTTTCCCTTTCTGGTTAATAAAAGAATGAACGTATTCAGGGCATTTTGGCCTTATGTATTAGGGACATCACTCCCTCAACAAACCTAAGGTCGAAGTGCCAAAACTCTGTAAATAGACAGATAATACATGTATCAGAAATTCCTCCCAGGGAGAGGAAATGGGGCAAAAGGCAATTCACATAATGCCCTGACTTCTTTCCACTTATCTTTCCTGACCATGAAATCTTTATTTTAATAGCTTTTGACTAGAACACATAAATCCAAAAGTTCATTAAAACCATTCATCAATAAAAATAATTTTCAAATCATTGTCAATTTCAACAGCTCTAAAGCAGAACGTGCCCTAATTTCTAAAAGATATATTAAAACATGGAAAAATATTCACAGTATACTTTAGGCCATTAAAGTTAAATTATCAAAATTTTATCTTCACTGAAAAATAGATGCTTAAATTTTTATTTTTATTTTTTTTAAGATATGTTTTTACTGATTTCAGAGAGAGGAAGGGAAAAAGAGAAAGAGATAGAAATATCAATGATGAGAGAGAGTCATTGATTGACTGCTTCCTGCACGCCCCCTGCTGGGGATTCAGCCCACAACCTGGGCATGTGCCCTGACAGGGAACATGCTCAACCACTGAGCCACACGGGCTGGGCTATGCTTAAATTTTTAAAAAATTGTTTAGAGAAACAAAAAGGAAATACACAAAAATGTTAACAGTACTGAATCTCTTTAAGACCTTTATTTTTTATAGTTCCCAGATTTTCTATAATAAGCATAGATTCCTATTATAATACATAAAGTATATAATATAAAATTATATATTATATATAAGTTTTCTGAGACAAATAGTTTTGATTTAGATATTGGAGAGCTTTCAAATTTTTATTTAAAACTTGAAGACTGGCAGCTGACTCATGAAGAGAACTAGCCCAGGTACCTATACTGAGCCACCAGTTTTGAAATCTGAGATTTGGAGATAGGACGTGTGCCTCCAGCCAAATGTCTTCTTGGGAGGCAGGTAGCACAGTGGAGCAGGTTCCTCATTCCACCTGAGTCTTTGTCCCAAGAACATGTCATCCCTCTACACCAGCTACGTTTCAAGGAAAGCTCCATTATATTTCCTCCTTCCCTCTAGACTTCACAAAGTTTACAACAAACAGAATACTGTGCCATCTCCAACACACTCAATAACTTCCAAATGTCAGGATGTCAAAAAGCAGAAAATGACCATAATTCAGATTTTGTGAGTTTTCTCTTATCACTGTGGTATGGGTACCTGTTTCAGATTATGAGTCACCTTGGGCTTACACAACCTAGAATTTCTTAGGAGTTGGCACTTGGCATTTTAGGTAAAGAACTGCAGATATAACAATCTCAGAGCTGCGGCCACAAACACTGATAAAATTGCCTCGACTTCTAGTTTGTAAAGTCCAGCTCCTACTTTAGGGCTTGTATTTCTTTAAAAGCTCTCAGAAGCCCCTTCAGTACTAGAATGTTGACACTCAAATTCTACCACTGGCAGTTCCAGATCAGCTCTGTTCGCTGAGACTTAAGTCTCCAGGCCTGAGTGTCAAAGTGACCCTTATGTGTTTGTCTGACCGCCGGTTGGACTACAATATTCAATAAAAACTCTGGTACCTTCAGTCTACCACCTGACTAACCACAACCTGTAGAGGAGTAAGGTTTGAAGTAGCCAGAGGACACCAACAGTTTTGAGCTGCCTAAAAAAAAAACCCCGAAAAACGTTCTTTTGTATTCTGTAACACAGGAATCTAATTCATGACATCATCCAAAGGAGACCTTTCATAAAACATTATTAATGCATTCTAACTTAACAGAACTTGGTTATAAGAGACAGTAAACGCAAAAGAATAATGGCAAAATTCATCATTTCTCTAAGGTTACTGAGTATCACCTAGAAATTACTATTTCTATAATCTTGCTCTTTCCAGAAGAGTGAAACTTAAAGGGAGAGAGAACAGAAAATTCCCAGCTGTAATGACAGGACAACTTTTTCACAAGACGGCTACATCAAGACCTGGACCTTAAGCAGGACACTGTGGCCAGCTAGTACACTTCCAGTTATTCCAAGCTTCAAAAGCTGACATAGCCATGAAAACTCTACATGTATAGTATAAATAGATACCTGTCCCTACCTGCATTTGTCACAACTATCTATCAATTAAATGCCAAAAATTAAAAAGCCCAGGGCCTTCTCTTTAGTCAGGCTGCCTGTAATAATAATAAAAATATGCATAACAGAGGAAGAAAATCTACCAAAATACTTATAATTGTGGTGGAAGGGTGATTTTCTTTTTTAATAAAGTATTTTCTATTTACAGTAAATGCAGAAAATAGAGGCCTATAGTATATCGTCTATAATATATCTATATTATTTTAAGGGAGGTAGGGAGGTGAGGTGTGTGGCTTTTAAGGATTTTTTTTTTTTTTTCTAGAGTTTTAGCTCCTGAAAGACTTTAGTCTAATGCACATTAGTCTTTTCACAAATGAGGAGTCCAGTTTCAGGATGGGAAGGGATTCTCTCAGTTGAGTCAGGACAAGGCAGGGCGACCCTGATGGGAAGGAAAGAGGTCCACCTTCTGGAGCGCACCCAAAGCAGGCTGTCAACTCCAGCCTTACGTTTTACGCCAATCTAACCCGCCACCTCCACGTGCAAATGCAGAATCAACCAGAAGACTGGCTTTGTTTGTGTTTAGAAACAGTTGTTTACACTGGGATAACAGAGGTGAAATCTGTGTCAGAAACTGTCACATTTCACCAGCTTCTCTCATGCTCTGCAGAGGTCAGTAAATTAACCTTGAAAAAGTAAGTGGGGTGGGGAGGGGTTTGCAATGACACCGACCACCCGGAGCACCTGTCTCTAGGCTTTAGCACACTGTTCCCTCAAGTCATCTACCAGCACTCTCCGGCTACGCTGCCAAGTAACAGATAGCATCTCTGCTTGTTAATTAAAAAAAAAAAAAAAGGAAAGAAAAGCCAGGCTCCTTCAATCAATGACTCCACCAGGGCGGTGTGCAGAGGCTGCGGCGCTCCTCCCGAGACACCTCGAGGACTGTCCGTGTGGCGGCGGCTGCCGACGCCGCATCCGACCCCGCTGCGAGCGCCCCACGCAGGCAGAGGGCAGCGGCTCGCGTGCACCCCGAAAGCCCTGCCGCGGGAGCAGGGGGATGCCGCGGCCGGCAGACCACCGCCACCTGCCTCCCGGGTCATCTGGCGTCTGAAGCCCGCGCTCATCCGAGGCCCGGCGGGTCCCCGCCGCCGCGCAAACAAGGGGCCGGCCCCGCCGCGCACATCACCGGCCCCGCGGCGAACCGGCCCCGCGCCCGCGCGGCATCCTCGCCTCAGGCACGGGCGGCGGCGGCTCCCGCGGCGCCGAGGCCTGGCTGCCTCGGGCAGGGCGGCCGCAGGGCAGAGGCCGGAAAAGCGGAACGTCCCGGGGAACCGAGCGCGCCTCACGCGCCTCCGCTGCGGCCGCCGCTCGGGCTCCGGCTCGGGCTCGGGCTCGGGCCGCCGGGCAGCCTAAGCTCAGCATCTCCGCGGAGCCCACGGGCGCCGCAGCGGGGACGCACGCGACGCCCGGCGGCAGGCGCACTCACCTCCTCCGCTGGCCACGCCGCTGCGCCGCCGGCTGTCACCGCAGACCTCTGCCTGCCCCGCGCCTGCTCCGGATGCTATTTAAAGGCGCCGCCGTCACCTCTGCGCGCAGGCTGCGTCCCAGCCTCCGGGCCGCGGGGGCGGGCTGGTGCTCGTGCGCCCGCCGCGCCCGCCGCGCCCCGCCCGGCCGCTGGCCCCGCCCCACCTCTGGTCCCGCCCACCGCTGGCCCCGCCCCCGCAGCCCCTCGGCCTGCCCGCTTCCCCGTCCAAGCGCGCATGTCGCGCAGGCGGGCAGCGTGACGCCGGCGGGCGGGTGCGGGGCGTTGGAGAGCTAACGCCGGCGAGTCTCCTGGTGTCGGAAGGGATCCGAGGCCGGGCAAAGGGTACACTGCGGGGCCTCGGCCCAGGAGCCCCGCCAGCCCTGGGGTCTGCTGGTCCGCGGGGCCGGGAGGCGCCCTTGCGCGTCTTCACCGACCACGCGCGCCCTGCGGGCCTCTGCAGAAGGGGGCGCGACAGCCCCGGAGCTTTCCTGTCCCGTTTTCTTCCGCAGCCACGTGCGCGACCCCTTTCAACCCGAGGTCCCCGCGTTCCCCACGTGGGGTTTTGGCACAGCCCCGCAGCTCGCCTGGGCTTCTGCAGTGCCCTGGACGTGGGGCGCCCCGGCAGCCCCCGGGGATGGAGCGGAAGGCAGGCTCCACGTCGCTCAGGGTGTCCGTCATCCGCCGAGTTCTTGGGGTCCCTCCACCCTGCTCCACCCGGGCTGTGCGGCTTTCAGGGGTTCTACGTCTGCTTTTCGGAGGGCAATGCAATTTCTTTTCAGGCTGGTATCCCAAATGTTATTTTCTTTTGGCTCCTGAGGCCTGCCAGTATCCCTACCCTCTAATAGCGGTGACCCCAGTCGCAGCGGTGCTCGTGCCCAGCATCCAGGGGAGGGGGGGCCTGGCATCTAGTATTGCTTTGAATTTGTCTTGAGAGGAATTCTTGTTATAACAAATGCCCCTGGTAATGACAGATACGTTTATCGAAACCCTTCACTCACATTATCTTACTGAATCTTCATAACCTTATGGGGGGGGGGGGGGGTGCTGTCATTGTTTCCCTTTTACAGATGAGAAAACTGAGGCACGGACAGGTGGAAGGCTAATGAGGGCAAAACTACACTTGGAACTCAGGCAACCTGCCTCCGGAGCATGCACATAATAACCACGAAAATACAGGGTGTCCCAAAAAGTGTATACACACTTTAACAGCTGATAGCTCAATTTTGAAAATAAAATGTATTTTAATAAACACTGCCTTTATAATTATTCAAAGTGTATGTATACATTTTGGGGGATGCCCTATATATTTGTACACACCCCCTTATGTAATTCAAAATAAAAACAATACTAAACTGTAAAGGAAGTGTAATAAAGTCCAATAAAGTTTTAAAATTTTCTTATGATGAAAAAAAAAAGAAAATATATTGCCTTGGTATAGGTGGCTCAGCAGATTCAGTCAACTATGGATTAAAAATATTCAGAGGGGGAAAAAAAGTCATGTTGCTGATGTGGACTTTGTAGTTAGGCCTAAAACAGGTGCATCTATACTGAACATGTAAAGAATTTTTTTCTTGTCATTATTTCCTAAATAATACAGCATAATAACTATTTACACAGCATTCGCATTGTATTAGGTATTATCAGTAATCTAGAGATGATTTAAAGTACATGAGAGGATGTGCATAGGTTATATGCAAACACCATGCCATTTCATATAGGGGACTTGAGCATCCACAGATTTTGGCAGCTTCCGAAGTCTTGGAAACAATCCCCCACTGACACTGGGAGGTGACTGTGCTCACTCCAGGCCTCAAGCATAGTCAAGTGGACTCCACCCTACAACATACTAAGGACTTGCCCTGGGCTTTTCTCACTGCTCCAGAGCATCTGAACATGGCACCAGCGCTTCCTCCGCGGTGTGACAGCTTTGTGTTACACTGTGGCTGAGGCTGCCAACACTCCAGTGGGCTCTGGAGCAGCTCAGTTCTCCTAGACCCTCTTCTAAATCTAGATCTCCACTTTCATTTTGATTCGTTTCCACTTGGCTCATCCTGGTTTCTCTGCCCAGGTCTCCTTCTCCCCACCCGTGATTTGGGCGTCTTAGCCCCTCCTTTTCCCTCTTCTCCAACCAGCCCTCCAGCCCGGTGTGGCCTCAGGCCCTTCCCAAGTTCTGTGATGCGTTAGCTTGCGAGGGCTGCTGTAACAAAGTTCCGCAAACTGGGCGGCTTAAACAATAGAAATTTATTGTCTCACGGTTCTGGAACCTGCAAGTTCAAAATCAATGTGTTAATAGAGGCGGTTCCTTCTAAAGGCTGTGTGGGAAGAATCTGTTCCAGGCCTTTCTTTTGGGCTTGGGAATGGTCGTCTTCTCCTTATGTCTCCTCACATGGTTTTCTCTCTGTATGCGTCTGTGTCCAAATGTCTTCTTACGTGGACACCAGTCACGTTGTATTAGGGTTCACCCTAATGACCTCATTTTAACTTGATTACCTCTGTAAAGATTCTATCTCCAAATAACATCACATTCCGAGGTCCTGGGGGTTACATATAAATATAAATTTGGAGGGTAGGGGGTCACAATTCAACTAATAACATGTGACAACTGTCATGGCTCTCACCCCTTATCCCTCCCCACTCCAATCGCACTTTTCTCCCAGTCGCACACCTCTCCCTGGGTTCTGGCCCTCAGCGCCAGTGATTGACATTTTATAACTGAAGTTAGGCGTCGTTCGGATTTCCTTGGTGTTTACCGAGCGCCCTTGCTCTGTTCCCAGCCCGTTACATTTTGGTGACATATTCTCTTGGCTCTGGTGTCTGGTTTCTCAGATTGTCCTTTTTTTGAGAAGCTTGGCAGCTCTGAAGGGTTCTTAGTGGTCAGTTGATTTTTGTAAAATGTCCTTCTACTGGGATTTGACCGATACTCTTTTCATGATAAGGCTGGGACATGGGATTCTGAGAGGAAGTCACTTTTATAAGACAATTTTCTATACAAGGAAGAGAAGAAAAATTCATTTTTTCCTTCAACATGGTTGATGGATTTTTTTAAGTTGACAGTTTTGATAAGACGTTGATGAGAGCCCAGTCCATTGCTTTTCATTGTAAACGAGTGCTGATCAGAAGACTTTCCAATGGTATAGCCTCTGGCTGTGGACCTTTGATCCTGGGCTTCTTCACTCCCCAAATACTTCCAGATGCCTCAGGACAGGTCGATAGGAGATGTAACTGCTGGTCCTCTGGGCCCAGGATTCTGGGGAGTCGAGAGAGCGGACAGGTAGTCCTGGTGATATTCCTACACTGGGAAAGTTAGAAATACACATGCATGGATCAGAAACCCCATAAATACCTCTCTCCAAACTCACAAAGTAATATATTCCCAACTCCAGTTCCCTTAGCTGGGTTTCAGAAATAAGCTGGTCACTTCAGCACTACCAAGGGAGGGGTGGTGACCAAGATGACCTGGAGCACAGAGTGGCAACAGGATTAACTGACTGCAGCTAAACGATCTTACTTTTAAAAGTTTTGCAGAAACATTGAACTATGTGAACACGTGGCTCCTTCTGTGAGCGCGGGCCCTGGAAGTGAAGCCACGTTAGCACCCGTGGTCGGCAGCACTCTTTGCGGCTACTATTATTGTGCTACTGCTCAGATTTGCTAGTACAGCTCTCTCGGGCTTCCAGCAGTAAGGAAGAGTGATATTTCCATCAAACGGATACTTTTCTGTAACCACTGATGATTATCACATGGTCCTCAGTGGCTCTAATGAAGCTGTAGCCCTCCCTTCTCTCACACTCTTTTTCTTTTTTAAACGCACTTGATCCACTGACTTCATTAACTTTATGAGGGGGCCCACCAGCTCTCTGAGCCTCACTGTTCAGGCCCTCTCCCAGCATAGGTGCTGGATGAGGTGAGGGCTTCCAGAATTCATCCTGCTCCCCCACAACACCCGACTTTCTGTGTCTTGAGGTGATATGACTTTATTTAGTCAATGTCAAATATAAGTACCCCAATCTTCCAATTCATCTAGCTTCTCATTGTCGACCAGTAAAATTCAAACTCTTTACAAGAACTTCTGAGATGTTCTTCATAACCTGTTCCTGCTCTCTTCACCAGCCAGCTCCCCAGCCACACCCTTCTCCAGCCCCACGGAATCACCTGCAGGTTAAGAGCAACGGCTGTGGAGTAAGATTGTTGGATTCAAATCCCACACCTTACTGGTTACAGACCTAGGGCAAGAAACCGTCTAATCCCCAGCTTTCTTATCTGCCAAGTGAGTATAATATTGCATCGCACACAATCTACATCACAATCAATTGTAAGCAGCACCATTATTTTATGTATCTCTGAGAAAGAAAATAAATGCTGCCCATTACAATTGTAAGACATCATCAATTGGAAGACCCATCCTAGGGTGATTAGCTTTTACTGCATAGCAAGTAACCTTAAAACTTAGCGACTTAAAACAACAATCACCTATTCTGTGAGTTGACACTTGGGCTGGGTTCAGCTGGGTGGTTCTTCTGCTGGTCTCTCCTGCAGTTGGTCAGCTGGTGAATAAAGTGGGACTGGATGGTCTGGGGATGGCCTCACACGTTTGGTGGCTGTCAGGCTGTTTGCTGGGGTCCCTTCGTTCTCTTCTTCAGGGCCCCCTGGTAAGCTAGTTCAAGTGCTTTCAAACAGTGGTTTAGCAGCTCCAGGCTCAGCAAAGGAGACAAGCCCAATGAACAACTGCTTTTCAAACCTCTGCTTGCATCATGTTTGCTGCTGCTCCACTGGCCAAGGCAAGCCACAGGACCAAGTCAAGAGCCTGCGTGGGAAAGGACTGCCCAAGGGCATGGATACAGTGAGGGGAACTATGACGGCCATATTACGCACAACCTATGACACATCCTGATTCCAAAGATGTTAAAATCTGAAAAATACACATCTAAGACTACACTAAATATAGTAATAGTGGTGGATGTTAACTACACTTATTATGGTGATCATTTTGCGATATATACATATATCGAATCATTATGTTGTATACCTGAAACTAATATGATGTTATATGTCAATTATATCTAAATTTTTTTTAAAAGCAAAGGAGAAAAGAAACATATTAGCTACAGGAAACACAGAGTTTAAGAATATTTACTTTGTAGCTTTAGCTGATAAAGATGGGAGCGATTAGAGCAGCAACATGGAAGAGACTGAAAACGAAATAGGAACAGGGATTGTCAGTGGAAGGAAAGCCAATGATGGAAGAGATGGGAGGCGAATGTTTCTGAAAACAGGTTAAGCCATTACCTTCTGGCAGAGGAAATGACCTTTTTCTAGAACTTGAGGGAAAGAGGTACAAGTAGATACAGATAAAATACAAAAATAGTAGAGCTGAAAGAGAAAAAATCCTGCCCTCACTCTGAGGACTAAAGTAAATCCAATAGTCTGTAGTCTGGAGAGCACATACACACACAGTGCCGTTCCCTGCCCCCACTTCCTTCTGAGACAGCAGTCTCCAAGTCCTGTTTTCACAGGAAAAATAATGCTCCACCAGTTTTAGCCAAGGAAACAGCTCCTTGGTCAATGTGAAAACATGTAAGACTGTCCAGTTGAATGGACAACAATGGTGTGTACTGCTGTCTGGAAGGAGATTCTGCTCCTGAGCACTCCCGCAGGGCCGCCCGTTGAGCCCTCCAGTTCACGTGCCTTTTATTGAGTCAGCAGGGTGTACAGAACTGGAGCTCCCAATTCGTAACCACCACAGCTGACAAACCATGACTCTCGAGTTTAAAACCTGGCATGTCACTTTCAAGACACCGAAATATTAATCACATTCCCATCTTCCAAATATGGCGTTCTCTCTTCACTCGATAATCACTCAGTGGCACAAGTAGAGGAATACGTAAGCCTATACTTTTCTTTTTTCATATATATTTATTGATTTCAGAGCGAGGAAGGGAGAGGGAGAGAGAGAGAACCATTAATGATAGAGTCACTGATCGGCCGCCTCCTGCACGCCCCCGACTGGGGATAGAGCCTGCAACCCAGGCCTGTGCCGTGACCAGGAATCGAACAGCAATCTCCTGGATCCTCGGTCAGTGCTCAACCACTGAGCCACGCCGGCCAGCCAAGCTGATACTTTTCAAAGTGTATTTTCTGCTTATTAGAAGAAAACCAGTATTTCTCAAAAACAAAATCCTCTATCTGATTCCTTAATACGCACCAGAATAGATATGGTACATAGGTAGATGACGATAGATAACTAGATAGATACAGATAGACAGACAGACATAGATAGACAGACAGACCTGGAGTATGGGAGGCCCTTTTTGAATCAGGTGCCATCTCCTACCCAAGAAAGGACCCCTATGTACAAAAAAGAAAAGAAAAGCTCACTCAGAGAGAACGTCTGCAGAGCCCTTAGCACAGCGCTTGGCCCCAGGTGAATGTTCTGTAACTACTATTATTTTCACTTCTCTTTGGAAAGCCTCTGTATCTATATCCATGCTTCTTTCCACCTGCAACCCTGTAAATTCTTATTTACTCACCAAAGCCTAACTCAGGCACACTTTCTCCAGCACGCACACCCACACGCACACACACACACACACCCCTTGTCGCTCCCAGAGCTACGCTGCGCTGCACTGCAGATGCAGCCTTGGCTGGAGCAGGCTGTTGTTTCCATGTTCCTAGGCCTGAAGGCTGCCTTCAAGCTGCTGGGCAGCAGATATTCTGTGTCCAGACATTCCTCCATCCCTACACCAATATAGGAGTTGGCACTGACACGTGTTTATTTAATTGAACTGGCATGTCACCTCCAACAGAAGCACTTCTCCTTCCCCTAGGTATAATCATTCTTTTCCCCGGAGGTGCTTCCTCGGCTCTTCGTAATGTTTCTGGCACAGGGCTTATCACCTTTCGATTGTGATCACTTGTTTGTGGAAACATGCTCATAGAGAATGTGCTTTATTCACATTCATGTTACACAGGGCCCCTAGTCCCACACCTAGTGGTAGCAGTGAGTACCACTCTACGAATGCGTGTTAAATAAGTTAAAACAGTGGTTCAGATCTCCATTCCTTTTATGCCCAGGAAGGCCTGTGGCCTAGAAGTCCAGAGTAAAATTAGATTTAGTATTTAATTCACCAATAGCTCCATTCCTAGAGTCTGAGTTCCACCGGTTTAGCATTGTCCTGTGCACCAAAGTGCCACCAGTTGGATTCCTGGCCAGGGCACATGCTCAGGTTGCGGGTTCAATCCTGGTCGGGGTGTGGGAGGCAACCAATTGATGTTTCTCTCTCACATGATGTTTCTCTCTCCCCTCCCTCTTTTCCTCTCTCTAAAATCAATAAAAACATATTTTAAAAAACAAACGTAAAAAGACCTTCTTCTTGTAGCGAGTTGCATGGAGTTGGCTCGCAGGTCTCTGAGACCCAAAAGTTGAGAGCTTTGTGCCCGGGGACTGCGCCCAGTGGCCCAGCAACCATAACCGCGGCACACAATGAGGACAGTGAGTTACACTGCCAGCGCTAGGGACATCGTGGGGATTGCCAGAAGAAAAAGAGAAAGGAGGGGGGTGGAGAGGCTCAGGAATATTCAAAGGAGGCAAAGAAGACCCCTGGTCTGAGGGCTAAGCTCTACCCTAAACAGCGCCGTGCTGAGAAAATACAGATGAAAAGGACTGTCCGGAAGCATGAAAAGAGAAACAGCAAACAAAAGGAGGGGAGAGGACTCCATAAGGGGCAGGACCTGCTTATCTGCTGGACAGAGAGGGACAGCCCCGAGCCAAAGTACTTTCCCTCATCCCCACTTATACAACTCTGGGTGTTATTGGCAAAGGTACTATCATCGAGGTGAATGTGTGTTAGGCCTTGTGACACCAGGGGCCAAGGTCATTTGGGGAAAATATGCCCAGGTTACCAGCAATCCTGGAAATGATAGATGCACAAGTGCAGTCTTACTGGTTTGACAGCAGTTTCGTGCAAGCAGCGCCTTATGATTATTGAAGACTATGTACCAATCAGGAGAACTCCTTACTGTGATGCTTCTGAGCACCATCAGATAGCGTGCATGTCTGCACTCACCCAGAGAACTATTTATTCTATTATAAAGAGAATTGAAAGGGCCCATTTTTTTTTAAATGAGTAAAAAGAAACAGATGAAGTTAATTTTAATGTGTTATTTAACCCAATATTTCAAAAAAATAGTATTTCAACATGTAATCCTTATCAAAACTTTAGTGAGATACTTTGCATTCTTTTTTTAAAAATTGGCCTTCAAAATCCATTGTGTATTTTATATGTACTGCGCATCTCAGTTCAGACTAAGCGTATTTCAAGTACTCAACAGCCACAGGTGGCTTTGGGACGAGACAGATCTAAAGGGTGTTGTATGACTTTGCTTCTTGACTTGGAAACCCATCCCTCTGCCCACTGGTCCTCTCAAGGCACTGGGGACTGTTTGGAGCTCCAGGAAGCTGTACAACAGTGAGGTGGAAACTCTGAGGATCACGGCCCAGAGCAAAACTGTCAGTCCACACTTCCCGAGGGGCCAGGAAAGGCAGCCTGATATTGCAGGTGCCGTCGTTACACAGGTCGGTATCCGGCTGTCCCGGCCACACCTAATAATTAGTGATCCACTAGAGGACAACTGCTGTGTGTTTCAAATGGGAGCACTGGCACCATGGTAGATATGTTTATTGGCAAAGTTAAAAAAAACACTTTGTGTTCAGTGAACCAAGCTGTCTCAGTCCCGAGTCTCCCCAGACACCGCCCTTGTCCTGCTTCCCTGACGCGTGGTAGCGACTCCACAGATGGTATTTCTTCTCTGAATCCCAGCGCCCGGCCACGGCAGCGCCCAGTGTGTTCAGTGAGTGAACACAGGAATGGTGCGCTTGCTCTGTGCCTCGGGAGGCGAGAGTGTGGCATAGGTTTTGAAATTGGTTCCTTCTTCAAATGACAGATACAGACAAAGAGTAATGTCTTCTCTTACGTCTCTCAGGTGGACCCAACACGGCTGTTTCTTTCTTGAACTAGTGTTCACCACAGCTGCTGCCTCTTCTATTTCACATGTGGTTCCAAGGTCAACAAGAGCAGGTCTTGAGGACAGTGGCTTTTGAAACAAGAGGGATACAGAAGGTCAAACAGAAAGAACTGGTCTTCCACAGCAAGGCGGGGCTTCATCGGGGGACCCTGCTTAGGAACCGCCACGTCTTCCTGACCCCTTGAGGAAGTCTGCCCTGCAAGGTGCCCATGACAGTGTAAACTTTTCCCTAAGATTCCATGTCTAAGGACACATTCAGCCCCGCACTGTCATGCATGTTGAAATTTGCCTAATCTGTCATCTTTTGTCGTCTTGGCTCACCTGCTGCGTCACTAGAGTCTGAACACTAGGTTCTCCTCGGGTTCCTGAGCCTGGAGTCATGCCTCACGGAGGCATCAGCACAAAGGAATGAAACAGCCTGTGATAATCCTGGGTCTCTGAGAAGCAGCAGCCAAGGACTTGATTAGGAAGCTGCAGACAGGTGGGACTGCCATCAGACTTTCATGTGTTTGACCTGGAGTGAAGGCAAGGCAGGAAGGTGGTGAGGGGGGTGACTTCCTTGGCTCCCACGCAGTCTAAGGAAAGTTGAGCAAGGCCAGGAAGTCCTGAGACAAAGTCACCAGTCAGAGGCATCCCATGTGTCCTAGGAAGGGGCCTGTTCCTAGTGCCCCTGCCACACTCAGTCATTGGCACTGGGCAGCCCGTGGGAAGGAGGACCTCAGCAAGGGCAGAGATGGACTTTAGAGCAGAGGACAGTGGATGGTGCCCTGGCCCAATTATGCTCCCAGAAGTTGGAGGTCTATGAGGTGCATTCTCGTGGTTGCTCTCAGGTTGTCTCATCTATCAGCTGTGTGGGCCTGGCTTAGCTCATACACTGAGCGAACACCCCTTGACATGGTGGAATGTGCCCTGGAATTGGCATCGAGGTCCTGGGTCAAGGCCCTGATTTTTACTCATTAGCTCTGTGACCTTAGATAGAAGAACATCTAAGGGCTTTGGCTCCTTGGCCTTAAACTAATACCTATCTCACAGTGTTGTGTAGATGGAAATGAACTCATAGTAAAGAGTACTGTGTACAGTGTCGGTATAAGTGCTCACTCTGAAAATAAAATCAACAAAGCACAATTATTAAAGACCAATGACAGGAAGAGCTCGTTTGTTGTCATAAGGAAAGTCTGTGGCAGTGACAGGGAGTGTCCACCTTTGTGGTCACATTTGTACAACACTGCACACTACTCCAGTATTCAAATCCTACAGCATCTCAGTCACTTCATAGATGTGGATTTATTTCTAAATAGTTGAAGGATTCAGAACTGTGTAGATTTTATTCTGGAAAAAAAAAGGATTGAAGTAGATAATCTGGTATTAGAATCTGTGGCTCTAATGTGAGCTCTGGGTTCTAAGTACATGAAATTAGACGTTGGGCTGGTAGGAACCGGGTGGCCAAGGGTGGAGGCTGCACTCACAGAGTGATTCACACCATTCACAATCTAATGGGCTGGGAGGAAACAGGTCACCCCACATCAGGACACTCTCAGACAGAAGACTCTCCAACCAGCCAGGCTACTTGTCTGTCTGCTGATCCCCATGATGTGTTTCATTTCATTTTCTACCACCCACAGATTACAGGCAGTGGTTCTCCTTGAAGAGAGCCCTGAAGCTATGGCTTTCCCAACTCCCGTCCTTCGGATCGCACCGCCTCTTCTGCCCTTGGCAGTTCAGCACCCACAGCGAGCTCAGAGGGCCCAGGACTGCAGCACATGGGACACACAGACACCGAGGAGTAGTCCTGGTCTCAACAGGGCTCCTAAAAGGGTGTTTCCTCAGAGGGCCAGCATCAGAGCCGCCTGGAGAGCTCATTAGGGAGGAGATTTCATCAGCCCCACCCAGACCTACTTACCCAGAATGTCTGGGGGCGGGTCCAGAATCCACATTCCCACCCTCACCCCCACCCCCACCCCCACCCATCTGCCCTGAGTGATTCTTCTGCACACAAAAGTGTGAGAACCAGTGCTCTCAGGCTTCATGACCCTGGTTTGAGGAGATTTACCTAATTTCTTAGTTATTTGCAGTTTTAAAGTTTTAAGCTCCTTTTTCCTATAGGTATTCTCTCTGGACCTTCTCTTTTACTAGTCAGAGATGTGTTTTTTAAGTCTCAACAAATTACACATAAAATAATATACACAGTATATCACATGTAAGACCCCCGGGGGATGAAATGCCCTGCCTGGGAGGGGTCCGCGAGCTCCTGGGCCAGGAGAGGAGCTAGGACTGCGGGGCACCAACTTGGCTGCCGGGTAAGGAAATCACAGGACCAAGAATTCAGGAGGCCTCCCTCTGATTGGCCATGACTTGGCCTTGCCAGTTGGTAAATATGTTGGATATCCATCCCAGAAATAATACTATATAAGTGATAGAAACAAAGTTTTCCAAGGTTTCTGAAGGGGAAGATATCACAGCCAAATGGAGCAATGAGAAGCTCGTAGAGGAAGGTTCAGCTGAGTGAGACCTTAAGGACAGGTAAGATTTCAAAGGTAAGAGAACACTCCGATGGAAGGAACGGTGTGAGAACAGGCCCTACTGATACATTAAGTAACAATATAAAGTAGTTTTTTAAAAGCTAGATGACTTCATTAGTTTCAAATAGGCAAGGGAAATATTACTCTGCTTTTCTGGGCGAGGAAACAGAACTTAGAGAGGTGGAGTAGAAAGGTAGACTGGCCATGAATTTAACGAAGCTTTAACTTCTTGGCCCCTCCCTAGCGATGACACCATCCTCCAAGCTCTGGGAGGGACCCAGATGTGTCCATACGCTAATGTGCTCTGTGCGTTTTCAGAGGCGAGCTATCGTAACCGCAGTTGGTTAAGTCCACTGCACTTTTCCACTTCAGCCTCCCCGCCACCACCTTTCTCCTGTGTCGGGTGTCCTGGGAATGGTTATGGGCATTTTGGAGATCCTGTTAAGAGGCAACTGAATTACGGGATACGTTTAGATCTGGTGGAGAGGGATATGTTGATGTGGTTTTCAGTAACTTCAGCATACAGTTAAGTTATTACTGGGCATGCTGAGGGAGAAATGACTTCCAGGAACACTCCTCTGGGTTCCTTGCTGCCCCCCCGAGCATTGCAATTCTAGAGTCCAGGACAAGAGGCTATATTGTGGCATGGCTGTGTCCCGTGGTATATGGAATTAGAAAAAATACATAGGCCATGGGGGAAAAGCAAAGTTTGAAATGTGCATAAACCGAAGCTAGTCTGTGGGGAATTCTTCCAACAAGGAAATACGTTTTGTACCTGCCCAAAGGCAGGATAAATGCAAGGAAAGCAGGAAAACATTATGAAACCAAAACAATAATAAAAAGATATCTAAGAAGCAGAAATGAGAGAGGAACTATGAAAATCAATCATCTAGCCAACAACAACAGCTTATATTGAGACAACATCAGAAGCTGAAACCCCATGACCTCAATGTTCCGGAACAGCACAACGTGGCATTTCTTTCTAGATGTTATTTTCATTGGTTTAGGACTTCAAACCACTTTCCAATGGAAAGAAAGTATCATGCTTTTCACGCAAGTAGCTGAATGCACAAAGTTGAGGGTGTTTTACAGAAGTGTCAAAGGTAGTTTTGGAAGTAAAAAACAAAACAAAACAAAAAAACCCCACCACCAGTATAATATAGCTTCCGTAGATAGAAAAGGTCATTCTCAAGCAATAGCCTGAGGGATATGAATTGGAAATAAAGACTAGAGCTCTTTATCTATGATGGAGAAAGTTTTCAGAATCTCCTCCTGGAAGCCAGACTATTTAACATCTTTAGCCCTATAACCACGCTTTCTCCCTCAGAGTCGTCAGGTGACAGAAAAGATGTCTCAGCTCCAAATGCACAGAGTTTTGTGGCAGGAAAATGTCATCTAATTTAATGCCCATTCTAACTAGAAGGAACTGAAGTCTCAGAGCAGTAGAACAATTTGCCCAATGTCACAGTTGGAGTGGATAGTGTAATTCTACTCCATAAAGAAGCATTAGCAATCCCATGGTTGTGTTGAAATCAAGGCTACTTGGATGCAACACATCACAGGCCTTTTGATGAAACGGGTGGTGGAGAATAAGAAAGACGGTGGGCTCTGGCTTCTGAAGCAGTGGATAAAAGAGAATCAGCAACTGCACAGCCAAGGTCTAGGACTAGGGGTGCAGACAGCCTTCAAATGCTCAGGAGCCAAGAGGATAACGCTTTGCTCCCTGAAATCTGCCTGTTTATGGAAGTAAGTGACACTATGGGTCAGCTAAAGCCCAAGAGATGGGGCCAGGCTGGATGCCAACTGGGATTCAGAATGAAGCTTGCCTCCCCATGGCCTGGAGACTAGACAGGGCAAGAGATCAGACCCAAGGAGGACGTGCCCAGCTAGAGAAAAGCACAGGGAGACAGAGGGCCATCAATTCTTTAGGTCTGACAGACAACAAGTCCCTCAGGAAGTCAGCTGAGCCAAGCAGCCATGGCCAGACCTGGTCTGGGCTGGTGACTTATTCTCAAGCTCCACCAGCTATGTGAGGAGGGGTAGAGACACTCGTGTTTTGCATCTGTGGTGTCCAGGACAGTCTCCAGGGCTGAGGGTGAGAAAGGCTGTGGCTGTGAGTTGATTAGGAAGCAAGGCCCCCAGAAGCAGGGTGTGTTACGTGGAAATAAAGAACAGACCAGCAGCTCTCTGTCTCTAAGAGTTCCTAGGTGGGCCCTCTAGAGACCTGGAATCTCAACTCAGCTTTGTCACCGATTGGTTTTTTACCCTGGACAAATCGTTTGTATACGTAGGTTGCAGCTTCTTCTGTTTAAAGGGTGAATGACATAGCTGATAAGTAGGGACACTGAATCGCAGCGATTTCCTGTTCACTCTGAGCAGATGGTCAGGGTGCTGTAGGACCGAAGGGGCTGAGACACACGAAGTGCTCGCAGAGCTGGAAGGTGCTAGGCAGGTGGGAGCTGCTACTCTTTCTGTCACCTTTCTCTGGGGCAAACAACCCATTCTTCCAGATTTTTCTTCACCATTTTCTCTTCATATGAGCATGGCAGATTTGGACAAAGGCCATGAAGAAAAGGCCGCCTACCTAAATAATGTTACAGCCTAAACCCGTTTAGGCAACATCACTAACAATGAACATTTAGTGAATCCCTCAGCTGCCAGGTTCCGTGGGAGGCGTTTTACATTCCCTACGCCTCCCCCAAGAACCCATCACGTGGCTCCTACCATCAGCCCCAATCTGTAGATGGAGACACGGAGGCACACAGAGTTTACAAACAAGTGGTGGGATCAGAATATGAACTCAGGCAGCCTGTTTCATAACCTCCAAACCCCACGGGCCTTCCTGGAAGCTACTAGATCATGAACAGGAAGGAAGAGAGAGAAGGGTTTTCAACGGGAAGAACTGATCACTGTAGGTTTGCGGAGGAGATAGAAAAAGTGAAGAGCATAAAAGGGCGGATTTGTGGGGAAAACAGAGAGTAAAATTGTCCTGGGAATAAAGACTAAAATGAAGTCATCACAGCTGCTTTTATTCATGCATCGGATACTTACAAATTAAACATTCATCGAACAGCTAGAATTAAACATGATATTAACCTTGAGTCCCCTCACCGTCTAAAAGCCATTGTTCACACACCTCCAAAATCTAATTCAATGGCAAGAGAGGTTGCTGACAGTGTGGAAATTACTGCCTAAAATAGATCCCCAGGCCAAAGGTTAGAGATTTACAGAAGGGCTTCGTCTTGTAGATCTGTCCTCTCTCACGGAAGGAAACGCAGAGCAGGGGATCAAGAAAGCCCAGTTCCACTCGCCCTCGCCAGGCCCCTCCACCAATCCCAGCCAGGATCAGACAACAATGAACAAAAATTCAGGTTCAGTTATTTGGGGGTGTGGAGGGGATGTAGAAATGAGGCTACTGAGGACTTTTTACATTGAAAAGCCATGGAATTATTCTCAGTTTTGCTCTGTTGTAAGAGAAACCAAAACATTAGCAACCAGTTCTTGGCAGAGAGGTGCTGAGTCAGTAAGTCTACTAACCTCTGCCTGACATTTTCAGATCAGCTTTGTGAGTCTCTAGAAGGTGTTTAATTGCCTAGTGAAGGTAGAGAGAGGACCAACACAATTATTCAAGTTATTGTGGGGCTATTTTAAAAGAAAGAGAATCCGGACACCAGAAAAACAAAGCTCTTAATCTTTTGAACACCGATGTAAACTACCATTGGGAGGGGGTGAAGCAAGCAGGATTAACAGAGTGACCGCCATTCCAGATACTTCTGGGAGTCAGAAAGCCCAAAACATAACAAGAAGAGCAGGACCGGAGACTGAACGTGCGCCCCAGGCCTCTCTCGTTCCTTAAGGCCGGGTTGCCCTTGCCCATCAGCATCAGGCCTGGTCTCTGTATGGACGGGGAATGAGTTTATACCAGGGGAGAAGGTCCATCTCAAGCCAATGTTGTTTTTCATAATTGTTCCCCTTCTTTCACTTATGTTTTTTCCCATATAAAAAAATAGCAAACTCATTGAGAAGAATTCAGAAAATACAGAAAAGGGTCCAAAAACAAAGAATTTCTTATCACCTCAATATCTCACATCCACTGCTCTAACAATAAGGGACCATTTCTCTTCTTCACCAAAATTTATCCCAGACCCTATAATAGTCACTGGCGCATAGTAGTTGTTCAATAAAACACATTTTCTATATGAATCAATCCATATTTTTTCAATCCACATTTTTAAATGAACCAATCAGTATCCAGAGATTACATTTTAATATCTATACATTATTCTATATTTCAAAGCATGAATTTTTTTGTAAACTTGTGAATATAATTTTTTCCTATGCATTTCTTATTGTGGTAAAATACACCTAACAAAATTGATCATTTTAAGCATTTTAAGTGTACAACTCAGTGGCATTAAGTACATTCACAATGTAGTACGACCCCTATCACTGTCTGTTTTCATTGTGCCAAACTGAAACACTGTACCCATTAAACAAAACACCCCATTCTTTCCTCCCCCACCCCTGATAACCTCTATTCTACTTTCTGTCTCAATAAATTTACATATTCTAAGTACCTCATATAAATGAAATCATACAATATTTGTCCTTTTGTGTCTGACATTTCACTTAGCATAATATTTTCTTTTCTTTTTTAAAAATATATCTTTATTGATCTCAGAGAGAGGAAGGGAGAGGGAGAGAGAGATAGAAACATCAATGATGAGAGTCATTGATCGGCTGTTTCCTCCACGCCCCCAGCTAGGAATTGAGCCCACAACCCGGGCATGTGCCCTGACTGGGAATCGAACCGTAATCTCCTAGATCCTAGGTTGACGCTCAACCCCTAAGCCACACCACCCAGGCACTTAGCATATTTTCAATGTTCACCTATGTTGTAACATACATCAGAATTTCATTCCTTTTTAAGGCTGAATACTATTCCACTGCATGTATATAACACACTTTGTTTATCCATTCATCCATTTATTGATGGACAGTTCAGTTTTTCCAGTATGTACAGTTTTGCATCTCCTTTTTTTCTCTGTAAAATATTCCATGAGCATTCTTTATTTCATTATGTATTTATGTATCATAAATATATCTTTATATATTATAAAAACATAATAAATATTATTATAATTATCGTATATTTACCCACTTTGTTGTTTTATTTTGGGGGACACATTTCATCTGATTGACAGTCTCCCTATAGGTGTACAACAGATTCTCTAATCACTTTTCTGTGTTTGAACATTGAGGCCATTCCAGACTTTTGTCACAGTAAATAAGGCTGTGACACCCTGGGAGACAAGCCTTTGTCTAAGGGTGGGAGTGATACTGTTTCCTAAGGACAGATTCCTTGAAGAGGCATTACCGTGGCAATCACATTATTGAAACTTCTCTGGATATTTTTTTTTTAATTTGCCCATCAAATGTCTTCCCAGAAAGGTGCAGGGCTCTCCCCATGCACATCAGAAAGTTTACTGTACTCTCTCCAACACTGAGTGATGTCACTTGCAATGTCTTAATGTGACTGATTAGAAATGACGGACTTCCCTTGTATTTGATGTGTTCAGCCTCACTCCGACATGTTCTCTAATATCTGTGTTTATCCACAGCAGCAATCACAACACAGCAGTAGAGGAGTCAACGGTGGCGGCGGTAAAATAGGAATTAACAAAAGACAAGTTCTTAAGCAGAAAACTCCCTTAAATAAAAATGTTGGTTGAAAAATCAGTTTTGCATAAATTAATCTGTTATTTCCTGCCTCAAAAGTTACATTGCATATCAAAGATTTCAGGAATTTTTTTAACTTTAGGATGTCACAATCAGTTCTTTGGGACCACCACTTTGAACCATAATCTTTATTGAGTAGATGGGAATATAAAACATATATGGGAAGAGGGTGAATCTATAGAGACCTGCTTTATCCTGGACCATGTTTTTGGAATGAATTTCTGATATCATTTTTGTTTTAGTGAAAACAAAACTAGCCAACCAAAACTAGCTCAGACTTTACGAGCACCATCATCAGCTCACTTGAGAATGAAAAATGCGCTCAGTACATCTCTGTGGTGCTCAAGCTTGGTCATTCTACAAGTCAACGTGGAGATTAGGTGCTAGGGTAGAGGCAAGAATGTTGAGCTCTTCCAGTCTTGCTTTTATAATGAAAGAACAGCTTGATAAAATGGAGAGTATGTTACAGAAAATATAGATAGTATTGTAGAACAGAAACCTGGTATAGGGAAACTGAAAACTAGGTCTAGAAAGACTGTTCACACAAGCCATTAGAATATGCGACCAAAACATGAGTGAAAAATGCATAGAGGACACTCTCAAAGTAAAATAGATTTTTATACTTTTATTTTTATTTTTCCATTGCTTTTCAGAGAGAGTAGAAGGGAGAGACAGACAGAGAAACATCGATGTGAAAGAGACACATCAATTGGTTGCTTCCCGCATATGCCCAAAATCAGGGCAGGGGATCAAGCCTGTAACCAAGGTACATGCTCTTGGCCAGAATCAACCTGGGATCCTTCAGTCCACAGGCCAATGCTCTAACCACTGAGCAAAACCAGCTAGGGCCGAAATAGGTCTTTTTTTTTTTTTTTTTTTTAAATATTACAAATGTCCCTTTTTCTCCCCAATGACCCATTCCACCCTGTCCCATCCCCCTCCCCAGTCCCTCTCCCCACCATTGTCTGCGTCCTTGGGTTGTGCATATATGCATATAAATTCTTTGGTTACTCTCTCCCCCTCCACCCACCCACCCTCCTCCATCCCTCTGACATTCGTCAGTCTGATCCATGCTTCCATGTCATTGAATCACTTCTGTTCATCAGTTTATTAAGTTCTTTAGATTCCACATATAAGTGAGATCAGGTGATGTTTGTCTTTCTCTGCCTGGCGTATTTCACTCAGCATAATTTTCTCCAGATCCCTCCATACTGTCCCGAAGGGTAGGAGATCCTTCTTCTTTACAGCTGCATAGTATTCCATGGTGTGAATGTCCCACAGCCTATTTATCCACTCATCTACTGATGGCCACTTGGGCTGTTTCCAGATCTTAGCTATTGTAAACTGTGCTGCTATGAACATAGGGGTGCATATGTTCTTTCTGATTAGTGTTTCAGGATTCTTAGGATATATTCCTAGAAGTGGGATCACTGGGTCAAAAGGCAGCTCCATTTCTAATTTTTTGAGGAAACTCCATACTGTTTTCCATAGTGGTTGCATCAGTCTGCATTCCCGCCAGCAGTGTACTAGGCTCCCCTTTCTCCACACCCTCGCCAGCACATGTCATTTGTTGATTTGTTGATGGAGCCATTCTGACAGGTGTGAAGTGATACCTCATTGTGGTTTTAATTTGCATCTCTGATGCTTAGCCACGCTGAACATTTTCTCATATGTTTCTTAGCCATCTGTATGTCCTCTTTGGAGAACTGTCTATTTAGGTCTTTGCCCATTTCTTAATTGGGTTGTTTGTCTTCCTCTTGCTGAGTACTGTGAGTTCTTTGTACACTTTGGAAATTAGCCCCTTATCAGATACATCCTTGGCAAATATGTTTTCCCAAACAGTGGGGTTCCTTTGTATTTTGAGGCTGTTTTCTTTTGCTGTGCAGAAGCTTTTTAGTTTGATGTAGTCTCATATGTTTATTTTTTCTTTTGTTTCTCTTGCCCTAGGAGATGTATCAGTGAAAAGTCCACTATGTGGGATGTCTGTGACTTTACTGCCTATGTTTTCTTCCAGGGTTTTTATGGTTTCATGACTTACATTTAAGTCTTTTATCCATTTTGAGTTTATTTTTGTGTACAGTGTAAGTTGGTGGTCTAGTTTCATTTTTTTGCATGTACCTGTCCAATTTTCCCAGCACCACTTATTGAAGAGATGTCTTTACTCCACTGGATACTCTTGCCTCCTTTGTCAAATATTAACTGACCATAATGGCGTGGGTCTATTTCTGGGGTCTCTGTTCTGTTCCATTGATCTATATGCCTGTTGTTGTACCAGTACCAGGCCGTTTTGATTACAATGGCTTTGTAGTACAGTTTGACATTCAGCAAAGTGATCCCTCCCACTCTGTTCTTTTTTCTCAAGATGGCTGCAGGTATTCAGGGTCTTTTTTGGTTCCATAAAAGTTTTTGAAATGTTTGTTCTAGATCTGTGAAATATGCTGTTGGTATTTTAATAGGAATTGCATTGAATTTATAAATTGCTTTGGATAGTATGGACATTTTAATGATATTAATTCTTCCAATCCACAAGCATGGTATATTCTTCCACTTGTTTAAATCTTCCTCTATTTCTTTTTTCAGTGTCACGTAGTTTTCAGAGTACAGGTCTTTTCCATCCTTGGTTAAGTTTATACTGAGGTATCTTATTTTTTTAGTTGCAATGGTACATGGTATTTTTTTTTAGTTTCTCTCTCTGAAAGTTCATTGTTGGTGTATAAGAATGCAATTGATTTCCGGATGTTGATTTTGTATCCAGCTACCTTGCCAAATTTGTTTATCAAATCTAGTAGTACTTTGATGGAGTCTTTAGGGTTTTCTATGTACAATATCATGTCATCTGTAAATAGTGACAGTTTTACTTCCTCCTTTCCAATTTGGATACCTTTTATGTTTTCTTCCTGTCTGATGGATGTGGCAAGGACTTCCAGTACTATGTTGAATAAGAGTGGTGAAAGCGGACAACCCTGTCTTGTTCCTGTTTTTAAGGGAAATGGTTTTAGTTTTTCACCATTGAGTATGATGTTGGCTGTAGGTTTGTCATATATTGTAGGCCTTTATTATGTTGAGGTATGATCCCTCTATTCCCACTTTGCTGAGAGTTTTTATCAGAAATGGGTGTTGGATTTTATCAAATGCTTTTTCTGCATCTGTTGATATGATCATATGATTTTTGTCCTTCATTTTGTTTATGTGATGCATCACATTTATTGATTTGCGGATGTTATACCAGCCTTGCATCTCCAAAATAAATCCCACTTGGTTGTGGTGTGTGATCTTTTTAATGTATTGCTGGATCCGGTTTGCTAGTATTTTAGTGAGGATTTTAGCATCTATGTTCATCAGGGATATTGGCCTGTAATTTTCTTTCTTTGTAATGTCTTTATCTGGTTTTGGGATTAGGATGATGCTGGCCTCATAAAAAGAGTTTGGTAGTTTTCCCTTCTCTTGAATTTTCTGGAATAGTTTGAATAGAATAGGTGTTAATTCTTCTTTGAATGTTTGGTAAAACTCGTCTGTAAATCCATCTGGTCCAGGACTTTTGTTTGCTGGGAGTTTTTTTTATTACTGCTTTAATTTTATTAGTTGTTTTCAGCCTATTCAGGTTTTCTACCTCTTCTTGATTCAGCTTTGGAAGGTTGTATGTTTCTAGGAATTTGTCCATTTCACCCATGTTGTCCAGTTTGTTGGCATATAGTTGCTCATAGTATTTTCTTACAATTCTTTGTATTTCTGTTGGGTCAGTTGTTATGTCGGCTCTTTCATTTCTGATTTTATTTATTTGGGTCGTCTCTCTTTGTTTCTTGATGAGTCTGGCTAAAGGTGCATCAATCTTATTATCTTTTTAAAGAACCAGCTCTTAATTTCACTGATTTTTTTCTATTGTTTTTTTAGTCTCTATGCCATTAATTTCTGCTCTGATCTTTATTATTTCCTTCCTTCTACTTCCTCAGGGCTTTTCTTGCTGTTCTCATTCCAGTTCTTTTAGTTGTTGTTGTGTAAGATGGTTCATTAG
Source organism: Miniopterus schreibersii (assembly GCF_964146895.1). Taxonomy (NCBI): domain Eukaryota; kingdom Metazoa; phylum Chordata; class Mammalia; order Chiroptera; family Miniopteridae; genus Miniopterus; species Miniopterus schreibersii. The sequence goes on from NC_138102.1 coordinate 7,741,381, forward strand.
AGCTTTTTCTTGTTTCTTGAGATAGGCCTGTAATGCTATGAATTTTCCTCTCAGGACTGCTTTTGCTATGTCCCATAGATTTTGGGTTGTTGTCTGGTCATTTTCATTTTTTTCCATGAAGTCTTTGATTTCTTCCTTGATCTCATTGGTAACCCATTCATTGTTTAACAGCATGCTATTTAGCTTCCGTGTGTTTGAATACTTTTGAGGGTTTTTTTTTTGGTTGATTTCTAGTTTCATAGCATTATGATCTGAGAAGATGCTTGATATGATTTCAATCTTCTTGTATTTGTAGAGACTTGCCTTGTGCCCTAACATGTGATCTATTTTTGAGGATGTTCCATTTGCACTTGAGAATAATGTGTATTCTGCTGCTTTGGGATGAAATGTTCCATAAATGTCAATTAAATCCATTAGGTCTAGTGAGTCATTTAAGATCTGTATTTCCTTGTTGATTTTTTGTCTTGATGATCTGTCCAGTGCTGACAGTGGGGTGTTAAAGTCCCCCACTATGATTATGTTGCTGTCAATCACTCCCTCAAAGTCCATCAAGAAATTTTTTATATATTTAGGTGCTCCTATATTGGGTGCATAAATGTTTATAAGGGTTATTTCCTCATGTTTGATTGATCCCTTTAGTATTATGTAGTGACCATCTTTGTCTCTTTTTATGGTCTTTATTTTGAAGTTTATTTTGTCAGAAATAAGAATTGCTACTCCAGCTTTCTTTTCCTTTCCATTTGCATGTAATATTTTTTTCTATCCCTTCACTTTTAGCCTGTGTGAATCTTTTGCTCTCAGGTGGGTCTCTTGTAGACAGCATATATTTGGGTCCTGTTTTCTTATCCATTCAGCTACTCTATGTCTCTTGATTAGACTGTTTATTTCGTTTATATTTAAGGTTACTATTGATAAAAACTTATTTAATGCCATTTTTCCCCTTTATGCTGATGTACATTTCTCTCACTATTCCTTCTTTTTCTTAAAGCAGTCCTTTTAGCATTTCTTGCAATGCTGGTTTGGTGGTACTGAACTCCTTTAGCCTTTTTTTTTTTTTTTTTTTATCTGGGAAGCTCTTTATTTCATCTTCAATTTTAAATGATAACCTTGCTGGATAAAGCAATCTTGGTTGCACGTTCTTGCTTTTCATTACTTTGAGAACTTCATGCCACTCCCTTCTAGCCTGAAGAGTCTTTGTTGAGGAATCAGCTGTCAGCCTTATGGTGGTTCCCTTGTAGGTCACTGCTTGTCTCTCTCTTGCAGCCCTTAATATTTTCTCTTTGTCCTTGACATTTGCCATTTTAATTATGACATGTCTTGGAGTGGGTCTCTTTGGGTCCCTCTTGTTTGGAACCCTCTGTGCTTCCTGAATTTGTGTGGCTTTCTCTCTCACCACCATAGGGAAGTTTTCTGTCATTATTTTCTCCACCAAGTTCTCTATCCCTTGCTCTCTTTCCTCCCCCTCTAGCACTCCTATAATGTGAATGTTGTTTCGCTTCATGTTGTCCCAAAGCTCTCTTAGAGTGTCCTCATGCTTTTTAAGTGTTTTTTCTTTTTGCTACTCTGATTGATTTTTTTCTACCTGTCTTCTAAGTCACTTATTCTATCCTCTGCTTCATTGAGCCTGCTTTTAATTCCTTCCAGTGCATTCTTGATATCAGATACAGCATTCTTTATCTCTGTCTGATTTATATGTTATGTATCTCTTTTTTTATGTTTTCACTATGGTCCTCGATCTTATCATCTAGTGTCTTCTTAAGTTCCTTGAACATCTTCATAATCAACACTCTGAACTCTGTTTCTGATAACTTGCTTAACTCCATCTCATCAAAGCCTTTTCTGGCGATTTTTCCTTTTCTTTAATTTGGGGGTTGTTTCTTTGTCTCTCCATTTTGGTAGGTCTTAGTGTTTGTATCTATATATTAGGTATATTTGCTGTCTCCCAGTCTTGTGGGGAGGGATTTTGTATTGTGAGACCAGTGGAGCCCAGAGGTGTGTTTTCCTTATACTTCTGAGCTCTTTGCTCTAGGCATGTCCCTTTTGTGGGTGTCCCTTTTGTGGGTTCTTTGGGGTCTCCTGTTGTGTTTGGGTCTAGAGTGTTGCTGACCAGTCCTTGGGAGGACTCTCTTCTCAGGTTGGCTATCTGTGTGTCTCAGCCCCAACCTCATCGTGTAAGCTGTTGTACGGGTGCTGGCAAGGCAGGACAATACCCAAGTAAACTTCCAGGAAACAAGGGGTATCTTACAAAATATTTTGACAATCACAATGAAACAACCCAAGTGAAAATAGAACTGGGAGAGTGAAGGGAGAACACAAGTTCTAGAGAAAAAAAATAGCTTAAAAAAAAGAAAGAGAAAGAAAAGTAAAGCTTAGAGAGAGAAGTATATTGTTGTTAATAGTGACTAAAATTTAGAAAATAATAATAATAAACTAAAATGTAAAAAATAGAGAAGCTACTTGGGGATAATAGAGGCAGAGAAAATATTCTGAAAGAAGGGCCAGCAAACAAGGGAGAGAATAAGAATAGGATAATGGTTGAAAATGAAAAACTAAAAATACATTAAAGAGATTAAGAGAAACTAACAATCTAACAAAAAGACAGGAAGACAGAAGGGAAGAAAACAAAAGAAAGGAGAAAAAGAAGAAGAAAAAAGAAAAAATTATGCCAATGGATCAAGAGGAGAGAGAGAGAGAGAAAGCGCGGGCAGGGAGGGAGTCCAATAAGAGATTTGGGGGGAACTGTAGAGAAAAGCAGTAAACTTGTTGGGTATAACGATAAAGTCACAGTCATTAAGCAGGAATATCAAGAAAGTCTTGATATGAGAAGCAAGGATAAAACAAAACAAAGCAAAGAAATGAAACAAAAAACAAGCTAAGCAAAACAAAATTCTTTAAAAAAAATTAAAAATTTTTTTAAATTATTATAAAATTTTAAAAAAGAAAAAAACAAATGATTTTTTCCCCCTTTCTATTCTTCCTAAGGGAAAGAGAGAAAAAACAAACAAAACAATACAAAAAAACAAAAAGACAGTCCATCAGGTGAGTTTCTTCTGGGCAGCTTGTGTTGTCTGAGGCTCACTGTTTTGTGTGCTGATTTCAGTTCTCCTGGGAGGTGCTTGTGTATCACCCAATGTGAGGAGCCGTTTAGGTTTGGCTCTGGTGTCCTTAGATAGATGGTTGATCTGAGGCTCTCTGTGGACCACCTCCTCTTGTCAGCTGTTTGGCAACCTTATAGTTGCCTGGTCTTGTTCCAGAGTCTTCTGTAGAGTCTTTAGGGTGCAGGGTGGCTAGTGTAGCCCAGGGTGTCACTCCCCGTAGAGGTGTCGCTGTCAGGCGCTCACTGTGTGGGAGTTAGTCTCTGCTCCACAGCCAGCTCCTCAGTCCCACCCCTGTCCTCTGATTCGAGTTCCCCAGGCTCTGGCCTGCTGCAGCTTCAGATTGATTTCAGCCTGCTGCCTTTTCTGTATGGGCCGTTTCAGCAGCCTGGGCTCAGTGGGTTCGATTAAAGAACATTCCAGTGAACCCTTTCCATACCCAGCCCCCAGCAGGGGTTTCGGCTTTTCCTCCAGCTCCCAAACAACAGTCCCTGAGAGTCTTATTCTTGCAAAGTCCTCCAGTGAGCTGCTCTCCCCCCCCGCCCCCCCCCAGGACTGTGCCCTGCGGGTGTGTCTGGGACCTCAGTGAGCGGGACCCGCCCCTTTCCTGTTGGGGGCGGTGCTCTCGGCTGCAGGAGAGGCCTGCGGGCTCCACCCCTCCCTGCTCAGCTCTGGTTGGTTGGTCGCACCAAGCCGGCCCCTCAGACAGTCTACTGTGGAGATGCCAGTCCCAGCCTCCACTGGTCTGTCCCCAATGCATGCCGGGAAGGTGGGAGCCCGTTCAGTGAGCAGACTCACAACCGCACAAAGCAACACATGGGCAGAGAGACGGCCCTGCAAGATCCTGCCGCCCCTACACCAAGGTACCCAGCGGAGGGGACCCAAAGTCAGCTCCACGCAGCTCCCCGCTCCGCTGGTCTCAGCAAAGCTGGGGCAGCTTCACAGGCCACCACAGCGCCCTCAGGGCTGATCACCCATCCCAGCCTCTCCACACCCGGAGCTCAGGGCGGGAGGGCTCCTCCCCTCCCCCACGCCACACAGATCAGATGCTTTCTGGGGCTCAACACAATGCCCCACAGGCAGGCAGAGGGTCCCCATGTGCAGCTGCTCAGTACCAACTTCTGGTCCCTTACCACACAGGTGCCACACACCTTGGGACAGCCTTCCCTATGGTCAGCGCCCCGAGCATTAGACACCGGTTGCCGCCATCAGAAGCTCTGTTTCCTAGGAAGGCGCTGTCCCCTCCTCGCACACACGGCTCCCCTGGGTCCCTCTGCCCTGTGCTCCGGGTGTGAGATCCCACTTTTGGAGGCTGGTCCGCACTCCAGAGGGGAGGGAGCTTTGCAGGCTTGGGGCTCAGAGCCCAGCACAGGCTTCAGGCGGACTCCCCTTTTCTACGCCCCCCCCCTTACCAGACTCTATGATGTCTCTTCAGTGCTCCCGATTCGCACTCTGTCCACTCAGGTATGTTTCTCTGGTTTTTCCAAGGTGGCCACATAGTATTTTAGGGGTAAATTGAGTCCGTGACTGGGAGCGGGGGCGCTCTGCTGCTTCTCACAGCACCGCCATCTTCCCTCCTGAAATAGGTCTTTCTTAATCTGACCTCTGACTCAGGACGTTTCCTTCATGCTTTCTTTTCACTATTCCTATGAAATGGTTTGATGAAATCATTCACTGTACACCCAGGAATGTGCCTCCTGTTTTCAGTTATCCTAAATTGTCTGCAGTTGTCTCAAAGAATGGCATGAAATCCTTAAACAAACAAATGGTTTTAATTTGATTTAATTAAAAACTAAATACATAGCAGAAGGGATTTTTAGAGATCACGAGGGGTGCCATAAAACCAAACAAATCAAGAGAGCATCCTTTCTAAAAAGTTTGGTAATTGCTGCATTACCTAGATTATATCAAAAAACACTGATTTCCATACGTATGTCTGAAACTGCATCATTATCAAAAACCAATGACGAGGGAAAAGCTCATGTTTCAAGGAAACAATCAGAACAATTGGGTGACTTACGCTTTCTGCTTTCCCTCAGGTTGAGGTATGCTTTCTGTTTACCTTCTGGGCTCTGCCCTGCAAGGCCGGGGCTAGGCCTCCAGATCCCGTGCTCCTTTGCCAGCTGGCTCACCCTCAGAATGCCAACAGAGCGCTGCAGGAGACTGGGAGGAGAGAAGGAAAGGGGCCTGCGCCTTTCCGTGGCTTCCCCCGGCTTTCTGCTTGCTCCGTGCCCCGGCAGCATCAGCATCTGAAGCCTGGCTTCCTCCCCCTCTGTGGTACTTCATCCCAGAGGCAGGAGTCTGCGCTTCCCTAACTTCTAGGGAAACAGCCTCACTGTGCTCCTTCCTGGACACCAGCCCAGCCCTGTCTTCAGAGGCCGATGTTTCTGCTCTGGGGGCCCCTCTCCCAAGCTCCGAAGTTTTAAACATTCGAACAGCTTCCCTTTGTGGGAACCCTAGGGGGTTGCTGCTTCCTGCAGTTGCTCAGTCTATAAAATGTGATACCTTAGCGTTCTATTTTTGTCTTGTCACTTACTTTGATGGATAGAAAAATGGTCCCCCAAAAATGTCCACGTCCTAATTCCCCAAACCAGTGCATACGTTACCTTACGAGGCAGAAGGGACTTTGCAGTTAAGGATCGTGAGGCTAGGAGATTGTCCTGGATTATCTGCACAGGCCCAATGATCACAAGGCTCCCTACTAGAGGAGGGTAGGAAGGTCAGAATTGGAGGAGACATGAGAGTGGAAGCAGAGGTTGGAGTGATGTGGGGCCGAGGAGACAAGAAACGCAGGAGGCCTCTCCAAGCTAGGAAAGGCAAGAAAATATTGTTCCCTAGAGCCTCCAGAGCGAACACAATCCTGCCAGCACCTTGGTGTTAGCCCAGCGAAACTGATTTTGGGCTTTTGACCTTCCAAACTTTAAGGTAGTAAATTTGTGTTGTCTTAAATCACAAAATTTGTGGTGATTTGTTGCAGCAGCAACAGGAATCTACTACCGTTACCCAGTTAATAATACTGCATATTAAATTCTGTCTGTTAGAATAACTGCAGTGGTTTGTGTCTCCTGACTTGACCCCGGCTGACTCAAGCAGAATCCGCATGTCTGGTTCTGTATTATTAAAAGGTTAAGTACTGGGCAGGTATTCATTTAATTCATATTCTCAGGCCTCAAATCTACCTTCCAAGGTGAACAGAAGTATGTGATGACGTACTTAGCATTGAATTTTTACAAATATAAGGTGTTCCAAAAAATGTATACAGACTTTAAATAGCTGATAACTCAATTTTCATTCCTTTTCAGGTTTAACTGATTCGAAACAATGGATGGAGCCAGACTAAGCTTTAAACAAGGAAAATTTATCCTTAAGTGCCACTAGACTTTTTTAATGGAGATACATAAAAAATAAAGTTTATGGTACAAATCCAGCAACAGTTGACGAATTGAGGGCGCACAAATACTGAACAAAATGATTCTTGATGTTTGAGATTCCATTGCTTCACGTTATCAGCACCGCCTGGACCAGAACGGTCATCAGTTTGAAAACAGGCATTGACAAAAATTATTTATTTCTGTAGATTCTTTTAAATTTTGAAAAATGAACTATATGTTAATAAACACTGACTTTATAATCATTCAAAGTGCATATACATGTTTGGGGGACACCTTGTAGTTTTCCTATTTGTAATATTTTGTCCATATTAAGGCCAAATTTGCATCATAGAATATAACATATGAACTAAATTAGAAATTAAAGCAAAGGACACATAAGTGTCAATTTTCAAGGTTGTCATGACAATGAGGAAAAACTCATGTAAGATTTGGGGCACCCATGGTCACTGGTGGAAAACAGGGCAGAACACCTAGACTGACTGGGACTGGGAGTCTGATTAAAGACTAAATGAGTGAATGCTACTTATCTTCATGAAGGCCCAGTCCAGTGACTAGGAGATGGAAGCAAGTGCAAACTCTAGGAACTAAGTAAAGGTGTGAAGACATAGCTGTGTGTAGTGATTCAGGTGGTTAAGCTGAATCCAAGATCCAGGAAGTGCCCAACAGACTAGAAGCAAGGCTGCCGGCCTGGTTTTTAGTGCACAAATAGAGAGCACAGTCCAGGAAAGTGTACAAAGGCAGTAATGAGCAAGTGGATCCACAAAAGGGTCTCTAGAGAAGGCATTTTGACCTCTATTCCCAAGGCAGGTACATGAATACATGTATTTCTGTAACATCTACCCCTCAGTTTGAAAATATGCAAGGATTCCAAGTCAATTTAGGGGATACATACATACACATATAAAATATAGACAGATATAAAGATACATCTTTATATAAATACATATCTTTATCTGTCTATATATACTATAAAAAGACATTTATTTTAAGAAATTGGCTCAGGAAATTATGGATGCTGGAAGATCCAAAATCTGAAGAATGGGTCAGCAGGCTAGAGACCCAGGAAGAGCTAATGCTGCAATTCAATCCATCTGCTGGCAGAATTCTTTCTTGCTTGGGGGAGGTCAGTCTTTGTTCTATTAAGGCCTTCAGCTGGTTGGATGAGGCCCACCCACCTTATAGAGGGCAGTCTGCTTCACTCAAAGTCCACTGATTTAGATATATATTTAATCCTAACACCCTCAAAGAAACATTGAGATTAATGTTTGACCAAATATCTGGGCACCATGACCCAGCCAAGCTGACACATAAAACAGCCATCACAACCCTCTTGCCCAGCTAGTAAAGTAGAGGAGGGTATTCTACATTAAGAGCAGAGGATATTAACATAGCTCTGCTCTAGGCTTTTCTTTCCTCCCATCCCCTGAAAATAACAGAACAATTTGATTAGATAGTGCTCTCTTCAAACGTAGGCTCTCAGCTTAAACAAACTCAAATACTTTGTTTCAAGGTAAAACATCACAAATTTAGAAGTAATCTGGGAAACCTTTTTCCAACCCCTGCTACTGTTCTAAATGCTGAATAAGCAGACTCTCTCCTACACACATTACATCACACCCTTTCATTATAATTGTAAATGCCCCAAGCAATTTTACTTTCGTTGTTTCATACCACCCTTTCTAATAAATCTCAATGTGTGTTTTTCATGTGTATACAAAGGGTGTATACAGCAGATGCACATATGTGTTGTGCCTGTGGATATCTGCACAAATGCGTACACATACATGGATGCACACAAATATGCTCATATGCATACAGATTCATCACCATGTCACTATCCATTTAAAATATAGCTGGTTCCATCCCCTGCATGCATGTGAGTACACACAATAGCATATAACCCAGTGTCCATAGATAAAACCTGTCTTCCACATACTGGGGTGTCCAGGGGCTCAGTCCTGGGCCCTTTTCTCTCCTTCATGTGCATTCTTTCCCAAGGTGATCTCATGGCTTTGAATACCACCTACATATTATAGCTCAAAATTTGTCTCCGCGGTCCCCACCTCTCCCGAGTTCCACAATCACATTTGCAACTGCCTATCTGACAACTCCGTTTGGACATCTAATAGCGTCTCAGGCCTCTCTGAGGACAGTGGCACAGCCCCTCGGTCCTGCCTGGCCAGCCTGCTGTAGCTGGTGCTCAACTGCTGCTGCTGCTGCTCCACACCGAGGGGGAAGGAGGAACCACCTCGCTTAGTGCTCAGTTGTGAAGTTGCTTATTTACTGGGTTACTTCTCCGTTTCCCTCGACTCTGAGCTTGGAATTCTTCCAGAAGCTCTCCTGCTGCCATACCTACCTTCTCCTGCATGTGTTTTGGATTAAGGGCCCCTCGAGGGTTCAATTCCCGGTCAAGAGCATGCACCTGGGTTGCAGGTTTGATCCCAGGCCCGGGTGGGGCACATGCAGGAGGCAACCAATCAACGTGTCTCTCTCATACTGATGTTTCTCCCTCCCTCCCCTCCCTCTACCTCCCTTCCTTCTACTCTTAAAAATAAAAAGTCAATGGAAAAATACCCTCAGGTGAGGATTAAAAAAATAAAGCAATGTTGCGCCAACTTATACTCCCAGTGTCAGCGACCCCTTTCCCTACACCATTGCGAACTTAGGGTGTCATCATTCTTTGAAATATCTGTCAATGAGATGGGTGAAAAGGTTATGATTTACATTTCTTTGCTTACATTTTCCACATTTTTATTCTGGTCCAATTTATCCAGCTGCTAAAGAAGCAACAAGAGAAACGGAAGCTGGTGCCTCTTCCCTTTTCTGGGGTGCCTTGCACAGTGGCAGATTTCATCCAAGAGGCCTCTACCACGTGTCCTTAGGGACCCAAGCGCCTGGGCGGCCGCACAGCAGGGCACTGACAAGGCCTTGGAATCAGAGCCTGTTTCCCAACCCTTTGCTCCTTCCACAGAAACCATGGTCTTTCACAAGACAACAGGATGGTGTCCTAATGCTGAAGAAAGAATAGCTCTTTTAAACAGTTTACCTAATGATAAAAGACCTTTGCTACTGGGTATGGGTTAGAGTAGAAATCAGAATGCGAAACTGGCAACTTCAGGCAAAGCGGTTCCGACAGCAAGAAGCCCTTTGCTCTCTGGACCAAAGATCAATGGAGCTGCTAATCGTCACACAGCCCCTCTAACTTAGGAGGAAACTCTCCCTCTGAGGTGATGAAATGACTTCTGTTGTGGGGCCTGCGGTCTGGGCGTGTGGTTTACCCCGAAACCCCCATGACTGACAGCGCGGTGGGAGCTCTCTGGCTGCCTCACTGTCTGCTACAGACCCAGCTGGCCCGGGCAGTGGCACAACGGACTGACGGCTGTTTGGGGTTGTAGGGGATTGCGCACCAGAGCCTACCGTGGCTGTAAAAGCCTAAAGTAGCATTTTATCACGCAGTCGATGAAGAGCTTGGGTTTTCTCTATAAAAACAGAAACTGTTATATCCCACTGGCCATCATTTTCTCTAAAAGGAGAGAGAAGTTTTTACTTCCATTTAGGCAAGATATTGAGGACTGCAGAGGAGTGGATGCTCTTTGAAATTAAGCATTTGTATGGGGCAAGGGAGTGAAGACAAAATGCCAATGAAATTCAGAAAAAGTCTGGCACAATATTCAAACCATAAAGCCCTTCACTTGTACCAAACTGTGCTTCATCCCCCAGTGTCTTGCCGTGTCCATGCCAGGATGTCTCTCTCCTCTTCCCCAGCCCAGTGTGAATGCCCTCACAGCTGGTCCTCCCAACAGCCCAGCAGGGTCAGTCCCTTCAGGAGGCAGGACAACACTGCGTCTAGAGCCAAGAGAGACCTGAGATGCGCCTGGTACACTCTTCATAGATTCCCAGAAAGCCCCAAGGAGACGCAGCGGACACCCAGTGGAGCCATCTTCCCTCTAAAATGCTCTCTGGCCACCCACCCCAGGGGCCTCTCAAGCCCCCTCTTCTATGGGCTGCTCATCTACCAGGGGAGGAGGAATTCTTGACACATATAAAATATATTTACAGATGAAATACAGGATGTCTGGAATGTCCAGAGGTGGGGAGACATTAGTGGAGACACAGATAAAACAAAATTAGCTATGAGTTGATGAGTTAAAGCTGATAATGGATACATGAGGTCACTTCACTATTCTGTCTACTTTCATGTTTCTTTTTAGTTAAAATTTTTTTCAATTACGGTTGGTATACAGCATTATATTAGTTTCAGGTATTCAATATAGTGATTAGACATTTATATAACTTACAAAGTAATCACCCCAGTAAGTCTAGTAACCATCTGACACCCTACATAGTTATTACAATATTACTGACTATAGTTCCTTACTTTCATCTGTGTTTGAAAATGTTCATAATAAAACATTTTTTTAAAATCATAAGACAGTAAAAAAACAAAAACACAAAAGAAATCTAAAAGTCAGGATGAGAGGAGCTAGGAGGTTCCTACAGAGCAGTGATGTAGGAACCTACTGCACATGGCTTTTGGTCAGTAACTATGGACAATGATTACGTGAAAAGATGTGTAGAGAAACTCAGTGGATATAAAGGCTGACCAGGGATCTACTCTTTTAGCAAGTATTTCCGATCACTCAGAAGCAGGTGGCCCAAGGACCACAGTTTGTACAACTTTTCACTAATGAGCTAAATAGCCTGATTTTTAGCTTCCAGTTGAGCTTATTTCCTTTATTCAGGCCAGGCCACTCTAACAGTGGGATGTGGGCAATTAACTCAACCTACACTTCTGCTGGGACTGAAGTAGCAGAGTTGACAAGAAGCTTGCCAGGTCTGTGTTATTGGGGGCCCCTCTGCACAAATCTACTCCCTAACAAACCAAAAATGATCTTCCTCTGGGCTGCTTCCTTCCCTTGATTTCTTTTTTCCACTTCTGCTTTTTAGTTGAACATAAGAAGCTACAGCTCCCTTAATTTAGTAGGTACCACTGAGGGCCTATCACCCTACACAGGCGCTGACTCATCTCCCCATTCATTCCATCAGTGACATCAGCCCAGGCTGGAAATAAATGCTGATGAAAAGCCAGCTTAGGGTAACATACAAAGTGTTTTAATTGTTTAGTTGGGCTCTGCAAATTAAGTGATTTTGGTAGTGTTTTCATAGTCACCGTTTAATCAAACATCCTCTCCTCTTGCCTTCTGCAGCTGTTAGAGCTCTGAGCATGACTCATAGCAAGGAGTGCTCACTGGAGCTGTGAACAAGATCCACTCCAGAAATTCCCTCTGCAGGTGACGCTGTGGCCTCGGTGGTGGAGTGGTTTGCCCATAGCACAGGGCCAGACATGCAGAGGGGAGAACCAAAACCCTGGTCTGCGGTGCCCACCCATCCTTAGGTGGCTCTCCTGCCCCTCCAAGTCAGCCCACATCCTACCATGTTAACCCCAGGCCCTCTCCACAGCTCATCTGTCAGCAGCAGGGCGAGTTTTCTGTGTTCTGCCCACATCAGGCCGACTGCCTGGCCAAGAGGAACCATCCCATCTGTGTTCATTTTCTAGGTCTGCTGTAACAAGAACTATACGCTGGGCGGCTGCAAACAGAAATTTGTTGTCTCGTGTCTTTCTGGAAGTTAGAAGTTCAAGATGAATCAGGAGTCAGCGGGGCTGGTTCCTCTGGGGGCTGAGGGAGAATCTGCCCCGGGACCTCTCTGAGCTCTGGTGGACCCAGCAATCCCTGAACGGGGGCAGCACCACTTCAATCTCTGTTCCCGTCTGCACAGGCCGTCTCCCCTCTGTGTGTCTTTACACCAACTTCCCCCTGTGCACGTCTACCTCCATGTCCAAATGTCCTCTTTTGATAAGGACACCAGTCTATTAGATTAGGGCCTACCCTGGTGACCTTATTTTAACTTGATTAGTTCTCTAAAAAACTATATCCAAATAAGGTCACATTCTGAGGTACTGGGGGTTAGGACGTATCTTTTCCTTTCTTTTTTTTAAATCCTCACCTGAGGATATTTTTTCCATTGCCTTTTTTTTTTTTTTTAGAGAGAGTGGAGGGGAGGGAGAAGGGGGAGAGAGAGAGAGAAACATCGATGTGAGAGAGACATATCAACTGGTTGCCTCCTGCACACACCCAGGCCGGGCCAGGGATCGAGCCTGCAACTGAGGTACATGTCCTTGACTGGGGACCAAACCCATGACCCTTCGGTCCCCGGGCCAACACTCTAACCAATAAGCAAAACTGGCCAGGGCAGGACATATCTTTTTTGGGGAACACGATTCAACTCATGACACCATCTAAAACCTTTTCTCTGTCAACCAAACTGTAAAACCACCATCTGACTGTGGGGACTAGGGAGAAGACGGAAGATGAAACACAGCTAAGGGAGCCTTTCTCACCCAAGGGAAGTGTAAACAGTAAAGCAGACGAGAGCTGAAACTAAAAAGCTTTGGTGTTACTATGGTTGTTCTTGTTGTTTGCTTTTAACATTCTCACTGACCAAGTTTTCTATCACTCGCTCATTGATTCATCATAGCTTTACCGAATTCCTACTGTGCTAGGCACTGTTCTGGGGCTAGATGCACAGCTATAAACAAAACACCAAAATTCTGGTCCCCATGGAGCTTATACTCTAGTTGCAGGAGATGGACATAAATATGCAGCATGCCAGATTATAACAAAGTCTATGAAGGTAAATAAATCCAGAAAGGGTAAGAGTGCCAAGGGAGAGGGGTAATGCAACTTCAGGTTAGATGGTGAGGAAAGGGGAGGTGACACTGGAGGAGGTGGGAAGAAGCCACACTGATATGCGGGGAAGGAATAGCAATTACAGAGGCCCTGAAGGAGAAGTGCACCCAGAGCATCTGAGGACCAGCGAGGAGGCCAACAGGGCTGGAGCAGAGGGAAGAGTGGAGGGAAGGGCACAAGGAGCTGAGGCTGAGGGGGGTTGAGGAAGTACACAGGAGCACAGGCCTTAGAGGGCATGGTGGGGATGATGGCCTTTCACTCTGATAGAGACGTCAGCCAACCACGCGCTTGAGCGAAAGGAGTGACATGATCTGACTTGTGTAACAGGCTCGGGCAGCCAGGGTGAAACTGAGGTCAGCCAGGAGGCCACAGTGGTGATCCAGGCCCGAGGGGATGGGGCCTGCACCAGGGTGGTGAGCGGATGTGCCGAAAAGGGTTAAATTCTAGAATGCAGACAGATTGTGAAGGTAGAGTCAATCTTCTTTCCTAACAGACTGGATGTAGGTTGTGAGAGAAAGGGTCAAGAATGATTCCAAGGTTTGGGGCCTGAACCAGTGGAAGGATGGAGCTGCCCTCAACTAAAACGTGGAAGACTGGGATTTGGGGGTGGGGTGGGGGTGGAGATCAAGGGCTCAGCCTGAAGCAAGATGTTTATTAGGCAACCACGTGGAGATGCCAGAGAGCTTGCAAGATGTGTGTGCCCACAGGACAGAGCAAACACTTCTTAAGCCCATTTGTCAGGGCCACACAACTACCCACTGTTACTCCCCGCTCCCTCCCAACATGGACCACGGTGTTTTCCTCCCTCTGCACATTTATTCCTGTCCCTAAGACATCTTTGGTGCTCTTCCTCTTTCTTGGGATGTCATCTCAACTCACTTTTTTCCTGTTGGAATTCAAACCACCCTTCAGTTTTCATTTATTCATTCAACAAACACCCGGAGCCAGACACTGTACGGGCTGAAGAAGGGCCGGAGCCCCTGTGCCTCTTGCCTCTGGGGAGCCCTTTCCTTCATCCACACTCCTCTGACCTCAACTGGCAACTGAGCCCTCACTGCCAGAGCTCTCCTTCTGGCCTCTTGTCACATACAGCACCGACTGTCATTTAACATTTGGGTGAATATCCTGCTCCCTAATGAAGATGCCAGCTGTCTACATCAAGGCTTGGTGGTACGCGTTCAGTGACTCCCTGTAGGATTGTGCTCGGGGCTCTGGTTCATTGGTTTGTTCTACAAGCCTCTGTCTCGGAGTGCGCCTCCAGACCCAGCCCACACTCCCCCTCCTCTCTGGGGGTCTCCCCGATTGACAAAGGAACAGGAGGGAGGAGAGGGAGGAGAAGACAGGAAGGAAGGTCTAAGTTGTCAGGACTGTACTCTTGGCCTTGATCTAATGGACTGTAAGCCTCTGAATCTTTAGCTGCAGCACACAGCCCTGGCCCCTGGGCCTTGCCTCTGACAAGGAGGTATGTGGCTTCATATAAACAGCATGGGCTTTGCTCTCTAGCAAACTGGAGCTTGAATTCTGGCTCTGCTGCCCACGGGACCTGCTCTGATTCCTGTGCTGGACCATCCCAATTCTAGCATGGCAGCTCCTTGTCCATTCCAGACGACAATGTCCTGAGAATTTCCAGAGTGAGTCCAGCTTGAGCTACCTGGCCCCAGGGGTGACTAGTTGCTGTGTCCCCAGGTGTACTGTAGATGAGAGTCTGTAATGGGAGAGTCACAAAGGAGCCGGGGGACTCCACGTAACCCCACTCACCCTCTTCTCATGGGTCTCAACGGCTTCCCTCAGTTCTAGTTCGCTATGACCTGATCCCAGTAATTTTAGGCGCGTGGACAGTGAGAGGGATCTGGGCCTCTCTCTCCTGCTCTGAGGGTGGGTGTGATCGGACACAAGGCGAGTCACAGTGGAGCAGTCCCGAGGCTCAGACTGGACAGGCCAAATGCAGCGGAGCGCTCACTCCTCAACTCAGCCAAGAATACCCAAGCAGCTGGGAAAGAAGGGGTTACAGACTTAAAATACAGGGAAACAGCTCTCTGTACCTCCCCTCAGTGAGCCTGCAGGTATAATCCCACTTAATTGTCCTCCTCTCTGGGGGTGCTGCCCCCAGGACTTAGATGAGGGCACTGCCCAGAGCAATCGCCATGGCAGATCTGTGATCGGAACCCAGGTTTTCTGACTCCAAGACCAGTGTTTCTTTTCCCCCAATCTCTCCTGCCACAGAGGCGGGTCTCAACCCTCCTGGAACTGGAAGAGTATACAGGACAATTACCTCACTGGCCGAGTCCCACATTTTATGCCCTGCTTGACTGTTTAAAAGGGTGATGTATGTCCTACTTGTAAGTGCCCAGTTTCCTAGTGTTTACGATGAATTTGAAGCTGGGCCATGGCAGGATCTATCTGAGGGCTGGGGCTTACTTTTGCTTGAATTCTCCAACATGCAACTGTCAAAACACAGCAGGAGTGAATCAAATCTTCTCTCTGTAGCCTTTCTTCCATTTGTGCTTTTTAGGGAAAAGGGTGAAAAGTCCCTCAATCTACCGAATTTGTAATAGATAAGTATTTAAGAACACTGGGCTAAAAGTCAGTGTGAAGTTCATCAGGGTTAGCAGCAGCCTTCACCTTTGACCCTGCAGACTCGACCCCTGTCTAGCCTTTGGGGCCAACCCTGCCCTCAGCCCCGTGGTTTTAGCTCAACACCCTGACACCCTTTTCTAGCCCCTGCCTCGGATGCTCTTGCTTCACTCCCTAAGTGAACCCTATCTTTGACCCAATCATTGGGTTCTGCCCTAGTTCTTAAACTTGAATATCTATGTTTGTCTCTTGCCAACCACTTCAGTACCTGTGGGGCTGAATCTCTAACTTTCTAGTGTTAGACACCCTCCCAGGGATAGGCAGTTCCTGAAAAGGGGCCCAGTGCCTGCTTCTGGCTGCCAGGGCACCATTCCACCACGCAGGGGCAGGGAATGAAGCCACCCCAAAGGGAAGGAGTTCTGCCTGAAATTCTGAGGGTCCAGGATTTAAACCTGCTCTGTCAAGCACAGGGCATGAATCGTGTAATATTTCTCAATAACTAAAAGTAGCTGTTAATATCTGTCTGAAAAAAGCCTAAGCGGGAAGTTCTACCTTTGGTTGCCAAAGGATACATGAAACCCTTTGGGGTGTTTGTTTGAATAATGCGGTAGAGAGTTTGGGTTGCTTAGGGGAACACAAAGCATATTGCTATCCTGAGCAGGGCAAATAGAAATTCTGACTGTGAAACAGCAACAAATTCCTTCTCTGCTTGAATTAGCAAATCGATTGGTTAAATAACAAATATTTATTAAGGTCCTGCAATGGAACCTTTGCCTTCTCTGTTTCATAACTCTTGACAAATTCTCTAATATCCTGTCAAAGAAAATATTTCCTCTACCCAATCATCCTAAATCATGCTTATTTTTCCATTTTATTTCTGGACTACCAAAAGGTATTCTTTTTGTTGTTCATTTTTGTTTTTTCCCCCCCAAGAAATGGATTGGTCAATCCTATGTCTCTTTCTAGGTCTAAGTTCTATAACCTTAGGTCAGAAATATAACTTTATATTTCTACATTATAAAAGACAGACTCATGGGGTAGGAATACCCTAGGCCAGTGGTCCCAAATTTGGTTGTGTATCAAAATCACATGGGGAACATATAGATATATAATCGAATGGAAGACAATGGGCCGTTAATGCATAGAATTTCCATTGGGAACCACTGGCTTCATCTCATGAGCAAGGAAGTTGAAAGTCACACAATTTGTGGCAGCTGGGCCAAGAGACCCAAGCCTTCTCCCAGTCACAGTCCTGTTTCCATTCTACGAAACTTCTGTTACATTCAATAACCTCCAGGATTAAAGAGGTAAGTATCTCTCAGTGAAATTCTAAATGGATTTTTGGCCATACCTGTATCATTTCTTTCCCCTAGATCTCCACTCTCCAGAAATATATTGGGTCTCAAGCTCCTTAATAGCAAAGCCTTTATTAAAAGTAACCAATAGCACATAGCCCTATACTAACTGCCATTGGAAACAAGCCACAGAGACTCCCTTTCATCCCAGGGGGAGCTGTTGAATCCATCATTCAGCATTTACTGACGGACGGCTCACCATGTGCACGGCTCTATGCTAGGCTCTCTGGGGATATAATCTTTTTTTTTAAATGTGTTCCAGAGGAACGTGCACTCTAATTGAAGAGAGGCTATCCAAACATATAAAAGGCAATGAAACCAATCTGTGCAATCCTAAGTTCTCGGGGTGTATTAGTTAGGGCAGGTTAACTGCTGCAACACAAAACCCCCCAAATAGTTAATAGAAATTTCTGGTAGGTGGGCAGCTCTCCCCCAGGCTGTGATTCAGGCTCTCTCAGTCTCTTTTCCATTTTTTGGCAGTTTCCACACAGCATCAGCTACCTCCTGACAGTACTTTGAAATGATTAGATCAGAACCATGAAGCAAGATCGCTTCCTGGTTCTCTCTGCACTGAACCAGTTATAAGGCGAATCTTCTGTTTGGAATCCCTTTAACCTTTATGGAGCTCTGGCTGAGTGTCCCACCCGTTCCAACTCCGCAGGGCCTCCCCACGTGCACTCTGCTTGAGCTTTCCCTCTGGTCTCCTCCTCTACTTGTATTTTCCCCTGTCTCTGATTTAATCATCTATCACTTCCTTCCTTCCTTTTGAAAAAATCTATCAAAGTATAAATTATGGTAAACCCCAAATTGTAAATTTGGTAAGAAAATCAATGCTGTTATATCATCTCAAAGCCTGAAAATAAGAGAAGAAAACACTGCTATTGTATCCAAAGAGAACACAGCACCTCTGACGGCCTCTCTGTTGTGTGATGTTTTTAATCCAAACAAGAGAACTGGGAACACTGGGTTCTCTTCCTAGATGGTACGGTGACAGTCTCCTACCCAACTCCCTGCTCAGGGAACCACAGGGACAGAGATTTGAAGGGGTTCCCCTTTGTGGCCAGGCAATAGGATCCAACCAACAGAATTTCCCTTGAACACAAAAAACAAAAACCTTCCCCCAAATGAAAGTGGAATGGGGAGGGGCAGAGAGGAAGTAATTCAGAAAACAGATTCAGCATATTTTTTAAGATCTTGCAATAGCAGAAAAAATTGTCATTGTATGGGCACAGCCACTCCTGCTCGTCTCGTGAAAAGATTGCACCCTCTCCTTCCTGGCACTAGGTTAGGCAGAGAATTGGGGGAGCACCTATTTTCTGAGGATTCTTTTTGGCTCTTCCATGGGCCCTCTATGACCCTGAGAGCAGTGACCATCAAGGCCAAGCATAAGAAGATGACAGGGAATTCTCTGGCCAGATTGGGTAGCACCAGACAAACCACTTGGAAAAACAGAATATATAAACACATACATGTATATTTTGCTTTAATACACATATATAACATGCTTTTTTTTTTCTGGTTATGTAATATATGTTTACTGTAACAACAAAAAATCATGGAAAATTTTCAAAAGACAAAAATCATTTCTCACCCCGTCTCCCAAGGGCAAATTATACTTTTATACATTTTTTCTTGCTTTCATATTTATATATGTATGTGTGTATAATATATATGTATATATATGTCACATAATTGGGTTTATATTATATATGTCATTTTGTAGTCTGTTTTGGATTCAACATTATATTGTGAGATTTTTGTCCATCTCACTGAAAAAGCTTTAAGGACATTATCAGTAAAAGCTAATATGAACAGACCATGATTTCCCCACTCATTTCACATTAGTGAACATTTTAGTCGCTCCCACTCTGAAGTACAATGGAAAGGAAAGTGGCGTTTACCCACGTGTCCGTTGCGACGCTTCCGCAGCACGCCTGAAGGGAGGCATGTGCTGGACGCCCTGCTCTATCCCTTAGGGCCTGCTGAGACGAATCTGCTCTCAGACGCTGTAAATCTGCTCTTGGTGGCTGCTTGTCTGGCGTGGCCCCGTTTTAAAGACTGTTGGATCTCACTACCTCTGGAGAAGGGGTACCTCTCACTACCCCTCTCGCCTCATCCAGGGGAAGCTCACATACTGATTTGCCTGGGTGGTTCCAGTTTATGCCAATTGTCCCCATGCAATTAGTAGCAGCACCCCATCCTACTCTTTAAAGTGTTCTTTTTGGAAGAGAAATGACATGGTCACCATCTTACGCCCTTGCCTGCTTCACTCATCTAAGTTCCTGCCATGGAAGCATTTGAGGTGACGATGTGCTCCTGTCCAGTCTGGGGCATGCAGAGTAGGAGGAAAGAGGGGCCTTC
Source organism: Miniopterus schreibersii (assembly GCF_964146895.1). Classification (NCBI taxonomy): domain Eukaryota; kingdom Metazoa; phylum Chordata; class Mammalia; order Chiroptera; family Miniopteridae; genus Miniopterus; species Miniopterus schreibersii. Next base: position 7,760,907 of record NC_138102.1, read on the forward strand.
TGGGTCTCCCTAAGACTGCACCCGAGGACACCGTGCCCATGGGGGTGCACAAGACTTTCCACCTCCCAAGCATAAAGCATGTGAGAGAACCAGTTCTTTTGAGGTTGATGGAAATTTGATTTGAGACCTTGTATTTTATATTATGTGGATTTACTCTGCTTTTGATAACAATAACTCAAGAGTATGAATATATTCTGTCTTCTTTGTAGTTTCCTGACACAGCATCATGCACACAATGAAAGCTCAGTTGATGCCACAGACTCACTGCTTTTAAGATTGACATTGAGGCCTGGCCGACCTGGCTCAGTAGTTGAGCACTGACCTATGATCCAGGACATCGAGGTTTGATTCCCGGTCAGGGCACATGCCTGGGTTGCGGGCTCGATCCCCAGTGGGGGGTGTGCAGGAGGCAGCCGATCAATGACTCTCTCATCATTGATGTTTCTATCTCTCTCTCTCTCTCTCCTTTCTTCTCTCTGAAATCAATAACGATATGTTTTTTTAAAAAGATCGACATCAAGGAACCTTAATAAAATCCTGACGCAGAAAAACTTCCTGCTGGACAGAGAGGAGAAAGGAGGGTTGAACTGGAGTGTTGACAATGTTTATATGTTGAATGCAAGCACTGAAATAGAATATTTTGTTATTTTCTATCAAGTAATAAACTGGAATTTTTTAAAAATGGAAATAGTTTATCTGATATAAAAGCAAATATCACCGATAACTCCAAAATAAACACTAAACGTTTTGGTTCACACCTCTCCTCACTTTTTCTATGTACTATAAAGCAATCACCAAACAGATGTGGACTAGGCTACCCCCGGGGGGTGGGCAGCATTCTCTTACACAGAAAAGTAATCAGAAGGTTGGCCGTACTTTGTCTCCTGAAACATCCTCTGCCACCATGGGCTTCCACCTCTGCCCATGTTGCTGTGAGGGACTCTGAGCTGTGGTCCCCTCCACCCAGAGCCTGGAGTAGGTACTGGGTGGGGTGCAGGGCTAGGACCTCCCTTTGCAACCTGACCCTTTCCATCTCCACAGAAGCAGCATGCCAGACTTCGAGGTGAGGGCAGCTGTAAAAGGAATTTCAACAAATGCTGTACGAAGCAGCATTAGTCACAATAGCCAAAAGGTGGAGCAACCCAAGTGTCCATCAACAGATGAATGGATGAACAAAATGTGGTATTTGCAATGGAATACTACTCAGCCTTAAAAAGGAAGGAAACTCTGTACCTGCTACGACACGGATGAAACTTGATGACATTACGTTAAGTGAAAGGAATCAGACACAAAAAAACAAATACTGTATGATTCCATTTATATGAGGTACCAAGAGCAGGCAAATCCATAGAGACAGAAAGTAGAACAGAGGTTACCAGTGGCTGAGAAGAACAAACGGAGAGTTTAATGGGTTGAGAGTTTCTGCTGTGGATGAAGGAAGTTCTGGAAATGGATACTGGTGATGGTTGTACAACATCGTGAATGAATTCGTTGTCACTGAATTCTACACTTAAAAATGGGTAAATGTTATATTTTATGTTATATATATTTTACTACAAAAAGACCCCACAAAACTTTTTTTAAAAAGGAGGAATTACACTGTAAGAGAGTGAGTGTTACCTAAGGTTGTACCCAAAGACTCAGTCCTGCTCATGGCCCCTCAAAACCTAGTCTTCTGTGGGGGGCGGCCCGGGACATTTCTTACCCCTACATACCTGGGTTTCTCATTCTCCGATTTGCATCCATATCCCGCCCTTTCCAACACAGCCCAGCCCCACTTCTTCCAGTGTCTCTGTAAGTTCACCCCATCCACCCAAAAACTCCCCTCCTTCCCACAGACTGCACACTCACTCTGGTGCTCTGCCTCCCACAAAGGGCCAGGAGGGCTGCAGGCCTGCTAGGGTTTTACTGCTGATCTCTTAGAGACCAATGTAGATACTTTTCCTGGAGACCTGAAAGCTATACTAAGGAGCTCCTCAATGAGCTGGGCCCTCAAGGTCAGCGTGTCCCCGTTATCAGGCAGAGGGGCCTTGGTTTCTGATGTTCTCCTTCTAAGGGCTGCCATAATCACTAACGTCATTCCCTTCTAACGTCTGCTCTCTCATCCCCTAGGAGTGTGTCAGGACTCCAGAGCCATTTCTTGTAAAAGGTGGGAAAGGGTGGCAGTTTTCCCTATCACATAAACATAGAGGCTCCAGGAACAGGGTTCTGATTGAGCCAAAGCTGAGACTCTCCTATGCTGAAAGGTGGACATGTGGAGACAACCCAGGTGCTAGGGACAGACCAAGCTCCTAAAAACCAAGGGCTGTTAAGGGCACTTGAGCAACTGTCTAGCCACACCCTTGATTTGCCTGAAGGTCCACAGGGAGGAACTTGAATCCTGTCCAGAGCCAGGATTTTGACACGTGCAGAAATGTCTGATGGGCTCAGGGAGCCCTGACAGACACAGGGTCTAAACATAAGGTCCCCAGAAGACAAACTCCCCGCAGGTGCAGAGGGAATGGTAAGTGAGCCAGGCTTGGCTGCAGAGCTGGCCTTGGACTCCGAGTCTTTGCAAGGCGATGGGTGGGAGATGTGCCCTGACTCGTCCCAGTGGTGGGCCCAAGTACCCCAGGGAGAAGAGTTCTTGTAAACAGTTAAACAAAGCAAAACTAAAGAATGATTTGCCTGGGGACTCAGGCCACCAGGACAAGGAACCTGTTGTAAAGGCTAGACTGGAGTGGTGGGAGTTTTTATACAGACTGGAGATATCTGGAAGCCAGTACTGATGAGGCAGGAGAGGAGAGAACAGACACCTCCGGAGCCATTGCAAGTCATGGGTGGCTGGCCTGTGTGAGCAACTCTAGTCAGGGGGCAGGTGTCCCCAGTGGGATCAGCCGAGGGCGGCAGGGTGACCGGAGCACCAGGGGACCGGCATGGCTGGCTGTGAATGGCCCACATCCTCCGCCACCGCCTGCCTTATGCTGAGAAGCCAGCCAAAGCACACTGCTGCTTCTCAGGGCTAAATTCTGAATCAGGTGACCTTGGTAAGAACTAAACATCGTTCTGTTCTCTTCCCTTCGTCCATTCAAACAAACAAAAACACAACATAATGACAGCAAATGAGGCACATAAAAAGGTCTAATCTGGACTCTCCTACAAGGAGAAAGGCCTCTATCAGCCCGTTCCTATCACCCAGACCACCGCTGCCTGGAGGCTACCTCCGTGGCCTCAGCCAGACCCAGCTCTTCCGCCAGGATCTTATCCCCAGGTTGCTATGGCATTTCTTGGGAACATATTGTGATGCTCCTGCTCATACGTGGGTTTGGACAAATAGCCCAAGGGAAGAAATAACCTGTTCTGAAAGGGGGGAGTGTACTTCCTCTCTCCAGCCCCTTGAAGGCTCACTGGCTGCTGTGGACAGCCTGGAGGAAGTCCCAGGAAGCAGTGAGACACCCAAGGGGCAGTCAGAGGGCAGAAGCCTTTAGACGTGTATGCGGCTCTGGTCTTAGCACAGTGCCATGGTGGTGGCAGTCCTGTCCCCAAACAGATAAGGAACAGTTTTTCTTAAGGTTTATTGAATTTTGGGGGGTGACACTGTTAATAAAATTATATAGGTTTCAGGTGTACAATTCTATAACACATCACCTGCATGTTATACTGTGTGTTCACCACCCCAAGTCAAGTCTCCCTCCACCACCATTTACCTCCCCTGCCCTGTGCCATCTCTGCCCCCCCCCCTGGAAATCACCATACTGTTGTCTGTGCCCATGAGTCTTTCTTTTTTGTTTTTTTTCCTTTGCTTAATTCCTTCACCCAGTAAGGAACAGTTTTGATGAAGCAAAAGAGCCCCCAGGGAACCAATGGGGCCTATGTTTTGCAAGAGAGGAAAGTGCACAGAGGGTCTGATTTCTTCCCAGAATTTCCTTGCTCTGTGTGTGCAGCTGGCAGGAGACCCTGCCCACAGCAGGCCTGGCGAAGAGGTAGGCAGTTTCTAGAAAGCCGGGGGTACAGCTAGTGTTTTGATCTGCTAGGTCCCAGGCCAGTGCCAACATGGGGCCTCTCTTCTCTGAATTCTCTAACTGGACTGCCAGCCAGGGCCAGGGAGCTCGCCAAAGGGGTCATAGGATCCAGCAATGGATGCAGCTGCTATCAGCCTGTGCACATGGAGCCCATTTGGTAAGTACACCAGGGACCACTCCGTGCCACCATCAAAGACCCCTGCCTTGGATCTGGGCTCAAGAGAGAGCACGACTTTCATCTGTTTCAGCATCGTATCTCCCATAACGGCTGGGCTGCCAGATGCTGATGTTCCAATGAAGCTGCCCCATGTCTTAAACATGTTTCCTCCTCATTCTAGATGCCGACTGTTACAGGAACAAGAAGTGTACCCAATGAGAGAAGGTACCAGGGATGTCCCCAAGGACTGCACAGCGGTAGCTCGGGGACAGTGCCACTACTGGCTACAGAACTTTTATTTGTTCATTCATTCACCATTTCATTTCTAGAAGTGTGCCAGATCTTCTAATTTTTTTTTATTTTTTTTTTTTAACAGAGCTAAAAGTCTGGATTTTTATTGTCAGCTAATTGAAGTTTAAAAACAACCACAACACTATGGGAGTCAAAGTCTATTTTGTTTGCAAACTGAATTTATTCTGCTGACCTCTAGTCTGAGACTGTGGTTCAGGGATTAGAAAACTCTTAAGCTAATATATCCATAACAAGACCTCACATGAGAAAGAAAACCATGAAGCCATTTAGTCACATAGGTGATATCTGAGCTCTCGGCAGGGGGGAGGTAAGAAACATTTTTAAATTCAGAATTAATGAACTCAGTAATCCTGAGTCTCCACTTCTGCTCACAGAGGATGCAACAATGTGTCTGGGGAATTATACTTGCGCGCTCCAAGCACCACTCCGGTTATTATCACATTTGCTTTCCACAACTGCCTTATCAAAAGGAGGAACCAATATTCTTATTCTCATGTGACTGATGAGGAAACTGAGGCAGGATGAGGTCTGTAGTTTCCCTGAAATCACAGAGTATGGTGGCAGCAGAGCTGAGTCCCGCACCAAGCATCCGCCTGCACAGCCCCCTCAGGTGCGATGCCCTGGCTCTCAGCGAGTCACAGCAGGCTGGCTCTGGCCCGGGGCTGAGTGCGACACGGCTTCCTCAGCTCGGCCTCTAGCGATCCTGTTTAGCTGTGGCTGTCATCAGGGGCTGCTTGGGCACGGAAAACAGCATCCTACAGACGCTGGCCCTGGTGTCCTCTCCTCTTGTCTATCTGGAGCCCTATCCTAGGGGACTGTTCGGTTGCCAGGGCAACCAGCAGTCCTCTGTGAACTGTGCCCAGTCTTTCCCATGAATCCAGACAGTTCGCATCTGCAGCTTATGACCTGGCCTTTTCCACAAGCCCACAGCAGAGTTTCAGCAGCGCTCAGGAGGAAGAGGGTCACTTGCACCCACAAACCAAGTGACAGCCCAGAGGCCCAGCCAACAAAGTACGGCACACGGACATGACAACCCCACCATCTCCCCCCTAATAGTGCCTGCCCCTCTTCTGCTCTCATCTGTAATATTTCTTCTTTCTAGTTAGTTGGGTGGGTTTTTTTGCTTCTCTTTTTCTAGCTTCATAAGGTAGAAGTTTAAATCCTTCTAGACTTTCTTCTTAGTGTAAGCATTAATTATGCATTTCCTTCCAAGCGCTACTTTGGCTGCACCTCACAAACTGAAATATATAGTACTTTTATTACCAGCTCAAACTATTTTAAAATTTTCCTTGTGATTCCTTCTTTGGCCCTTAGGTTATTTAGAAAGGAGTTGTTGGATTTCCAAATATTTAGGGATGCCCATATACCTTTTCATCACTAACTTCTAATTTAAATCCAGAGAAGATTCAGGGTGGGGCAGAAGTAGGTTTACAGCTGTGAGTACATGAAACTTAGAGTTTATTCCTCTATTATTTGTTAATTATTGTATTACTTATTTGTATTACAACTGTAAGCCTACTTTTGCCCACTCCTGTGTTCTGTATAATTTCCATCCTTTTAAACATATCAAGACTTGTCTTGGCCAGCATATGGTCTACTTAGTCAATTTTTCATGTACTTTGAAAATACATATATTCTGCTGTTATTGGGTGGCCCACTCTGTATCAATTAAGACAGGCTGGTTGATAATATGGTTCAAGTTTTCTTGTGTCCCTTCTGAAGTATGTCTCCTTGTTCTATGGTTATCAAGAGAGGAGTGTTAAAGTTCCTGGCTAAAACTGAGAATTTCTTTATTTTTTCAATTCCATCAGTTTTTGTCTCACGCATCCTGAAACCTGGTTATTTAAGTTTCTGCATGTTTTGTCTCATTTATTGTCTTCCTGCTGAACTGACTTATTTATCAGTATGGGATACTCTCTACCCTCGTCATAGTCTTTATCCTCAAGTCTACTGTGTACGATCTTAAGGTATCATTTTGATCATTTGCTTTCTATTTGTTCCATCTGTTCTTTGCTTTACTTCTTCTGGGTTAATTTAGTGTATTTTTACTTTTTTTAAAAAAATACATCTTTATTGATTTCAGAGAGAGGAAGGGAGAGAGAGAGATAGAAACATCCATGATGAGAGAGTCATTGATCAGCCGCCTACTGCACGCCCCCGACTGGGGATAAAGTCCGCAATGCAACCCGGGCATGTGCCCTGACCAGGAATCAAACCAGCATCTCCTGGATCCCAGGTCAATGCTCAACCACTGAGCCATGCCCGGCAGGGCAGTGTATTTTTACTATTTTATCTCCTTTATTGGCAAATGCTTATACCTCCTTTGGTTTTCTTGTTTAGTGATTGCTCCGGGGTTTACAATAATATTAAACCATTTCATGTGTAATGAGAGGAACTTAAACGATGTACTTCCATGTTCCCTTTCCTGTCCTTTGGATTACTGTTGTCAAACATTTTATTTCTACATATGTTATAAACCTAGCAGTATATTATTATTTTTGTTTTAATTATTTTGTTTTAAAACTAGAAAGATGTCTTTTATAATTTCTTACATGTTTAGGATTTCTGGCACTCTTTTTTTGGTATATTCTGGCCTCTGTTGTCTCCCAAACTCACATAAAGGAGCCTGGCACGGTAGCAGATGGCTCAGTAAGCATCTGTTGAACGAATGTCTGAATGAACAAACACATAATCACCAGGCGTCACCTGAAAATAGCAAAGGAGGGTGAAGAAACTTTCTCATCTCTGACTCCTGAGCCTGCCACCTGTTTTTGTAAATAAAGGTTTATTGGAACCACAGCCAAACCCCTTTGTTTGCATACTCTGCGCAGCCGCCTGCCCAGCACTATCCCCACAGAGCTGAGTAGCTGCTACAGAGCATGTACGGTCCACAAGCCTAAACACCTGCTGTCTGGTTCTTCACAGAGAAAGGACTCTATCCCCTGACTGAGGGGTGCCTGCTGAAAGGGGGAGCTCAGCTATGCCTTGCTGCTCAAGCAAAAATTCAGGCACCAAACTCAAAGAATTCTGAAATGCACTCAGACTGGGGTAGGTGAGCCAGTCACTCAGCACCACACAGAGACGCAGCCTCCTCACTTTGGGGCACAGGTAGCTGAGAAAGGCCCCTACCCCATGCACAGGTGGCATTCTGTCTGTGGAGGCAGCAAAAAGTAGCATGTCTGCCCATGCACGTCACCAATGGGAAAATGAGGGAAATTAGGATTTTTTTTTTTTACATCTACATCAATCTCTCAAGAGTTGAAAAATTTACCCTAACTGCCTCTTCTTAATCATGCTCCCATAGAAGGACCATTTGTATCATATCCTTTAACTAAATGACACATTTCAGTTCCTTAAAATAGAGCCAGACCTCATCCATCCTGAAGACAGAGCATCCCAGAACACTGACCAGCACGGTGGGTGACCTGGGGGCTCAGCAGGTGCCTCTCAGGGACGTGATCTGTGCTTGAAGAAACGAGGGATGGGTTGTGGGACCTCTTCCAAAATGAGCCCATAGCGGGCGAGCAGCCCCTCACTGGAAGGCTTCCCTAGGAGGCTGCCATGGCTCCCAGGATAACTCAGGGCTGGGTCTGCTCAGGGCCTGTCCCAGCCTCCCTGGCATTGCCTTGGACTTGGAAGGACTCTATAAAAGAAGCCAACTGAGAGCCGTGCAAAGTCTAGATTTACAGCTCTGGTAATGGCCAGAACCAGACCGACCTCCTGGGTGTGTGCTGACCCTGGACCCATGAAATATGGAACTTGGCGGCCCCTGCTTTAGTCACTAAGGGAAAACATTCCTACTCCTCTTCTTCCCAGACAGAACTCCCCCTCTGGCTACATCTCCCACGGGCTCGGGGCCCTCCCTCAAGGAGAAAGAAATAAAACTCTAATGTGGAGAGAAGACTGAGGAGGATCCGTCAATCAAATGGCCCACAAAAGAGGAGGCCTGCCTGTGACTCTGTAAAACATAAAGCCCACTAGGCTTCAGTGCAAGACAGGACCTTAATGCAGAGGTGATTCCACCTGACTGTTAACGCAGTTAGCCGCTGAAAATGCCAGGTGGAAAACTGACCTGAGAACCATTCGAAAGGGTTTACATGCCAGAGAAGATAGACAAACCTAGCAACAGGTCTTGTGTGACAGTCAACCACAGCAACGGGTGTCTGCGTGCAGGTCTGGGGGGGTTATGAGGCCTTATTCTCTGGAGAACGCTAAGAGCAGGTGGTTCTGCTAGGACTTTGGTGTAACCTCACCCAACTCCAGAGAGCTGGGCTGGAGAAGCCGCTCAACATCCCTGTGACTCCACGAATAATTCAAGTAAAAGGAAATTCAAGCAGAAAGAAGAGGCAACAGGGCTCTAGGGATGGATCTCTCGTCCCGGCCCCCAGCACACTGCCCTGGGCTTACGTGTCCCAGGGTACATGTCCAGGCCGGGCTCCTCGAGGTGGAGACTACCATCATTATTAACAGCACTTGCCGGGAGACAGCTCATCTTCTAACAGGGATGCTGGGGAGCATGAGAAGCTACTGCACAACTTTTCAAAGGCACCTTGGCCTCAACATTTGCTAAGTGGATGTCTTCATTCCTTGGCTTGGATGAAAGGAGATGAGCAGGTGACAACTCCAAGGATAACTCTGTCTTTGATGTGTTACCTGAAAGTCAAGGGGCAACAATCCTGGAAGCTCTGATCTCACCACTTCTCAGGCTCCCCCAAGATAAGGATCTACAGTAATCTACTAACTGATACATGGGAAGCTGGGACTTAATATGCATTAAGCGATAGAGTAAGTCACTGAGCATTGTGAGAGGAGGAAATGGCAGAGACCCACCCGGAATAAAGGAACACACAGATAACTCTGTTTTCAATAAGGTGCTACAGTGCCGGTTGACTTTGACTAAGGAAAAGTACCCAGGCATAAAGCCACACAGAATTAGGGCAGGAGAACTAGGGTCCCCTCATGCTCACTTGAATGTACCTGCCTTCAGTGCCACAAGGGCAGGACTCCTAAAGTTCTTGCTGTCTGTGGGGTGCCTCCCTCCTTCTGAGAAGGCCACTTTTCCCCGGAGGAGCCCACCAGCGTGTTCAACCTGAGCATGTCTTAGGGCATTTTGGCTTCTCCTACAGATCTCTCTACCTGTGGTGACACCCTACTCCTGTTTCCCCACAGGTACATCCCATCCCACCGAGGGGCCAGAACCTTCTCTGGAGAAATCCAGCCCCTCCCACGATGTATGTCACAGGAGTCTGGTCTCCAGTCCCCATGGGATCTGGCAAACTGTAGCCTGGGGCTGTGGCCACCTGTTGGTGTGCGTGTGTCTGGCTTCAGCTGTTTTTTCAGGGCTGGGATAAGCTCATGTTCTGGGAGAGGAGAGGAGACAGCGAGCCTGGGGAGAGCTGTCTCCAGTCTCCCCACCACAACAGGGCTTGCTCTGAAGTACACTTCAGCACCCTAAGGCCCACCTGCTTCAGGATGCCAGTCTTGATCTCACACAGGAATGTGCCTTCCTCTAACTAATGTGAATGGCACTTACCATGCCCATTTTAATTTCAAGACACTCCCCCTGCCAGTTATTGGAGAGTCCCTGGGCCCATCTGGAGGGATGGTCCCTGATAATGCAGTGAGGGTGAGGGCATGCTGCCTGTTTATCCAGCACCCAGAGCTGTCTGCCTGCACCTGATACTTCCTGCCACAGCCTGGTCTGGCCTCCCTCCCGCACTGACCTGCAGGATGGGAGCAGCTCAATTCCAGCCTGTTCCCCCGGCTCTGGCCCCTCTAGGTTCAGTCCCAAGGCTCCTGCCAGTAGTGCTGCCAGCTCTGCCCGTCTCCTCAGGAACAAGCCTGCAAACAATGTCATGTGCCTGCAGTTCCTGGACATGGATGAGAGCAAGGGAAGGCGGCAGCTACTCTGAACTAGAGAAGAGAGGAGGCCTCCTCTCACCTCCTCCTCTGGGATGGAATGTGGCTGTCCCTTCCCAAACTCAGAAGAAATCACTAGAATCTTGGTACCCTGTGAGGAGGAAGAAAACTCTGTCTAATGAATGAGGAAACCAAAGCCCACAGGTCAGGTAGAAGAGGTGAACTTGGCCTCTTGACTCCCTTCTGATCCACACTCTTTCCACTACATGAAGCCGCCCAAGCTTTTCATTGATCTCTTCAGTCCAAACTCTTCAGATCACAGAAAACCCCAAAACTTACAGGAGGGAGAAAACCCATGCAGGGGGCACTCCGGAATGGGTGGGAGTAGGGGAGTGGAGGAGGGGTCCCTCACTGCCCAGCACCAGGAACCGTGGCTGAAGTGAGGCCAAGCCTTCCCTTTGCAGAGATCAGACTCACTGAGGTTTCCAAGGCCAGCTCAAGGTCACACATTAGCACCAGGTAGCACGACTTCCAGACTTCCACCCCAGTGCACTTTCCACTAAACCCTGTTGACTCCTTTTTAACAAATGGATCCCACTGGGAATTCCTTAAAACAACAGCATTCTCAGTGCTCTTAAAAATAAATTCAAGGAACACAATTTGCATCCACACAATGCTTCTGTGATACACATTTTGCATGAAGTGAGAAGAAAACTTGCTTTTTTATTTGAGGTAATTAATGGCGACTAGATTAACTTTTTTCATTCGGCATAGGGACTAGTTGACAGTGGTAGTTGTCAATCATTTAAAAGAGAAGGTAACTGTCTCCATAATTTCCATTTTCAGGTTCCTAAGGCAGGGTTTGGGCCCCGTCTCTGTGATCTTTTATAGATTCATTGATAAATGATAATACAAAGCTATGATTTGTAGGGAAATCAAAGTAATGTTTCTTCAGACTGAGTTTTCTTCTTTTGTATCCAAATCTATCCTGATAAATGCAAATTAAAACAATGAGATACCACTTCACATCTATTAGAATGGCTAACAACCTCTGCCCCCCAAAAAGACTCCCCCCAAGTGCTGGCAAGGACAAAGAATGACAAATTAGAGTCCTTGTGCATTGCTGGGAATCAAATGACACAACCGCTTTGGAAAAGTTTGTCAGTTTCTTAAAAAGATAAACATTCACTTACAATATGACTCAACCATTCCTCTCCTAGGTTTCATTCAAGAAAAACAAAACTTATGTTTACAGAAAATCTATATGCAAGTATTTGTAGAGGCTTTATTCATAACTACCAAACACTAGAAATAACCCAAATGTTCATCAACAGGTGAGCGTGTAAACAAACCGTCACACATCCACAATGGAATATTCCTCAGCAATAAAAAGGAATGAACTTTTGATAACACAACTTCTCATGGGCATTGCGCTGAGTGAAAAAACTAATCTCAAAAGGTCACATGCTGTATGACTCGATTTATGTAACATTCTTGAAATGACAAAATGATAGAGCTGTAGAAAAGATGAGTGGTTACCATGGGTGGGAGGGGCATGAGTGGTGACTATATAAGAGTTGCGGCTCTGGGGATATACATGTGGTGAGGGGAGAGCTCCATGTGCTGGCTGAATTGGGGGCTGCACGAGTCTGTGCATGTGACTGAATGGCACACACGGTAGTAGTGTCAATTTCTTGAAACCTGCCTTGTACTATAGTTATGGAAGACACTGCTGTAAGACACTGGCTGAGGGGTCCAGGGAACCACTTGGTACATCTTGGCAACTTCTTGTGATTCTATACTTATTTCAAAATGAAAAGTTTATACACGCTCATGTATAAACACATGCATGAGTGCACACACATATATGATACAGACAACAACATGGATGACTCTCAAACACATTATGCTAAGTGAGAGAAGCTAGGCACAAAAGGCTACATTCTAAATTATATCACTTATATGGAATTCTGGGAAAGGCAAAACTTCAGGGAGATGGAGCAGATCAGTGGTTTCCAGGGATTACATGTGGGGCAACATGAGGGAATTCAGAATAATGGAACTGTCGCTGTGGGGGTCACATGAATCTATACATGTGAGAATAAATAAAGGGAAACTTCATTTAAAATGGAGTTGGAAGGCTAAAGGGGAGCCCCCATGTACCACCACTGGATGTCAATTACAGACCCCAAAAGGAAGAATTGTCAATTACAGACCTGGACAGGAGGAGACAACCTTGTCAGCCAATACTACTTCATGGCTCCAGCAGGAGGAGGGAAGATTTCCTTACTTGTCCTGCAACTTGGCCAATGAAAAACCATCATCACCCTGAACTCTCACTTTCCTCCAATAGGCTTTCGTTCAAAACAACCCCTCCCAACTTCCTCCCTTCTCTCTATAAAATAATGTTCCTTTCCCTTGCTTGCTGGACTTGCCTGTGGTCTTTGCTATAGCTTGTTTGCGTTGATTGCAATCCTCTGCTATTCCCAAATAAACCTGTTTTGCTGGCAAAACAACTGGCTGTTTAATCTTTAATGTTGACAATGTCTTAAAATTCATGGACCTATATGCCAAAAAAGAGTGGATTTTTACTGTATGTAAATTTAAAAATAAACTTTAAAAAACGAAGTCAATAAAAAACAGAAAACTTCACCTCTATTCCAAGAAACTACTGTGATTACTTTTGCATAAATTACACATTTGGTTTTCACAATTTAAATGCCCATAGTGACTCTACTCAAAGTTCCCTGAGGTTGTGTGATTAATTGAAGGACTATCTTGACATTTCATCTCTTCGGTGTTTTAGATTTTAACAATACAAATGAGAAGTCTTAATGGTGTTTGGTGTATTGACCAGCTAGCTTAAGTACAGCTGGGTGGTTACCAAAGCTTGAATGTTACACCGTGAAATTAAAGTGTTCAAGTTAGAATTAAATTCTAACTTGAAGCCAAAATAGGGTTTTAGAAAAGGGGGGGGGGGGGCAGAGGGGGAGGAAGCTTGGGGATTAGTTGCATTATTTGAATTCATTTCCTGTTTCCTTGAAAATGTGTGTTCAGTTCACTCTCACGGGGTTCAGGTGTCCATTTCATATTTAGCAGCTGATTCTTTGGACTCATTTGAAGTGTTGGAATGTAATAGTTTGCTCTCCATCTCACCCCTGAGTCTGTTTTAGCAGGTTTATTTATTCACTGTTGAAACCTTTCTCACCTGAGTACATCAAAAATAGGGTAAGACTAGAATATATGCAATTGAAAGTGGAAATCAGTGGGGAAAGGTGACTAACAGGTCGACACTTTTTAATTTCAAGTCACCACTCTTGAGCTCAATATTTTCTTTATGTTACTTTTGGCTTCGTTCCACATCAGAAAGTTTAAATTGGAAGTTGCAGATACACTGCTTTTAAGAAAGAATCAGCTAATCTTTTAATGTCAATTTAATTGTTCAATCATCTTTTCTAGTTCTCAAGGTTTCTTTCTCAGTATCATCGCACGTACACATTAAAAACTGAAATTTCAGGTTGCACCTGGAATCTAATCAGCAATAAAAATGGTGCCTCTTATCCAGTGTGACTTCCCCACCTCTGGGAAGGTGCTGCCTCCCACTTCCTCTGTGTCTATCACAAAGCCCTTGCTGAGCTTCCCTTCACGGTTAAAAACAGCACTTTCTGTCTCTGAGCTCAAAGTGCCTCAAGGATACTGGTTGAAATCACATGCTATAAAACATTTATCACACAGTTTAATTTACTAGTTCAGAGAGACACACCATGTGGGCTTTCTTCTGTTTGTTTATACTTTTTTATTTTAATTTTTATTGAAGTAATACTCCCCTTATCCCTATGCAACACACACATACCTTTCCCATCCCTTTATTCTTCCCATACAGATAAAATTTTTGTTAGATCTTTATTTGGTGTTTCTATCATTATGAACATGTAAATGTTACTCTGAATTAAGCCACGCAGTAAATCACGATGACTTTTCCCATCCTGAACAATTTTTTGTTTCCCTGGATAATAATTTTTTGTTGCTGCTAATCTTCACCTTAGGATATTTTTTCTATTGCTTTTCAGGGAGGGAGGGAGGGAGGGAGGGAGGAAGGGAGAGGGAGAAAGAGAGGGCAAAACATTGATGTGAGAGACACATTGACCAGTTGCCTCCTACAGGTGCCCCAACTTAGGAGAGGGAGCCAACCAGAAACCCAGTTATGTGCCCTTGACTGGGAATCAAATGCAGGACTCTTCAGTGCGAGGGCCGATACTCTAATCACTGAGAGACAAGGGCCAGGACAATAATTTTTATTATTACTGTTACTATTGTTGTCATTGCTTATCACTATTTCAAACACAAACTCTCATTCAATTACATAAACTTCCTCTCCAGGTACTCAGAGTGCCACGTATTTTATCAATTTGCTCATATTGAAGAAGTGCCTCCCAGGTTCTCTGACATGTTCCAGTCTGGACAGTTTGTTCTCAGCATCTGGTGAACTGTCATCCTGATATGTCCCTTCACCATCTTCCTGGGGATCCCTTCACTTCTCTCTTGTGTAGGATTTCCTGTTTCCTGTATCTTATGTCTTCTTTCTTGGTTTATTTCCTTGTTTTAGTGAAGCACATCCTCTAGTAGTTTTCTGATAAAGGCACGTGGAAAAATGCAATTTTGAAATATTGCCTTTCTAAAATCTCTTTATTCAATCCCCATACATAATTGGTGTTTTACATATGTATAGAATTCTAAGATAGAAGTGATTTTTCTTCAAAATTTTGAAGACATTGATTTATTGTTTCTAGCCACTAGCATTATTGTTGAGAAACCAGAGAGTATTTAAATTTGATTCCCTGTAATCTACTAGGATCTCTATCTCAGGAGATCTAAAGTCTCACAATGACATGCTGTGGTTTGTATATGTTTTTATCTACTGTGTGTCAATCTAGAAACTTACACCATTCTTATCTGAGAAATTGTTTTGGATTATTTTGTCCATGATTTCTTCCACTCCTTTTCTCTGTTCTTTCTCTCTCTGAATCCCCTATTAATTAAATATTAGATCTCCTGGACTAGTCCTCTAGTTTATTATTTTTTAATTGAATTTATTGGGGTGACATTGGTTAATAAAATTATATAGGCTTCAGGTGTACAATTCTATAATACATCATCTGTATATTGTATTGTGTTCACCCCAAGTTAAGTCTCCTTCCATCACCATTTATCTCCCCTTCGTCTACCTTATACCTTCTTCTACCTTCCCCCAACCCCCTTTCCTCTGGTAATCACCATACTGTCTATGTCTAGGAGTTTGAGTGTCTTTGCTTAATCCCTTCATCTTTCTCACCCAGCACCACAACACCCCTTGCCTCTGACAGCTGTCAGTCTGCTCTATCTATGAGTCTGTTTCTATTTTGTTTGTTAGTTTATTTTGTTCATTAGATTCCACATGTGAGTGAAATCATATGGTACTTGTCTTTCTCTGACTGGTTTATTTCACTTAGCATAATGCTCTCCAGGTCCCTCCATGCTGTTACAAAGGGTAAGAGTCCCTTCTTTTTTACAGCTGAGTAGTATTCCATAGTGAAAATGTCCCACAGCTTTTTTATCCACTCATCTACTGATGGACGCTTGGGCTGCTTCTAAATCTTGGCTATTGTAAATAACGCTGCTATGAACATAGGGGTGCATATATTCATTCGAATTAGTGTTTCAGGCTTCTTTGGACATACTCCCAGAAGTGGAATCACTGGGTCATAAGGCAGATCCATTTTTAATTTTTTGAGGTAACTCCATAATGCTTTCCACAGTGGCTGCACCCATCTGCACTCCCACCAGCAGTGCACGAGGCTTCCCTTTACTCCGCACCCTCGACAACACTTGTTTGTTGACTTGTTGATGGAGCCATTCTGAAAGGTGTGAGGTGATACCTCATTGTGGTTTTAATTTTCATCTGTCTGATGATTAGTGATGTTGAGCATTTTTTCATATGTCCATTGGCCATCTGTATGTCCTCTTTGGAGAAGTGTCTGTTCAGGTCCTTTGCCCATATTTTAATTGGATTGGGGTTTTTGGCATTGAGTTTTATAAGTTCTTTATAAATTTTGGATATTAACCCCTTATCAGATGTGTTGGCAAATATGTTCTCCCACTCAGTGGGTTGTCTTTGCATTTTGTGGGTGGTTTCCTTTGCTGTGCAAAAACTTCTTAATTTGATGTAGTCCCATTTGTTTATTTTTTCTTTTGTTTCCTTTGCCTGAGGCAATACTAGTCCTCTGGTTTTTAATTTTATTTTTACATGATTTTTGGGTTTTGCTCTGCTTTTTAAGAGGTTTCTTCAATTTTGTCTTCCGGTTTATTATGTTTTTTAAATTTTTTTATTATTTAAACATTTTTTTCTTTATTGATTTGAGAGCAGAGAGAGACACACACACAGAGAGAGAGACAGAGAGAGAAACACTCATGTGAGAGAGAAACGTGGATCAGTTGCCCCCTGTATGTGATGGGACAATGCCCCAAGCAACTGAGTCACACCGGCCAGGGCTATTATGGTTTTTACAAATATCGTTTATCATGTTTCTAAGTGTTTAAAGCTCCTTTTTCTTTAAAAGTTCTGTTTTATTATCATTGTTACCATTTCACGGTTGAAATGTCTTTTCTTATATCCCTGAAGATATAACTGGTAGGTTTTTTAAAAGCTTCTTCTCTCTGAATATCAGGTTTTCTCAGGTTGCTTTTTTTGTTTTATGTTGGTCTGCCTTAGTTGGGCTCTTTCACATCAGGGTTTGCCTCCCATGTGGTAATCCTTGGTCATATGCTTCTAAGAGTAAATAGTGCCTGGGGCTATTCAATAGCAAACTTCACACTAGGGGGACCTGGCTGAGCTGCTTCACTGGGAAACTCATCAGAATCTAGAAGACTCTCTTCTTGGGCTGGTCAGATTCCCCAAAGGGCTCTTCCAGTCTCCTCCTGGGGACATGCCTGCTGCCAGCATCCCGGAGGCATGGGAGGGTGGGGAGGCCTGGGGGCCTCAGAATTCAATGAGAATGTATTGATTTTCCCTCCCACTCCGACTCCGCCCACCACCCACAATCTAGAGCCCTGCTTCGCCTCTGTGGAGGGCAACCAACCTTCTAAGGTCTGTGAGTGGGAAGGAGCCTGCTGTCTGACTGCATGACATGGGGAAGGTGATCTGGGGGATCAAGCTGCCCCTTCGAACACTTTCAACAAGTCCTCCTCCTTTAGACCCCGCCGGGGCCCCCTTTCCCGAGGGGTTCGGTGTTACCGATTCCCAGCCTTTTTGGGGGATTTGTGGTGCTAATCCCCTTTCCTCATCGCTGAGCTGGGATCCGGCTTCCTTCCATCTGCTAAGTCAATTCGCATCATTTATTTGCTTTCCAGGTTCCAAAAGCTTGCCAAGGTTCTCTCCTCTCCCATTCTCCCCACGCCTTTAAGAAATCTCCTTTGCTGAAATTTCAGAGGGATTTCAGGAGAGGGGAGTGTTAGAAGCTCTCCTTCTCTGGAAGTCACCATGTATGTAAGGTGACAGTGTGTCAACCATAAGCCTCCTCTCCCCCAGGCCTCACAGGTGCTGCCGATGGGGTTAGAGCTGCTTTCAGATGCACCTCCAGACCTGCAAGCTCGCCACGTGGGACATGAGAACAGCTCTCTAGGCACCGCTGCTTCCCCTCGCTCGAGAGGGCAGTGGGGTGTGAGTGTCCGCATGTGTGCTTTTGGGAGCAATGCTTGCCTCGGGCAAGTGTAAAGGAAATTTGTTCATGAGGGGATACAGAAGCTCAGGATACCTTCAGATTTTCTATTTCTGCCCCTAACTTTACAAAGAAGAAACGAAGACCCAGAGTAGGGTCTTGACATGTTGAGGGGTTATTCCCAGGAGGGAACAAAGCCCACTTACTTTGCCCTACAAGTATTTACACCCCCAAAATCACACGGCTAACTGAGGACAGAGGTGAGACTGGAACGGGTCCCCTTTGCTCTCTGGCCATGCCCTCCCCCGCTGCCCCCACTAAGTGGTGAGACAACAGGTCCAGGAGGCTACGGGCTCTGCCTGCAGTTGTGCAACTAATGTGACTGCTTAAGAAAAGAAGTAACACTGAAATAACAACAATACAGAGTCCTAATGAAGGGAAAAAGTTATTTTGATGTTGGAATGTGAACTCCATCTTATTAAAAACTTTTAAAGCCATAAAGAAAAACCTCCTGACCTCAAACCAGTGAAATTTTCTTTGCACCTTGGGAGCACATCCAAGGGAGTAACTGAAATAAACGCACAAAGCATCCGGTATGTAGTTTTTACCCTGGGGTAACTGCAGGGATTTCCCAGATGTTGAGCTCTCCCGGACAGTCCTCCCGACGTTAGCTCTCCCCCCCCTCCTCCCACTGGCTGCTCCCTCCACACCACACCTGCATGTTGAGCTCAGTAACTTGGGCCCGGCTATGTCCATTGCCCGGGAACAGCTTCCCTTAAGCTTAATCCACCGCCAGCCCTTACTTGCTACCTCCTCAGTTCCGTCTGCTCCCGGTACAGTTACATTCTAGAAGCAACGATCTCCCAAACAGGAAAAACGCCAAGTCTTACAGTATGATGGGATTCGCTGAGGCCTCCCTCGCCACCCACCCCACCCAGATGGCTCAGGCACCTGCGATGAGATTCACCCCAGGAAGGAGGCTGGTGCTCCTTTGGCACCACAGTGTAGGGGCTTTTCTTTTGCAATGTGTAGAGTCAAAGTTATACTCACAGGAGGAACATAAATTCTCTACCTGAGACTAGAGGATTGATATTTGGAAGAAAATTCTCACATGTGTTGGTAAAGCTCGTTTTCCATTAAATTCAGGAGGAAAGCAGCCTCAGCCATCACTGGTGAAAAGAAGACAAACTGTGGTCAAGTTTCTGCTGTTTCCCTCACTGGGACTCGGGCAAGTTCACGCTCGTGTGGCCGCAGAAGCCTGTGCAGAGGACATTCTCCCTACGGTCTGGCAGAAGCCGAGGGACAGAGCGTGCGAGTCGCAGGAGGGCGATGGGTAGGAAGCCCTTTGCTTCCTACAGAGGAGGGGGCTTTCCAGGGAGGGGGGTGGGTTCGAGTTTGGGGACAGGCTGAGGAAGGGCACATGCGGGAGGAAGAGAGAAGACAGGGTGAGAGAGCTGAGGACAAAGGAAGACCCACAGGAAACCCTGACAGCGTTTCAAGGGGACGAATGAGCTCCCACCCCCAGGCTCCCTTAAGTGAAAAAATTACTTCAATCTTCCTCAGGTGCAGAATGAGTGTGATCGTGACCTGTGAGTTCTCCCAAGAGGACTGTTCTTAACCAGTGAGAAACACAAACGTTAGGTCCCCAGATGGCAAGGGTCTGCTATAGTGAACAGTCACAGTAGTAATCAGCCTCCCCCTGTGTGGAAGAGACGGGTAAGTCTGCCAACAGTCTTACTCTGAAGGAGCCCCTCAGCACAGAATGACACAGGGCAGAGTTATGCAGACCCAAGACAAGCCCTGACACCGCCAGACGCCCTCAGGGGCAGGTGGGGTGAGGAAGAGTCAGCCCCAGGGGAGAACCACTGTTTTAATATCTCTAGAATCTGTAGTGATAGATTCTCAATACTGATATTGGTCATTTGTGTTGTCTCTTTCTCCCCCCCGCCCCCCAATTCATCTGTCTAGAGAGTCATAAATTTTGTTGATTTTCTCAAAGAAGAAAGGAAGGGGTAAGGGAGGGGAGACTGTTTCTGTCCTGAATTGGCAGAGCCCTTGCTTCAGTTCAATCTCATCCCAACTGGTGTCACTTTTCAACTTCGGCACAGCCTGCACCAGGATTTCCCTGCTGTCACTCAGTGTGCGTAACAGATCAGCCCCAGATGTATTTGAACGTGGTTTGCATCTGGTGTGCCGGCAGCTCTACTATGACTTAACATCTGCCTGGACACACTCCTTGGGCCATTTGGAGGCAATTTGTAAGCGAAAGCTTGTTTGCTACTGTGGCTGTGGCTGGTCTTGATTACTTCCTTGGCTCTCACAGAGGGGCGGGTGGGTGGAAAGTGGAGAGGGCAGAGATTTCTGGGGGAGCCCCCTCCCTCCTCGCCTGATCCCCAGCCTTCTAGTTCCCTTCCCAACTTCCTGTCCTCCCACCACGGCTGTCCACAGTCCCACACAGCGAGACCCGGAGTCAGTGACGTATCGCAATCATGCCGTCTAGCGCGTACAAATACCAACTTGCTTTCTCCAAATATCACCTTGCCTGTGGTCTCTCTTACCCTGGCTCACTACAAACTCATGCTCTTGGCCCAGTGTCTCCTGGAAAGGGCCTGATGAACATTTCTGCTTGAATACAGCATTTTAATGTGTCACCCCCTCCTGAGGATATCTGCAGTGAAGGGAGATCACGGAAATGGGTGCCTTTTCCACCTTCTGTGATGTTAGAACAGAGATGGGAGGGTCTCTGCTATCAGAGGCAGTTTCCGCACGTTGGGTGGGATTCTGGATTACACCGTGATTCTCAAATCAAGTTATGCTACATGGCAGCAATCTGTCTAGCTTCTCTACTCCCAAACTCAGGGGTGAGAGAATGGGTCTTGGAATTAGAGAGAATCTGAGGGGAAATCGAGCCGTCACAGATGCCTGCTCGTGCCGTTAGGGTTCTGTGTCTGAGTTAAGGATGTAGGAGTCCGAGTCACGGCACCTGGAAGGCCTCTCGCTCAGGGCATCGGCCTCACGCCCACTCCCTCTCCTCTACTCCCTCCTCAAGGCAGGGATTCCCCTCGGCCTCTCTCTCATGGCTCCGCGGCCCATTTTCTCACTCCTGGGAACCTGGATAGAGACAGGGAGGGGACTGGGGTTGCCAGGGGCTGGGGGAGGAGGGCGAGGAGTGAAGAGTTAGTGGGGACAGAGTTTCAGTTTGAGAGGATCAGGAAACTCTGGAGGTGGGTGGTGGTGGCACAATCATGTGAGTAAACAACACTTCACTTAAAGGTTAAAATGGTCAGTTTTATGGTATGTCTGTTTTACTTCAGTAAAAGGAAAAACAATCCAAGTTGCACGGGGCCAGATCTTGTCCCCCTGCCCCCCACAGGAGCGGAGCCGGGGCCCAGGCCCCAGGCCCTCGGGCAGAGTCCAGAGTGGCTCCAGCTCTCCAGTGACACGCCAGGACTGAAAGGCGCATGAGCAATTCCCTAGACCAACAACATTTCCCAATCAGGCTAAGTACACTTGTGGGGAGAGGAAAGATATTTCTGCTGACTCTGCAGCGTGCAGTTCACTGCCCTCGGGGTTCAGGGCCTCTGGGAACACCAAGCACGGCGCTGGCTTCACGTGCCTGTGACCCAAAGGCCCGCCTGATGGATCTTCTCAAAATGAAATAATTCTCCCGGGGGCACCTTGACCCTCTACCTCTGGTGCAGAAAACCGCTGGCAACTTCCAAATGGCAAAGAGTAAACCCTCCCGGCTCTACGCCCCTGGCCGAGCACGGGCAGGCCTTGGTGCACTATCACATCTGTATGGATGTGACAGATCAAACTTGCCTCAAAGAAATGCTGATTCTCCCTCGGGCTCTGGTCACTGTCAGCCTCCAGGAGCTTCTTAGCAGAAAGGTTTGGGAAGGCCGATCCCATGTCAACTCTTAGTGGAATCCCCTGTCTTGGAAAGACCCAGGTTGCCTTCCTCCTGACTGGAGGCCCCACCCAGAAATCTGGGAAATACACATTTGGATTACAGTGGCCCTAAAGGGGTTTGCACAAGAGAAAGCAAAAGAACAGCTTGCGTGCTGCAGGGCAATCCCACAAGGGGAATTCCCCACGTGGTTCACGAGCCCTGAGCAGACCCTCCACTGGAGAGTCCACTCCACACCCCCACTTTGCCTGGGGATGTCAGACACCCCATCAGCTCTCAGCAGGCCTTGGCAGGGCTCTGGGGTTTAGCACATCCACCTGAAAAAACCATGAAGTGCCTAAGAGTTTCCCTAAGGTGCCAGCAACAGTTTCTATTAGGACAGGACTCTCCCATCCTGAAAAAATATTGGAATGCCTGTCAAACCTGGACCCATGACAATAGATTTTGTTTACTACTATCGAAAAGATTTGCTGCTGCTCCAACTTTCTGAGATGTTAATTTGAAAGGAAATAATCTGCCTGTTATTCTTCTTGGCTGCCTAGCATCTAAACTTTTACATTTCAGGAGTCTCCCATCCTATTGAGGCAAAGTGTGCCCTGGATGGTACAGGAAGAAAATGCCAGAGACTTGCCTTCCCAGGCTCCCTGGCAGCTAGGCAATGACTGGGCTCTGCCCACCAGAGGGTTGTAGCCCAGGCTTTGACTAGAAGCTACTGATGTGAAGAAGCAGTGACAGGCAGTGGCAATGGCCCGAGCTCCAGAAGCCCCTTCAGCCAGCACTGTTGCAGACTCAAGTCCCCCCAGTGGCATCAGAGGATCTGAGGGGTGACCTTGGCAGTTGTTCCTGGCTGTGCAGTCTTCCAGCCTGATTCTCCAGCCCTCCTGGCCATTCTGTTGACTACCCAATACCCTTTTTCAGAAAGTCCCTTTCTTTTATAATAAACCAGTCCATTTCTGTTGCTTAAAATTAAAATTCCCAAATGAAGTGTTCTACTTGCATCATACCTGGCACTGTGCACAAGAGAAACTTCACTTCATTTTAGATTAAACCCTGGCTTTGCAACAAAACCCTGAACATACCAGAACACAGTAGGGTGCTTCTAAAGTAATATTCAATGCTCTAACAACATCAGCAGTAAAAATCCACAATTTATGAAGCGCAAGACTTTTAGAGGAGAGTGGAGGCAGAAGAATAGATGTTACAAAAAATGTGTAGTACACAAAATATTCCCCAGAGGCCTGAGAATCTATGTGCCTACTTAAAGGATTACAAGAGCTCAGGGGGTGCGGGCACAAGGAAGAGGCATATAGGAACCAGAGGGCAGGAGCGAGAAGGAAGCAGCCCGTTTCTCACTGCATTGCCCCATCCATCCTCTTCCAGCGTCCCGGGCAGTACATTGCCCATCAATATACACAGAGAGGAAAGGCCCCTGCAGGGACTCACGGAAGCCCTAGCACATTGGGCCTGGACTCAAAGGCTGAGCCCTGAACAGGACTATTCCCAGCTGTGAGTTGGTGCCTGGGTTTGGGCAACAATTCTGGTCACGTGGGGCCTCACTTTGGTTTCCTAACTTGTGGAATCTGGGGAGACGTGAATTCCATCAGAGCTTCTCAAATCCTAGTGCAAGAACTGGTGCTGAACTGTGAAGTCTTCATATTTCACAGGTCCTTGTAGAAAGGAGGAAACACCCCCTCCCCCAAATACAATGAGTTTTTCATAAATCTAACTTATCTATTAAAACAGTAAGTTATATTTTGTTATAGTCACTTTAATGTCACATCATGGGGGTGACAGTAACTACTAGGTGTTTTCAGTTACTTTGTTGAGAAAATAAAATGTTGGCAACCTCTAGATAGGTCTCGCAAATCGTTTTTTGGAACTTTATCAATCTGAATCCCCAAATCCAGAAAGTGTTAGATGAACTCAACTCCATGTTCCCTTCCACTCTAAACTTCCTGGTGCCTAGAGATTTGACTCAGTAGAATATCTGGGGGGTATCTAAATATCTGTGAGCCAGATGTTAATTTAACATTAAAAACTGAGCATAGTATTCAGGCAGTAATATATTCATATAGCTCTGGTTTGGTTTAATCGATATCCCTGTCTTACTCCTACTGCCTTAAAAGTACGCACACACTTTGAATAATTATAAAGGCAGCGTGTATTAAAATACATTTCATTTTCAAAATTCAGATATCAGCTGTTACGGTATGTATACATTTTGGGGGGATACCCTGTATAAATGGTACACAGCAAAGACCGCATGACTCCCTCAGTCACCAGTGAACAGTTATCTTGACTTCAGCCAGTTACCTACATACTTTCAGAAAACTTTGAGTGAAGGAAATTATTCTAACCTTTTACCTAGATAGCAGCCAGCATCTAACCTTTTCCCTAGATAACAGGGGACACTAATTCATCCTGCTGTTCCCATGCACGCCTGCCTGCCAGAGCTGGGCCCATATCCAGCACGTTGTCATCACCCTGTCAGAAATAGTTAGGGGGTGACTTCAACTAGCAGGGCCCAAGTGGAGGGGTCTGTGCTTTGAGAGCAGCTGGTTATTTCAAAGTCCCCCTTAGCCAGTTGCTTAGAGAGGTTATTTCCATTGAGCATGCAAGGACCTGCTGGGGATGGAGAAATTATAGGAATCTTGACTTATGCTGATATTTAAATAGCACTACACTTACAATAGGAAGATTTACTAATCTGAAGGGAAAAAATAGCTCTGTTGTTTAGTTTCTTGTTTTTGTCTGAGTATCCCAGTTTCCACTCCAGATATAAGAAGGTCCAAACTCTTCCTGAGTCCCACTCTAAACTAGGTCATTTGTTTGCATGAAACTGTGTTTCCTTCCTTCGGAGTTATCTCAATCTGTAATGGATGTAACTGCCTACATTTATTCGTGTGATTTGTTGAATAAGAGCTGTCATCTCTCTGGATGCAAAATACTAAGCAATCCAGAGTCAGGTACAATTTTATTTACCATTGTGTAGCCAGCATATAGCAGGCACTAAATAAATGTTTACTGACTGGATAAGCAAGAGAAAGTGCCAAGGCTCTCGTCTCTGCATCAGGGCAAATTGTAAAACAGTACTTATTTGTTCTCAGCAACCAATTTTCTGCTAGTTTAGGCCTTCAAATCTAATTGCTTGAAATATACACTAAAACTAACCATTTGAAACATGAGTATTGGGGGAAGTCAACTGACAAGTTATTGGGCTTTTTCTGGAATCCCTTTACCTGACTGTCAAACTGTCAAAAGAGTTCCACAACTGGTCTAAATTGGTTGCAGCAAAAAGAGGTGAAATTTATGGGTTGGGTTTTCTTTCTTCTTTAGTGACAGAATTTGCCGGAAGCAAGGACCACAGGGACTCACCCAACTAGGCTCCTTTGAGAACTACAGGCTGGAGAAGGTGCCTGCCTAGTCCTGCGAGCAAGGAGTGGCCCTACCCCAGGACAGGGCAGGTCCTGGGAAAAGGGGGAAAGCTTATTGCAGGTCAGTGAAGAGTCTGGTGCCAAACAAGTCCTGGTGCTTGGTCGTCGCTGGAGGAAGGTACGTGTAAAATAAAGGAGAGGATCACTGGAGCAAGACATGTGGACTCCAGGGTGGACTCCACATCATGAGAACCTCAGGGCTGGCCGTGATGCAGGCGGGGAATTTAGCTTTCCCTTAAAGTGCTGCAGCAAACTCCCGGTTCCAGAGTGTACGGCAGAGGGGCTCTGGGCACTCTGGAAGGGAGTTAGGAAGGCTTCAAGAGGGACAAGGGATGAGTGTGTTTACCAGATAAATAAGGGTACCTTCTAGGCAAGGGAGCATGTTGTTTCCATGTGTCTCCTTCTAGACTCTGAGCTCCTAGGGATGGACAGTGTGTGCCCAGGGCATACCACCTAGCACGGTGGGGGGGAGCCATACGCAGTGCTTGGCCTGATATTATCAGTTCTCATGTGTGCAGGTTTGAGCAGTGCCATGTGGCCAGGACAGGGAACAAGAAAAGTAATTCTTTACAAACACTGAAGAGGTGCAAGGGTAGTGACTCCTTTCAGGGGTAGTTCTGTGCCAGACACTTCCTATATTACCTTACTGAACTCTCATCACAACTTCTGAAGATCGTGGAATTACCACATGTCATAGGAAACCAAATCCTATTGCATACTGAGCCTCAGAGAGGCTATGTCCAGACCGAGGCCCAATGCATGGACTCTTGGCTACCGCACTGGCTCCAGAACGCGTCTTTATAATTTATATCCGACAGTGCAGCATGAGCTCTGCTCAAGGCCAGATGTCTGTCTTTCAGTAACTTGTTACAGTTTAAGGGTGGCTACAGAAAGGGGAAGGAGCCTGGCCGGGGAAGGAAAATTCAGTGAGTTGTTTTCATTTGAAATGGCATTTTGATTAGTTGAATCTTTCCATCTTGGGCTTGATCTGTTCATTACTAGGTGCCCTTAAATTCCACCCACAAAGCAGAGACATCCGGAGCCCAGGTGATCCAGCCAATTGACTGATGATTAAGTACGGGGGCTGGGACCCTAAAAACTTGTCATTAAGTCAGAAAAATGACTTTGGATTCGAGTGAAATAAAATGGAGTCACTATGGTCAAGCTAAATTTTTAACTTCACATGGGCTGAGAGATAGGGAAATAATTACTCTTTACATTTTTCACTCCTGCGTTGATCCTAGATACACATCAGTGCATTGCATGTTAATGGATGGACATACCCAAACCTACACAATGATCTCAGTATGAAAATGTTCCACTGGACATCTGACAATTACCACCATGGACCAGTCTGGGAATCAGGAATGCAGAACTGATTTTTCTCAAGAAATCAGTTTTACTGTAAAAACCCTCAAATTTTCTCTCTCCTTTGGAATACTGGGTATTGCCTAGTTGTGTTTCCAGTGTGCAAACCCTAAGACCCTTGAATAAATCTCTGTCATTTATTTTAGCCAAAACTTTGTTACTGAATTGAAGGGGTCCCTTTGCCTGCACGCACCAAAGCCCAATAACAGAAGTTTGCAGCCAAGAAAGTAAGGATTCCTTAAGGAGATGTCGCCATGCCCGGAGCCACAGGTAATTCAAGCTCAAACACCTGGCTCCCCCGTGGCTTCCAGGGGATGGGTCATATAGGGGGAAATCATTAATCATGGTGACTAACAGAGCTAGGATGTGGTCTCTACTGACTGGTGGGCGCTGGGGTAGGGGGTAATGATCATTGCCTTTGGTCCTGATGTCAGCCATGGAGTTGATCTTTCCAGTTTCACAAGGGTTTGTTCTGTGGGATAGTTCTACTTTCCTGGGTCTGGAGCTAAAACACAGCTGAGGCCAAGATATTATGTTTAGTTAAACTGAAAACTCTGTCTCAGAGGTCAACAGACCCAGGACCTTATTTCTTCAAGACTACTACATGCTGACCAGAACCTCACTATCCTGAGGGCTTAATGATTAAGCAACAGAGAGGGAGGTGGGTGAGTCAGGGCGTTAGGTGAGGCCAGTTTGAGTCAAATAAAATATCAAAATAAAAGGCCAGATTAAAGAAAATAAGGTTTCTGCAAGTTACAAACTCCAGACTCTGTGAGCTCAGTTGACAGATTCGTAAGGCAGGAACCCACCCAGAAAGACACATACTGTTCTGTTTCTCTGCATCACCTGCAAAGGACACTCCATCTATCTGGCCCGAGTATCTCCCTAGAGCAGCTCCCCGCTGGGTATGTACCAACTCTCCTCTCCAGAGGCCCATCCTGCAGTGTAATCATGCTTGGTGTCTATTCTGGGCCATGCTCATTTCCTGTGGTGGAAATTAGGTTTTGAGTGTTCCTTTCACATTTAATCTGTTCCTTCTAATTACAGCCAGAACCTTCAGCTCTGCCTCTATGTTAAAGAACGGTTCTGCCAGAACATACAGTCCCTCCAAAAGCCCTTCTCTCGCCCTCCTTCTGCCCCTCCTATGAGGCAGGAAAGCCTCGGATTTGTTGCAGACTCTTGCCTTCTACCTTCACTCCAAAAAGGATGTGCAGGGAAGCAGCGTTCTCAGTACAGTTTGCTAGCCAGGGGGACACCTAGTGATGAAAGTGATGAAATACAACAGTGAGGCAGTAAGAAGATTCCTTTTATTTAAAAGCCTTATTGAGGTCTGATTAACATATAAACACTGTGTGTTTTAAGTGTACAACTTGATGTTTTGATAAATATACATTGTGAAATGATCACCAAAATCAGCTAATTAATGTATCCACTGTCTCTACATAGCTACCATTGTCTTTTGTTTTTTTTTTGGGGGGGGGGGTGTTGAGAAGACATAATTTAAGACCTACTAAGCAAATTTCAAGTATTACCCATCTTGAGAAACTGAAATGTCACACTCTCTGAGGCGACAAATACTACGTTGAGTCTTTCACTCTCCTTCCTTTACTTCTCAGGGTTTGTAAATTGTGTCATTAAAGATGGAATGTCACAGGCCAGACCCTCACCACATTTTTTAAACTGGGCATTTCTAGGGAAATTGGTGTTGGCTGCCCTTTCACCTACATTGGGTCTGTGAGTGCATATTTAAAAACAAAGCGAGGAGAAACAAGATGACGGTGTAGGTAACAGCTGCACCCGCCACCTCCCACAACCACATCAGAGTCACAGCTAAAATACAGAACCACCATCACTCAGAGCCTCCTGAAATCTGGCTGAACAGAAGCCCCACAACCAGGGACCTGAAGCAGCACAGAGACTGGTAAGAGGGGCGGAGACACAGGGGGATCCGGGCTGGAGCCCGGAGACGCTGCCACGGGCCCACACCCGGTGCCGCGGGTTAAGCCTGGGAGGGACATGGGACACTCGGGGAGGAACTAACCTGCCTGAGATCCGGGCTAGAGCTGGAGGGCGGCTTCCTCCCAGGCAGAAGGGCTGGCGGAGGCCATGGCTCCTGTGGCAAGTCCTCAGGGCTCACAGCCGGCAGGCAGGGGCCATATGTGAATCGCCAGCACCTGACTCACACCTTTGGCCCCACCCCCTGATTCCTGGAGGCCCCGCCCCTCCCCACCTGCAGCTCATCCAGGCCATTTCCAGGGGCTTTTCTGTGCAAGTGGCCTCTCAAGCCTCATGCTTAGGACTTTCCTAAAATCTCTCAAACAAGCAGCAGCTGCCCCATACGGCTTGATAAGTGGCCCCAGGCCTGGCACTAGCGGCAGCTGCATTGGCTCATAGCTGGGCCTCTCCTGGACACCTCCAAGCCCAGCATAAGTAGCAGCCAACTACGGTTTGCTGAGTAGCTCATGCTGGGTGGCCCTGGGCAAGGCAGAGGCTGACTTTGCATCTCCTGGGAGGCCCCAGAGACAGTGCACCTGGTAGTCAGACTCGAACACGCTGTATTACAGCCCTACCATATCCACGAGTGACACACTCAAGGGGCACACTTGGTGAACACCAAAGCCCCACTGAAGTAATCCTGCTCCACAGGGGTGTCTCCAGCACAGCAGCTCTTTGGCTATAGTTGCAGCTGGTCCTCATAGCCGATTGGCCAGGGGGTCAATTCCTCCCAGTGATGCCAACAGCAACCAAGGCTCAACTACAACAGGATAGTGCACATAGCCCACACAGGGGAGCACCTAGAAGGCCCAGCTCACGTGACTGGGGAGGGTGAGCCACTGGACCCTACAGGACACCTACTACACAAAGCCACTCTACAAATTCCAGGAGACATAGCAGCTCTACCTAATACATAGAAACAAACACCTGGAAGCAGCCAAAATGTGGAGGCAAAGAAACATGTCACAAAGGAAAGAACAGAAGAAATCTCTAGAAAAGGAACTAAATGAAACAGATCCAAGCAAGCTAACAGATACAGAGTTCAGAATTTTGTTTATAAGGATGTTTAAGCAGACTATTAGGAAAATAACTGAGAAAACTGATGACATAATAAAGTACCAATTTGAAATGAAGGCCACACAAACTGAAATGAAGAATAATTTACAGGGAATCAACAGTAGAGTAGAGGACGCTGAGAATCAAATCAGCAATTTGGAACATGAGGAAATAAAAAACACCCAACCAGCAGAGCAAAAAGAAAAAAGAATAGAGAAATATGAAGACAGTATAAGGAACCTCTGGGACAACTTCAAGAGGCCCAACATTCGTATTATTGGGGTGCCAGAAGGAGAGGAAAGAGAGCAAGAAATTGAAAACCTATTTGAAAAAATAATGACAGAAAACTTCCCCTACCTGGGGAAAGAAATAGACTTACAAGTCCAGGAAGCACAGAGGGTCCCAAACAAGAGGAATCCAAAGAGGCCCACAGCAAGACACATCATAATTAAAATGCCAAAGGTTAAAGACAAAGAGAGAATCTTAAAAGCAGCAAGAGAAAAGCAGTTAGTTACCTACAAGGGAGCACCCATACGACTGTCAGCTGATTTCTCAACAGAAACTGCAGGCCAGAAGGGAGTGGCAGGAAATATTCAAAGTGATGAAAAACATGGAACTACAACCAAGATTGCTCTACCCAGCAAAGCTATCATTTAGAACTGAAGGTCAGATAAAGAGCTTCTCAGATAAAAAGCTAAAGGAGTTCATCACCACCAGACCAGCACTACAGGAAAAGTTGAAGGGTCTTCTTTAAGAAGAAGCTAATGAATAAAAGAATCTGACAAACTAAATAGATCCAGAGACATTGACGCATGCAACAGACAATCATATTTCAGAGGAAAGAGGGAAGGGGGTGTGGGAGGTGGGAAGAGATTAACCAAAGAAGTTACATGCATATATGCAGAAGCCATGGACACAGTTAATAACAAGGTGAAAGCCTGGGGAGGGAGTGGAAGCGAGGTGGAGGGGGTCAATTGGGGGGAAAAAATGGAACACCTGTAACAGTCTCAAAAATAAAGATAAATTAAAATAAATAAATAAATAAATAAATACACTCTTCCTTTCAAAGTTCTTTGTCATCATCCCCAAAAAGTATTTTCAGACATCTCATAATCTGAGGGGCAGGGTCAGCATTTGGTAAAATAGAAGCAACAGGAGGTAGAGGAACCAGCCTCAGCCGGAGTTCAGGGAACAGAATTCTGGTCCTTGCTGTGCCCCATCGAGTACTCCCACCCATTGAGGGCAGGCCCTCGACCTCTCCAAACCTCAGCTTCCTGATTGTCAAGTAAAGCCACTGAACTACACTATCTTTAAGAGTCTTTCCAGCTCTAAAATGATAAATAAATTCGTGAGGTACAGGATGGGGCAAAAGTAGGTTTACAGTTGTGAGTACACGAAACATCATGTACTATTCTTGTGCTATTATTGATTCATTATTGTATTATTTTCCATCTGAACAACTGTAAACCTATTTTGCCCCACTCTGTATAATCATGCAATGGATTTTTTTGTTTGCTTGTTTGTTTAAAATATTACAGATGTCCCTTTTTCTCCCCAATGACCCACTCCACCCCATCCCTTCCCCCTCCCCAATCCCTCTCCCCATCATTGTCCATGTCCTTGGGTTGTGGATATATGCATATAAATTCTTTGGTTACTCTCTCCCCCACCACCCACCCGCCCTCCTCCATCCCTCTGACATTCGTCAGTCTCATCTATGCTTCCATGTCATTGAATCACTTCTGTTCATCAGTTTATTAAGTTCTTTAGATTCCACATATAAGCGAGATCATGTGGTATTTGTCTTTTGCTGCCTGGCTTATTTCACTTAGCGTAATATTCTCCAGGTCCATCCATACTGTCCCAAAGGGTACGAGATTCTTCTTCTTTACAGCTGCATAGTATTCCATGGTGTAAATGTCCCACAGCTTTTTTATACACTCATCTACTGATGGGCACTTGGGCTGTTTCCAGATCTTAGCTATTGTAAACTGTGCTGCTATGAACATCACGGTACATATATTCTTTCTGAGGAATGTTTCAGGATTCTTAGGATACATTCCTAGGAGTGGAATCACTGGGTCAAATGGCAGCTCCATTTCTAATTTTTTGAGGAAAAAATTATGTTTTCCATAGTGGTTGCACCAGTCTGCATTCCCACCAGCAGTGTACTAGGGTTCCCCTTTCTCCACACCCTCGCCAGCACATGTCGTTTGTTGATTTGTTGATGGCAGCCATTCTGACAGGTGTGAAGTGATACCTCATTGTGGTTTTAATTTGCATCTCTCATGATTATCGATGCTTAGCATTTTCTCATGTGTCTCTTGGCCATCTGTATGTCCTCTTTGGAGAAGTGTCTATTTAAGTCCTTTGCCCATTTCTTAATTGGGTTGTTTGTCTTCCTCTTGCTGAGTACTGTGAGTTCTTTGTACACTTTGGAAATTAACCCCTTATCAGATACATCCTTGGCAAATATGTTTTCCCAGACCGTGGGGTTCCTCTGTATTTTGAGGCTGTTTTCTTTTGCTGTGCAGAAGCTTTTTAGTTTGATGTAGTCTCATATGTTTATTTTTTCTTTTGATTCTCTTGCCCTAGGAGATGTATCAGTGAAAAATCCACTACATGGGATGTCTGTGACTTTACTGCCTATGTTTTCTTCCAGGGTTTTTATGGTTTCATGACTTACATTTAAGTCTTCTTTCCATTTTGAGTTTATTTTTGTGTATGGTGAAAGTTGGTGG
Source organism: Miniopterus schreibersii (assembly GCF_964146895.1). Lineage (NCBI taxonomy): Eukaryota > Metazoa > Chordata > Mammalia > Chiroptera > Miniopteridae > Miniopterus > Miniopterus schreibersii. The sequence continues at coordinate 7,793,434 of NC_138102.1, forward strand.
TCTAGTTTCATTCTTTTGCATGTATCTGTCCAATTTTCCCAGCACCACTTATTGAAGAGATGTCTTTACTCCACTGGATACTCTTGTCTCCTTTGTCAAATATTAACTGACCATAATGGCGTGGGTCTATTTCTGGGGTCTCTGTTCTGTTCCATTGATCTATATGCCTGTTGTTGTACCAATACCAGGCCGTTTTGATTACAGTGGCTTTGTAATACAGTTTGAAGTCTGGTAATGTGATCCCTCCCACTCTGTTCTTTTTTCTCAAGATGGCTGCAGGTATTCGGGGTCTTTTTTGGTTCCATATAAATTTTCAAAATGTTTGTTCTAGATCTGTGAAATATGCTGTTGGTATTTTAATAGGAAGTGCATTAAATTTATAAATTGCTTTGGATAGTATGGACATTTTAATGATATTAATGCTTCCAATCCATGAGCATGGTATATTCTTCCACTTGTTTAAATCTTCCTCTATTTCTTTTTTCAGTGTCATGTAGTTTTTCGAGTACAGGACTTTTACATCCTTGGTTAAGTTTATTCCTAGGTATCTTATTTTTTTAGTTGCAATGGTAAATGGTATTGCTTTTTTAGTTTCTCTCTCTGAAAGTTCATCGTTGGTGTATAAGAATGCCATTGATTTCTGGATGTTGATTTTGTATCCAGCTACCTTGCCAAATTCGTTTATCAAATCTAGCAGTACTTTGATGGAGTCTTTAGGGTTTTCTATGTACAATATCATGTCATCTGCAAATAATGACAGTTTTACTTCCTCCTTTCCAATTTGGATACCTTTTATGTTTTCTTCCTGTCTGATGGCTATGGCGAGGACTTCCAGTACTATATTGAATAAGAGTGGTGAAAATGGATATCCCTGTCTTGTTCCAGTTTTTAATGGAAATGGTTTTAGTTTTTGCCCACAATGGATTATTTTTTAGAAATCTTGGATGCTGGAGGCTGAATGTGAAAGAAAATTGGAATCTGTCCTGGGTAACCTTTCTGGTATGTGAGCACTAGTCACATAGGCCATGGGGGAACTGGCCAAAGGGTTCTCCACTCCCACTCTGCAAGCCCACTTATGAATTATTCATGTTTTACCAGCAAAAAAGTATGTGTGTGGGGGGGTGTTAATTGCTGGTTTGACCTCTCAGAGGAGATATGCTGGGAAAGAAAGGTTGTTTGCTAGAGAGAGTAGGTCAAGGACTTTTCAGATGAAAAGAGACTTTACAAGTTATCTAATCTATACCCACCCACTTCCAGGCAAAGAAACCAACCCTCAAATGAACTTAAGTGATTGGATCAACATCACAGCTAGTTAGTTGCAAAGTTAGAATAGTCCACTGAGAGGAACTCGTTCTAAACAGGAAGAAACCCCTGATATTTATAACCCAACATATCCAATGGTAGAGAGTCTGGTTCCCACATTAACGTTCACAAAAGTCATATAATACAACATGTAAATGTGACAAATATTAAAAGTCACTGCTTTGTGCATGCATCAGTCACAAGGAGACCCCCAGATGTCCTTGAGAGAGCAGAAGAGAGAGGGTCCCCAGGAAAGGGGAGAGGCAGTTCATAGGAGGTCATTTGTTTCTTGGATAGAGTCTGATCAAGTTTGGAATGTTGGAAGGTGATGAGCGCTAAAGGAAAAGATAGAGCACAGTGAAGGGGACCAGGAGGAGGCTGTCTCCTAAACTGTAAGGTGGTAAGGGAAGGCCTGAGAAGATGATGCTTGAGCAGAGGCCTGAAGAAGGTAGAGGAGCCAGTCAGGTAGATTCTGCGAGGTGAGCATTCCAAGCAGGGGAGCGCCTGTGCGAGGGTCCAGAGGCCAGAGGGAGAAAGGTGACCCCAGGTTCAGAGGCCAGTGAGGAGGCCAGCAGTGTGGTTGGAGAAGAGCTGGGGAGGAGGAGAGTCAAGGGGTGAGACTGGTAAAGTTGACCTATTTTTAGAATGTCAAAATGTGGAGAGAAGATTCAGTGGCATGTTAATTCTTTGTGTTCAATAGCAATATTAGAAAAGTTTTCAGTGCTTTGCTATTTGGTCCAAAATTCTGGAGGATGGGGCCTTCACCCTTGATCAGGGCTTCTCTCCACCCTGGGCTTCTCGTTTCTCTGGGGAATAATAATAATATCTGCCTCACAGGATTAGCCAAGAAAAGAAACACATCTCCCTATTGTGAGCTTAGTGCCTGGAGGTTTCTTCCCCTTTTGCTGCCTATGAGATGAAGGTCATTGCTCTCCAAAAACATTCCATTTCTTGAGGTCTCCTTTGTTGCCTTCATCCCCAGGGCTAAACTCCTAGCAGACTGAAGAAATACTCAGGGCCTAAAAGAGACTGTTAAGGGGGAGGTGGCAGGGAGAAAGTCTGCCCCCTCTTGGGCCACCTCACTGTCAGGGATGGCTCACACGTTCTAGCCCTTGGGCTGGCACCCCCATTAAACTGATGATGAAGATGAACAAAGCCTCCAGGGGGCCCAGTAGGGCAGCATGGGGCTTTTTTTATTCTTCCAGGGGCCAGTTTATTGGCAAAATGTCTCAGTTTCTAAAGTCATCCTAAAGGGGCAGGATTCATGATTTCCCTAGAGACCATCATATGAGTATTTCCCAAAGCCTGCTCTTTAGTATTAAAAAAAAAAAAGCAAGGTTGCTTTTTTTACCAGACACAGTAGGTTTAAGAGTTATCAAATTGTGTTCATGCAGGACTTCTCTGAGCCTTTGCTCTACATAAGTACATATGGCTCTCCAGGAGGACTGGAGATATGCTCACGCTAAAACATTTTCCCAACTGACTTGTACACCCTTTCCCCACCCCACATAGCTGTTCTTGCAACTACTGTTCTATAGACCACATTTTTGGAGGAATTCAGCTGTAGACAAATTTACTATATAGAAGCTAAAAAGCTAAGCCAGGCAGATTAGATGGCTCAGTCAAGATCAGACATCTAGTTAGTGGCAGAACCAGGGCTAGAATCCAGCATCCTGGTGTGTTTTCTATGCTGTTCCCTCGACGCAGCATTGAGGTTGATGAAGGTCCCTGAATCAGCCCAGCTCTATTGAGAGATCCTGTTATTTTCACTCAAGGAAATAAACTAGCATAGAGTGTAACCAATGAGACAGACTTTCTGGGGATAAGTAATGAAAGTGTGCATGTGAGAACGTGAGTGTGTGTGTGTGTTACAGGGATAGTAGCAGTGGAATTGAAAGATGTATTCCCACCGAAAGAGGCTGAATAGTTCCTGAAAGACCCAAAGTAACAGAGTATCTCTATAAACCCTCCCTTGATAAACTGAGTCTGCATCGGTGGAGGGCGGTCCACCTGGGCCCAGTGTGGGAGGCTGAATGATGGCCCTGGAAGATATCCATGTCATAATCCCCAGAACCTGTGACTGTCACTTCATATGCAAAAGGAGCTTTACAGATGTGACTGAATTAAGGATTCTGAGAAGGGGAAATTATCTTGTATTATCTGGGTGGACCCTACATAGAATCACAAGTGTCCTTATAAGAGGGAAGGCAGAGGGAGATGTGATGATGGTGAAGACAGAGGAAGGGACCACAGTCAAGGAACACGAGTGTCCACTAGATACTGAGAAAGGCAAGGAAACAGAGTCTCTGATGGAGCCTTCAGAAGGAATCAGACTTCATCCACACCTTGACATTAGCCCAGTGAAAACTATTTTGGATTTCTCACCCCAGAACCAGAAGAGAACAAATGTGTGTTGTTTTAAGCCACTGAGCTTATGGTAATTTGTTACAGTAGCAGGAGGAAATTAATCTACATCAGCTTGATGAGAACATCCCAATTCACCCTGAGGAGGTTGTGCCACCCAGATAAGGTGAATGTTGGCAACAGCATGCCAGGTGGTGTGACAGGCTTGGGCTGAGGCTCAGTCACCCCACACTGCTCGCAGCCACCCAGAGGTTTCCTCCAAGCATTGCCCTCTGACACAGCTTCACGTGGAAGGGGCTGGGCTTCTGTTCAGACAGAACATTGGAGCCTCCTGCAGAGCCCTTAATCTGTCCCTGTTGCAAGAAGGGGGCAGGGATGGATGTATGGCACCACGCCTCACTTGTGTGGCCTTCAATGATGGTTTTCCTTGGCAGCATCACAACTTAGCCATTGGGCAAAATGCAAGTCAAGCAAGTTAGGTCTGCTTGGGAACAGGACGCACTTCTCAGGAAACACTTCAGCGTTTCCAGGGTATTTTCTGCCACATGTCCCAGAATACTTTCAGACATCGTTACCATTCCTGCACAGCCTGCACTGATACTTCACAATACAACATCCCACCACCAAGTCTGAGGCCCAGGGAATTATTTCACCTGAAACCACCAAAACACATCTCAAGGCAGAATGAATTTCTTAGAGGCCAAGGCAGCTGAAAAGAGTGTCTCTGGCTTAGATATTTTGTTCACTGAAGATAGGATATTGGGCAATATTTAATTCGGATGAGTGGGCAAAATCCAGCTCTGGGACACCATTGCTGTTTGCTGGTGCTAGAGGGGAGGGCATGGCATCTGAGGTGACTATCTGTGAGCTGCTCAGCATGTGAGAGGAGGCTAGTGAGTTGCCCAAGCTCCAGATAGGTCAGGGATGCTAATCGAACTGGTTTAAAGCAAAGTCTGAAAAATCACGCTGACCCTCTAGATTTAATCACACCATGAGGAGTGAAACAGGACGGGGGTAAATAATGTCACCACAGCAACTCCCAGGACACTGCATCTCAGCCTTTCTCCTGCTTCTCCTGCGGGACGGACAAATCCATGAAGCCCTGTGCGTAAGTTAGGGATCCACCTCCTCCAGGCCCCCAGACCGGGACCAGAATGCCACTATCAGAGTGAGGGTGCTGAGCTGCACAATTTAAATCTCTTAATGCAATTGCCCAAGACTTGCATTCGGAAGCACTGGGACGCTCTTCCTGCCCATCAGACCTGCAGGGGTCTCGTGGGAAATTCTCACAGTCACCAACAGGCAGTTAGAGGAGACTGCAGGGCCAGACTGCCCGTTTTGGATGCAGCTCTGTCATTTGCGAGCTCTGTGACCACAGCAAGCTACTTAAACATGTCCGCCTCGGCCTTCTCATCGGAGAAGAGGGTAGAAACATCCCCTACTCGAGGACCTGGTGAGCATGAGGTATTGTACCTGTCCTGGAATAAACAGTCAGCAAAGGCTGGCTGTTTTATTATCAAAGATGAGCAAAAAGGTAACATCGTAAAAGATCATTCAGAGTGACCAGTGTTTAAAATTAATTTCTATGATCTTTATGTTGCGGTCAGGATATGCTGCTATAATGGACGATTCCCATTTCATTGGTTTCACACAATACAAGCCTATTTCTGCTTGGCTACATTGGAAGCACAGGTCCCTGATTGGCAGGCAGCTCTCCTCCAAGGGGAGCCACAGGAAACAAGCTCCCTTCCATCTTGTGGATCCACATCTTCAAAACATCCTTCCAAAGTTGCCCTGAGGCTGGTCTCCACTGGAGCCAGTCAAAGGGGAAACTGGAAGGAGTGGCAGGGGACATTTTATGGGCCAGGCCCACAAGTGGAACCCATCAAGTGACCCACAATCCTCTGGCCAGAAACCCTGCCCATGGCCATACCTAAAGGAGACTGGAAAGCTACCAGCCAGCATTCTCTACCACCCTTCATCAAAATATTCTTATGATGGGATTTACACTGCCTTCAAATCTGTCTCCTGAATCTAAATTTGGTTTTGGTTTCTAGTTTAGCTTTAGTTTTTCCCTAGCCACAGCCCACTCAAAGTTCTGTATATTCCAGGGTCTTGGGGATTTAGGATACACACCAGGGAGTAATTCCTTGTATATTTCAAATTACAAGTGTTGACTGTTTCTCAAGTGTACAAAATTTTTTTAATGACAAGTTGAATTTTCTCTCTTATTTTCAGCTTAATCCATTGCCTTTTGATACCCCCTGATTCATATGTTTGCTGAAATATTTCATCAAATGAATAGTTGGCTTATATTTTATGCAGAAGAAAAAGACTCCCAGAATCTAAAATGTGGCCCGGCCAGGCATGGCTCGGCGGTTGAGCATTGACCTAGGATCCAGGCGATCGGGGTTTGATTCCTGGTCAGGGCACATGCCTGGGTTTTGGGCTCGATCAATGACTCTCTCATCATTAATGTTTCTATCTCTCCCTCTCCTTTCCTCTTTCTGAAATCAATAAAGATATATTAAATTTTTTTAAAAAAGATTTGTGAAAACCTTTAAAAAAAAAAGAATCTAAAATGTGAAACACACAAGAAACATTCGATGAAAAGCCTACAACTAAGTCACAACGAAATGACTAGCTTATAACTAAAATGATAACACAGATTCAAAAGCTATTGAAACTATCAAAAGTACTACAATTTATCATGGACTTCATAAACTGCTATATGGTTTTTATAAATGCTTCCTAAATATATTTATTCATAAGGAGACTATATTGCCTTATAATTGTTAACTTTCAAGAAACTGAAACTTCAATACTGTGGAAAAAGGCTGAAAACCAGTTAACTCAATCTCTCTAGAAAGCTCTGTTTGGTATTAAAGTCATTCCTATTCAGTATGAATGATAAATTTGGTAAATCAGCAAATATGGTGAATTTAATGAATTGATCATTAGGTAAGTTTTATTTCCACAAAATCAAAGTTTGGTAAATCAGCTTTCACTGCATTTACCTAAAATCAACAGACATCTGCTCCATACTTTCACAAAGAAAGGTACCTGGTCACAGCAGGGCATCACTGGCAAAGACCCACCATTTTTTGTATGAATTGACCATAATTTACAAACAATTGATTTGCCCCCATTTCAGCCCTGAGCTCCCATGTGTTATTACTAATGCCTCCTTCCCTGGGGGCAGCTGAACTACCAAAATGTTAACAGGATACTGCCATGAACAAGGCCAAAGATGAGCCCATGTGTCACCTTTATTAGAAGAAGCATGTAGCCTCAGACATTAATTTCCTGTCTATATCAGTTTCCTAGGGCTGTCATAACACTCATTACCACAAACTGGGTGAGACAACAGAGATTTACTCACAGTCTGGAGGCTGGATGTTTGAAGTCAAAATGTCAGCAGGGCCTCGCTCTAGTCTGTTCTATGCCTTTCTCTTAGCTGCTGGTGTTGCCAGCAGCCCTTGGCTTGCAGCTGTGAAACTCCATTCAATATTGGCCTCCGTTGTTACACGGTATCCTCTCTGTGCCTTCCGGTCATCTTCTTATCCACGGTTTTGCTTTCAGTTAACCACATTTACCTTCAGTCAACCATGGCCTGAAAATATTAAATGGAAAGTTCCAGAGATAAACAAGTTTTGTAAGTTTTAAACAGTGCATCATTCTGAGGAGCATGATGAAAGCTCGCACATCCCAATCATCCAGCCCAGGATATGAATCCTCCCTTCACCCAGCGTCTCCACTTGCAGGCGCACCCTGCCCGTTAATGGCTCAGTAGCCGTTTCTGTGATCAGGTCAACTGTTGCAGTATCGCAGTGCTGGTATTCAAGTCACCCATATTTTATTGTTTTAATTGTTAGTTATTGTTGTGAATCTCCTCTTGTGCCTATATATAAATTAAACTTTATCATAGGTATGTATGTATAGGGAAAAACAGAGTGTGTGTGTTGGGGTTGTGTGTATATACATGCAGACTAGCTGTGGTTTTGGGCACCCACGTGGTGTTGGAACATATCCTCTTTGAATAAAGGGGAACTACTGTAAGGACATCAGTCATATCGGATAAAGGGCCCATCAGTATGACCTCATCTTAACTGATTACGTCTGCAATGACCCTATTTCCAAACAGCATTAGGACTGGGGATTAGGATTTCAACATATCTTTTTGGAGGACACAATTCAACCCTCCTGGTGTCGGGTTCCTCTCTGACTCAGCGCAAGGCAGGGGCCTGCTCAGAGGGTCCCAGAGTCCACTGTCTCAGATCAAGCCAGATGTCGAGAAGATACACAATGAAAAAAAATTCAAGACATGACATAAAAGAGGAGAGATTTGTCTCAAAGGGGAGATTGGAGGGAAGAAACCTAAGTGATGAGGAAAAGAGACAATCTGTGATCTGCGGCCCTGATGTGGATGCTGCATTTGCAAAGAAAAATGAGGAACAGTTACCCAGCTAGGGGAGGGGCTGCGGTGGTCCAGGTAGCCCCAGCAAATGCTTCCTGAGCATTAGCACCAGGCACCGTGTGAGAAAAGGGCAAAAGTGTAGACACGTGCGGCACCTGCTCTAAGGACTCACTGTCAGGCCTGCAGGCCAGCGCGGGTCCTGCAAGAGAATGGCTGGGCTGGAGGTGCGATCACGGGTGGTGGCAGAGGCCTGCCAGGCAGCCCCTCAGCGCCTTCAGAAGGCGCGTCTGGGCTGGGTCCTTCGGAGGAGAAAGCATTTGCTATGGGGACCAGGAGAGAAAGAGTCTCAGGTCGGTGTTACTGGAGCGAAGATAGTGAGGCTGCGAGCAGCTCAGCAGGGACCTCTATGAGGCATGGGGTGCCACAGAAGGGACTTTCTAAGCTTTGGTCCCAACATTATCTGATATGTGGGACACAAAGATCTTTCTGGACCCTTTCCGGAGGTAGGCACGGAGGGAGAGCAAATGGAGGCAGGACAGCTTGCCTCACTGCTTCTGAACCAAGATTTTGGCAGTGGGACTGGGGGTGGGAGGGTGGTTAGAGGGCAGGGTGGATATGTTTTTAAAAAAGGATCAGCAGTGCTTAGGAAGTGTGGGAAAGGAAGCTCCTGCAATATGCTCTGATCTGTTTGGGCAGCTGCCTGCAGTGTTGTAATTCACCAAGAGGCGAACAGGATGGACATACTGCCCCTAGTTATGCCTCTGGAAATGGTCAGGTCCTCAGGGGCTGAGTGTGATCTGCCCGGAGGCCTAGGTGCAGACACATGTCTGGAGGTCAAGAGAAAGATCTCCGGAGAAAGAGAGAGACATTTAGCATACTGAGCATGTAGGTAACAGCTGAAACCTGTCAGTGAATGAAATCACTCAAGCTGAGCAGAAGAGTTAGCAAAGAACTTAGATGGCAGGGGACAGATCCTGGGGAACATTTATATTTAAAGGACAGACAGAGGTAAAAAGGAAAATCCACAGAAGAGAGTGAGAAGAGTCCAGAAACAACAGGGAGACCAGGAAAGCGGTGTCACGAAAACCAAGTGAGCAGGGAGCCCCAGGAAGGAGGGTGCGGCCTGTGCCCAGTGCCAGAAGGAGCGAAAGCCCGTGGACTTGAGCAGAGGCGTCTGGGCAGTTCTGCTCCTGTCTGTCGGGGGGAAGTGGACTTCAGAGGGGTTACCCCAAAAGGGAAGAGGAGACTAGTGTGGGCAGAGGATGGACCCGTCGTGGTAGGTGCTCAGCTAAGAGCTGGAGAGAGAATAGGTGTTAGAAAGGCGAGCAGAGGCGAGAGAAGGATTTTTATTGTTGTTTGTTTCGGGACATGACAATTGAGTGTGTCTATTATATGCTGAGGGGAAGGAGCGAGTGCACACAGGGAGGCGATGACATGGGAAAAGAAGGGGTAACTAACGGGGCAAATTCAAGGGCAGGAAGTCGGTATTATCCAGCGCAGAGGTGCGGGAAGGAGTCAGCCTTGGGAGAAGTGGGGGCTCCGTATCGGAAAGATGGGGAGGAGGCGACCGCAAACATAACACAGGCGTGTGTGTGGGTAGAGAGCAGGAGGCAGAGAGGTCATGCGAGCTGTGCTATTTTCTTTGTGAAGTAAGACACCAAAACACTTCCGGGAGCAGGTGAAAGATCATGTGGAGGCGGTGCTGGACAGGTCTAAAATAGTGATCGGGATTAGGAATGTGTGTCTGAGCACCGTTAAAATGTCTTGAGGGTGCAGATCTGTGATCTGAAACCCTGACCTGGATGCTCTATTTGCAACAGAAAGTGAAGGGACAGCTCCCCAGGAATGGCTGGGGGCGGGGGCTGTTAAAATAATCCCAGCAAATATCTACTGAGCATTAGCTAGGTACCAGGCATGTGTTAGAAACTTGAGATATAAATGAGAACAGGCGTGGTATCTTCTAAACACCTTAGGTCCTATATTACAGGTAAACAATCATATCAGTCAGGGTTTTTAGTTGCAAGCAACAGAATGCACTCTAGTGAGTCTAAACAAAAAACAAATTTATCAAAGGGTATTAAGTAGCTCATAGCATTTTCAGGAGAGGCAAAGAATTAGCCCAGGGGGGCTCTGCAGTCAAAAACAACATCCATTGACCCCACAAGCTTTCTCTCAGGCATGACCCTGTCACCGTGGGCACTGACCCCGAGGCTCGCACCGTGACACTGGAATGCAGGACCCATCAGGACCCCTGCCACTGCTGCTCTGAAAGCTGCCTGTCTCTGCTCCACACCACACCACCCCTCCTAGAAAGAGACTCCACATGGCTTTCCTTTCTTACATTGCCTTCTTCCAGATAAGAGTCTGACTGACAGAACCTGGGCCAGTTCCTGTGCCCTTACTTCAAGGGAAACTGGGATATCGAATTCTTGTTTCTACCTTCAGGAGGAGAATTCATATTATGGAGATCTCCCCCAAATAAAGGAGACTGTATTTGCCACAAATATGATAAATACCTTTCACAGCAATGTCACTGGAGTGTCAGATATAGAAGCTTAACTCCTCACCAAAAATAATTCAAGAATTTATAACCAGATATTCCCAATAGCATGTGGTATGCAGTTGTGTCTTGGATATTTGAACTCATGCAGGATATTCTCTAAAAATGTCCCCACCTCTACCAAAAAATGTGTGATCTAAGCTTTGCCTTTCCTTTCTTGCTTCTCTTATGATCACTTCTTCTTATTTCGACATTCAAAGCCCTTACTCTAGGCTCGCAACTTCCTACCCAGGATGCTAGAATCTCCTCTGACAGTCGTGGCCTTTTCTTCTTTCCCAAGCTGTCCCACATGCCGCCCATGCCAAACTCTCTGGCACTGTGTGTTGGCAGCCCGGTGTCAGGGTCCAAGATTCGTATAATCTCATGGTTCCTCCTCATTTGGCAAGTATGTGCTGAGGGACCACGCCATGCTGGGCAATACGCTTGGGGTTGGGGGTTCAAATATGATTAGCATGAAGCCTAATCTTAAGGGCCTCTTAGTCTAGTGGATAAGACAGACAGCCAATAGGAGGACGTGATGCAGTTTAAAGTGCCGTATTTTGGCACACAGAAAGAGTACCTGAGCCAGCCCGGTGGACAGAGGCGGCCTAGGGAGACTCCTGGAAAAGGGCACCTTGAACATGGTGGTGAAGGGTGAACTGGGTCTACCCAGGAAAGAGGGGCCTTGTGAGCCTCCAGGCTTCACAAAACTCCCTCAGCCTGAAGCATCTCTGTGCCCTGGTTCTCTGGCCAACACTACTCACCACACAAGGTGCACCTCAAACCATCGCCTCCTCAAGATCGTTTCTGATGACACCCTATTGCCCCAACCACCCTTCCTTCATGTCTCCACCATTCACCACCCACTGGTCTAGCGGCGAACCTGTAACCCCTTACTGCAAGAGATACAAGCAGCCAAGCCTCTCAGGTCTGTTTACTACTCTACCTAGCAGCAAATAGAGTATCAGGTGTATTAGTTAGGGTTCCCCAGAGAAGCAGAACCAACAGGGGTGTGTGTGTGTGTGGATGTGGGTGTGTGTGGGGGGGGGTGTCGGGGGGGGGGGTGTTAAGGAATTGGCCCACCCAATTGTGGAAGCTGGCAAGTCCAAACTCTGAGGGGTGGGGCCTAGGGAATAGCTGACGTCGCAGTTCTCATCCAATAGAGCCTGGAGGCAGAATTTCTTCCTCCTCAAGGAACCTCAGTCCTTTTGGCCTGCAGGGCCTTCAACTGATTGGACAAGGCCCACCACATCATGGAGGGTAATGTGCTTTACCCAAAGTGTGCTGAGCTGAATGTTAATGCCATCTAAAAATTACCTTCACAGCAACATCTAGACTAGTATTTGACCAGATATCCAGGTATCGTGGCCTAGCCAAGTTGACACATAAATTAACCATCACACCAAGTAAAAAGAGGTGCTTAGCCAATGTTTGTGGAATTAAATAATAAAATCTGCTAATCTTATATACATTTTCTTATATATATTTTCTTCTCCTTTCTCTCCTCTGTCAGCTCCTCTTTTAATACCTTTCCCATACTCTCCCACTCTCTTTCTTTCTTTGTGTGTATCTTTCCCCTGCTGGCTTCTCCCAGGCATGCTGGGGGTCACATCAATGCAGAGGAATCAGGTAGAGCAAAAAGCCTCTGGCTGTGACCATCAACCACCCTAAAGGCTCCTATTGGTGGGGAAGGAAACCACAGGGGGAAGGGATTGTCAAGGTCAAGCCAAGTCAGTGGAGAGCCAGGTCTCCTGGCAACCAGAGCTTTTTCCACTTACTCTGCCAAACACTCCAGTAGGGACTGGTCTGAAGTTGCTGGAGGCCCCTGGCAGGACAACCTGCCTCCCCACAACCTGCACTCCAGAGAAACCACATTGCACTGACCCCTGCCCCGCTCCATTAGGCAGAAGGAAACCGACTTAAACTGAGTGTAAAAGCCTTCAGGTGGGTTCCAAGCCTCTGGAGTCAGAATCCAGGTGTGTACTCATCCTTGGGGTGGGGGGACACTGTGACCCCCACAGCGGCTATGCCATTACCTCTCGGTCAGGCTTCTGATATGAAGGGCTGCAGTGCCCTCCACTTCACAAGACTGAACCTTGACCTGCCACCTCCTGAGCCAATATAAGCAAGTCCACCGATCTTCCTTTCTTCCTTTTGCCCTCCCCCCTCAACAAACATTTATTGAACTCTTTCCATGCTGGCACTGTGCCAGACTCCGAGGTCCCTGTCCCAACAGCCCACCACCAGTGGAGCAGAACTGTGTGATGGGCGGGGCTGTCACACCTGCCCCCTCGCCTAGACTTCACACATGACTCTCCCCACCGGGCCGCCCACTGGACGTGCTGACTCCCCATTCACTGACATCGTTGTCCAACTCTTCCAATTTATACATAAAAATACTGCAGCTAGAGAGGCAAGTTGCCCTGGCCAGACACAGTCGGCCTCCCAACAGTGAATTCAAGGCTGAATCCAGTTTCTTTCTAAGTTGCTCCGGTGGGTCTGCCCTTGTTTTAGGTGTTGAACACTTCCATCCACTAGAGGGCACCAGCCACCCCTCTATCCATCCAAATCCTCCCACATCCTGAAGAGTCTTAGCACTAGGTGTGTTGCTCTGCTCCCAAATTCATAATACTGATTCCTTTTACCTTCTCAAAATGAGCCTTGGAAATCAGGCAAAGTAATAAGAAGGTAAGTGGTGAGGGAGTCAATCTGTCATAATACAAAAAGAGGCCACAGACTGCCTTATAAAAACATATCAGAATACCTATGCATGTTCATTATCCTATCCATCTGCCAAAATCTAATGTCTACAGATAACCATGACATAATCTCACATTATTGACAAGCTATTGTATAGCAGTGGTGTCCAATAAATGCCAGACCATGGACCAGTACATCAGAATTACCTGAGGAGTCTCTTTCTTAGTCTCTCTCTCTCTCCCTCCCTCCCTCTCTCTCTCTCTCTCTCTCTCAGACACAGATTTGAGGACCATACCCACAGAGATTCTTTTTAATAAGTCTGGAAGGGGACTGAGGAATGTGTGTTGTCAAAAGGCTTCCCATAAGTAAAAGAGCTTGGGAGCCATTGTTATTCACTGGAGTTGCAGAAATGTGAAGAGCGAGACTGAGGGAGAGACTTGAGCTCAAAGGCAGCCTGCACCTTTGGGGGCTATAAGAGGGAAAGTGACTCTACAGGGTCACTGGGTATATTGAGAATTGCTCCCCTGCTTTGTGAAGCAGCAGCTGCACCAGGTCCTTGAAAGGCGGGTGAGGATCTTGTCTGAGACATCCCTCCCAGGACTTCTAATCTCCATGGGACCAAGGCTGCAGCGAGGCTGGAAAGGGCACTAGTTTTGGATCAGATCTGCCTCAGTTTGTACCCAGCTACACCGGCTAATGGTTACATACCCTTAAGTGTCCTTGAATCCCCCAGGCCTGTTTCTTTTCTAAAATAAACATAATACGTATCTTATTGTTATAAGGGTTAAATGAGCACAGATCTGCATGGCACTCAGTGCCAGGACCCGTACAGTGCCTGAGAGGTACAGGGTGTTGCTTGTTGAGCATTATGGTTATTGGCCTATGAGAAAGAAGAGCAGGACAGTATTGCACAGCCCACACAGGCGCCAGTGGCCTGAGCTGTGTGCGGATTTCTGGCTCACAACTCCAGCCAGAAGTTACTCAGAGGACTGTCTTTCTGGCAGCAGTGTGACTTCATCAGCTGAGAAACACCCAAATCTTCACAGTCCAGGTCAGGGAAAGAGTGAGCCCCCCTTTCTGTTTCTCCTACTCTTCAGAAATGGCAGTGTTTGATGAAGCCCTCCATGTTCAGTCCCCAGGGGGCTGTGGAATATAAAGATCTCCAGATCTCTCCTGCATCAGACCCTGCCCGGCATCTCCTCCCCCTTGAAGCCATGCGCACCTTTGCTCCTACAAATCCCGGGAGCCCTCTGAGCTTCCTTCCTTTCCTTCTGATGGCCCTTTACCCGCTCTGCTTTCAGATGGTCTTGGACAAGTTGCTGTACATCAGTTTCTACATCTATAAAACAGACACGATGGTACCTCTTAGGCCCACTGAGATGACTCCATAGATAATGTTTGGTAGTTCCTGGTATAAAGCCCACAGCATAGGAGGTGCACAGGGGCTGAGGTTCTAAGGCCCCATTGAGGTCCTTCACCCACTCCTAAAGTAAATGACAAATGTCCTTATGAAAAGAGAGATCATGGAAAGCCATGTGAAGATGGAGGCAGAAATTGGAGTCATGCTGCCAACAAAACAATGAACGTGGGGCCACCAAAAGCTGGAAGAGACAAGGAAGAAAATCTCCCCTGGAGCCTTCAGATGGTGCACGGTTCTGTTGACGCCTTGACTTTGGACTTCTAGCCTCTAAAACTGTGAGAAAATAAATTTCCATTGTTTTAAGCTACCAAGTTTGCTGTAATTTGCTATGGCAGCCCTAGGAAGCTAATACACTCACCCTTCAGGACTCAGTTCCTGCATCATCTCCTCCAGGAAGTCCTCCCTGAGTTTCTCCTACCATTGTACCCCCATCAGCTTATGTCAGATTCCCTATTGTATGACTCACTCAATAAACTAAAAGGCAGCAGCTAGGTTCTGTTCCCAACTGTTATATGAGCACTGCTCTGGGAATAGAGCAAGTTCTCATCCAAATCAACGCCTTAAAACCTCAGCCCCTGTGCACCTCCTATGGTGTGGACATTATACCAGGAACTACCAAATATTACCTCATGAGTCATCTCAATGGGCCTAAGAAGTACCATCATCTCTGTTTTATAGATGCAGAAACTGAGGTACAGCAACTTGTCCAAGACCATCTAAAAGCAGAGTTAGAATTTATATCCGGGCCTCTTTATTTTTTTAAATGTATCTTTATTATTGGAAGTATTACAGATGTCTCCTTTTGTTCCCCATTGATCCCTGCCACCCTACACCTGCCCCTCCCCCAGGCCTTCCCCACACTATTGTCTGTGTCCATGGGTTATGCATATGTGCATAGAAGTTCTCTGGTTAACCTCTCCCCACCCAACACCCACCCATGCCTTCCAGACCTGTTTAAACCACAAGTACCAGCAAACACAAGTATGACATTTTCAAAAGACCAGTAGCCAACTAGGAGAAGGGGGGGTACTGGGAAAGAATGGGGAGAAGAAGACAGGGTCCTAAGTAGCTAGAGCCTGTGTGTGTGTGTGTGTGTGTGTGTGTGTGTGTGTGTGTGTGTAAGCAAATGGTAATGAGGGTGATAGATTAGTAAACTACAGATTATCTGACTCATCGTGCAGCATAAATATATCACATCAGCTTCAATTCTGAGGCCTGGGAGCAAGGGGTCCTGTGATGCAAGAGAGGTAAGGAAGGAGAAAGGAAAGAGGCAGAAGGAAGGAAGGGAGGGAGGGGAGGTTTAGCTCTGCTAAACTGGGAAGCAGAACAGGTCTTCCTCTGACCCTCTCTCCCACTTCCTCTTGCCCTTGCCTCTGCCCCCTCCTGGTGGCCTTGTTGTAGAGGCATCAGTGAATGCACAGGTGCTATCTGAGCTTCCACTAAGGCATTTAACCAGGTATGGGAGGCTAAATAATGGCCCCCAGAAGACACCCATATTCAATTCCTGGAACCCATAAATGTTACTTTATATGGCAAATGAGGACTTTGCAGATTTGATTAAGTTAAGCATCTTGAGCCAGGAAGATTATCCAGGTGGCCCCTAAATGCAACTGTAAGTATCCTTACAAAAGGCAGGGGAGATCGGACACAGAAGAGAAGGCAATGTGACTGGGGAGGCAGGGACTGGAGGAACACGACCAGAAGTCAAAGAATGCTAGCAGCCATGAAGCTAAAAGGGCAAAACACAGATTCTCCTCTAGACCCTCCAGAGGAAGCGTGTCCCTGTGATACCTGAGTTCAGCCCAGTGCCACTGACTTCAGACTTCTGACCTCAGATTGTGAGACTGCTGACCACCCGGAGGATGGTAATTTGTTATGGTAGCCACAGGAAACAAACACACCAGGTCTTACAAAGTACTCCATCTTGATCAAAACTCCTGTTTTGGGCAGCCTCCGTTATTTGGTGTTCAAGAGGAACAAAACCCGTGTATATCAATTCACCCTAATGAGAGTCCCTAGCGCTCTCAGAGGCAACGAAGTTCCTATAGGAGAGGATTTATGAGTCCTCCAATCAATGTCTAATTGGTAAGATTAATGTAAAGAAACAAAGTGAACTAAAAGTCCAAGCCACTGGGAATAAATTTAGGGAAGTGGACCAACGAACAGGCAAATTAGGGATGGGGGTCAGGCCTCAGGGCTACCTCCTTAGTCAGGTCCTTTTTTTCACTTGTAGAAACAGAGATCCTCCAAAAGCTCTACTCTCTTCTCCTCAGGGGCTCCAATGCTGTTGGCCCAGTGCCCGCACAGAGGAAGTGCTAGAGGCGGGAGGTGAATGAATGAAGGTGGGGGGAGCCTGTCCCTCACCTGCCTGCAGGGACTGGGCACCTCCCCACCTAAGTCTGCTACTTCACTGCCGCCCATACGGTGGAGCCCGTTACCAACATTCCCGTGACTACATTTCTCCTCAACCCGAATCTCTTCCCCAAGCTCTATGTTATTTATTGCAAGTGTGTCTTATTTTCAGTAACATATATGTCTAGTTATCTGTGCAAATTTGCCCTGTAAAGCAGATAAAAACCTTTATTCTGTAAAAAGAACTCAACTCTAAGCCAAAACTCCTCAGTAGGCACTTCTGGATGGTTGCTCAGGCTAACACAGAACAAGGAGTGGTAATTATCAGCCCCCAAAGAAAGCCTGTTGCCTAGAATAATCAAAGCCCATAATGGGCACTATTCTCAGCATCTGTAATACATTTCTAAATGATGTTAACATTTAAAAAAAAAAAGACAGAAAGCAACACCTTCATCTATCCTGCAATCTCCCTAAAAGTAGTCTTTCTCCATGGCTATATTTACACTTCCCCTGGTTCTTTTAAAAGTCCACAAATAAGTGGTGAAATATGACCCTAGCGGCCTTCTGAGAGTTTGCCTGCAGAATTAGCTGCAACATTGAGGCCAAAACAATCCAGGAAGCTCCTGCCCAGTTTTCCTCCCTTCAACAAAACCACACTGAGCAGTGTAAACGTGAAGAAGGGCATCAGACTCTGCACTGAACAGGCTCCTCAGTTGATTGCTTGTACTTCAAAGCTTGAGCAGCACTGCTTGGGCCAAGTTGGAGCCTACCATTTGGTATTGAACAGCTCATGGCTACCTGATGGGCAAATCCCAGGTAGGAATGACCACCCCAGAATGACAGCAGGAGAGCAATGGTGGGGACTTTCAGGCTGTACTGCCTGGATTGAAAGGCTTCCCACAAGCAAAGGGGGCTTTCTAGCACTGCTTGTTCCAATATTTTATAGGGTATTTATGGCACTGTCTCCCTCTGTAATGCAGTGATTTTTTTTTTTTGCCTGCCTGTTTCTCCAGGAGTCCAAACATAGACTAATATTTAACCAGTACTGTCTAATTTCTAAGTAGTCTTACTTCCCAGCTTTGCTTTGATTTTGATGCTAGCTGATTTTGATTACAGATGCTGAGAATAGTGCCCATTATGGGCTTTGAGATGACTATGACGTTAGAGGCTGCGCACTTAGAGCCCTTTTCAGGCTCACACACACTGGGAGAACACAGCTGGCCAGCAAGCACTAGGTGATGTCACCTGCAAGAGGGGCTTCCAAAGGTACATTTGCCTAATTTCGGTCAATTTAAGAAATTACTGTGGCTCTTTCAGGGAGAGTGAAGCTTTCTTAGGAATGAGATAAAAATGTGAAATGAATGAAAATGTCTTACAACAGTGCAAATCCCTCAAAATACTACTATATTATAACCACTGCAGAAGAGATTTCCATGCAAAATAGCACCATTCATTGGGTAGGGAAGCCTGGTTTTGAGTGCCTTGCCTCTGTTTGCTTACTTCATTCCAGTGGCCACTTCATGACCTAGTAGATACAGTAATTATGTCCATTTTACAGAAGAGGAAACTGAGGCACAGTGAGCTTCAGTGACCAGCCCAAAGTCTTGCCCTGGTAGGTGGTAGAGCTGAAATCTGAAGGACTATTTGGCTCCAGCAACCACCACTCTTCATTATTCTGCTCTCATTTGGGGCAAAAACAAAGTCAAGATCAGGGAGCACTGTATTCCCATCCTGAAGAGGAGGGTTAAAGAGGAGAGATGGCCATGAGGATCCACACACCCCACCTTCTATCTGCGCTATTCTAGCCTTCAGGCTGCTACGGGAGAAATGAAACACATCCTTTCCCTCACCAGAACCAGAAGAGGCTTCTCTGTCTCCCAGGAAGAGCTGCAGCCCCAAGAGAACACAATGAGGATGTGCACCCCTCCACCTCACCCCCACCCATACACTTACCTTCAATTCACCACCCCCCCCAAACAGAGGGGTACTTGCAGCCCTGGGCAAGCTCTGGAGCCCAGCTCCCAGGCAAACACAGGAAATTCAATAGTTCCCACAGAATGAAATTTGGCCCATGGAAGGTGCCTGTGCCTGCAGCTGGTGGTTAACACTGGCAATAAGAGGATCAACTCCTAGTCCGCTGGCTTAAAAAAAGGGGTGGGGGTGAGAAGTGGGTGAGCTCCATTTTACCCATTCACGTTAGTTAATTTGGATAAGGGTTCCTGTTTAATCCCTTTGTGTGAGAGTGAATATATTGAAATCGACAACCCCTGAGACAGCACAGGAGGCTGGCAGAGCAACCTGCGGAGGGTGCCGAGTTGTGTCCAATCTGGCGTGAAGTAGAAAAGAAATGTCAGGAGGAGACTGAAAGCAAGACAGAGAGGTACACCCTAGGAGTGCAAGGGGAGCTCCACACCTTCCAGGTGGGCGGGTGGCAGGTAGGCTGCTTGCTTTCCCAGGGCCAGGCACCCCGGGGGGATCGCTGCGCTCTAGGAGCTCCCTGGTTCCCACTAGAGAGCAGGGCTCTGCCCTAGCCACCTCTGCCAAGGACTAACAACACCTAAGAGGAGAGCCCCACGCCTTGCCATAGTTCAGCACAGTGGAGAGAATTGAAGGGGATGTGGGAAGCAGAAAAGGAGGGAAAGATGTCTAAGGAGGCGTCTTGTTTCTCAGATGGAGCAGATTAGAAAGGGGCGAGAGCTCTGTGGCTCCAGAGCAGGGCACCAAACAAAAGCTATTTTTATAGTTTACATCTGCAAGAAAGTTTCCCCCTCCACCTTCACTCCGCAAGCTTGGAGCCCCCAGAGTGCGGTTCCAAGGCAGCAAATGAGAGGGAGCCCTGTGGGTGGGGGACAGGCCCCAGGCGCTGGGCCCGGCTGCCCGCAGTGGCGCAGGCGGTGGAGAGCCCCCTCCCCCCTCCTTCCCGTTCGGCCCGTCCAGCAAATGTTCTCTCTGGTTTCTGTTCGTGCCTTCCCTCCCTCCTCCTCCCCCATATATTCGCTCTCTAAAAACATAAAAAAGAGATCAACTTCCCTAACTTCACGGAGCCCTTTTCAGTGACAAATATTGATGCCCAAAGTGTCTGCGCTCTCCGCCCTCAAACGTTAAGAAAAGGCGCCCGCTAAAGGGGGACATAAAAAGTTAACAATGCTGTGAAAATATGTTTGCAGAAAATAGACAATCGTTGGATTAAACGTATTCAAGTATGAAATAATGCCTTTTTGTGTCAAAACTTGGGCGATGGGCGGGTACAAAAGTTCCCTGTGGCAGCTACTTGCTCCCTTTGTGAGCCGTGCGCTTTGGCGTCTCCACTTGGGCGCATTACTCAGAGCCCTCTAAGCGCGATTGTTTCTCCCTTTCTAATGACATTTACCGGATCAAAACATGCTGTTAATTCGATCAGAAGGCTTCACCCTCTCTGACAAAGCCACAATAATTTCTCCTGAAGTTTGTTAAATTGACCAAAATTAGGCAAATGAATAGGGGTCTGTAGGCGCCCCCTCTCGCAGGTGACGTTGCATAATGCTCGCCTGGGCCAGCTGCAGTCCCCCTTTTCTTCTCGGCCTACTCTTCTCGGTGTTGCCCCCCAATCCTCCCACCACCACCCTCACACACACACACACACACACACACACACACACGCCTGCCTGCCGGCCTCTCCTCTCCCGCCCTCTGGTTATTATTAAAATTTAGCCCAACGAAACTATTCATACTTTTCAATGGACATTTTCGCATAGGGTAGGAGGCTACAAATTGAGCCTCTTCCCCCAGCGAACAGAGCCCGAGGGGGGGAGAAGAGAAAGCCAGCGGCGTGGTCAGGGAGTAGGGGGCAGCGTCGCGTGCCAAAGACCGGCGGGAGGGGCGAGGCGAGGCGGGAGCCTCGTGTGCCAGCCGCAGCCCCACACCTGCCGGGATGTCCGGACAAATAAAGCGGTGTAAACAAAAAGGGGGGAGATGGACATGTCACCAAGTCGTGTGAGAAAAGCCTGGGAACAAACGGGGCGCCTCCGTCTCCGAGAGCTCTCCCTTGAACCCAGCGGAACAGCCTATTAAAGGCTTAATTACTTTAATGACTCTGGACAGGCTTTAAAACGCACTCGGCGCTGGGCCTGCGGTCTTGCTGGGATTTGTAAACAGGCAATCGTGTGAGACTCGGCGGTGGGACTAAAGGAGGCGACACGGTTTTGTGAGGGTCCTCGCCCCCCGGTGCCCGCGGCCGCTGCGCCCCTGCGCGCCGCGCCTGTGGCTGCTGCAGGCGCCCGCTCGCCGCACGCCCCAGTTTACCGCCTCCTTTTCCTGCCGGGCTGTTGCCATGCAAATATTATTCCCCGCCGATCACGTGGCCTTTGAAGGGCCACGTGGATTAACAGAGTTGATCTGCCCCCAGCTCGCCCCCCTTGGCTGCTAAATTTTTTTTCTTAACTTCTTTAAAACTGCTCTTGAATGCATGCGTCCCCCAAACGCAGCTCCCTAATCCTATGGAGCAATTCAGCCCGTGAATGCACTTGGAGCCCTAGATGACCGCTTTATAAGGCAGCCCCTCGGAGCTGGGAGGCTGCAGTCTACCTGGGGCACTAAAGGGGCACACGAGGTGGCCAGCGGACCGGTGCCTCGCGCCACCGCCTCTCCCGAGGGCGCGTTCTCACCAGGATGTCAGACAAGCTCAAGGAACGCAAAGTGAGTCCGCTGAGGCTGGACAGCTCTTGCGCCCTAACGGTGGGGGTGCTGACTCCAGAGCGGCCACCTGGCCGGGCCGACGGCAGGGACGTAACCACGCGTGACTTCTCCTGGAAGGAAATTCTCAGTGGTTTGGGATGAGAATCAGGATAGAGGAGACTCCTGAACCGAGGAGGAGCCCAGGCCTAGTGGCCACCTCTCAGCGCCCTGGCGCTCAGGTCGGCGGTGTAGCCCAGAGAGTAGGGCGGCTGGAAGGGGAGCGCGCGCCAGCACCGGCGTCAGAGGGCAGAGCTCGTTAGATCCCAGTGTGAAGGGGCAGGGACTCCTTCCCGGGCGGATTCCTGAGCGGCACTGGGAGCTGGGAAGACGCTGGGCAGGCAGCTACTGCCGTGGCGATTTCGATCCGAAACTGACAAATTTCTGTTCGCAGAGAACCCGCGTTTCACACAAAGTGATAGAAAAGAGGAGGCGGGACCGGATTAACCGCTGTTTGAATGAGCTGGGCAAGACGGTGCCCATGGCCCTGGCAAAGCAGGTAACCTCGGGCGCCGAGAATAGGGTACTAGGTGCTGGGGATCCTCTGATGCCACGCTCGGCCTAGATGCCGGGAATCTGACCGCCTGTCCCGGGGGCCTGCGCGCTCAGAGTCCCAGGCAGCCGCTGCGCAGATCCACAGCAGCGCCCTGCGGACTAGTCCCCTTCAGATGAAACCGTGCGCCCATCCCGCCGGGGTTGGCCTGCGCCTGCCGGGCCCCTGTGCGGAACCCTTCTTTTTGCAGAGTTCCGGGAAGCTGGAAAAGGCGGAGATCCTCGAGATGACTGTTCAGTACCTGAGGGCGCTGCACTCGGCTGATTTTCCCCGGGGCAGGGAAAACGGTGGGCGCTGGCTGGGCAGACGGTAACCTGGGCAAGGAGCGTGCGCCAGAGACCTGGGGTTGGCCGTAGGAGTGAAGGGGCGCACGGGAGAGGTCTCCGCTCTGGACACTACCAGAGCTGGCGCGGGTTGGGGTCCTGCAAAAACTAAGGGGGGCAGGCCTGAAGAACGGGCTTCGGGGCTTCCTGGTTCCGTTGCCTCTTCTCTCAGGCAGGGAGGGGGCAGAGTGAGCCTCTTAAGGCAAAGGAGGTCTTTTGCTTGCGCTTTTTCCAGTCTCCAGCCTGGAGAGAGGGAACGCGCACCTCAAATGGGAACTCTGTCCAGAAAGTGTGATGGGAGATGCCTGGCACCCGCCTCGGGTTCCGATAGCGAAGGGGCCACTCAGTTTCTTTCCTTCCTGTGGCTTTTCTCGCCTCTCCAGCAGAACTGTTAGCGGAGTTTGCCAACTACTTTCACTACGGCTACCACGAGTGCATGAAGAACCTGGTGCACTACCTCACCACGGTGGAGCGCATGGAGACCAAGGACACCAAGTACGCGCGCATCCTTGCCTTTTTGCAGTCCAAGGCCCGCCTGGGCGCCGAGCCCGCCTTCCAGCCCCTGGGGTCGCTGTCGGAGCCAGATTTCTCCTATCAGCTGCACCCAGCGGGGCCCGAGTTCGGGGGCCACAGCCCGGGTGAGGCCTCCGTATTCCCGCAGGGTGCGGCCCCCGGGCCCTTTCCCTGGCCGCACAGCACGGCCCGCAGCCCGGGGCTGCCCTACCTGCCCAGCACGCCCGTGCCGCTCCCGAGCCCCACGCAGCAGCACAGCCCCTTCCTGGCGCCGGTGCAGGGCCTGGACCGGCACTACCTCAACCTGATCGGCCACGCCCACCCCAGCGGCCTCAACCTGCACCCGCCCCAGCATCCCCAAGTGCTCTGACCCCTGCCCGCCCGCCCCGTTTCTCTGGGCCTCGGGCGCTGCTTAGGAGAGATATTGAATACTGTACAGGTGTATATATCGTGCCGACAAATAGCTGGGTGGGGGAAGGAGAAGTGCAAATTAAGTCTTCTGAAGATCTCCCCCTGGCAATAAATGTTTTCTGTTAAAGACCCAAAGAGATGGATTTCTTTGTTACCTTCTGGGCCTCCACAGCCCATGCCCTCGGAGATGCCGAGGTCCAGAGGCTCACAGGGGCCAAGGTAATGGCTCTCAGTGATTTGGGAGGGGGGGGGAGCTGCGCAGTCTGAGGGGGGGAAGGGGGGCTAAATGAAGGTGTGGCTTGGGGAAGGGATTCTGCGGCTTCCCTGAGGCTGCATTCCCCCAGTACCCCACGCACCTCTTGTTTCCTCTGGGAAGGGCAGACACAAATAGCATGGCTATTGGCTCTCAGAAAATGCAAATCCAAGGGCTTGCCCCAAACTGGCTTTGGCGGACTGGCCCCCTTCCTACCCTGAGACAATGCCCCAGGACATAAGTGCCCTCTAAACAGGAGCGCAGAGACACTCAGGCCGGCGGGATGGGTGACGAAGTTTACAGCCTCTACACCTCTCTGCAAATATATATATATGAAGTCACTTCTGAGTTATGGCTTAAAAACAGCATCCTTCTGTTTTGTAATCTCTAGAGGACAACTCCTCTCTGCAGGAGGATTAGGGAAACTGGCCTTGCCTTTTACACACAGGTCAGCTCAGCTTAGCGTGAACCACCCAGCACCCAGGTTAGGAGGTGAGCTCCCCCACCAGACTGTTTCCTCTGCAGATCCCCATTAAGCAGCCACTGGCTTGGGGTCCAGACGCTGGGCTGGTTCAAGGTTCAGGTTCTCAGCCTGGCAAGAAAAGGTTTCCCCTCCCTGGGGTGGGGATGGGGGGATTTTAACCTTTCCATTCCACCTAGAACATGGGTAGGTTTGGGGTCTAGGGGAGACTTGGTTGGTACCTTTAAGGGACTATGGTTTTCATTTCCAGTTGGATCTGCACCTTACCCACAAAACAGCCATACAGTTAAAATAGCGAACTAAGATCACATTTTTCTAAGACCCAAACAGCAAAATAAGCCTCATTATTTGTTTTATGTAAACAGGTAAAATTCAACAAGGTGTCCAACCAGCTGAAGTTGTGTTTGTGGGGATTTAAATTTTTTCTCTTCATTGACCCTTTTCTTTGTTCCCATCTTTTCTCTTTGTTCCCTTTAGCTCTGATGCACATTAAATAAACAATTCGAAATCATGTAGCAGGTTTTCTTGTTTCGAGGCCATTTAGCTCAACTGCGATGATCTGTCTCCTCCCAGGTTAGCTGAGGACAATACATAAGCTCATTCCATTCCTGTGGACAGGGTGAGGGAGCTCTGGCCCAGGCTGTTTAGCGGGGTCATGAAACAGGCCGACCTGCGATTTGTAAACCGTCGATTATACACAGAGAGGACTAAACAAATCACCTGATTACACTGCATCTCCCATAAACTGAAAATTAAATGTGTATGTCTGGGGGGAAGGGGGAACCTAAGAGCTTTAGAAGCGGTACTGTGAGTCGTTATCCTCTTTGCATGCGCTCCATGTTGCCGCAGTGCTTGTCTAAAACTGTGATATGTAGACAAATATCTCCTCCCTTATGAACTGCCACAGCTGGAGCAGGAGGGCGGGTGTAAAGCCAGGAGGCCTCTGGATAACAAATGTACACTGAGCAATATGGACGGAAACAAATCAGGCAGAAATGGGAGACTGCATGACGCCTATTATTGGAACACATGTCTTACACCCATTCTCATCAGCGCTGGGTGCGGAATATGAAGAAGGCCTTTCAGGCTCTTCCTCTGAGCACTAAGCCCATCTGAATCCCCTTGGCAGTGAAGCATTAAAGATATAGTGTTACCCTGTAAGTATAAATTATTAATATATTCAGCATTTTTGTCGCTTCTCAACTGTTAACCAAATTAGACAAAACTTTCCTTTGCTAAGTAGATTTTCTCTTTGGGATTAGCTCTGAAAATGCACAGGGCCACCACAGTAAAAACTGCGGTCATTTACATGTAATTCTGCAAACTTCCACTGGCCCATGACAGTCTTTGTACCTCGAATGCTTGGTACCCTCGATTTTCCTTCTCATTTAACTGTGGAGGCTAAGCCCTGCTTTGGATTCACAATGACTTTAGGATAAAAGTCTCCCTCCCCTTTCTCTCCCCCTTTCTCTGTGTGTGTGTGTGTGTTGACTTTTTCTGAAACCTTCATCCAAAGTCCCAATTCTCAAGGCTTGGCTAAAAGTCAAACTTGGAGTAGTTTGATGTTGCAAAAGATTAAAAATGTCACTACAAAATGGCATTGATGCAAATCAGATTGCGACTCTGGTGTGTCCTTCCCATACTTTCTCTGACAAGACATTACTCCCAGCCTTGGTGTCCCAAGCTCCCCCAGCTCCTCCCCCTCTGTCTGAGTCTCTTAGACCAACCCCTCCACTCTTTCTTTTAAGTAAGTTGTATAGTAATGGTTTCCAAGAGAGGCTCAACCAAACCCAGAAATAACAAAACACAAAAACCAGTGGGTTTGGCTGGAGGTGACCCATTGTGAAGCCTCTGAAAGCGGTAACCTCTGGTTTCTTGGGCTTCATCCTTGAGTGGGCAAGAATAAAAATAATCACCCCATGAAATCAAAGGTTTTCTCCAGAGGCTTGAGGAACAAAGCTGAGGGCTGGTGCTTTGGGCCAGTCCCCATGGCTCTGCAGGGCTCCCCATGGCACTTCCAGGCACTCCAGGCACTCCAGGCACTCCAGGCACTCCAGGCACTCCAGGCACCAGGCGAAAAGGCGGTAATACAGAGCTCACTTGTGCTCCCAAGCCTAACACAGCGCGCATCTCACTGGGGCCTCCAGTCAGGCTGCAAGATACCAGGCAAGGAAAGTGGAGGAGCAGCTATCTAAACGCCTAACTGACGCCCCAGAAGTATGTATTCCAAGAAACCTGGTAATGGTGTCTGCATACAGTAACACACCAAGAAAAGGAAGGCAAGATGGGCCATGCAGTTAGAAGCCCAATAAATGTACAGTGTATTTGTGGAATGACTGAATGAACTGCCTAACAGTGCTGAGCCATGTAGAATTCTGCGTCTCCCCTAGACCTCTTGTTTCTGGCCCTCAGTACCTGCCCCTCCCCACTTCAGGAGAGACTAGAAAGTACTTGTACAGCCACCTAGACATCTGCTGAGTAATCTACACATTCTGAGGACTTGTCAGAGGGAGCAAGGACCCTGCCTCTCCCTGAAACATCTACCTATGGTCTGAGCAGAAGACGATGCTTGGCCTGCATGGTTAAGGTGGTTAACTGCAGGCCCAGCTAAATGTAGAGCCCATATGCAGGATATGAATTCAGAACTAGCCTAATGGAGGCTCTGATCCTTTTACATGGGAAAGCTCCAATACTAGGCTGATTCCACCTTCTTTTTTGCCACCTCAGTTGTTCAAAGTGTGGATTCTGGAGCTAGACTGCCTGGATTTGCACTCCAGCTCTGCTGCATACTAGCACGTGCAAATTGCTAAGCCTCTTCATGTCCGTTTCATCATCTTTAAAATGGAGATATTAAAAGCATGTACACTTCGTAGGGCTGCTATGAGGATTAAGTGAACCGGTACATTCTTAGCCCTCCAAACAGTGCCTGGTCCATAGTAAATGTTCAATACCTGTTTGCTATTGTAATGATCTATCCCTCCTCCCTTCTCCCAAAGAGGCAGATCCTTGGAGCCACCTCCAAGTGAAAAACAAAATGGATAGCAAATCATGAAAAGGTTTTAAACCTCAGGGCCTGTTCTTACACCCCAAGGCTTGTTCTGGAACAAGTCAATAGTCTTCCTGTAGGGCAAGTGGGGGCAGGGAGCTCTAACTTCATCCTGTGGTCAATTTGGGGGCTGTGAACCCTACTCCAAGTTATGACTGGTAGTCAGAGCCTCTCTAGTAACCACGGAGGGCCATCTCTCTGCTTTGTGACATATGGAATCTGGCCTCATGTTATCTGACAACCGCTCATACACCTGCACTCCTACACTGTCTCTCCAGGTACACATTCTAATGCCTAATCACATATAAATCTTGGCCATTGCAATTTCTTTACTGAAAGAATAAACCAATGCAATATTCATTAACTACACTTTCTATGGCAGCTTTATGCTCATCTCAGCTTTCTCCTAATTTCCTCCCACTCAAGTTCTTTTTATCTATTCCATTCATCAGCTGCCTGCTCCCCTCCTGGCTCCAGATCCAAGCCTTGGTGTAGGTAAAGGCTCAGCTGCAGGTGTCCAGCTCTGGAGCTTGTCCCCTAGCTCTCCCTCCCTTTCTCACTTGGCTTCGGTTCTCATTCTACCTCATGTTCTGATTGCTTGGCTCCAGACATCTGATCTCCATGCACCTTGGGCCTGGTGTAAGAGTTTATCCATGTATATGTATGCGTCCCATGTGGACAGAGATTACTGGAGTAATAACTCCTAACATCTCTCAGCAGTCCTACTATATTCCTCAGCTCCCTAGTCAGAGTGTTTGAAAGGCAGACCCAGGCACGCTCACCTCAGCTGCTTCCTCTGTGAATGCAAACCTGCCCACAGGAAGCAAGCAAGCCTTCCCTGCTGGGCTGGTGGGAAGATTTCTAGCTCTCCCTGTGTTTTTAATGGGCAAGTTTAATCCAATGTGAAATGTTACAATCTCACTCTCTTTGCACATTGAAGTCACACCCTCCAATCAGTCACAAAATAGACATTTTTATCTCCACCTGACACCTACATCTCAAATTATTCTAAGCACCAACAGGAGAAAAAATGACTTCATTTATTGAACACCCTTGAAACCCCAGGACCTGGGCACCTACATGTGTGTAGCCAGGAAGGGAGACACAGGCATCTGCCTGCACGCATCAAGTGGTAAGCCCAGGCGTGCCTGCATGTGTGTGCAGGTGTACACATGTGTGCACATGGAAAGGGCTGCCCAACTGAAAAGAACTACTAGGATAGATCTGGACAGATCCCCCTATTTCTGGCTCACTTGGAAGATAAGTGGCAATCATTATGAAAGTCCGCAAATCTGTCCCATTATAATCTTTGACAAACCCTCTATCCAGTAGGAAGGGCTGAAGCAAAGCATTAGAGAAGCAGCAGACAGTGTTATGCGTTGCATGGCGCCGTGGAGATAGCAAGGAAAGTTACCAAAACCAAAGAAGACGGCAGTGGCGAACTTGGGGCAGGAGCTCTGGGCTGAGATATAAAGAGAGGGTGCAAGGTAAACGGGCCTCAAGAGAAATGGGAACCTGGGCACCTTTCGCTTCTCTGTTCCCAACTAGTCTCATTTATTATGTGTAGCTTGAAATTAAGAGTCAATAATATGTATTAGTTAAAGCTTTACAAATACAATGAAACTTTCTGACTACCATATTTCTGGAAGCCCTAGAACTGTCAAATTAGAACTGAATAATCCTTATTTATTCTGACCCTAAGCCCTAGGCTGATGATGGCCCAAATGTACCTAGTGAGGAGAGACTGCAGGGGAAAGCAGTTCACTGTTTGTCACTAATTTCAGGAGGGAGAAGTTGAGCGAAGAATTGCTTAAAACATAACCGAAAGTCAAAAGGTAATTTCTAAACACTACTGAAAGTAGGATTGTGTTACCTGTTTCCTTGGTATAAAAAGAACGCTTATCAGTAAGACAACACTTGCAAATCTTTTCAATTATGTATTACAAAAAGAGGCACCAGGAAAGCTGAAAGAGCTTTCGATTGGATCATGGAGTTTAGGAAACAGTAACGCCCACAAAGCACTGAATGACTTTCTGTGAGGTCAGTCCTGTAGGTAACAACAAAGTGATGTAGGTAAAGAGAATATATGATGGATTTATGTTACTCCTGGTAAAGGTTTAGGGCATCAGGTGTTGGCTGTGGTTTGCAAGCTTCTTCCACAAAAGAAAGATCTGTGGTCTATTTTTCCATCTAACTTCCGGTCATACTTTGACAAGACATGACAAACCTCATCTTCATTAAGGACTTTGCTGAGTTTAGGCGCTGATCTGAACTCTGGGGAGGAAAGGTAGCCACTACTATCAACATCTAGCTCCTTAGCCCTCTGTAGGGTCTTCCGGTCACCCTGGAGCTATAGAAGAGAAAATTATTGGGCAAACTCTTCCTCCCCAAATAAATATATCAAAACATAAATGTTTCCTCCCCTACTCTCCTCCTTTCTCTACCTGTCCCCCATCCCGCCCTGATCACCAGCTTTTTTTTTCTCTTGTACAGTGGGATCCAGTTATCCTGAGGATTCTCTTGAGGCCCTCAATCAAGGCAAAGTCACCTCATTGCAATAGAAAGGAAACCACTTTAGTTTTATTTCCAGATCTATCCCCACTCCAGGTAGACTCAATCTGTTGCCCTTTGATTCACCACTATCCCTTGACGAGCTTCTCACCCTTCTCCAAAACTCCACACCCAAACAGTCATCAAGTCTTGTTGATTTTACCTCCTATGTCTTGAATCCATTCATTTTTATCTCTTTTACCACAGACCAGGCTGCCAATGTCCCTTTTCAGCTTCCCACCAACTCTCCCAGCCTCCATTTTTGCTTCCTCTAATTCATTTTCAATATAGCAGCAAGGGTGATTTTTTTCCTAAAACACACCTGAAATTCCTCTGTTTAGAATTATTCAATGCCTGCCCATTACCCTCAGGATAAAGTCCAAGTTCTCTGTCAGGTCTTCCATTGCCCACTTAGGCTATTTTGTGGCAGAGCTAGGATTTGAACAATATATAATATGCTTCCAAGTCCAGTGCCCTTTCTTCTATTCAACAGCTGCTACAATCAGGAATATTCCTACACTTTCTTAGAACAGTATGGGTTGGATCTAAGTTTAGGAATACCCTTCTTGTGTAAAGTTGTGTCCCCCAGGACTCAAAATTGGGCAGTTGGATGTCCCAAAGTACAGTCTCTAAAATTCAGGTAAAAAAAATAACTTTTACAAACTAATTACAGAAGCAATATATGCTTATTGTAGAAAGCTGGAACCACAATGAAAAGTATAAAGAGGATACCAAAATATCTATACTCCCACCATCTGGATGTGAGCTCTGAGATTTTGGATATGTTCCCTTAAAACCTTTCTATGCACACACTAATTTTTAAATAAATTTTAAATAGCTAATCCATGTATACGGTATAAAATGTTAGAAGTACAAGGAGTAGATAGTGAAAAGTCCCCCGTCACCTCTGTCCCCAGCCACCCAGTGCCCCTTCTAGGAACCAACCACTACTTCCTGTTTTGTTTTTATTTTTATTTACCCTTTGAAAGATAGTCCATGCACACACATAAACTGAGTAATTTTTAAATTCTTTTTAAAACAAGCTTCATGAACGTTCCTCCTTCACTCAAGATACCCCAACCTCTTCCTCATTTGTTTCCCAAATATCATTCTCAATCATAATGAAGGAAAAACAATTAACCTTAAAGTTTAAACTGTTCCAGTGAGACCTCATTTAAAATTCTGAAATGTAGCTTTATGTCACCTTTTATCTCCTGAATGCACTTTTGGCCTAATGTCATTTAAAATAGCACTATAATTACCCATCACTGTCATCATCACATCCAGTGGTCTAGTTGATCAGAAATTAAGTATGATCCTGGTAAGGGATAGCTTAGAATAGGCATTTTAATAATCAAAATTTATGGAGCACTAGTCTTTGAAGAACTGAAAGTACCTTAGCAATTCATTTGTCCTGAGGTGAAATAATAGATCCTACTTTTCAGATCAGACTGAGTCACATGGCCATTTAAGCCTAACATGGCAATGACACACCATCTAACTACGAAGTCCTCTCTCTCTCACCTTTACATACAATCCATCACCAAAATCTTAGATCCACTCTCCTCCATGTCCCCTGACACTATCATAGCCCAAGCCACTACTTCTCACCCGCGATATTGCCACAGTTTCCTAACTTGTGTCCCAGACTACACTTCTAACTCCTCAAAATCTATATCCACAACAGTCTGCATGGCCTGTTGAAATGGAATTTAGGTCGTATTTTCCTCCTCTGCTAATTCTTCCATAGCTTCTCATTACTGCAATAAAATCCAAACCACTTACCACAGTCAGCAAGACCTGTGTGTTCCAGACTCTTGCCAACCCTCAACCTCAATGCCTTCTGTTCTCCAGCTGGTCAGTGCACCAACCGCCCTGGTCTTCCTTCAGTGCCCACGTCCGTTTCAGCGTGGAGCCCACAAACATCCTTCTCACTCCACTCTCCACTCTTCATCGTCAGGCTTCAGCAACGCCTTCCAGGAATACCCATTTAATTCACACTCGCTCTCACTTACTTAATAGCTGCTGATAAGAAGCTGTTGCTTTTCTGTCCTTCAAATTACTTGCCATAATTATTTGAAATTGTGTTAAAATATACATAACCTAAAATTTACCATTTTAACCATCTTAAAGTGTACATTTGGTACATTCACACTGCTATACAACCAGCACCGACCATCCATCTCTAGGACTTACTAAAACTCTTACCCATTAGACAACTCCTCATTCTAATTTCCCTCCCCCCATTCTACTTTCTGTTTCTATGAATGTGACTATTCTAGTCACCTCATGAAAGTGGGATCAGTCAATATTTGTACTTTTGTGTGTGGTTTATTTCCATGTTGTAGCATGCATCAGAGTTTCCTTCCTTTTTAAGGCTGAGTAATATTCCGTTGCATGTATAGACCACATTTTGTCTCTCCATTCATCTGTTGATGGATACTTGAGTTCCTTCCACCTTTGGCTTGTGTAAAAAAATGCTGCTATGAACTTGGGTGACAAATATATGTTCAAGTACCTGCTTTCAATTGTTTTGGGTATTTACCCAAAAGTGGAATTGCTGGATCATATGGTAATTCTATTTTTAATTTTGTGAGGAATCACATACCATTTTCTATGGGAGCTGCAACATTTTATATTCCCACCAGCAATGCACAAGACTTCCAATTTATCCACATTCTCACCAATACTTGTTGTTTTCTGTTGTTGTGTTGTTGTTTCTTAAATAATAGCCATCCTAATGGGTGTGAGGTAGTGTCTCACTGTGGTTTTGAATTGCATTTCTCTAATGATTACTGATGTTGAGTATCTTTTCCTGTGCTTATTTTTATATCTCTGGAGAAATGTCTATTCAAGTTCTTTGCCCATTTCTATGCTGGGCTGTTTTTTTGTTGTTGCTGAGTTATAGGAGTTCTTTATAAATTCTGGATATTAACCTTTTATCAGATATATGATTTGAAAATACTTTCTCCCATTCCTTGGGTTGTCTTTTCACTCTGCTGATATGTCCTTTCAGGCACAAAAGTTTTAAATTTTGGTGAAGTCCAATTTATCTATTTTTTCTGTGTTTTTGGTGTCACACTCAATAACTTATAATTTTTAATTATATACTCATCTGAATATTCTATTTCATAAACATCTACCCTAATAAGCTGTAAGTTACAGGAAGGCAGAGACCTCTGTTTTGCTCACACTCCTACCCCCCCGCTTTCACCAGGGCTAGCAATCAGTGGGTGTTCCAACGTATTAGCAATCTGATGCATGCACATGCTCTCATGTTTTTAACTTGTGATGTAGAATGGTATCCTATTAACTTGTACACTTTTGAAAAATACTGATTAATAAATGTGATTTCTGTGTAATATGTAATTGTCTTTAGCATGAAAATTCATACTAAATTAAGGCACATAACTTAAATCAAACCACATCCAAAGTTTCAGGAAGTATTGAGAAAATATTAAACATAACAGAAACTATATCAATGGCCTATTTTGAAAGCTTTTTTTTTTTTTCAGATCAAAACTTTACAGATCAAAATGAAATGACTAAAACCTCATATTCCAGGTTTTAATCAATCCCTTTCAGATCTGAAGTAACTTTATGATATATTTCTTCGTTCTTCAGTTTCTCAAAAGTGGCACAGATGTGCTTCTTACATCAAACGAGGGGTACAGCCTCCTTGCACTAGTCTTATAGTGACTGCCCAGATAAAATGCTAGAAAAAGTCTTCCTTTCCTTTCTTATTTTGTAAATGTCCACAAGGAAGTTAACAAGCATTAATCTGCCTCTTAGATCAAGCAAGTCCACAAAGGAGTTTCTAATTCTTTTACTCCTATGCTTCTGGGAATTAAAATTGAATAGGGCCTGTATTGTCAACTGCAAAACAGCAGGGGGAGCTCATGAGGTTTTAAAGCAGCTATTACCAGCCACCAGCCGCCTCCAAAAAAACCAGCATTAAGTATAAACTGAACAGTACCACGGAAAGCTCAAACAAGGAGAAAAGGAATCAATAATAATAATAATAATAATAATAATAATAATAGAATTTCTTCTAATGAAAGGTGGAAATTGACAAAATCAATTGTATAATAAAGGACTGACAGAAACTAACACTTAAGGACTGATACAAACTTAACTCTCAGACTATCCTTACTCTAAATCCCTGGATGCCCAAGACCCCAACACTGCTCTGAACCCTTAACCATTTTTCATGTGTCCAAGTTACTAGGCAGCTAAAAACTATTGTGCTTAGATTTTCTAAACAGTTTCTAAAATATTCAGTGAAATTCTCTTTGGGGAACAGCTTAAATAGTATTTTTTAAAATGGTCCGTAAACCATAGAATAATGGAAGAATATAGGAAATTAGCCCTTATTTGTTGTAAAGAGTGAGGGGAAGGAACCAGGAAGTTCTGGGGCTAAGATAAAAGTCACTCCTGTGGGCACAGAAGAGATAGGACAAGCATGAACAGAAAAGCATCTCCTCTTTGGGAGAAATCACCAGTGACATTGGCACTACTTGCGGTGTTGTCCTTTGAACCCTATCCCGGGCAACAGGAGTCAGGCTTTAGCATTAACAAGCTGGATATTATTCTTTATCATCAGATGTAGGATTAACTGCACATCATATTTGCTGACGTAACAGGTTTATAAAATCTCAAGCTGATGATGTCCGTCTCCTCGGAACTAGTTTTTATCTATGCCTGACTGTTTTCTCACTGATTTATGCCTCTGGCTGAGAAAGTGACCATGAAGTTAAGAGACGGTATAAGAAGGCATCCCACGGTCTTAGGAGTTAGAGGAGCCTTGGCATACTTTTCTATACAATGTAATACTTCTGTTTTTGCAAAGAGTAAAACATGTTATTATTTCATAACATATTATCACTCAGTTATTACTTGTCATTATTTAAATACATGTGTCATCAATAAGAACATGTGAAAATACATAAAGTACAAAGAAGAAAAATCCCAATTTTATAAAAACCAACTGCTAACCTTTCATGTATAGTCTTCACTCTCTGCTCTATTTCTATGTATATGACATATTTACAAATTTGAGATTATACTTTCCTTCTACCAGGTAAATTATGGAAACAAAAACTTTACTTGAGGGTTATCCTGGGGAGGCTCAGGGGAGGTGATCCGCATGCTCTTCCAAGCTCCTGAGCCAAGGGGTTTCACTGACAAGGCATCTTGACTTCATCTGGGGCCAAGACTGTTCGCCTTTTTAGAATTCAGATGATGTAACCAAATTCTAGGAGGCTTTGGCAGTTCAGCCTAGGTAATTAATATTACAGATATCCCTTTTTCTCCCCAAGAGGCTACTTTTTCAAACTTCCACATGGTACTATGGTTTTCTTTAACACTTCCTTAAGTACTCAAGAGACACTTAACAATTGTAAGACTCCATACATTATAGCAAGTTTTTAGTTGATGGTTCAGAAGAAGGAAGAAGAGAAAAATTGCCAAAAAAAACCTCCTTGAAGAACTGAAAGACTGGCAGTCAGAAATCACGGAAAGCTTTATCGGAACTGTTGAAACAGTCTGTGAATTTTTCAGCAAAAACAGAAGTAAGGACTTTCGTCCCCACTAATTGAGACTATTACAGTCAGCCAGCACAGGATCTCACTTTTCCCCCACTCAAGGAGCAACCTTGGCAGGAGAGAGAGTGACCAGGGAGTGGGCAGCGGTGACACAGTGTGAGGAGACCCTGGCCACACGAGGTTAAAGCCCAGCCCAGAGGCACAAATCACAGAGACTGGGAATTAGGAAGGACTCCTGCCTCTGGGCCCACAGCCCACTCTGAATGTGTGGCCTGAAAATGAGGAACTGGCAGCAACTTCCTGCCAGCTTAAAAAGAAAAAGAAAAGAGCACCCCCCCCCCCCCATGAAGGCCAGCATCTTCTCTCACAGACCATGGACAGGGAGCAGACTTCCTGGGGTGGCGGTGTGGGTGGGCAGGCTCCACGGCCTGGGCTGTCACTGCCAGGGCCGCCCAGCAGGGTTCACGGGGAGGTGGCCAGTTCCTCCAGGACCTGGGAGACTGGACACGGGCACACCCAAGAGCACGGGTTAGAGAGGCTGAGAAAGCACAGTACCCCTTAATGAGTTATTTTTGCACTTGGACGCCGGAAGGGTTGCTTCAGGAGGCTGGTGACAAAAACTTTCCAGGCTTTTGTGTGGAGACACGGCAGGCACTCTCCCATCCTTATTTTTGGGGGGAGGGGGGGACTAAAATGAAGGCCTTTCGGAGTCTTCATGAGAGATGTGAGTTTTTAAGGGCGACCTTAGGGCATACAGAACTAATCAAGTGAAAACAGTAAGAAAATGAGCCTGACAGTCAGCAAGTATTTGAGGACTTTATCAAAAAGAATTGGAAATGGACAAATTCACTGGGAGCTGCAAGGGATCAAATCTGCAAGGTGGCATTGTGCTCAGGGATTAAATTATTTATTCATTGTTAATTTATTTATTTATGTATGTGCAAATGACCTTGCTGGCTGCCGCAGGTGCTCAGGCGCCTCTGAAAGGGCCCAGCTTTTTCAGATCCAGGCCTAGAATGTTGGTCCATTTAACTCATTCTTTCCTTAAGGCGATCAGCACTGACTTTTATCTGAGGAGATAGAGGAGGGAAACCGTATGTGTGCAGGGGGTGCTGCAAGACTAGAGCCGCCCTCAGGACCCAAGGATTTCAGCTTCATTCAAGATTCTGGGGAAGGCTCCATGCAGTTTAATGTCCAACAAATTAGCAAATGAATGCTTATGTCAATATGTGAAAAATCCCTGCCTCCTCCAAACAGAGAAAAAGCCTCTGGGGAAACCCCACAAAATGCAGGCTCTTTTTCTTTCCCCTTTTAATTTAATTTTTAAAAGAGGGCACAGCGCTTTTAGAGTCCTAGGAAAACCCACAAAAGAATGAAAAATAAAAAAGGTCTAATGGTTACTTGATCCTGTACACACTTGGAATAGACTCCACGTGACTCCTAGGAGAAATAGGAGGTGTTATCAGCCATCCTCTGTACCGTGTTCATTATTTAACAGTGTCCTGTCCAAATGGAGAGGCAGAGAATCCATCTTCACCTCTCACACAGGCCTAAGGTGTGAAAACAAATTACTCCATATGTACAGCAACATAGTTTGGAGGTGAAATCAACCGTGATATCATTTCTCCAAGTTTAGGCAAATAACGACCACTGAAAATGGCCATCCCACATTGCTGCTGACCCAGCTCAGTGGGGACACTGGTCAGACATGACCTCTGGAGGAAGGGAACAGAGGGACTCAGTGTGGTGGATTTGGACAAGAAGCCACACATATTGAGCCTGCAACCCTGTGTCAGAGTTCTCCTTAGAGAAAGACCCACTTACTGTGCAAAAGAGACGGATGACTGCAAAGATGCCAGAGAGGGTCTTCCTACTGAACTGGTAAGGGGCGCGAAGCACATGACTTGACTCGGGAGGTGCTGCATTTCGTGAGATACAGCTGCCTCTCAAGGTCAATTAGAAACCTCTCTACCTGCACAGAGGGAAGCATTACCCAAAAAGGGTAGGAAAGGAAAAAAAGGAGAAAGAAAAAAAAAAGGAAATATCTTAAATATAACAGCAGTGTTTTATTTTATATATTCAGTTGTCCTTGGTCCCTAAAGTAGGATAGATTAGCACCCAAGTACTAAATAAACTAATTTGTTCTAAAGAAGAAAGAAAAATACAGCCCTGGCCAGTGGCTCAGTGGTTAGAGTGCTGGTGTGCAGCCTGAAGGGTCCCGGGTTTGAGTTTGGTCAAGGGCACATGCCTCAGCTGCAGGCTCCTTCCCGGCCCCAGTCGAGGCAAGTGTGGGAGGCAACCAATTGGTGTCTCTCTCACATCAGTATTTCTCTCTCTGTCTTCCCCCCCCCCCCCCAGAAAGCAAGGGGAAAATACCTTGGGGGAGGACTAAAAAGAAAGAAAAAAGAGAAGCACAGAGGACTTTTCTATATGCTGAACATCAGTGGCTTGTTTCCCACTATTCTGAAAGTTACGGGCATTTCGACACTAAATACCAAACTGCCTAAAGAATAAAAACCCTGAGGAAAGTTTCTCTCCTCATAAATCTTGAACGTGCCTCAGAGTGAGGGATGTCAGTCTAAAATGATAACAACTATAAATTGAAGCCTCAGGAAATTATGAATTCTTGAGATGCGTTTTCAACTTCTGACTAATTCCATGTGTTCAAGTCCCATTTCCTTGGTGGTTGCAGTGTAAGAGATGCCTGCTTGGAGCAGGAATTCAAAGGCTCTTGGTTCCTACTTAGTCTTCATTCATAATGGGGACAGTGCTGTATCTGAAGTAATAAGAGCTACATGTTGAAATGTCCCCCCATAAACAGATGCTTGTCGTCTGCCTCCTACGTCTGAGTAAGAGAGGAAGCTCTGCCTCACTCACCATGGGATCTTCAGCACCTAGAACAGTGCCTGGCATACAGCACGTGCTTGGTGCTTGGTAACTACGTTCACGCACCAGTGGCTTCTCTCCCACCTCTCAGCTTTCAAGGACATGTCCCTGACCCCACGGGTATTGTCAGATAACCCACACACCTTTTTACTGTCACATCCTACTCCTTCATATGATATCAGAGGCAATCTTTGGGTCTTTTGCTCTTCAAGTTGGGATGGGGTGGGGATTGGGGTGTCTGCTATGAAAATCAAGTGCACCATGGCCTCCCTCAAATCTTACAGACCTCTGAATCAGAAGAAACCATAGATACCCTTCTCGCCCTGCTCAGTCCCCACCAGGAAGTTGATCTCTCCCTGAAATCTGCATCACTTCAGTGTCTGTGCCCTCCACCTTCCACCTGGGCTTGCCAAAGAAAGATAACAGCAGGATACAGAGGCTGGAAGTTTTGCCCCTGCTGTTTCCCTGCCTTGGAGCCATGATTTTGCCAGTGGCTGCCAGCTTCCATTGGGTGGCCCTCCTTTCCAGCTGTGGATGACTCCCCTTCTACGGCTCCACTGGGCTCCTGAACAGCACTGCCCTCCTTCAATATGTCAGGTCTGATGGTAAGGCCTGCCCCCTGCGGCTAGTTCATTGGTGCCTTAATAATCCTTCTAGATTCCCTCAATCTCGCTCACACCTCTGAAGATAGTTCCTTCATTCAATACCCTTCACAATTCTTACTGAAATTCCCTACTTCTTCCTGCTGGGATGCTAAGACAAAGACCACGTGGTCCAACTACCCATCTCATGCAGCAATGCACCCATGTCCAGCATTCCAAGGAGTCTACTCCACTTATACATGGTTCTATTTATTTAAATATTCCTTTTCAGAGGCAGGGAAGATCTGCTTCCTATGAAATCCTATTTCCATCTTATGAAGCATACAGGATAAGCCTCCTCTTTCCTCTACCTGACAGCCCCGTAAATATTTAAACACAGCTGTAATGGCCTCCCCCAAGTCCTCTCCTCCCCAGGCTAAAGGCATTCAATTTATTTTTTACTTTACATTTCTCCTGCTCCCATCTAAGTGCCTGAGACAAGGGAGTGAAGAAATAGGAGAATTATTTATAATAATTGACAGGTGTGAGTGGTGGGATAAAGGAACCAGGAAGAATCTGCCTACTTCTGACCTTATCCCTGGGGCTGATTTGTCAACTTCTCACATTTTTTACTGCTATTACCACTTAAACTTACATATCACTTTGTCTACTCCTTTTTTTGCATTTTTATTGTGATAAAATTCACCATTTTTAAGTGTACAACTCACTGGCATTAAGTACATTTACAATGTTATACAACCATCACCACTATCCATTTACAGAGCTTTTACATCACCCCAAACAGAATTCTGCACCCATTAAATAATAATTCCCCATTCTCCTCTCCTCCCAGAACCTGGCAATCGCTATTATTTCTACCTCTATATCTTGCCTATCCTCAGTACCTCATATAAGTGGAAGCATACAATATTTGTCCTTTTGTTTCTAGCTTATTTCACTGAGCATAACATCTTTCCAGTTCATCCATGTTGCAGCACGTATCAGAATCTCATTTCTTTTTAACGGGTAATAGTCCACTGTATGTATATACCACATGCTGCTTATCCATTCATCTGCTGATGGATACTACTGGGGATAGTGCTGTTGTGAACACTGATGTATACATATTTGTCTGAGTCCCCACTTTCAATTCCTTTGGGTATATACCTAGGAATGGAATTACTGGATTATATGTAAATTCTATCTTTAACTTTTTTTTTAAATCCTCACCTGAGGATATTCTTTCCATTGCTTTTCAGTGAGAGTGGAAGGAGGAGAGAGAGGGGGGAGAGAGAAACATCGATGTCAGAGAGACAAAGTAAATGGTAGTACAAAATATCAAGAAAAGTTATCTTG
Organism: Miniopterus schreibersii; assembly: GCF_964146895.1. Lineage (NCBI taxonomy): Eukaryota > Metazoa > Chordata > Mammalia > Chiroptera > Miniopteridae > Miniopterus > Miniopterus schreibersii. The sequence continues at coordinate 7,833,734 of NC_138102.1, forward strand.
CCCGGCCGGGTGTGGCTCAGCGGTTGAGCATCGACCTAGGATCCAGGAGATCGGGGTTCGATTCCCGGTTAGGGCACATGCCCGGGTTGAGGGCTAGGCAGCCCATCAATGACTCTCTCATCATTGATGTTTCTCTCTCTCTCCCTCTCTCCCCCTCTCCCTTCCCTCTCTTTGAAATCAATAAAGATATGTTTTTAAAAAAAAAATTTTTTTTTTTTAAAAAAAGAAAAGTTATCTTGAAAGGCCTATAATTAATAAACCTATCAAAGAGGTAGGAAGTAGAATATAAATTGGTGCTAGACTTCCTCAACTCCCTAAAAATTAACAGAAGCTTATTTGGGGGATTATATTAAGCAATCATACTTAAAGTGTTTCTTTCATAAGTAGCCATTAATTATTCCTACAGGCTTTAATTGTGTTTTGGGTTTCTCACAGTTTTTCTTTAGTCTATTTTATTCCCTAAGATCTGCTAAGTATTTGGCGATGACTATATTTTTGTGATTCTATTTTAAGCTTAGTTTTATTTGAATTCCTGTAACTGAAAGCATTCTAATAAAGAGCAAGCGGTGGCTGTGAATGTGCTCACATGACATAAGGATAATCTCTGAGCTTCTCTGAGGATGTTCAAATGACCATATCAATCACATACCCACAGATACTATTCCTGTAAAATAGTGGCCACTATTTATGAGCAATTAAGATGTCATGGATACAGACAGAATATTCCCCCTAAATTTGTGGCAGAGACTTAGTTACCTACCACTACATCCATCTGCCTCTCCTCCCTCCCTCCCTTCCTAGCAGGGCACAATGCTGTTCAGAATAAAAGACTACATTTCCCAGTCATCCTTGCAGCTGGGTCTGCCCATGTGACTAAACACTAGCCATAGGTTATAAGTAGTATTGTGTGAGATTTCTGAGAAGGGTGCTTAAAGTGAACAGGCTCAGCTGAAAGGAACCCCCTTTTGCCCTTCTGCCTTCTCTTCATTTCAGGCCTGCCACTGGAACATGGGGCCAGAGCTTCAACAGGCATTAGAATCATGAAGTAAATCTTTAAATATGGAAACGAGGTTTCAGAATGGTAGCCCAGCCTGGTCCCTGATAATACCCTGAAACTGCCATATCATCCCTGGACTGCCTGCTCCATTCTGCCTTTATGGGATGGAAAACACACCTCTGTCTTAATTAACACAGAGGAGCCAAGTTTATTTTACTGACACAGCACCTCAACCTAATTGACACACTGTCTAACATAAGAATCCAATGGAATTGTTTCTCTAAGGAATGAGAGACAGGAAAGCTAGGAAGTAAAGTTCCAAAGCTGTCAGCAACATGTCACTGAGGCCAGCAGAGGGGATACAGTGATACTCAGTAGCCATGGTAACAATAGCTACAGCTGCTATATTGGAAGTCATCTCAATAATAGGATTTATAGAACTATACTTAATGATTGCTGCCCAGTGAGGCAGCAAATGGTGAACACACACACACACACACACACACACACACATATCAAATGTTCATTTCCTAAATCTGATTTATCTTTTCAAAAGATTAGAGAATTACCATAAATTGAAAGCAAAGTCCATGCAGTCATTCCTGAAATGCTCATCTAATCAGAAAAACAATGCTCTCAAAATACAGAATTCTCAAACTACTTGCAGTTTCTTAAAATTCTTTTTATTTATTTACTGATTTTAGAGAGAGAGAGAGGGAGGGAGAGCAAAACATCAATTTGTGGTTCTACTTATTTATGCATTCATTGGTTGATTCTGGTATGTACCCTGACTAGAGACTGAACCCACAACCTTGGCATATCAGGATGATGCTCTAACCAACTGAGTTACCTGGCTAGGGCCTTAGAATTCTTAAAAAAAGAAAAACAGGACTTGTTGACCATAGCTAAGAGGAATATATTATCTAGTGTGTTTTGTAGGTTTTTAATCTAAATTGTGTGCATTCAGACTTAGACTCATCAGCTGCTCTGCCCTACATGCGCTGACACTTTCAAGTGTTCTCTAAGGAACACAACAGCGGTTATATTAGCACTCTGTGCAAGTAATATTTAGCCAGTTCTTTAGATGAGACAGCTTGATGATTTGTCTGCCCATAACAGTGGGGAAGTGGAGGTCCTACATGAGAGATAACGTGCATGCCAACGTGCTCAGTGAGGAACTGTTACAAAATAAGGTACTGCTGACTGGTGGGATAAGTGTGGGCTGGTAGTTTGGGCTCAGGTGCAGATGTATTGCTAATTTAGGCTCAGAAATATTAAGTGACTACGGAAAGTACTTAGATTCATATAAAAATTAATTCCTCAAATTAATCTTTTCTCCAGAGGCCTCAGGAAGTCGCCTTTCTGAGTCTCAGATTCCTTCCTTGTACCAATAAGAAGATGGACAATTTGACCTCTAAGGTTTTTTAGTGCTAGCTTGATAAGAATATGCATTTTCTCCTGGGAGTAACACAATGTAAATATACTATAAATAAAAATAGTTCATGCATCCCTGGCCAGGTGGCTCAGTTGGTTGGAGCCTGGTTCCGTACACCAAAAGTTTGTAGGTTCGATTCCGGATCAGGGCACATACCTAGGTTTCAAGTTCGATCCCTGGTCGGAACACGTTTGGGAGGCAACCAATCGATGTTTCTCTCTCACACTGATGTTTCTCTCTCTCTCTGGAAAAAAAAAAAAAAAAAAAGCAATTAAAAAATTAGTTAATGCAGACTGACTAAATGCACTGTCTTCAGACTTGATGAAAGGAAAACGCTCTGAGAATAAACCAACTTCCCAATTTAGTAAGCATAAATGACTTAGATATTGAGACAAATGAAGTTGCCTTTAAATTTCAAGTTACTGGTTATTTTAGACCAGTAAAGTTTACAAAATAAAACTAAGAATACATGGTACTGTCGAAATCAGAAGGGACTTGGCAGGCATAACTGGTTCTCCATTCCTGCTACTTTTAATAGACTTACTTGATACGGATACCCTTGGACATCTGCCCTGGCTAAGAGAAGCACATTCTGAGCTTCTCCTCATGGGTTACTAAATGCAACCCTATGGGGAATAAAGTGGTCATGAAGCCTTTCTCCTTTGGGCTTGTTTAGACTTCTTTCCTAAGCTTAACACTCAGTATGCGATCATTCCAGTCAATACAACCTCAGAAGGGTTTGGAAAAAATTAGAAAGTGTGGCTTGGAAGCTACTGGGCTGACAGGTCAAAGGTGTTTACTCTGATGTTCTGAGAACCTGAAGTCTTCTCACAAGATACATTTTAAGTTCCTGGAATCCTAACTCTCTCTGAAATCCATTCAGCTCATCAATAAGAACCAAAAGTTGTCTGGCAAGAAGTGACTCACACCAAGCAGGCTGTGAGTTCCTATTAAGTAACATTGTTCCTCACGTGTTTTAATCTTCCTGTATTAATTTGGATACCAGTATATTCTTACTGCTAAAATCATACAGGCAAATTCTGGAATAGGCAAACTATGGCAATAAAGAAAGATCAGTGGTTACCTGGGGCTGGGGGAGGGGACTGACTATGAGGACAACCTATATGATAAATATCTATTTGTCAGAATCCATTGAACTGTATCCCTAAAATGGGTGAATTTTACTGTATGTAAATTACATTTCAATTTACTTAAGGTGATAAATATAGAAATCATACATCAAAAGACACAAACTAGAGAATTATATTTAATCCAATTCTCTGGGCATTCTAAATATACATGCATATGCCCTGGCCAGTGTGGCTCAGTTGGTTGGGTGTTGTCCCATGCACTGAAAGGCTGCCAGTTTGATTCCCAGTCAGGGCACCTGCCAGGGTTTCAGTTTTGATCCTGGGTAGGGGGGTATGCGGCAGGAGGTAGCCAATCGATGTTATAATGATGTCTCCCTCTCTCTCCCTCTCTCTCTAAAAATCAATAAATATATATATATATATATATTATATATATATATATATACATATATATATATGTATATGTATGTATACACACACACACACACATAAATCTTGACTAGAATCTGTCTCTTGACTGCCAGCACAGGCATTAGACCAGAAGGACGTTAGACAATGCCACATAACAATTGGGAAAACTGCTGCCATGAAGTCTCATTTAGAGAGAAAGCAATATTTTATCCACTGTATGGAATATATTCAGTGGTGGGAAACATAAGGAAGCAGGCCAGAACACTAAACCATCATTATAGATGATGGTAGAAATAGGTAGCCCACTCTCTGACATTCTAGCACTTATTACACTGAAATTCTGTCGCACACAAGTGTCAGGGTGCATCAATAATACGCATTTATTTATTTAGGCACTTTATTTCTTTAGGTACTTGGATAAGCACCTCAATGGCATTTTCTTAATTTTATTATAATCAATCATTTTAATTATCTTTTCCCTATGCATAGTAACATATCAAAACTTCAATTGCTTTAGCAGATTTTTCTACCAGACCTTTCCATGGCAGAACTGCTAAATGTACAAATAAGAACTAACTGACTAAACTTACTAGTAAGTATCAATATTCAGGTAATATAACATGTTCTGAAAGACTTATCACTAGATTATAGCATTTCATTCCTTACACCGAAAAGAAAATTTTTACTGCTAAAATCAAAGAACACGATCAATAGTCTAAAATTCTTTTCCTAGATAACTTAATTGAACAAATGTGATTAAATCTGAGAAAAGTGAGACTAGTAATTAATTAGTCAGTAAATAAAGCTAGTCTCTAAAAAGCCCTCTGAGACTTCTGTTTGAACATGAAAGGTTAAATACACACGTTTACTTCCTCTCTCTCCAGAACCCTCCTAAAATGATGGTAAAGGAATAAAAATGGCATAAACTCACAAGGACCAAGAGTACAGCAGAGAAAAGAACATCGCACAGAGATGTTCAACGTAGTTTTGATGCTGGAAAGCAGTATGAACGGTAACTGAGGAGCAGAGGACAGGAACAAGGGGATGCCAACAAGAAGGAACTGGATTCCCAGCACAGGTCCCGGGGCGGGATCAGGGAACTTGGAAGGCAAGGATTAGGCAAGAGGCTGAAAAAAGGAGATTGAAAGTTTGACTACAGAGAAATTGAACCAGGAAGGGTCTAAATTCGGAGACATCAGGGAAACTGGGCCCAGGGTCTGGTGTCACACTAAAAACAAGTGGAAATCTGCCCCCTCAGTAGTTTAACTGGCAAACATTTTATCCCACTTAGCCCCCAGGTACGGCTGGCTGGCCAAGGCTATATTCCCAAGGCAGAAAGTGAGAAGGCTCTCTACTAAGAAAGTGACGGGCACAAGAGAAAAGACCTAACACTTGACATTTGGGAGTCACCAAATGAAATGACTGGACCCTCAACAGTCACTTTTTCACCAACACACAGGGAGCATTCAATTGACTTGACTGCCTTGCTTTTGAATATAAATGAATATAGAAAGACCACTAAACATTAAGAAAAGCCTCTAATGTGAAAGACAGAGATAATAACAAGTAAAATACAATGGCAGAAACAAAAGATTTACAAAGATAATGCAAGGAGTAGAAGAAAACTTAAAACAACCTCCTATAATTATCCTCTTCGGATAAGAGAATATTCATTTATCATTCATTCAACAAAGAGTTATTGAGCAGCTGATAAACGTAAGTGTTGTTCTAATTTCTGAGGATGCTGAGAGTTAAAAAAAATACAAAATGTCCTGCCTTCATGTAGCAGATAATAATGTATCTATGAAACCAGAACAGAACACTCTGTGAGGGATAATCACATAATTTTTTAAAAGAGCTCTAACAAATTGAACACTACTGTAGCTCTGTCTATAAGTACTGCTTTATCTCAGGCCCCTGAGTTTTCACAATAGCTTGGAAAGAGCTCCCCTCGCATCAGACGTTACTGCCACCACCCCAATCCATTTTCTCGTAGCTGCTAGAATAATTTTTATTCAACCAATGCATCTTAATCATGTCACTCCTCTTCCTAAAATTCTTTCATGATACTTAACTTCAGGATAAAATCCAAGCTAGCTGACAAGCCATTAAGGCTTTCTATGACTTGCAACCCATGTTACACCCATATTTGAAATACTGTTTATAATTCTTTGAACACATAATGCTCTTTCTTAAGACTCTAGACCAGTGGTTTTCAAAAAACTATTTATTTCAACCAGCAATAATAAAGACATTTTACATTGTAACAATAAATACAGCCTCCCCCATCCCCTCTCTCTCATGCATATGCACACAAAAATACAATTGGGAAACAAAGGTTTCAAGAAAAAAACACCCACACTATGTGAGGTACACTCTGACATTTCTATTCTATTGTTATTGTTTAAATGCTGATCATAACACATTAAATTGATTTCATGACCTATTAAGGGGACCCAACCCACCATTTGAAAAAAAACAAACCACCCCAACCACACTGCTTTAGTTCCCTGCATATATAAGCTTCCCTATTTGGGACACCTTTCACCTTTTCTTCTGGCTAATTCTTGCCTGTCTTTCAAGACCCACTTTAAAGTGCCCATCCCTCTCCCTGCTCCCTGGATTAGGTACCCCTTGTGTTTCCAGCACCTCATGTACACCTGCCACCTTCTATTATCTTTGTCTCTTCATTGGTTTGTTACCCCTATTGAGTGAATTTCTAGAGGGCAGAGGAGTTGCTCACACATATGTACCTCCACCTAGAAGATCCTCAATGACTACTAGCTTATGAATCCACCATTCAGTTTTTCACTGGGGTAAATGGAGATGCCCCAAATCACAGAGCTACCAATCCTGAACTTTATTCACTGTCTCTTGAGGGGACATTTCTACAACAGAGCCACCAGAACTTTCCAGTGTAGGCAGGAGCACTTCTCTTCCCTCTATGGTTTAGTGCAGCAGTTTTCAAACTTTTGGGTCCAAGAAAACCTTTACACTCTTAACATTAGTAAGGACCTCAAAGAGCCTTGATTTATGTGAGGTTATATAATTATGTATGTATTGTGTGTTTATGTTGTTGTGAAAACATGGATGAACTAGAGGGTATTATACTAAGTGAAATAAGTCAGACAGAGAAAGACATATACCATGTGATCCACTTATATGTGAGATCTAGAAACAAAATAATCAAACAAAACAAAACAGAAGCAAACTCAGATACAGAGAACAAGCTGATGGTTGCCAGAGGGGAGAGGAGAAATGGGTGAGAAGGGGAATAGAGGTATAAACTTCCAGTTATAAAGGAAATAAGTCACAGTGCTATAGAGTGCAGCACAGGGAATATAGTCAATAATATTGTAGTAACTTTGTATGGTGACAGAGGGTTACTAGATTTATCCATGGTGATCATAAGGTATATAAATGTTGAATCACTATGTAGTACACCTGAAGGTAATATAATATTGTGTCAACTCTACTTTAATAAAATATAATGTTTAGTGATTTTTCAGTGAAGCAATGAGATGAAAATGTAAAACTAAAACCCTTTTTAAAAATAATGGCTTATGAGTAAATCAAGGAATAACTGTCTCAATTTGAAATAAAAGTGTGATTATCTGCATAAAACCAGAAGTTTAACTCTAGGCTTCATTTTACTTTTACATGTTCCTGTGCCAAAAAATAAGGGTCTTTCTTATCCTTTCCACTGTTCCTTTTTGGAGGAAGTGATCTTTGTAAAATGAAATGTGCCCTTAAGGTTACACCCATTCTTTCCGCCCTCTGCCACCTGGAGTTTTCACCAGATGTGATTCATTCATTATTTTCTCCTGCCCAATCTCCAGTATCTCAGTATGTTAGTGCAGGTTTCAAGCTACTGCTAAGATTTTAGATTGCTTTCAGTGCTCAGACTCACTGGAAGTAGAAGCTTCTTAGCAGCAATAATATCAATGAAGTAAAACACCATTGTTTATTAACTATATATACACACACACACACACACACATACTTTTCTACTCAAATACAAATTTCAATGTTAGGTGTCATCACAGAATAAACTGAGAAAGCCTAGTCAGTTGAGAGACACAAGCATGCCTCATGTTGCCAAAGAAAATAAGACAGACCTGAAAAACTACAGACTAAGCATTAGACAGACACATAGATAGAATCAATGTGCTTTTTCTCATGCAAAGAAAAAAGTCAGATGCAAACTTTACATTTAAAACTGCATTGTTCCCCTTTAATCTGGCCACCATCCGAGTGGTGATCTGGATGTTAGAGAAGAGATGAATGGGAGACATTGGCAGGGATTGAAGCTTGGAGATGAATGTGGAAATGTAGAATGGATGTTTCTTTTTTTTGGCTTTGAGTTGACTGTTGTTTCTGTCTGTTTTTTAGAACTGATCCGAGAGGACAGGGAAGTCAGTGTGGGCGGCTCTGAGGAGCCTCCCTCTCTACAGCTGCGGCTCAGAGGATTACGGGGCTTCATCCACAAGGCAACATTGCACAAGTAGCCTTTGAACAAAAGTCATGGATACTATTAATGATATGGTAATCCTTAATCGAGCTACCTCCCAGTAGTGATTATACTGACATGGGAAGAATATGTAAGTCGTGGAGGCAGCCCACGACAACACTGTGTCATTGTTCACCCCAGGCTTGACCAGGACTAACTTTTACCAGCATCTCTAATGTCACCTTTCCCTCTGGAGCCTCCCCCAGCCCCTGGCCCCAGCTCCTACTCCCACCCCATCATGGTAAAAAAGTGGCAAAGAAAACCCTGATCCTAAATCTTTTTTTAGATTTGTTTTTGCAAGTTCCCACACACATTTAGTGTCGTCTCAAAATCCATGCTGTCAACTGTCCCTAGGAACCATTTCCATCTGAGAACAGGACCACACAAAGGTTAGCTCGGTAGGTCTCAGAGAAGATGTTTTAATTGTCTGACAATAGATTCTTCCATTATTTGACTTGCAAATACTGTCCTCCTGCTCTCAGATAACATGTTCAGAATTAGAGAATTTGTCGATAAATTTCCAAAACCTCCTTTATTATAACCAGTACTGAGAGAGCAGTGGTTTCCCCATTTGACATGACTCAAATACTCTCCAGCAGAGAAAGTTTTATGGCTCACTATACTGTGGGACTCCCTTAAGGGTCAATCTAATTTACTTATAGATGATTCCCCTTAATATAAGGAAAGTGACTTTTATGAAGAAGAAATGTTTATGATTTTTATGTAATTATGTGTGTAGGCTAAACATGTTTATGTTAACACTTCAAATGACTTGTGGTGAATGTACTTGACAATGATAAAGAAACTATACTCTAAGCACCATCCTGACTTAATTCTTTCTTTTTCAAGGATTATTAATATTTTAAAGTAATACCATTTCTCTGCTATCCAAAATGAATAAAAACAAAATGATTAGCTACTATAATTTTATGGACCCTCTCCCATATTCATGAGGCTACACAGAAAATCTTTCTATCCCACATAATAAGCCATGCTCTCAGCAGCCAATGAAGTTTTGATAGGAAAAAAATCTGACTTTTCTAACAAATATCTCTGGAGAAGGCCACTTTTCTAAATCAATTTTTCTTCAGTCTTTGCAAAAAAAAATTCTTATGGAAATTACACATAATTTTAGTAGAAATGTGATCTTCAATGAGTATGAGATATATACACTTAACCAACATATTGCTACAAAGGACAAACAACAAACTGTATACATATAATATTTTTAAAGGCTATTTTCTGCTCAATATAAAAGTCCATATAGAATACTGTGACAATGTGTGAGAAATTTTAGGGCCATGAAACTGTTTCACAGGCTGTCTTCTTCCTGGTTAGAATTAATAATGACTGGTTATTTTTGAAGCTAGATTTGGGGGAGATGGTGAGGGAATCTTCATCTGTTCTTTAGACTTTACATACACTTACATAATACTCAGATATTTATAAGAATGTAGTGGTATTGGGTCTGAGGTGGCTGCTGTGGGCACCTATGGAGCAAATGGGTGGGCAGAGTGGCGACCGCGGCCTGGGATCTGCTTGTGTGGCATCTGCCTCTCTGGGACTGGTGGTGGCACCATGAGTGGGCGGGGGGGGGGGCACTCCTTACATCAGTAGCAAGATCAGCCTTATCTCCAAGGGGTAAGTCTGCTACGAGGGCATCCTCTACACCGTCGACACCGAAAACTCCACCGTAGCCCTTGCCAAAGTCTGGTCCTTTGGTACAGAAGACAGACCAGCAGATTGTCCAATACCACCTCAAGATGAAGTCTTTCAATATGTAATATTCCGTGGAAGTGATATTAAAGACCTAACTGTTTGTGAGCCTCTGAAACCACAATGTTCTTTGCCTAAGGACCCAGCTATTGTTCAGTCTTCACAAGGCTCATCTATTTCTTCGCTCCAGTCAGTGGGTTCCTATGGACCTTTTGACAGGATGTCGAAGTACAGTCAGTTCAGTCCAAGTTCATTAGTCGGGTAGCAGTTTGGTGCTGTTGGTGCTGGAAGTTCCTTCACATCCTTTGGAATAGAAACATCAAACAGCGGTACCCTGTCCCAAAGCAGTGCAGTTGGTTGTGCTTTTATACAGGATATGAGATCTATAAAAACAGAGCTATCTCAAGGTCCTTCACGCCCTCAGTTAGTTCCTTTGAGAAAAAGCCTTACCATGGAGCAAGCAGTACAGACCACCTCGGCCCACTTACCTGCTCTGACACCTTCTGGGAGAAAGAGCCCTATATCAACCAGCCTTTACTATCTACCAGCCAAAAAGCAATAGAACATCAAGAGCACAGGCAAGCTGAAAATACAGTTTCAAGACCAAAAAATGAGTAACTCAGAAATGATAGCAAGAGACAAATAGTTCCAGGTGCTCCTTCAGCTCCAAGGAGAGGGCAGGGGGGTGGAGGGGTCATCGAGGTGGCAGGGAATTTGGTATTCGGCAAGATGGTCCTGTGAAACTTGAGAAAAACTTTGACTTTGAAAGTACAAATGTACAATTTAACAAGGAGGAAATTGACAGAGTTTCATAATAAACTTAAATTGAAAATGGAAGATAAACTTGAGAAACAGGAGAAGCCTATAAATGGTGAAGATAAAGGAGACTCAGGAGTTGATGCTCAAAACAGTGAAGGAAATGCCATGAAGAAGATGCACTTGGACCCAACTGCCATCATGACAAAACTAAGTCCTTCTTGATAGTATTTCTTGTGATGATAAAAGAGAACAGAGACCAACCTGGGCTGAAGAAAGATTATTAAATGTGGAAACATTTGGAATCCCACTTCGTCCAAACTGTGGCTGTGGGAGGTACAGAGGCAGAGGAGGTCCTGATTTCCACTGTGGGGGCAGAGGTGGTACCTTTACCACCCATCGAGGGTACAAGTATTTTTTCATCACTGAAAGATTTTTCTTATCACTAAATTGTATTTGGCAATTATTGCAAGTTGTCTACAGATAGGGCCATGATAATGTGTTTTGAGCCACAGAAGGGTGTGTGTTTGTGTGTGTGTGTGTGTGTGTGTCTTTTGCCCTTTCTTTCTTTTTGGAAATCCTATAATATCCCTTTTGAGGTAGTTTATTTCATCAGTTAATTAGGGTGCTGGATGGTAGAGAATTTTGTCAGTCAACTATGTACACATAGTAAATACTGTTTCTTAGGCAAAGGTAGCTTTTTTTATATAGTTGTAAAATTCTATTATATTCCATTGCCAAAGAAACATTAAGAACTTTATACAGCTGTATAAAAAGCAACTAATTTTTTAAAGAACAAACATTTTAAAGTCAGCAAACATACTATGTCCTTGCAGAAGTTGTGCTGATGAGCAGAGTTATGGGTGGGTCTCTTCACAGCTTTCCAGGCTTAAGATTTTCCATTTTTTATTTTCTTTTTTAATGTTTGCAATACAAATGAAGATTTGATACATTCTCTCACTATCTAAAAAGGGTAAATTACTCATGCTCATCATTAAGAGCTTCATTTTATAGTAAATGGCACATCATAGGATTTGTCCAAATAATAGATATTTTCAGCATATGAATGTGAGTAATCACAGATAAGGATATACTGAGCTACATTTTCAAATAAGTAATCCCCTCCCCTTTTCAAGACAGTATAACTAGGCATCAATTAACCCGTTCTTCCTGATAATGCCTGGAATTTTGTCATGGTAAGTTGACTCATTCCTTTATATTTCAAGAGGATTCAGCATGTTAGAAATTATGCAAGTCCTAGCCGCAGTGATCACACAAGATGAAAAAATAAAAGGAAGAAGTAAAACTGTCATTATTCGCAGATGACATGATATTGTACCTAGAAAACTCTAAAAACTCCACCAAAAAACTACTAGATTTAATAAACAAATTCGGCAATTTAGCAGGATACAAAATCAACACCCAGAAATTGATGGCGTTTTTATACACAAATGAGCTCTCAGAAAGAGAAACTAAAAAACAATCCCATTTACCATTGCAACAAAAAGATTAAGATACTTAGGAATAAACTTAACCAAGTAGATAAAAGATCTGTACTCGGAAAACTATAGAATGTTGAAAAATGAGATAGAGGAAGATATAAACAGGTGGAAGAATATACTGTGTTCATAGACTGGTAGAATTAACATCATTAAAATGCCCATACTACCCAAAGCAATCTATAGATTCAATGCAATCCCTATTAAAATACCAATGGCGTATTTCACAGATCAAGAACAAATACTTCAAAAATTCATATGGAGCCCAAAAAGACCCTGAATAGCTGCAGCAATCTTGAGAAAGAACAAAGTTGGAGGGATTACAATACCAGATATGAAGTTATACTACAAAGCCACTGTAATCAAAACAGCCTGATATTTGCACAAGAACAGGCATACAGGTCAATGGAACAGAACAGAGAACCAAGAAATTGACCCAAGCCATTATGTTCAATTAATATTTGACAATGGAGGCAAGAGCATACAATGGAGTAAAGACAGTCTCTTCAATAAATGGTGTTGGGAAAATTGGGCAGGTACATGGAAAAAACTGAAACTAGAGCACCATACACAAGAATAAACTCGAAATGGATAAAAGACTTAAATGTAAGTCGTGAAACCAAAAATTCCAAGTGCCCATCAGTAGATGAGTGGATAAAAAAGCTGTGGTACATTTACAAAATGGAATACTATGCAACTGTAAAAAATAACCCATTACCCTTTAAGACAACATGAAGATTATTATGCTAAGTGAAATAAGCCAGTTAGAGAAAGACAAATATGACATGATCTCACTTATATGTGGAATCTAATGAACAAAAAAATCTGACAAACAAAATAGATCCAGAGACATGGAAGCATGGAACAGAGTGACCAATCTCAGAGGGAAGGGTTGGGGAGGGAGGAACAGATTAACCAAAGAACTTATATGAATATATACATAACACATGGACATAGACAATAGTTCGGCGAAGGCCTGGGGAGGGGGTGGGAGTGGGGAGGACATGTCAATGGGAGGGAAAGGGGGGATATCTGTGATACTTTCAACAACAGTGTACTAGGGTTCCTTTTTCTCCACATCCTCACCAGTACTTGTTGTTTGTTGATCTATTGATGAAGCCATTCTGGAAGGTATAAGGTACCTCACTGTAGTTTTAATTAGCATTTCTCTGATGATTAGTGACGTTGAGCATTTTTTCATATGTCTCTTGGCCATTTGTATGTCCTCAAATATCTCTTCAGGTATTTGAGGAATAAAATGGACAATACTAGTTAGAATTTTAAATACTTAAGCCTTGAACTACTCTGTAAAATACATAAAAATATTTTAGAAAAAGAGTGAGTCCTTGGGTTCCATGGTAGAGAAATACAAATTAGGAATATTTAGAAAGCATTCTTGCTCTGCTTTAACACGACCATTCGCAACAGCCATGTACCTACTGTCCAAGCTGGACCTCTTTGGAAGGTGTTAAGAAGTCTTGTAAATGGATAGTACTTGGGAGGTAAGTGAGGGAGTAAAAGGTCAATGCATATAGAAATGTATTAAGTGCCACTTAGGGAGGTTCATCTCCAGGACCTGACTTTTCCACTTGCAGCTATTCTCTTCCCAACTCTCTTCCCATCTCCATCACACTGTCCCTTCTCATGTCCTTTTTTCAGATGCTGAGATATGAAATATTTTTTAATGAATTATCATGGATCAACATTAAAAGATCCTTTTGTTAACACTGCTATTTGAAAAGCTTTGTCACTTATAAAATATTAATAAATGGGAGACAAATAAAGAGAAATTTTAAATAATCTCAATTCTTTTAGGGGCCCATTTTCTATATTAAAAACAACAAGAACAGAAAACTACTAAGGAATGAGAAAACATGAAAAAGGAGTACCGAGAATTGAACACGGCCATGAGTCAGGTATCTGACATTTCCATCTTCATCAGAGGGGATTCTGTCCAGTAGCAACTCAAACTCTTCATCTGTAATCTCCACACCAAACCTGAAACAAAGAGCAGTTAGCACCAGTCACCCCCCAAGTTCACATCTGAGTCACCCATACCCACAATACCCTAAGCATATGGCTGCCATTAACGCTTTGTTGCTGCTGCAGTCCTCAAGATCAAGAGCACCACGTGAATATCAGAGGTTAATCAGGGTTTTGATCGCTCCAGCTTTCTCAGAGAAAGAGATTCTAGCACAGAATCCCTGCATTGGCGGTGCACAGAAACAGAAATACGGGAATGCTGAATTGTGCGTGACTGTCTTCTATAAAGTTATTCATTACACTAAAACATTGGTATTGCTTAAACAAGTTAACTCTGAAAGGCCTTTCAATTAGACTGCTTAGCATGAAAGAAAAGGTAGAGAAAAAAAGTGCCTTTCGCAAAACAGCTTCCTAATGCTCTTGCAAAGCATTTCATAATGGCTTTAAAGGCATTTTGCATACAAATATTTAACAACTGGCAGTGTTTATTCATCAGCAAGAAAGTGTTTTCATCTCTCAAGAACAATCAAAACATAATCCCTGAATTACTGGCATAAATAAGAATGACTTAAGCAAGAATAGTGAACAAGGAAGGCATTCAGTCATCATTTTGCAAAGCTGATAAAACCCAGCTGACTTTTGGAAAAGAGGGGAATATATTTTCTTTCAGCAATGCAGTTAAAGAATAACACATATTTTTTTCCATTTTCATTATTACTTCCTTGATGATTACAAAACAAAACATAGACACCATCAAGAATAACAACACACAAAAATGGCTTTTTCATAGGCTGCAAAGAATGAAGTTGTCACATATTTGTATTTCAGCATATTTGATTTGCATAGCATCTCAGGGACTTTGCAGTTGTGGGTGTCCTTTTTCACTTGCATAAAATTACACAAAAGGATAGAACCCATTATTTAATGAGACACATAATACTTTTTATTTTATTCCTTGTTATTCCCTTTTCTTTTTCATTTTTTAGCGATGAAGTTACCAGTACTAATAAATCTTCAGCATTTTGTCTGAGAAATTAAAATTAATTCTCTAGTTTTACATGGACCTAAACTCTTAACCTAAAAAACACTTGAAAATGAACAGGTTTTTCATAGGCATACTGAGGGGAGGAGACCAAAAGTCAAAGAGAGCTAAATCTAGTCTATGTCCACCACTATACAGCTGTGCAATCATGGTAAAAGCCCTTACCTTTAACATTTCAGTTTTCTCAACTCTCAAATGGTCTATAAGTTCTCTGCAGCTTACTTAGTGGTCACAGGATAAGAAGATATGATACTTCCTTGAAAAACAGGAAGTATCATACAAATATTGTGTATTGTAATTATTATTGACATAGAGTACAGGTTTTAAAAATCCTCAAAAAATACTAGAATAAATTGCTTAAACCTAACAATGACAATGTGGCCCTTTTTCTCAAGAGGCCTTCTGAGTGGCAGCAGAATACAGTGGAGAAAGCATGGGCTTCAGATTGACTAAACCAACATTTGAATCCCAGCTCTGCCACTTAGCTGTATGTGGCCTCAGATGATTTATGTAATTCCCTGAGCCTCAGTTTCTGTACCTATAAAAAGATAACTGAGACGAACACTGGAAGAGGAACAGGTTGTGATGGTGCAAGTAAAGATCATGAGTTCAGTTTTAGACATGTTGAGCTTGGACTTAAATATATCCAAGAGGAGGTGTCCAATAAGCAGTTCGAGACATGGATCTTAAAGCTCCAGAGAGCTCTTGGCTGCAACCTTGGGAGTCACTACTATATAAAGGCCATCTGAAACTACAGGATTAGATGAGACTGTAGAGAAAAATGTCAAGTGAGTTGCAAAGGACACTGAAGAGAGATCTATTTAAGAAATGAACAGAGGAAGAGGCAAGAGAGACTAAGAAGTAGTGAAAAGAATGGCAGAAAGGAAACCAAGAGTAATGATCATGGAAGCCAGGAGCACTGAGTGCTTCGAGAAGGAGGTAGTGGTCAGTCATTTCAAAAGCAGTTAAAAGGTCAGGCAAGCTATGAATTTTTATTGAATTTGGACATATGGTGCCAATGACCTTGGTGACAGCAGCTCTAGTGGATTGACAGGGTCCCAAGCCATACTGTAATGGTTGAGTGAGTGGAACTTGAGGTAACAGAGACAGAGAATGTGCATCTCTTTCAAGAGTTTAAATAAGAAGGGAAAAAGACAAACAAGAAGACATGAAGTCAATGGGGTTGTGTGTGTGGAGGGGTTCGGTTTTTGTTTTAAGATAAGTAAGAAGAGCACTGTTAAATGCTGACAGGGGCAATTATCAAGGCAGAGGTTAAAAACAGAGAAAAGGCAGAGGGAATTATCAATGGATCCTGTGAAAGAAAGATTAAGGACACAGGTAGACAAGAGAAAGAATACCTCTTTCACTGAAACAGGGAAAACTGACCATCCTATGCAACTAGTATTCCTCCGATACATTAGTTGGGAAATGCTGAACTAAGCATTAAATGACAAAGTATTATCCTCTCAGAGATATTAATATCTTAACAGCTTCTTCTGTGGATCAGTACCTTCTGACTCAAAGAACTGGGTCCCTTAAGGTGAGAATTTCAGGCTCTATGGTGGAGTGACAGAAAATTTTGGAAAGGTGTGTTTTGTTTTGCCTTTCAAATCAATCAGGTTGGTAACTGTCTACTCTGCTATCACGAGCCAACAGAAAACTTAAGGTATTGTAGATTGTGATTAAATCATATTTAATATTTTAAAGGTACTTAAGAATAGTATTCTTTCTTTAAAGAAGTACCTGGGGCTTGTTTTTAAGACTTTCTTTACTTTCATCAAACTTTTTTCCAATTAGACCACTTTATCTTAGACCACTTTATCTTTAAAATATAGACAATGACATACAGCACAGGGAAAACAATGCATCACTTCTGTTCCCCTCACTACTGTCAAAACCTTTAATACCATGTTCTCTCGGAAAACATATGGGTACTATTATAAAATAAATAATAAATTCACAGGCTCTGGAAAAGATATTTTCAGGCTTTACTTCAAAATTCAGAAATAATTTAAGGTAATGTCCCAGAAATATACTTTTATAACATTACGAGATGTTAAAACAAAAGCACAATATCAAAAAATACTGATCAATCCTAGGGTGATGGAAAACCCATTAACCCAGATCTCCTAGCATGTAAGTAATGTCTTGTCTTTTCCCCACATTGTGCTCCAAAGTCAGGCTGAAACTACCCTGGGAGATGATCCATAGGTTTGGGCTTGAAGGGTCCCAGAGGGACGAGCTGCAGCTAAGCCTGAGCTGTGAGAGTTTCCAGTGTGATCCTGGTATTGTGAACCACAGGTGGTCCAGGGACACTCCAAAACCCCCGCCCAGGAACTCCTAGCTGCCTTTTGGGACATCACCTTGAGATATATGGGTGGTGTTTGTTTTTGTTGTTGTTGTTTTTTTAAATGAGATTACCCTAAAACAGAAAAAGATATATGATATTATGTTACCCCAAATGAACACAAGTGAAGGGCTTTGAATATGGCTTTTTTTTTTTTTTAAGGAATCTGTTAGTATAGGTCAGCAATTTTCAACTGGGGTGCCCCCAGAATGTTTAAAACATGCAACGCCTGACTATTTAGTCAGAGGCACTGGCCTCTTTTCCCTTAGATGATCAAATAAAAAAATAACAGCCAACACAATAGACGTCAGGTGTGGATGAATCAAAACTATACCTTTGTTTTGTCGGATCAGCAAAAAAAAAATATTTTTTGGTGTGCTGCAGAATTTTAGTAATTAGTATACGCCTGTCATGAGATGAAAAAGGCTGAAAATCGCCAGCACAGGTAGTCACGTGGGAAGTCTTGGGCTGGCGACCTGAGTCCTGCCACTCACTAGACGTGAGACTTGAGCAAGTCCGGGAACCTCTCAGAGGCTGTTTCTTCCCCTGTAGAGCAGGTAAAACCATCACGCTTAACCTGCCAACCGACAGAACTGCTTCTAGGGTCAAAGCTGCTCCATAAATCCTGCGGCGGTCCCTCGCTGTCGGGCACTCCTGAGGTTAACCATGCACCTGGGTACAGCTTGCATTCCCTTCGAGGCCGCAAGGGAACAAGGCGGAGCTCGTTTCCTCCGACGCCCTTTGCATTCCCTGTTCCTCCAGAAGTAAAACTCGGTTTCTGCGGAATAGGATTTGACTTGACTTACTGGGGGCAAGAAAGCAATTAAACAACTAAGAACAGGAGAGACGGGATGCCGCTGAAGATGCGCGCGGACGGAGGAGGAGGAAAGGCCTAGCCGAGCAGGGCCTCTCCCAACCGCCCAAGCTGGGCCGGCCTGGCTGTGGGCGGGACAGGCCGGTTCCCCGGCCGCTCGGCCGTGGGGCCCTCGGCTTTCGGGACCGTGAAGGCCGCGTCAGCTCCAGCGGGAGGCGGCATTTAGGAACTGGGTGTTAACCTTACCTGGAAGTCGTTACCGCACACCGCCCGCCGCCCCAACCCGGGGGCGAGGCCGCCCCAGCGGGCGCCCGGGCGGCCCTGGGGCTGCGGGCAGCAGAGGGCGCCCTACGAGCCCGAGGAAGGCTGGGGGAAGGGGCCGCGGGGCACGCCGGGAGGGCGCGGGGCATGCCGGGAGGCCGCGGGGCACGCTGGGAACTCTCGTGCCGCCCCTGGGAGCGCCCTGGCCTTAGAAGCAGGGCACGGGCCCTGCAGCAGCGCGTGTGCTCGGTTTCGCCCACGTAGGTGTCAAATTGCCCTCGTGGTGTCTGTTTCAGGGTTGTTCCTACAACACAAAACAGCTCGAGGGCTGTTGACAACCAGGATCTTTCTCCAAAGGCGCGTCCCCCTGGCGGGTTTCCCTAGGACCTCGGCTGGCTGCAGGTGGCCCGAGGAGGACTCTCCGGCCGCCTCCAGGGTCCCGCCTGCCCGCGACCCCCACCTGCCCCACCCGAGCTGACTCCCTCGCCCGGGCTCTTGAGGTCTTCTCTGCCTGGGCTCCGATTCTCTACAATACCTGGGGGAGAAATATCTTTGAAGTTTTACTTTGCTTCCAGCTGGAAATGGATAACCCAGGCCCTCAGAAGCTTCCAAAGTCCTGTTTCAAGCTCCAGCGTGTCTTCCTCTTCGACGATTCATTTTATGCATTGATTTGGGACCTAAGAGCCCCAGCCTTCTGGGAGTGGGCGATTTAATGAAATCCTGTTAAAGAGAACTCTATCTGACCGGACTGCAACATGCAAACCAGCTGCAGCACAGCCTCGGTGTCATTTTGAACACGACGAAGGATTTACACTGTTTCTAACCTTTCTCAGTCTTTTTTGATTGAGACTGTGTCTGAGTTTTGACAGTTTGGCACGAGATAGCGTCTCAGTCTGATTTCACATTGGAGGTTTTTATAAATGCTAAGTGGATGAGTATCTAACTCCCAGGAGGAATTATTATCATGACTCTCGTTTTTCATATGTAACCTAATCTAGTTAGTTCAAAATTTAGGGCAGTTAGACCCATCTGTGCAGACCGATAATTGCAGTCTAGTTAGCTTCCACATCCTGCTGTTTTCTGAAAATCTGACTTAAAATATTTTTGTTTAGTGTACTTTAATATACTTGTAAAGTTTTCTTGCTCTCCCTTTCTGCTTAGGGCTTTGTGATTCTCTTGTGGGAAGGACTGTCCTTAATTAAAAGCAATTAGAAATGCTTTATGAGAGTTACAAAATGTAGCAGAAGAGCTGAAGGGAATAATTTATGTTAATTCTAAAGAAAATATTCAATCACTGAAAAATTAGTTACGTCAATAAGCAAGTTATATTGTTATTATAGATTATGTTTAATATTCTGTTTTAGAGAAAGTACAATGTAATACAGAACACATTTAAAATCATCACCTATTAAAAGTCTATCACTGGGTCTTTTTAAACTAATATTTTTAAATGAAAATAAACTTCTACTTTGGTATCACCATTAATAAAGATATTAGGTATAGGTATAGATACAAATATATACACACCTCTGTATAAATTACTTCAATGTTAAATTTTATTGCAAATAATAAAATTTTCATTTTTCAATTTCATATGTATTACATTTCTTCTTTGCAACATTTCTATATTTGTTAATTTTTTTGTAATATACAATGGAAATTGAGTTTTATTTTAAAGAGGTTTGAATACACAAATGTATAATATAAAACATAACCTCCTTCCCCAATAATCGCTCCCTCCCTCTCGCAGAAATAACTGCCTTTGGCTGCTTAATGCTTCATTCTCCAGATGTTTTTCCATATATACTAACATAAATTATTTTGAAATAAAAGTATATTTGAAAATATTCTGTCATTTTATGTTTCACTAAACCACCCTTGGATATCTGTGTTAATATTTGTATACTTAATTCATTTTAAGAGCCTATATGGTATTCCATTCTGTGTCTGTACCATAATTTATAAAACTTACCCCTAACTAATGTATATATTGGTTGCGTCTAATTTCTCCTTGTAATTTAGCTTCTTGAACGATCTTTTATTCTTTCTACTGCAAACCTCCTCCCCACCCCAATTTGGTGTTTTCTAGTGACCTAGGGCCACTTTCTTTCTTTTTCTCTTAGCCTATTTTCTGAAGTGTTTTTCTGACTTTTAAGTCTTGTCCTTTCCTTTTGAATCTTCTCTTTTCACTCTCCCATTTTCTTCCCATTTAGGACAAAGGTCCTCTTACACAAAAGTCTCTCCCCTCCGGTGCCAGTGTGCTCCCCTCACACTCTCTCCGACCCCAGCAGCGAAGAGAAAGAGGGGCTGAGTATTACATTTCTGATAAGAAACAAGAGGCTGCTACTGCCAGGGAGCCTTGTCAAGATCTCCCTCATTCTGAGCACTCCATTCCCACGTGAACGACAATGAATGGAGATTTCACCCGCCCACCCCACATTGTTCAAGTTGTCCTTTGCCCTTCCTGTCAAATCTTGGCACCCAGGAGACAGCAGAACATGTTTTGAATTCAACCCTGGGGAGCCACTGATCGGTATCACTGGGCTCTTCTTACCCATTAGCTGTTTTCTTTCTGTGCCTGCCCGGAGTGATGCCTAAGCTACTCCTTGTCGTGGCCCCTCGGTGGGCCAGGCCAGCCCCTGTAGGGTGGGATGGCGCTCTCCATGCACTGGCCAGAGCGCCACAGGCAGAGCAGTAGAGCATGGGCGCAGCTCAAGGCCTGGGTTCTCTTACTGCTTCAGCTGCAGGCTCCCAGGCTGTGGAGACAGCTAACATAGTTTACCTCTTTGTGACCTCATTTGTCAAATACCAAGAAGAGTATTAACTGTCCACTTAACTCACAGAATACTGTAAGATGGAAATTTATGAAACACATTAAAAATAAGACTCCAAAGAAACAGAATTTATTATTTTATGTCTCTTCTCCTTTTCTAGTACATATATTTTAACTGACTTCCGTTTTTACATCTGTAACTCATTCCTGGTTTTTCCTGCCATACCTCCCTGTTCCTTCTCATGAATTAGTTCTTACTCATGGGACACAGAAAATATATTTATATTTACCTCCACTGAGATCTTCTTTCAGCAGAGTTATTTTTGCGGGGTGGGAGGTTGGGTTTAGAGAGAAAGAAAGACATCGCTGTTGTAATATTTTTATCTTGATTTTTTTAAATGTTGCTCAAAAATATTTTATATATGAAACATTCTCTGGAATGTTTTCATGATTATCAAGGCCTTAATTCTAAATGGCTACATTAAAATGAGCATAAAAACTTTATAGGGAGACTAAGTTCCTAATGATAGTAAGCTAGGTACTTAAAAAAAAAAAAAAAGAAAATAGAATAATTCTTCCAAGCCCTGGATAAGTTGGTTAGGAAAACCAAGTATCTAAACCAACTAAGCATTTGCCTGACTCTGGACCAATGTCTTAATCTCTCTGCATTTGAACTTTCCAACTTTAATACTGGTGGAACTTGATGCTAGATGCCAATCACCTTATCATCATAAGGTAGCAGATGGTAGGATGATTAGAACAAATCAGAACATGACACTGAACTCCTCAGGAGAAAGGTGTTTTAGTGTTTTTCAGATTTAAAAATGAGAAACATTTTAGGAATTTAAATGGGACAAGATTTCAGAAAATTGTAGATCTCATATTCTGATATTGTTTATGGTCAAAGAAAAGGCTGAGAAATTCTTTAACTGTCATGAAATATTTTTTCAAATTAAAAAACAGAGTCTTGGCCTTTGTATAAGGGTCTTCTTTTCCTTAGTTGAAAACAGCCTGTTGCTAAGCAAAGATTACTATCACTTCCTCTCTAGCTCGGTTCTTCCTTCCCCAATTCATCTTAATACCATAGCAATGCATTCTAGAGCTAAATTATTGTTTCAGCCTTTGATTCTTAAAGAAAGAGGAAAATGCAAATCTGTCTTTATTAAAAAGTGCACAATTTCTAATAGGTTATATAGTCGCATAATTCACCTCAGTCTGAATAATCAAGATCATTTGGATTTTCAAACACAACACAACGATGACAAAAGAAAACCCAAAGACGCAGAATTCAGGAGAATTATACAATCCTGGATACCATATTGCTGATTAGATTATAATTTAATGATCCCACTGAGCATTTCATCTTTGCTGTACAAACGACAGAGACTCGGGCCGCAAGTAGAAGGAAAAGCCTTAATAGAACATGTAACTTGTAATGTGAGACAGCCAATGTCCCAAGCATACAGCTTAAGTAAACTAAAGGAAATCTAATCTGCCCAGTTGGGAAATAACAGTGTATTAAAGATTTCAGAAGGGAGCTGAGTGTAAGTAGTGTTAATCACTAGGACAAAGTCCCAAATAACTACATGGCTTTAATGAGGAGATCTGACATAAGTAGTACCAACAAAAGTACTAATGACATGTAAAATTAAGGACTAAGCCTTCACATCATCGAGGTCTGGGGAACTCACTCTCTAACATTCTTTCTCAAAAGGAGGATCCTATGAAACGCTGGCAGAGGCATGTGGTAAGCTGAACAGCCTGCTAGCTGCTTAGATTATCTGAAGTAGTTATGTGTCCGGATTTGTAGTTATGCTGGTCCAGTTTGGCTTGACTACCCTGAACCAGCTATGAAGGAACCCAGTCTGTCCAGAGGATTAGAAACTGGAAGCATGAACAGCCCCTGACAAAGTAAGTCCCAGACTTCATCTCTTTTTTACACCCCCTCTCCCCAGCTCTTGCCCTTTCCACGACATGCCAAAATCTATATTCAATATGCAGCATCTAAAATGAGTCCAGAATGTGTAGAGAGCATTCATGAAGAGCATGAGTTTTAGAGCTGACAGACCGAGCT
The DNA here is from genome assembly GCF_964146895.1 of Miniopterus schreibersii. Lineage (NCBI taxonomy): Eukaryota > Metazoa > Chordata > Mammalia > Chiroptera > Miniopteridae > Miniopterus > Miniopterus schreibersii. The sequence goes on from NC_138102.1 coordinate 7,857,443, forward strand.
TGGCTTATGCTGGGAGTCTAAGAACGAGAGATAGACGTGAAGCTAGCCACAGCAAGTGGTATGTAGGGTCAGAGCCGACCACGCCCGACAGCCCCACAATGTAATACAAGGTGGAGGCTTTGGTCACACATTATCAGCTGACCAGAGGGGCCGGAGAATGAGATTAGCCTCATAAGCAACCAATCATCCTACACAATGGAACCTTAATAAAAAACTGAGTCACAAGGCTCAGGTGAACTTCTCTAGTTGGCAATATTCCATCTGTTACACACACATACCAAGAAAGCACATCCAAGACCCCATGGAGAGCACACAATGGATGCTCCGCATTTAGCATCTTGCCTGGATTCTGCCCTATGCACTTCCCCCCTTGGATGACTTTAATCTGTATCCTTTCCCTGTAGTAAGCCATATATATAACAGCTTTCAGTATGTTCTGAGTCCTATGAGCAAATTATCAGACCCGCAGGGGGTTTGGGGAACATCCCAGAACACGCAGTTGGTGCCAGAAGTGAGGGTGGTCTTGGGGAGAGCTGTTTTCCCACTAACTCTGCAGTTTCCTAAACTTCCAAGGGGTTAGCTCTAAACATCAGCAATATCCTATCTCAGTTAGGATTTTAAAAAATGTGGTCCTTTCCCCTCATCTACTACATGTGTATATGTATGTATATATGTTTGAGTAGGGTGTGTGTGTGTGTGTGTGTGTGTGTGTGTGTGTGTATGCGCACATACCCCCAATGGAACACTGTGTTTTTGATGCTAGGAAAGAATCTCTTAAAAGGCAACATTGGAAGCACCTTAATATTTTGTGCTCCAAATTTTAAAGGTATAAATAGATCTCTATAAACTTAGAAAAAACATGAGAGAATGGGCATCAACTACTTAACAGAAATTATCTAGGCCAATTGGTAAGAGATAAGCAAAAGTGGGGTTGCTGTATATTATTTATTCTCTATAAATATAATTTAAGTGGTATGATTAAGGGTCATTTTTCTTTTTTACGTTTTTCGGGATTTTCCAAATTAATGAAAGAATAAATGTATACTGGGCAAATTTAGAAACATATACTAACATGTATTAGAATTTTAGAAATATAAACATTTGACAGTACTTTATGGTCACAGGGAATACAAAACATTTAATTTCATTTACATACATACTCTTGTCACAGAGAAGACTAATGGGTGAACAAAGCTTTTAAGCACAAAACATTTTATATTATTATAAAATTCTGTAGAGGCCCGGCCAGGCGTGGCTCAGCGGTTGAGCGTTGACCTAGGATCCAGGCGATCGGGGTTCGATTCACGGTCAGGCCACATGCTCGATCAATGATTCTCTCATCATTGATGTTTCTATCTCTCTCTCCCTCTTCTTTCCTCTCTCTGAAATCAATAAAGATATATTATAAAAAAAAAATCCTGTACAGGAAATAAAATGGGAAACAGGATGTCAAGGAGTAAAAGGAGTGATGTAACATAGCCAACTGTAAAGAATAAGCTTGTTTTGGAATTTTAAAAAATAGATGATGGTGGCTATCAAATCTCTATAGTACTTTGTATTCAATTTGATTTGTTTAAAAGAATGATATTAACAATTTTATTTTAAAATTTCAGGATTTGCCGTATGTCAGAAGTTATATCTCTTCTATTATCTAAACTTTTGTTGAGTAATTTTACACATGAACTTAAAAGTTTGTGAAGGGCGCATGTTTTCTAAATCATTTTAGGGGTACATGAGTAAAAGGTTTCATGGCAACTCATGTTAACTATAAACTACATTTGGCAATCAGTAGAAAATGCAATTCAATCTAATCCAAGGAGACTCTGCCACCTGGTGGCTTAAAAATCTTCATGGATACCAGGCAGAAATAAAAACCTCTCCTTTAACATCATTAAACCTCTCCTTTAATGATGAGGAACTGATTCATAAAATACAGAATCAGGGAAGTGAATTATTTGATTACAAGACATATGAGTACAGAGGAGGAAATAAAATTATTAATTCTGAATATTACCATTGCAAAAGCTACCTTTGGTAGTTTTTGACTAGGCAGGAAAATATCTACAATCTCTCACCTACAATCAACTAATTTCAGAAATTCTTAAAATGATAATTCAGTTATCTTTTGTAAACTTAAGTAAAACCAATTTTCATCAGCAATTTTATTGTAGAGAAACAAAAAAAATTGTTTTTTGATCCTTTGATGTGCACTGTGGAAAAGTGAAATCACCAAAGGTCCCATTATTTGTAGCACTTTATTGAGAAAACATATGTAAATTCTTGTTACTTGCTTGCAATGGCTGTTTGAAATTCCTGTTAACTAACAATGTTTTAATTTATTAATCTTTCTGTCAAAAATAAGCGAAAAACAAAAAAATACGTACTTTGTCATAGGGACTCTGGTAGCTATATTTCTAACTTCCTGAACATCCTTCAACAACTCAAAATTATAAGGTAATAGAACTTTTTAAATGGTCCCATTTCTGGTATAAGAGAGTGGAACTTACATGTGCGTTCTTCTACTATATCCCTAGATAACCTGGAGTAGGCAGAAGAGAAAATATATTGAAACAAATCTGCCAATTTGACTTCAATTCCAGTTAAAGTGGAGATGGGGCTGATTTTTCTCTCGTTAAAAAATCTATAGAAAATGTAACATAAAAATGATCATTTCACATCCCATGATGAAAAGAAGATACGAAGTCAGGAATCCGGCACCAGCCTTTTTCTCTGTTCCACTCATTTAAAAGTCCCTGGACGACAAATTAATTATTGAATATTTCCAGTTGATTACCCCAAAAGCATAAGGAGCCTTTATCAGCATTTAGTTTCTATCTCTCAATTTTATGTATTTATTTTAAAAATATTTTTAGTGATTTTTAGAGAGAAAGGGAGGAGAGAGAGAAACATCAATGTAAGAGCGAAACGTCAATTGGCTGCCTCCTGCTCGCCCGGGGGACCAGGGATCGAGCCTGCAACCCGGGCATGTGCCCTGACCAGGGATCGAGCCTGCAGCCTTTCAGTGCATGGGACAACGCCCAACCCACTGAGCCACACCAGCCAGGCTCTGTCTCTTGATTTTAAACTGTAGGTCAACTTACGCCAACATAATTTACTCTTGCAATTTCCCCACACCGAGTTTACTTACGCTCCAGAGTTCTGTGTGCACAAAATCATGATTTGGTTGAACTGACGGTTTTTTAGCTTCGAATAGGTTTAAGTAAAGCACTAATAGTTAGGCCTCTCAGAATAAAGAATTCCGTTCTCTTCTTTTGAGTACATCCAGAATCGGAAAATATTCTGGCTGAATGAGACTCTTATTGCAGGACGCTCAGCCGATCACTCCTGGACCCCTCGCTCACCCACTTTAACTTGGCCGGCTGGCTTTTCAGGGGGAGGGCCTGGGTGGGCCTCCCGCTCTGCACGTCATCAGTGAGAAGATTCATGTCAGCTTTTCTGTCTGGAGAGAGGGCAGTTCAGAAAATAGGGACTTGGCGTGGACCTGGCGTCGCATGAAATCAATCAGGTGACTATGACACTTGAGAAACCCAGGACCTCTGACCATCTACGACACAGGGAGTAATGATGGAAAAGGCCATCTTGGGTGGTTCTGAAGCTGCAGCATCCGCTCAGGTACCGCAGGGGACAGGGACTGGGCCGCACTAAGCCCTGTCAGTGGCTCGAATTACTTTGTTGACTATCTAAACCTCTAGTACTAGTTACAGGACGATATTGAACAAATGTCACAATGTACGTTTCCATAAATTAATTCACATAAACATATTCCCCCATTAGTATGAACATCCCACATTATAGTTTGGGGTAATTTTTTTGTCCAAAGAGTATTATTTGATCTCTTGGAACCCGATAGAACAAAGTATCATAATGATACAATTTTTGCCTACATTTCAGAGAACTGCAATCATTTATTTGTTCCTAGATCCACTAAGTTTCATATCAGTAATATAAACTTATAAAGTCATAAAGTAGTATAAAGTAGTACGAAGCCGTGTACCGTTTAACAGCCGTTCCTGAGGTTCTTCTAGAGTTCTCTACGGATGAATCACGGCAAGCGACTGGGGAGTCTCTTCTCCCTCAAACGCTAGCCTATAAAGCGCGGTGCTCATGTTGGAAAGCCTGCCGAAGTGTACTGTGACCTCACACTTAGACGGAAGAGAACTACCTTTCGGTCATAACCAAAACCGCAAGCACCAGGCAAAAGATCCCTGCCAAAGCAGCAGTCAGTGTCTCCGCGTAAACCGAGGCCCAGGCAGTGTGCGTGGCTGGGCCGCCTCAGCTGAGGCCCGGGATCGCCCTCCTGGCCCACCCAGCGGAGGGAACACAAACTCCCTCAGTGCTGAGACACCATGCCAACCTATTCTAAGTCACCGTGGAACAGAGATCTCGAGGTCCTCTCCTGGTTTGAAACCAGAGCAGAGAAGAAGACAAGCCTGAAAGCCATGTTGACAAGGAAATTATGAAATAAGCATAGTAATAAAAAGCAAGCTGAGTGGGAATCTCTGTGTCCCTCTTTAAACGAAGCCCACATACAGTCAGGGGGGGCACCCTCCTTGGTCTGAAGTCAGGAGCAGGCATCTCAAGTTCTCGCCCGTTGCTGACCAGCTCCTTGCCTGGGTCCCTCTCTGGGCTCCGTTTCTGTGTATAGCAGGAGGGGAGTCGACCACATAGTTCCTAAGAGCCCTTACCCTTAGCTCTAAAATCCACTGGTTTTCCCTGTTCCCTTTCCCCCTAAACTCAGAAAATGTGTGTCTTAAATGTGTCTCTAAATGGCAACAAGGCACATGGTGGACTCATATTACGTTAATTGAATGCGTGAATTAGTTTCAGGACTAAGAACAAAAGGGTCTTCTTTGGCAATTATCTGATAAACTCTAACTTAGAGCTTTCTCTTTCAGGCTGAGAGGAGAGAATGCTACATATAGCAATCAGCTGAACTAAACTATCTCTTGTACTTGACTCCAGCTGGCTAGACCTGTGTGGCTCAGGGGCCCAATTCTCCTGTAAACTGAAAGAATGCTTTTATCCTGCCCAGATGCTCAGGTCCAGAATGGAAAATCTTGGCCACCTATGGAATGCACTATACAAACGAAGTTGAAGAGACACATCTCCTGACACAAAGAAAGCAGCTGGCAGATAGATGATGTTTCCTTCAAATATGAAGTGAAATATTAGAAGACAAGTTATTTTAAAACAGCTAATGTTGAACAGAAAATAAAAAGCATAGGAAGCGCTGTAAATTTTGTGAAAGAACTAAAAACCTTTACCTCTATTACTTGTTTTTATTTCTTGGGTCAACTTTGCCTGAGACAAATTACTTTTCGATTTTTGAATTTCTCATGTAGGAAAAGTAAAGTTCAGGATAAGGAGAACTGGTCCAGATAAATTCTAGAGTCACTTCTAGTTCCCAGGATTCTATATAAAGCTTCTTTTCTGTTATAGAGGTAACAGAGCTCATCTCAAAAATTCATTTTAACATGGATAAACGTTAAGGACATTATGCTTAGCAAAATCAGTCAGTCACAAAAGGATAAACACTGCATGATTTCTCTATGAAGTGTATAAAGTAGTCAAAATCATAGAACAGAAAGCAGGAAGGTGGTTACTGTCTAGTGGGGAGAGGGGAGGAATCAGTGCCGAGTGGGTAGAGTTTCGGTATTACAAGGTGGAAAAGTTCTAGAGAGCTGTTGCACAACAGTGTGGATATACTTAACACTACTGAACTGTACACTTAAAAATTAAGATGGTGCCCGGCTGGCGTGGCTCAGCGGTTGAGCGTCGAACCATGAACCAGGAGGTCACTGATTCGATTCCCGGTCAGGGCACATCCCCGGGGTTGCGGGCTCGATCCTCAGTAGGGGGCGTGCAGGAGGCAGCCGATCAATGATTCTTTCTCATCATGGATGTTTCTCTTTCTCTCCCCCTCTCTCTGAAGTCAATAAAAATCTATTTTAAAAAATTAAAAAATTAAGGTGGCAATTTAAATAGTATGTGTTTTTTACCACAATAAAATTTTTGTTTTAGTAGAAGAATAAAGAGGAAATTCAAAACCACCCAAAGCTCAGTCACTTAGAGAAAATTTCTGTTAACCCACTGATGCTGTCCGCCGGGTCCGCTGACTGTCCTTCAACATGTAATGAGTGCCGACACTGGGCTGCTGTCTGCCAGGGACAAAATAGTGGACGTGAGCCAGCTCTCATGGGCAAGGAGATCAGCAACTCCAGTAAAGGGCAAGGACTCTGCAATAAGGGGACATGCAGAGAGTGACAGGCCAGCCAGGGAAGGAATGAGGGAAACAGTGGCTAACCGGAGACCTGGAGGCTGAGACGACATCGAGGCAAAGGAAGGCACCGGCACCCTAGTCAGGAGGAGCGCGGGCAGAAGTCCAGGCTACAGGTGCCCATGTGGCGCTTTGGACGGGCAGGAGGACACCCAGAGATGAGCTGCAGGGTGTCAGAGGGCTCTGGGCCCCACGCTGCTGAACCCCAACACTTCCTGCGGGCAGCAGGGAGACATCGGAGAGTGTTAAGCGTGGAGTGGATGAGACTGGGCTCTAATTTAGGAAGACCTCTCTGGCGTCAATGTGGAAGGGATTGGAGGGGTCACGCCTGGCTGAGGGAGCACATTTAGGCGGCTGTTGCAGTGAGACGAGCAAAGGCACAGTCAAGATCACGTGGTGTTTATAGCTTGGGACTTACATTTTTTCATTTAGTTTCCGTAATTAGCATTATCCCATCTTACAGAAGTATTGGTCATCATTCTTAATGGCTTCATGGTATTTCATTGGGTGGATAGCTCATGATTTATTTAACTCCTCCTCTATGTTTCAAGGTTGTTTCTAAGCTTTTGTTATTCTGAAACAAGTGGGATAAATATTTTGGTGTAAGATCTTTATCCATATTTTAAAAACATTTTCACAAACGCTAAGATTCTACTAATTTCTAGCAGCAGATGACAAAAGAGGTATTGCGTAAAATATTATAATCCAAAGATTGAAGGCAGTGCTACCAAAGGGGTGTGTGTGTGTGTGTGTGTGTGTGTGTGTGAATGTAAATAGTTTTATTTTGTCCTAAAAGACCAATCTGGACTGCAGACTTCCAAAGGAGACATAACCTAACACATACATCCCTTGTTTCATGGAACAGGGAAGGCTGCGGGTTTGAGCTCCCCAGTACATTACTATATCCAGGCAAAAGGTCAAGTGCTGCAAAAGGCCAAAGCTAAAAATAACGTGTGGCCCTGGTAAAATTAAGCAGTTGGTCAGGGGAAAGTGAGTCATACCAAACTAGCACTTGTATATCCCTCCGTACACTGTGGTAACCTCCACAGCCAGGGAAGGCAGACTGGTTCTTATATGAAAGTAATTTCAATAATGATACTAATAATTTTTAGTAACCACAGAGTAGTTTCATTCCTATAGCACTTTTGTTCCCAAAGAACCAAATCTGATTGGATTTAAATATAGGAAGAACTCTTTGGCTTCAATAATGGATTGGAGACGAAGGATGGTTCTCGTAGACCATCTATGGACCTGTCTGCCTCTTGTCCATTAATGCAAAGTCTGCAGGAAGACACTGCACCACAGACCTCAGGCTTCTCAGGAGCTGAGCCTCCCTGAAAGTTTACCCATGGTCTGGTAGGACTTAGTGGATTAGAAGATTGTGATTCTTTCTTCACTGTGATCCTGGACGTTTCTTGGGAGATCCAAATAACTAATGCCAGCTGGACTGTTTCTAAGGTTGCACCTCTTCAGGAAATCGTCCAAATAGTGTCCTTCAGATGCAAGTCAAACCTTTTCTGCACTGAAAAGAAACCCTCCTTTCCAACCCCTGAGAGACAGAAAGATCAGACACTGCTACTTTGCAAAGTTTCCACGTACATTTGGGTTTTTAAATATTTTTCTTCTTGTTAAGAGTTATGGGAAGATGGTGAAGAACAAGTTGGGTAATTTCTTCAGCCTTTTAAAAGAGTATCTCCTATGTATGTATAAGACATAATAGGGCTATGAAGTCCTAGGGACTAACTTCTTGGAGCTCACATTCTAACTGGAGGATTCAGGTAATGATTACATACAAAGTACACAGTCCAGAAGAGAGCTCATTCCTGCTACAACATCCAGGAAGAGAAAGGTGGCAGGGAAATGTTTCAATGGGAAGTTATTTCTTCTTAATTAGAACCCATAAGTTTAAGACAAACTTAATTTAAAATTTTATAAAATTGTGTCATTCTTAAAGTCATAAAAGATTATATAAAAACAAATGCTTAACACTTAGATCAAGCATTTTTTTCTAATTAGATAACAATCTATAGGTTCATTTTCTACCTTCATTTAACTCAACTGACTCACACCTTTGGAAGAACCAAAGCAAATTAGGTTGATTTTGTATTTTGCTTACTGTGTCCCCACCTAACCTGGGATTTCTAAAAATCAGGGATAGTTTTGCAGAGACTCACAGTAAAAGAAAAAAAAGCAGAGAGCCTTGATAAGATGTCATCTGAGAGGTCAAGACAGGGAATTAGTTACACAAATGACCACTGTGTACCTAATAAACCTTGAAATTAATAAAAACAAATCGAAAGAAAATATTCATCATAAGAATTCTAACCAGCCTAACCCTACAAAACCTAACCACTTTGTTTCCAAGTTGATTGAAGAATGTTACTCAAATGACTAGAATTTACTAAATGCCAGCTATGTGCTTTCCAGTGGGGCTGCAGAGATCATTAAAACAAAGGACCTAACTTAGTATGGAAAAGAGGCATGTCAATATAGGTGAAATGACACATTACCATTTACAACCATTAAATTGGTTTTTAAAACTATTAAGATTGATAAATCTAAGTGTTATAGGCTGAATTGTGTTCCCCCCGAAATTCGTATGTTGAAGTTCTAACCCCCAGTAGCTCAGAATGTGACTGTATTTGGAGATAGGGTCTTTAAAGAGGTAGGTAAGGTAAAATGAGCATATTAGAGAGGGCCCTAATCCAATATCACTGGTGTCCTTGAAACAAGAGATTAGGACACAGATACTCACAGAGCGAAGGCCGTGTGAATGAAGACACAGGGAAAAGACGGTGATCTGCAAGCCCGGCCGACAGCTGGGGCTTGGACTTCTGGCCTCTCCAACCTTGTCTTTCAGCCACTTCCCTACATCAAGTGCATCTCTCTCTTCCTCTATTCTTGATGTTTTTCAGACATGGCTTCCAGATACGGCTAAAAAGGAAAACCACCAAAGTGAATCTTGATTTAAAATTATATAAACTCTCAAAAAAGTGAGGTTTGACCCTTGGCATAAAGTATCATTTTATTTCAGGAGATAAAGATTGAAATCGGCGCCCTGCTGGCCTCGCTCAGGGTTGTGCTGTGGTAGAAACCGGACTGCAGGGGTTGGAGAGCAAGGCCGAGGGCAGGGAGCAGTCCTGATTCCTCGATGCCTGCCCTGCACAACCATTCTGCAGAGCTCCCCCAGCTCCGTGGCCCTCTGTCCAGCCTCAATGACCTGTACTAGTCATAAGGCCCTTGGCCAGGTGACATACCTGTGCAGGAGCTGTCGGTGTGGCTTGGGGCAGAAATATCTTCTCAGAAATGTAGACCCCACCAGGAGAAAGCCCGTAAGATCCACAGGACCCAAAGTGAGATATGATGGTAAGGGAACAAGGAAGGCTGGCCATGCCGGCTGTTGATGGGGCCAGGATTTGTTTCCATCATAGAAATGGCATCACAGTCATCCTCTTGCCCCTTCCCTCCCTCTCCTTCCTGATTCTGCTTAATTCACTCAGAAATTCAATCAACACCTACTGAGAACTGAGCACTTACCAAACAGCTGGGATCCAAACTAGGCTGAGAGGAGGTCTCTGCTGCCAAGGAGTTTGGCCCAGGTGGGGACGGCTAACATGCCACCGTGGGCCTGTGTGAGCGCAGTCCCAGGGCACCCACCGCAGCCACTGCGACCAGGAGGGCGGCTTACAGGGTGGGGAACGGGCGCCAGGGAAGTTACCCGAGAAGGCGACGCGGGGAGTGAATTTTGAAGGATGAACAGCAGTCGACCGGGCAAAGGGCGGGGGGAGCGCGCACAGAGGATGGCGAGCTGGACAGAAGCCATGAGAGGGAACAGCCGAGACGCGGGTGAGAAGCAGCAGGAGGTGTGTGCAGGTGACTCCACCGGGCTGGGGGGGAAGATGCTCCTGGACCGAGAGAGGTGAGGCCAGAGAGGGGGTGGGGCCGGGTGAAAGGGGCCTCGCGTAGCCGCCGCAGAAGCAGAGGCTCCTCTTCACCCCACGGAGGGGCTGCAGGCGGAGCAGCAAACTCAGGCCCACGGGGCAGGCAGACAGACAGACAGACGCCGGCCCAGCAGAGGGCCAGGCCAGAGGCAGGGAAGACAGCCGAGAGGCACCGTGTCATCTGGGAGAGCCCGCACCTCCCCCTCCCCGCCGAGCCCAGCCACCGCCAGCGCGGCCCGCAGCTCCGGCGCGTGGAGACGGAGAAATGCACCCTGCAAGCAGGTGCGGGGACGCGCCCCGGCCCCCGGAGGGCTCGGGGTTTTCCCTGCGGCCCCGAAGCAGGACCAACCCCTTCCCGACCCGACCCGCACCCTCTAACCTCCCCTTCCCCCTCCGCACCCGGCAGCAGAAGCTCCGTCGGCTGACCCCGCGGCCCCAGGAGCCCACTCACCTGCGAGCCATTGCGGGGCCTCCCTGGGCACCGTCTGTCCCGGACGGGGCGGACCTGCGGGGCGGAACTGCGGGGCAGGGGCGGCCGTCGGGGAGCGCGCCGCGCGGGCGGGCAGCCTGCGGGAGGAGGGGGCGCGCTCCCCGGGTTCCCCGCCCACCCGGCCTCGCCGCCGCTGGGGACCCGCGGAAGGTCCGCGCGCCCGGCCCCTGGCGTCCTGCCGCCCGCCCGTCGGGCACCCGCGTGACGGGTCGGGCGCCCGGGTCGGAGCCGGCTTCTCCCAGCGCCCTCGGCCCCGCCCCGCCCTCGCTCACACCCCGGGTCGCGTCGCGTCCACCCCAGGCCGCCCTACCTCGGCTGCTGTCCCCGGGGGTCCCCGTTACTGTTCCAGGAGGAGCCAGGCGGCGCTGGGCTCCGGGACGCGGGCTCCGCGCGCCGCGCCGTGGAGGTTGCCACGGGCAACGGGACCGCGCCCGCCGGCCCCGCCCCGCAGCGCCGCTCCGCACGCGGGGGAAGAGCCCCCCACAGGCGGAGAGGAGCGGTGCGGGGAGGGGTGCGAGCGCCAGCCTGCGCCCCCCGTGCCAGGACCGGGGCGCGCCCCTTTTAGCGGTTGGTGGCCGGGCGGGGAGGCGCCCGAGGAATATCCGGGCTCTCTGAGCCCTGACCTGGGCCGGGCAGGGGAAGGGGGGCGGGTGCAAGAGAGGAGCCGACCCGCAGGCGGCTCTGATCCCTCCGTGCGGCGGGCTCACCCCGCTCCTGCCGCGTCCAGCGGAGGGCGCGCGGGGCGAGGCGCGCAGCGGGCGCCGCCTCCACGGGCTCCGGGCCGGGCCGCCTCTGTTCCTCCGCGCAAACGCCCGGCTCCCGCAGCCCCTCCGCCGCCGGCTGCCCCGCTGCGCTCCCCTCGCCGCCTCCGCAGGACTCCCCAGGCTCGCGCTCAGCTTCCCGCGTCTTAGCGGAGTCGCGGGGCGCGGGGCGGGCGCCGTCCGATAGCCTTCCCGCGTGGCCGGACCGTGCCGCATCCCCGCCAGCGGTGCGCGAGGACCCCCCTTGCTCCCCCCGCTCGTCACCCTCTTTTATTGTAGCTTCCTGGGGCCTGTAATGGTAGCTCACCGTGGGATTTTTTAATTTGTTTTTCTCTAGGTTGCATCATGGAAATGCTCATCCTTGGCTGCAGGCGCGGGGGTTGCCCGCGATCGAACCCAATACGCGTTCCCGCGGGGGTAACGTCGAACGCGTTTTCACACGCTTGCCAACCGCGCCCCTAACCTCGCCCAGGCCTTCACCCCGTTTAGGTTGGGTGAGGCTCTTTTCCCTCTCGGGCCGTGGTCTCCCTTCCCACGCTCACCCGTGTGCTGTGGACTGAATCGCGCTCCCCCCTGAAATCCTGATGTTGAAGTCCTGGCTCCCAGTACCTCTGAAGGAGAGTGTGTTTGAAGACAGGGCTTTAAAGAGGTAAATAAGGTAAAACGGGACCGTTAGGGGTGGGCCCCGATCCCATAGGACGGGTGTCCCTGTAAGAGGGGAGGTTGCAGCACCGCCGGAGGACTGCCGCGGGGGGGCGCTGTGAGAAGCCCGCCTCTGCAAGCCCAGGAGGCAGGCCTGGGGAAAGCCAAACCTGCGCGAGCCTTGATTTTCTACTTCCAGCCTGCAGAATTGTGAGAAAATAATTTTATGTTGAAGTCCCCAGTGTTTGGTAATTTTTTTCAGGGCAACCGTGGCAGACTGGTGCATGGTGTAATTGACTAATTGAAGTTTAAGAAGTCCAATTTGTCGATTATTTTCATGGTTCATTTTAGGTTTGGTTTTTGTTTTTTTTACTTTTGTGTAAAATCCAGTCTTGATTTTTAAAATTTCTGATAAAATAGAATAAAATGGATAGTTTTAAAAGGTACAGCCATACAATAAAAACACTATATGGCCCCCCAAAAAAGCCAACTATCATGCTTCACTAGGAAACATTAGCAATATTACAATTACAGTCAGGAAGAACACGGGTTGTCCGTTATGTCCGTTATTATTTAACATTTTTCTGATGATGCGGGTCAATGCAATTAAACAAGAGAAAAAAAAGCAAGGGGCACATTAATTGGAAAGATCATTTTACTTAAATGATTATAATTCACAGGTGATTTGATTTCTGACCTGGAAAACTCAAGGGAGTCAATTGAAAAATTGTTGCAGCAGTGTGAGACTTCTTTAACCTGATTCAGTCCAAATATAAAAAAGCCAATAGTCTTTCTATATGCAAACAACAATCTTGGGAGAAATATAAGAAATAATCTCATTTAAAATAGCACCAAGAAAACAAAGTATCTACTATGAATAAAAGTCACAAAACATCCATTGGTTTTCATGGGAAAACTATTGAATATTATAGAAATGTAAATTCTCCTTAAATAGTTTTGTAATTTAATGTAATCTCAATTAAAATATTTTACATTAGGCAAATATAGATAGAGACCTAGGTGTAAACAGTATAGGAACCCCCAACAGATCTAAAAAAGAAGAGAAATGGAGTCACAGGAACACCACGCTGTCTTGATTCCTATAGCTTTAAAATATCTTGAAGTCCAGTAGCATTAGTCCTCTAACTTAGTTCTGCTTTTTCAAAGTTGTTTTGGCTGTTCTATGTCCTTTGCATTTCCATATGAACTTTAGAATCAGTTTGTCAGTGTCTACCCTACCCCCCTCCAAAAAAAAAGCCTGCAGAGATTTTGATTGGGGTTGCATTAGATCTATTATGTCAGATTTATTCCTAACGATTTCATATTTTTGATGCTATTATAGATGTTATTTCTTTATTCAGTTTCCAAGTGTTCCTTGCTAGTATATAGAAATGCAATTTATTTTTGTACATTGATTTTGTATCCTACTAAACCTTGATATTGGATTTCTAACTTCCAGGACTGTGAAAGAATAAATTTCTGTTGTGTTACGCCTCCCAGTTTGTGGTAATTTGTTACAGCAGCCCTAGGAAACTAATACAGAGATACTGAAATCTCTAATTGTCGATTTGTCTCCTTGCAGTTATATCAATTTTTGTGTCATGAATGAATCTTAAAGCTCTGGTTTTATATGCATAAATGTTTAGGCCTATTAGGTCCTCTTGATGAATCAACCTCTTTATAAAAGGACCTTTTTTATTCCTGATCCAGAATATTCCTTCTGTTACATCTTTTTCTACCTTTTCATGTTTAATCTATTTGTGTCTTTACGTTTAAAGTGCATTTCTTGTAGCCACATATACTTGGGTCTTGGTTTCTTTTCCCATGTGGCAATCTCTGCTTTGACTTAATAGCTTTTGTCTACTATTTTGAGACTGCAGTTGTATGTCTTTTTTTCTTTATGTTATTTTTTTCCATCACCATTTATTCCCCCTATGCCCCTTCTACCTCCAACCCCTCCCTGCAATCACCACATTGTTGTCCTGTCCATTTCTTTCTTTCTCTCTCTCTTTTTTAAGTTTTCATTCAATCCCTCCACCCCAGAACCCCCTCTACCAGAACTGTCTGCCTGCTCTCTGTCTATGAGTCTGTTTCTATTTTGTTTGTTAATTTATTTTCTTCATTAAATTCCACATATGAGTGAAATCGTATGATACTTGTCTTTCTTTCACTGGCTTATTTCACTTAGCATAATACTCTCCAGGTCCATCCATGATGTAGCAAAGGGTAAGATTTCCTTCCTTTTTACTGCTGAGTAATATTCCATTGTGTAAATGTCCCACAGCTTTTTTATCCACTCATCTACTGATGGACACTTGGGCTGCTTCCAAATCTTGGCTATTGTAAATAACACTGCTGTGAATATGAGGTGCACATATTCTTTCAAATTAATGTTTTGGGTTTCTTCAGATTCATTCCCAGAAGTGGAATCACTGGGTCATAAGGCAGATCGATTTTTAATTTTTTGAGGTAACTCCACACTGCTTTCCACAGTAGCTGCACCCATCTGCATTCCCACCAGCAGTGCATGGGGATTCCCTTTTCTCCGCACCCTCGACAACATTTGTTGGTTCTATGCATTTTTAAAAGTAGAGAGGTTTTTATTTCTTAGCTTTGTGTACTATTTACAGGTGTTTTTTTTGTTTTGTTTTTTAAAATATATCTTTATTGATTTCAGAGAGAGGAAAGGAGATGGAGAGAGAGAGATAGAAACATCAACGATGAGAGTCATTGATCGGCTGCCTAGCCCGCAACCCGGGCATGTGCCCTGACCGGGAATCAAACCCTGATCGCCTGGATCCTGGGTCGACGCTCAACTGCTGAGCCATGCCTGGCCGGGCTACAGGTGTTTTTTAAAAAAATATTGTGGAGGGAATTACAAATGTAGACTTAGATTACTATTTTGAGAATAGCTGTGTGTGATCTCCCTCTAGTGGCCATGTTGAATAATGGTTGTGAAATTCAAACAATTCTTCCAGAGCTCAACTTACCCATTCAAGTCCCGCATATTTGATAGCTGTGTCATTCCTTGTTAATTTGATTTTTTGTGTTTTCTGAAGCAGTAAGTTAATATGTGTTATGGTCCCTAGAAACATTCAGTGCCTAAACAAGAAACTTGGCACTCCCCGAACCTGGCAAAATAGTAGCACCTAAAATAACAACAATTGCGGTGTTATTAGCCTCTTAATAAGTAACTCAAAAATATATGTAATAGTTGACATAGGATAGACAAGGTAAATGTCATGTAAATGATGACTTTCAAAAACACGTAGAAGGAGAACAAATAGCATAAAATAAAATCAGCAGAAACAAAAATTTTAAATGTGCATAGTGATTCCTTTTCAACTTCCTTTGAGTTCATAACTATTTCAAAATAAAACCTTGAAAACGTCATTGGTCATGAGAAATGGAAATGGACCCAAACTCTCCAGCTCAAAGAATAAGAGTGTTAATTTAGAATTTTAAAAAAGGAAGAGGAAAATATAGAGTTTACAGGAACATACCTCAAACACAAAGGGTGGCTGAAAGTAAAGGAATACAAAAAGATAAATTAGGCAAACACAACCCGAAGGAGAGCAGCTGTTGCTGTGTTCATCAAGGGGGAAAGGACTTTAAGGCAAAAGTATCACTACAAATAAAGAGGACCAGACCTTAATGATAAAAAGTTAAATTCACCCAGAACGTGTAACAGTGCAAATCCTGTGTGCCTTAAAAACAAAGCCCTAAAATATGTAAAGAAAAATTTGACAGAACTACAGTCCACCGTTAAAGTGGCTGTGATTTTATATGGCAGACAGTATGTTCTAGACAATCACATTTCTCCTGGTATAATTACTCCTGCTTTACACGATGACATTCCACACACCTGCATGTCACAGTGCACTACAGAAGTGACGGTGGGTTCCTGGCGTCCCATTATTGGAAAAAATTTACGTTAGAAGTTGGAGCATGTTCTTTCCCTATTTCTTCTACAAACACTTCTTGAACAACTCTTATGTTTAAGGTATCATGTTTAAAGAGTCGGTGGTTGTACGTATTTAGTTCAGCCGTTTAAGACACATGCATGAGCTGGAGTTTCATAGAGAGTTATAGAGAAAACTGCCCTGAAGCCCCTCTCCCCCAACACACTCTCAATTAAACGTGTGTCTTCTTTTATTGATTGACTGATTGATTGATTTTAGAGAGAAACATCGATTTGTTGTTCCACTAATTTATGCATTCATTGGTTGATTCTTGTATGCACCTTGACCAGAGATGGAACCCGCAACCTTGGCGTATCCAGATGACACTCTAACCAACTGAGCTACCTGACCAGGGCTGTGTCTCCTTCTTAAAGAAATGTCCCCGATGGAACGAGCAATAGTAAAGAATTTCCAAAATTATGATGTCTTTAGTATATTAACTTTTAAAACCAAGAAAATGCTATAGCAAGAATGAATATTGATCGACAAAGTCAGCTGTACAAAGCAACTTAATTTCAACCAGGAGACTCCATTCTGCCAAGTGGTGGGAACAGTTAGGCTCCCCTTGTCTCTCTGCTGCTTTCTAATGGATTACATCTCAATTCCAGGGATTTCTAAAGTATAAGGATGGGGAGGGAGGGACCTGTGGCCTGGACCTTCATCTATCCCAGCTGCCAGGTCCTTGTTCCTTTCTGGTCTTCAGTCATCGCCCGTCAAGGTCACTCCTGACACCTGCCTCATTTCCAACGGTGGGCTCTTCAGGTCTGGCTCCCCTCGGCTAACTGGTGGCCTTGAACGCGAGGCAGGAGGACCCTCTGGGCATGCAGGGCCCCTCCCACTGGCAGGCTGGCCTGGTGCGTCCAGGAGCTCTGTGAGGCTGCCTGACCCTTGTGCTAAAACAGCTCTTTACTATTTGATTCCCAGTCAGGGCACACGCCCAGGTCGTGGGCTGGACCCCCAGTAGGGGGCGTGCAGGAGGCAGCTGATGGATGATTCTGTCTCTCTCCTCCCTTCCTCTCTAAAAAAGCAATTAAAAAGAAGCGTATTAGAGATGAGAGTGGGGGAGGAGTTGTGGATCTCTCTTCAGGAATGGGGAGGGGAGTCCGCCTGTGCTGTTTGGGGGAGGGGGGTGCCGCCCCTGCTGGAAAGTCCCCAGGCTCTCTGCCTCTGGCAACCACTGAGTCCATTCTCCAGGGATGCGGGTCTTCGGGGAGAAGTCCCTCTGATCACTTTGTGTGTGTTTTTTAATGATTCAGAGGTTCCTCTGCCCCCAGAAATCACCTACTTCAAATAATGATGCCTAAAATCCTCCTCACACAACTCTTTGGTTCATGCAATGTGAAAAATACAAGTTCTGACAGGTCACATTGAAAGGCTTTCCCCTAGAAGTACAACGAGGGCCCTGCTTGGACTCACCTCACACCCTGCGGGAACGGCCTTGTCGGCAACACAAGGAAAGTGGATTCCCGAGGGAGCTGATCACCAAAGGGTGAGAAGCTCCTACAAACTCACACATTTTGCAGTTCCACTAGTTTGCTCGGCATTAGCTAAACAGGAGCTGGTGGCTGGAGCATTCTGCAGGAACGCTTGTGGTTTCTGAAGGTATGTATGGTGTGTGTGTGTCCATTCAATAAGGTCACTATAGCCCAGCTGGGCGTGGCTCAGTGGTTGAGCATCGACCTAGGATCCAGGAGATCGGGGTTCGATTCCCGGTCAGGGCACATGCCCTGGTTGTGGGCTGCAGCCCATCAATGACTCTCTCATCATTGATGTTTCTATCTTTCTCTCTCCCTCTCTTTTCCTCTCTCTGAAATCAATAAAGATATATTTTTTAAAAATTTAAAAAATAAGGTCACTATAAAGGCACTTGATTTTAAAGTCTATGTGAAGGCCTTGGGGGCAGGGAGTGGGTGCAGGGTGGAAGGGGTCAATGGGGAAAAGAGAGGATATCTAATATTTTCAACAATAAAGATAAATTTAAAAAAATAAAGACTATGTTAACTGAGGTATTGTTCTAATTAACTAAGCTACCCTGAGGAATAGCTGTAGAGAAATAGTGCATTTATTTTTTGTCTTTCAAAGCAATGCAGAATGAGTCTATTAAATACCTTTGACTGAAATTCAGCAATTCATATGTGACCTTATGTGATCAAAAAATAAAATTTTCAGAATTTGTTCCCCTTTGCTTAGCTGACGTTTACCATGTAAACAAATATAATAGTGTGTTCAGGTTCCTAATGGTTTTAGATATACACCAACACACAGGCATTCCATGGTCGCCACCATCAGCAAATCCTTCAGTGTTTTTCCTTCTTGGCCTTTGACTCATTAGCAGCTCCCATTCTCTATTCCCAATTTAGTAAAAGGGATTAATTCTTTAAAAGCTTCCACTAAAAGTCCAAAGACTAACTCAATACCTTCTTTCATTTCTACATAGCCCCATGCCCGCCTCCTCCAGCCTCCAGGATGCCAAGCCACGGTTGAAAGCAGAGTTTTCTCTCTTATCTCCCGGAGGCCTGTCCATTCTCACCTTGGCAGAAAGCCGCTGAAGACTGGGCCTGGCGGGCGGACACATGTTCTGCTGAGCACCATTCTCCGGCTGCCTGTGTAAGTGATACCTGGATCTTATGATCACAGGCAGCTCATGCTCCTGAGGGCACCCAAGGTCTCCCTTTTCTGAGAAAGTCAATGGAGGGAGAGGTCAGTGTATGGATTTCCATGGATAACCTCTCGTCACGGATTCTAGCTACGGCTCCTCCAGCATGGCAGGATCATTGGACGGAAGCCAGGGAGAAATATATCTCCCATTTAGAAAATATGAAAAATTAGTAAAATTAAGTATGACAAAGATGGTACTTCCTGAGTTAAATATTAACTTCCTGAATTAAATATTAACATAGTGTTTAATTTAATTTAAATGTCTGTTAAAAAGTCTTCTGGTGATGTTTAAATAATTGAACAAATTGACAGTAACAATTAATCCAGGCATACAAGCAGCTAAAACTTCTCATTTTTGAAGTGGTTGTAGAATCGCATATAAATTGTTCTTTTTTTAAAGATCAGTGATGAAATAAGCCATGGTATGGCGATTTCATAAATTAAAGCTATTGTAAGAACTTCATGCATGACAAACTAGAATTAGTAATATAAGACAAATAATTAAGAAAAGAGAATTAGGAATTAGTGTTGGGATACCCAAGAATGGTATGGAGAAAATGAAATTAGATCATACATTCTTACAATATATAATGTAGTGTTAGATTTAAAAAATAACCACCACCCTGGCTTGTGTGGCTCCGTTGGTTGGAGCACGGAGTCATACACCGAAAGAATGTGGGTTCAGTTCCTGGTCAGGGCACATGCCAAGGTTTCGGGTTTGATCCCTGGTTGGGGCTTGTGTGGGAGACAAGCGATCGATCATTCTCTCTCACATCAATGTCTCTCTCGCTCGCTCTCCCCCTCTCTCTAAAGTCAGTAAGCATGTCCTTTGGTGAGGATTAATAATAATAATAATAATAATAATAATAATAAATAAAAAACAAGAGAAGTACAATAGACTAATTATCTGTTAGGACAAACAGACAAATAGGTTTACAAAAGAGATACATTTACATCAAAACATGAAGTATATCATCATAGTATAGATCTGTTCATATTTAAATAAATAGCACTTAGAACAATGTAATAACATAAATAACAAAAGAAAGACAAAATTAAAAATACTCAAGACATATTTATTGCCCCAAATATATAAAACATTGTTGTAAATATACAAAGTACTCTGCTTTCCTGCCATAAGTGGTCAAGGAACATTAACAATTTACGTAGAAGGAAACCCCTGACATTAAATTGAATCATATGGAATATGTATCATTTCATAGCAATTAAAGAGGCACAAATTAGAACTCATAAAATGACGCAAAAATAACTAAAAGATGCTTTTAAAGTTTTTTTTAAAGCCAGTGTTGGAGGAGGAGCTGTGGGAAACAAGAGTTGCATCTACATTGCTGGTGGGCTCCACATTTATGTAGCGCAACTTCTCAATATGCAGCAGGAGCCCGAAAAAACTTTCAGAACATTCCATCTATCCATTCCATTTCTGGGAATACATGAAAAGAAAAAACTTAAAGGGGAAAGTAAAATTTCTGCAGAAGTTTTATACAACAGCATTACTTTTCATAATGAACATAAGAAACATCTCTAATGCACAATTAGAAGGAAAATGAATTAGGCAATTACTCTATACTAACAGAATACAATACACTCTTATAATAAAAAATGACTGATACATGGATTGTGTTGATCCGTGGAAATCTATATGTGAAGCTGTGGTAAGTAAAGTTAAGCAAGTGACAACTATGCCAACTGCTGAAGTGTGAGGTTCTTGGGGACTGAGCCGCATCTTGTATTGAATTCACAGGCCCAGACTTCGTTCCTGGTACTCGGTAAGTGCTCAAGTGTTTGTTGAATGAATGTGTAAATGGCTTTTCTGTTTATCCTGAGTTCCTGACCTCCTGCCTGCTGTGACCTTGGTATTTTTGCACCTTGCTAGCTTTCACACAGCTCAGCTGCATTTCTGAGCTGTAGCCTGCTTGGGCCTCAGCTAAATGCATGTCCTCCGCAGTCCTGGCACCCAGCTTGTGACCTCTGCTCTACTGAAGTCTCCAGACCCAGGGTGACACACAGTTGCAGCTCAACAAACACCTAACCTGATGTCTGCACTCATCTGCAAGCTTGTGGAAAACAAGCAAAAACAAACTTGTCAAGGTGCAAAAGAACACGAACAAACTTGGGAAAAGAATTGAGTAGGGCAAAGAGTTTAGAGTTAGAAATGAACTGCAGTCATTCTCGGGGAAGGAGCAGCTGTATTGGAAAACCTTTATGATGATAAGAACTGCCTAAAAAATGTTAAGGCTCAAAGCTCATAGTCATATATTTAAAAAGAAGAAAAAATAATTGCGATCAATTTCCTAGAACTAGAGAGCCTATGTCTCCCCAGGTGCCTGTTACAAAGAGGCAAATACAGCCAAGGATTTGACCTTCTCTTAATCTCCTGGTCCCCCAGCTACTCTGATGGGAAGGCCAGCAGTGAGAAGCCGCCAGCTGCCCAGATGGGTCTGCCCAGGGTATGTGCTGAGATTCTGCTGAGAGCAAGAGGGGCCCATTTAAGCCCTTAAGATACTTGGAAAATACGTGCCCTATAAGGTCCCTGCTCCTAGTGTCATCAGGCTGTTAGGGATGACAGGCTGGCCTGGCAGAAAAGCAACCAACACACACACACACACACACACACACACAGAGGCACACACACAGGCACACACACAGGCGCGCACACACACACACACAGGCGCACACACAGGCGCGCACACACACACACACAGGCGCACACACACACACACACAGGCGCACACACACACACACACACACAGGCACACACACAGGCGCGCACACACACACACACAGGCGCACACACACACACACACAGGCGCACACACACACACACACACACACACACACGCGCGCGTGCGCGTTGCTGAAACTATTCCCCTAGTGGCCCCGCGCTGGGCCTTTCGGGGCGCCCCTGAGCCCCAGGCACATCAATCTTTGATAGCAGAATGAATGGGTGAGCCACTGAACCGGGAGGAAAGGGGATTCAGCAGGTTGCCAGAGTCTCTTAGGAAATCACAGCATCAAGTGACTTCAGTGTTTATGTTGGAGGACCTGCGTCGTCAGAGCGCACACCTCCGAAGAGGCCCAGATGCAGGCGGCGAGCTGTGCGCAGAGGGGCACCATTCGGGGAAGGAGGGAAAACAGGCCTGCAATGCCCCGGCCAGGCGCGGCCCGTGCAGGCCCGAGGCTGGAGCCACCGCTGCGTGAGGCATCGGTCCCGTGTCCGTCCCCAAGCCGGCCCCCGCCTAAGCCTCCTTGTGCTATAAATACAGTGGCCCGCACGCTGCGGAGACACGGTGTTCCCTCGCCTCGCCCGGACAGATAACATGAATTTGCCCTTTAAACGTCCCAAGCCCAGGGCACAGCCCCCAGCCCACCCCTGCCTCCCGGAAGCGCCTTCGCCCCCTTTGCCCTCTGCCGGGGAGGGGGGCGGCGAGGGGGTGTCCAGGCACCTGCCCAGCCAATGCGCACGGCGCGCGCGGCCCCGGGGTCCCTCCTCCTCTCGCGAGAGGCCGGGCGGGGGATATAAGGAGGGATGCGGGGCGAGGCCGGCGGCCCCTTCGCGTCGCGCAGGGAAGGAGACGGGGTGGCTGTGCCCAGCCCGGCCAGAGCGAGAGCGAGAACGACAGCGCGGCTCCCCGAGGCTGTGTGCGCCCGGCTGCCATCATGAGTGACCAGGCTATGAGCTTCCTGAAGGACTTCCTGGCCGGCGGCATCGCCGCTGCCGTCTCCAAGACCGCGGTGGCCCCCATCGAGCGGGTCAAGCTGCTGCTGCAGGTGGGGACGCAGCGGGCGCGGGCGCGGGCGCGGGCGCGGGCGCGGGCGGGGGCGGGGCGCGCGGGACCCGGCGGGGCGCAGCGGCGCGGGGCGCGGGGCGCAGCAAACCCGCGCTAGGCCACAGGCCCCGGCGGCCTCGGCCAAGGGGAAGGTGCCCCCTGCGCAGGCAGGTCCAGCGTCAGTGGCAGATTCCTGGTGTCGGGTGGCGCCCAGCGGCCCGGTGGCTATATATGGAAACCCACCCCGAGTGGGTTCCAGCCAGCCAGATCCTGTGCCCGGGCCAGCACTGGCACGCCACTCGGGCCTCTTAGGTCGGCCTCACCTTCTGATTTGCAGTGTCCCCTGCGCCTTTTCACCTGCACCCGCCTTTTACAATAAAGACCTTAAAACAGTGATTACAGGAGAGCTCGGTTCCCGTGGCCCGTGCACTGTGCTAGAGGCGGACGGACGTGTTCCGTCCGTCTGTAGAGAGCCCTGTGAGATAGGTGTTCGCTCCTCCAACCTGACGGATGAAGAATCAGGCTTTGAGAGATTAAGGAGCGATTTTTGGAATGAACGCAGCCAGCCTTCCTTACTCATCCGTTCCCCACGTCTTTTCCCCTTCTGCCCAGTCACCGAATGGCATCCCCCCCTGACCCCCGTCGATCCTGTTCTTCTCACTTGTCCCAAACACATGGGCCTGTCAGTGGGGACCTGGGCCTCTTCAGTGTGGGAGTCAGAATCATCAATAACAAGAAACCCCCCAACACATTGCTCACAACAGCCCCCCCCCCAACAGTGGGTCACTTGGATAAGGCGCCTGAAAGCTCCAGGCCCTGACGCCCGGTGGACTTACTCTCTTTCCGTGAGGCCATCGACTCCTCAGAGTCCTGGTGTCGGGGAGGCTGGAGTGAGGCCGAGCCACCCTCCCTCCTGCCCATCCTGCGTGCAGATCAGGGCGCGCGCCCTTCGGGGCGGGCACCTTCCATCATTTCTATGCCCCAGTGAGCCGTTAGCATGGCTCTGGCACCCAGGGAAAGTCCGATCCATAAATGACTCTCTTCGCACAATCAGATCATCTTTACCATTTCCTTGGGGCGGAACATTTTCTCTCAAATGCCCTGATCTTTGAGGCAAAATTGGATTTTTTGGCTTGTTATCCGAGTAGCTAACACTGATTTACCATATTTGAGTTTCCCTAACCATTTTTTTTTTTTTGCAATGTTCTTTCTCTTGCCCCCTTTTCCCTCTGCCCCCCTCCCTCCTCCTAACGCCGGACTCCTCCCCGCGCCCCTCCCCACGCCCCTCCCCGCGCCCCTCCCCGCGCCCCTCCCCGCGCCCCTCCCCACGCCCCCCTCCATGCCCCCCCTCCATGCCCCCCCTCCCCGCGCCCCCCTCCCCGCGCCCCCCTCCCCGCGCCCCCCACAGGTCCAGCATGCCAGCAAACAGATCAGTGCGGAGAAACAGTACAAAGGGATCATGGACTGCGTGGTGAGAATCCCCAAGGAGCAGGGCTTCCTCTCCTTCTGGAGGGGCAACCTGGCCAACGTGATCCGCTACTTCCCCACCCAAGCGCTCAACTTCGCCTTCAAGGACAAGTACAAGCAGATCTTCCTGGGGGGCGTGGACCGGCACAAGCAGTTCTGGCGCTACTTCGCGGGTAACCTGGCTTCCGGCGGGGCGGCTGGGGCCACCTCCCTCTGCTTTGTGTACCCGCTGGACTTTGCCAGGACCAGGCTGGCCGCCGACGTGGGCAAGGGCAGCGCCCAGCGCGAGTTCAGCGGCCTGGGCGACTGCCTCACCAAGATCTTCAAGTCCGACGGCCTCGGGGGCCTCTACCAGGGCTTCAGCGTCTCGGTCCAGGGCATCATCATCTACAGAGCTGCCTACTTCGGCGTCTACGACACTGCCAAGGGTGAGAGGGGCCCGGGGGCCGGGCGGCCCACAGAGGGCTTGGTGTTCAGGACCCTTGCGTTTTCCTAGCCTCTGGGCTAAGCGGAGGCTCCCGAAGGAGGCGGCGGCCAGGTGTGGCCGTGGCCAGAGGATCGCCCTTGCCCTCTCCCGAGACAGACTCTGGCCCTGAGCTATGGAGAGGAAGGGGGGCACCCTGGCCCCGCTCCTCCCGGGGCGCCGGCTGGTTACTGGGTGTCTCCGGGAGCCTCAGCCCCTTCCCCACCCGCGCCGGCCTCACCGCCCCCCGGCTTCTTGGCTCTGCCCGCAGGGATGCTGCCGGACCCCAAGAACGTGCACATATTCGTCAGCTGGATGATCGCGCAGTCGGTGACGGCGGTGGCGGGGCTGGTGTCCTACCCCTTTGACACCGTGCGCCGGAGGATGATGATGCAGTCGGGCCGCAAGGGGGGTAAGCGCGCACCCACGGGTCTAAGGCAGGCTCTGCCCTCGGGGAGCACTGTTGGCTCGTTTCCAATCTTCACTGTACTGACTGTTAAATTACATAAGAACTCGGGAAAGATTCTCAAGGAATTGATAGAGAACTTGGTTATCACGTAGATAAGGGCATCAGAAAGGAGGTATTTAAAGGTGAACCTCACCAGGTACCTAGCAGGATCGAGGCCTTAGGCCCTTTCTCTTAGAGCAGTGGTTTTCCACCACTGTGCCGCCAGCCTTTCAAAACATGCAGCACCTGCCTGTTTAGTTGGGGCACTGACCTTTCCCTTAGATTGTCAAATAAAAAAAATGACAACCGCCAACACAAAAATACCTGTCCAGTGTGGATGAATCACAATTATACCTTTTTTTGGTCAGATCGGCAAAAAGTGTGTATTTTTGTGTGTGCAGAATTTTAGTTTATGTGCCAAGAGGCAGAAAAGGCTGAAAACCGCTGCCTTAGAGCCTGGGTGCAGAAACAAGGCGAAAGAATTGAAGTAATTACCTTGTTTATTTATAAATGATTCTTAGCTAGTTATGACAAGCAGGGAAGGGGGATTTAGGTGGATGGCCTCAAGCCTCAGGCAGTCTGTTGTGATAGAAAAAGTTTTGGCTCCCATAGGTCGAAACATATGAAATAGCCATTTTTAAAGTAAAAAAAGTCAAGTGCTAGTTTCATTTGGTTCAACCTGATAGTTGTGGCTCATTTCACTGTATAATCTTGGGCTAGTATAATCGGAGACTAGGCCTCAGTTTTCTCATCCATAAAAAGGGGCACTACCCAGTTTAATACTTCTGCTCCACTTTGCTCCGTTTTCCAGTTTGATGGTCTGTGAATTAGCTGGTGAATTGCCAGAGTTCTCTCCTTGAGTTAAAGGAATAGGACTGACGAGAGCCTGCCTAACAGTTACACAGGAAAGGGGATGTCTAGTTGAATGCAGCATAGAGCTGGGACTTAGAGCTCAAGTGACTTTAACTCTGGTAACAGGATGTGCAGATGTCTTTCAGAGGAAAAGTCTCTTTCCTCCAGAATTACGGAGCCCTCACCAACATTTGTTTCCACAGCGGACATTATGTACACTGGGACACTGGACTGCTGGAGGAAGATCGCCAAGGATGAAGGAGGCAAGGCTTTCTTCAAAGGTGCCTGGTCCAATGTGTTGAGAGGCATGGGCGGTGCCTTTGTGTTGGTGTTGTATGATGAGATCAAAAAATTCGTCTAATGTAATTAAAACGAATTCATTGGTTCCAGACCCGTTGTGTGGTTTAATAGACTTTTCCTAGGGGAAGTAAAAAGAAAGATCTGGCGTAAAACCAGACTGAAAGGAATACCTCAGAAAAAAAAAAAGCTTCACTGAGTGTTCATTAAACCACGAATGTATTTTGTATTTATTTTACATTTAAATTCCCACAGACAATATAACGTATCATACTTGTATAATTAACTGAAGAACTGATAATAAAGAAGTAACCGAATGTGAAACCAATAAAGACCACTTAATGCATGTTCTCTACTGAATTCTTATTAACTGCCAAATGGATTAAAAATAAGACCATAAGTGCCCCTTTTCTAGCATGACTCATTTATAGATCAGTGGCCCAACTTCTAAATGGCAAGTGTTATACTATGTATCATAGAGGTGCCTAGGTGCTTTAAGTTCTGGCTTCCGAACCGGAGCAGGTTATGCACTCTTGCCTCATTCCACCCAGGCAGAGGCTCAAAGTAATCTCCCCTTATTTCACTCACTCTTTAGGAATTCTGAGGTTCCCCTGAGAGCCTTAAATCATAGTTTCAAGAGTTTTGCATGTTAGGAAGGAAGTGCTTTGTATCAGTGCCACTGGAGAACTGTGAGACAATTTTATGGCAGGTGGACACTGCTCATTGAACATCATGGAGCATGTGAGTATCACTGACAATTAGGTTCTGCGGATTTGGAAAGGGGGCAGGAGTGAGGAGAGAGCACACTGGTAAGTAATGTAACCTTTGATACAATGAGTCTTGGTTGGGGGGGAGTTGAAATGTGGGAAGTGGTAGAAGGTGGGCCTTGAAGCAAATAACTAGACTTAGATACATGGCTCTAGAAAGCATCTGCCAGTGTTAGATACATGGGTAGAGGTTTCTGCTAACACTTCGGGGGGGGGGGGGTCAGTTTTAGATCTGAAGCATAAATTTTTGAGCAAGAGGGAAAGAATTACAATTTCAAGTGGGAAATGAGGTACCTTGGTCCAGAAGACAAACAGTTCATATAGTTCTAGCTTGTTGAGTTACCAGAAGGAAGCAAGTACCTGGATCCCAGGCAAAGCCTGAAAGGCGGGCACATCTTTTGTTTCCCGATAGGTGGCTCGAGCGGTGCAGTGCCTCTGCACTGCTCCTTACCTTCCTTCCCAAGCTCCTCCACCTACTCAGTCCTGCATCCCCACTAAGACATCGGCTGCTTTGTTGTACCTTAGTAACTAAGGTCTATGCTTTACCATATCCAAAGTTTTATCTATCCTAGTCTAGTAGATATCTCTTAGAGGAAATGGGACTGCTTCATTTGATGGCTGCCCAAACAAATTCAGGTTCAAGATTAACACACTTACTTCACTGTTAAGATCTGAGAATTACCTTTAAAAACAGTATATTTACAGTTTATAGAAGATTTCCATATTGGCAGACCAGACAATGCAAACCAATGCACCCTCTGACAACTAAAAAAGGGGTTCTAAATATTTAAAATAAAAATCTGCATGAAGGCACTGGGGAGTAGCAAGGCATGGAAAGTTATGGGGCCAAGATTTTGGAAGAAGACAACCCAGAAGTCAAGTCTGATATATTTCCCCATCTGATGCTTTCCCCCACCGGGTGCCTCCAAGTTGTGGAAAATTCAGCTGAAAGGCTGAAGGATTGGTGAGTTTGGAAGGCACTTGGGGAGAGAGGCACAAAAATGAATCCTCGACCTGCCAAGGAAGGGGAGCCCTGGTAACCTGTTTTGGATTTAGATCCCAAAGGGGGACACCCTAGCAGTGAGAGTGAACAGGGAATAATAGTTTGGCCTTGCAGTCATGGATGCCAAGCTTCAGATCATCTCAATCGCTTAACTGGATTAAGGTGATTTGAGATTTCAAGCACTCCTGCCGTCTGCCTGAAACAAAAGTCTGTCTGGAAGAAATACCATGCAGAGCAGGGGTCAACAAACATTTTCTCTGAAGTAATATTTTAGGCATGGTTGGCCAGATGGTCTTGGACGCAACACAGCTCTTAAGACAAGTGAGTGAGTTGTGGCTGTGTTCCACAAAACTTTATGGATGGACCAGAAATGTGAATTTCATACAATATTTACATGTCACAAAATACTCTTTTGACCTTAGAAAACCGATTCAAAAAAGTAAAAGCCACATAAACGGGCACTGAGCTGCTGATCTTGGTCCATGGCTGTCACTTACTGAGCTTGATCCAGAGCTTCAGGTTTTTCCTGAATAACTTCATATAAACCCAAACCACAAACACAACTTTAAAACATCCAACTGAAAATATAAAGAATCCATTATTTTAAAAGTGGAAGTCAGAATGGAACCCTGAAAATGTTTTGGACTTAATGAAAATAAAAATACCATGGTATCAAAACCTGTAAGAAACAGCTAAAACTATGCTAAGAAATGTATGGCCTTCCATGCATCTGTTAGAAAAGGCGGCTGAGAATCAGTGAACTATACATCCAACTCAAGAAGTTAGAAAATAACAGCAAATTAAACCCAAACACTAAAGTGGGAAGTAAATAACTAAGGTAACAAAATTAGTGAAAGAGACAATCAATGGTACTGAATGAACTGCAAATCTGAGTATGAGAGGCAACGTTTCTACAATACAGCAGAGTACCTTCACGCCCTCAGGTAAATGAAAATGTCACAAAATTAAATATTTTTAAAAAGTACTAGATAGAAAAGATTGATAAAGTGAACTAAATAAAAGAATTTCTGTTCAGAGACACCATTCATGGTGAAAAGGCAAGCCCAAAAAGGAGAAAACTCACACTGGGATTGTATCGTATCCAGAAAACACTACTGCTCCTACAAGTCAACAAGAGAAAGACATTTGACCAAGAGAAAAACAGGCCACACACAAAGGATATCCCAATGTCCAATAAAGATGAACAAGTGTTCCAATCGGATTAGAGCAGAGCAATTAAAATCACAATATCCCGCTACATACCCACCCAAACGGTTAAACGTAAAAATGACTGACACTAAATATCAGTGAGGACACGGAGCACAGGAACTAACACACTTCTGTGGGAGAGTCAACTGGTACTCACTTCGGAAATCTCTGCCATTCTCTCCCGAACGTGTAGATTCTCTGACCTAGCAACTGCACTCCGAAGAACATGCCCAGTTAAAATGCACGCGCAGGAAATCAGGGCTCATCTACAGAAACCTTCCTACCATTATTCGAAATAGTCGACACCTGGAAACCACCCCCAATGCCCGGGAACCACAGGCTGGATAAATCACAGCCCAGTCAGACTAGGACAGGGGTGAGAACGGTATCAGCTACCTGAGACAACACGGAAGAAAGTCACAAACACAAATGTGTTCAGCAAAGCCAGACACAAAAAAGTATAATTCCATTCATGGGATTCAAAAACAGGCAAAATGACTATGGTGTTAAAAGGTAAGAGAGCAGTTGCCTTTTGGCAGGCAGAGAGTAACGACTGGGAGGGAGCCCCAGGGGCCTTGTGAGCTCTATTACCACAGCAGTCAGTTGTGGCCCAGGTGTTTGCTTCAGGACAACATAGGAACATTGATGTTTGGTGCCCTTTCCTGTTTCTGTAAACAAAAATCTATAAAATGTCATTTTCTTGTGTATATTCAACCAAAGGACCACATCCCTCTCATATTCTTTAAAATATAATTTAAAATGAAAACGTCTCAAATTAATGAAATAATTAGGTTTTTCTAGTTAGAATGCGTAACTGTATGGGAAGCAAATATATTTATTTATAATTCTGGATATTTTCTTCACGAAATATAGATTCTCAGAATGAAATAAAGAAAATCGGGCACACTCCCAACCTGGAGATCAGCTATAATCCCAATATATGAAATAAATGTGGTGTGGTTTTTGTGAAGTCTCATTGCAATAAACACACTGTATATTCAGAACCATAGGTTTTAATTCTTTTTTGGTGACTACCCAAGATCTTTTACTACCTTATAACAGCAATGTGAAATTAGGTTCATAGGAAAAAACCCTGTATCATTAAATTATAGTAAAATTTTACGTTACCTCATACATTAAAAAACAGTGACCAGAATTTTTATATATTTATTTTTATCCTCACCTGAGGGTATTTTTTCTGTTCCTTTTTCACAGAGTGAAAGGGGGAGAGAGACACATCGATTGGCTGCCTCCCGATCAAGCCCCAGCGGGGCCGAGCCTACAAATGAGGTGCGTGCCCTTGGCCGGAAGCAAACCTGGGACCCTTTGGTCCGAAGGCTGACGCGCTAACCACTGAGCAAAATCGGCCAGGGCAGTAACCAGAATTTTAAAATCAGCTGGTGTCTGACAGCAAGTTTTAAAGAGTATTTCTTATCACTCATAATGCATATGAAAGGTTATAGATAGGCACTTTTAAAAGAAAAGCCTTCAATTTAAAACGGAACTTGCACTGTAGCATTGTAACAATTTTACAGAACAAATTAGACAGTGTGGTTTAAAGAGATGATCAAGAACGGAATTTTAAACAAAATCTTTAAAAACTCTCTAATACCCTCCTTCCAACTTCATTCTCACTAATTCTTAGTCTTGTGCGGCATGTAAAAGTTACTATTCTAATTTTTCAAATGGGAAGAAGACCAAGCAATTGAGAGACAGACATAGGCTCAAAACTCAGTTATCTTTCTTTTCTTTCTTTCTTCACTATGCCAAGCTAGTTCTTTATGACTAAAACAAGTCACAATGGACTGGGAAATTTAAAACAGATAGTGATTTTTCAGTTTCTTACTGATCTTTATTCATGGAAATAAAGTAGTCATTAGCATTAAACACATTTTCTAGGATGGTATGCAATCATTTACAGGTAAAGACTTTGGCATTTAAGATATTACACATTTTATGAATTTAATTATAAAAATAAAACAAATTAACCTTGTATCTCCAACATTATATTGGTCATAATACTTCACAGTGTGCAGTACTGAAGTCTGGGATGCACACACTTGTATCCATCACAATGACCTCTTTTTAAAGTTGTCTAGATATCCACTTTGGACATTTGGGTTAATGGGTTGAAAACAACTGCATTCCACTATATTTAAAAGCAAACCAGAAAATTTTATTTGGAACAGTAGCTAAGAAAAGCACCTTTTTATGAAGAGTGAAAAAAGGAAGTAGGGGAAGCCCGAGATAATAACTGTCTCTTCGGAAATCATTTTAATAGTTAAAAATCTTTCACAGAATTTTATTGAAAAGGAGGCAATATTAGTTTAACATTTGACATATGAAAATAACTCCCGGTAAGAATCCTGCCTATAATTTAGACCTTGGATTAGTATAATTTCTAGTTGCAGAAGTAAATCTTCAAAGTATATACAGCAAGGTACAAGTGAACCAAATAAAAAGTAGTGCTAGACGATCCTTCACTTTTATGTTCTTGAAAATGAAAACAGTATAATTACCAGTCCTTCATAAAAATGCCCCTTAAACCATAACTTCAAAGTACCTTGAGAGAATATCAGTTTTCAATTTAGCTTTCTCCATACACTTATTGTATATAAGTGTGATTGTAAATTGTTTTGAAGAAATGAATATTGTTCTTCTTGACTTTTCTTTCAAGTTGAATCCCTGTTATCAGTAATATCAGACGCCCCTCTCATCAAGGCAGTACAAACCAAAGGCATTAATTTAGTTATCTATGAAATTGTGTTGTACAGAACATATGGCAAAGACCATATAAAATGTTCTAAGAGACTAATGCCATTATGGACATTAAAAGATTTGACATATATTTTTCCCTAACAACTTAAAATTCAATATAAATATATTGGCCACTCACTAATGAACAGATGTTCAAATGCTGAGTTTTAAATCCAGCGTTATCTTATCTCTCCTTAAAGACAGGTTGTTATACAAACATTACAAGTACAGTAAGTTAAAAAATAAAACCTTGCGTTAGTATAGCTCAAGTTCATATATAAAGCAGAACACGAAATGATGTAAAAACCTGTTTACCAAAACAAAGCATCCAATAACGATGAAGAAACATTACATCCCAAAGAAAGAAGCAGAACAACCCACAGTCAGGCTATGTTCACATGAATTATATTAGCACCACTGTTCCCAGACATTACATGCCCTACCCTACACGAAATCGATGAACACACACTAAGACCAAGAAATCCTGAATTGCTGTTTAGTAAAATGCAGTTTGTTTTCTGCATGCATGCTACAGAGCTTGAGTTAATCCAGAAAAACACAAATATTCTTACTGTGGTTACAGATCAAAAATTCCTATTAAAAAAAGGTTTGGCATTTAATATGGCAACTTTCCAAACATTCTAAGGATCTACTAAAAAGGCCAGTAATGAAAAACAGTGCCAACAAGAACAGCAGACGCAACCCTGACTGAGCTATAATTTAAGAGCCTACAGACTGAAAGAAAACAAAACAATTAGCAGACATTTAAAGTAGCCTCAACAAATATGTGATTTTCCCCCTTCATCATTTATATTTTCATTTTCTTTTTCAGCCCTTAAAAGCACTAGCTGGAGTTTCTAAAGTTGTGAGACAATGCATTTCTTTCTTGTTTATCTTTTCTCTTAATACAATAAATACTAACTATAACACAGCTTGTTAGCAGTATCACTTAAAACACTGTTCTGACACAACTCAGGATCTGCCTCTTGGCTCTTCAAACTGGCGGTGCTATTTTGCTGATTCAAAAACCACTTGGTTTTGCTTATGATGATCTGGTCCTTGGACAAACTATTCACAATGCAAGTAGACTGTAGTTCTAAGTCCTATCTCATTTCTCAGAACCATTACTAGTACTTTACCTGAATGTACAAAAACATGAAAAAGGAGCTTCTAAGTGGACCTTTCTAATACTTGCAGTTTGAAATGGTTTGGAATGGTTGATTCAATGTTAAGACCTAACTCAGCACACTTAGGCAGAGGTAGTAGATACCTCTGGCGAGTCATAAGGATTGCCCCAGTAAATTAGCTCCAACAATGAAAACAAATTTCAAGATTTTTTTCATTAATAAATGTGTTACAATCAAGTTATGAGTCATACCACCTAAATCCTGAAGCAAACAGAAAACAAAGCCAGTCAAATATAGGAGTATTGCTCATGGCACAAAGCTTATAAGAAGTGAAAATAAAATAAAAATAAAATGAGACGTATATAGTTATTATCTCCAGGCCACCGTGCAGTGATACTATCACAACTGTTTTGTCAGCAGGAGAGCTGAATCGACCTCTATGCTGAGACAATATACATGCATTTCTCTATCAAATACATATACATCTCATATAAATACATCCTCATAGGAAACACTGGCTTTACGTTAAATTATCTTTTGTGAAAACAACTTTCCATTGAAGTATAATAAATTACAATTTGCTGTTGTACAACTTAAAATTCTTAAAACAGCTGTTATAGATGTTTACACAGAGAACTGTAGTAATATACAAGAGCACTTCAATAAAAATTGGATGAACAATGTTTAAAGTAAAAAGTTTTTATAACCAAGCTGTACGAACATTAGGAGGCTTAGGTCTTAGCAACAGGCCACCGTTTGTGTCAAAAACTGCTCCCTCACTCTTACAACTGAGACCACTGGTAGCACTAGATGTCCTGGATGCTCCTCCTGAAAATACACAAAAAATAAGAAATGTTTTGAATTATTTAAACAAAATACATAAATTATCATCTGATATACTTCCTCTCCTAATTTTAAGTGCAGACTAAATTTTTCTTTTCTATCTCACATTTTTTTAATCCTCATCCTAGGATATGTTTACTGATTTTAGAGAGAGGGAGGGAGAGAGAGAGAGAAAGAGAAACATCAATCGTTTGCCTCCAATGCATATTTTAATTGGGGGGATTGAACCCACAACCTAGGTATGTGCCCTGACCTGGATCTGAACCTGCAACCTTTTGGTGTACGGAACGACATTCCAACTAACTGAGCCACGAACCTGGGGCTCACATATGTTTTTAATAGTTTACAGATTGCTAATTTTTGTTTTACTCAGTGAGGAAGACAAAGCACATACAAGGGCTGAAGATGCTACCAATAATTCTTAATTGGCTCCGGGAAATGTTTCAGCAACTTTTAAACAGCCCATCTGTTTACTTCTTCCTTTAATAAATACATTGAAGTTAAAAGTCTCTCTTCTACTATCTAAGAAAACTACTGGTATTTTCAACTGTTTTTTCTCCTGGTTTCCTTCCTATGCTGCTATTACCTGCTATAAATGGAACCTGAAATTAAGTGAACTAACACAAATAAAAACAAAGCATGCCAGTGAAAAATCATAAAATCCATTCCAGAAGTCAGTATTTCAAAACTCTATCATACTCTGGCGAGGTAGCTCAGTTGGTTAGAGCATCATTCTGATTCACCAAGGTTGCAGGTCTGATCCCTGGTAAGGGCACATACAAGAATCAACCAATGAGAGCATAAATAAGTGGAACAACAAATCGATGTTTCTCTCTCTCCCTTCCTCTCCAAGATCAACCAATAATAATAAAATAAAACTCTATCATAAGAACATAAGCTGTATTTTTTTTTAAAAAAGATAAAAGATACAAGCAAGCACAAAATAATCTTGAATATGCTTACTTAATGGGCTATACTGGCTGAGAGTTGACCTCGCTCTTCTTAAGGATGGTGATGAGTTGAGATAACCCATATTGCGATGATAGTCCATTAGCTGTTCTGAGCGTTTCATGCCAACAGTTGGTTTCACAGCTTCAAGTCTCTTCAATAAAGCCTTCATTTAAAGACAATCAATTTGAAAGTCAATATTAAACAGTAATCTTTTCCTAAAAGGACAACTATTTTTAGAACCTGAAATTCATGAAATAAAATAGAAAAGACTTTAAATCACTGTTGACATACTATGTGAAAAAATATTTCAAATAATACACTTTCAGGAAAATCTAAGGGCTTTGACCTAGCCTATAGCCAAAACCACTCATTCTAACAACTGATTACAGGCACATCTCTTTTTAATACCAGGTTACAATCTTAGGAAAAGTGCTGTAAGTTGAAATACATTAAAGCTGACTTTCTCACAGAAATGATATAATGGGAATAATAATGCTTAAGAGCCCAGAAATTACCATAAACTTACTGAAGCTACTATAAATCCTGCATCTGATTATATAGCAGCGGCTTTCAACCTGTTTCAACTTTCCAGTAGTGACTCCAGGGTGAAAGGACACTGAAGTAAGGCCCAGTGGACAGGGCTCTCCCACTCCTAATTTCTATTAGCCCAACTATGCTTTCTGAATTGTTTCATATACTGAAGATTCTGCATAAAATTTAGTTTGAAAAACACACAAGTTTTTGCTGTTAAGTTTGAAAACCAACTACTATAGAATATAAAGCTTTTTAAAGATTTAAAATCAGCTAGCCAAGGCAACACAGTATCCAATAACATGGTATTTTAATAGGACTCACTGAGAGTCTAATGTATAATGTTCCTAATTTTATTTTCCTTCTTCACAAATCAGAAGGTGAGTTTCTTTTGTTTGCTTCTCCCCAGGCACCAGAGAGAAAGGAATATTTAAGGAGACCAATAAATTGGGGAATTGATCCATGGCTGCGTTTTATTATTTTCTTTATTGATTTAAATTTTCTCTGTAGCACACAACTTTACTGAAGAAAATGCTGTTCTGCACCAAGATTCACACTAAAAATCAGCCTCATGTGTTCCATCACTGGATAAGTTTTCCTCTGCACAATCTTTTCCTTCTTCCTCAACTTAGGTTTTCTTTGCATTGTGGTAAAATATACATAACATAAAACTTACCATTTTAACCGCTTTTAAGCATCAGTTCAGTGGTATTTAGCACATGTACATCATCGTGAACCATCACCACCAAACATTTCTACAACTTTTTCTCAACGGAGTGTTTTGCTCTTAGCATTTTCACCCCCTGCCCTTCTTCTATCCTGAGGTTCCATCATCAGTGTTCCTGAGCAATCCCAGAGAGGGAACAGATGGTGGTGGAAAAGTCAAAATATTCAGGGGAGAGCTGTTTAGAAAGGGAGAGGATGGACTTACAGAATAAAAAGAACTTGGAGACAAATGGCAGAGGTGCAGAGCACATGAAGCAGGCAGGCCAACTGAGAGAGCACAGCCTGCCAACTGTTCTTTTTGCATGAAATGCCCTTCCCCAGTTTTTAGCCTTCAAAGGCTAGAAGGAAACTCCTCCGAAGGCTTACCCACACAGTGCTAGTGGTTCTCTTTGCTGAGCTGAAAGTTATGATTTAAACATGGTTCCATCTGTAAAGCCCATGGTCTTTCCATCATAACATTGTCCTCTTTTTGTAGACAGAGAAGCTGTATAACTTAGGTGGCAAAACCTCCTAAGATTGTACCTTCTCTATCTACAGTTTGTAGCTGCTATGAGCTATGTAAGATACTAGAAGGAATATAAGAAAAAATATAAAATACTGCCCCGTCATATAATTTATAACTTAGTTGGGAAGATAATTCCATTGCATGTCTAAGACATTTATAGCTGAGTAAGCAACTTCCTATGTATCACATCATCAATGTATTTCACTGGCAGAGCAATCTAATTGCCTAATTAGATTGCTGTTCTATAGAAAACTTGATATTGTCAGTTTCTAATTTTTTTGGTTATTTTGCTGACTGAAGTCCCAATATATTGTAGATAAACTCAGTTAAAGGAATGATTTCAGATAGAAATAGCTCTTGCTTGTTAGAAACAATATCAAAACTATGAAGTAATGATACCAGCATAAATCCTAAAATCAAAAGTATATATACATTTCAATCTAGTCATCAATTTACAACTCCTGGTAAATCTTAAAAATGACTGTTCAAAATGTTGTAACACTTGTAATAGAGTGATAAAAAACCTAAGTTAGTTAGAAAGACCTGGATTTAAATCCTGGCTCTGCCACTGATTGTGTAACCTTGGTCAAAGGACTTAATAGGGATATTAACAATGAAATAAACCTCAAACAGTTTTGAGTAATAAGCGAGACAATGCATATGAAGTGCTCACAACAGTACCTGGCATATAGCAAGAACTTAGGAATTGAAAAATGGTAAGAATGGTTACTTATGTTCCAATTTATGGTTTACAAAATCTTAGAAATGCTACTCAAATCAGATTCTAATAATGAATCTCAAATTAGTTTGTCTAAATATTTTTCTTTTTTTTAAGCCTTGGAAGTTTCATCCTTTTTAGAAAGAAAAATAACCTAGCCTGAATCCTGTCTTCAGAGGCAGAAAGGTTAAAATGAATGAAAAAGTAATATGTTAATGATGTCAGCAGTTTTCTACAGAGAAGAGTTAATTTATTGTTTCTAAAGTGATAAAGCAAAGACCCTGAGGACATTAGAGAGTAACAAGTATCCTAGACTGAGGGAAAATCAGGACCGTTCCCCATATTTTCTACAGCTGTAGTGATACTTAACTATCATTATATTTCTTTCTTTTATGGGAGGAGACAACAGACAAAGCAGAGAAGAAAGAAAGCCAGATTGAATGAACTACAGATTATTTCAAGATCTTAGAACAAAGGTGCCGATTATTTAACTGATCAACACTCATACTAGGGATGACATTTGCTGTAAATCTTTATCTCTGTGACAATGCATCAGCCCCCCTTTAACAGTTTCCCCTTTAAGAGCTCTAAAACGCCTCCTCTAGACCAGCAGACAAAGAACAGAAGAAAAAGGGAGGGTTTTATTTTTCACTTAATGTTTTTAAGAAAAGTCTGAATTTCTAAATTTATCTACACACTCCTTTTATTTTAACACAGGAACTCCTGAGTGGGAAGATTATGGTCTTACAATGGAAATAAGTTAACTTCATTTGAGCTCTAGGCTCTAATCCTGATACATTCCTGCAGAAATCTTACTACTTTTCTCATCTTGCTTCAGTTATTCCCCCTTCCCTCTTCTTTCACAGCTCAGGAAACTGATACACATTCAAAAGAATGAAACAATCACATTAGAGGGTAAAGTAAAACTATAAATTCAGTGACTCCCTCTTCTCTGCTAAGATTATTCTTGTGCTTTTCATTAAAATCACCGATTTCTAGTATGTTAAATAAAGATAATAAAATGTGGCTTAACAAGACTATTTCAAAATTCATCAATTAAAAAATGAGTCCCCTTTTAGAAATAAAAAAAGTTCCAACATAATTGAATCTATATGTAGCAAATACGCCCTCTACTGGATAAAGCTACTTTTTCTTTATTATTCCTTTGATTTATTTCCCTTGGTAAGGAGAGGGGGGAAAAGGTAGTGAAACAAATAATGAGGAAATCAAAATTCCTCAGAAAGGCAGATTAACAGAATACTTCTAACTCTAAAGCTCAGGATTCAATCGTAACCACCTCTTCGCTCTCCTTTTCCACCCTCTGTGCACAGCAGTACTACTTCGTTTTGAATTGTATCAGCCTCTGGATTGCTAAAAGCTAGACTCCTGGAATAGAACTGCTTTAGTCATCAAGCCTGTCAGCCATATGAATTGGTCTCTGTCACTGAAGACAGAGCACCAAAGGCATACAAATTATAAAAATTATAAAGTAACGGACGCTGCTTGTGCAGTACATCTGACACAGAAATAACCACAAGTGTGTGTGTTTGTGTGCGCGCACATACATGTGTTCTGACTATGAACAACCTAGCAAGCAGATTTAAAAGCATATCAGCTCAGCTCTGGACAGTGTGACTCAGCTGGTTGGAGCATCACCCTATGCATCAAAAGGCCACAGGTTCAATTCCTGGTCAAGCACATACCTAGGTTGCAGGTTCGATCCCAGGTCAGGGTACGTACTGGAGGCAACCAATCCATGTCTCTCTCACAGTGACGTACCCACCCCCCCCCCCCACTCTCTAAAATGCAATGGAAAAAAGATCCTTGGGTTAGCAGTTAAAACATAAATAAATAAAGTGAATCACAATAAAGTACCATCAGAGCCAATGTGGCTCTAAATAGCATTTAGTAGGGGGTAGTTATAAAATAAATATACAAAAATCATGTTTACAAAAGGAAGCAGTTAGAAAATGTAATGAAAAATATTTCATGCACAAAGCTTAAAAATATATAGTTTTAAACAAAACTACTCTACTTTACTAAAAAAGCTTTCAATAAATGGGAAGATATACCATATTTCTGGATAAGAAGGTAATGCTAAGAGTGCCAACAAACTCTGCAATTAAAATGTAAATTTAACACAATTCCAATAAAAATTTATAATAGATTTTTAAATGAAAAAAGAATGTCATTATGAAGGACAAATGCAAAGGAATAGCCAAGAAAAGTTTTTAAAAGGTACAGAATTAGCTTGAAATTGCTACAATGATATACAGAAAGCTACCATGTAGATCACTACCCACCAACTCATTTCAGTGTGCTCTGCTGCTGTCTACTCCTTGCCACATGCAGAGTAACTCTCCTGAAGGACTTAAGACTTTGCTATTATTACAATTTCAGGTAGGTATCTAGATAAATAGGACTGTACTGATGATGAAACATGAGTGTGAATTTTGGAAACTGTTTTAGTAGTTGTTAATATCAATTATTTTAGGACTGAATTTATGTGCTCATTAAGGATCTAATTTTAGTTTAAGACTCTGTGTGGGTTTAGAATCTTCTCTCACCCACTTACTAGCTCTATATCCTTGGGTTCACTATTTAAATCCTCTATGTGTCAGTTATTTCATTTCTAAGATGTGGATAAAAATAGTACTTACCTGAAAGAATTATTGCCAGGATTCAATAAGCTAATACTTGGAAGACACTAAGAAAAATGCCCGGCATTTAATAAGACCTCAGTAAACATCAGCAATTATTATGAATTTTATAAAGAAAATAATATGTTTCTAATGGGAAGATTTTCAATAGTCCCCATATATATTCCTTAGAACACTGAAGGATAACTATGTTTTTTAACAATGTCTTTCATACATTCAAGTAGCAGACCACCAAATTTGACCTTTTATTCTTTAAAATAAGTGATATATAAATTGTATTAATTTTCAGGGACACAATAAAATGAAACAGATTTAGCTAGT
Organism: Miniopterus schreibersii; assembly: GCF_964146895.1. NCBI lineage: Eukaryota > Metazoa > Chordata > Mammalia > Chiroptera > Miniopteridae > Miniopterus > Miniopterus schreibersii. The sequence continues at coordinate 7,897,628 of NC_138102.1, forward strand.
GACTGAATACTTCACAGAAAATATATACATCTGACCCTTGGACACCTCCCTCACTACCGTAATGACTTAATAGATCTAGTCAAATAGATAAGAGTTTTCAGTATTTTCACTTAAGGTTCCCTTAAAATATGGTTTGCTAGAAATAAAATCTACATATTGTATCTTACAGGCTCCTAGTTCATTAGGTACTTCAAGCCAAATACATCTAAACCTACTTTTATATAATTGAGTTGGAAAATCAGGCTGTTTCTGGGTTTCCAGTAAGTTGGACTTAAAAATCAATACAAGTGCACTTCCTTGAGGACTAAAAAATTTCAGTTACTTACCAAATTTTCTCTTTCAATCCTTTGTTGTTCTCTCTGTCTGTTGACAGCACTATGATATAACTTAGGGGGATGACCAACTGATCTTCTAGGAATCATATTTTTGCTTCCTGGTTTTTCGGCCTGTCTTGAGAGTTCCTTCAAAAGCCTCTGATTTTCCCGATCAATCTGTCTCACCTCCTCTCTTGTGAAAGAGTAGTTTCTCCTAGGTGCTACTGAAGGCTGCTCTAAGAGATGTTTCTCTGGTCCCTTTTTATCCAAATCCAGAAAAGCTATAGAAATGAACAACAGAAGGAAAAATGACTAAAGAAAGTAGCACAGAAATATGATAGTACATGCTTTAACTCTTAAAAAGGAAAACTACATTAATTTATGAAAAGGTATGGATGAAATAATGTTAATGACATAAAATAATGGCTAGAAAATGGTAAAAACAAACTCAGAATATTCTGAAACTTTCAACTTAATCTGAAAATATTGTACTACAGGAGATTTTTGATCATAATATTGACATTAAAACAAATACTTCTGAAAAGTCAAACATTTCATTCCTGACTAAACATAAACCAATATGAATACATTGTATAAAAAGTTTTTAACCAAGAAAAATATTTTGCATACTATGATTATCACATAAAAGTTTCTAAAAATATTAAGCTTGCTAAATGTTTCAGCTTAAGCCTGTACTAAAAATGAATACACTATATTAGATTAATAATATACTGGCACATTTGTTTTGTTTTTTTACATTTTTTAATGTAACCGTTACTTGTTTTTACTTGAGTAACTGTTAATTCTTTTACTGGCTCAGCATTTTTTACTGTTAAAAGCACAATGCCGTAAGGGGAAGAGGCATTTTTAACCCTCATCTAAAAATGTGAACGGTACAGAAAATTTAAACAGCTGAGCAAGGTCACAAAAACTGTAAGTCTACCTCCCTACATTTAACCAAAGACAATAAAAGATTACAGAAACTTAAATAAATTTTATTAACAGTGGCTTCCTGGTAGAAAAAAATGAGGAAATTAATGGTTGGTGATTTGCTGAAAACAATACCAAGTTAACAACAAAACCTGAATGAGAACACATTTAGAAAGACATAGGTGGGCTGAACATAATTATCTTGCTTCTAAATGCTCATTTTGTAGAATTTAATAAGGTTCCTAGATTAATTTAGCCATATATAAAAGCCTTTAAAATGAAATTATAAAGGGAATTAAAAGTAAATTATTCTCCTAATGGCATTTTAAGAAAGTTTCAAAAAGTAAAATAAGGCAATGGCAATAAACTAATTAAGTAAAGGAAGTTTAATTATTTTTAAAATTAGCATTCTAACTCTGATGGAAAAGTATACATATGAAGTGCTTAACTACTGATACCAGGTATTATGTTTTTCTAAAGTGGCTACAGACTTTAGTGTGCAGCAACCTCAAATATAGGGGTGGGCGAAAGGAGGTGTACAGTTGTAATACAGTAAATAAATAATAATACGAGAACAAACTGTCTTGTTTATTCACAACTGTACACCTCCTTTTGCCAACCCCTGTATATGGCCCATTGGTGTTTACAATTAAGATCTAAATTTTTTTAAACTTGAATAAACTTTCAGGGATGCAAACATTTATATAAATATATAAAAATGTAAATTCACATATTTATGAAATATGCTTTTCCCTAATTTTTTTCAATGAGACAATTTTTTTCAAACTTGTTACAGTATTTCAGTATCAGTGTCCCATCACTAGAGCCCTTTCTTGAGTCATTTAACACCATTTACTAGAAGTATCAGCTTCACCTTCACCTAAGCAGAGATACAGCATTTTAAAAATTTTGTAAAGCTACCACTGAAAATTTTATCCCAAGCCATATTAAGACCTTATTCGTATAATATTAGCTCTTTAATTTTTTAGCTCCATCCTGTAGGCATATTCATGATCCCTATTAAACAAACAAACAATGGTATTTGCTTTTTAAAGTGATTTTTAAAAGGTTTTTTGTTGTTTTTTTTTTTTAAATTCAAACTTATAAATTGACAGGTCACATTTCAAGGAATAATAATAAAATTTACTAAATTTCTTGGTCTTTTTTGTGAACAACTTGTTAGATGAGAAATTCTGTGACATTCTTCGAGTCTCCTTCCTCTGAATCTGGCAGGCTTGTGACTATGTGGACCAATATGATACAGCCAAAGTGTGTCTTTCAAAGCTAGGTAGAAAAGGAGCTGCAGCCCTCCCTGCCTTGCTCCCTGGAATACTTGTCCTTGGGGCCTTGAGCCATCCTCTATGTCTGACTGCCCTCAGTCAGCTGCCAGGCTGCCAGGCTGTGAGGAAATCAAACCACATAGAGGGCCACTATGATCCTAGTTTTTGAGTCTTCCTAGGTTGCTGCTTTACATTACTACATTTTGTGATTTGTTATCAGAGCAGCAGTAACTAATACAAAATTTGTACCAGGAATTGGTGTACTATTGTAACAAAAACCTAAATTAGACAGCACTGGCTGAGACCATGTGACAAGTAGAGCTAGAAGGGCCTACGAGGAAGGGATTGCTGATGAAGTGGCAGAATTTTAGGAACAATGCTGGCTGTTTGACTAGTACCTAGTGCCACTGGTGGACTAGGCTAAGCAAATCACACAGAATGTTGAAACTATCAGTGGTTTATTTTATCCATAATAATAAGAAAGAAAAATGGACTGAAAAAGGAACTCGTCAATTTTCAAGCAAAATTTACAGACAATATAAAAGAGCGAGGACTTACGGGATTCAAAAATACGCTTTTCTTTTCTAGTCCTTCCTGGAAGAAGACTCTCAAAGGACTCCAAAGAGCTACAGGTAACTGAGGAACCCCGTCTGAGCAGACTCAGCTGCTCATGTCATTCCAAGCCCACACCTGACGTGAATGAAGGGCTCTCAGATGATCCTAGTCCCCTGACTTAGAGACTCTAATCTGGTAATTCTTTTTATTTTTTATTTATTTATTTTAAACATATCTTTATTAATTTCAGAGAGAGGAAAGGAGGGAGAGAGAGAGAGATAGAAACATCAATGATGAGAGTGTCACTGATCGGCTCCCTAGCCCGCAAACCGGGCATGTGCCCTGACCGGGAATCGAATCCTGATCGCCTGGATCCTAGGTCGATGCTCAACCGCTGAGCCATGCCCGGCCGGGCTTAGAGACTCTAAACACTGGGGTAATTCATTATGTAGAAATAGCCACTGATACACCATCAATTGAAAAAAATGTTGTATGATAGACAAAATACCCGTGGTCCAAGTGTAGTCCACAAACGGGCAGTTAAAGGTGTTCTTTTTTTTTTTGGGGGGGGGTGTCTAATTGCTCTATCAATCTTTCATAATGATTATGGTTTTGTTAATTTCATCACTCAGCTCTGTTTTAGTTTTATCATACATTTCAAATCAATGGCTCTTAAATCCTTATTTAGAGTATTTGGTCAGTTTATTAATGTAAAACATTTTGTCCCTTTTAGTGCTAAACTCCACTATACACGTGACAGAAGAATGTAAAAAGCAAATCATATCAATATTATCAGTGAAGATAGTTTGTCCTTGCCACTCTAAAATCACTGAGCTTCACTTTTAACTCTGTTTCAAGTATTATGTTCTTTATCTATGAGTCTGGGGCTTCTCTCGATTTTAGCTTTTCTCAAATGTTTGTTAACACTTGGTAGTGTGTTGAGAATATCTGAGATTTCCTGCTCACCTACCTGAATCCTGTTCGCGGCAGCCTGCCAGCAAAGGGATAAAACACGCTGCCAGGGCGGGTGTGCAAGCAGCTAATCTCAGTACAGAACTCCCCCTCCCCCAGTTTTGCTTTCTGGGGTTCCAGTTACCTGTGGTGAACTGTGGCTCAAAAGTATTAAGTGGAAAACCCCAGAAATAAGCTATTCATAAGTTTTAAACTGTGTGCCATTCTGAGTAGCATGATGACATCTCATGCTGTCCCACCTGGGATGTCAATCATCCCTTGGTCCGGCACACACATGCTTTCGTCCACCACCCACCCTTTAGTCACTTATAGCTGCCTGGATTATCAGATCAACTGTGGCAGTGCTGCTGTGCTTGTGACAGTTCAAGTAACCCTTATTTTACTTAATAATGGCCCCCAAGCCATTCACATTACTTTTTATCACAGTATGCTGTTGTGTTCTATTTTATTATTGTTGTTGTTAATCTCTTACTATGCCTAATTTATAAATTAAACTTTATCATAGGTATGTATATATAGGAAAAAAACATAGTATACACAGGGTTCAGTATAATCACCAATTTCAGGCATCCACAGGGTGCTTGGAACATATGCCGAGGAAAAAGGGGGACTACTGCAGAGGCACCCTCTTTCTTATGGAGTGTAATAGGGCCCACAGCTTCCCCTTGAATAGGCACTTGCTTCATTCCCTCCTATGTTGGTATCAGTTTAGCAGTAAGTTTAACCAGTGTCTTTGCTCATCTATGCTTCCTTAATCCCATTTCATTCTCTTATATTAACTTTTATTCTCAGGATATATCATCTAAAAAAATATCTATTTTATGCAGAATCTATGCAGTAAAATTTAAGGTGGAGCATTTCTAAATTGTCTCTATTTTGTCCTACAGATTCTTCCTAAACTGACCCAATCTTACCTATACAAAGTACTTGAAACATATCTTCCTCTCTCTCTCTTAAAAAAATTTAAAAAAATAAAAGGCTGTCCATATCCAACTAAGTTTCAAAACTAGATTAGACAAGAACAGTGAGAGATACCTGCATTTACTTTCCATGGAACCAAATCATTTTTAGTGTCTTGGTATTAGACTGTGGTCCTTGGATCGGCAGTATTGGTATCACCAGCAGCCTGGCTAGAAATGTTGCTCCTTGGGTTCTTCTCTAGATTTACCGAACCAGAATCTGTATTTTAACAGGATCCCCAAGTAACATGTATGAATATTAAGTTGGGAAGCTCTGGCCTAGTGGATAAAGTTGTTTGCCCAATTAGCATATATTTCTACTTTCCTCTTTCTTAACAGATCCTTATTATTATTAATTAATTAATTAATTAACTTAAAGACATCTGTCCCTTTCCTTCAGGGAAGCTGACCTCTCTTGATTCCCACCCCTAACTCCAGGGAGTGTAACCCAATTCTGGGCAATGAGACATAAGTGTAAGTCAGTAGAGAGTGCTTCTTTAAAAAGTTCCCTCCATTCTAAGAGAGCCAGGGGAAGCGACAGTTTCCCTTTCTCAGGACAGTCATGTTTGGATGTGAATACTAAAAAGTACTACAGGCATCTCCTAGTAGCCAACAGCAGGGCTGGGGAAACAAAGTGGTAAAATCTGGGTACCTGATGACATTTTTGAGCCACTGATTCTGTCAACCCTCAAGCCTTATCTATCTTGGACTTCCTAATATGTGAGAAACATTGTTTCATTAGAAATTTCTGCTTCTTGCATACAAAGTCATCCTAACCAATACAAATAATCATTGATGTTCCTGAACAAAAAGCTCAGAAATCAGACTATTTCCATTAGATTTTTTTTTAAACCTCACAATTCCATACAGTCAAGTGTTTTCATCCTAAAATAAATTGGCTGTGTCCTCTCATTCTCACTTGGAGAATAGAGTGATGCTTATAAATTTGTGGAATCAAATAGCACTTGTAAAACTAAAAAATGGGAACAGTGGGCCTTTAAAATGAAAATTATGTTTTAGACAAATAATACCATAAAGAAATAAAACCTGTAAGTCATATTACACTCTTCAATCTTCTATAATATTATATCTTTCCAATATCCATGTTAACTTTCTTACCTAATGTTATAAGAAAAATTTCATAACATATTTTAGAATGCCAAATGTTAAGCTGCCATTTTAAACACATATAAAACACAGTATAAATGATTAAGAACAATGCAGCAGTAAAAATTTAGCACAAAGGGGGCAAATATATATTAAGATGCATATTATTAACACAAAATATTAGTGAGCAATCTGCATTCTCATCAGATGGATTTTTATAGCTTAATTTTGACCACCTTCCAATTTTTGCATTAAAAATTGACTTAAAAAAAAAAAAAAAAGCCAGCCCTGTCACTACAAGGAAAACAACTGACAGTATTGTTGGCAATAATAAAACCCAAGCATTTTAGCAAAAATTTAAATTTTTGGTACACTTGAATTTGACAGCTTCCCAAGAGCTTTCTAATCAGACTGGTAGTGATATTAATGACTATGATTTCTGTGTAGTATATTATGAAATATGTCATTTGTAGCCCAGTGAACCAATATTTTCCAAATAACTCATCCATCACGTTACAAAATCATTCAAAATGTTAGATTGATAATTCTAATGTAATAGACTATAAATTAATATTAGTTTCAAATTTCACATTGCAACTAACATTTAAGAAACTAATACTTTTGGAATATTGGTGTGGTAGCAAAAAATATCTAAACTTAACTGAAAAGGCTATTAAAATACTCCTCTATTTTCCAATCATATATCTGTGTAAGGCCATATTTTCTTAATACACTTCAACAAAAACAATAAATCACAACAGTTGTATTCAGAAGCTGATATGAAAATCCAGTGATCTTCTGCCAGTCATTTGCAATTAGCAAAAATCAAAAAATCTTAGAAATATAACTGTTTCATAAAACATGTTACTTATGTTAATACATAATGGGTTTATTACTACTATTCTTTAATGAAATAATATAAATTTCTGATTTAACTTCTAATATGGTAAATGAAAATGTGAAAAAGATGGGATGCAGTTCTCAACTTGATGAATTATCAAACTGATGAATCATACAAACAATGTTACAGACTGGAAAGTGGCCATATTAAATTTTTTTTAGGTGAAAACTGTTACACTGGATGGCTTGATAAAGAATTAGAGAGTTTCCTTAGAGAAGAATATTTATCAAATATACTAAAGGTTATAATGCAGAAAGAGGCACATACTTATTCTGTGTGTTTCAGATGGCAAACCTAAGACTAACGGATAATGGATACAAAATCAAATTTCAGTGAAACATGAAATACATTTCCTAACCATTAGAGCTGTGCAACAACAGAAGCTTCCTCAGTTCCTTCAGTTGACAAATATTGTCTATTACGTGCCAACACTTGCTGGATTTTGGGATTCTAGTAAGGAATAAGATGCTGACCCCTGCTGCTTACACTCGAAGGGGGGAGAAAAGCAAATTACACGACTTCCAGGGTCTAATAAGTATTCTGAGGAAGGAAACAGGCTTTTGGGACAGAGAAGCAGCAGTCAAGAGTGAGAAGCTACTCAAATAGAACGTTAAGAAAAGATCTCTGAAGAGGTGATATATAAACTGAGACCTGATACACAGAAGTAGCCATGCAAAGAAAAGGGCAACAGCAAAGTGCAAATGCCCCATAAGTGCAAACTGTTCCAAGAATACTAAGGAAGCAGTGAGACTGAAGCAAAGTAATAGGAGATTTAAGAAGGATGGAGGCAAAGAACATGACATGGAGCAATGGTTCTCACCAACCTTAATAGCATAGTAGACCAACTGCATCAGAATGCCCTTGGCCGGGCCTAGGCATCAATATTTGTTTTAACAGTTTGTTTTACTAGTTCCTTGGATGACACTAATGTACTGGGCCAGAGATAAGAATCACTGATACCTAGTCTGCTAGGCTATGATAAGGAATTTGGATTTTATTTATTCATTCATTTACTTTAGAGAGGGAGGGGGCAGGGGGGCAGGGGGAGGGGGGAGAGGGAGAGGGAGAGGGAGGAGAGATACATCCATTTGTGATCTTCCCCAGGCACCCTGACCCGGGATCAAACTGGTGACCTTTAGGTGTACAGGACGATGCTCTAACCAACTGAACCACACTGGCCAGGGTTGGATTTTATTTTTAACATAAGAATAAGCCCATTGAAGAGGTAAGAAACTAGTAGAATTGATTTACTTTTAAAAGATCACTCTGGAAGCAGAGTGGCAAGAATAGAAAGTGCTTCAATCCTGAAAGTTCTAAGAGATTGAATGTCCCTTTATCAGGAAAGATATACTGAGTGGAGGCTTAGCCACTAGGTGGTGATGGCCAATGTGAAGAGTCTGATGTTTCAGACACAATACATAGGGACAATCAGAGCAAAGGGAAAAGCAAACCTACAAAAGAGGAAACATTAACAAGTGTAAACTGCTCCAAAATACATTTTTATCAATCTGACTGAGTTATTTGACTAAATAAGGGATTTATTTATGCCCTTACGTTTCCACCATTATTTAAATTACAAAGCTAAAGATTTAGCTTCATAATTCCTTCAACTACATTTCAAACAAAGAGAATCCTATTTACAACTTAAAAATGTTATCTTCAACTGACCTAACCTGCAAGCCCAATATTTTTAGCTATATTAACAAGTCCAAAGGAAAGTCTGAAGCTGCTTTTATTTCACTGGAATATATTGTTCATTTCAAACAAAATATGGATAATAATAAATTTTTACAGAAATATAGCAATAAAGATTATTCTAATAAAAATATTTATATTTTAAAGCCACTAAAATGCAAATTATGCTATTTCATCAACTACATAATCATTTTCAAGCCTTTATCTTAAAATCTGAATAGTATCCTATAGTTTACTCTGAGCTCTTTCATTTGCGAGCATTCTTGCCACTTTCCCTGGTATGAAGACAATAGGTCACGTTATTTTAACCTCAGTGCTGTTGCCTTTCTTAAAGAAGAAAGATAAATAGACGTAATGCCAAAGTTTCTATCAAATATGGGAAAATGTGGCTCCACTTTGCTCAATTATCTTTTTCCATTTGGTCCCTCTATGCACTTTGAGTTTGCATGGCATTTAAAAAAAAAAAAGTGTGAAGTATTTTCTAGGCCTAGTTGATTAGCTTTGAGATCATATAAATAATGATATTCTTGATATTCTTATCGTAAAATGGAATATTTAGTAGTTATGATAATATCAATTATCCCAAACAACAAAACATATCTACTAGAAAAATCAACACAAATTCATAGCATTTAATATTTACACTCAATATACCTTTAAGTTTAATGTTTAAATTCAATATACAGTTTTGAAAAAGAAAAGTTACCTTTCAAGAGGTGATTCAGGTCCATTGTGTCACGTAAGGCTTTTTGTTTATATCTGTGGTCTAAATTGGAATCCAACACTGAAGACTTCGAGGTGAGATTGAACCCATGTTTTTCTTTCCCTTTGGCCGATTTCAAATTATTTTTTAAATCCTCAACATTTCCATACACTTCTTCACTCACGTTTTCTTGCTTTTTAACCTTTACTTTTTGATCGTTTGATGCGCTCAGTTCAAAAGACTGAACAGGGCTGATGTCTGGGGTTGATAAAGGAGTAACATCTGTCACAGTATCTTCAGATTCCTCAGTGTAGTCACCGACTTTTGGTTTAGTACTTGAAGGCTGTGTTCCTGTTTTTGTTCCTAGTTTATATTTCTGTTTTGGAGACAAGTGGGTTACATCAGAGAGATGTTTCTTTAATGATGAAGAATCAGGTGTACAATTATCAGAGTCTGTACCTGAACAATCTGCACCTGAGCTTGAAGATGAGGCCAAAGAGGAAGAGGAACTGCTTTTGGAATACTTTTTACTTATGCCTTTTTTAATGTTACTGGATGGTTTAGCTGACTTGGACCTGACATGATGTTTCTTCCCATCATCACTGCTTTCCTCTCCATCTGTATAGTAATCATCTTCACCTGCCTTTCCCATTTTGGGAATTCTATTTGGAATGGTCACGTGTATTTTATGTCCTGTTGTAGCATCACACAATTTTTCTGATCCTGAAGAAGTGCTCAATGATAAAGAATTTCTGGTTTGTGTATCATCATTTTCTATATGGTGTTCTTCTGGAAGAGTTTCCTCTTTTCTTTCATTTCCTTTCTCAGTAAGATCATTTTCTTTTCTCTGCATTCCAAGTTTTGAGTTTACATTTACCGCATCTTTGTCTGTTCTCTCTTTAGGGTTATCATTTTGCTTGTCAAAAACTGAGTTACTTTCACTTTTCTTTGCTTCTTCAAAGTCACTGTCAAAGAAAGAATGGTCCACTTCACCTTCTGATATATCTCCAAACCGATCCATAATGGCAAAAATATATCTGAAAACAGGAAAATGTAACCATCAGAGTAATTTTTGAATACTTTTTATTTTTATATAGTAATTCATAGTTTTTCCAAACTGAGAAGATTGGGTAACATATCAAGAGAAACATGACCCCCAAAAAAACAATAACCCAGCGAAGTGATGATGGAGCTATAGGAGCAATTACAAGTTGTGCCAATGATTTGAAAAATACGTCTAATAGTTCAGTTCACAAGAAAATCAAAATGGATCATATCAAGGCAGGCACATTACAAACATGGAAATTTAGGTGAACCCTAAGGAAAATCTGCCTTCTATAATTAAGTACAATTAGAGTGTAGAATAAGCTAAACCAGCCCACACATCATTTTAGTGAAAGCTGTCAGTGACGTTGGACAAACTTCGCCATTTCCGTACTTGTCTTTGCCCTACTCTGCTCCATCATTGCAGTGCTGACGCAGCAGCAGCAGAGAGGAGATGGCTCCTATGAAAAGTAAAGGCTGCCTCTATCCCCCCTTAAAGAGAAACTAACACTCTAAGGCACACACACAGGCTGTACAGGTAGCTCGGAGGCAAACCTCCAAAAATTTAATCACAAACTGTGACATAACCACATATGGAAGATGACGAAGAGTATGTTATGTCTCACTGTGTTAGAGGGAATCGGTATAAGACATTTTATAGTAGATAGGCTGTCTAAAATGGATAAATGAAAGGATATTATTTAGATATATGGAATTAAATATTGGAAAAAATGGATAAAAGTGTTCAAAGTAGTTGCCTCTAGCATGGTTCAGGGACCACTGTTTTGGTTATAGACCTTAAATTACCAGCTGACCTGTTGATTTAAAAATTCTTTAATACTTTATACAGTTGGAATTAAATTGGAAACAGCACTATAAAGTCATAGCCTTTAAAAAATATTTCTCATTCTTATTGGTCTTAGTAACAGTGCCACAATTTCTATTACTAATAATCTTGAATTGAGAGTGTGACCTCTATCTAATAATATTCACCACTAGAAAATTAATTAATTAAAAAAAAAAATCAGGACCTTGGAAGACAGCTGATTCCATTTCTGGAACCGGGGAGGAGGGGACCCAAGAAGGGCCTGGAATATCTTACTATTGCCAGAAAGCGCAATGTTCAAACAGGCCTGAGAGAGTGGGAATAAAACAAAGGATCCAGTTTCAAAGGCGCTTTCACTGTACAAGCCGGACAATAGTGAAAACCAAAACACAGAACACACAAAAAAAATGAAAAAGTAATTCTGTGGAAAGTCATGAGTTCAAACTGATATTCAGAAGGGGCAAGTAGTGAGTTATATTAAAGGAAAAGAATATATACATTTATAGTAACAATATATAGCTAACAATCCAATTATGTGCTCATTATATTCAATTTGATTAATTCCATTATATCCAATCAACCAATAAAAGGTTATATAATCTGTATCCTGAATCAGCCCTGATACTCTGCAGCCTGTAATTGTTTAAGTGACCTGGTAACTTATAAAAACAAATATGAACATGATTTTAAAATTAATCGAAACTTGAACTATTAATACTAACGAGGTAAGTTAAACATGATTAATGACCTCTTTGTTTTAAAATTTTAAGTGACAGAAGGAAAACTCCTCCCAAAATTCTCAAAGTATACTCTCAAGTAATTTATAAACACTGAAACTTGTCTCTTAAAGGCATTTGGCAATTAATTTTTAGAGCCACAAAAAAGCCAACCTTTTGAATCAGTACCTTCATTTCTGGAAATTTATCCTAAGAAAATAATTTTAAAAAGAAATATTATTAATTATAGCAGTTTGTAACATTGAAAACACTTGAATAGAGGAATATTATGATTCCATTAAAATAATTATTGGGGGTCAGCAAACTACTACGCATAGGCCAAATCTGGCCTGATAATTGTTTTGGTAAATGAAGTTTTATTGGAATACAGCCTGAAAAGGGTTCCCAGACCAAATTCCAATGTGGGAGAGGCTTCCCCACACCAAAAACAATTCTCAGACATCAACAGGGTGTCTGAGAATTCGACTCAATGATACTATCTACATCGGATTCCATAGAAAAAGGGCTCAGTCCCTCAAGACCACCTCCACTTGAGGCCCCAGTTGCCAACCCAGTGTGTTACCTGTGCTTTCTGACTAACCAGCTACAAGCTGGAGGTTCCAAGTGAGACAAAGCCGTAAGCCAGGACAAGAACAGGGAAACAAACAGAAGGTTAAACAAGCAGTTTGCAGCCATCTAGTAAATCCTATCTTCCCTAAACAAAGGACACTTAAGAGTATGTAAATAGTTAGCACTTCTCCTCCCCAACCACAGGATAAACAGCTTAAATTACCCACTTAAGGAAATAGCAGAAATTCAATTAGTGTTATTTGCCAACCAGTTAAGGGAATAAATCTCATTCTGGCACATCAGCAAAAAACTGATGAATATTCTATTGAGATCCTCCCCTAAACGCCCAGCCTTTAAAAGCCCTCAAAAGCAGCACCCTCCCTCCCAGTAGCACACCCAAGCCTCTCCCCTTCCCTGCTTCTTCCCCCTCAGGCAAAAGGACCCCCATGAGGCTTGCAACCAGGGCAGCAACGAGCAATGGCAGTTTGTCCCGGACAAACCCCCAGAACCTGTCTCCAGGGCCCTCTTTTCTCCGACTTAGTGAGCCAAAGCAGCCCAGCCTAGGCTCATTTTCCCTTCTAGTCACTCTCCTGTTATGCTAGGCCCTTCCCTGTCTCACTGTTCCCAGTTTTAATAAACGTTCTCTAGAAATCCTGTAGACTCATCTTGTGGAAATCTTTCCTGCATGAAGTCAAGAACCCATACAGTACCAGTCAGCCCTGGGCAGACCCACTCAGGGCCAGGTTCCCTTTCTGGTAATACAAGGGTCCTCTCCAACCCAGGGTGCCAATCATAAATCCAGGTTGTTGCCTGTACTTCTGACTGACTGGCTATAAATCAGAGGTTCCCACAACCAGCCCTTGGGCTGGATTTGCTAGAAGAGTTCACAGAACTCAAGAAAATCTATTTACTCACATTAACAGCCAGATGAAGAGATACAAAGCAGGATGAGGTCCAGCATAAAAAGGAGCTTCTGTCCAAGTGAAAGCTCTCTGAAATAAGAACCAACCAGCTGTCGTGTCTGTGGTCCCCCCCCCCTTTTTTTACAGAGGCTTCATTGCATAGTCATGACTGACTAAGTTCTTGGCCATTGGCAATTCAATCTCTACCCTTACCCCCAGAGGAAGGGGACTGAGGGTGAGACTGAAAGTTCCTAACCTCTAATGTGATTGGTTATCCTGGAAACCAGTCCCCACCCTTGGGTGGAGTCCAAAAGTCATCTCATTAACATAACAAGAACACCGTAACCACTTTCAACCCCTGGGAAATTCCAAGGGTTTTGGAAGGTGTTAGCCAGAAACTAGATGAGGATCAGGTATCTTATAAATCACAATCCCATACAGCCTCACTCCAGGGTTTAGGTATTGTCTCTGACAGCTTTCTCACTACCACTGCAGAGTTGTGTAGTTGTGACAGAGACCCTATGGCTCACAAAGCCTAAAATATTTACCAACTGACTCTTCGCTGAAAAAGTTTGTGGATTCATGATTTACGTGATACATCAGCATGAAAAACGCAGTAAACAAAATTCTTACCCATACTGGATTAATACAATTTATACATTTAAACAAAAACTAGAAGGAAAAAAAAGGGCAAAAATTAAGAGTTGACCTGCTAGGAGAAAAATCAGCAATCCCACCGTGTATTTTATATTTCCATTACTGTTATAATAGGGTCTATTCAACAAATTAAGCAAATAAATGATGACTGGGAGTCTACACAGTGAAAAAGAATGAACTGGACCTGCGATTCCCGGTTGTGTTCCTAGGTACGTGTACAAGGATGGTCATGACTGATATACTATACACCAGTCAAAAAGGATGAGCTGAGATCTACAAAATGTTTACTAAAAGAGCAGAATTAAACAATACAATTATGAAAAACTTAAAACACACATAATACTAAGTTCTTCATGGGCACAAACATAAAGTGACGGAGCATGGACTGGAAGGGCATATATTAAATATCTAAGAGTATGAGAAATAAAAGAGTTGTGATTATGTTTTCCTTTCTCACTTTGTTACATGGTTAAGAATACCTCCGAAGTAAAATTTTTTATAAGTTTTATAAGTTTTATGAGCCTTTGAGGGGAGAGAAGGAATAAGGGTGGGAAAAAGGGATAAAGGGGAAAAATTAAGAACCTGAGTAAAGGACTGTGGGACTGTGATCGTGGGTCATCACCAACTTAAAGAGTATGTACGACTGATGATTGTCAATCCGAGTCTGCTGCCTGAATTCACAAAGAAAAACAAATCGAAAGGGCCACTGAATGGTGAACACCTCTTATAAACGTTGTTACTAAATTCCTCCCCAAAAGTTACCCTTTTTTGGTAAAATAATACACCCTGTAATTAAAAAAATCAAGGGCTGATATAAGAGTTGTGATTATTTTTTCCTTTCTCACTTTGTTACATGGTTAAGAATACCTTTGAAATAAAATTTTTTATAAGTTTCTTCAATTTTAAAAGCAAATGGTTTCACAGCACACCCCTGAACTTCTTGAATGAAGCAGCTGGTTCTGGGGGCTATGGTGAAGAGTCTAAAATGTAAATCATGATTAAGGGTTTACAGAACAGGCTAATAGCTAGTAAAAGTAACGACAAAGGATGTATTCAGATACTTAGGACTGAATGAAAAAAGATTTTAGAGCTGTTACTTGTAGTTCCAGAGGTAGAATTGGCATCAACAGATGGAGTGCATATGAAAGCCGAGTTTGAACGTTAGGACTGCTCAATAATGGACTGGGCTACTTTCTAAGATGAGGAGCCATGAGTCACTAGATAATGTTGGGGAAAAGACTGAATATCCACTTGCTGGAATGCTGTAGAGGGAATTCATGCATTAGGATATGCTCTTTCCCTCCCCTAAGATTATATGAAGTAGGTCTAACTGCCAAAGTCAAATGATTAGGTACTTCTTTGAAATTCCAGTTTTTCATATCTAACAGTTCCCTGCCTTGCTGTCCCCTTACCAGACTGGGTACTCCTCACAGTTAGCTCATCTTTATATTCCCACTGCCTAAAGCAGGATATGACAAATATTATTCAAACTATGTTTATCTGATGGACTTTGGAGACTTAAGACTGAGTGCTGGTTCTGCTCTTTGATATGTAAGCAGAAAAGTCACCTCTTTTCCCTGAGCTAGTTTCCCGGATGGTTCCCCACACCACACTACCCGGCTCCAATGCACTGACAAGGTCTGTGCAGTCCCGCACAGATGTAAGCAGGCATCTCCCTGGGTGGCCACAGTGCGTGAGAGCTGGCGCACAGGCAAGCCTGGGAAACTTTTCAGGTTTAAATTTGCGTTGATAATATCCAACAGATACCGTTAATTTAAGGATTTAAACTAGCTCAGATGATTTAACTTAACTTACGGGAAAATTACCCAAACAATCCCATCCACTAAGCAATCCATCCTTTTGATAATATTTACTTCAAAGATAATGAGATTTCCATTTATATTAGAGAATGTAAAAAAATACGGCATGGACTTAAAACAGTAACGATTCTCTACAACATATTGGGAAAGGGTAAAAAATTAAACGGTAGCTCATCAGACCTAAGCGACCCTTGCGTGGTGCTCAATGAAGACAGGTGTTTGCCAAAGCAGCCTGGGACACTCACCATCAGCACAGCTCCCAGTCAGCAGGAGAAAGGCTAACACTCTCAAGGATCATCAGGAGAACACACAAATCAGAATCTGGCATTTTTCAAACTCATTTTGCTACTGTGACATTACGTTTCTGTGGTCAGATATATAATACGGTCCAAAGAGGGTAACCGATCGCCCTCACGAAGCCCTAGGCCCAAAGTAAACAAGTCAACATCGGTGTTTCAGGAACTGAAGCTCCGTTCAGCACCGCTCCCGGCCCGCGAGGTGGCGGAGGGTAACCGACAGCCCCCCACGCCTCGGGTTCAGGTGCAAGTCCGCGGAGGTGGGCGGGGGAGACCTGAGTCCGGCTGCCGGTCGCCCCCGCTTCTCGATTCAGGGCTGAGCCAGACCCCCACGCCACCCGGAGCGCGCCATGCGGACAGGCCGTGCCCACCGAGGCTGGGGGTGCGGGCGGCCCACGGACCCGCGGCTCCGACGCCTCCACAGCGGTTACACCCGCCGCCCGAGGGGCCGGCCGGGCGTCCCCGACCCTCCCGCGCACTTCCTCATACCGACCCGGAGTGCTCGCCGCTGCCCCGGCTCCGGAGGGGAAACGGACCCCGAACCGAGAGGAGGCCGGCGGCCGCGGGAAGAAGAGGTCGCTCGCGCCCCGCTCACCTGGGTGCCGAGGCCGAAGTCGCCCCACGCGCCCCGCTCGCAGCCCGCGACGTTCCGAGCTCGTGCGCACGCGCAGGCGCGCCCCCGCAGCCTCTCCGCCGGGCTCCCAGCGGCGCGCTCGGCTTCCGGGGGCGGAGCGAGCGGAAGGAGGGACTGGAGCTCGTAGGGGCGGGGCGGCGGGCGGCTGGCGTCCGCGCTGCGCGGCTCCCCGCGGACGGCTGGCGGCCGAGGCCGCCCCGAGGGGCTCCAGCGGCCCCGCCCGCGCGGCGGGGGGCGCGGGAGGCCGGGTCGCGGCGCCCGAAGGGGACGGAACGTGAGGGAAGTCGTCGTCCTCCCGAGGGCCCGGGCCCGCGGTTGCCAGGGCGGCGTTCCGGCCTTAGTTGCCGCCGCCCCCGTAGTGAATGGCAATGCTGGTGAGCCTAATTGCTGTGGCTGATTTGGTGGGAAAAGTTGCTTTCATTGTCTTGTAATTCCTTACCAAAACAACACCAGGAATAATAAAAATGGGGCGGCTGTGTCTTTGTGATTGTTTATATCAGCAAGTTGCAGTTCAGACAACGCATTCCCCGGTGCAGAGGGTGGTCACACATTAGGAAGCCCTCTTACTGCTAGCAAACGAGGTGGGTAGTTCAATGTAAGAGAAAATCCATCTCTGTAGAGCACATTGAATGCCGTAATTTTTCGGTTTTGAATTCACAGGCACATAGTAGGTGTGGTAGAATAATGGTCCCAAAGATGTCCACCTCCTAATCCTTAGAACCTGTGAATATGCTACTTTACATGGGAAAGGGGACTTGGCTATGTGATTAAGGGCGTTGAGGTGGGAAAAGGAACCTGGATTACCCAGGTGCGCACAATGTAATTACTAGGGTCCTTCTAAGAGGGGAGGCAAGAAAGTCAGTAATCAAAGTCAGTAATAGGAGACCTGGCCACAGAAGCAAGAGGTGACTAGTAGCATGGTGACTACATGGTGTACTTGAAAGTTACTAAGAGAGTACATCTTAAAAGTTCTCATCACAGGGGAAAATTTTTTCTAACTATGTGAGGTGATGGATGTTAACTAGACTTAGGATGATGACCATTTCGTAATATACACATATATCATTATGTTGTACACCCTAAGCTTATATAATGTTATATGTCAATTACATAAAACTGGAACAAATTAAAAAAAAATTTTTTTAATTAAAGAAAAAGAAGCAGCAAGAGATTGGAGATGTAAGGAACTGTGAGCCAAAGCAAGCAGGCACCTGTGGGAACTGACAAAGGGAAGCAAGGGATTCTCTGCTGAAGCCTCCAGAAGGAAGACCATGCCAAGGCCTTACTTTTAGACTTTTGAACTCCAGAGCAGTAAGATAATAAATTTGTGTTGTTTTAAACCACTAGGTTTGTAGTAATTTGTTATAGCAGGAATAGGAAATTAATACAACAGGTACTCAATATTTTTTACATGAAAGTGAAAAGAAAGGAACTAAGGGTTAGCCATATCCTAGGGACACTCACTGAGGAACTGGCTCTAGTTTCATTCTTCACAGTGCGTTTTGTACTTGGTTGTAACTGCCAACAAGTACAGAGAATCATTTCTTTGTTCTTTTTGTGGGCTAAAAGGAAGGATTTCACTTGATTCTGCTTGATAAAACTATGCTGTCACCGTTTCCCAGGGATGTTGTCTTACTGTGGTCAAAGCTTATTATACAAAGGAGTTGAATAGACATTTTTCCAAAGAAGTTATATAAGTGGCCAATAAGCACATGAAAAAATGCTCAACATCACTAATCATTAGGGAAATGCAAATTAAAACCATGAGATACTACATACACATTAGGATGGCTAATATAAAAATAAAGAACAAAGTAACAAGGGTTGGCAAAGATGCGAAGAGACTGGAACCCGTGTTCATTGTTATTGGGAATGTAAAATGGTATGGCTGCTGTAACTGGCAGTTCCTCAAAAAATTGAACATGGAGTTACCATATGACCCAGCAATTTCACTTCTGGATATACACCCTAAAGAATTGAAAGCAGTCTCAGAGATATTTGTACAAGCCATGTTCATAGTAGCATTAGCCAAAAGGTGGGAAAAACCCAGAAGTCCTTCAGCAAATGAGTGGAAAACAATATGTGGTATATACAAACAATGGAATTTTATTCGGCCTTGAAAGGAATGAAATTATGATACATTGCTACAATATGAATGAACCTTGAAGTCGTGAACGGTCATGTGAAGGTATACACAAAAGGGCAACTATTACATGACAACACTTATGAAGTATTTAAAATAGGCAAGTCATGGGAACAGAAATTAGAATAGAGGTTGCCAGAGGCTGAGGGGAGAGGGGAATAGGGAGTTAGTGTTTAGTGGATCAGTTTCCTTGTGGGATGATGGGTAGTGCTGATGGCTGTGCAACGCTGTGAATATGCTTAGTGCCACTGAAGTGTGCACTTAAAAATGGTAAAAATAGTAAATTCTGTGTATTATACCTTGATAAAAAATAAAAAGTAAGAGATTATTATATCTCACTTTAATTTTGGCTCTTTTTCTGGGCCAAAATTTTCTCTGGTTTTCTTTTCCTGCAGGGAGCACTTCCTCAGTCATCTATATTGAATGAACAAACCAATGAATGTAGGAACTAGATTGTAAATAAGCTCCTTCAGGGCAGAGATTTTATTTGCTTTGTGCCCCTTCGTAGTTCTGGTCATATAAGGTCATCAGCTCATAGGTGTAAAAAGTCCCCACATTCACTGAATCTGGACTCTTTCATCAGAAAAGATGTAAATATCCCCAAAACCCCTTTTAAAATTGTTTCTCATTTATTTATAAACCTCTTGAAAGAAAATATAGGCTTGGCTATTTCTATAAAGAGCTATTAAAAGCCCTTTCCATATAATCTGGAAGTTTTTTCATCTATACTAAGCTTTTCTTTATGTTATAAGCAAATGTACACCAATGGAAAGTTGTCTTGTTTTTTTTTAAATTTAGGAATCAAGTTTTGAAGGATGAAATCTTTACTGGGTTAAGCTTATAAACCCATTTGAAATTAATTAAGTTCATATTTTTTAGTTTCTATAGGGGTAGTTCAGAATATCTAAATGCTATAATAAATAGTGGAAATTGAGAAAGCTAAATGACTTAGATTCGCAGACAAGGTAACCATTGAATTTGCCTTAACTCCTACAAAGCACAATTAGTAGCTCTCTTCTTGTCACCATAGAACTTTGTAATGCCTTTATTATTATATGTATTACATTGCTTTATGCTTTCCCCCTCTGTCTTCTTCCTCCCTCCATCCCAAGTAGATTGTGAGCTCTTCAAGGACATAGACCATATTTTATACTATTTTCTAACAAAGCAGCTGGCTAATATTTTTGGACAGAATGAAAGAATGAACAGAGTCACATACTACCTTCTAGAAGTTTACAGTCTATGTAAAAGCCAGATGAATGCCATTATTATTGTATTGGTTTTGTAAAGACATGATTTGTATAATGTAAAAAGCAGTGTGTGTTGTTCTTTGACATTACATTACTTGTAACTATTGTATTTGAAAGGTAGCATAATAAAGGAGAATCCTATGACCAGTTAGCTGTGTGATTTGGGGCAAGTCATTTAACCTCTCTGTGCCTCATCTGCAAAATGGGATTATAATACTTATCGCTCTTATAAGAGTTGTAGTGAGGAACATATGTTGTAAAAATGACTTCCAATAGTTAAACTTCCTATTCAAATATAGGATATTTTTATAACTGTTTTTTTTTTGTCCACTCAATTATTCTAGATTTATTATCATAGAAGAATATCAGATTTATTCATTCAAAAATATTAAAGGCCTACTCTGTGCAAACCCTTGTTCTGGATTCTGATTAATTCTCTAACACTAATTTTTACTTCCCCAAATTATGTTCTCCTTCTTATAATAAATAAATGAAAAATCAGACACTGACTTAGGTGGTGTATAAAAGCTTTATATATAGTTGTACACTGCATCCCTTGCCCTATCCTTACCCAGGCTCTTTATCTCATAGGTAGATGGAAGCAGATTATGAAGAAATATCAAACCATCCATTCCAGGAACAAGAAATGTGAACTTTAACATTTGAGTGATAAGTCATGAGATGCTGCTGATTTTGGTGAGCGGCCAGATGAGCCATCAGAAACTAATTAGTGTATTCTGTCAAAGTACATTGTACTAGATTGTTACAGTAATGGAATCAATGAATTGCACCTCCCTATATTAAGCCCACGTGATTCCCAGTCAGGGCACGTACTAGGTTGCAGTTCGTTTCCCGGCGTACAGGAGGCAACTGATCGACATTTCTCTCTCACATTGATGTTTTTCTCTCCCTCACCTTCCTCTCTCTCTAATACCAATAAAAACATCCTCTGGTGAGGATTAAAGTCATCACCATCATCATCATCCCATGTGTTGGCCCTCTCATTTAACTCTTGGTTGGGCCATATGATTTGCTTTGGCCGATGAGACATTAGCAGATGTAACTGGCAAAACCTTAAAAAGATGCACATTGCATCCCTGAGATTGCCATGTGAAGAAGCCCTAGTTAACCTCTTGGAGGATAAGAACACAGAGCAGAGACAAGCCATCTCCCAGGCCAAGCAGCCCCAGCCTGTGTACCGGGAGACCAGAACTCCAACAGTGACACAGGCAAGAAGAGCAGAACTGCCCAACTGCCCCCAACCCAAATTGCTGACCTACAAAATCATAAGTAAATAAAATAATTGTCATTTGGTGGTAGTCTGTTATGCAACAATAGATAATTGATATACCACATTTCCCAAAACTTCAGGTCAAAACTTAAGTTACTCTTTTTGTGATCTACTCTTTATCTCGATGCCAGCTACTTTAATTTACAGTACTTTCTTTGTAACACTTTCTCTTGGAAGATTAATACAAAGACATTTCTGTCTGAAAGTTTCCAAATGTGAATATTTTTACTTACAGGCATAACTTGGAGATATTGCTGGTTTGTTTCCAGACCATCAATATAAAGTGAATATTGCAGTAAAGCAACTCATGAATTTTTTGATTTCGCGGTGCATATAAAAGTTAGGTCTACACTAAACCGTGGTCTATTAAGTGTGTGTATTAGCATGTCTAAAATCAGTGTATATACCTTAAATAAAAAATACTTTATTGCTAAAAATCCCTGTCACCTGAGCTTTGAGAGAGTTATAATCTTTGTGCTGGTGGAGGGTCTTGCCTCGATATTGTTGGCTGTTGACTGACTGGGTTGGTGGTAGTAAAAGGTTGGGGTAGCTGTGGAAAATTCTTAAAATAAGACAACAGTGAAGTTTGCTACTTTATCAACTAAGTTTATGTAATATTCTAAGTGCTTTGCTGTCATTTCAGCAATTTTCACAGCATCTTCACCAGGCATAGATTCTATCTCAAGAAACCACTTCCTTTGGTCATAAGAAGCAAATCCTCATCTGGTAAAGTTTTATCATGAGATTGCAGCAATTCATTCATGTATCTTCAGTCTCCACTTCTATTTCCACCACATCTGTAGTTACTTCCTCCACTGAAGTCTTGAATGCCTCAAAGTCATCCATGAGAATTGGATTCCACTTCTTCCAGACTCCTGTTAATGTTGATATTTTTGATCTCTTTCCAAGAATCACAAATGTTCTTTTTCTTTTAAAATATGTTTTTATGGATTTCAGAAAGGAAGGGAGAGGCAGAGATAGAAACGTCAATGATGAGTCATTGATCGACTGCCTTTGTATGCCCCCTACTGGGGATTGAGCCTGAAACCCAGGCATGTACCCTGACAAGGAATCAAACTGTTACCTCCTGATTCATAGGTCAGTGCTCAACCACTGAGCCACACAGGCTGGACACAAATGTTCTTAATGGCATCTAGAATGGTGAATTCTTTTCAGAAGGTTTTTTATTTACTTTGCCATATCCATCAGAGGAATCACTGTCTATGGCAGCTGTAGCCTTACAAAATGTATTTCTTAAATAGTAGGACTTTAAAATCGAAATTACTCCTTGATCAACGGGCTGCAGAATGGATGTTGTGTTAGCAGGCATGAAAACAACTTTAATCTCATTGTACATCTCCATCAGAGCTCTTGGGGGAGTAACCAGGTGCATTGTCAATGAGCAGTAATATTTTGAAAGGAATCTTTCCTTTTTTTTCTGAGCAGTCTCAACAGTAGGCTTAAAATAGTCAGTAAACCATGTGGTAAACAGACGTGCTGTTCATCCCGGCTTTGTTCCATTTATAGAGCACAGGCAGAGTAGCTTTAGCGTGATTCTTAATGGCCCTAGGATTGTTGGAGTGGTAAATGAGCATTGGCTTCAACTTAGTCACCAGCTGCATCAGACCCTAACAAGAGAGTCAGTCTGTCCTTTGAAGCCAGGCATCGCCTTCTCTCTAGCTATAAAAGTCCTAGATGGCATCTTTTTCCAACAGAAGGCTGTTTTGTCTACATTGAAATCTGCTGTTTAGTGTAGCCACCTTCATCTATTTAGATCTGGGTAACTTGCTGCTTCACCTGCACTTTTATGTTATGGAGACTTGAACCAACCTCTGCTAGCTTCAGACTTTTCTTCTCCAGCTTCCTCATCGCTCTCAGCCTTCATAGAATTGAAGAGAGTTAGGGTCTTGCTGTAGATTGGGCTTTGGCTTAAGGGAATGTTGGGGCTGGTTTGATCTATCCAGACCACTAGCACTTTCTCCATATCAGCAATAAGGCTGTTTTGCTTTCTTATTATTCACATGTTCACTAGAGTAACACTTTTAATTTCCTTCAAGGACTTTTCTTTTGACTTCACAGCTTGGCTAACTGGCACAGAGGCCTAGCTTTTGGCTTGTCTCAGCTTTCATATGCCTCCCTCACTTAAGCTTAATCATTTCTAGCTTTTGATTTAAAGTGAGAGACTAGTGGCGACTCGTTTCACTTGAACATTTAGAGGCCATTGTAGGGCTATTAAATGGCCTAATATCTATGTTGTTATGTTTGAGGGAATGGGGAAGCCCAAGGAGAAAGACTAGAATGGCCAGTCAGTAGAGCAGTCAGAGCACAACATTTATGGATTAAGTTCATCATCTTATATGGATGTGGTTCATGGCAGCCCCAAACATTACAATAGTAACACCAAAGATCACAGCACCATAAAAATATAATAATAATGAAAAAGTTGGAAATATTGCAGAAATTACCAAAATGTCACTCAAAGGAAGAAAATGCTATTGGAAAACGGCACTGATAGACTTGGTTGCCACAGGGTTGCTACAAACCTTCAATTTGTAAAAAATGCAATATCTGTGGAGTGCAGTAAAGCGAAGTGCAATAAAATGAGGTATGGCTGTACTAATTCAGCATAATTTATATATATGTGTTCTAAAAATTTGTTCAGATTCATCTTCCTCTTAGAAACGTTGCAATGTTTCCTTTAAGCCTTAGTATTATTTATTTTTAAAGTATTTTATGATTTCTTTTATTTTTGAAGTTTGGCCACACATATATCTCTATTTTTTGTAAACCACACTCTGCTTGAAAGTTACAAGAGAAAAAGAGGGGTTAACTGACCTGTTAGGGTCTTACAGTGAGTCAGTAGAAGAAAGTAGAATATCTAGGTCTTTTGATGTTAACATCTTTATTCACAGTTTTTCCCTAAGTGGGCAGGGGCAAATACTGTACTGTGGTTTTCTCGCTCGTCCTATGGCTACTTCCAAGTGGGCCTAATCCCAGGTGGGCCAGGGAGTTTAAAGAGAAATGTACTTGTGAAGGGGAAGATGTGTCACATTTTGACAGATATCAGGTGTTGTTTACCCATTTACACTGCCTAATATTTTAAATGTCATGTTTTTCACTTAATGTGTCCTCATAATGTCCCAGTGAGTTAAGCAGATGCCATTCCCACATTATGTAAGAGAATAATAAGATAGCCTACGGCACATTCAATTATGTCCTGTCAAAACGCACTGGCTTTAGGAATGCAAATAAAGCAGCCCAACTTAATTTGCTTTTTAACCCTTAGACCTGAAGGGACTCAACATCGACTTCTGGGAAGGAACACCAGGATTCTTATCTCCCTCGGTACCTCCTGATGCTACGCACTGCCTTGTACTCCCTTATCTTACCTGACTTCTGTGCTCCTCAAACCTTGCACAGAGTAGAGGCCAGTACTGCTTGTTAAGGGAATGTTTGAAGTGTCAGTGCTGACTTAGCAGTAGAATGGCATATGCTTTAAGGAAGTTTTCTCACCATGAGTGTTCATTTCTGCAGAGCTGCATTATTTTTGGGAACAGTATGCTGGTGTGTTGGAAAGATCGTGGTCTTAAGAGTTGCAGACCAGGGCTCCTAAAAGTCAGACCAGTTTCTCCTTTACTGGTTCAAGTTATAATCATTCAGCACTCGTCAGGGGCCTGGTTAAGATTAGATGAAACATGTCTAGTGCTTAGAACAGTATCTGGCTCACGGTGTTCAATTAGTTACTATTATTGTCAGCTCTGGGTTTAAATTGGAAAATGTGTATAAAGTCCTTTGCATACAGTCCTTGGCATGTAAATGATCAAAAAATACAGATATTATTGTTGGTAATAACTATATATGCTTTCCTTGAAATAATTTGGATTAGTGGAGTACACTTTGAGGAGCCCTAGTGGGATGAATGTTAACTATTTTATTTTATATATTTTTAAAAAACATTTTGATTTCAGAGAGAGGGAGAGGGAGAGATAAAAACATCAATGATGAGTCACCAATCGAGTGCCTCCTGCACGCCCCCTACTGGGAATTGAACCCACAACCCAGGCATGTGCCCTTCCTGGGAATGGAACCTCCATCTCCTGGATCCTAGGTCAGTGCTCAACTGCTGAGCCACACCTGCAGGGCAGTATTAACTATTTTAGAGACAAAAGGAATCCTTCAAAATCAGTTACACTGCTTTATTTTTTTAAAAGGGGGGGTTAGAAGGCAAGGAGAACAGTAAGGTAGTAACTTCTAATGTCATTATTTAGGCATGGCAAAGTCACATTTGGCATAAGGCATTATCTTCTTTTCTTTGACTTACAAGGTATAAGAAGTGTCATATGAAAATTAATATTTAAAACAAAAAAGATTTTTAAAAATGACACGTAAATATATTTTATATAGATATATAAAAGAATTCATTTATATGCTGTTTTGTTAGAGCTAAATGCTAGTGATAATTTTTAGACCTCTATGAATCTATGCCATTCCAGGGAAATTAATTAAAAAGACATGAATATATGGGTGGGCTGGTTATGTCTACGGACACCGTATTTCTTTTTTTGAGTAATAACCTCTTGGACAATACTTTGATTTAAAATAATAAATATCCACTAAATATTTTAGTTTACTCATGAATACTGTATATTTTCCTCTGTTGACATGACAGATGATTCCTTAGAAAAACACAGTATAGTCACAGTATTTAAAAAATATTTTTAATGCTTATTTTCCTTAACTATGCTTACTGGGAAGCAGGATAGAACTCAGTGTTTTGGGAAAAAAATAGTGCTTTTAAACCTGAAATTCTTCATGATGACTGCAAACAGAATTTTGCTTATAAGTGTTTCCTATATCCTTTATTTCTCACTGCTTCCCTCATCTGTTTTCCTCTCCTTCCCTTTTCTATTCTGGATTTGTCTTCTCTATCATCCCCTCTTTTAAATAATCATTAATCTCTTTAGAATTCCTTATTTCCTTTAGAATTCCTTATTTATCCAGTAAAGATACATCTGCTGCTTTATTGGTCTTACTAGTAATTACTTGTATTTCTCTAGCACACTGGCATCTTCTCAGCAAGCAGGATCTGTATATTAACGCTGGGACTGTGATAGAAATATGTACTCTGAAAATTATCTGGACCACTTTCACTTGCGTGGGCAACAGCATTTGTATTGAATCCTTGGCAACAAAACATGTAGGGACTTGGAGCCAAAGTGATGAGGGAAGCTGGTACCCGCCTGGCACCAGGCCGAGTTCTTTGGGCCTTTGCACAACTAGGAATTGCAGGCTTCATTTACTCCACATTTGTCCGATTCCTGCCCCGAGGCGGCGGGACGGGAAAGGGAGGGGTGTTAGGGGAAACTGTTAAAAGTGAGTATCTGGAATGGCTGCCCATTTAATCTAAGTAGCACGCGAAAACGAGGCAGGAATTTGGGAGGCTGTAAGCAGGCGAGGAGGTTACTTGTCAGGGATGAACGGAGAGCGAGGATTAAAGGATCACCTGAGCTCGAGAATCACAAATGCTTCTGACACCTGCAGCGAAATTTTCCATCAACAGACGGTGCCCTGGGGGGAGCGGGAGGCCCGGGACCGCGCGTTTTCCGCAGCCACTGGTCGCGCCCCCTCCCCGGCGGGGCGCAGGCGGGTCAGACCCCTCCCCCCTGCCCGGGGGCGGGCGCCTCGCAGCTGTCACTCAGCCGGCCGCGGCCGCTCTCCGCCCCCCGCCTGACTCGCACTTCGGGGCCGCCCCCGCCCCGCCCCGCCCCGCCCCGCCCGCCCCGCCCCGCCCGGCCTCGCCTCGGGCTGCGCCGGCTTAAGTCACAACACTGCCAGGCTACCTGGGCGCGCCCGGCGGGGCAGCTGCGGGCCCCGCGCCGGGTGGCGGCGCTGAGGGGTCGCCGAGAGGAGCTCGGCGCGCCGGTCGGAGCCGTTCCCTCGGTGGGCTGCGGGCGAGGGCATGAGCGCGGACTCCCTCAGCCTCCGGAGCGGCGGCGGCGGCGAGGGCAGGGGGTGCCGCGCAGAGGCCACGGTCCAGGGCAGCGCCGGGGGACAGCGGGGCGGGAGATGTGCCTGTCCTTAGCGGCACAGGAAGCAGCATGCACCCCGATGCCACCGACAGCAGCGGCGCCGGCCTCGGCCCCGCGCCGGCCGTGGGCGCTCCGGGCGAGCGGCGGCCGGAGCCCCGGGAGGACGCGGCGGCCCCGAGGGGCCCTGGCGGCGGGAGCTGGTGGGTGCCGGTGGCGGTGGCCGCACTCGCCGCCGCGTCCCTCTCCTACCTGGGGCCCGGCTGCTGGCGGGGGGCCGGAGGCGCGGGGCCGTGCGCCGTCCTGCTCGGGCTCAGCCTGTACCTGGGCTGCGCCGCGGCCGCCTTCCTGCTGGGCACCCTGTTGTCCCTCGTCTGCCGGAGCCGGCGAGCCCCGCCGCCCGACTTCGCCGCCGCCTGGAGCCGGCTGGCCGCCCGCCGCCGGCCGGGGGTAAGTACCGGCCTCCTCCGCCTCGCGCGCCCGGCCTCGGCCCGACCCTCCCGCTTCCGGTGCCCGCCGCCCGCTCTCGGACGCGGTGGTCGCGGCGGGGCCCGTCCTCTCCCGCCCGGCGAGGGGCAGCGAGCGGTCCCGCGGCCCGCGGGGGCGGGCTCGGGGCTGCGGGGCCGCCGGCGATGCGCGCTCCTGGGCGGTGTAGTCGCTCTAAGGCCGTCCTGGGTCTCAGCCGAGCCGGCCGAGCGACCACCCTGGGCCCTCGGGGCTGCCCCGCGGCTGGTGCACGGAGGAAGCCGTGTGTGGCGCGCCCTGTGCGCAGGCGCAGCGCCCGGCGGTGGTCGTTACGCGCGGTTCTGCGCCCGGGGCTCCCGGGAGGGTGACCTGAGGACCTTCTATGGAGGAGGGAGCTCGGCTTAGGGAGAGCCCAGCGCGGCGCCGTCACTCCCGCAGCCCCTCACCCGCCGGCCCGCGTGCGCCTTCCACCGCGACAGCCTGTCCCCACCATGTTGAGAAGTAACGCGGCGTCTGCTGGCCTGTGATTTAGGAAAGGCGGTGCAGAGTCGCCGGTGTGCCGCGAAAGGAAGGAGGGGTGTCGTCGGCGCGCAGGGCAGTGCTGGGGGAACACAGGAAAGAGCATATTCTCGGGGAGCTTCCCCCCGCTTCGCGCCAGACCCCCGCTCCCCTGCCGCGCGGCTTCCGGCCGGACCCTCGGAGGAAATGGACTGGATCGCAGCCCGGCTGCTCCGCCGAACGGTGCTCGCCAAACAAGTTGTCCAAGCCTGGGGGTAGCGGCTCAGCTCCGTGAGAGTATTTGTTTTGTGCTTGAGATACGACCTGCTTACTCCTTTGTGAAAATCATCCCTGCGCTTCGCGCAAACCACCCTCTCCCGAGCCTGACTGCGGCGCTGAGACAATGGCTGAGCGTGGCAGGTGAGGCGGCCAGGGGGCTCACTCTGCGCGTTGACCAGCAGTCCAGCTTGTTAAGGAAGAGGAGCGTCTGTTTTCATAAGGAGTCTCAGAAATTAGTAGTATTTTTCTTAAAAACTTTCACTTGGCTGTCCATTTTTTTTCAGGTCTAATTTAGCGAGTCGGTGAGCAGGTATATTTTCCCTCTTTGTTTTCTCTACACTGATTAAAAAAAAAAAATAAGGACCCCATGATTTTGCTAGTTGGTTTGTCCATCACCGATCAATTGTAAGTGACGGTGCAATTCTTCAGAGTTGCTGTGAGACGTTGTAATTCAGTATGTATGTATTGAGTATTTTGTACAAGCCAGGTGTGACTCTGGAAGCTGGGGTTGAATCAACAAGACACGAATGCCCAGCTCTCTAGAGATTATATTCTTACGGGGGATCAGACGATAAACAGATGAGGTACTTTTGGATATTGGTAAGTGCTGTGAAACAAAAGTGGTTAAGAATGAAGTGGTCAGAGTGCTTAGTAAGTGGGGACAGAAAGTTTAGAAGGTGAGGTCAGGGTCAGAGTCTTAGTGTCGCCCTCTACCTCTGAGGGCCTGGAAGCCTCATACCCCCTTACCTGGAAAACGTTCTTCCAAACCTGCCAGCTCACTTGCACTTCTGGATAGGTAAAACTTGGATAATCCAGGAAGATGGTTTAGTAGATGAATTAGAGACAATAGTACTTTAAAGGTGACAGTAAATGAAACAGCATTTATAAGCATTCACGTACACCACCAGGAGATTTCCGGTATAATCTAAGGAAAGCAGATTATTGGTCAGTTTTTCGGAACTTGGATTTTTATAGTAGCCTTAAGTAAGAAAGTAAGTACATTAGGAAATTTACTTTCTAAGTTATAGGTTACTTAGAATTGAAATGCATATTATTCACATACAATTCCTTTTTTATAGTACTGGTGCCTTTAGTTGTGCTGTATTTCTAATATATGGTTAAGGGTTTAAAAAATGTTCTCTTCTTTGTGAATGGAAGCATAAACATGTGGTGTAGTATAAAATATCTGCAGTTCTGTGGGGGTGGGAGCTAGACCACACAGGTCATCTAACATATGTGGAGGGGGAGGCTGCTTAGTACCAAACCAAATGGTGCTTCTTAAGATACAGAGATTACTTTACTATGGAAATTTTAATGCAGCATGAAGAAAAGAATCCTCATTTATTCTTATACATTTGGATTACTCCAGTGTCCGCTAGACATTTCAGACACTGGGATCTATCCTTCAATCTGTCTGTCCCTCCTTCCTTGGTTTTTCTTCTTGACTTCCTTCTGTAGAGGAAAAATTGCATACATTGTTAAAAGTAGGCAACTACAGAAGCCTACACTAAAAGGGAAAAGGTATTTTCACATCTAGGAGTGTTCAGATGCTTCTGCATGCTTCACAGTGTAGTTATTGGCTGTAAACTCCATGGGGTTAGGACCCACGATTGACACCATTTTTTATCCCTTGTGCTAGTAGGAACTCAAGAAGTGTTTGCTGATGATAATGAGGAAAATTATGTCTGTGGTCACTAACATAGTGTTTCCCCCTCTAATTATTCTGGTATATATTGGGCACCTCTGATGTGCAAGGATTTTGATTTTACTTGGATGAGAATCACTATTTAAAAAAAGTTGTGTTTTTCAATTATGGATGACATACAATATTATATTAGCTTCAGGTGTATAACCCAGTGATTAGACATTATATAATTTACTAGACCACCCCGATAAGTCTAGTACCCATCTAACACCATACATAGTTATTACACTATTATTGACTATATTCCCTATGCTGTACTTTACATCCCCATGACTCTTCTGTAACTACCAATCTGTACTTCTTAATCCGTTCACCTTTTTCACCCATCCTCTCAACCCCTCCTCCCTTCTGTCAACCATAAGTTCTATCTCTGTGTCTATGAGTCTGATTCAGTTTTGTTTGTTTTGTTTTTTAGATTCCGCATATCAGTGAAATCATGCTATTTGTGTTACCCTTTAGGCCCATCCATGCTGTTGCAAATCGTAAGATTTCATTCTTTTTTATGGCCGAGTGATAGTCTGTTGTAAATATATATACTACAGCTTTTTTATCTGCTTGACTATTGATGGGCACTTGGGTTGCTTCCATAGCTTGGCTATTGTGCATATGGTCTTTCAAATTAGTGTTTTAGGTTTCTTTGGATAAATCCCCAGAAGTAGAATCGCTGGGTCATAAGGCAGTTCCATTTTTAATTTTTTGAGGAAACTCCATACTGTTTTCCATAGTGGCTGCACTAATCTTCAGGGTGGGAATCACTGTTGGTTAAAGTAGTAAAAATAATTTTTGTCTGAAGTAGAAATAATATCCAGTAGTATCGTTCAGGTACTGAGGAAACTTGTGTAAGGTCACGAAGGTTGATGCTAAAGTCTTGACAGTTGATACCTGGGCCTCACTTTAGGACAGCTTGGAGTTGGTTGTGGGCCAGCAGACTGAAGCTATGATGCTCTGGGGCTGGCCTTCTCCTCATGTGATAGTTGTTAGTCCAGCTTTGCTGAGTAGGCTGTCAGAGTCTAAGGTTGTGGTTTGGTCTTGTGCCAGGCCAGTTAACTCAGCTGGACCAAGAGCCTCGGATTCACTAGCCACGGTTACTTGACTCTAGTCAACAGCAAGAGAAATACGGCAAAAGTGAATCAATAGTTTAGAAAACTTACTTCCATTACTGGACCAGCAGAGTGCATCTGCATATAATAGAAAAAGGTCATGTGCTGATAACATGGGAAACTGAAGTCTACTGCCATGTAAAGAAAACAGTAATGAAATTCTTTGCAAAGTTTAGGCAGGGAAGTTCATGAACTTTGTCAGATCTTACTAATAATCATTACTGAGTATCTGCTCTATGTTTGCTATTCTGATCTTGTCAGATCATTTTTTGCTTAGTTAGTAGACAGAGTCTGTCTGAATGAATGGATTATTGTTTGAGATGAGAACAAATTTAAGTATCCCATGGACATTTTTAGATTTGAGATTTCAACCCCAGTTTCCTAGAGAATGGTCAGAGCCTAGCAGTAGGTGTCACTAAGCCCTTGGATAATTGCTGTCCGTAGTTCTGCAGCAGTCTTTTTGGTATTGGGAGCATCCAGAGATGAGCAGGATACTCCCTGAGGCAGCCCCCTCCGGCTGAGATTGGGTCGATGCAGAAGACTGGATGGACGGGCAGATGTTTGCAGAGACAGTAAAGACATTCACACAGCAATTCATAGCGCTGTGTGGCTTGGGTAGGACTTCTAGAATCCCTCAATGAGTTCTTTTACTAATACAAAAGTTCTTTGAGTAAAAGTTAATTTAGTTACTTGAGAGAAAAAGGAAAAGAAGTAGGAATTAGGTAGACTATACACAGCCTCTTTGTAACTTTCCTTTATTATGCTAATGTGATAAACTAATCCTCAATCATTTGATAATGGATAATGGCATAATATACTTACTGTCTTCAGAACATTTGTTTTTAGTTTAACTAGGGGATTTAATTCGGGGTGGCTAGTGGGAGAAATATTTTTGAGGAAGGTGTTTTTTTGAGAACCCCGTAAATGATAGGATCCTATGTAACTCTTGCTGTGGTGTAAGGGTTGTTTTACTTTGAATTCATACTATTTATAATTTTTAAATGTAATTTTTAACATAGGTTATATAATCACATGGTTTAAAAACATCGAAGCATATAGAAGGGTGTTAAAAAAAAATCTCTCTTCCATATAGTCACTATTAATAGACACTGTCTATTCTTCCAGATATATATTATGCTTATATCAGTAAATGCAAATATATACTCAAAAAAGTTTTTGATGCCTATAGTCTCTTGATATATAAACAGTGATTACACACAAAGGAAGAATTATTTTCTGTATCTTTGTTATGAAGGAACTAGCTCTAAGGTTAGTAAACATAAGATGAAGTTATATATGAATAGTGATAGCTTCAAAGTAGGAAGATACATGATTAAACCTAGAACATAAAAAAAGCTAATCAGAACCAGCAAATATATCCTAAAGAAGAAAGTGTATATTGTATTTGAATTAGCAAAACTGTCTGAATGAAGGAAGCAATGTGTACTTTCATAATTTGTACAAAAATAAAATAAACCAAGCAAACTGTTGTACAGATGTAGTACATGTACCATTTGGGATTTGAGTTGCCAGCGAGTATATGAGATCACTCACAGGAACTGGGATTGGAAAGGTAGTTCGTCCAGGTCCTGGAAGTCCTTAGCTGAGAGAGTACAGTTGGAGTTTAGTCTGTAGGTGTGGCAGCTGTTGACATTTTCCAGCACCAAATTGATAGCATCAGGGCTGGGTTTTAGAAATGTTAAACAGAAAGATGATTGGGCTGGACTTAAGAGAAATACCGCACAGTTGTAGTGATAAAAAGTAAGAGTTAATGAAGCTGTGTGGATGGATCAAGAGGCAGTAAATTCAAGAGCGAGTGAGATTTTTCCTTGATGTTAATTATCAGTAGTAACCATTACAGATGGTTACATGAGTGTTGTAACATTGTGTTTAAACAATAAATTCATTCCCAAACCAAAGGGTCCTACTTTTTATTCACAAATGTGAAGATCTAAGTCTCCAAACTTGAATATTCTATTTGGAGCCTTTATTTCTAACGCTCTTGAGTCTTAGGCTGCTTTTGTTTTGGGTGCATGCTATGATGTCACCCTAGTAATTGAATGTTGCCTTCTTAAAAATATCTTAGGTTTCATTTCCCAACCTTATCATTTGGGGGTAGGTGTCCTAGATTCCTTAAAATGTGTGAGTCCTTGTAGGCAGAATGTCGCACGCCATTGTAGTAAAAGTGACTCAGCAAGTTTGAGGTGAAGGGCTGAGGCTTTTCAAAATGAATAGGGTCTGTGGACGGCTGTCAGTATTAAAATGATGGCATACCAGGTTGCTGGGTTGTTTTTTTGCTTTGTTTTGTTTTAATTGCAGTTTTGCTTTTGAAAGAGAAAAACATCGCAAACTTGGAACTTATGTTTTTCCCCTTCATTCTTAGGTCACTTTCCAAACTAGGGTTGGTTGGTTGGGTGATGATGACGGGTAGGGGCAGCTCTTCCAGGGAGAGGGGTGTCTCTCCTGGATACCCGGAGGGCCTGAGCCTGGTCCAGTTACTCATTTCCACATCTTGCTTCAGTCCTGGGGCGGGTGCTTATATAGATTCTTCGAACACAGTGGAGCTTTCCAGAAAGCCTAGTGGATTTGGCTATATTTTGGTGGGCTGGTCAGCTCAGGTGCTGCTCTGGGAGAATGTGGTTATGAGTGTGAGATGGTCTGCTCTCTCTGTCCCTGGGGCTGGCCAGTGCTTATCAGTTCTTCTAGGCACGGGTCCATCCTGGTACATTTGTCAGCATCCTGGGATTTTCATGTGTGAACAGCCACAGCTGGATGTAAAGAGCAGTGAACACGGGATTCCAAGTAAAATGCCTCTGAGGTCAAGGGAAAATGGAATGCATTGTGCATTTTTAACATAAGACACATGAACTTGTTTAGGTCACTAGGGTCTATTTAATAAGCTTTCAAATTTAGTGTAGAATACATCTCTTGGAAAATTAGATGAGATTTCACAAATACTCATTTGTAAATTCAAACCTGAATTTCTGTAGTTCTCTCCCACCTGCACAATTGAGTTCACATTAATAGTAGTAACTAAAAATTTTATAGGTGTTTGCTCATCTGCTCATGCAGGACCTCATTCGACAGTCCCCCTAACTCTGCCCACCCCATCTCCATTTCTGTGAGTCCATAGGCAGTGTCTCATGTATTTGTGAATAAGCTAACTTACCTTCTTCCATTTCTGGTGCCTGCAAACACTTGAGAGACCTATCTCTGCTGAAACCATAGCCAATGTATGAAAAAGTCCATTTCCTGCCTGGCTCCTATTGTCTCAGTTCCCTGGAGCTGCATATCCAGGAGGGCTTAGTCCTGTTGCTTTTTCTCTGAGCCAGAGCCACAGTGTGTGCTTTATCGAAGCTGGGAGTGTAGCCGTGCTTCTCTTACTTGGGCACACTTTAAAAACATTTTTTTACCTTGCTAGAAAAGCTGTAGTGCTTATGCCCTTGCTTGCATCTCCCAGTAATACAGCCCCTTCCCTTTTGTTTGTGGGTCCTCTTGCCACCTGCTTTGGAGCAGTCCCTGAGGTGCTAGGGCTTACTCTCCTTGCTTCAAAGCTTTCTCTAGTCTCACACACGAGCCACCACCCAAAAGGTCTCTTTTTCCTGTGCAAGTCAGTTCATGCAGGTACACACTTGAGGGCTCCATGCAGGCTCTGCTAGCTTCTTAGACATGAAATTTACACTTAAATGAGCCAGAAATTTCTATATGTTTTTCCTGAGGCTGTTAATGTCATTTTTTTCCCCCTCATTTTTTTTTCCTGTTTCACTAAACTTTTCTGAGATTTTTGACCCCCTAGATAGGCTCAAGAAGTTGCTTTGTTTTCTAGATTTGAGTTTAAGTCATTCTTTTTTCCTTTTTTTAAAAAAAAACCCAAAACATATATATAATGTACATGTTATATATACATATACATATATATATATATCTTTATTGACTTCAGAGAAAGGAAGGGAGAGAGAGATAGAAACATTAATGATGAGAGAGCCCTCATTGATTGGCTGCCTCCTGCACCGCAACTCAGGCATGTTTTCTGACTGGGAATCGAACCGAGATCTCCTGGATCCTAGGCCGAGTTTAAGTCATTCTTGAAATCTCTCTTTTTTTGTTTGTTATGTTACCCTTAGGCAGTCTCACCCTTGAGCTCTGAACAATAACCATCTCTACAACTGAGGATTAAAGATTTATTCCTCAGGCTCAGATCTCACTTTGGGCCTCAGACTGATTTATTCAACTGCTTAATTTGACATTTCTGCTTGGCACTCACAATGGTGCCTGAAGTTCAGCAAGTCCAAGTGTCCCCATCCCTCTTCCATTGTTCCTTATGTCAGTGACTAGAACCTCTAAAAGCCAAATCCCATTGCCAGAAGCCTGAGAGTCCTTCTTGACTTCTCGCTCCCCATGTGCAGCCCATCATCAAGTCCTGTCTTTTTACCTCTTGTGTATCTTGCATTCATCCACTTATTTTTTTAACCCTCACCCGAGGATATGTGTGTTTTTTAAAATTGATTTTTAGAGAGAGAGAGAGAGAGAGAAATGGCTGTGAGAGAGAAACATTGATTAGTTGCTTCCTGTATGTGCCCCGACCAGAGATCGAACCCGCAACCTAAGTATGTGCCCTGACCAGGAATCAAACCTGCAGCCTTTTGGTGTACGGGATGACACTCCAACCAACTGAGCCACCTGACCAGGGCTCATCCACTTGTTTCCATCTCTTGGGCTTGGTCCCAACTACTGTCATGTCCCACCTAGATGACTGCAATGGCCTCTCAACTGGTCTGAGAAACTATTGGCTCCTCCTTCAATTCACCTTTTTTTAAAACTGCAAACCCAATCAAATCCCTCTTCAGCAACATGTTTTATTAAAACCCATCAGTAGCTTCCTGTTCTTCCTAGCTCTTCAGCCTAATCTCCTGTCATAACTGCCTTCATTCCTTCCCCTTCGTCCTCAGTTCTCAAAGTGCCAAGCTCCCTCTGTTAGTGGCTTCTTTGCTGATTGCTTCTGCTGCCCCCTTATGTAGTTAATTTTTCTAAGTCAGACTCCAGTCATCACTCTGCAGAGAAGCTTTCCCTATTTCCCAGCCGTATATATTCTCATAGTACCGTATGCCTTTCCTTTATTGTACTGACCACAATCGTAATTTTTACTCACTTGGGCAATTCTTTGTCTTTCTTTTTCATTGACCCAGAACTCCATGAAAGCAGAAATGCCCCTTAGTATCTTTAATGCTTAGCATGATTTAGTAGGTAAGCAATAAATATTTCTTGAGTAAATAACTTGGAATCAATAGGGCATATGCATTGAGAGAATGGTTTTGGAGTCAGCTAGTTAACTGAATTTGAATCCTGGCTCTGCTCTAATAACTCAGTGACTTTGGGCAACTTGCCTAAGATTTCTAGATCTCAGTCTCCTTATCTGAAAAAATGGAGATACTGTAGTAAATACCTTCAAAGGTCGTTTGGAAAAATGTCATAGTATTTAAAAATTCAAATACTTAGTATTTATAAAAGTGCTTTGAATATAGAAAGTGTTAAATGGTAGATTTTACACTTTTACTTTAAAGAAAAACTTTTTATTATAAAATAAAAAAATGCAGAACCAGAAGATCACACAAAATAAATGTATACTTGGATGAATCATTATAAAAACAATACCCTTGTAACTTCTCCAAACCCCAGTGTCAGCCCCTCCTGCTCTGCCTAAGCAACACCACCTTGACTTTATGGTAATCACTTCCTCACATGTCATTATAATCACTCAAATGTGCGTCTGTGGACATTATAGTTTATTCTCATCCGTTAAAAAAATGTTTTCCCTCTTTTCTTTTCCTTACAGTTTATCTGTTAGACCTGGAGCATTTGTCCCGTAGTGTGTCCTGTAGCCTGGATTTTGCTGATTGCATTTGACTGATGCAGTTTAGCATGGTCCTCTCTCCTTCGTATGTCCTGCAGATTGGCAGCTGGGTCCAGAGGCTTGACCAAACTTGTGTTTGATCCCTTTGGCAGGACTATGTAGGTGGTGGTGTGAGCTTTCATTGGGAAGCCCATACTGTCTGATTGTTATATTAGTAGTTGTTGATGCTCAGTCCCTAAATCCATTATTTGTTGGGGGTGTCAAAATGGTGATGTTTTGTCATTTATTTTTCATTTACTTTTTATATACTTGTTAAAAAGAGACACTTTCCTCTCATCTACTATTTGGTTACACAGTGGTACAGTTCATATAAAAGCAGAATAAATGCTAGATTCTTTCTCATTATCAGTGTCCAAGATAATGAGTTGGTTCTCCATCAGCCTCTGAAAGTGACCAATTAGTTGTGTGTTTTAAAAAAATATTATGAAATGGGTTTGAACATATTTGATTGGTTTCAGTCAGTTGTAATTATTATCTTTTGAAGCTTATATAATTACATCTTGGCTCCTGAGTCTTTTTGATATGACCCTCCTAGCCTTTGAAAGTTTTCTTGTATCTGATATAACAAGGTATTTCAGGTTCATTTTGAGCATTCATAATTCTGCTCCCACCTGGAAATAGCAATTTTTCCAGAAAGAGCCCTGATTTCTTTTCATGGGAAATGGTGTTTCAAGAACTCATTCTGCCTCAGCTCTGAGCGGCACAGCCACGCCCAGACCCAGCTGTTACAGGAGCCAGTGATGTTTTATAGGGTGAAGGACTGTCCTGGTTTGCTTAGAATGGTCTTGGTTTTAGCACTGAAAGTCCCATGCCTCAGGGGAAGAAAAAGAACTCATTCTAGATGTTAGGGAGGATCATTGCTCTTGTTTTGGTCATTGTTTCTTGGCCTTCTCTGTGGAGAGAGATGGAAAAAATAAATCTGGCTTTTGCAGATAACAGTCACCCAGTAGTTAAATTTTTATACACTCTATATTTTCTTAAAGGCAAGTAACACTTATTTTTAATAGTGCTTTGTAATTAGCTTTGGCATTTGCTTATCAGATCCTATTTTGGCATTGTTAGTGGCTTTAGGGAAGTGGCTTCTGTTGCCTCAGTTTGATTCATTTTACTCTAATCTGTGCCTGTGAGTACAGGGGATAAATATGTGTACTACAGGAGTCATATTGTGACTATAAAGTGAAGCCTTAGTGATTATTATAGCTAAACTCGATACTTAGTTGTACTTACTGTATGCAGGTGCATATATGCATTGCCCAAGTTAATTTTAATATCTACCATGTGAGGTAGGGACTGTCAATCTCATTTTGCAGATCGAAAATCTGAAATTCAGAGAGGCTAAAAATGTGTCCAGGCTACATAGCAAAGGGAAGAACTAAGAATTAAACCCAGGTCTCTCCTACTCTGGAGCTTGTACACCTAGCTGCTATCGGAAAGGTACCAGGCCTGGAGCGGGTCTATTTAGAGCTGGCTGATAGTGTGTGGGTTCTTGACTTTGTGCAGGAAAGACTTTACAACATGAGTACAGGTGATTTTTGAAAGTATGTTTATTAAAGCTGGTGACAGTGAGACAGGGAAGGGCCTAGGATAGAAGAAGCAACAGGAGAGAGCCTAGGTGGGGGCTGCTTTGGTTTTCTAGAAACTATGGGAAAGAAGTGAGCCAAGGTGGGGCTGCCTTAGCTCAGTGGAAGTTAGAGAAAAGGGGGCCTTGGAGACAGTTCAGGGGGTGAGCCTGGGATGAGCTGCTGCTGTCCATTGCTCCCCTGGTTGCAAGTCTCCTGGGGACCCTTAGAGTTTAGGAGATGCATGGCTGTGGGGGAAAAAGAGGAGGAGGGAAAGGGGAGGGCATGCTCCCAGGAGGAAGAGTGTGCACTGGGGTCTTGTCTTGAGGGTTTTAAAGACTGGGAATTTAATGGAGATCTTTAGGAATGATCTCAGTAGAATGTTCATCAGCTTTTCCAGCTGTATTCTTTCAGGGCCATGGTCTCCACTGATTGGTTGGCACCAGGGCAGGGGGTCGTTAGTCAGTGCAGGTGGTCCTGGCATTGCTCGCCTGGTTTTGCTGCTTTTCTGGGCCTGGAGCTGAAATACAGCTGAGGCCTAGATGTCATCTGTAGGGAGGAAAGGTCAGGGGGTGTCTAAACCACATGACCAGCAATATGAAAAGTCAGAGGGTTAAAACCCTACTGCCAGCAATATCCCAGGGGAGGAAAGGCCACCATGGGGGTGAGGCCTGTCACCAGTTTTGCCCATTGCTAGACACCTGGGGCTTTCCACCCTGGTGACCTTCTGTATCTGGCTGTAAATTGCTCTGCCAGTTTGTTCAGCTGTCTGTCTCAGTCTCCCCATTCCACTTGCCAAGGAATTTTCCTAGCTTCTTACTATCCTGCCTCATAGCCGCTTTATTACCCTTCTAACTACTAAAGATAAATCTGGCCTGATTCAGGTTTTTAAAAAGCACTTGGGAATCTTTGGGTTATTCTAGGTCTGTTTAGGAATTTGTTGCTCCAGAGGTCTCAGAATGAAGTAGGATGCTGTCACAACTGCCCCTTCTGTGCTCATGACAATCATTACTAATCAAGTAAAGCTGTTGGGTTTTTTGTCCTGCTGAATCTGAACGAGGCCTCAGAATCCCTGTCAATATAGCAATCCAGGCAGCCGCTAAAAATTTACTAGTATTGGCACATCATGTGAAACCCATCTTTCATTCTGAGTGAGAACCTCATAGCCTGGCAATGGTCCCTTGGGGCTCCTGGAGCACTTTTTTGTGCCTCTCTTACTCTGTCATCACCATACTGAGTTTTCTCAACTATAATCTGTAAACACTTAATTCTAGGAGATGCTTTTAGGTGCACTGCAGAAACACAAAAGAGGAAGGATGAGACTGGTTTGATGGTCACAGCAATGTGAAAAACGAAGTTCTCGAAGCTTTACAATGAGCATTTTCATATCAATAGTCTGAGAACTACAGTAAACTGTTTTTAACTGTTTTTAACCCAGTGTTTTCTAAACATGACTGATCCTGTATCACCCTCTTTTCTTTTTTTTCTTTTTTAACACAGTCAATCAGGAGATTTATTAACTTAAAAAACAATAGATAATTCAGAGGTAGGACAGGCCCATGGGTGGGGCAGGTGCCGTGTGGGAAACATCAAGGCTCCAGCACCAGTTCTCTGTATGTTTCTTAGCTCTGCCCTCTGGTGAGTAGGATTAACCCTCAGTCCATTGGCTGCATGACTTCAGCAATCTGGGGCACACAGCCACACAAGATGATATCCAAAGGAAGAGTCACCTTTTGGAACAAGGAAAATGTTCTTAGAAATGCCTCTGGCATTGTTCCCCATCATCATCTTGGCCAGATTTGAGCAGGTACCCAATCCTGACCAGTTGTTGGCAGGGACAGGATTTCCATGACTGGCTTAGGAGTCTAGAAGTCAGGCATTTAGAGAGGAAGGAAGTAGTGGAGTCAAAACAATGAGCATTTCACTTCACATCACAGGTCTTCATGACTTCTCTTTTTAGCTTGTCTTTCACACCGTCACTCACTATTCACTTAAATGAATCAACGTGCTGCTCCTGAATTTACCTCTGTGTTGTGTGTGCGTGTGTACGCCCATGTGCCACTGGGAAGACCTTTGCCCATTTCTGCACATTCTGTTCTGGCTGTTAAAGGTCCAATTCAATGGCTCTTCCATCCAGTCAACTTTACCATGTTCTTCATTTATACCCAATAAACATTTATTGAGGGGAGGAGAGGAAAAGTCTAGGTTAATTCCAGGTTTCTGGCCAGGTTTCTGACACAGGTCCCTTTGGTGCAGGTTTGCGATGGTAGAAGATATTGAAGTAACTTTTAGCCATGTCAGTTTTGAGATACCGTATTGATATGTTGTTAGTCCTACAACATGAGGGAGAGACTAGGGTGGAACTAGTAGATTTGTTGGTCGGTGTACATGTGATATTAAAATACAGGCTCGATGTGACTGCCAAGGGTAACCTGGAATGGTTGAAAAGCAGCGAGCTGAAGGGCAGGTAGAGGGGAGCCCACTGAGCCTGAGGAAAGCATTCAGAGACTGAGCAGGAGGGAGAAGCCCAGAGAGGCAGGGACAGATGACCAGTGGTGTGTCAGGGGGAGCCAAGAGGTCAGGAAGGAGCACTGAGACGCCTCCACTGGCTCTGACAGCTCAGGTCTTAGAGACCTATGCCAGTGTTGTCTGGGGAGCTGAGGGTGGACATGGGGACAGGAATGATACTCTCCTGGGTGAAGAGCTAACCAGAGGCGAGGAAGCAGAGGCAGCACATGGACTATGCTTGAGAAGGCAACATTTACAGGATGGTGTGTTGTGTGTGTTTGGGGGATTTTTTGTTGTTAAGGGGGCAGATTTAAGCACATTTCTGGGTTAAGGGAAATGTAGAGATGAAGGGCCTGAAACTCTCCGAGATGAGTATGCTTGGTAGCGCTGTGCGCAGGCAGACCGGAGCTGTGCACAGGTGGGGGGCCAGGCTTGAGACCAATGTGACAGTGGTGAAAATGGCAGCAGAGCTTGGTGGGAGGTTGGCAGGGAATTGAGGAATTTCATGCTGGGCCACCGCAACTTTCTTGATAAGCGGGAGGCAAAGTTAACTGCTAATGGGGAGGAGAATGATCTGTGTAAAGATTAATTTTAGGAGAGGTGGTAAATGTTTGGGAAAAGTTCTTGGAGAGAATAGCAGAAAAGCATTTATGGATCCCTCACTGTGTATCTCGCCCTATACTAAGTACTTTACATTCCATCTAATCCTCACAGTGACCCCATGAGATAGTTATTAGTATCCCCATTTTATGAAATAGGAAACAGTTTTAAAACAATGAAGTGACTTGCCAAAGGTGACAGAGGTAATGAATGAGGGATCTAGGCTTTTTCTGACCCTGAAGCCAACCCTCTTGATCTTTGTGCTCTTCTGCCTACAGGTGGATTGTTCTAGAGTTAAGGGCAGGATGTGGTGGAGGCCTGGAGAATGCGGTGACACCCATTGGTATGGATGTGATAGTTTTGTAGGAGGAGCACTTAGCTCCTGCCTGAGGTGAAGCCATGAAGAAGACAGGCTGTGGACATGGTACTACTAGGTCTGGAAGCAGGAATGCTTGATGAGAGTTGCTCAGGTGTCAACTAGGCCACGAAGGAACTGAGGCCAGGAGGGAGCTGAAGGGTGTAGAGAAAAGGGAAGGTCAAAGGGATTGGACATCTCCTAACTGTCATGCCAAAGCTTGTGGTGTGGCCATGAGAACAGGTGACCAAAGTGGAGCGGAGATGAGGGTCACTGGAGTTGAGGTCAAGGCACTTGTGGGTGTGATCTGCCCTGATGTTCCACATTGTATATCTTCTTACTCTCTTTTAACAAGGAATGGCCTCCAGAAGGTCTCTGGTAAATGTTGCCAGAGAAAGAAGAATGCAATATACACTCTGGAACCAGAGGGAATGGGAGAGGCTGGGGTGGGTAGAGTAGGGCTGCTGTCTCTTAACTATTTGCCCAAGGCCTGGTCATTCAGGGCATCTGCCTGTAACTCTACTTAGGGGCAGTTTTACCTATTGAATGCAGTAGAAATTAGGTATCAGGAAATAGAATGGTGGTTTTACAGGAGTACGTTTTATCCAAGTTAAATTTCCAAGAATTGTTTTTCATTCAGTGCCTGTACACAGTGTAGAGTGTAGACCATTCCAGGAATACAATATTTTTTGATTCAAGCACAATATTTAAAATGACTCTCATTAATTTAAATGACTTTTCTTGTCTTTTAAAGTGATTAATGATTTGGTAATATTGTGGAATAGGAATTCTATACAGAAAGAGTTC
This sequence comes from Miniopterus schreibersii, assembly GCF_964146895.1. Lineage (NCBI taxonomy): Eukaryota > Metazoa > Chordata > Mammalia > Chiroptera > Miniopteridae > Miniopterus > Miniopterus schreibersii. The sequence goes on from NC_138102.1 coordinate 7,941,006, forward strand.
ATTCTACCTCCTTTCTTTATGAGAATACAAATGAAGCATTATAATTATCATTTCAGCTAACTAAGCAAAGTTGAAGTTAGGAGCAAATCTTTTGTGATTTATGTAAAATGATTGCGATAGCCCGGCCCGGTGTCTCAGTTGGTTAAGTTTCACCCATACACTAAAATGTTGCCGGTTAGATTTCTGGCCAGGGCATATACTGAGGTTTCAGGTTGTATCGCAGGTCATGGTGTGTATAGGAGGCAACCAATTGATGATTCTCTCCCACATTGATCTCTCTCCCTCCCTGCTACCCTCCCTTCCTCTCTTTCTAAAATCAAGAAAAAATATCCCCAGGCAAGGATTAATGAAAAAAAGAAGCTATTTAAAAAAAGAAAAAAAGATTACACTATACTCTTACATTAAAATAAACCTTCTGAATAATAAAACACTTCTCAGTTTTCTTTCAGGGGTCATATTTTGTCATGACAACCATTTAACAGTGTTTCTAAGTGTGGTCTAAGGGTCCATAAATAGTTCAGGAATTTTTGTTAAAAATACTGTACTTAACGCCCTGGCTGGGTAGTGCAGTTGGTTAGAGCATTGTCCTGCTACACCAAGGTTGAGGGTTCTATCCCTGGTCAGGGCACATACAGGAATCAACCAATGAATGCATAAATCAGTGGAATAACAAATCGATGTTTCTCTCTCTCTCTCTCTCTCTCTCTCTCTCTCTCTCTCTCTCTCTCTCCCTCTAAAAAGTCAATCAGTTAAAAACAAACTGTACTCATTCCAAAGATACAACTTAATCTTTCTGAATGAAGACTCTTGGGGGATAGGATCTAGAAATATGCATTTAAAGAAATTCCCTACGTGACTCTTGAAAAGTGAGTAGTGTGTTTTCATACAATGGATAGGGGCTTCCTGATGTCCACAAGGACCACTTTTAGCATTTACTCTGTTTATATACCTACGTGCTCAAGCGTGCATTTCTCTGTTCTCTCTACATGGCCTATCTTTACTGTGTTTCTTTAGAGAGAAGGTTTTATTCTTTAAATTTTAGAACATTTATGTTAGAAATAGAATGAATAAATTTTATGATCTAGATCTAGTCTGAGGAAGATAACTTCTACTTACCACTTAGAAGGGATGTAAAAGTCATCCTCTTTGAGTTGATTCAGTGGAATTGTATTTTGAATTTTATGCCACTAGGATTTTTATGGCAATAATTCATTTCATACATCTCACTATCTTGTACATGTATATTATCTGGCCCACTTTGCCTGGAGCTCAGCTTTTTGCTTCAGGGGAATTATGGAAATAGAGATACCACTGATTCACATTACCAATGTAATATTTTTTTGACCAGGTACTAAATATTTTATCACCAGTTTTTATTTAAAAGCCAGTCAACAAATTAATTAGGAATGGAATTACGGTATTCCAGGACAGTAATGGAGTATAAAAAAAAACAGTAATTGCTTTCATTGCTAAAGATCTCTGTGAAAAAGCCATTCTGTGTGACTCACTAGTTGTTGAGTTACGTGAAGGCCACGCTGGCTCCTTCATCACATATATCCTCAGTGGTTTCAGTGAGAACTCATGAAATGAGAATAATTTTTGTTATACACTTCAATATGTTTGAACTTCAAATCACTTCTGACACGATCTCATGGATCGACTGTATATTTGAATAACTTCTTTCGTGGCGTGGGCTGGAGAGCAAATGGTAGAGAAGATACCAGAATAGGAAGAATATTAGAATTCCTAAGCACGGCCTCCCAGAGTGGCATGGCTCGTCAGTTACTCAAATACGAGCTTTCATCAAGAGTAGCTTAAGCCCCTTGTTCATAGAGAATGTATTTTACTCACCTTTGTCTCTCTAGTACTCAACTAAGTGGCAGACACACAGAGACCTCAGTCAATATTAGGTGATTGTATGAATTGATGGAAATGTGATTCAGATTATGGGAACCTATGCTTTCCCTTATGAACTCAAAATTGCAATGGAAGCCAGCGATAAAATGGTTACAGACTTTTTATTACACAAACCTTTCAGGAATGCAGAAAGCTAATGTTCGTTTTCAGTTGCCTTTCCTAAGCCAATTTGCTTTCCTTCACCCTTCTCTTCCAGCCCTACTATCTGTTCTAATCTTGCCAGTTTGGTCAAACTGCTGCCTGCCCGTGTACTTTCAAGTGTATAATTTCAGTTTCCAAATCTGTGTCTGATTTGAATATACTTATATTTCTCTTGTAATCAAGTGGAGTGTGTTTTCCAAGGATCTTAACATTTGAGTGCTTGACATTGAAATAAAACACATTTTTCTTCCCTTGAGTCTAATTCTTCCAACTGAATGGAAAAGCAATCTTAAGTATATTAACCTACCTCAAATCTACCTCTATTGATAAGTTCATAGAGATTTTGCCTTTGTGTTCATATTAATTTTTCTCTTAGAACGTAGATTAGTAACCAAGAAACATTGCTAAGGGAACCTGCTTGTGACAGTAAAATGTGAACGGTCATAGTACTAATTGCATGTAATATAACTATAACCATTCTTTGGGAAGCAAGTTAACATTGTAAAAAATTTAGACTATGACTTTTGGAACCATAAGAACAACCTATATTTGTAAACTGCTTTATAATGTTTAAAGTACTTTTACATGCATTATCCTTCTGGAAATACATAATAATCTTTTAATATAAATAGGGTAGACATTGTTTACATTGAAGTGAATCTCAGAGAGGTGGACATGTTCATTATAACTCGGCAAGAAAATGACAAAGAATCAACTACAGCCTATTTTTTGGGGTCTTAATTGAGTGCTCTTGCCACTATAATGTAATATCGTATGCTTTTGCCATAGTAATAACAAGGGGATTGTGCCCCAGCACAAAGACATTTGAATTTCTTATTTGTTGAGAGAAGAGATCTGATTTCATACCCCTTCATAGGATCCAGTCTCAGGATCTATCCTGACTGATAATCATCTTTTATTATAGAAATGTAAACAGAACCTTGATTTCTACATTTGATGGATGCAGGCAGTGTTGGCCTTTAGCCTGAACACAACAATTCTTTGATAAATGGTGTAATAAGCTACAGAAGCTACTGATGATCTAGTCTACTATTCATCTCCTGCCAAGTTCATTTTAGGTAAAATCATGTTAGGGATTTATACTTCTGGAGGCCATGTTGGCTTGACTTTACTGCCTACGTTTCTCTCAGTGTAGAGAAGGCCCAGACTTGCCCCTGCCTCTTGTGTCCATTACTTATGTCCTTATCTGGAAATACTCTCAATGTTGGGCACAAAGTCCTTTGAGTGAAGTAAGGGCCTAAATCCAACTGTAAATTTCACAGGTACTTTTAGTATTTTTTAGAACATTTTTGGTGGTACATTTATAGAAATTAAAACATTTTTCATTTATAATAGGGAAAGATCATGGGGCACAAAGTAAATGCACAGTAATAAAGAGAGAAGTTAAATTATGGTGTTTGTTATTCAAAACAATATGTTTCACATTTTTTATTACATAAAAGATGCTTGTTATGTATTATTGAATGTAAAAAGCCAAATGCAGAAGCTTGTGAATACTCTGATCCTAATTTCTTTAAAAAAATACGAAAATGAAAAAGTACCAATAATAATTGATAATTATTAATGTGTTGCCAGGCATTATTGTGCATCATGTACATTGACTCAGTTAATGCTCATAACCCTAAGAAGGTAGGTACTTGTTATCTTTACTTTACAGGTGAGGAAATTGAGGTAGAGAAAAGTAAGTTGCCCAAAGTTACGTAGTAACTGTTAGAGTCATCAAGTAGGAGAAAATACACCAAAATAACAAAAGTGATTATCTCTGGCTGATGGTATTATAGATCAATTTAATTTTTTCCTTACTAGATTTCCAGTTTAGTATGAAAGGATATAACTTAGGAACAGCCAGATGGAAGAGATGTATAGGGCAAGGTAAGGGGAAGGTAGGTACATGGAGCTTCCATGCCCTCCAAGCATGCCACTCTCCATCCAGAAGCTCTCTGAACCCCTGTCCTTTTGGGTTTTTATGGAGGCTTCATTAAAAGCATGATTGATTAAAACATTGGCCATTGGAGCCCGGCTGGGCGTGGCTCAGCGGTTGAGCATCGACGTAGGATCCAGGCGATTGGGGTTCGATTCCAGGTCAGGGCACATGCCCGGGTTGTGGGCTCGATCCCCAGTCGGGAGCATGCAGGAGGCAGCCGATGAATGACGACTCTCTCATCATTGATGTTTCTCTCTCTCTCTCCCTCTCCTTCCTTTCTCTGAAATCAATAAAGATATTTTTAAAAAACAAAACAAAACAAAAAAACATTGGTTATCGGAGATTTCAGTTTAATTCTTTATAGTATAGAATGTGTCTCTGCTCTTTATGTAATTGGAAATAGCATTTTGAAAGAAATTAAAGCATGTTTGGAATCTAGAATAAACAATATGAGAACACTTCTAGGTTTGAATTTTAAAGAATAGCTTCCCTTGCTTATATCTAAAGTAGAAATTATACTTAATTAAGAGGGGGAAAAAAGACACACAAATAACCTCTACTTTCTACCAGTATAATCTCCTTCAGTAATAACCACTCAGTATGTGTGTTTGACAATTTTCTTCTGTCGATAAGGAAAACAATCTTTTAGTTCATGATTAAACATTATAAAGCACAATGCAGGAAAGTGGCTTCTGATCAAGCCAGGTTTTGTTTTAATACTTAAATACTTCACCACTAATAGAAGGTTTAAAGGCACATACACCACATACACAGTAGAACATCTTCAGGTTACATACCCTTTCCCCTCTGTAAAGTACAGCTTCACAGGCAAAACTATTTCACGAACAAAATGTTCTATTCTATTGTGTCCTGCTCTGGTTGCTTAACTTTTCAACCCTTATTTCCTGCTTTCATTTCTACCATTCCTTTCTCTTTGGAAAATCAGTCAGCCATCCATCCAGCCAATCCACCCACTTGCCAGCCAACCAGCCAACCAACCAACCAACCGATTAGCCTGAAATTGTTGAAAGTTAGTGACATTTTGAATTTTATTAGTGATAATAGAGATATATGGCAGTATGTGCCAGGCATTCCGCTGAGTGCTTTCCGGGAGCCAGCAATTACAGACTAGATGCCCATGGTTTGAATATGGCTTGTGGCTTGGCCCAAATAGAGTAAGCAGTGATTGGAATAACAATGAATTACTTGGAAGTATCACCAAAAATTCTTGATCTCCTCTCTTTTTTGGAAGGAATTGGAACACCTAGCTGTATAGCAGTAGTAACCCCTTTAACTTGTATTCCTTACCAGGCTTCTGTTGTCTTTTTTCTTTTCTGGACCCCTGAATTAGTTTTTTTATTTAATCCTCTGATTTGTTTTAAGCCCACCTAAGCTAGAGAAGGAAATGGCTGGGTCAGGGATCCACCATTAGGAAAATGTGCTGTTGGACTTGGGAACCGGTGCTCTTTCCACTCTGCCTCCTGCCCTCATAGCTCCATAACGTGGCTACTCAGCTTCCATGGTGGGCATGACTCATTGCCTTGTCACCATCTTTTGTCAGGGTCTTAGTTAAAGGAGAGGCCTTTCAAGTTTCTTAGCCCTTTCCTGTCTTCCTGAGGAGGAATAGGTGTGATTCCTTCATTTCTTTGGTTTTAAATAAATTATTTTTTTTAAGGCTGCTGTAGAATATGATTGGTTTGAAAGGAGCCGTAGTTTTGAGAACATAATTTAAGAATGAGAATGTTCGGCTTGGGATCCCAGTAAATAATCAGATGCTGAGAATATTTGGAAAGACTCTGCCATGGGACAGCTCCATGTGGTGAATGGTGATGATTGGGGGTTTATGTTTGTCTTCCTAGGAGAATTACTATTTCAATGGCTTTATAAGAAATTATACCCATCACTCCTTCAACTCTGTAAAGAGTTTTTCTTTTTAAAACAAAATACATTTAAAAATGTTTCCACGTATGAGTATATAATGAAGGAGAGAGGCAATCGTTTATTTGAGGAGTCCAGGTAATGGGCATGACAGGAACTACACGTTGTGGTTGTGGACTGGCTGTTCCAGCCCACCTGTGCTCCCTCAGGAAGCACACAACAAGCAATGTCATATTAACAGTGGACAATGAGGTATGCATCTTGGCCAGATTCCAGATGGTTCCTGGTGGTTTAGTTGCTAATGGTGTCAGAGGACCCAGGTCTCGGCAGGGATTCTCTGTGGGGGTTGTTTCCTCAGGAGAGGCCCCTGTAGCCACAGTACAGCCAGTGGTCTTAGCTCTCACACAGTTTAGTGTCTTACGGCTGTAGACTAAAAGCTGATATTCAGGAGTAAACAGAAAGCTGATGTGTTCTCAGGAAAGGGTTTTTGCATATGGCTTCTACTCCTTGATGCTGAAGATCTGGTTACATTCGTACATTAGAGACAAGCTTTCAAGTTTTACCCTGTCTCTGGAAAGCATTTCCAAAACGACCATTTACATGTTGAGACCTCTCATTTTCTTTCTCCATAGAATTCCCTGAGTGATTAAAAAGGACCTTGACAAGTGGGTATTAAGCTAGGTTTAAACCTTAAAATTAAGACAGATTTCACTTATTTTAATTAAATAAAAAATAAGGCCTGTTTTTTACATGACAAGGGGTACTGGTTTACCAAAAGCTTTTGTGAGTGCGTAGTGTGGGGTGGATACTGAAAACCTAAGACAGGAGCTGGTCAGACTGCTCTTGAGGTCCTGATTTCGGAGGCAGGGTACTGGAGATTTCTGGAGATTTCTGTCCCTCATCCTTTGTGACAGTGGGGAAAGCGCACATACCTCTTTGTCTTTCCTGGAACCAGCCTTTTAGGAAAGCGGTTGTCAGGCAGAGAGGTGGGCTGTTCCTGAGGAAGGAGGCTCATGTTTGCCTTGAAAAGCACGTCTTTGGGGGAAGTCTTTGCCATGTGGAGTTTCTTTTTTCAAACTTGTAAATAGAAGGAAACTGAAGGCAGGTTTTGCTCGCTGTCCTCTGGGTGCAGGGATGGCTGCACCTTTTGCACTTGCTTTAGCCAGGTTCCCCCCTCCTCCCCTTTTCCTCCCTCCCCCCCCTTTTCCTCCCTCCCCTTCTTTCCTTCCCTCCCTCCCTTTCTCCTTTTCCTTCCCCTCCATGGGATAATAATAAGTTCTGCCTTTGTAATCTGAAGTGTGTAGTAACTAACTTACGCTTGTGTAGAATTTAGAAATGAGACTGGCTCTGTAAATACTGTCCTTAAAAAAGGAATTTCCGCCCCAGCCGGTTTGGCTCAGTGGTTGGAGCGTCGCCCAGGGACTGAAGGGACCTGGGTTCAGTTTCGGCCAAGGGCACGCACCTCGGTTGCAGGTTGCAGGCTCCGTCCCCCCCTGCTCAGGGTCTGGCCGGGTGGGAGTCACCCGGTCGCTATGTCTCTCTCACATCGGTGTTTCTCTCCCCCCCCCCCACTCTCTCTGAAAAAGCAATGGAAAAAGAATCCTCGGGTGAAGATAAAAAAAGGGATTTCTATGCAGTTATGCAGCTATTTTTGGCCCATGGTGTTTTCTGTTGCCTTCCTGTTCTCCTCACTTACAGACGCCATCAGGGTGTGGGGTGCGACAGCAATGAAGGACCTTTTCCTTTCCAATCAGGGCCTAGTGACGCCTGGGGATGGGGAAGGAGAGTAAGCCAAACCACACCCTGACTCAGATGCAGTCAGGAGTGACAGCACGTTTATGTATGTTTTATATCTAAGTATGAAGCAGGGAGAGAAAAGAAATATGCAGACAGGTGGCAAGAAGCAGTAGAGCTGGACTAGGGAGACAAGAAAAAAAAGGTAAAAAGTAAGAATAAAAATACTGAGTTTTGAAGATAGACACAAGCACAGAGCATCTGCTTCTCTCCCAGCCCTTAGTGACAGCTTCCATTTTAAGAACCCAAATTCTGGGACTTCTCAAATAAGCGTAGTGCAATTTTGGTCTCATCATCTGATTAGTGTTGTACACTAAAACTACAATACCTATATCTGGGAAACTACCGAACTATTTGCCAAAGGCTTGAGAAGTTGTGATTAAAGCTATTTATCTGTATAGTGCTCTAAAAATACTAACTCAAGCAATTGTCTAAAAAAATCCATAAGTTGTTTAAATATATTCCTGATCTAAAATTCTAGAATTTAAAAATTCTTCTCATTTCCTTAATTTTTTCTTTCACAAAATAAAAATTTAAAAATTTAAAAATTACAATAAAATGTACTGACCACTTAATATTCTAACAAGCTACTCAGGGACTAGAAAATAGTATTAAATAATTCAAAGTGTATTCTTTTATGCATTAAGTGGCTTTTTGACATATATGGAGTAGGATTATGATTATTTGAGGTTTTAAAAAAATATTCCTTGAGAATGTGTTGAATGTTATGTTAATTTTTAGCGTAAAGGAATTATTTTCTTTCATGAGTGTAATTGTACACTTAAGGCTTTTAAGAGTATTTTAACCAAGGAAGCTTAAAACTATGGCTTTTTGTTTGATTTTAATAACAGTGATCACAAAAACAGATGACACTGTTGGCACTTGACCCAGCGGAGAGCATGAAACTAAGTCACCAACTAGAAATGTTCTATCACTGCTTGGGTGGCCCAGACGTTTGGGGTTAGTTGCAGCTGCGTTTGGGTGGCTTTCCTGAGAACAAAGTGATTGCCTCAGGCTTGTTGGTTGGAGGAGGGTGATAGTAGTATTAGCCATTTAGATCTCTTTAGTGAAGTGGTAATGTTAGTTGAGCACTTGTAAAATATACACTGCAAAAATAAAATGTAAAAAACACAACTCCACATTTTGTTAACATTACTTAGTTACTTTTTATCCTGCAAAACCAATAAGTTGGCCCATTACATTATGTATGCTTTTGATCATTTTGGTATGTGATCAGTTAGAGTTTTTTCCTCTTTAAGGCATTCTTACTAGCCTGATAGTGGGGTTTTAATTCTGTACATACAATTAAAATTTTTACCTTGCTGCTACATAGACATATGTGGAGTAAGAAGTTAAAATCCTATGCCCCTGCCTAGAGAAAACCACTAGGTGTATGTGCTTCCAAACATTTTGCATGTTTTTGTACTTTCTACCATTCTGTTGATTTGTTTACTTCTATATTTGCATCATACTGTTTTGATACCTGAAAGAGAAAAAAAATCCTTCCTTAATTCTTTTTTTTTCAAAAAATTTTTAACCTTAAACATTTATTTGCTTTTCCAAAAGAACTTTATAATCTGATAAGCAACATTTTATTGCTGTTTAGATAGTATTTCATGCCTTTACTTTTATTTTTATGTATGATTTATTCATTCAGTAATCTGTATCTTTTCTCTTTTTCTTACATTTCAGAGTCCTGTGTATGGAAACTCACATGAGTCAGTTCAGTCTAGAAGGGTAGTAATTTCTCACAACATGGATAAAGCTCTGAAAGAAGGTAAGGAGTAAATGAGAGAACATGATTACCATGTAGCAGCAGTTCATTATATTCTGAAAGGAAAATAGTCTCTATTAATTTACCCAGCTTTCTCCTCTGCGTATAGCATTAGGATTTTTTTCTTCATGAATTTTTATTTGATGACTAAATAAGTGCATTCACGTTTTAGTAGAAGAGATGGGATTTAAACATTTTATTAAGTATGAATTCCTAGGTCACATGAAGTCAGCCAGCCATGTGGAGCTTGTTCTACCATATGAAGCAAGGATCTGTTTTCTGTTCCTAAAATACTTATCAAGAAATAGTTTCTTCTTTTAGATGTAACCTAGAGAAGGTGTATTGGGAAAAAATATACTCAGGCTGACCAATAGACAAACCAGTTAACCAGATTAAGGGATAGTGGTCAACTTTCCAAAAGAATGAAGGATGTACAGGTGAAATTTGTACTGAGGAAGGTTGAATGGGGGATCGTGGAGGGTACAGTGTTGTTATGTCTGCAAGTGGGCATAAGTCAGTGTAATTCTGAATACCAAAGTTTGATAGGGGGATAATAGATGGTAATAGAGGGAGATTTGACTTGCGGTGGTCAAATACCACATAATGTGGTCTACAGATGACGTGTTGTAGAGTTGTATACCTGAAACCTAGATAATTTCATTAACCAGTGTCACCACAATAAATTAATTAAAATTTTTAAAAAATAAAAGATAATGTATTTTAATTGAATTAAAGTTTAAAAAGCAATTTTAAAAATTAAATCCAAAAACACTGACAATTTCAGTTATATGTGCAAAAAAAGGTATGAGTTTTTCAGGTGAATACATGATATTAGATAGGAAGTTAAGAAAGAACTAAATAAATGATACATAAGCAAGTGTGTTTTACTTGTCATAGTTCACAGAAAACACCATATAACAAGTTGAAAAATGAATACTGTGTAAGTACAGAGACAGTTTGAAATTGTGTGGTTTTATAAAAATTTTAGAACAGGGACTGTAATTACACTTTAAAAATATTTCTGTTATATTAGTAAATTGTGATGACTTTGATAAAACTTACTGGATTTAAAATTTGACTTTTATTCTTAATCTCAAAACCGTGCTTTTGAAAAGTAATTTCCAGTTGCTTTTATTGAGGTAAAATTAACATACTTTGAAATGCACAGATCTTAAATGTACAATTCAATAATTTCCAGAAATGTATATAATCATGTAACCACAACCTTCTCAGAAAATTTGCCTCATTAGTTAAGTGCATCCAGCAATTTTTTTATTTCAAATATTGTACTTTTCATGTTAAGAATTTCTTTGGTTCTTTTTTGCATTTTTTTGCTTCTCTGCTGATATTTCCTCACCTGTCACTTATTATTACTATTTTTATCTTTAATTCCTTGAACATACTTATAATAGCTACTTTAAAGTACTTGTATGCTAATTCTAACATCTAGGCCATCTTGGGGTTGGTTTCTATTGTTTCTTCTCTTAACTGTGTGTTACTTTTTTTGGATTTCTTCTCAGGTCTAATTATTTTTAACTGTGTACAGAACAATGTGAATGCTACTTTCTTGAAAAATGAATACTGTTTTCTTCTGGTAAATATTAGTTTTTGTTTTAGTATGCAGTTTAATTTCCCACTGATAACCTTGAAGATACATGGTTTTATACATTTTTTTTAGGGTGGATCTATTTGGATTTTGTACTTAGTCTAAGGTGAATCCCTTCTTCCTGGGACTTAGGCTTGACTCATCTGTCTCATGGTCCTACCACAGTTTCAGTGGAAACCCACAATCATACCTCTAACTGAGCAGGACTCCAACTCCAAACTGTTGCCCTGTAGTGGACAGCTATTGAAGTCTCTGCTTGGCTCTTTTAACCTTCCAGGTGTTTCAGCCTTCCACTGGTCTCCTTGTGGTCTTACCCCCATACATGTGTAGTTTAGAGTCATCAACTGGTCTGAGAGTTTATACCCAGGTTTTGTGGCTTTACCCTTTTTGGTATGTTCTGCTTTTATTTCTAGCTGCTTGGGTGGTTTCTAACTCTGTTTTTTGATATCTTAAAAACACACACACACAAAACAGATGTTTAGTCTAAGTTTGAACTGCCTTGTGTGTCTAGGACCTTTGAGTGCCTTCAGGGGAAAGTTTTATAAATGTGAGTTGTACCCAGTGCTAGTCCCTTCTTTCAAGGAAGTTTCTACCTACTTTGATAGCTCCTAGTGCCTTTAAGTAGTTCTTAAATTTTTTTCTTCAGTCTGATATAAACTATCCCACCATCCCTGGAACTGCAACTCCCTCAATTTTTTTTATTATTTTAAATTGTTGTTAAAATACATGTAATGTAAAATTAACCATCTCAACCATTTTTAAGTATAAAGTTGAGTAGTGTTAAGTACATTTTCATTGTGCAAAGTCTCTAGAACTCTTTTCATATTGCAACACTGAAACTCTATACTTTATTAAACAACAATTCCCAATCCTCCTTGCCTAGCCCCTGTAACCACCATTCTACTTTCTGTCTTTATGAATTTGACTCTTAAGTTCCCCATATAAGTAGAATCATACAGCATTTATCCTTTTGTAATTAGCTTATTTACTTAGCATCATGTCCTCAAGGTACATCAAGTGTTGCAGCATGTGTCAGAATTTACTTCCTTTTAAGGCTGAATAATACTCCATTTTATGTATATACCACATTTTGTTTATTCACTCATTACCCATCAGTGGACACTTGGGTTGCTTCTACCTTTTGGCTGTTGTGAATAGTGCTGCTCTGAACATGGTGTTTCTTTTTTTTTTTTTTTTAATTTTATTTTTGTTCAAAATATTACAGATGTACCTTTTTCTCCCCAATGACCCGTTCCACCCCGTTCCTTCCCCCTCCCCAGTCCTTCTCCCCACCATTGTCCATGTCCTTGGGTTGTGCATATATGCATAAAATTCTTTGGTTACTCTCTCCCCCTCCACCCACCCGCCCTCCTCCATCCCTCTGACATTCGTCAGTCTCATCTATGCTTCCATGTCATTGAATCTATTCTGAACATGGTGTTTCTTTAATTTTTTTAAGACTTAGACATTTCTATGCACATAGGCATGGCATGTTTATCTAGGAAGGACCAATTTGTTTCAGGAATAATTTTTGGGGGAAAAGACAGGGCAGGGCTGAGACCTAGTTGACAAAAAACAGAACAAAAAACCCCCATGTTATCCTCAGGCTAATTTTTGTGCAGTGATTTCTTTTAGAAGAAAATATTATCCAAAGCCTTTGGGTAAGAACTTTAGTTAACTATATTTTGCTGCAGTAATTTTTTTGGCGTATTCTTAATGTTTACAATTTGCTGTGCTTTGTTTTAAGCCAAATGATTTACAAGGAAGTTAAACATTATATGAGCTACCAAAAGGAGAGTTATAGGCTGCTCTAAAGATGATTATTGAGAGTAAAATTTATGCAATTAGCAATAGTTATTAAAAAACAGTATGAATTTTGCAATAACTATATATGGTGCCAGTTGGGGTACTAGAAATTTTAAGGGGAACATTATGTAAAGTGTACGACTGTCTTACCACTCAGCTTTATACCTCAAACCAATACAAAATAAAATTGGGAAAAAAAGCAAACACAGGAAAAAATAAAATAAAAAAGATGCAGAGAGTACAGCCAAGAGAGTATTTCTCCCACTTAGCTCTCTGTCAGTGACAATTCTCACAGCCATGCAGACCATACCCCACACAGACCAAACCTAGAGTGAGGTTTCAGGTTTGACTAAGGTTTATCTAGTATATATATTTTAGTAATAAAGTGTATTAATCACATAGTCCTTGCCAATATGTTAACAAACTTAATATTCCAAAGCTTTTTACACAGTAAGCAAAATAATTATTTATTTTTTAGATCCTCACCTGAGGATATGTTTTTTATTGATTTTAGAGAGAGAAGAAGGGGGAGAGAGAAAGAAATGTTGATGTGAGAGACACATCTATCGGTTGCCCCTTATACACACCCCAACCTGGGACTGAACCCACAACCTAGGTATGTGCCCTGACCAGGAATAGAACCTGCAACCTTCTGGTGTACGCTCCAACCAACTGAGCCACCTGGCCAAGGCAACAAAATAATTATTCAAAATATTTCATTGAAAACCAACATGAGACAAATTTAAACCAAAGTTACCTTCTAAAAAATTTGGACATTTAACTTAATAAGGAATTAGAACCTAAAAATGTGTTTTGAGAAGGCTAAGTGATTTTATAAGCATTTAGAATATCTGTGGTGATTATAATTTGCATGTGTAGAATATTTTAATTTACATTTCTAAACCCTGGTACCAGTATATTTAATTGAAATTCTGAATATTATAAGCTATTTTTAGTAGACTTGCCTTGATAAAATTGAGGTTCTTTTGGTATGTTGCAAATTATAACAGGGATACTTGTTAGGGCTATAGTAATTTGAGTTCAGTTTATATGAAATGATTAAGAACAGTTATTTTAAAATTTCCCCCTGAAGTTAGTTTAAAATAGATAATGTGACTTGTTCTGCCTTCGTGTAAGACTTCAGTGTGCTGAGTAGAAAGAATGTTTGGCAGGAGGCTTGGCTTTGCCACTGGTTGGCTTTGAGCAAGTTATTTCGCTTCTCAGAACCTCAGTTTGTGGAGGGGATGAAACTCAATTACTGTGTAGAAACCATGGTCTATTTGTTTGTTGCCAATAATTGAGATTGTAGGTTTGGTTCATTCCTGCTTTTGCAATTTAATTTCTTACATCTGGGTCAGAAATAATTTCTGCTTTTTTCTTAATGGAATAGTCCAGTTAGGGGCAAGATGTGTCTACTTTTTGCAGAATCTAGAAAACATAACAGCCATTTGTTCAAATTAATATCTGGAAGTGAGCAGAAAATTGCTGGAGGGCTTAGGAGATTCATTTGTTAGTTTTGCCTTTGTTTTGCCTTTTTTTCATGTTCAGTGGATATTGATTTCACCTTACATGCCAGAAGCCCTCTATAAATATTTATTTAATGAATAGTGAAAGATTGAGGTAGAACTGTTTTCTCTTTTCAGTGTCTGCCCTTAGTCCTTGCTCTTAGCAAGTAATTACTCTCAACTGTAAAGCTCAGTTATATTAGCTTCTCTGCATGAATGAGGCCAATGGAATCACTCTGAGGATTTATCTAAAAACCTTTGTATGTGTGTCTGTGAACAACATTTTTGATACTCTGTGTATGTTTTTGAACTTTGGGATTAAGATGCTATTTTGTAAATTGTTACAAAGCTGAGAAACTCTGGAAATATGGAAAAGCATTGGATATGCTTTCATGGTTGATATTCTGAGAAAAATGCCATTACAGGATATTAAAACAAGAGTAATGCTTCCTCTGAGCTGTGGGCTTTTGCAGATATGTGGAATCACCAGGGAGAGTGAATACCAGGCCTGAGCTGGAGATTCCATTTGCTACTCAGTTTTCTAAAAAAACGACACCCCCCCTTTTCCTCCAAAAAACAAAACCAAACAAAGCAAAAAACCCAACAACTTAAAGTTGGTACATAGTGGCCAAGGTGAATAAAATGAGCACAAAATCTTAGGCTAAAAAGTTATTTGAGAACTACGGGTTAGTCATTTGGGTGCCAGGCATGGAATAGGTCAGGGTCCTAATTTACAGTTTGTGCCACTGGATTCCTGGGGTAGATTAGCGTGTAGACAAGCAAAGCAGAGCAGGAAGATAAGTTATTTATATGAAATGATGTATGGTCACATCAAAGTGGTGTTTGAAAAAGGAAAGGAAGAACCTAGCGAAATAAGTAGTGATTAAAAAAGAGCCCAGTGTCCTTGAGTTGGGTACAAGAGTATGTGGCCAAATGTTTTGCTTCCCTGGGGCCCTAGTAGGAGTCACCACTCAAGCCCAGACCTGCTTTCTTGCAAAGATCATTGGCTTCCTCTTTTTTTTCTATATTGACTTGAGCTGCCTTGAGTAACGTGGAAACCACTGTACACATGTGGCTTGTCCAAATTGAGCTGTGCTGAAAGTGTGAAATACACACTAGCCTGTGAGGGAAGAGTCAGCATGAATAACAGCAAAATATTTCATTAGCGATTTATGATACTGATTGTATGTTGAAATTATAATATTTTGAATATATTATATTCAAGCATATGATTAAAATTAATTTCCTGTTTCTTTTTCCTTTCTTAACGTGGCTATTAGACACTTAAGATTACAAATGTGGCTTTCCTATTTCTACTGGACGGCACTGGTGTTGGAGCTAAGGTTATTTAATTCCAAGGCATAGAATTCATCCAGAATTGAGAAAATAGAGACTAGGACTCTTCCAAAGAAGGTGGTCAGCCACAGCTGCTGAGACCGGTGTGATTTCTGACATATGGGGTTCTTCCTGCATTAGCCGGAGTTTTGTTAGGAGTCAGAAAACATGTAGTAGTTGAACAGGGAAAGTTGTAACATAATTATTAACTTGTAATATGGGGTGAACTGAGGGGTAAAGAGAACTCTGAAGACTATGGGTGAGCAGATGATGGGAGCGCTATCTCTAGGGCTCTCTCTGGCTGAGGCAAAGCACTTTAGGAAGAGGATTCCCTCCTATAGGGAGCTGAGATCAGGTCTCAGTGGGGAGGGCACAGCCTTGGCCCACTTGTTGGTGGAGAAGTTTGGGGAGATACCGTAGGCTGGGGGAAGCCACCTATAGGGTGCCAGCAGAATTTTCTGGGAAGCTGCTCTCTGGGTGCTTTTGGAACTTGCTGGTGGTGAGCACCATCCAGTGCCCCTCCTGCTGCTGTCAGTGGCACGTCACAGAAACAACCCAAGAAGAGCACACAGGAACCAGGAAGAGCACCCCTTCCTCCTCAGTGACCCCCAGCACCCTCTGCTGATAAAACTTAACATTTTGACAGAGAAGAAATGGGTACAGGTCGAGCTCCAATATCAAAGCATGGCAAAAAAGGCTGAATTTGGAGCTGAGAGGCAATACATTGACAGCTGGCACGCCCATAAGTGTGTTGCCGTTGTCTAAGATGCTCTGTTTCAGATAGTTGGGCACCAAGATAGGCTATTTAGAAATTGGGCCATCCAGGAGAATCCAGGACATATGATCGCCGGTCACCACATTCCAAACTTCTAGTTAGATGAGAATCTCATTTTGAAAGATTTTAGGGAAGATTATGTCTTGTTTTGTTTTTTACTCTATGTTTCAGACAGTGAGTATTGAGTAGTAGGTGGCCAGTCTCTGGTGGAAATGCTGTTCGGTGTTGCTTCTTTCATCTGAGTTTTGCTCTCTGTTTATCCCCGGTAGTGTTTGACTACAGTTACAGAGATTATGTGCTGTCCTGGTATGGGAACCTCAGCAAAGATGAGGGACAGCTTTACAACCTGCTCCTGGAAGACTTTTGGGAAATCGCCAAACAGCTGCACCACAGACTGAGCCACGTGGATGTAGTTAAAGTCGTCTGCAATGATGTTGTGAGAACCTTGCTCACTCACTTCTGTGACCTGAAAGCTGCGAATGCCAGGTAAGTGTTCTAATATGAAAAACCTCCCTCTCCTTTTTTTCACATGGGCATCTTGTTCTCATTGACTAAGGGATCACAGCCAAGACAGAATTCTAGAATATTCTATCTTGCTGACACTTGGCTTGAAATGTAGACATATTGAGGGGAGTAATTACAGTGTTATGATGGAATAGATTTTTGAAAATAACTTTCTAACAGAAAACCACTTTAGAGACTTGTTTAATTTTGTAAATAACTTAAACAGTGAAATGAATTTTACCAAGACAGCACTATCATCAATTATTTATAGTATTATGGATACCTAGAAGTAGAAAATTTAAGTATAATGTTTGATACTGTGAAGAGTATCTGTGAGTTTACAATTTTTAGAAAAGTTTAAAGTTTGTTTTTGTTTGTTTGTTTTGTGTGTGAGTCCTGTGTTGAGCATCACCATACCTTGAAAATTGAATTTTAAAAGAAACTTAATATTGGAGCTTGTGGGATATAATTAGAGCTGTTTCAGTGTGAAAGCTGGTAATATTAGGCTTGCTGGCTTTTTGCACCGTTGCACTAGAGAGGTTTGTTCAGTAAGCGTTGGCATCCTTATTGGGCAGGTGTAACTCATATTCTTTTCCAAGAAGGGCTGTCATTTGAGTTTATCAGAAAGCCATCTCATTCTGCCCCTGATGTTGCTCAGTGGACCTCGTTGCTAAACACACTTGTAGAGCAGCCGCTGCCCATTCTCAGCTTATTGCCTCTCTCCCTATATTGTCTTCTCTCCCAGGGTCTTACCTGGCACAGGTTTATGGGACCAGAGTCCACCGAGCCAGCACATGCTTACTATTCTCCAACTTTCTGCCCCCCCAGTGTTTTGAAAACTGGCACCCATAGTAAAAAACTGGCACCCATAGTAAAAAATACATTTTATATCCTGACCCAATTTAATATAACAGTACATGTGATAACTGATAACTGATATATTTTGTTCTTTAACATTTTTTTTAAAATGTTGTTTGAGACTAAGTAAATTTTTATTTCTTGTGGGTCACAACCCATGGTTTGAAAAAACTGCTGTAGAGCAGTGGTTTTTGGTTTTTGGTCTCAGGAGCCGTCTACTCTTCACAGTTATTGAAAGCCTAAAAGAGCTTTTGTTTGTGGGGTTATGTCTCATGGTGTGCTGGGGCCAGCTTGTCCTGGTTTGCAGGAGCTGACTGCATATCTCTTCCCAACTTTGTGAGTTCAGTGGCATCACGTTATTAGCTTGTAATTGGCCATGGTGGGGTATTTACTCTGAAATGGGTGAATGCTGGGTGAAAATCAGAACTTTGTTTTTCCCGTTGGAGAGCCAGTTGTTAAACATTTACCAGCTCACCACTTATAGCTATCAATATTTACCATATTAGATATTACAACTAAGAAACTTTAAAGTACAAGAATGCATGGTACACTTTCCATTAACCGTCAGAGTGATGATGTCGTCACACATCTTTTAGCCTCTGGAAAACCCCACTGTGCTTGTAAGACTGAGAGTGAAAAAAACAGATGACATTTTTATATTACTATGAATATAGTTCTGGCCTCAGAGACCTCCTCCTGAAAGGGTCTTGGGGACACATAGGAATCTCCAGACCACCCTTTGAATATTGCTGTTTATAGAGAAATTAACTTCCAGTAAGGGAGTAAGTGAACTAATAAGAACATTGAGGGATAGGACTGGTGGGTTACATCCCCAGAAGCTTCCACCTCTCCTTTCGAGGGTTTAGCAGCCCCTTGGAGCACCTGCTGATTTGCTATGGATCTGCTTATATATATAAAGTGTTCCACAGTTCTACCTGTCAGACACTGTCCAAGACTTGTTTGAATTCAGTGGAAGCTCCTTTTAAAGTAAATCATTTAAATTATGTTCCAATAGAGGACAGTATTTTAAATCAGTGTTTTATTCTAGTTAGAAGACTGCTGGATTTAGGTTTGGGAGAAGAGCAAGTGGTTAGAGAAATTAGTATTTTTATTGTTACCTAATTTTAACATGAGAATATATTTTTCATTGAGACACTTACCAGCTTCTGAAATTACTGCTTTTGTGAATAATATGAAGCTATTATAGATAAAGCATCAGAGTAATAGAAATAGAGAATTGATTTCATTTTAGGAGCTCCTTTTCCTTTGGGCTTCTAGTTGTCTTATGCCCAGGGTTGGTTTATTTTACTGCTATCGAGGCTCTGCCTAGATGCTCTAGTAGATGATCCTTATTAAAGAAAAGATTCTATCACTGTCCTCTGGGATTATGGTTATTTGAAAAAGTGCCAGTAGGTCACTGGCATTTTGCATATAGATGATCATGTGTGCCCTGGAGGTGAACCCTGGAGAGCTAAGATCTGCCGGTCTATCATCATTTACACATCTCACAGTGAGACTGGTAGACTGCACATTTAGGTTTGTTAGCTGGCTCTGTCCTTGCCTGCCCAGGTGAACTGTGCCCTCGTCCTAGAAATCTCCACGAGTGTGCAGATATCCACTGGCTGCGAAATGGCGTGACAGCCTGGGAGGCTCCAGTTGAATTGGCCACTATCAGACGAGAATAAACTGCATTAATAAAAGCAACACATCCTCTGGTGGATGGTTAGGCAGGTGTGTGGCGGCAGCCTTGCGGTCGGCCTGTGTTTATCTCCAGGCCAGCATCCTGTTGCTGCTCTGAGCCAGTCCAGACCTCGTTCAGTTCTTGCCTCTGCTTCCCCTTCCTTTGTCCCTTCTGTCTTGTTTAGCAGCTTTCAGAAAAATCTAAGAATGATTGTTTTTTATGCCATTAAATTGATAGCATCTTTAATTTTGTAGTCTCTTTCCAATCTCCGTGTTATGTGTACCAGTCAAGCACTGGCCTGCTGCTAAGGGGGAAGAATCGTCTTTTTATTCATGCATTTTCCTTTATCACTGTGATTTTTTCCTCCTCTCGTCTGTCCACCCTCTAACTGGAGAGTTATTTCTGCCATTTATTGCCTCTGTGATTTGGACTGTTCACTTAGCCACACAGATCCTTAATATTCTCACCTATAAAAGGGTGATGATCGTATATACTTCTCGGTGTAAATGGGAAATTGAAATAAGAATGTACATATGAAATTTACAGAAAGCCCTTGTCCTCACTCAAGGAATGAAAACCCAGAAGTAAGGAGTAGAAACTGCAGGAACATATTCGTACTGAATAAAAAGGGTGCTGCTGGGGTTGGGCTGTGGCGCACCAGAAAGCCGGGTGCCGTCTCCTGGCCTCGAAGCAGCCGTGTGACTCGTGATTCTTCCTCGGCTTCTGAAGCAATACCTGCTACCCACTTTCCAGGGAGCATCATGGGAATATCCTCCTCAGAGTTGGCAGAGGCTTCCAGGGAGGCATTCACCTTTCCCCTTTTCCAGAGACCAAGCTCGTTTGACCAGCCTTCTGACCTGGCTCACTCCGGTTTTCCCCTAACTTGGCTCTAGGAGGGAGAGGAATGGGAGGAAGTCTGAGGATCAGGCTCCTTTCATTGTCTGCCTTCTACTGGAACAGGGAAGGGACTGTGTACACTTTAAGAGGGATCTTGCTGTTATTTAAAGAAGCCTTTTTTGTAAAAGTGGATTGTGTTTTTGGCCTACTTCCCCCAGTAATAGTAACCAAATATATATCTTAAAGTGTCACCTTAAAAGTGCTAGAAATGACAAAGTAGCATCTAAATCTTACTATATAGAAATATCAACTCTAGCTGGCAGCATAGTTAGAGTTTAAAATAATTGAAGGTACCATTTTAAAAAGGTCAACATATATTAGCATATGTACAAAGGCTTGCTCTTAAAGATCTCTGTTCGTGTTGTTGGCTTTGCACATTCGGGTTGAATACCTGTAGTTTGTTGGAGAAGACAAAGAGGAAACCTTTCTTTTTTAGTATATATATTCTAGAAACCGGGCTTTAATCTCTCGTGCGTAAAGAAATCACAGATTACTTCTGAGAGACACTAGTCATAAGGCTGCAATATGCATTTATTTGTTTCATTTCCTCTGTAGTACCTAGTATGCTTCTTCCCCATCCATTTAGTGATTTTTTATTTTTTTCCTCCCAGTATTGGCCAGAAGTTACTGTGAGAATCCCATAAACTTTGCCTCTTATCTGGAAAATATTGGAAAAATTACCTCCCTAATCTTTCTTGAATTACTATCAAGATACTGTATGGAAATGAGGTATAGAAAGTTCTGTCCACTCCTCTTCACTCAGATCCTCCAAATTAATGGCCCTTGGATGGGGATGGGGTCAGTGCCAACAGAGTCTGTGGCCAAGGTTGGCAAAACTAGGTGGAAAATAGTTGGGAGCCTCACAGAAGGCGGTTTGCCATCCAGCTGTGTAGCATCAAGTCATGGTCTCTCCCCAGTGGAAATACCATAGATTTTTAATCCCATGATCACTAGTCAGGACAGTTGGCTGGTGCTCCTGGCTTATGCTTTGTTAGCGTTTTTCTTTGAAAAGTGGAGCTGTAGATCACACTTCTGAAGAGAACTCAGAGACTTAAAAATAACCTTGTTAAAGAAATACTCATACCTTTTGGATTGTTGCTATGATTTGGGAGTTATCTGTAACTGTTGATGCTACTTCTTAAGGTTTGAAATCCCAAAAGGCGATGCATTTGCATTTTTCCAGTGATTGAGAAAATGATTGACCATTGTTGTTGAGGAGTGGACACACTTATTAAAACCAATGTATTGCCCATTTGAAATATTTTTTACCTAACGGCATATAACCGAATTGTTTCTAGAATTTTCTTTCCTTTTTCCTCTCTCACGTATTTATTTTTTTAGACAAGAAGAACAGCCGAGGCCTTTTGTGTTGCATGCATGCTTAAGGAACTCGGTTGAAGAAGTACGATTCCTACAGACATGTTCTCGGGTTCTGGTGTTTTGTCTCCTCCCTTCAAAGGATGTCCAGTCTCTCAGCTTACGTATAATGCTTGCAGAAATTCTCACAACAAAAGGTAGACTTTCACAAGTAATCGATATTACTAATGCGATAATTGTGCAAATGCTTGTGCTACACACTGTGATTGATAACACTTTGTAGGACACCTGTGTGGACCTGCATACTAGAAATATGAGAATTAACATATTTTCAAAATTTACGTTTAAATGTCACTTAGAGAGTGCATCATTTGGCCATATGTGACAAACAGATTTTTATATAACATTACCAAATGCAGAGTCCATTTTGTTGTTTATTTTGACATAGGATAACCAACCCTATGCTCTCCATAGGGAAGCAACCATTTGGGGTAGCTTTTGAATTATCTAGGCCAACAATATATCATTAATGAAAGAGTATCTGTAGTCAAACTCCAGTATGCATTTACTTTAAAATACCTTTGCTACAAGATTCACTGATAGTGCCTATATGTTATATCATGAACTTGGAGTAAATAAAAAAAGGAACTGTACCAATATGATGTGGTTACTAGAAAAAAGTATATCTAGGGAAATGCTTAGCCAGGATAAGAAAAATGAAAGAAGATAGAACCTAAGCAAAATATTTTCTATCTCAGAATTTCAAATAAATAGTGTTGCATTTAATATGCATTGATTGACTGTCTCATTTATTATTTCAGGATTAGCCAGTGGTGCCCATTAGCTGATAAAATCAACTTCAGAGAGAAAGGGAACCTTTGAACCTAAAGTTAATGAATGAATTTGTAATGGTGTCAGTGACTTTTTAACAACTTCCTCCCTGAGGTCCACTTTCAGCAGTTGGGAGAATGTTGACTTTCATCTTTTGGCAGACAAAACATTGAGTCTTATAAAGAAATAAAAGAAAGAAATCAATGTACTTAATTTTGATAGCTTTCTTAGCAATTTGGGATAAGCAGCTGTGCATTGGGTATGTTTGTATGTTTCCCACTTGGGTAGTTTAAAAATACTTCCCAAGTGTAGCTTCAAGTTTCTGATATAAAGACAACTCCTCCCTTTTTCAGCTGTGCCTTCTTCTTCCCACAGTCTTGAAGCCAGCTGTGGCGTTGCTTAGTAATCCAGATTACATTAACCAGATGCTGCTCGCCCAGCTGGAGCGCAGAGAACACATGAACGAACGTCACAAGAGAGCCTACACCTATGCTCCCTCCTATGAAGAGTTCATCAAGCTCATTAACAGCAACTCCGATGTTGAGTTCTTGAAGCAACTAAGGTACTTGGTCTTCAATTAGAGCATGATAACAGCTGCTAATTATCATCCTCTGCCTCGCTAGGTAAAGAGAAACGTGTTTGCCGGGAAGCAGAAACAAAGGAAGTCTGTAAATCTCACCACTTAGGGGATAACCAGATTTACCCTGCTTCTCCTTAGCTGTGGAATTAGATTTGTCAAAGTATAATGTTCTTCAGACAGTTAGGTTATAGTAGACTGAGAGCTGCTTAGTTGGAGGGAGTGTCTGCTCCGCCGCTCTGATGCTTACCTTAGGAAGGCGTTGGAAGGGGAGGAGGTGTTTATACAGTTACATCGCAGAGCATTGTATTGATTTTCATTTTTCTTAGAAAACGTAGAGGCCCAGGTTTGGGAATAAGGGATTCTTGACTAAGTGTTTTGAGAAAATACATTTGAGATGTACCCCAGGAGTCTCTTTTATAGAAAAGTTCAACCTCACTTAATCGTACTTGAGATATTTTAGGGGCGAGTGTGTGTGTTTTTGATTTATCTTTTTACAGTAAGTATGTACAGTGTGATTATATAGTGTGTAGTTTGTGGACTTTCTAGGCTTCTGTCTTGGTAGTTACCCTGTGCTTAGTGTCCCCAGATGATGATACATGGGGAAGGAAGGAAGCTCTGGTGTGTCATTTTGCTTCTGATAAGTAATTTTGGTAAATCATTGATGGAAAAGTAAAATCTTGGCTGAAATTGGATTTTTGGACTATTTGAGGATTTTATACTTGTCTTATTTGCCTCTGAACTAGGTTCAACATTGTTACAAAAAGTTGCGAAAAAACTTAAAAAAAAATTAGAACTAATTATTTTGAGCAGTGAACTATTGGTACTCTAGCATCATCTCTCATTTTGTATATGAGGACAGTTCTTCATATTATAAATGAATCTTGATAAGAATCAGTGGCTTATCTTCTTCAAAATATAGTAGCCAAAGGCCCAGGACTAGAAATGCTGCAAATAGCTTAATGTTGACAGTTCATCACCTAGTAGGTAAAGAAGTAGCTCAGCAAGAATTGCCCTTTGAAAAACAAAATCATGGTCTCTCCTACCCCAGGATGCTTGGACAACGTGTCTCCATAGGCGCCTTGTGGATCACGTCAATCTCCGTGGCCAAGGATTACACAAGAAATTCTGATTTTACATGTTCCCCTTTCCCTCTAATACATGATGAAGCAAAAACAGCATGAGCACTAGGTCTTTCTCTAACATCACTTCCCCTTGATCTCAAAATAGGGCAGCATTGAAGGATAGCACACTGGGAGTCCTGGGAAAGCAGCCCTCTGAGGACTGGGAGACTTACAGGGCAGGAGAAATGCTGAACCAAAGAGTGACTTTTTCAGATACTGAGATAATTCACATACCATAAAATTCATCATTGTAAAGTATACAGTTCAGTGGGTTTTAGTACATTCAAAGGCTGTGCAACCGTCACCAGTAATTCCAGAATATTTTCATCACCCTGAGAAGAAACCTGTGCCCATTAGCAGTCACTCCCACTCCTGTCTTCTCCTCAGCTCTTAACAACCAGTGCTCTACCTCCTATCTCTATGGATTTGCCTGTTCTGGACATTTCATGTAAATCAAGTCATCTGACATGTGGCCTGTTGTTACTGGCACTTATTTCACTCAGCATAATGTTTTCAAGGTTCATCCATGTTGCAGCATAGATCAGTACTTTATTCCTGTAGTTGGCTGAATGGTACTCCATTGTGTGAATATGCCCTATTTTATTTATCCATTTATCAGTTGATGGAAAACTTGGGTTGTTTGTACTTTAAAGAATGCCCTTTGAGTAATCATTGAGCATCTTCAGTAGCATTATCAGTGACTGTTGATAAATACAGTGTGGGGCAAAAGTAGGTTTATGGTTGTGAGTACACGAAACACAAAGTGTATTCTTGTATTATTGATTAATTATTGTATTATTTTCCATATGAACAACTAACTGTAAACCTACTTTTGCCCCACCTTGTAAATAAGAGTAAAGTAAAATATTGCAGATTCCTAACCTTTCTTGACCCCCAGCTCCCCCCACTCTATGCCTGCCTCCAGCAAGGAGTAAAGGAGGGCAGACAGCAGGACAAGGCATTGCTGTTGTGCACTGTTTCTGTTTCATATGTTGAATTCTCTGTGCCTTCCACCTTACTGTGAGACTTTGTGCTTCCAACAGAGTTTTTAGAGTCAAAGGGAGGACAGTTGGAGCACTTCAGACTTGGAAAGTGCCTGCTCTATTAGAAACAAAAAGAATACATTTTGGATTTAATGAAGTTGGTGTAATGACTGAGTTCAACTGGAGTGACCTATTCTTCTGATCTCCATCTCTTTATAAACTTGCAATTCCTCATGTAAATCTTGGGACATAAGTCGATAACTTCCTCCAGAAGGGCTGCAGAATTCTCTTAGAACAAGGAATGTAGACTTCTGGAAAGAGCTGTATGTGTTTGGCAATATCAGCTATGGGATCATGGTAATCCTGAAGACTTATGGCTCCCTCAGCAAGCTTGGCAAAGAGCCTTTGCAGAAAAAGACTGTAAGAGGCATTTTTCTCGGTGATGGATATACACATGCAGAGCTTCCTTCTGATTACTTTTGCACATCCAGCATTATCCCAAGGCAGCTTCCCCTGGACCTATGACAGTGAGGCAATTCCTGGGACTTTGCCGTAGAATAGAATGTCAGGCAGTTCTGTGCTGTGGCACTGGTATATCTTTTATCCATGGGGCTGTTGTCCCTAGTCACTGCATCTTAGGGACAGACCCAAGGGCTAACCTTTCTTCTCTGCTTCTTGCACAGCTGAAACTAGAGAGGCCACCAGGAACACCTCTGCAATGGCAGAGATTGATCACTTTGCTCAAAAAAGTAGATGGTGGTACATAAAGTATCCTCTTACTTGGCTACTTATTGTTTATCTGATAGAAAAATTGCTCTTTAGTCCAAGGTCAGGTCTGCTTATAGTTATTGACAGGCAAAATCACTTTTTATCAGACTCCTGTCTAAAGCCTACATCAAGGAGCTTTATCAGCTGCCTGGCACTGATGGAACTGCTTTCTTCCATTGTTGTCTGAACCACTGCGTTGTTTCTGATAAAATGAGAGTCTGACTCTCACCGCTGTCTGACTTTATTAGTGTTCTCGGCCCCAGTCTTCAAATTGCTCTTCATGAAATCTTAGGATTGGCTGCCTAAGGCAGGGGATGTGTCTTATTTAGACTAAGCAGTTGAAACTGTCCACTTTTGTTTTACACGCATTTGAGAGATGCATATTTTCCAAAGGGAAAAAAGTCATTTAATTCTACTCGGCTGGAATGAATTAAAAACAAAGAAACAAACCTTGAAGGTAGTATTTGAAGTTCTGCGGTGTTTGTTTTTCTGAGTTGCCATGAGATGCTTTCACAGTAGGATTATAGAGCTAGAAATGCTTCCTTAAAATATACTAAATGAGTATTTTTTTTTACCCTAGTTGTGTATCAAAATCACCCAGGCTTTAAAAAAATTACAGTAGGATATCTCACTTTCCTTAGCTACTCCCTTTTTCTTTTCTGGCATCCAGGAAGTCAAAGCGAGGATGTGGTGAGTGGATTGGTATAATATTTGGAATTTTCCAGGGTCTTCTAGTAGGAGCAGTGATCAATTATGTTAATAAAACAGGAGCCAAAAATCGGAATGTCACCTTGATGCAGGACAGTAAAGAGCAAGCTGAATAGACTTCCCATTCTCCATGGAGGCAGTGGGACGCTGACCACAGTTGGGGAAGACAAAGCAGAGCTCAGAGCGAGGTGCATCCATTAGTGAAACTCGACAATTGCAATCCTCCTGGAGGAAGAACTGTGTGTCCTTTGTTTTGAACATAAAGCTGGAGTCAGAGTAAACATTAAACAAGGAAATGAAAGGTTCTGCCCTCATGAGAACCTCTTGAAAAGGAGTGGGCCGATTGCTGCCTGGGAATGCAGCCTGAGCCATGTAATTCTGCAGCATATTTGTGAAACGTGCTCTAATGAAAAATATTTGCTCCTGCATGAAATGGGCAAATTTTTATTTAACTGGTTGGAGTGGAACCTGGGTGATTATACCGTACAACTAGTATTGAGAATCTCTTTTAATTGGAATACTCTCACATACGCTACCAATCTGAAGCTTTGGCTAGAGGTTTTGTCATAGAATTTGTTATATTTTAATTCTTTGAAAGCTGTTTATCGCTATTTGAGATATATGATAACTCTCATGGGAATAATCATTAATCAGGATACCTCCTTCTACCATGTTATCGTAATAAACAAAGGCCTTCCTGAGATGTGCTTAACCCAAGGTTTCTGGAAGCCTCCCTGTGACATTTCTGCTCATATTTTATTGATCAGAACAATTGTGATATAATAGGTAGTCTTATTCTGGGCAACCTCAGGCTCAGTTAAAACAGGAGGACTCTATTAGTAAGGAAGAAAAAAGGATAGGTTTGAAATAGGCAAATAGCCATTTTGACAGTCCTACATGTGCGTAGCTGCAGTGGAGCAGGACAGCACTACCTCTCACAAAGGCTCGAGGAAAACATTCCTTTCCTGGACTGGACATTCGCTAAGGTTGAAGAGATGCCAAGTAAATGCTCAAGAAGGGGGAAACGTTCTTTGTTTTTAAACTACCATCTGTTGAATATCTCGTATGTATTAGGCACAATGTCAGGGTCTTTATAATCATCACTGTCATTCTAACAGCCAGGTGTATTAGCTATATTTTTCTCATTGTGTGGTTGAAGACAGTAAAGTGCCTTGTCCTGGATCTCATAGCTAGTAAGTAACAGAGGCTGGACTTGAACTCAGGTCTGCCTGACTTCAGATCCCACATGTAAAGCTGAGTAACTTGCTAGCCAGGTGGGTAGAAAACAGCAGTGACACACAAACCCAGCTTGTGGGCTTTCCCACAGGTGTGGTGATAATTCTGCACTGTCTTTGAGTCTTTCCAGCAATATTCTTGCATGAGAAAAACACTGCCAGGAAGTGCCAGAGTCTAAGATGGTGGTAGATCTGCCAGAGAAGCAAGTCGTAATACAATCAGAGGAACCCGTGGCTGCCATAATTTCATTTACTGCTAGTCTAGTCTCTTATTAGATTTTTTAGTTGTGGATGTGTTTATTTCTGACCCCTCAAAGAGCAACATGGAAAATCTGAAAATAGTAGAGGACAGTCTAATAATGAATGAAAGATTTAAAATTAATGAGATTAAGGGTTATTTGGCTCGGAGAAGAGAAGCAGACCTTTTACCTAGTACATACTGAGATCGTTGTGGTGTTTTGTGTTTTGCTGGGATAAAGCAAGAGCAGTGGGCATGATGACTGGATTGACTTCAGCGATCGTAACTCACAGTGAGGTGGACTACTCAGGGAGTTGGCTAAATATTTTTCCTTTAGATATTAAGGGGATAGATTTTCATCTTCAAATTAGTTTAGGTGCATTTGCACATGAAGGTAATATATTAACAATATTAAAATTCTGAAAATTGGCATGCTTCTGTGTAAAAGAATTTAAGTTATTTGAATGTTCAGTGTTCTGAACAGTGATTCTGAAACTAGATTGTGAATCATGAGCAGTAAAATAGGATTACTTTATAGAGGAACACGAAAGAAAAAAATTGCACATGGCTGAGGACTGACTGATGCAGGTTTCAGAAATCAGTCAACACATACAAGCATCGGGGAAAAGGTTAGTGTGGGCGGGCGGGAGAGAAGATCAGCGGGGAGAACAAAGGGAAGCTTGGCAAGTTTTTATAATAACGAATATAAATTTAGTCAAAAAAATCATTAAAATGCGAGGCTTCCTATGAAAAATGTTCTAAAAGATGTTGCTTTTATGAAAAGTAAAAGTTTGTTGACTTCAGAATATAATTCCCTCTGTTGGTATCTGAAAGTAGCAAAGAATGCAGAGGTGGGACTCAGACATATTGGAGAACACCGATTGCTTTCATTTAGGAGCCGGGATAATTCAATATTGGCAGCAATGTAAAATCTGATATAAGAAGGGAATTTGGGCATAAAGAAGCTCAGATTGCTCTGAAATTGAGGGATTTATTCTGTGCTCCTCTCTCCATCCTGGGGTCTGGGCCATCTATGCCCGAGGAGTAAGACAAATGAAGCCCAAAGGGTCACTCCCATTACTGATGCATCATGGACAGTGTGGTCCATGTATGTAAGCAGTGTACTCTCTAAAACTGAGTCTCAGAATTAGACATTTCCCCGCCTAGCAGTGCTTGGCCAGAGTAGGTGGTGCTGGAGCAGAATAAGCCCCTTCCCTGCTTCTTCCCCTCCAACACCCACACTCTCGTCTCCTGGCAGGTGCAGCGTCCACTTGCTGGCTGGCCTTGGAGGCAGAGAACACATGCTTTTAAGAGGAAGGAGAACAGAGGGCTGTGTTTCACATGCCCAGTTCTTCCTCTGTGACCAGATTAAAAACCTCTTCCTTCTCTAGGGAGAGAGGAGAGGAGTGAGTGAGAGGTGGAGAAAGACCACGGATGGAACTTCTTATACTTAGGATGAAACATCAAGAACTGGGGTGAATGGGCTGGGTGGGTAATGCTTTTTTCTTTAAAAAAAAACCACTAAAAACTGTGGTGCTAAGTCCTTGCCCCACAGAAAAGGCTTTATGACTCACAAGGCCTG
This sequence comes from Miniopterus schreibersii, assembly GCF_964146895.1. Taxonomy (NCBI): domain Eukaryota; kingdom Metazoa; phylum Chordata; class Mammalia; order Chiroptera; family Miniopteridae; genus Miniopterus; species Miniopterus schreibersii. The sequence goes on from NC_138102.1 coordinate 7,970,785, forward strand.
CTAAAGAAGAGGCGTGAGGAGCAATAGAGTGGTGTGCTGGTGATTTTAAAAACTGGCTTTTGTTTGCAGGGGTGAGAAACCCTGACTCGTAGCATTTGCTGATTTCTGTGGTGTTAACATTCCAGCTGTGGCCAGTTTACAGCCACTGGCCTGACTTCACCGAGTGTGGAGGTGGGGAGAGATGCACAGCAGCACACCTTTTACATGTATATAGTGTTTCCGCCTTACTGATACAATAGGTGTAAGCAATCGTGAACATAGAAAATAAAATGAATACGTACAGTTATTAGGAAATGTATGAGTTTTGAGTACTCTTACATTTTAAAAGATATAATTTAATTGTAAGTTTGCATAATGGTAGGTTTCATTCCTGAACATTTAACAGCCAGTCTCATGAGCTGGCTGCAGCACTGCACTGAGTAGCAGCCACACATGCTCTGTCTGTTGATGACCCTACATGAGACAAATGCAGTTCTTCTAGAGGTAGATGAGGGTTGACAATACAAGATGTCAAACCATAGTGATCAGTCAAACCTCTAAAGTAGACCTGGACTGTGACTATGGGTTTTTTAACTCAAATCCAGAGTCAGACAGACCTGCGTTTCACAGACCTGGTTTGTTTTTGCTTTGCTGCTTGCAAGCTGCATGACCTTGGGCTAGTCATGTAAACCCTGAGCCTCAGTTTAACTGTGGAATGGAGGCAATAGTTCCTATTTCATAGAGTGGTTGGGATAATTAAATGAGAGCATTCATGTAATGCATTAGCACAGTTCTCAGGACATGCTAGCCTTCCAATAAGAGCTGAAAAAATAACTGGTCAGTAAAAGGCTGTAAATTCTCAGGTCCTGACTCAAATAGGGTTCATAGAAGAGATGAGGCAACACAGTAAATCTTATTTCAGAAAAACTTCACTCACAATGTATAAGAAAGTTATTAGGACATACAACTAGGCAGCTGGGCAACATGAAGCACTTTCTGAGTGAAAATGCTTCATGTAAGAATTGAGAATACAGCACTGGTGCTGTACAAAAGTCTGTAAGTGTTAATAGCTGACATCAAGAGATGAAGAACACTAGTAAAAATGGTACAGATAGCAGAGAGGAAAATTTTGGCTTTCTCGAGGTTAACTAAAGAGCACCAGCTAGCCAGGGGCTTTGGACAAAGCTTTGGTTACTTCTGTAACATGTAATTCCTATAAACTAGAAAATGAATATATGGTAACACTGTTATTTTAGGAAGATTAAATGACATAAACAAGATTAAGAAAATAGCAATCACTTATGGCAAGCAGATAAAAACTGTCAATACTTGGTGTATGCATTTCCAGATTATTTTCTGTATATATATATATATATAAAAACATGAATTGTGTGTGTGTTTACATAAGTTCAGGACACGTCAGGCTGCTCTGGCCCAGAACTTTCTAACTGGTGTGGCTGAAATACAGTGTATAGATGTGTGGAGAAGAAGGTTTCCTCAGCCCTCGAGGTGGCTGGGAAGGGCCTAGGATGACTGGTCCAGTGTTCTGTTCAGATAGTGTTATCATTTGCTGTGTGTGCCACAGTGGGGAAAGGTTCGGAAGCACGCCTCAGTCTTGTGTAGAATCAGCTCCCTTCTGCACATAGAAAAGTGGAAAACAGGTGTGAACTCCCCTGTGGCAGAAAGGGTCTCTTACTCCTCCGAGTCTTGACTCAAAGTATTGGCCCTAATGGTACTGCTGCTCCCTGGCCCTGTATACCATGAGACATACCTCCTGAGAAGGTAGCTCAGAATCTTGTTATCCTCAGCAGTACTCAGACAAAAGCAAACCGAGACACTTTGCTTTGTTCATAATCTTGCTGAAGATTAGACATTTGGTGGCACCCAGTGTTGGCGGGTGGAGGAAAACAGACAACCTCGTGTGCTGCTGGGAGGAGAATTATAACCTTTTTGTCAGTTTTAGAATATGAAAAACAGGTCACAAAATATGCATTGTTTTTGATAGTTATTATAATAACTTAGCTGAAGGAAACAATCATGAATGTGTGGAAAGATTTCTCTGAGAATGTTTCTTGCAGTCTTATTTAAAATAGAGAAAAGCTTGAAATAACCAAAGTGCCTAACAACAAGGGCTGGGTAAAAGAAAAAAAATTGGCGCAGGTATATAATGGATTGCATGTAACAATGGGCTTGCGTCAGAATATTTACTAATGTTGGAAGGTAGTAACCGTAAATTAATAAGTTAAAAAGGCTCTAAGGCAGTATTTACAGCATAAATCCAGTCTTATAAAACAACAAAATATCATATTTGCCTAGAAAAATTATTATAAAGATATACCAAATGTTGTGATTAACTTTGAATATCGTGCTTTGTGTATTTTCCAGTTTTCTTTAGTGAACACATGTTCTTTAGAGAAAGTAAAAATTGGCTCAGTCTGGGAAAGTATAGTCTGTCCATCCATTTATCTGGCTGGGGTAGCAGACACTAAAGCAGCTACAAAGTCTAACAGGAAACAATCTCTCTTCCAGGTACACTCAACAGCTGTAAATGTCAGAATAATTTTCTTTGAGTGACTACTGCTTTCTTATTCGCTGAGAAACTGCCCTCTAAAATCTTACATAGACTATTAAAAACTTTGCTCTTTGAAATTCTATCTGCAAGAATGACACATCCTGCTTGTGCCTGGAGGATTTCAGTCACTTTGACACAAAGAAGCAGCCTCATTCGTCACCCCTAAGTCGAGATGCAGATAAGGGGTTTCTGGGCTCAACATTCCATGTCTACCTTAACTGTAGTTTCCAGGGCAGTGGGACCCTGGACCCACCTGAAAGTGACCTCTGTGCACAGTCTGTCCTTTCCCAGAATCCTACACTCACTGTCTTTGCCTTTGTTTGAGAGATGCCCCATGGTTCTTCTTGCTCAGTGCAGTGGGTCAATAAACCTGATTTTGTGTAACTTCAGTGGCTCTGGTGGTCTTAGATTGATTAGGCGGATGTGCTCTTATAGTCAGGAAAAAAGTAAGGCTACTTACAATGTTTTTATATATATTTAACACACACGCGCCATATCCCTAAATAGTGCACATCTAAAGAGTCAGTAGCAGGTTAAGAAACAACAGCAATAGTTAACATTTATTGAACTCTGACTGTGGGGCAGGCACTATCCCAGATATTTTAAAGGTGTCGCATTTCATCTTCTTATCAACCCTATCAGGGAAAATGCTGTTAGTCTTCTTCTTACAGATGAGGACTCTAGAGTTTTAAAGTGGAACTTTTCTCCTAGGGTGACACAGTAAGTGTTGAGAGCAGGACTTGAACACAGGCCGTCTGGTGCCAGAGCTTGCACTCTTAACTACTCTGAGACACTTCCTAAGTTGGGAAACAGCTTCAGCTTAGCTTCGTTTCTTCTCAGCCCCTTTAACTGAAGTCCCTCTAATGAAAACATCATCTCTAGACTAGTACAAGTAGCCTGTGGCAACTCTGAAAACATTATTTTTAAGTTTTCAATTTTGTCTTAAACACGTGTATATGTGTGGTGTTATTCTAATCTATAATATATCCCTGCTAATTTTAATATAAAAATAGTATTTTAAACCACTTACCATACTGTACACCCAAGACTAGGATTTGTCCAGCCTTTGGCGCTGCTAGGACATTCCAGCATGTGTATGCCCATGATGGCTTTAAAGTAATATAAAAAAAAAAATCTGTGTAAGTTGTGCCTAATGAAATGAAGAGACTATTCTTTTAATTTGGCTTGTAAATAATTTTGAAACCAGTTCTAATAGAATTCCACAGCTGTTCTGAACAGTTGACAGTAGAGGGACAATACGTCTGTAGATTTCTAAGGTGATTATTTTGAAGGACTGTGTAGCATTTCAGGTGAGCTTAAGGTTAATGGGAAGAGTTCATAAATACACACCTGCTCACCTGCTCTAAATCTTTATTCATTTAGTTAAGTGTGTAAATCCAGAGAGGTGAGGTTGAGACTCAGAGGGACAGGTGGCAGTGATCTTTGTGTGACTTTTTTCCCCCTTTGTCTCTGGGACAAAGGGGTACTGTAGGTAGGATCTTCATAGAGTTGAAAAGAGCCGAATTCTTTTTATGCTGCTTTCTCTAAATACTGGAGTTTACACTATCACTTCGGGAAACCATACACTAACAATCTCTGCACTTCTGATCCAGAGAATGTTTGCAAACGTCATTCCTCCTAATTCTTGAACCAAACTCGGCCCCAGGAAGGCCATGTCCACCTCTGGAGAAAGAAAGCCCAGTGAGTGAGAGGTGTCCCTGCAAAGCTCCCCAGAGGACTAGGAGCCATCAAGACTAGCCTGCCCTTGGATGCATTAGTTTATGTGGCTTTGTTGAGAATGAGAAAGTCACTCATTTCCTACTTTGCCTTTTGGTATCAAGTGAAAGTGAATTCTACAAATGCATTAACCGTGTTCAAATGCCTACTATGTGCAAAGCACTGTGTGAGGAGGGTCCTGTGTATATAAAGACAAATTGGTTGTGGATCTTGGGCTTCTTTCCCGTGCCATCAAGGTACTAATAGTCCAGCATAGGAGACCCATGTGGGTATAAATAGTTAAATCTGAAGCAAGATATTAAGGCCAGAAGTAAAGTGTAAAGAGCTAAAGAAGTGTGGGTAGGAGCAAATATTTCATCCTGTAGAAGAGAGGAATCTAAGAAGCTTCAGAGAGGAATGGCCATGAACTGAGTGTTTAAGGACAAATAGGATTTCAACAGATAAGGGGAGGGATTGCGTGCAAGAGAGAGAAGAAACAGAGCAGAGGCTGGGAGTCGGGAAATAGCTGGAGTGTTTTGGGGGTATTGCATGTTGTCTGGTTTGGCAGGAAAATGGTATCCAAGAGGGATACAGAAGGCAGCAAGGGTGGAAAGGTTATCTGGCACTGGCCATGCGTATATGCTTCGAAAGACCTTAGACAAGATAAACGTTAACCTATGTTGGATTTTAGGGTAGCAGGAAAATGGTTAAGAACATGAGCTTTAGAGTCAGGCAGCCCTAGGTTGTACTTTTGGCCCCAATACTTAAGAGAAGTGTAGGCTTCTTAGTCCACCTGAACTCAGCCTTCCCCCTCTGTAATGCCAGGATAATTATAGCTCCTTATTATGAGAGTTAAATGAGATTATATAAATTAAAGTACCTAAACCAGGTACCTGTAAATGTGAGCTGGTATTACACTATAATCTTATGGGTTCATTAAAAAAAATTAACTCTTTATTCAGATGATGTGTGTTAGTTTTTTCAGTACCATCAACTCGTTTGTTCCAGAGCATGAGTCACTTAGAATATCAAAAGAACGGATTGTTCAGAATATTATTTGTACCTGTTAAATGTTACAGATGTTAATGCGTATTAATGTAGCTCATTGTTTTAGTCAGTTTAGACTGCTTAAGCAACAGACATTTATTTCTCACAGTTTTGGAGGCTGGGAAATTTAATATCAAGAGGCCGGCAGATTGGGTGTCTGATGAGGGCCCACTTTCTGATTTATAGATGGCTGTCTTCTCACTGTAGTCTCACTTGGTTGGAAGAGAGCTCTCTGGGGTCTTTTATAAAAGGACAATCATCTCATGAGGACACCACCTTCATGACCTAATTGTCTCCCAGAGGTCTCACCTCCAAATATCATTACATTGGAGATTAGGATTCAACATATAAATTTGGAAGAAACACAGACTTTTAGTCCACAGTGCTCACTAGGATTGACTGAGTACCCGCCATAGTTCAGTACCATGCTAGAGATTACAAGTCACAATCCCTGTTTTCAGAGACGCTCATGATGAAGTTGGAGAGAAAAGAGGTAGCGTATCTTTATTACAGACAAAGCCATGTTTCTGTTTTAGGCTCAGATGTGTTACCATTTTTTAAAGAAGTGTTAGGCCTCGAAGTGGAAAGAACTAGACACACCGTTTTCTTCATTCACAGCACTATTTTAAATCAGCAATATAAAATAACAGCTAAGTAGGTACTATCACAGAGCAGAGTTAAGTTAGGATTTCAGAGAAGAGAAATGTTAATGTGAACTGGGGATTGGGGAAGATTGGAGGGAAGGAGGAATATGTATAAGATCTACTTAGGTGGACAAGTAGGGAGATTGTCTCCAGAAGGAAAGTGCATGAGCAGAAGCCTGGAAAGTGACTGTAGCTTTAGGAGGGCTGTATAGAAACTGTCCTGGCTGAAGTACAGGTTTATGTCGAGGAGGGAAAGAAGTCGGGTTGGATAAGAGGTCATTGTCACATTAGAGAGGGAATGGTAGTCCAGGGTGAAACTGGAGACTTGGGTAGGGAGTGCTAGACTTTGGCGGGTGCACGCTTATGGGTGCTTCTCCTAAACTGTTTCCTATCCGTCTAGTAAGGCACAGGAAAAGCCACGCAATGAGCCATTTTTGTGCTTTATCATTATTTGGAGGAAAGGCAGTACCATCAGAAAACTTTATCGGTCACTCATGTCCTAGCGAGGCTTCCATTTGGGGGACACGGCCTGAGTGTGTATGCAGCCTAGAGATGTCTCCTCTGTGTGTGACCTCTTCAGAGCGCGCTCTACCAGCTGGGATGGCATTTGGCCATGAGACAAGTTGACGTACAAGTGACTTAAGCAAGTTAGGGATTTACTTTCCTCGTATAACGAAATGTCCTGGGATGGGCAGTGTGAGGCTGTTGTGATGGCTCATTGGTGTCATCAGAGACCTAAACTTCTCCTACCTTATGTCCATCTTAGCCTGTGGCTTTCACCCTCGTGGTCGCAGTGCCTTCATCCGCTTCCACCCTTGCTTCACGCAGGAAAATGGGAAAGGGCGTGGACAGAAGACGGAAAGGCGCTTTCCTGTGGGGTCTGCCCCCGTGGAAGGCTTTCCAGGATCCCCACCCAGCACCCTCTGCTCCTCTCCTAGGTCAGAAGGGCATCGGGTGGCCTTTTCTAGCTGCTCGGGGGAAGGTTAGCGTTGGTAGCAAGGCGCGTGGCGCTTCCTGGTAAAACTGGTGCAGTCAGTGAGAAGAGGAAGCGGTTGGCAAACGCCACTGTCCGCCACAGCCTCCAGGTGGCGTGGGACAACGCTCCTGGCGGCCTGCTCCAGGCCGTGAGGCAGGTATGGTACTTACACTGCACAGGTGAAGGAGGTAAAAGATGGGAGTTTGTGAGGAGTCCATTAGGAGCTGTAACTATGATGAATTCATGAGTCTCATCTAGGTTTTAGTTGAAAAGCAAAAGAATGTATAAAGCTAGCCAAATGTAAATTAAATCTTAGAATGCTGTTTGTGTCCGGAGTTACAATTAATGTTAAATAGCTTTATTAGGGCAGATTCTTTAGTCATTCTAATCAGGGACTAAGAGACATTTGGTATAAATGAGCTTGTTCAGGGCGATACTTAGTAACCACACAACAGCCTTGAAGAACTTGAGTTCAGAAAGCCCACTGGAAATGCTCAAAAGAGCCAAAACTCGGGGGTTGGGGTCAGCACTTAAAATGTAAACTTTCATTTGTCCTGATTCAAAGGTGTTCTTAGTTACACATACATATACCTGGTGGTGTCAACTTTCTCTGCGCACTAGATTTACCTGGGGTGCAGAAGCTACTGATACCATGGTCCCACTGCAGGCACTCTGTTCTGTTGGTCTGAAATGCTCTTCCAAGTGAAAAGTAATGAGGGCAGTCACAGAGCAGTGACAGTGGGACTGGAGGGAGAGGACGGCTTTGAGAGGTATATAGGACAACATTGGCCAATAGAACTTTCTTCAGTGGTGGAAATGGTCATATGTACTGTCCAATAGGGTCCATGAGCTGCCTGTGGCTATGGAGCACTTGAGATGTGGCTAACACAACCAAGGAACTAAATGTTTGGTTTAATTAATTTATGTAGCCACGTGGCTCACGGCCGCCTTACTGGACAGTGTAGATTCAGGAGGTAGTCAGTAGCTCTGGCTACCAGTGGGGGAGAGGAGAGAGCGAGAAGTTGAACATACCTCAAAGTTCTGTCTACAGGGAGCTGAACAGGGGAGCAAGTTTGTTATTCTCACTTTAGGGCCTCAGAGACCACTGGCTTGTCGCACAGCGCCCGGTCTGGTGTAGGTGCTCAGTCCCCCAGGATGGTTTTGGTGATATGTGACCGTGGGCAGGATTCGTATGGACACAGTCTAAAAGGATCTCTAAGAACAGTATTTTCTTCCTATTCAACCTTTCTTTCTCTCTCTTTTTTAAAACTAGGTATCAAATTGTAGTGGAAATAATCCAGGCAACTACAATTAGCAGCTTTCCCCAGCTGAAGAGGCAGAAGGGTAAGACCCAGTTTGTTTTCTTCAGTTACACAGTCTGCAGGGCTAGCCCTGGTCTGTTCTCTCCTGTCAGCGTGCTGGCAAGTAGGAGCAGCCTTCTGCTTTCATTAAAATATTTTAATTTATTGCAATAATAGTATAACAGCACTCGCAAAAGTAAATATAATTTAATCCTAACAGAAACCTTTGTTTGAATTTCCGTGTTCCTTTATAAACTTTATTCATCTATAGTCATAATTCTCAAGAGATTAAAATTATGGTGCTTTTGTTCTATTTTTAAACTAAACATGACTTCATGATTTTTCTCACATAGTAAAACTTAATATTTATTAATATTTCTATCTTGAAACATTACCTTGGTCGTCATTTAAATGACTCCAGTGAGTTGCCGTTTCATAATTCATCGAACCCTCTCCTTTAGCTCAGCATTGGAATGTGAATGCCTTCTGCCCTCCTTCCACGCCTGGAGATTTGTGAAGAAATGGGCTTTATGTTGTTATTCCTGTTTGTTTCACGTGACATGAAGAGCTCGGTACCCAGGCATGGTCCTGAGAAATAAGGAGGGTGTGACGATGGCTCTCAGTCCCCTTTAGTTTGCCTGGTGCTGGCTTATTCCCTGTCTCATACTTGAGGTTGAAGGACACTTTACTGCCTAGAGTGCAGAGCAGATTTGCTTGGTAGCTGAGGGGCAGCAGACACTGCCACCTTGTCAGCTGGACTTTCCCCAGAAGTGTCCAGGCCTGCCCAGGTCCCTGTCACAGAGCAGAGCACTGAGAACAAGGAAGCGCGGCCAGACCCTTGAGGCATGCACTCCGGTTTCTGATCAGTGCACGTAAGCTAAGGGAAGCTTGGGCTGGGGACTTTTCCATGTCTCTCCAAGTCACTGACAGAAGGTGAGTGCTGTGTGGGAAAGGAAATGGAAGGTCTAGACTGTGGAGAGGCACTAATTCTTCATCTCAGCCCAGTAAGGAAGATTGTGCAAATGTGTTCATTCAGAAATGTTTGCCCAACACTGGCAAGGTGGGTATGATGCAGTATGAACAACCAAACTCTGCGTTCATGGAGTCCCTGAACCAGGAGGGTGTCTAGAGTGAGGCACTTCAGTCTGGGACCTGGACAGTGGTAGTGAGAGGCTTGATAAAGAAGATTATGAAGGAAAATAGCCTCCTCGGTGACTGATGTGGGGAAGAATCATAATGGAGCTTTACAGTGCTGATTTCACAGATGAGGAAGTGGCCCTCTATTTTTTTTAAATATGTCTTTATTGATTTCAGAGAGAGGAAGGGAGAGGGAGAGAGAGAGAGAAACATCAATGATGATGAGAGAGTCATTGATCAGCTGCCTCCTGCATGCCCCCCACTGGGGATTGAGCCCACAGCCTGGGCATGTGCCCTGACCTGGAATTGAACTATGATATCCTGGATCCTAGGTCGATGCTAAACCACTGAGCCACTCTGGCTGGGCAAAGTGACTCCCTAGAGAAGTTAAGTAAATCAGCCTGAGATAGTAACCTCTAGTCTGCTGCTGTTTCTGTTCTGCCCAATCGCTTCAGGCTGGTGAGATGAAATGTAGGATGTAGAGGAAAAGGTGTTGTTAGCACAGGATATAGAGACCTTGGTTCACATGAGCTTCCCTCCTAGCTTTCTAGTGAAACCTGGACAAGTCCTTTTATTTCTCTAGGACTCTGTTTTTCAGCCTGGATTGAGTGCTCTAGAGGATCATAAAGGGTTTCTCAGTGAAGACACTGAGAGTCAGGGAAGGTGGGGGGCTGGTTCAGGGGTAAGAAGGCTCGCTGGTCTTGGGCCACTGGATTTGCGACGGCAGGAGGAAGGGAAAGTGCCTTTTTGGCTTTTCTAAGCTGTGAGTCATGCTGTGGAGAGAGAGCAACCCTGAAGAAAAGTATTTGGAAGTCACCAGCATAGAATAAGAGTCATTGATCTTCCATTTCTGCTGTCTCCGAGTCCAGTATCTTTGCAGAGCTGATGCTGTGTCCCCATTATCAGAGGAGAGCAGTGTATTAATGCGGTGACGTGACTTCCCTAATTCATACCATCTGCTGCCTCACTGTTGAAGCTCATATGTAGGTGATTTCAGTGTTAAATCATTGAGTTGTTAAAATTTGTGTACATACTTTTTATAAAGACGGAAGATCAAGTTTAGCATTCCCCACTGTCATTTTTCTTTCAATTGAATATTTAGTGATACATTGAGTATTGCAGGAAGCAGTTCCCATTTCTCTGTGATTTTTGGAGTTTTGATGTGTGACTGTCAAAAGGTTACTCTGTAAACTGGTCCAGATAGCTGCTATACCTCATTCTTTCTCAAATTGATCTTTATTTCCAGATAAATATGTTTTTCCCCCTATAGAAGTAATTAAGGAAAGTTGGTTTTTAGCATTAAAAGGCTCCCCAAAATGTAATTGTTGAGTTGTTTTTGAAGATCTTTGCATTTTAGAGACAGTGAAAATATCATCAGGAAAAAGCCTCAGTCTGAATGTTAACCTCTTGCCACAAGCCCCACCTATCTGCACTGCTTTCCTGAAACCTGGAAGATCAGGCTGTGACCATTCGTATCTCAGTGTGACCACCAGGCTGTGTGTGCTGTTATAAGCAGTGTCATTTCCAGTGTTGTTTTTTCTTATTTCCACATTCTCTGTGAGTGGGAAACTGAAGTTTAAAAAAAGAATGAACAGATGGAAGATCCTGAAAATATTTGGGTTTCAACCTAGAGATGGGAACTTTACTTACAAATGAGGTGTATAGATGCTATAAATATTGTTTTGTTGCTGCATTAAAGATGTCTCTGATAAGTTTTCAATCATAACCATTGATGATTAATAAATGCTATGCAACTGTGAAGATACTTTGAGGACTTAAAGAAAAAATGCCATATAACAGGTTGGGAGAAATGACCTGATTGTGCCCCTCTGAAACCTTGAGGAAGTCACCAGCTCACTCTGTACTGCTAAGTGAGAAGATCCAAATCAGAGTCCATGTAACTTGTCATTTCCTGTGGTTTCTTGTCTCCATGAATGGCATCACCATCCATCCATATAAGTCAGAAACCTAGGGCTCATCCTTGCTCATTCCTTCTGTCATGTACTATCGCTAGTCCATTGTCGTCACACAGATTGACCTCCTGAGTATATCTCAACTCTGTTCTCTCTACACCAGTTTCCACCACCAGTCCTTCTCTTCAACTTTTTATTTATAATTACAACAACCAGAGTTGTTGAGAAATGATCTGTTAAGGTAACTGGCTGCTGTGGTCTGAATGTTTGTGTCTTCCCAAAGTTCATGTGTTAAATTCTAACATCCAAACTGATGGTATTAGGAGGTGAAGCCTCTGGGAGGTACTTAAGTCATGAGGTGGAGCCCTCGTGGATGGGATTAGTGCTGTTATAATAAAAGAATCTCTAGAGAGACCCCTAACTCCTTCTACCATGTTGAGGACACAGCAAGAAGGTGGCCATTTGCAACTGCTCCCTGGAGGCCTGCACCAGAAGCTGAGCACACTTGGCACCCTAATCAGCCTCCAGACTGCGAGAATAAACTTCCGTTGTTTATAGCCGTCCAGTCTGTGGTGTTTGCTTATAGTCACCTGAATGAACTAAACCAAGTGTAGGAATTCCAGTAATAATGGGACATATGCTAAATTTTCCCTGCAGTTTGATGTAAGCCCAGTATTTCAGCTCCCTTTAAAGCTTTATTTCCTGCTCTTCAGAATCCTGAAATGTTATCAGGAATAGTTAAGGTGATTCAGAGTAATATTCATTTAGCTGACTATAGCAAAGGACACGATGCAAATTTGAGTATGCTAGAAACTGCCATACACTTGGAAGTCCACACTCAGAGTATAGGTTGGGAGGCTTTGGGGAGATTTTGCACCCTCTTTTCTTCAGGGTATAAGTAAACAGTGTTGGAATCAACTGTCTAGAACTGTAGAAGAACTTGCGTGTATATAATTTTATACACATGCATAGTTACTCACTAATAAGAACCATAATGATTTCCATTAGGAATTATTTTAATGAAGATAGTATGTAGCTTCTTTGTCTGATTTGGGATTTAAATGTGTCCTTGCCTGAAACAAGGGTGCTAATTGTCTTAAGGTCCTTTCTAATGCTTTGATGTGATCTGAATTTCTGTCATTGAAATAATTCAATATAAACAGTTTCCTAATCTATTTATTTTTTAAAAGTTTTTATTTATTGATTTTAGAGAGAGAGGGAGAGAGAGAAACATCTACTTGTTGTTCCACCCACTTATGCATTCATTGGTTGATTCTTGCATTGCCCTGACAGGGGAGCAAACCCACAACCTTGGCTCCAACCAACTGAGCCACCCGGCCAGCATCAGTTTCTAACTTATGAATGACCTAAACTTATAAAACACCCTAGGCTGGTTCCCTGCTATTGCTACAGGGGCTCTCGCCAGCTTTTCTCCCCATCTAACCCTCACACTGTGAGTACTACGGCTTCCAGCACCTGCTGTTCCTTCACTCTCCTGCTTTGCCCCCTCCATTCTCCCCCTGAGGTACTCAGGGCTCAGAGCACTTCTGTTAAACTCTTTATAGTCTCATAATTTGATAGATAACTCTACTGCCAACTCTGTCCCCCAAGAAAACTTTAGTCATCATATATTTTAACACCTGCATTTATACAGATAAAGCTCAGATCCAGAGATGTTCAACACTGTCATCCTGCGTGACTAGAATTACCAGTTAGTCTACACACAGATCTGGAACTTGAACCCAGGTCTCCTGGTTTCTAGTCCTGGACTCTTCCCACTATACTGCTGATTCACAGAGGCAGATGTTATGAGAGCCATGCTCAAAATTTACAAATTATGTGGGCCAGATCTGTGTTCTAAGCATGTATGTCATATCTGTTCAACTCGTTCTCATTTGGGAGCAGGGCTCCAAAATAGTCTCACGATCTTCCATCTGTTCATTCTTTCTAAGAATGGTAAATTAATGTGTAGGTTTAATTGATATGACATTATTACTTTAAAAGTGTATTGCAAACATGTTGGAGGACCTTAAACCAAAGGCAGTGCTGGATACATTTGAAGGAAGGAAATAGAAGCTGTGCTGTAGGCACCCTGACCAGCTGTGCATGGCCTGCGAGCTCTCTGTGGTCCCCATTATAATCTGAGTAGTCCACCATCAGCTCCTGCTATGCTTTCTCCTTAGTCCTCAAATATGCTTTCTACTGAAGTGGAGTGACACTTTAGGAAATTTCAAGTGTTTGGTGTGGTAAGAGAATCCCCTTTGTTCTTAAAAAAAAAAAAAAAAAAAAAGAACCTACCAGCCTCACTTTGAGATGTAAGGGAAATCTTTTTTTAGTTCCTGGGCACCTTTGAAGTGATTTCCAGGTTACCTTTGATGTTTGTGGTGATTAGTACCTACTGAGAACTGCCGTCAAGAAGTCAAGCACCATTTCTCATCTGGAAACTTTACTGGTACCTAAGTAAATACACACCTGCTCTTGAGCCCTCCTCTCAAGGGGGGGGGGGGGGAGGTATTAAATTTCTGTTTGCATGTTTAAGAAATATTCAGAGGCTTGTTGGTCTGTCAGCGTGGATACAGGTCGAGGAGTTGGGGATCCTCTAGTGAGAATCTACCCTAATTCCTTATTGATTGCTTGGGGATATGAGAAGACCCTACATCCTGGGAAGGAGAAACACATGCTGGGGAGTGGGGGAAGGGACAAGTGTGTGGCCTTCAACACAACAGAGGTTGTGCCTTCATGTTAGTGCTTTTCAGTGGGGTGGAGGGCACAATTTTGTGCCCCCCCCCCAGGGATCAGGGGACATTTGATAATGTCTGGAGATATTTTTGGTTGTCACATCTGGGAGAAGGGATGCTACTGGCACCTAGTGGTACAGGCCAGGGATGCTGCTAAACATCTTAAGGTACACAGCACGGCCCCTACTACAAAGAGTTATCCAGCCCAAATGTCAGTAGTGCTAAGGTTGAGAAATCCTGCTGTGTTAGCCACTGAGTTCCTCAACCAACCTGCGGAGGTGCTGTTGTTAGGATATGCCTTGGAATTTGATAGGTGTTAGGAGAAAAGAGAAATATTCTGCCATTGGTGTTTTTTAATACCTGAAAAATAGGGGGGGCATCCTTTAATTCACTTATACTTGTGCTATTTCTGGAGTCGCTGGTTTGCACTTTAAGTTACTTCTCTCTCCTTTGCCTCATTAGAAATAGTACCTATCAGTTGTGCCCTGGTGTTTTTACTTCAAGCTCTCCATTTGCTTAAGAACTGCATCATGGGCAGAAGGTTATGGCAACAGGTACCTCTATGATGTTGTTCATAGGTCTGCTGTGAGGTCTTTATAGCCAAAAGGGTTCACTTAACATTTAATCCAAATGTCCTTTGCAGCAAATGAACCCAAATGAATCCATTTCTTTTTGCTTTGACCTCAACAGGATCTAGACGATCTAGGAGGGAAGACAGTCAACATTTATAATTCATTCCTTTAGAATATTGTATCACTTGTGTGTTCACGTTGGCACCAATTTAAAGAGCACTGCCATCCAGTTTCACCTGCCACTGTGTGTCATCTTGGCCTTCTTTTTTAAGCTAGATTCACTGTTGTGTGATTAACCGTTTTTTAACACTGAACCGTGTTACCTAAGGCCCTGCAGGGAAACAGCCATATGAATCTGGCTTGAGCCAGGCCACACTGATTGTCATGTACCCACTTGTCTACTTTTCTTGACTTGAATATTTCTTGGCTAAGTGGGTTTTCAGGTCACAAAGACACGTATTCATCTGCATCACTGGATTTAAAAGGATTCTTGCACAGCAGACACATGGGCTGCATGAGACCCATGTTATCCATTTAGCCCTGAACGTCGCATTAACTTTCTGAGGCAAAAATAAACAGAATTGTCTAAGCAACAAGCTGCTGTTGCATTTGTTAGCAACGAGCTTTGCGACATTTAAGGAGAACACCAGAATGTTCTCAGGCCTGCAGCTGGGTGTTAGAGGATGGTTTATTCTTTTTATTCTTCCCTTTCTTTGGAATTTGCTTCTAGTTTTTGTACTTGAAGAAAGGCTTTTACAGATTTCTTAGGCGGAGAAGAATTTGGTTGATGATGAATGTGTCAATTTTTTTCTATGTATGTCTCTTTATTAGCCTGTTTTCACCCAAAATTAAACTTGTGGTCTAGGTTTATTTTGTAAAAAGCTTTTTTGTCCTGATTTTAGAGTAATTTAAATGCTGCACACACAATTTAGATTTTTAAGGATATATGTTTACAAATGAAATTGTTCTGAAAGATGAGCTATTCCAAGCATCTGTTTCTTTAGGCACACACTCCAAGCTTCCTAGTCTGCATAGACTGCTTTGGGCAGACTGCATTCACCTTGATCTTCCCCCTGAGAGACTCCAAGATACTATTTTTTTTCCTGAGATGAATGCTGAGTTACGGAATTCTTTGGTTAGGGCCTGTCAGCCAACATAGGACAAGTTAAGAAACAGTATGGAAGTCAAATGAAAGCTCTCCTGAGCACCCATATGGAAAAGTATCTTATATCTGACAGGCCCTCTTGAATCAGGCCATCTAGTGACCTGAAGTCTGCCTGCAACCCTGTGATAAACATTGGAAAAAGCTGCTTCAGAAAAAGAACATGTTTTGTGATACTTGTTTGAGTTTTCTCAGGTAATTTGTTCAGCCTGCCTAGGTCCTATTTAAGCAGTTGTACACATTCACTAAGGGGACGTGAGAGGGGGACTGATCACGTAGGGAGTTAGCCGTCTCCAGCCGAGATGTAAATTGTACTTATACTCCACTTCGAGGGGCACCAAGGAACACAGCACAGACCTTCCTCTTTTATTGGTGTGGTTCCAGCCTAAACCAGGTACATTAGGACCCACCTCCAGGTGTGAGCTGGCCTGCCTGGGAGCATCTGTAGTTATTGGTGGTCACCCGAGCCCTGAGCATTGCCCAACAGTCTCACTGTGGTTCTGAAGTGAGCTTGCTCTTCTTTTTCCCCTGTGAATTCCCCACTTTCCCCACTTCTGCAGCCCTCTGATCTCTCACTCTTTACCCACCTCCCTCTAAGCAGAGAGCCTTACTCACTACTACAAGAAAAGGGGACTCTGTATGAGGGGAGCTGCTTCAGCTTCCGGCCACATGTGAGTCTCCAGACTTGCTTGTATCTACGTCCATCCAGGTTATTGCAGTGGAGGAAGCGGCCCTTCCCAAAGCCAATCTCTACCTGTCTTCTGGATTCCATCCCCCATCTGTCATCTCTCTCCCTTAACTGGTTCTTTCTCTCATCAGCATTAAAACCAGCTCATTTCTGTCCCATTAAAAAAACCCACAAAAAACAAAAATCCTTCCCTCTACCCCAACCCCTGCTTTAGATTGTGTATGTGAAGCAGGCCATTCTCTACAAGGCAGTGCTCAATGCTTAGTCGTTTTTAAAAATTAATTTTGTGTGAGTTTTTTGCTTTTACTTTAAATTGTATAATGTCAACTTAAGGAAGTAAACCGTTGTACAACATCCGCATATGAGTGGACCTGTGCAGTTCAAACCTTGTTGTTCAAGGGTCACCTGTATATATCCATACAAACATGCATATTGATTTGTGAGTATATGTGCACAGAGGAGGTTTCTGAAATGTTTTACATTGAGTGAGATTTGTCAGTGGTATATTTAGAAATTAATGCTATTTCTATTTGAGAATATGTGTATGTTTAGCATGAGTACTATTCTGTCCTATCCTATCCTACCCTGTCCTATCCTATCCTATCCTCACTAATCTGGCTCAGAGTCATTGTGTTCCCTTTTACCTTGTCCTCTGACTGGGACCTGTCCATCCATCCCATTCAAGGAAAAGAAACTGCTGCGATGAAAGCTGACCTGCTGCGGGCCAGGAATATGAAGAGGTACATTAACCAGCTGACGGTGGCTAAGAAGCAGTGCGAGAAGAGGATCAGAGCCCTGGGAGGCCCCGACTATGACCAGCAGGAGGATGGGGCCTTGGATGAGGGGGAAGGGCCTCAAAGCCAGAAGGTAGAGCTTTTTAGTTTCTTGTTTTGACCATTTCATGTTTGTTATGAACACCAGTGGAATCAGAAATACAGTCTTTTAACTTTTTGGTATTTAACTTAAGATATGTTCTAGAATATAGACTCACATGTTTGCTTTTATGATTGAAGAGCTGTATTACCTGCTGTCCTCCACTTCCGGGAGTGGTAATAGCATGATAGGCAGGCACGAGGTGGATGTGTGCGCGAGTTCATTCCTGTGTGTATTTTCCCATGCCCAGCCTGCCCTCCCACAATCCTAGAGAAGCATATTTATATTTGCAAGGGCCCGATCATGTTACTCACTACCACTGGGATAGAAATAGCCACCTGTGAAGTAGAAGGTATCTGTGAGTTATTTTACTTGGCTCTCACCACATTGCTCTGAAATATGTACTCGATAGCCCCATTTTACAGGTGAAGAAATTTGTGAGTTGATTTCTAAGTAAATTACCTAAGGCCACATAGATAGGAAGAGGCAGAACTAGATAAAAACCCAAGTCTAGTTGATTCGCAAATCTGAATGCTTTTTCACTAAATATCATGTATCAGTGGCTGTTTTTGTACAAAACTTTGGACTGTCTGATACCAAGTCCTTAAATCATGGAGCATCGGAAAGTGTTCTGGTCCTACCTCGAACCTGTCCTCCGAGGCTGGAAGGCTCAGATAATATTACAGAATTCCTATATTTATGGTGGTTTGCTGTTCTAAAAGTAAGACTGGTTAGTTTGGTGCCATTCTGATATCTTCATAAATAGAGCAGTTTTGCTCTAACTTAATCATATCTGACCTGGAGGAATCACCACTAGCTTTATTTCAGAACATAGCCTTCAAAATTAGATGAATCCTCCAATCAAAAGAGAATATCTGACTGAATAAATAAAAGGCAAGGTTTAATTATAATTAGTCTATAAGAAACTAAATATAAAGGTACAGATAGATTGAAGGGAAAAGGAGGGGAAAAGGCATGCCGTATAAACACTAAGCCTAAAAAATCTAAAGTAGCTCATATTAACATTAGTCAAAATAGACTTTAGAACAAGGAATTTAACCAGAAGAAAAAAAGAAGGTCAAAAGTCAGTGATATTCATCTTAAAACCTATAAATTAAAACTAAAATAACTAGAAATAATATAACAACAAATCAGTGAAATAGAGAACAGACAAATAGAAAAATCAATGAAACCAAAAGGTAGTTCTTTGAAAAGATCAATCATTTTTATACAGGCTAGTCAGACTAAGAAAAAAAAGAGAGAGAAGGCACAAATTACTACGATTAGGAGTGAGAGAGGGACATCACTACAGACCCTGCATACATTAAAAGGATAACAGTGATATTATGAACAACTTTAAGCCAATAATTTTTACAATTGAAATGGACAAATCACTTTGAAAACACAAATTACCAAGACTGACTCAAAAAGAAACAGAATATTGGTTTACCCCTAGATGTATTAAAGAAAATGAATTCATAATTTAAAACCTTCCCACAAAGAAAACTTCAGGCTCAGATCATTTCCCTAGTGAATTCTATTAAACATCTTAAGGCAGAGAGAATATCGGTCTTAACTACACCTGTTTAATAAATGGCGGATGAAAACATTACAAGAAAAAACCCAAAAAACTACTGGTCTGGCAGTGGGTCCTTAGTACAAACATTGTATACACCATTTATCTGCATTCTGTTGCCAAGGCTTAATGGAATACTTATTTTTTTAAACAGCTTTATTAAGGTATAATGACATACAACATATATATTTAAAGTGCATACAAAGAAATTTTGACATATTTACATACTTAGGGAAATTATCATCACAATTAAGACAGCACAAACATTTATCACCCACAAAAATGTTCTTGAGAAAAAAAATGAATAAAATATATTTATGGGGGGGGGAAGTTTCCTTGATAAAAAAAATAAATAAAATAAAATACATTTATGGGGGAAAAAAAGTTTCCTTATGCACCTTGTAATCCCTTGACACCCCCCCCCCCCTTGGGACCCACTAATCTAATTCTTTCACTCATGTTTACTTAACTAGAAAGTGACCTCTTAACTACTCTGATTTTTGGCACCCATCATTGTCTTGTCTTTCTTAGCTAAAATCCTGCTTCAGGCTTTTCCTGATTAGTTTTTGTTGTCTATTGTGATTCACAACACTTGTTTTAAGTCTCACAGCAACACACAAAGTAGGCAGTACTATCCTCATTCTGCAAATGAAGAAACTGAGGCTCAGAGTGATGGAGTAACATAGAGCTCATGGGACTAGAAAGTAGCAGAGCCAGGATTCAAACCTAGGTATGTCTGTGTGCAAATAATGTAGGTGTTACACAGTGAAATGCTCATGCAGACTTCAAGAGAAGAAAAAACAAATGCAGGAGAGAACTTGGTGTATCTACCGGCCACAATACGAGATATATCAGATGTTTAATTATACTTGAGATATGCTTACTCTCATTTATTTGGATATATTTGCACTTTGAGGACTGAACATAGAAAGAGTAAAAAAAAAAATCTAACAATGGCTAATATTTTAAAAGATACTTTAGACTTAATTATGCAAATATGTGAATTTGTATTTAATTTGGGATTCATTTGCTCTGAATGAAATTATACTGGGAAGACTTCCTTAGAATTTGTTGAATTCCTGCTCATCTCCTCCCTATATTAAAAATCAGTAGCTCTCTGAGTGATCTGTCATCCCTAACCAAAGTCGGTGTGGGTTCCTTCAAAGCTCTCAGGAGCATGGACGGCCAGGATTTGTACTTCAATATGCTTTACTGGTACGGTTTACATAAAGTAAAGATACATGCTACAATCTCCTAAAGTTAGTAAACTAAATACTAATGGTTGGAAATATTTATGGAAACTAATTATTAGGGGTACATAGATAGCAAGGGATGGCCATCTCCTTTAATTAGTTACTTGAGGTTGTTAAAAAAAATGTCCCTTTTGCCCACAGAACAGATTGAGAGTTTACTGTCGGCAGGAGAGTTGAATATTCATTGAACACATGCACTTGGTTTTAGAAAGATCTTACTGGTAACATTTCTGATAATTTTCTTTCACATATTAAGAATCTTAAAATGTTTTCTTTTCATTGCATTTGCGTTATACTCAGATGCCATTTTTAAAATCTCATTAAGAACCAAGGATATAGGACTTAAATTCCTTCTAAATTAATTTGGGGCATTTCTCCTAGTTCATTGAGTTATGAATTATAATAAACGTCATCTCTTTTCTCATATTATGGCAGTCCATGCTCGTGATTGTTCCCATTGTGTCTTCAGATAGTGGCTTTTCTTTTACTGTCAGCATGCAGAATAATAAAGGAGGAATTTTGGTATATTCATACAGTGGAGTAGTATGGATTAATCTAATGATGCTTATAAAAGGTTTTTTTAACGAGTGTCATATTCTAAACAAAAGGGCAAAATATAAAATCATTTGTAGATTTTCTTAGCTCTATAAAAATAGGATGGAAAGCAAAAATGCTAAATTATTACACTTCAACTTCCTGACCTTTAATACATTTCTCTTTAATTTTTCTATCATTGGCATCTATTGCTTTCAGCAGTACATCCCAGAGGGCAGAAATTTTTGTCTGTTTCATTTCCTAGGAATGTACCTGATAACAGAGTTGACACCAAACCCATTGGAAGTTAAAGCAAACTGATATTTAAAATTTGATTTTTAAGAACTTGTTTTTAACTTCTCTTAATAGATTCTTCAATTTGAAGATATCTTGGCCAATACTTTCTACCGAGAGCACTTTAGAATGTACATGGAAAGGATGGACAAGAGAGCTCTGATTGGTTTTTGGGAGTCTGTGGAATATTTAAAGAATGCTAACAAGGTAGTATATTTAGACTAAGGAATATTAATCACTAGCTGATAAAAACTTGTATGTTAGGCAGTATGTTTGTGTTTCTTGGTGAAACTGTAGGATAAGAATACATTAAAAGAATATTTTCACCCATAATGCTACATAAAAATTAGATTTTTAAATTTTTTTAAAAAAGATGCTTTTGAGTATATAGTCAAAGAGAAAAGAAGATTTATAAATGCACCAAAACAGTGAATTCAATTTCAGGTTTTTCCTTTCTAACACTTTATAAAAAGCCATGTGCATACCCACATTGCTGATATAATAAATTTGGTTCTGTCACCTACAACTCAGTCTTATAACCTTGTTACTTTTAATATCATATTTGCATATTTCATACTACTGCTTGTTCTCCTTTTATTTTATTTAAAATATGATTGAGTTAAGGAACACACAAAAAAATTTTGGTTACAGGTGCCTCTTACCATGAAAAGCCCAACAGTTAGCATTGTGTTGTGTACTTGTAAATTTCTCAGTATATATTTAAGAATTAAATTAATGTGAAATTTGTATGTATGTATGCATCTGTAAATATACATAACAATATGTATAACATATAATACATATATTTTGTGAGGCTTATTAAAAGAAGCACAAAGAGCACTGTGTACATTAAATTACTCATTTGTACTTTACACAAGTGTTGCTAGAACTGAATACCACCTGTTAGCTGTTCAACATGAAGTGTTCGTTTTAAGGAACCGGCTGTTATTTTTCAGCGTCTGACATTTACCCCTTGGCCCTGAATTTGCACACAAGCCTTGGGCCCACCCTGGCTACCAGTGTGCATTCTCAGTGTCTCCCTTCCTACTTTCACAAGCAGAGAATGCAGAGGAACAGAGTTCTCAGAGGGGCTATTTCTTACCTTTCTCATTCTCTTCCTGTCTTTTCAGAATGAAATCCCACAATTAGTTGGTGAAATTTACCAGAATTTCTTTGTGGAGAGCAAAGAAATATCTGTGGAAAAATCACTTTACAAAGAGATCCAGCAGTGTCTTGTAGGAAATAAAGGTATTGAGGTGTTCTGCAAAATCCAGGGAGGTGTTTATGAGATCCTAAAGGACAGGTATTACCCTTCATTTATTGTCAGTGACCTGTACGAGAAACTGGTGATAAAAGAGGAAGAAAAACGTGCCTCACAGTTGACTTTCAGCAAGGATGGAGTGGTGAGTCCCATTCAACTTTCCGCTTCCTCGGTGCATAAGCTTTGAATGTGGTTAGGTGAGTGCATATTGTATGAGCCAAATTTGGGTACAGTTCACTTCACCTTTTACACACAGGGCTTCCAGGAGAACTTGAAGTTGAATTACTGTGTTGCTGGTGTCCATACACACTTCTTTTCTGTCCTTCTGACCAACTGGCTACCATTTCGCAACACTGAGTCAGAGACCTCCCTGCCTTTTTCTGCCTGAGGCACACCCTGGTTTAACTCCTGAAAAGTGAGGGCAGACAATCTGTGAGGTGGGCCGTTTGTGGCTTAGGCCAGGTTAGAGGATCAGTAGAACTAGGCTGTCCAGCCTGAGAATAGACAAAGGATGGGGTAAAAGTGAGGAGAAGAGAATGCGGGAGGAGTCACAGGAAATACTTTGGAGTTAAAAAAATCTGATGAAATTAAGACGGTCAGAAAGAACCTTGCTCAGCCATCCCTGAAATCTGATTTTCTTCTAGCGTACCAGGTCATTCTAAAGAGCCCCCGTTGCTGTCTCTCATTTACTATTAGTGACTTATATGAGTTTTAAGATTTATGAAGGTACAAAGAAAAACCAAATATTTTAGAGTTGTCTTACACAGAAAGATTATAATTTATCTCGAATTCTTTCTGCCCAGTTCACTGAATCTCAAGCCCTGAGGATCAAGTGCTTGCTCTTGATGGCATTAGAATTTGGCATCTCTGAACTGCTGTTAAATCCATTCATTCAGGCTTTAAAAAAAAAAAAAGTTCTGTTACTTGGTGTTACTTGATTCTTTACACTTTCAGTGTACAAAACCACTAAACTCATTGATCCAGAGCTCACGTTACTCATTGATCCAGAGCGCACGTTACTCATTGCATTTTCTTAAGACAGCCAGTTTGTTTTAACTGTTATCTCTCTACCTATAAGTTAAGATGGTTAATATGCAAATGCTGTAAAAGAGGTTATTCAAATCAATAAAAATATCAGTAGCCAACAGATACATTGAATAAGGACTTGAACTGACACTTGGTACGAAAAGTAATAGTAAACAAAACATGAAAAAATGTCCATTTTCACCTAGGATTCAAAGAAGGGTATTATGTATTACTGACCTTTTGATAGTTCCTACTCTTTGTTCCAATAATCCCACTTCTACAGATTTATCCTAGAAAATAGCTAAAATGTAGAAAAAAGTTTATGCACAGTGGAGTGTAATTTAGTACATCTGGGATAGCAAAAATGAAAAATCAGCCTATAGCACAAGCAGCAGTAGGCAGCTGCCTCAGTTAAATTTCAATTCATAAAGTACTATGCAGACATAAAGTTATAATTTTGAAAACTATAATACCCTCAAAATATGCTACACTGTATGTTATATGAAAAAAGCAGGATATCCACTCGAGTGTATACAGGTGAGAATTGTGTCACAATAGATATACTGATGGACAAGGGTTAGAAAGAACCTATGAAAATGAAAACAGCTTGCTATGAATATACCTTATTTTTCTTTGAAAATAATTTAATACACTGTTATAATTAATAAAAGTTAGAAGAAAAAACTGTGGAAGAAAGTTAAGGAGTGAACAAACCAGAAGATAGTTCTCAGCAGTTCTTTTCAGTGCTCTGATGTTGCTACTCATGAATCTAATTAATATGCCCTTTAATAATCTATCCAGATTTTTCCAAGTTATATAGTTCTCTGTGAACTTTGTCACATTCAAATGCTAAATAAAATCATCTATCTAATGACTTATAAAATACATCTTCAAGGACCAAAACAAAATGTATACAGAAAGTACTTTTACTGGTAGAAGTTTGGAAATTTTATTTTAGAGATTTGCATGAGGTTTTCAAAATATTCTTAGGACACCAAAAGGAAGCCAAATCTCAGTTTCTTTGTCAAAGATCAGGCATAAGGACATTGGGATTGAGTTGGGAAGATAACTCCGTTGCCCCCCCCCCTTGTTTCATGCACATTTCTCTTGAGTGAACCATTTGGGAAATAATGGTATGGAAACTTCCTCCTTTCTCTAGGTTATTAAATGTTTCTGTTTTTTTGTAGGGGGGTTCATTTCTGAACACCAGTTACTTTGGTTCCAAATACTTTAATTTTTCACTTTACTGAGAAAAGCAGTCTGCTTGTAGACTTTCTACTATAGATTCTTTTCTTAGTGGAACCTAATACTTCGGGCAGTGTATTATAATGCTGTAGCACCTGCCTAATAGAAAGTAATTACTGAATAGTCCATCTTGTTAAGACATGGTGGTTATGTGACTTCTTTCCCCAGGGCCTGGGAGGTGAGGCTGGTGAGGAAGCTGTGGATGAAAGCACCAGTCAGATTAATGAACAAGCCAGTTTTGCTGTAAACAAACTACGAGAACTAAACGAGAAACTTGAATATAAAAGGCAAGCTCTAAATTCTATTCAAAATGCACCAAAACCTGACAAGAAGGTAACTCTTTTGCTTTCAAGGTTGTCTTTGAAAGTTTCCAGTTTTTAGATTTGATAAATAGTAGTTTTCAGTTTATGTTGAGAAGTACCATAGTTTCTTTAAAAGGGGTTTTACTGTAAGTTCTATTGTTGTTATTATTTGCTTCTATTAAGAATTAGAAAAGTGCTTGTTTTAACCTTTCATGATTTGGGTTCTCTCCCGGTTATCCTCTGTTGAGTAACTGTTCCCTTTCCTAGCTTGCCCGCAGTACCTTTGGGGAAGTGGGCAAAGCTCTCCCTTGTACCAAGGTCATTTCTGCAAGTGAGTTGACTACTCAAGGATAATCTTTAATTTTTTAAAAAATTTTCTTACAAATGCTGCAAGTAAAATACAGACAACCTCATAGAATTATGCAAGAAATAAATTATTTTGCTAAAAGCCAACAGAATTTTAAGTTTAAAAATGTAAACACCATCTTACTAATTGGCATTTCTCAAGCCCAAGAGGTCGTGTGGCCTTTTGCTTTGTGTTCATGCCTCTCTGGAGTCCAACAGGGAGGTTTCTGTAAGGGAGGCACGGCTCACACCCTTTGGCCTTCTAACTCAATCGCCTGTGGGCGCTTTCTGAATGTTGAAATTAGGAAGTTTGAGTTTTCCAGCTTTGTCCTTTCCCAGAGTGTTTTGGCTTTTCGCCTCCCTTGAGATTTCACATGAATTACAGGACGGACTTTTCTATTTATGTAAATAAATTTAGAGATTTAGACAGGGATTGTGTTGGATCCGTAGACCATTTTGGGTGGTATTGACATCTTAGCAATATTTAGTCTTCTAACCCGTGAACATGGGCTACCTTTCTTTCCACTTCCTTATATTTAATTTCTTTCATCAGTGTTCTGTCGTTTTTATTATAGAAGTCTTTCACCTTCATGTTTAAGTTCATCCCATGTATTTTATTATTTTTATGCTATTGTAATGGAATTCTTTTCTTAATTTTCTTTTTGGATTGCCTATTGTTAGTGTATAGAAATGCAACTGATTTTTATGTGTTGATTTAGTACCCTGCTACTTTTTTAAATTGTATAACATTTTAAATAGCTTCATAACTCCTGGGATGTTTTCCCTGTGGCAGATCGTTTCCAAGTTGAAGGAGGAAATCATTCTAACAGAGAAGGAACGCACAGACCTTCAGCTGCACATGGCAAGGACAGATTGGTGGTGTGAGAACCTCGGAATGTGGAAAGCCTCCATCACCAGTGGAGAGGTAGTTCCGCTTGCTTTCATTCCCTATTTAAGTTTGACTTCGTAAGATAAGATTTTATCCTGGGGAATTAAGGTCGAGGGTAGAAATCTTATATTTATTCCTCTAGACTGCCTTTGTCCTGCCTTCCGTTCCCCATGTTTTTGCTCTGGTTCTCCATGAGTGGGAGCTGGACTAGGTCCTGGGTGGAGAGCTTCTCTTACTCCAGCCAGAGCGCTGTCCTTGTTCACTGGAATTGTAAGAAACTTCAGACAGGAGCAATTAATGTCTTTAAATTACCATTCTATTTTTCCATTGAAGGTTGAAATAAAATGAAAAGCGCTAACTGAAATTTGGAAGTAAGCATTTTTAAATTTAAGTGTTTCTGATAGTTCCTCCTGCTGACTTCAATTGCTCAAATGTTAGTAGCTCTAAGGTCTTTAATTATATACTTTGTCTCCCAATGTAAAATTTCATGAAACTAGAAATCAATGGCTTGTTGCATCCTGAAATTGAACTGGGGAGACCCTCATTCTTCTCTAAGAGGTGTTGGTATATCTCATGCCTGTGTGCTTGCTATTAATTTGATTTTCAAGGAAACACCGGGTGTTAAGTCTGCCATATTAGTTTTCCTTTGCTGTATAACAAATTATCACAAATTTCATAGCTTAAAACAACACCCATTTGTTGGCTCCCAATTCTATAGGCCCATAGTCCAGCACAATGTGACTGAGTTCTCTGTTCACTGTGGCATAAAGCTGAAATCGAGATGTTGGCCAGACTGAATTCTTGTCTGGAGACTCTGGGGAAAATTCACTTCCAAGTTCATTCAGGTTGTTGGCAGAATCGTTGCCCGAGGTTGTGAAACTGAGGTCTCTGTTTCCTACTGTCAGCTGGGGGTTGTTCTTAGTTCCTGGAAGTGCTCCCAGATCTTTTCCTCATGTCCCTCTCCATCTTTAAGCAGCAACACGCTGGATCCTCCTTGTGTGTCCAGTCTCCGTGACTGCCTCTTCTACCACTGCCCAGAGAAGTCTGTCTGCTTTTAAAGTGCTCATGTGATTAGGTTAGGCCCACCCAGCTCATTTCTCTGTTTTAAGGTCAACTGTGCACCATCCCATCCCAATTGTTGGGCTAGAATCCCTCATATTCACAGCCCCGGGGCTATGCAGGGCGGATTCAGCAGGGAGGGGAAGCCTTGGGGACATGTAAAAATCTTGCTGCCACACTGGCTAACCATACTTTCTGTTGTTGTTCTTGTGTTTGTTTTGTTTTGTTTTCCAAGGTTACAGAAGAGAATGGTGAGCAGATGCCCTGTTACTTTGTCATGGTAAGCTTACAAGATGTTGGAGGAGTTGAAACCAAGAACTGGACGGTCCCCAGAAGGCTCAGTGAGTTTCAGAATTTACACCGGAAACTTAGTGAGGTACGAATACTCACAGAATGTTAGAATTGCTGAGCAAGAAGAGGTGTAAGAGCTCCTTTCAATTTTTCCCCCATAAGGAAACTGGTTAGCCTTTCTCTATTGCTGTTGATACTGGCAAAGAGGTATTTTTAGCCTGACATTTAGAAATTTACTCATAAATCAGACTATCTAGTCTCATCTAAATCCTTTAGGACAGATAATTATCTGATCTCCATTGTGAATGGAGACTGGAGAACCCCGGAGCTGGGAGACTACTAGGGATCATCGAGTGATTTCGAAGCTGCCGATTGTGACCCATTAGTGGGTAGTGAAACCAGCTGTGGGTGGCAGCGATTGAACGAGAGTAGAATCCATTGGATTTTTGTCCCCAAACGTTGGGGAGTCAGGTGTCAGGACTGAAAGCACAGATGGAAGCTGGGATCCCAGTGTGACTTCTGGGACTCTCTCTTTTTTAAAAAAAATATTTTTTTATTGACTTCAAAGAGGAAGGGGAGAAGGAGAGGGAGATAGAAACATCAATGATGAGAGAGTCATTGATAAGCTGCCTCCTGCAAGCCCCCTGCTGGGGATTGAGCCCAAAACCCAGGCTGGGAATCGAACCTTGATCTCCTGGATCATAGACTGATGCTCAGCCCCTGAGCCACGCTGGCCGGACATGTCCCTCTGTCTCTGCGCCTCTTCTTCCTCACAGTGCAATACAAACCTCGATAGCACCTCCCTCCCCTGTCTAACAGAGTCGTGAGAATTAAGGGAATAAATGAATACAAAGCATTTGGAAGAGTATGTGGCTCATGATAAGCATTATCGTGGTGTTGTTATTGTAGTAGTGATGAGCATTGCCTCATGGAACTTTTGTTCCAGTTTTACATGTATGTTTACATTATTTATATAGAAATGTACGTAAGCATGTGTGTTGTGGGCTGCAACTTAGCATATATTTCCTACTGAGGGTTTTAGTTAAAAATGTTTGAAAACCACTAATTTAGGTCAGTACTTTTATTTGATAAATGAGGGAAACTGATCCCAGAGAGTTTAATTGACTTATTATAAGATGTATACGTAGTGGCCAGGCCAGGATTAGAATCCAGGTAGTCTTACTTTCCATTCCTTATTTTTCCACTTGTCTCAGAAATGTCATCTTCTTTGATTCTCCTTCTACTGGAGGTAATTGCCCTTCGCCTCAGGAACTGAAAAGTTCTCCGCTCCCTTCTGCTTGCACTCATGTCCATTTTCTCTCTTGCTCAGGATGAACTTGTGCTGATTAAATCCTGTGGTCACCTCTCAGACTCCTCTTTTGCAAATGAAAGATGTCTGTTCCTTTAAGCTTTACTCCTAGGGTGATTTTTTAAAATCTTTTTAATCACTAACTTCTGGATGCTATTACTTCTTCAACTGCTTTTAAAAGGATGGTGGCCAAAGCTGAATGTCATACCACAGCGTTTCCCAAATGGACTGTGACCACTCTAGCAGTGTGGAAAGCAAAATATTCACCTTAATATAAGAATACGTTTTCCCCAAAATATTGAGTATGATTGACACTACAGAAAAACGCGTCGTTTGCCTTGTGAGAAACCATTGTGAAGCCAAAATTTAGTATCAGTCTCTTGATACTAAGAAGGAAAAACAAAAGGAGGGGAGAAAGGGACTTAGGGGAGATTTTGAAATAAAATGTACGTGGAAAATAAAATGATCTTTGAAAATCAAAACAATTACACTGAAGCACGAGAGGAAACAAACTATGAAATTCCATGTCTGTTTCTTCGTCTCTGTCACCTTTCCTCTCCTGTGGTGTTTCCTGTCGTGTGAGTTTTCACCTTTTGAAAGTACCCTCCCTGTTGACATCTGCGACAGAAAGCACCTTTTTTAGGTCCCTGATGATTTTAATATTCCCTTCCAACTCTCACTACCTGTTTCACTTCTCTAAAATGTTACCCCAAATTTGGGCACCAGTTGGTACTTGTGTCTTGGGTACATGCCATTGAACTTGGGGTGCTTCAGTGGGTTGTGTGGGAAAGACCGGTGTTTCCTTTTCCACCACCCGAAGCACTTGCTACAGGTAACTTGTGACATGTCCTTTCTTGCTACAGCTATGCCACTGGGAGGCTGCCGTAACCCTGGTGATAGCAGGAGTAAATGCTGTGGCAGGCAAGCTCTGCCCACTCCCTTTACAATGCCTTTTGATTTCCTGAAGTGGCCTGGGTGCCTTGATGAAGGCCCGTGTTGGAAGTGGGGGCCGTCTGGGGCATGGGGCACCCACTCCCTCTTATCTGAGGGTCAAACTGGCATCAAGAGCACAGACTTTATCGTCGGATGGATCTGGGTGTTAATCCTGACCCTCAGTTTTCTCATATATTAAATAGGAGCGATCGTAGTTCCTGACTCATAGAGCTGTTAACACGTGCCAGGCTTCCAGCACGGTGTCTGGCACAGTGTGGGGCTCCATCCACGCAGGGAAGTCTGTTATTATTTATTCACACACATTATCATTGTTAATAGCTTTATATTCTGCAGTCGCCATTAAAGGCAATGATAGAGCCTCAACCCGGTAGTCTTTCTTTCCATTGTGTTCTTTTGCCAGCTTTGATGGCTTTAGACAATGATGTAAACACAGCAAGTTCTCCTGTGTGCCACGTGTGCGTACCCAGAGTGCTGTGCTCCTGAGCGTGGTGTGCAAACCTGCCCTGTCAGCGTGGCTTCAGGGTTCATGGGTCTGGGATGAGCTTTAGCTTTTTTCATCAAACATCCCATTCCTCCAGATTCCTTGAGCCTGATTAGAACAGGTAGGTTTTCAAGGTCTTAAATCTCAGAGGAACGAGCATAGGAGGAAGATACTTGGTTTGTTCTGTGTGTAGTTCTAAATCTCTTTTCAATATTAAAATGTAAGTTCAAGATACTAACATTTAACTTTCCCCCCCACAGTGCTTCCCTTCTTTAAAAAAAGTCCAGCTGCCTTCTCTCAGCAAGCTGCCTTTCAAATCTATAGATCAAAAGTTTATGGAAA
Source organism: Miniopterus schreibersii (assembly GCF_964146895.1). NCBI lineage: Eukaryota > Metazoa > Chordata > Mammalia > Chiroptera > Miniopteridae > Miniopterus > Miniopterus schreibersii. Next base: position 8,001,264 of record NC_138102.1, read on the forward strand.
AGTCAAAGAATCAGTTAAACAAGTTTTTAAAGGTAAGAACTGAAAAGTCTTGGCTATGAAAAGAAAAATCAGTTATGTTGAGTTAAAACTGTCATTACTCTAAGAGCTTGCTCGTTGGCTTCCTGTTCTTACAGGCCATGCCAGATCCTCAAATGTCTTCTTATCTTTATTTTTTGTAATGAAAGTGTACTATGCATACAGAAAACGCAGATATCATGTGTACAATTTTCTCCATTTTTACAAACTGAACACGCCCTTGTAACTAGCACTCAACCCCAGAAACAGAATATCGTTGGTCCCTCCAGTGTCCTTCCCATCCCTGCTCCCGAACCAGAGGCAGCCATGACCCAGACTTCTAACCACACAGATGGTTACAGCTGTTTCTGAATTTTATATAAATGAATCATACAGCATGGACTCTTTTGTGTCTGACTTTTTTCACTCAACATTACAGTCATGAGATTCACCGAAAGCGCTGTTTTAGTCTAGATTATTAATTTTCATGGTTGTATAGGTTTATTTTGTTTTGTTTTTTTAATTTTAGTTTACTTTCAGTATTATTTTGTATTAGTTTTAGGTGTACAGCACAGTGATTAGACAGTTATATACTTTACAAAGTGTTCCTCCAATTACTTTCAGTACCCACCTGGTACCATACATAGATTTTACAATATTGACTATATCCCCTGTGCTGTGTTTACATCCCTGTGGCTAGTTTGTAACTGCCAGCCTGTACTTCTCAGTCCCTTCACCTCTTTCACCCAGTCCCCCACCCCCATCTCTACCTCTGTGTGTGTACAGGTTTTTCATTGTGTGAACACACTAGTGTTTATTCCTTCTTTTGTTGATGATCGCTTGCATAGCTTCCAGTCGGAGGCCATATTAAGAGTTCTTATTCTAGGGAAGATCATTGGGTTTATCAGATTTCAACATTTGTCTGAACAGATATACTGTGAATATCATGAACTAACTCCTCTGAGACTAGAACTTAACCTCTTCTTTTTTTTTGTCCCTCAACTGAGGATATTTTTTCCATTGATTTTTAGAGAGTGGAAGGGAGGGAGTGGGGGGAGGGAGAGATCAATGAGAGAGAGACACATCAATTACATCAATTGGTTGCCTCCTCGATATGCCCGATATGGGCCAGGGATCGAACCTGCAACCCAGGTACATGCCCTTGCCTGGGAATCGAACCCGAACCCTTCACTGTGCAGCGCAATGACCTATCCATTGAGCCACACCTGCCAGGGCAGAACTTCACCTCTTCCACCTCCCAGTTCCTGTCATCAGAAGCACAGCGCACTCCCTAGTCTTCCATCTTTCCCAAGAGTTACATCGTACATGGGGCAACATTTCCCACCGCTTTATTTGTTCCTGAACTCCGTATCTTTTAATACTAGACATTTAAACCTTCTTGTGGTCGCACCATTAATTTTACTGTCTTATCTGTCAGCAGCACTTGCTTGTACATAAACTTGGTACATGTTCTCCTTCACTCTCTTCTAAGGCCAGATAAGTACACAAAGAAGTTTAGGAAATTTCCAGTTTAAGGGCCAATAAAAAGTTACATAATTACGTAAATGACCGCTGCGTGGAAGGTGGCAGCAGAGTGAGATAAAACTGCTGCCGGCGGGCACTGCCGTGGTGTGCAGCTCAGAGTTCTTCTTTCAGCTGATGTAGAGTCTGAACTTAGCCATAAAAGGGTGGCGGAGTGGAAATCCCAGCCCAGACACACATGAGCGGGGATTTCAAAGGCAGTGGTCACCGGGTCTGTAAGCTGTGTGCAGAGTAAGAACTTTTGTGGCACTGAGTGCAGACCAGAGTGAGCTCTGTTGTCGGTGCAGTACTTCCCACCCCAGAGTGGCGGGGCCCTCCAGCCTCCCAGAGGGTTGGTCTGCCATTGTGATCACTGAGAACTGATCTCATGCATTTCACTAATACGTTTCATTCCAGGGAAAGAGAAGCCGGTTTCTGTTCAGGAGCAAGTGAATTACCTTTACTGCTTGGGCTGGTTGCTCTTGCAGCACAGGCATGTCCTGCAGAGGAGTAACGAGTCCTCTTTCTCCCACAGAACCTCCTTTCCGATGAAAGACTGTACCAGAGCGAAGCACTCTATGCCTTTTTGAGCCCATCTCCTGACTGCCTCAAGGCCGTGGATGTGCAGGGGAAGAGATCCACGTTTTCATTAGCTTCATTCCTGGAGAGGCTTCCTCGGGACTTCTTCTCCCATCAGGAGGTGAGCTGCTGAAGGCCGCGCCGTTCATAGTGCGTTAAGCAGATGTCTTATTGATGGCAGTTCAAAGTAACAGATGTTTGTCGACCGCATGCTACTCATGGGGAAAGGCAGGGATGCCCATCTTCAGTTATTATCGCTGTCATTTTGGGCACCTGCTTATGCTCCCCAACAAGTCCCTTGGAGCATTCAGATACAGAAATGAAGGGACTAATGAGTGAAATGCGGGTGGGAAGTTTCTAGGAGCCCCTGCAAAAGGTGGACTAGCCAGTCCGGGGGGTGGGCGACCCATGGGGGAGTTGGAGCTTATATTGAGGGGGAGGAGGCTGTGTTTGCTGCACAGTAGGTCTTTGGACTGGTTGCAGGGACAGGGGCTTCTGCAGTGGGCTAATGGACGATTAGGCAAAGAGCAGGAGGGGCAAGGTCCTGCCAGGTTGAGGAGTGAATTTTTTATTTTGTATTTTTTAAAGTCTTATAAGAGTTCATTTGAGCCAAACTGAAGACAGTTGCTGGGAAGCAAAATCCCAACGGGATGAGAAAATGCTCCATAGGGTGGCAGTTTTGCAGCTTATTTTATACATCAGAACCAAGGGAACAGGAATAAGGAGGTGACATGAAATCCGTTGGTGATCAGGGAATCGGGAGAAAGCAAATCGGGGAAATCTGAGACTGGGTAAGAAGTAAAATGGAGAGACACACTTTTACATTGGTGGGTACAGGGTAGTTGACATTTACAGCACCTGCAGATGGTATGTGAGCAACAAGATAACAGTGTGGTCTGAGTTGTGGGGCCAGAAGCTATGCCTTGGAAGGGTCTGGAAAGAAAATTACTCTGACATTTCAAAGATATGTTATCTTAGATGCACAAAGACAATAGACAACGTCAGAGTTGAAGATTGACTAGGGCGTTGACTCTCCACCACTGCTAGCTTTTAGTTACGCTCAAAGATCACCGTTTGGTTACTGTGGTCTTTGGGTTTGTAAGGCCCCCTGGGGGGCCTCCCTTGAACTTGTCAGGTTTAGTATGTGGCCCCTTTTTCATCCACAATGCCTATGTAATAAAGCCTCCATACAAACCCAAAAGGACAAGGTTTGGAGAGCAACCAGGCTGATGGACATGTGGGGGGCTGGGAGAGTGGTGAGCCTGGAGGGGACATGAAAGCCCCATACTCCTTCCCACGTCCCTCACCTCTTCAGCTGGCTCTCCACCTGTACCCTGTATAATATCTTTTTGCATAAACTGGTAAATGTAAGGAAATGTTTCTCTGAGTTCTGTGAGCCACTCTAGCAGATTACTTGAACCTGAGAAGGGGGGTCATGGGAACCCTGATTTATAGCTGGTTGGTCAGATGCACAGGTGACAGCCTGGACTTGCTATTGGTGTTTGAAGTGGGGGCAGCGTTGTAGGACTGAGTCCTTACTTGTGGCATCTGGTGCTAGTCTCTAGGTAGGTAGTGTCAGAATTGAGTTAAATTTGTAGGACAATCAGTCTTAAGAGAATTGGAGAATTCTTGGTGGTTTTGAAAAAAACACATGGGAAGGCCTGTCCCAGGCTGCCAGCTCCTCTTTCAGACAGGACAGGGTCTCCCAGTTACCACAGTTTCCCAGGATCCCTACCTGCTTGCTGTAAACCCTCATTTATAAAGGGTGTTAGAGAAGCACCCGCATCTGCCAGCGTCACTCACCCATTTCTCATCTCCCATGTCCAGAGGTTGGCAAATGTCCATGAGTGGGATGGGGGAGTCCAGCTAGGGTCTCAGGTGGCCACAGCCTCCTTCAGTCCCCAGTCACTAAGGTTTGGTCTTCAGCTCAGAGTTCTGCTTCCTCAGTTCTCGGTAGACAGGAAGCATTGGTCTGACTCTTAGTGTTGGCTTGAGCTGCAGGGGAGTTGGAATGTCTCAGATCCCAGGGAAATGGCGTCTTGGGAATAAGGAATTTGGCCGCCCAGTTCCGTATGGAAAACTGAAGGTTGAGTGAACTTGGGGTCTACCGCTTTCAGCTGGTTGGACATCTGTCACACAGGCCTGGACCGTGGGCAGAGAATGTAAGTTTGGAGTTCTGAGCATCTGGATCTCCAGCCCTCCTGAGGGAGTGCAGGCTGAGGGGTTTAGACTTGATTTTCAGGGAATGGAGAGCCCTGTCATTAGCCCTTGGTCCCACAACTTTAGCTGTTACCTCTCTGCAGACGTTAGAGTCAACTTTCTCATCTGTCCTCCCGCTGCCTGTTTGTACCCTGATCACAGCACCTCACCTACTTGTAGGAACAGCTACCTGAATATTTGTCAGTCTCCCCAGAGAGCTGCGGCCACCGAAAGTCTGGATCCACGATGTCCTCATTGGCACTAGCCTGTGCCTGAAACTTGCTGACATGCAGATCAGGAAATGAGACTAGCCACAATACAGAATAAAAGCTTGAATCAGAGCTTTAAAAATAACTAATTACTTTAAACTATGCATGTTTTTAAAAGCAGTGAATTTAAAACCATTTAAGTTAAAAAAATAAATAAAAGAAAAACAACAAGAAAAAACACACCAAACAAAACAAAAAAGGAGCCTTAGCCAGTTTTCTCAGTGGTTAGAGCTCTGGCCTGCAGACTGCAGGGTCCCTGGTTTGATTCTGGCCAAGGGCACGTACCTTGGCTGCAGGCTCGATCCCCTGCTCTCGTCGGGGCGAGTTCGGGAGGCAACCAGTTGATGTGTCTCTCTCACGTCGATGTTTCTCTCTCTCTCTTTCTCTCTCTTCCACACTCTCTCCGAAAAGCAATGGAAAAAATATCCTTGGGTGAGAATTAAAAAACCCCCACAAAAAACGAAAAAAGAAAAAAAAATTTTACGTTAAAAAGCCTTACTTCACTGAATGTATTGGGGTGACATTGATTCACAGAACCATACAGGTTTCAAGTATACAACTCAGCAAAACATCGTCTGCACGCTGAATCATACTTTTAAAACTCAAAATGGTTAGAAAACGATTTTGTTGTCTACTAATTCACTCCTTATCAATCCGGTGACAGAGGCTTTTATAGTTATTTTAAACCCCGAGTAAAGCTTTAAGGTCAGGCTTGCCCTTGAGGTTAGATACATTTTCCCTCCTTATTGAAAATGTATGGATGTCCACATGCAGGAAGGTTGAAGGATTGTGCGAGATTGAAATATTAGCCTGTTGTTTGGATTTACACTTGGAAAGGAGAACAGCTCTACCACTTTCTTGGAAGAGTGACCTGCTTCCTGTGACTTTTCTGCGCCCCCAGGAGGAGGCCGAGGAGGACAGTGACCTGTCCGATTACGGCGATGATGTGGACGGGAGGAAAGACTCCTTGGCTGAACCGTGTTTCATGTTGATTGGGGAGATTTTTGAACTTCGAGGAAGTAAGCTTTTTTTGTTATTATTTAGTGGTATTTTCTAGTTAAGTGGTTATACATGTACACATTTAATATCCCTTTATTCTTGAATCAAACAAGTATTTAGATTCATACATTCATTCATTTGGCAAATACTCCTAAGGGCCAACCAGATACTGTGGTGGGACCTGAGGATGCAGCCTCTGTGCTCCTGGCACGTGGTGGTGAAGCCCCCTGTTTCCCTCCTTGACAAGGGAGAGGAAGCACCACCTTAGCCTTTCATCAGCTCGTGCTTTGCGGTACAGAGATTGAGACGTGGTGGATACATCCAAGCCAGTCAGGGCCAGAGCAGGGCTCAAAATCCTGTCTTTGCAGCACGCATTTCCCCCATCATGTGCCTCCCAGAAGCATATTTGGTTTTGCTGGTGACATTTCCGAGGGGGGAAAAATAGAACATCGTTTATAATGAGATGCGATATCTTTACCATCAGCAAAATCCTAGTGTTGCTGCAGCTGCTCTGTGGCTTTGAACAAACGAGCCCTCAGAAGGAGTCCTTGCAGCTGTTTTATATGTGGGGTGGGGGTGGGGGTGGGGAAGACAGGAAAAAGTAGAGGAAGCAGGTGTCGGTCCCAGGAGGGAATTTGGAGCACGGCTGATTCTGCCCTAGTTCCCGCTCTAGTTTCATGTACAAAAAGAAGCCAGTAATAATGCAGCCTTTTATTTATTTTATTTTTACTTTTGTTAATCCTTACCCGAAGGTACTTTTTCTGTTGATTTTTAGAGAGTGGGAGGGAGGGAGGGGAGAGAGAGAAACATCGATGTGAGACAGACACATCAATTGGTCGCCTCCTGCACGTGCCCTGACCAGGGCCTGGGTTCGAACCTACAACCCAGGTATGTACCCTTGACTGGAAATCGAACCCGAGACCCTTCGGGGCTTGGGCTGGCACTCTAACCACTGAGAAACACCAGCCAGGGCAATAATACAGCCTTTTAAAAATGTAGAGCCAGTCACTCAGCTGACAGGCATTCTTTCTGGAGTGGCACATGTCCTCAGACCCTCTGAGTATAAGCCACCTCTCTCCTGCCTGAGGAAAGCAGGTGGAGTTATCGTCACTGAGAGACATGCTCCCCCAGCCTAAATGCCAGCCTCAAAAGAATAGACCTACAAGCTGGCAGTGTGCCCTGAATGCCATCAAAAATTCAAGGTGCTTTTAAGGCATGGCCCCGACTCCAAGACTTGAATCTTACTTGAAGGATTAACAACACTACTTTAACTGGTCATTTAGATCCATTTAAGATGTTGGAAATGACCTTGGAATGTTTTGAAATCTAGTACCAAGTCTATGTGAATTGCTGACTTGTGTGTATGGGGCTGCCCCACACAAAGGTGTTTGGGAATTTCCTCCTTTTAGGTTTTCTAACTCATGCAGGAGCCCTGAACTCTCGGCTCCATTATAGTCAAGTCTGAGTCTCTTGTTTGCTCATGTGTCAGTAGCTAAACATTTCAATGAATGGAGGTAAATATATAGATGGAAAATTTGGTTTAAATTCCAATCTGCAGACCTAAAATATCCTCACAGCATTTCTTTGCTTCCTTTACGTTTATATTTATATTCTGTACCTATAGAAATGTGTCTCCAAGTTAATAATAAAAGTTTAGATTTGTAGAATTCTTTACAATGCTCTTTCACACAAAATATTGACAAGACTGTCAGTGAAAAAGGACATGTTAATACTGTCCCCAGATGAGGAAACAGGCTCAGAGGAGGTGACTATTCCACTGCTCTAGGCAGCAGCAGAAGGTGAATTCATGCCTCACTTAGAACCCTGCCTCTTCCCCCAAAGGCATAAAATATACAAAAGTACATGATGCTCTACAAACTACTGTCAAATGGGAGCAGTTAGACCTATCAGCTCGTTAATATTTCACAATATTTGTCAACATATGACTGCACATGTTTCTCATTCAGAGAAGTGTGTGAGAAAATTGGGCAACAAGCCAGGCAGTCTGTCTGCTGGTGGAAAACAGACCTGTTGTCAGGAGCCCAGGGACATAATGAAGTTAAATATTTCTACTTGTTAGCTCAGCTGTTGGTTAGGCGTTGAGAAGCTGTAAAAACTCTTAGGTTTCATCTCATCAGTTGCTAAGCAGAAAGTGAAAAGCTTACTAAGAAGAATTTTCCTGGGCAGAGGTTTGCTAACCTAGATCCACATTCTGCAGATATCAGAGCCCTGGGCTGGTGTCTGGACTGGGATTGAGTTAAGTGATAGGTGTACGCTCTTTGCAGCTAGGAAAATGTCATAATTGTGCTACCCTGTGATAATACTTTTTTCTGACTTACATTTTAGTGTTTAAATGGGTGAGAAGAACATTAATTGCTCTTGTTCAGGTCACTTTTGGAAGAACCATCAACAAGTGAGTTGCACAAAATCAATGTTTGAATTCATGCCTGCTCTTTGTCTTAATAGTAAGATTACCTGTGCTGTAGTAGCCAGTGATCTTCCTCACTGAAGGTATTTTATTTTCTCGTCTTGTTTCTGATACGATTCTGAGGTTGTCTCAGAAAGCAGGTTTCTCAAAGACTCTCCCACAGAACGCACGGTGAGCTAGACCACGAAAGCTTGAGCTCGCTCCAGCATTCTGGTTTCAGTGTCTTGGGCACAGTGTTCTTGTGTCACATGATGGGAAGCAGGTTAAGACTTAGACTCAAAGCCAAAATGAAAGTAGGTCGAGCCTCACATGGCAAGTATGTGCTTGGAGGAAGTGTAAACCAGTTTTGTTTTTAGACTTGAGTAACATTAAAATGGTAATTCCTCTTGTTAGTTTATATCTGAGTACCCACCGGGGGTGTGTGTGTATCATACAACACGATTATAAGCTATGTGAATATTTTAATATTACCTTATCTATACACATAAAAGTTTAAGTCCACATCTAATATTCTTCAGGAGACAAACATGGCTTTCTTGCACAATAAAAATGTGAATCAACTGCCAAAAATAAGGGGGAAAATAACTTTTTTGTACAGCAACTATGTTTTAACACGAAAATCAGTTTTTTCCAGTTGAAAAACTTATAGTTGTCAAACATGTACAAGGTTACTGTGCTAGTTGTCATATAAATCTTACACATTTTATACGAAACATAAATAGAATATTACCTTTGTATTCATTTGTAAATAGAATATATTTTCCTTGTGGTCATAAACATTTACTTCTATTTACTTCTAAGAGTTTTTAAAACTGGAACTAGTGATTTCTTAAGTTCCTATTGTAGGCTTTTGTTTTAATCAGAAAATGGCCTGTTTAACTTAAGTTTCAGTCTGAGTCAAACCTCTTAGCCTTAGTATCAACAGGCATTGGGTAAAGAAATTTCCAGAATGTCTCTATTAGCAAGTACTCCAGACTTGCTAATATATTTTCGTTTTCAGTTTCAGCAAGTCAGTCATACTTTCTTGCTCCTCTATATGATACTGGCTCTGAATTGTCACATGACAGCCGCAGTTTGTCAGCGTGTGTACATGGGGCAGCTGTTTTCATGGGACTGAGAGAGGCATCGTGTAGAATTTCCAGACTCTTCCTTTCAGTGGGCTTTTTATCCGGTGAGGATTTATAGAGCCTCTCCCCCACTTTGCCCTTTACTTTTTTGCCTTTAGCTGATGTCACATAAAAATCAGCAGCTGTACTTGCCTTGTACCAGCTACAATTTCACATACCAGATTCGCTTCAAAAGCTGCCTGTGGCTTCAGCTAATAGAAAGTCAGAGCTAAAGTGATAGAAAATACTTAAGTGATGGGCTTTGGTGAGTCACTTACCTAATTTTAAGTTGCAAATTGAAATTTTCTTACTTCATTTCTTCACGTAGTTCCTGGAGTAGCCCGAAGGAAGATGGCAGAAAATAACAAGTTGTCTGCCTTTTTATGTAGACTTTCCTCAGGCTGGTGACGGGGTGGCAGGTTCTCTTAAATCACAAGTCCCATTAGTTAAAAAAATAATTTTATTTGGTCTAGATTTGAATTGCAATTTAAGTTCTAAACAATACGGGAAGTATCTTCAGAGACATGCATTCACACACAGAATGAACAGCTGTGACTTCCGGTAGAGTTTAGACTTCAGTCGTGACTGGTTACTGTGTGAAAAATACTAGGCTTAAAGCATCCATTTCAGATCCTATTTCTGAAAACCTTACATTGTCCCTTTAAATATCCAGTGGGGAAGGCTGATTCTTACAGGGCTTTTAAATTTATTGTTCATGAATTGAGTTTAAAATTCCAGGCCTTTCTGGCACTAATAGTCTAAAATGATTATTTCCCCCTATTCAACAAAGAGACTTCCTGCTCCCAATGAACAACCACTCTTAGGCTCTTTGAACTGTGTTTGTCTCTTGACAGCAGAAATCCTGCAATTGGTTAGAATTTGACTAATAACTAATGAAACAGGGTTGTGTGGAAGCCCTGGTTATAGATAAAAGCCTTTTATTTATAACCTTGCCCAGTTTTCATTCCCCGGGAAATCTGAAATGGCTGGGTAGCAGCGCATCTTTCAGGAGTCCTTCACCTTGTGATGAGAGGGGTGATCTTTTTTTCTGTTGCCTCATGAGCTTGTGAGATACATGCCCTGGGCCAGAGGACTGCAGTGCAATATCTGCCATAGCAATGCCAGGAGACAGGGAAGAAAGATGGTTTCCCCCCGGACTTGGGAACTCAGGGACGTTTCAGACTACTTTCAACCGCCTTTCAGTAGATTTATGTTTTCACTTGATACCACTTCATGGAAATTAGTATATTGAGTACTGAGCACAGTTAGATGCAAGCTTCAAACAAATCAATCTCCTCTCAGTGAAAGGTACTGCAGAAGTCAGCACCAAAATGTAAGCTCCAGGAATAAATGGTCATTCAGTATTACCAAAATAAATAACTTCCAGAGCCGGAGTTTAAAAACCCAATTTCTAGTTGATTCATCAAACATTTAGAGCAGACTATGTTTTAACTGACTCACTGATAAGTGCCTTTTGAGACTAGAGTATGAAAAATTTAAAAACCTTATCCAAGAAATATTTTTCTCTTAAAAGACAAATTCGGGACACAGTGAACTGGATCTTCAGTGAGCAGATGCTGGTTTACTACATCAACGTTTTCCGGGATGCTTTCTGGCCACACGGGAAATTGGCACCACCAACCAAAATCAGAAGCAAAGAACAGAGTCAGGAGACGAAACAGAGAGCACAGCAGAAGCTACTTGAAAACATTCCAGGTGGGGCCTGGGTTCTGATCCTGAAAGGTACAGAGACAGTAAGGGAGTGTTTGCCCTAAGAAGGCATTTTTCATTTATCTCTCTCAGGAAACACTATTTACTACAGAAAAATAACATTAAAAAAAAAAAAATCATGTCCTGCCCCTTGCTAAGAAATTATATTGAGAATCTTTTTTTTTTTTTTAATGTATCTTTATTGATTTCAGAGAAAGGAAAGAAGAGGGAGAGAGAGAGATAGAAGCATCAATGATGAGAGAGACATTGATAGAGCCCGCAACCCGGGCATGTGCCTTCACTGGGACTCGAACCCTGATCGCCTGGATCCCAGGTCGACGCTCAACCGCTGAGCCATGCCTGGACGGGCTATATTGAGAATCTTAATAAGAACAGCACTGGTTATAATTCTTTTAACTGGAAGAAAGTTTTAGAACAGATAATAAATTTTATACTTTAAAAATCCTGCTAAAGTACAGTTTTAAAGGCTTAATTTTTAATTGTGTAGCAATATATTAAAATTAGTTTGTTATAAATCTGATGTTGAAAAATTCTAAATAATCTTATTTTCTCTTTAAACATTTGAAAAAACTGATCATTCACATTCCTCAGCCTTTTTAATCCTCAGCTGAGGATGTTTTTATTGATTTTAGAGCGGGGGGGAAAGGGGGGGTGGAGAGAAACAGGTGTGAGAGAGAAACATCCATCAGCTGCTTCCCGTATGCCCCCTACTGGGGATCCAACCCGCATCCTAGGCATGTGCCCTGACCAGGAACTGAACCTGCAGCCTTTTGGTGTGTAGGACGATGCTCCAACCAGCTGAGCCCCCGGCCAGGGCAGCGCCTTTATTTATTGTGTACATATCGTGTAACATCTCCCTCACTAAATAGCTATGCATTGTGCACCTTGTCAGGATCAGCATAGGACATAAACTTCATTTTTCAGATACGCTTCAGAGCCTTGTTGGACAGCAGAATGCCCGTCATGGTATAATAAAAATATTCAACGCGCTGCAAGAAACGAGAGCCAACAAGCATCTGTTATATGTGAGTAACTTAAAGCCTTCCAGAGGGTTACATTTCTATTCACATGTGTGGTAGATTTTAATTCTTTCTATCCTTAATCATTTGTATTACTTGTAACTCTGAACCCATTTTCTCTGCCTATTAAGTGTCATGGAAAAGAAGAGAAGAACGAAGTGCCCTGTGGGCGTGTCGTTCTCATTCTGCACACTGTTCCCCCCTTGACCTCCGGTGTCTGTGACACGACTGCTTGGCCTTCTTATGCCAACAAAGCAGACTGTGCCCGCCCGCTCTGATTGGAGGTGGGCGGCGAACGGACCACGAAATAACTGAATTCCGTTCCCTTGACAGTACCGTGCTCACCGAGAATGATCGCAGACCTAGAATTAGCCTGTTCTCCTAAACGTAGGTATTTGAGAAACCCTTAGAGAAAAAAACACGTTTCTCTCCTCTTGTTTCCTCCTTTCTTGGTTCAGGTGCTGCTGGAGCTGCTGCTGATTGAACTGTGTCCTGAGCTGAGAGCTCACATGGACCCACCGAGAGCCGGCCAGGCGTGAGTCTGCGCAAATAAACCATCGAGAAATGTCTGTGCTAATAGACATGAACCATTTCCTCTTTTCCGCAGAGGGCTGCCTGAGAACAGTACTGATTCTGTTTGGTGACCTCCCCCTAGTTTTATGTGAAGTAAGCAGAACATGCTGTAGCAGGCGACAGAAGACCACTTCTGTTAATTATTGGGTTTTATTTTAATAAGAATATAAATACTTTACAGTTGAAATATAAATGTTAATGTGCTAAGAACCTAGGAAATATTATAAATATTTATGAAAAGTTTTCTTTTAAAATAAAGATCTGTGAATACTGTACAGTGGATTTCCCCCCTGAGGATTTCGAACATTCCTATACTCGTGTGTATTGAAGAACACTGTTGTGCAATGCTGTATGCAAAGCTGTTGTGAAAATCTGTCTTTATTTTTACCAAAGATTTCCCATAGTTTGAAGCACTTGAAGCAATAAAATATAAAAAGGAAGCATAGAGCCCTGTGATGTTTAAGGCACTAAATCTCAAAAAAAGGGGTTGAAACACTTCAGGCAGTTCAAATGTTTATTTTTTGTTCTGTAGGAAACACTGTGCACTAAGTACCTCTGTAAGGAAATACAAAGTTTGCTGCCCTTTCTCCAGGCACAGAATGAATATGTGAAGATGCTGCTGCTTAATGCGAATGAGAATAGCCCAGTTAGTGCTTGAACGATGTTACGGAGGTGGTGGGATGTGAGCTGAACTGAAGATGGGCGTGAGAGGGAGACGGGAAGAGGAGGGGGGCTGGAGTTTAGGCACGTGACTGTATCATGGAGTCTGTGGACCAATAGGGGCATGAGGTGAGATCAGGGCACAGATGCTGGTTGACTGTTAATAGTGACCCCACTATCAGTGGACAGCTCACTCACTTTCTCTTACGCAGTGGTAATAAAACACTTTCCCCTCCCTAACCTCTAAGAGTATTGAAAGCAAAACCATTAATAGGCAGAAATTCAGTTTGAAATCCACGGAGAAGTACTTATATATTAAAGTGGTATTGATTATATTGATCGATCAGACCTGCCACGTTCTTGATGTGAAACATAACTTCTGGAAGATAAATTGATTAAAAGTTAGTAAAGCAGATTTTATCTTTGGGATTCTTACAGTTTCAGCTCGTTGATAATTATTTATCAGACCAGGATGATAGCTGACACTTTGGATAAAAACCTAAGCTGGGTGTTTATATGGGTAAGAATTATCCTCCATAGGAATGTAGAAAAGCTATTCAGAGAAGAGAAGCAGTGTGAAGTCCCAACCTCAGGACTCCTCGTAACACAGTTCCTGAGAGTGTCCATCTTCTGCATGATTTCACTAGAGCTGTTAAATTTCTACTGCAAATGAGTAAACTATATTGACTCCTCAATCTTTAAGGTAAATTCTCATTTTTCATAAGATATCTGTTATAAGAATCTTAGGCGAGTTTTGATCTTTTTTGAAAAAGGCTAATGATGATCCGGAAGCCTCAACTCACCTGAGTTAAGACCGACTGACGCCATTACAGGTCAGGGTGTACAGCATCGTCGGCAGCAGTGGGCATTTGCAGGGCTGGCCTCTGCCAGCACCAGCTTTATGGCAACTACAGAGATTTTCATTCTGTCGGCATCACTGAAGACATTAAGCATAACATGTTACCACCAACTACGCTGTCAGATACCCGAGTTTAGGATTTCTCAGACTTGTGTTTTGGTTTAGTTTAGTTTTTTGCACATGAGGATGATTTATTATTGGTCACTGATTAGAGAGCAAGCAGACAGGCAGAGTAAGAAGAAGGATAAGTTGCATATTTTTATTCAAATAAAACTTAAAGCTCCTTGTTTGGGGGGAAAAAGCAGGCGTGGAGAGGTGCAGGGTACAGCCCATCCGACCTGTGTTTTGACGGCAGTTGAAAAAGTGTCCTTTACTTTGGGGTGAAGTTAGCAAGTGTGTTAAATGTGCTGTTAGAGGCAGCCTGCACGCTTTACTGTGCTCCCACTGACAGTTCTCAAAGACAGGCGTAAGGGGCTGGATTAAGTGTGGAGGAGAGAACGCTGGTGGTGAGCTTGGATCTCCAGGTGGCTGAGGGAGTGTTAGAGGAATGGAATTAAGAAAACAAGAGCAGAGCAAGGGGGCTCGTATTGTAGAAAGAGAGAAAGTGAGATATTATGAAATCTTGTAGTGGCTTGAGACACTGAAATTTGTTCCTGGAGGAGAAGAGAGCCTTCAATAGAGATTTTCAAAGAAAAGAGATGGTTTTCAGGGATGGCTTAAGTTTACAATTTTTAAGAGACTTAAGGGAGAAGCATATGACCGCTTGAGGGAATGTCACAGAAAATTCTTTTGAAATGTCTTCCTTATATATAAAGACAAAGTTCAAGTGATCTAGACAAACCAGACCATGGAACAAAGGCAAGCCACCTTCTGCCAGGCAGTACTTCCTTAGTGACTGGCACCTACAGAGTAATTACATTTCCCACGCCTAAGACAAAATCTTGTTTAAATCCACTTTCAGAAAGGATGCTTGTGACTTTTTAAAGTAAAGCAACATTAGTTTAGTATGCTTACAAAGAATATATTAGGGTATCTTTAAGGCATCATTTTTGTTTCACAGATGTACCACTATAGTCTTCTGCATAAGAATTCTATTTTTCTGTCAACTTTTGCCTTCACTGATGTCACTGATATAAAGAAAGCCTCTTGCTAATTTAATTTTTAGCCATATTCAGTTACAGTTCTATACTGATGATTTCATTGAGTTTTTTTCACATTTTATCTTGCTTTGAAATACAGCTGGGTTTTTTTAAAATGTAGAAAATGAAGCACAAAGAAAACACCTTGCTTTAATTGATTGTCTTATCAGGAATACAACAGTTGTTTCATTGAATTAAGATATTTGCCCAGCCAGGTGTGGCTCAGCGGTTGAGCGTCGACCTAGGATCCAGGAAATTTCATTTCAGTTCGATTTCCGGTCAGGGCACATGCCCAGGTTTCGGGCTCAGTCTCCAGCAGGGGGCGTGCAGGAGGCAGCTGATCAGTGACTCTCTCATCATTGATGTCTCTCTCTCTCCCTCTCCCTTCCTCTCTTTGAAATCAAAAGATATATATATATATATATATATATATTTTTTTTTTTTAAAGAGATTTAAGTGAAGATATGGAAGGGCAAGATTCTAAGCAATTTCCTTTTTTTAAAAAAAAATATGTTTTTATTGATTTCAGAGAGAGGAAAGGAGAGAGAGAGAGATAGAAACATTAATGATGACAGTAATTGATTGGCTGCCTTCTGCACTCCCCTACTGGGGATTGAGTCGAAACTCGGTAGGGGCACATGTCCAGGTTTCAGGCTCAATGCTTAACCACTGAGCCACATGGGCCAGGCTAAGCAATTTCTTAAGCCTACTGTTTTTAAAGTTTATCATAAATCAGCCACATTATTTACAAGAATCTTTTGACAACACGAGATGTCCCAGAAGGCTTAGTGCAGTCTTAGCTTTAGTAACTTCAGAAGCATAAGTGCTACACAAATTTAAAAAACAACAACACATTACTTAAAAGTTCCTTTAAATTTCTATTTATTTATTTATTTATTTATTTTGGTGAATTTTAAGTTTAAAACTTTAAATAACAAGTTAAAATGACAAATTTATTCAGAATCATATCTAAAGTTTTTATAAGTTATAGCAATTATACTTCTGATGTTATTAAAACTAAGGCTGCACTAAGTCTTTTGGGACACTATTTAAAGAAAGAGAAGAGATACTTGCTTTATGGAATGGTTTTCAGTGTTTGCTGGGCTCTAGGCCAGTCTGTAGGCTAAGAGCTGGATTTCTGAGGACTTGTCCAGCAATCTGATGCTGTAGCTAGGTTTCAAGTTGCAAAATTACAGAATACAAATTCAAGAACGAAGGTAACATGTCATCAGAAAAAAAACAAGATAATGTATCTTGAGGTGCAGAAAGTAACCAAACGTAGCTGTTACAAAAATACACACATTTTAAGGTGTTAGGATGATGACCTTGTGGAGGTGCGACCTTGTGGAGATGCTCTGTGGTCTAAATTCTCTGATGAATAAGTAGAGAGTGAAGCTCATCTGCCAGTGCAGGGTTCAGACAACAAGCCTGAAAGTCCAAGACAGAGTTGGTTATTTAGATATATGTTGAGTTGTTGGACCTTTCTTCCTTTTTAATAACTTTTCGTTTGCTTTTAAGAATAGTAAAATACAATGAATTTCAAGGGAGTTTCTTAATTAAGATACACATCTATTCTGATTTCTTAATTTGGGAAGTTCAAATTAGCCTAAGTAAAAAAGATCATACTAAAAATATCCATGTTCTTATCACTTGACAGAAAATTTTTTCAGTGTCAAGAATAAAGAGAATTTGTGCACTGATGAAAATAGCATTTCTATGATATGAATTATTAAAATAAGTAATATGGAAAGCATTAAATTTAACACTTGGCCTCAAACTTGTTATCTCATTATATGAATAGCAGCATCCATAATAACCATATTTTAAAGTATGTAGTTAATTAGACTAAAGCAAATAGTGATATGTAATAGTTCGTAATTTCATAGTTCATAGAATGTCAAGAATTGGGATGAGACGTAGGAGGTTATCTCATCCAAACCTCACTCCATGCAGAAATTGTCCCTTCAGTACTCATGACAGTTGGTTACTAGATAGTTGCTTGGTTGTTTCTAGTGGCAAGAAGTCACCACCTTATAGGACCATCTTTCGTTATTTCCTAAACAGTTGTATTAGAAGATTCTTGTTTATATTAAGTTAAAAATTCCCTGTGTACTTTAGAATCATTGAAGGGTCCTAGGAGAACATAAAGTGCTGATCTCATAGAAACGCCAAGAGGTAAAGTAGTTGGCAGTCCCCTAGCCTGACGGAGGCAGAGCTGAGACCAGGCTTGGGTCTCCTACCCTTTCCCATAGTGCACTGCGGGTGGCTGTAATTCTGCTCCCTCCTCCACAGTTCCTTTTCTATAGGGCAGCTTCTCATCTGGTGAAGGCCACTATTAGGACCCCTCGGGTCCTTCTTCTCTGAATAAAACACTGAGTTTCCCTTACCGTGCCTTATGTGACAGGATTCCATACCCTTCACTGGCTTGTTACATCTGAATTATCTCCATTTTAAAAGTACCTCCCATAAAATACAGTGGCCATAATTGAGTAATGGGGCCATTATCTCCCACCACATGGAAAATTGTTCTAAGAAAGCAGGTTGTTTGTTTCACTATTTTACTTAGGGTAAACATTTGCCACAATTCAGGATGTTTCTGACCCAGAGTTTTCTTCGCTTATATTTATTTAGAAAAGATACTAAGGATAGCATACAATGTGAAATTGACTTGGTTTGGAAATTGGTATAATACATTGAACATTTACACTTTTAAAAAGTTAGACAACTATTACTCATATTAATGAAAAGGGGTAGTGATAAATATCGCAAAGGTTGGTTGTGTTTGTGTGCTGTGTTTCTACATAATTTAGGGTTCCCAGACTTGCCTGCCAAGGTTCCCAAACACTGGAATCCCAAGGAGCTTCAGTATATACTCTGTGTCCCACTCCCGGAGCTGGAGATTGAGTTGCTCTGAAGTGAGGCCTGGGCTTTGGAACTTCTGAGGGATCCCCAGGTGATTTTAATACACAGACAAGCTTGGCAATCACTGCTGTCAGATCAGAGTCAGGCAGGGGGTTTCGGAAATTGTTCCTTGACCTGTCCCCCTGCTCAAGCTGAACAATTTGTGTACTCTACAAATTGCTTTATAAATTTTATCATGATGTCATTCTAATTCGGACCTCATGGATGTCATGGACCTCAGGAATGCAATTTTTTTGTTTTTTCTTATTTTATTCTTACTCTAGGATATGTGTTTATTGATTTTGAGAGAGAGAGGATGCGAGAGAGAAAGAGAGAGAGAAACACCAATGTGAGAAACATTGACTGGTTGCCTCTCGTATGTGCCCCAATCAGGGATAGAACCCAAAACCTTTTGGAGTGTAGGACGATGCTCCAACCAACTGAGCCACCCAGCCAACGCTGTTTTTTCTTTTTCTTTTTTCTTTTAAAAAAAACTACTCACTTGCAGTTACTCTTCATAACGATCCATTGTCTCCCACCTCTCCCCACTTCTAATGTTTGTTTGATTTTTAGATGTGAAGTCTGTTGGGATTTGAATAAATTAATCACATGGATTAAAACATGAAAAGTCTTATTTTAACTGGTTACCTCAAACTCATGAATATTCCTCCTCAGTGTGGTAGATGTCATGTGTAAGAAGCTTTTTAAAAACATTTCATTAAGGTACCAGAATGAGGATACAGGCTCACGCTTCAGGTGAAAGATGCGAATGTTCTGGCTTTAATCTTGGCGCTGATGGCAGCCGCGTGGGAGAGGGGAATGGGACTTTTAGTCAAGCCAGTAAGAACCCGGCGGACATTCTGCGTGTCTGACAACCTCTCTGTAGGCAGAGGCTATCTGTGCAATAACTAAGGAGAAGACACTGATCCATAAAGTCAAGTCTCAACTGAAAGCCCAGAAATCCGTTTCCTGTTTGCTCTCAGGCTCACTTACCTTAGAGTAATAGTGTTTGGCTGCTGCTTCGTCCTTCGTGATCCCCAGGCCGAGCTGCAGGCAGCGCGCGTGGTAGAAGGCGGCCATGGCCATGCCTCTGCTGATGAACTCCGGGAGGCAGTCCGTGACCTGGGCGATCGTGGCGATGTCGTGCACCTCGTCATAATCGGCAATCCTGCAGGACGGAGAATTGTGAAATGAACTGGACATCGGTGATGGTGTGCATTTTCACAAGCGGCGTGGCCGGGAACTGTCCTTGTGCCCAGTGATTTCCCCTTTTCTACCTGCTGAGTGTTAACAAAGCTGCTGGGCGGTGAAGGGCGAACATAACACAGTCCCAGGAAGACTGGCTGCGTGCTGGCTTCCCTGTGATTACACCCGCCTGGCTTGCTAACCCAGAAAATAACTAGAGCAGAAAAGAAAGGTGATTTCCTTGTAATGTTAATATTTTAAAGTTAATATGACTATAGATTTCAACAATGGGGAGAAAGTATTTTCTGTTTCTTCGGGTCACTTATTTAAACATCAACCTTAAATTTGGACCTTTGTCACATAAGACCAGAAAACACGTTAAAAACCTTGCACATCTATCTTTCGTGAAAAGTGGGCAATAAACAGAGCTCGTTCTGTATAACGCAGGCACGGATGCGGAGACTACGAGATCCACTCAAGGCTGCGTTAAAACGAATGTTACGGGGAACAGGAATGTGGACAGTAATGGGGAGTTTCAAGAACTTTGTCAAGTCTTAGTTTTCATCAGATGGACACTTGGAGATTTGGGACGTTGGAGATGACGCCTTTACGTGACCTGCTGCCTGGAAGCGAGGATGTGGGAGGAGGGTAGAAGCGGCATCTTTATCATAACTCCATTGTCCGTGGTGGCCCCACGCGGGGCTCGGAGGGAGGGGAGCCCGTGTGCGTTACTGGGGGAAATCAGCGTGGGCTTGTGCCGCTCTCCAGAACACCCACTGCTGTTTTCCTGGTGTGTTGCTTCTGTACATGATGGGTAAGCAAATGTAGGAAAGTCCATGGGCTCAGAGCAAAGACATTTCTGTGTTTTGTGGAAATTTTCAAGTATTTGGTCAGATGCCAGTGTTGGAGTCTTGTAACCATTATTCCCATTTCACAGCCCTTATTAAGCTGTATTGCGATCGTGTAATTATAGAACCCGTGGCTAAGGATGTAGGAAGAGGTGAATTTAATATTTAATATACATTTCTAATGTGTCAAGCTATGGTAAGTACTTTACCCTATTTTTAGAAGCCTGCAGTAGAAGTATGTTCTTATAAATAAAGCAGTTGATGCCCCCATAAGTTAAGGAACTTGCTTAAGCTCACTCAGCTGGTATCCAGAGCAGATAGACCAATGGCATAGAACTGTACTGATACGGCAGCCACTAGCTACATGTGGCTACTTAAAGGAAGTAAAATCCAGTGAAATTTAAATTTCAGTCCTCGGTTGCACAAACCGTCAAGCGCTCAACAGCCATCATTTACAATATTGTAGCAAGTCCTGTGAACACCTGCCACAGAACACCCAGCAGGCGTTTCTGTAAACGCTTCATCCAGCTTACCTTTTGGAAAATGCGACACACTTTGTAAAGAACTTCATGTTGTAGTAATACTCCACGAGGTTCCCTTGAGCGTAGACGTTTCCCCGCCCCGCTGCTTCCTGCAGGCAGTGCAGGGCCGCGTCTGTGTTCTGGTGGATGCCGTGTCCGTAGAAGTACATGAGCCCCAGTGCACCCTGGGACTCCAGATTTCCATTGCCACAGGCTTCTGAATGCCAAAAAAATGCCTTTACGAAGGCAGTTTCATCTTGTTACTCACAAGGTGAAATTACAAGGGGATACCAGAAAGCAAAAGGTCTCTAATAATAAGATAGTGCTGTTAATTCATCTCTAGGAA
This sequence comes from Miniopterus schreibersii, assembly GCF_964146895.1. Lineage (NCBI taxonomy): Eukaryota > Metazoa > Chordata > Mammalia > Chiroptera > Miniopteridae > Miniopterus > Miniopterus schreibersii. Next base: position 8,022,162 of record NC_138102.1, read on the forward strand.
ATGTAGGGTGTCCCCCCAAAAATGTATACACACTTTTAACAGCTGATAGCTCAACTGATGTTTCTTTTCACATTTAACCCATTGGAATTATTTGAAGTGTATATACATTTTTGGGGCAACACCCTGTAGTTCTAGCTTTTGAAGGTATTTCTGGCTAGCATCAACTTCATGTGCCTTAAAGAGAGAGTGTAAGGGGAGCCCCCCTGTTGTCTGCTCCACAGTGCAGGTGAGGTTTCGGCCTAGAGTTCAGCATCTCAGGCATCAGGATTTTCAGATTTTCCACAGGAAGGATCAAAAAGGTGAGAAATAGGAACAGAGTGTGTGTGAGGCTTTGAAACACACCTGCCACTAGGGACAGGGGGAAGGGAAGAGCTGTTGAAGCTCAGGGAAGTCAGAGCTCAAGTGGATCTCATCAGAGATGGTGCTCTCAAGATCAAAGGCAACCAAGGACAAAGGCTGCAGGGAGGCTTAATACTGTTACTGTGAATGTGAATGAGTTCAAAAAATTATTTACAAGTGGCTGCTCAGTTGTCCAAGGAGGGTCTTAAATTGTTAGGTGCCTCTTACGAGTTTGCCCTTAAAGCCTCTTAGAAGTAGGACTCAGCCCTGCGCCTCCTTTCCCTTCTAAGACTTCTTGGAAAATATTTCATCACTGATGAGGAAAGAGATTCTATTTCTTTAAAAATCCTAAGTGGATTTAATTTTCTATTCTTAGTATATTTTACTTATTAGTATCACTGTTACTTCCTTAAATCAAGTGTAATAATTTATTCACACTTAAAAGGATTTGGGCTTTATCTCAGGACACCCCCCCCCCCCCCAGCTTTATGGAATAGGAGTGCATAGCTTTTTATAGCATAAAAATGCTCTCACATCCCCGGCCCCTTTTGGTAGAGGCGGGGAAGGCAGGGAAGATGAGTCGGGTGAAAGGAGCTTTGAGATCTTGAAAGTAAACTTTCTTTGCATTTTAAAGAAATATAAGAGAGATTCAAACCACTTATTCCTAGCACCCTCTCTGTCAAGAAGAAACAGTGAACCAGTCTCCATAGATCGCTAACATTAAAAACATCAGCACCACCTTTTCTAGCTCTTTGGGCTCCTTCGTGGAATAATACAATCCCAGGATGCTCTGAGCCTTCACACTGGCTTTTGGGTTCCCGTTGTCTGCAGCAAAGAGCCACAGCCTGGAAGAGAAGGACAGGGCGAGCTGTCGTTTGTTTCAGCTGTGATTGGAGCGGGACGTGCTCGGGTCAGATTACCTCTCAGCTTCCTCGTCGGACCGAGTAACGCCTTTCCCCTCGTAATAGGCTCTTCCAAGGTTGTACGCAGCTGCAAACTGTAAGTGTCTTGCTCTGGGACACGGAGAATCGACTATTTTCTTCATGTATTCCACTCCTTTTTCCTTCCACAAAGCAAGAGAACAGAGAACCCTAGTTTTACATTTTCCCCAAACTCTCCTTTCTCCCAGTAATGCTGTAAAGCATTCGCCCTCTGGCGTGATGTGCCCAGGCCGTGTGCTGCCCTGGGGTCTGTGGGGCTGGACTCACGTTGTGAAGGGCCACCTGGGCAGGCACCCAGGAGCCCTGGGGTAAGGCGGCTCCCTCACCTGACAGCTCTGAGCTGAGTTAACTGCATCTCGAGCCCCGCCCCCCCATCTCTGGGCCGCCTTCTGAATCAGCACAGTTCTTGGAATTGATCAAAGTGCAAAACTAGCTGCGACCTCCTGCACTTCCGTAATTCTCACGGCGCACCGTGGGCCCCGAACAAAAGCCGTCTCCTCCCTCCCAGCGCCCTTTCCCCAAGCGTGCTCGGTGGTGATGTGCATCCCATGCGCTCATCTTCAGACAACGTCCGCAGCCACAGGGAGCGCCCAGAAGACATCCTAACCACTAACGCCACAAAGCTGCGCCCTCCAAAACCCATCAGCCACAAGCTTTGAAACACTCCAAAGAAAATACTACCCGACATCCAGTACGTGTTTCACACTGCACTACCCCCCACTGCTACGCGCCACAGGAGCGTGAGAAAATAAAGGCGTTTTACTTTTTGTGAGCCCCAGGTTACGTGGATTTATTTTGGGGAATGGATGTGGTAGGCATCTACCATTTCCCCGTCACAACTGGGTAGTAAGAACCTGATGGTAGTTAAGTGGTTGTGTAAACCCTCCCATGGGAGCCTGACATGGTTGATCCTTGCTGCTCAGTTCTTTTCAAGTGTCAGATAAAATGATGGGATCACACGGGGCGAGAGGGGGGGGCAGGGGGCGGGGATGACACGACTAATCCTAGAGACAGTCTTCAGATTGATGTTAGGGAACCACCAGTGGCCAGGAAATTGATAGAACTAGAAAAGCAATCAGTTGGTATGAACGTAAAAGTAGGTACTTTGCGCCTGGGGGGAAGTGAATTGGGGAATGAAGATGCCAGCTCCACCTTTGAGCACTGCGGCAGTTGGGATGCTGGAAGGAGAGCTCGCTACTAAAGAGGGCTGCTTGGGGGACAGCCAGGTCTCCATAAGGCAAGGAAACGAAGGAGAGGTGAGGACCCGGGCGCTCTGCCTGCCAGCTGGAGGGTGGCAGTGCGAGAGGAAGAGGGCACACAAAGCAGTGCGGGGTCAGGAACACGTGAGAAGACCAACCAGACAGGCAAGCATTTGGTGTGGTGGCCCGTGGGATACAGCTGTGGAGCCCGGTGGACCAAGTGAGGTCAAGGTTCCAAAAGGAATTCCGGTGTCAAGTTCAGATGGAGTCACGATGGCTTGGCCTCGTGATGCCTAGTGAAGCCCCACAGATGGCAGTGACCAGGCAGACAGCAAACGTGGGGCTTGCCCGAGGGTGTGGAGTGGCAGTTACTGGTTTGGAAACTAAAGACCTCACCAAGTAAATGGCCAGCTAGCTGGCTGTCCACGGGAACAGTCCCGATGACGCCCCTTTCTTTTGATCTTCAACATGGAAGTCTGTAAAAGTTTTTAAAGATGGACAGGACATGATCAGATTTGAATTTTGAAAAGCTGGCTTTGGTTGCTCTATGAATGAATGAGGGACAAGAGCCGAAGTTAGAGGATTTACTTTTGTTACAACCCAACTAAGGGTGTTAAGAGCCTGAACTGAAATAGGAAATGGGCGTAAAGGGCTGGAGAGAGGCTTGGAAGATATTCAGGGGACAGTAAGAGTAGGTCATTGTGAGCAGTGGAAAATATTTTGTTTCTGCTTGTAAAAGGATTCAACTTTAAGTGGCTGCTCCTAAGTTTTAAGGAAACATTTCCTAGTACTGCTTTTTTTAATGTTTTAAGGTTTTTATTATAAATATTGAGTTTTACGAAACTTTCAATACATACTGAAACCATCATATGGTTTCTTTTATTCAGGCCATTAAGGTGGTACATTATATTCATGGATTTGCTTATGTTGCATTATTAAATGTCTGGGCTAAATCTTACTTGGTTGTTATATTTTATTCTTTTAGTGGATTATTGATTTTGTTTGTAACAAGGGCAAGTATTTTATTATCCTAACAGCTACCACCATAATTTTTCTTGGAGAGATGTGATCTGTCCCTAGGAAAGTTCTCTGAAAAGGCCCTGAAGATACCCTGCAACAGCATGGTCAGCGAGGGGCCACAGGTTACTCAGTAAACATTGCAGAGGGCCTCCGGAGGCGGCCCCTGGTCCAAGTCCTGGAGTTGGACACCATCTCCCGGAGCTTGCATTGCAGTGGGGGAGGAAGTCCAACAGGACCGCGGGTCCCCGGCAAGTCTGTGAAGAGGAGGAAGCCGGCTGTTTTGGTGACACGGCCACAGAACGCCTCTCAGAGGAAGTACCTTTGAGGAGGGACCTGAAGGAAAGGGTGGCGGGTGAGCAGGAGACGGAACTGCGTGTGTGAGAAAATGGGATTGGTTTTTGGATCAGTGAAGGAGAGGGTAAAGGGAAAAGCCACGGGTGGGGTGGGGCAGGAAGAGGACCGCGGGTCTGAATCAGCAGAGGGCGACCAAGAGCGAGCTCAGGTTCCCTGTGGGACCCGGTGTCCTCCCTGGGACCGTCCATTTTAGCAGCAGCGCTGCTACAAGCAAACTCCTTGTTTGTGAGACCATCGAAGACAACAGGCCGTCACCTGCGCCAGGGAGAGCACAGAGCAAAGACCTGGCGAGGAGGAGAGCAGAGGCGGTTGTGAGGACATAAACCACCTGAATGTTTTAGATTCACTTTGAAGCTCTTTGGTTATTATTTAAATCTTAACGAATGAGTGGGGTTGTCACACAACTTATTTTGGGGGGGAGGAGTTTATTGTGATTTTCTTTGAGCGCAAATGTATGTTCCTAGTATATGTTCAATTTTGGTATCTCAACCAAGGAGTCTTAAAATTTCATGTGAGGAATATTTTGGTGTGGATGCTACATAGTTTATAAAACTTACCTATTATATACTGAATATTATCTATCATGTCCAGAAATTAAAATTAAATTTAACATTTTCTCTACTTTTTAGCACATTTCCTTTATATGTTTGATGCTGTGATGTCTGGCACATATAGTCTCTGCATTATGTTTTTCATATTAAACAGAGCTTTATTACTATGGAATTGTAATTTCTTCATTAAGTTTCTGTGTGTTTCTATGCTTCTTTAAACATCTTTGTTGATCGACTAAAAAAATTTATGTAATTTTCTTAAGTACATATTTACTCTTTTAACAGGAATTTTTTTTTTTTTTAAATCCTCACCTGAGGATATTTTTTCCGTTGCTTTTCAGAGAGAGTGGGGGAGAGAGAGAGAGAAGCATCGACGTGAGAGACACACATCGATTGGTTGCCTCCTGCTTGCCCACCAACCACGGCCAGGGATGGAGCCTGCAACCCAGGTACGTGCCCTTGGCCAGAATCGAACCCGGGACCCTTCAGTCCGTGGGCCAGTGCTCTAACTACTGAGCCAAACTGGCCAGGGCTTAACAGGAATGTAGACAAGTTACATTTGTCTGATGGCTGCATTAACTATGAATTTCTTTGAGGTTTTTTTTAACACAAAATTTTTAAGCATACCCGAAAGTAGAAAGAATATACAATAAAAATAGCTACCATATAAATTTTCAGTAATAATATTTTTCTATATTTGCTTCATCTATTTTTTTTGCTGACTTGTTTCAAATTATCTACAGATGTAAATATCAGTGCAGTGCACACCTAAACATTTCAGTATGCTTTACAAGAGAAAAAGTTCTGTACAAATGCCAGGTGTGTAATTTCTAATAGTTATATAGATAATTTTTTGCATGGGGCAATACATGAAAGAATATACTTTAAAATAACAACAATGTTCATATTTGACAGCAGAGTTTGAAGTGATCCTATTTTTTGCTTATTTTCCAGCTTTTCTCCATGTCTGTGTAGCTTTGGAATAACTTTTAAAAATATAGGAAAGCATATTAAAAGAAAATCATTGACTTCTAATGGTAGCAAGGAGAGGGCCAAAAGAAATTTTGTTTTTCACACAAATGTAAAAATGACTACTGCTATCCTTTGAATGCTAAAAGGTTAGAGATCACTGAACTATAAGGGTAGAAATATATTATTAAAATATAATTTTAATTGTATCAGATAATCCATTAACAGCACAATCTCAAACACTGTGAACACATCAGTAACTTACAGCGTTTGCGGTTGTCCCCAGCCCATCATAGTACATCACTGCCAGCTGGTACGCTGCTTGATGATCATGCTCCTTGATTTCTTCAAACTGTTCTAATGCTTCTTCATACCATCCCTGCAAGCTCCCAGGAAATACTGAATTATTTTTATTAAAGTGATCCAAGTTTTTAAATTCCCACCTAAATCTAGCTGGTAGCACCAAATAAAGCAATAAAAGACAGTAACAAATCTTTGGAATTTGTAGATCAAGGAGGGACTGTGCAGTGCAGACTGTCACTGCAGCACCAGTAATACAGCTTCAGTCCTTCATGAACCCTCAGGGTACCTCAGAATAAATGTGGATAGAGGACAATTCCCTCCTTACTCAGCAAAGGAACATACAAGCTGCCCTTAAGTGAGATAATCAGGGTCTTCAATTACTATTAACATGGAAATATTTTATAGATATTAAATACTTTGGGCAAAAATATGAACATTAGATTTTTAATTTATAGTGTAAGACTGGATTTTTTGGTTTTCTTTTTAAAAAATCTTTATTGTTAAGAGTATTACAGATATCCCCCATTTTTCCCTCATTGCCCCCCTCCACCTGGCTCCCACCCCACCCCACCCCAGGCCTTCACCACGCTGTAGGTCCAGAAGCATGGAAGCAAGGCATAGACTGACGGGTCCCAGAGGGAAGAGGGCGGGAAGAGATTAACCAGAGACCCTATACGCCTATATGCATAACACATGGGCACAACAGCAGTGTGGTGAAGACTGGATTTTATACCAGAATGTCTCCTATAAATGACTTTCATTAGAATGACTTTGAAGTAGAAAGGCCAGATGTCTCCTTAAGCTGATCCCGGTGTATGACACTTCAACAAGCCATAACCATAATCTATGGATTCTGACAGACTTTCCCTGATACTACAATGTAAGCAACTGTATGAGAAATTTTGCTACGAGGATATAACAGCAACATTATGGGAAATGAAAACAAATAAGCAAAGAAGGATACCTCTTCAAAATACAGTTGCCCTCGTAGGAAATACGCCAGAGTGTCCCCTCTTGTAATCCTTCCCTTCAGGAGCTGCAGGGCCTCATCCACCAAGCCAGCGTGGCTGTAATGGTCTAAGTTAAGGAAGGGAAGGAGGGCCACCTGTACCACCTGACACGAATCTCCTTTCCCGGTCAGCAATTAACACAGAACCCACCTGGCTGCTTGTATGGGTTTCCTTCCTTGCTCTCATTCCTGGGCTCCTTAGCTAGAGGGGGAAGTATTACCAGAGGCCCTAACACCGCACTTTGTATAATCAAGCAATATTTGTTGACTGGTTTTCAAAGTAACTGGGTTTATTACTAGGCAGGAGCTCTAGCAAACAATCTGTCTAATTCTTTAGGCTACGTTGCCCCATGGGTGGGTGAAATTCTTAATTTGAGGCTTAGAGTGACTGCCCAAATGAGCCAACCATGCCCCAATTTGATTTTTTAAAATACTATAGAATAAAAGGTAGCTTTAAAGGCCAATTTCAAGTCAAGAATGGCACTGTTCTCCTTAGGGGAAGTGACATCTGGCTTCCCTGTTCTAGAAGAGGGTCCTAAACCCCTGCGTATGAAACAAGGATGGGGCTCTATGAAACTTCACTGATGATTTACCACCTGATGAGTGAAATCGCAATTTCTCACATTCTTACAGGAAAGCTGGGAGGACTGTAAAGTTAACCACCTCCTTGACAGCAATAAGACTCATATTTCTTGTCACCTTTCTCTGGTGCACAGATTTTTAGTACAAATATCAGAATTTGTACCAATATTGTCCCTTGTCCATTGGAATTTTGAGTTCCTGGCAGCATACTTGGATAGAGAGGCATAAAGGGAGTCCTTGGGCAACTTCTCACTGGTCAGCCTCATCCTGTTTCCACAATGTATATTCTGTAAACAAACATAAAAAATAAGATAGAAATAGCTTCCAGAAAAACGCAGTCTCCACCCCCACTTGGCACTCATTATGGAAGGCAACCTCCTCGCGTTGTCTAGGGAGAGGGCACCAAACTACCAGCTCTGGGTTGTGAATATTCCTTTTTAGGGAACCAGGGCTCTTTGTAGCTATGATAAGAAGCACAGCCATCCTCCACATCTGTCTCCACAGCATGGGATTAATGGTAAGAGCTCTTTGCAAATCCTTTCTATGAATTCACATGCTGCGGGGGGTCATGTCTCCCACCACTGCTGCTGCCACTAGTAGGACTTGGTGTCACTTCTCATAGATATAATTCTTGTGCTCTGGTACCTTGTTGCCCTGTATCTGAATCTCATCAGGCTAACAATCCATTTCACATTCAAGCACTTGTCTATTTTACCTGGGAATACACTTTATTTTAGCTGTGCTGTTCAGTTTCATCTCCCGTCTGTATTGGATTGCCATGTTATAAGTTGGATCGCGGTTAAATGGAAAATCAGAGCCTAAATCTAAAATGTAGAGGCCACCTGGTGGGATGGAGGAGTCCAGGTTGGCCTAGGCTGAGGGCAGCGGGGTGGCACTCAGTAGGTGCTCTGTTTTTCTGTTTACTCCTGGGTAACCTTAGAGCTGGCTCTCGCCCATCAGGAAGAAGCTTCCGGAAAGGCTCCTGATGGGCGGTGGTGAGAACTCACAGCCCGTAGTGTGGTTGGAAAGCTCCATTTATACAATTACGTGACACTGTTTTGGATAATAAATTTCCTCATTAATGAGAATGCAGTGCAGAAAAGGTAGGCAATTCTGTACATTGGGGGAAAAAATCACTGAAGTGTCTATGATTTTGGAAGAGTCACTTAATATTTTTAAGAGTCAATTTCCTCATCTGTAGCTTGGATTATAAGTGGTTTGAACTAGAGGATTTCAAAATGTCTGTTCCTAGATACTTAAAATTCTTTGATTCTATGATTTCAAAATTATAATGGTTGCATTAGAGAATATAAAAGTTTCATCTATGTGCACAACCAATGGATACAGACAATAGTGTGGCGAAGGTCCGGGGTGGGGCAGTGGCTGGGAAGAGGAGGATAAAAAGGGGAGAAATTGGGGGACATCTGTAATACTGTCAACAATACAATGAAATAAAGTAAGTTTCCAATGAGCTTTAGGGTGAAGCAATATTAGTGCCCGGTTGGCATGGCTCAGTGGTTGAGCATCGACCTAGGATCCAGGACATTGCGTTTGATTCCCAGGCAGGGCACAGGCCTGGGTTGTGGGCTCGATCCCCAGTAGGGGGCGTGCAGGAGGCAGCCGATCAATGACTCTCATCATTGATGTTTCTCTCTCTCTCCCTCTCCCTTCCTCTCAGAAATCAATAAATAATAAAATATATATACTAGGTAAAGTACTTAGAAGAAAAATATCCAAATGGGGTGATGTAGGTAGCAGTCAGAAATTGGTCATACAAGTTTTTATTTCAGGGAAGGCATTCAGTGCGCTACTGTCCCTAAAAGAAAACACTTGGCATATTCAGGAAGGTGATCGGAAAGAAAACGAATCAGAAAACAATACCGAACCTCCTTTAAACCCTCGCTGTCCCCTGTGCTTGCAGTACTGCACATGGTTTTGGTTGTCCTTGCTTCCAAGAAGAGTTGGAGAGGGCCTAGAAAATAGAAACAAAGAATTACTGAGCTCTTCCTAAATGCCAGGCATTGTTCTTTGTTCTAAGCACTTTGTTCTAAGGCACTAACTCCTACAAAACTTTGTGAAACGGGCTAGAATGAGGCCCATTTCACTGATGTGGAACCGGCCACAGTGAAGTTGGGTAGCCTGCCTCAGGTCGCAGGGTGGCGACAGCTGGGGTACCCCTAGCACCTGTGCATTTCCCCCTTATTCTACACTGTTCTCCAAAAGGCAAACTACTCTCAGTTTCAAAATGGCAGGACTCCTGCAAGAGGGTAAGCCAAAATTTAGCACTTTTTAATTTTGAGAACTAAAGATTTTAAAAAGCAAGAGTATGTGTTTATTTCTGCCAAATCTTAGGATTAAATATAAAATCATCACTCAGTTTGCATAATATGCAGCAAATTTAGAAAATGATGTAATATAAACTGTAGGCATTAACTGAAGATGTGAAATATGAAAGAAATCTACAATTTTAAAGGAAAGGGCAGGTGGGGTGGATGCTGACGGTGCCCTCCCCAGACCGTCTTTCCTCCTTAGTGCCCCATCTCCAGCTGCTATGGATGTAAATGCGCACCGTGTCCAACCATCACCAATATCTAATTCCAGAACATGTTCATCACTCTAAAAAATCCCTGGAGACATTAGCGGTCACTCCCCAATCTCTCCCTCCCTTCAGCCCCTGGCAATCACTAGTCTGCTTTCTGCCTCTATAGGTTTGCCTATTCTGGACATTTCATGTACAGTAAATGGACTCATACAATATGCGGTCCTTTGTGTCTAGCCTTTCACTTAGCATAATGTTTACAAGGTTCATACATGTTGCAGCATGTATCAGTACTTCATTTCTTTTTTAGGCCAGAAGTATTTCATCATGTGGATATATCACATTAAAAAAATCTGTTGGTCACCTGATGAATATTTGGGTGGTTTCAGCTTTTGGCAATTATGAATAATGCTGGTGGCTTTCAGTACTAGTGTTTGTGTGGACATATGTTTTCAGTTCTCTTGGGTGTGTACCTGGGAGGAGAATTGTGGGGTCACGTGGTAATACTACGTTTCTGATTCTGAGAACTTGCCAAACTGTTTTTCAAAGTGGCTACACCAGTTTGCATGCCCGCCAGCAATGTACAAGGTTCCACGTCCTCACACACATCTATTACTGTTGTTCATTTTTTACAATAGCCACCCTAGTGGGTGCGAAGTTACATCTGGGGGTTTGTGGTTTGCATTTAATGAAAAATGATGATGAGCATCTTTTCATGTGCTTATGGTCCATTTTAAAATTCTCTTTAGAGAAATGTCCATTCAAATCCTTTGCCCATTTGTAGTTGGTTTTCCTTTTTGTTGTTATGAGAGTTATTTATATATTCTAGACACTAGATTCTTATGAGGTAATCTGCAAATATTTTCTCCCATTCCATGGAGTCTTTTCACTTTCTTGATATTTCTTTTGACCTCCACTTTTTAATTTTTTATTTTGATGAAGTTGTTTTAAATATTGTAATTTTTTTCTTTTTTTAAAAACCATTTTATTATGGTGTGAGTGATATATAAAAAGCTGTACATAATGTATACAACTTAAGTTGAAGATAAATATACACCCATGAAACCATCACCACAATCAATGCTTGGTAGGTTCATCACCTCCACAAGTGTCCTCTTATCTATTATCTATCATTTCTATCTATCTATCTATCTATCTATCTATCTATCTATCTATCTATCTATCTATCATCATCTATCTATCTATCTATCTATCTAATCTATCTATCATCTATCTATATCTATCTATCATCTATCAATCAAAGAACACTACACATATAACCTACCCTCATAGCAAGTTTTTAAGTATATCATACAATATTGTTAACTATGGGCACTACACTGTACAGCAGATCTCTAGGACTTATTCATCTTGCATAACTGAAACTATATCTTTTGTCCAACATCTCCCCATTTCCCCAGCCCCTGGTAACTACCATTCTACTCTCTGCTTCTATGAGTTTGACTATTTTCGATTCCTCATATAAGTGGGGTCATGTTGTAATTGTTCTTCTGTGTCTGGCTTATTTCACTTAGCATAATGCCCTCCAGGTTCATTCATGTTATCACAAATGGCAGTATTCCCTTCTTTTTTAAGGCTGAGTAATATTCCATTTGTGTAAATACCACATTTTCTTTAGTCATCCATTGAAGAGCATATATGTCGCTTCCATGTCCTTGGTGAAATTGAGAGGAAAGGCCTAATGCTGGAAGCACATAGAGCTTCTGGTAGAGACACTGCTCTTGCCTGGAGACAGGTGCTAACTGGACCTGCAAAATGCTATCCTCTGGTTAGCTCCAATATAATGCAGTGTAGAACTATTTCTCCCCCCCTTTTTTTAAATCCTCAAGGATATTTTTTCCATTGCTTTTCAGAGAGAGTGGATGGGGAGAAGGGGGGGGGAACATTGATGTGAGAGACACATTGACTGGTTGCCTCCCAGAGCCGGGGATCCAGCCTGCAACCCAGGTACGTGCCCTTGACTGGGAATTGAACCCGAGACCCTTCAGTCCACGGGTCAACACTCTAACCACTGAGTCAAAACGGCCAGGGCCACCCTGTCTTTTAGAGTTAATTTACCCTCATTTACTTTGAAAGCATTTTTATTAGTGACTTGATGATTTTGAAAGTAACTGATTTAGTTTTCCTAAAAATTACAGCTGTCACTTTTCACTCATATTTTGCCAGTTACATAATGTTTAATTACATATAATCTTTATAGATGTGGAAAAAAATTCAAACTGATGTAAGCCGAAGTAACTGCATGTTCTAGAAAACAGCCTGATACATACAATTCTAGTGATCAATGCAGTAAGCAGAGTGTTTAGCAGAAGAGCTGAAGTATACTGCTTAATCAGAACAAATTAAGTACAGGTTGGTTGTGAGACCTTTGTGAGATTTTTGTTCCTTGTTTGATTAAAACTAGCTACACATTGCTTTAGTTATTTTCTGTCATTATTATATTTGGAAAAAGCTTACTTAAATGTGAAACGAAATATCTGAATAAATAAAAACTTCTCTAATAGCTATGGCCTACAGAAGAAATATAATACATAATGGTTTAATTTTAAGTTACCTTGCCTTTTCTAGAATAAACATTATGTTTTAGGATAATTTGCGATTTACAGAAAAGTTGCAAAGATAGTACAGAGAGTTCCCTCACCCAGTTTCCCCTTTTCTTAATGTTACATTATTATGGCACATTAGTCACAACTGAGGAAGCTAAATGGGTACATTGCCATGAACTAAACCCTATACTCTATTCTGATTTCAATAGGTTTTCCACTAGTGTCCTTCCTTTGTTCCAGCATCCCATCCAAGTTACCACACTACATTAGTCATTAGGCCTCCTAGCCTCCTCTGGTCTGTGACTATTTCTCAGGTTTTCCTTGTTTTTCATAACATTGACAGTGACGAGGAAAGCTGGCCAGCTATCCTGTGGAATGGCTCCCCACCCCCCTATCCAGATTCATTAGATATTTTACTCATGGTTAGACTTGGGTTATGGGCTTTAGGAAAGAATAGCAAGAGGCGAAGTAACCTCATCCCATCATATCAGGGGTGCATGTGATTAACATGACTCGTCACCGAGGATGTTAACAATGGTCTGGCCCAGGCAGTGTTTGACAGGTTTCTCCACTATAAAATTACTTTCCCCCTTCCCATACTCTAATCTTTGGAAGCAAGTCATTATGTGTAATCACATTCAAAAGGGCATGGTGGGGGGAGTGTTTACATGAAGAGTTTAGAATTCTTTTGGAAGAGTTAGTTGTCTTTTCTCTCTCATGTCTTTATTCAATCATTTACATCAGTATGGACTTGAGGACATCTATTTTATTGAATTATAATTCAACAGTACACTACTGTGTTGTTCAAGCTGCTCTGGCCACTGGGAGCTCTTTTAGGTTGACTTCCGTGTCCCATTGACCCTCCTGGACTACGTAGCAAAGACAACCTCCAAGACAGTCCACACAGCTTTCATTCTTTTGGTCACTTAGTCAATATTCGATGTATATTTTTAAACTCTCACTCTAAATGACATCCTCCTTCTGGAAACATATTTACCAGCAAGTTAAATTTAAGTGAAACCATCACTGTTTAGAAGAGTGCCTGTTGAATATGCATCTCAGGCCAGCTTCCTCTTTAGAAAATGGATCCCACGGGTTACATGTTTACTACAAACTCTAGTTACTTGCCAATAAGATACTGTCCTTCAAATGTATTGATTCTGTGTATTTTTTGTACTCCACCAGCTTTGTTCAGTTCTTAGAAAGCTTTTAGGTCCATTAAGGGTAAGCCAGATACCCAGATAGGACAAGTATTTTTTCTAAAACAATGTGAGCAATAGACAAGTACACAGTGATTAAAGGGAGAAAAGCTTTACAAACTACTCACAAAAGCCCCTTTCCTTGTAAAACTTACATATGTACCAGGAAGTTAACAGCAATGGTCAGACTTAATGCATGCTAAACAGAGTCTTGTTTTAAAAGGAATATGTAATACGGAGGCACGTTCATCACACAGATATCCCATTATATATGTTAACTGCAGGACATATGTTTAGAAGTCTAAGAACTTCTCCGATAATACCTTGCATTAGTTAGGATTCCTGAAAATGAACATTTGTGCAACCCTGAAGCTTAATTATAGCTTTAAAAAAATGCTTACCTAATTGATAAACGTGAGAGAAGTCACATGGGTAGTATGGACACGTGTTCTCATCTGACAACAATATCTTCGCCGTGGCATTTTTTAAATATCATAAAAAGGTATTGTGAGTCACTTAAACATAAAAAATACAGAACAAAATCATGGTTCTATATAGGTGTTTGAACATAAATATATACCCACATTTATGTTCAAGTATGCATATGAATAAAAATGTTTAAAACTACCCCTTGGGTCAGTGCATCAATTTAATAAGTTTATTATTGCAAAAATTATTTTGTGGCTCTTATTACAAAATAAACAATACACTGTAACCAAAATTATAACTAAAAGGGCTCTTACCTTTAGAGGACAATGAGCTTGTCCCCTAAGAGCAAAATAATAAAAGTATCTATTTTTCAGTCCTGCTCTCAAAGGTATCAGTAGATATGTTGCAGGCAGTTAGGAGCAGAGTAAGGACGATGGGCCACATACAGAAGGTCACCAGGGCAGAAAGCCCCCAGGTGCCTAGCAGTGGACAATTGTAGGTTGGGACCTCACCCCCAGGGTGACCTTTCTTCCCCTAGCATATTCCTGGGCTTGGGGTTTGTACCCCTCTCCTTTCCTCCCTAGAGATAACATCTAGGCCTCAGTTGTATTTCAGATCCAGGCCCAGAAAAGCAGCAAAACCAGAGCAGAGACCCCCCCATAGCTGACCTCAGGACCAGCTACTTAGGATAATGACCCCCTGCCCTGCTGCCAATCAATCAGTAGAGACCACAACCCTGAAAGGACACACCTGGAAAACTCCTGAATATTCTACAGAGATCTTCCCCTGGGACCTCCCCTAAAATCTCCACCTTTAAAACCCTTAGGGGGTGCCTCTCCCCCTGGGGAGCAGCCCCCCCCATCAGCTTCCTCACTCCCAAGCACCAAGGGCCCTTCCTTTGCTTCTATAACTTGTTTCCTGAGCCCATGTCTTCTAGATATTACGTCTTCCACCTCTGTGATATTGGAAGTAAATGTTCTCTTATAGTTGGAGCCTTGGCTCTGAATCCTTTCCTAGGCAGACCCCGAACACCAAGGCTGCGGAGCGCAGGTGGGGTGTGGCCCCGCCCACCTAACACCCGGACTCCCTGCCGCCTACAACAGGTAGGAGCAACTCAGCGGGGGCTTTTTCCAGGGAAAGGAAATACAGGGCTGGAGCGTTAGTTTTTAGCTCGATTAATCTGGGGGAAAAAAGTGCTTAAGAAAAGACAGTCAAGAGATTATATATGCGTCCAACGGCTACAATTTGAAGCCAGGACGTCTGCTGCGAAGGTTTTACAGAAAGGGACTGAAGCTAATCAGTAAAGAGCCCCGGGAGCCCCCCACCCCCGCCCCCCCGCCCCCTCCCCTCCGCAGCTGGGGTCGGCCTGCGCCCCGGGGACGAGCCCGTCGTCACAAACGCTGCGGCCCAGGCCCTCGCTTGACCCAGAACTGCCCCAGGGTCGGGGCCAACGCGTCTCCTCCCCGCTCCTGCCCCTTCCCCGACGGCCGCGACTCCCAGCACTGCCCCGGGGCCACAAGTCCGCAGCGGCTTAGCCTGTCCCCAGGAGGGGACGCGACCACGGGGGGTTTATTCTACAGGATTCCCCCCACGGGCAAAAGGGTCGGGTCTGAGAAACGCGTCAGTGTGGGGCGGGGCGGTCCGGGGGAGCCTCCCCGCCGCTCACTTTCCACCCCTCCCCCGGCCCGGCCGCGTCCTGTCCCGTCCTGTCCTGGGGCGGGTGGCAGGCGAGCCTGGGGCGATTTTGAACTTGAGGCCGAAGGACCTCGCGGTCCGCCCTCCCGAGCTGGGGCGGGGGCCGCGGGGCTGCTTACAGCTCCCCGTTTCCGGGTTACGTGCGTGTCGGCAGAAACCAAAGGCTCCCCGCGACTCCCGCGCCTCCGCGGGGACCGGGGGCCGGGCGCGCCGCAGGGAGACGTGCCCAGCTCGGCGCCTCCGCGGCGCACGCGCACGGGGGCTCCCTGGGCGGCCTAGGGCCCCGCCCCGAGGTGGGCGGGCTTGGCGCCTCCGTGGCCAATCGGATGGCCAATCGGCTGGCGGGCCCGCGCCGCAGCCTCCCCCTCCCCCCAGCCTGGATCCCGGTCGCATGTGTCAGTTGTTTGCGTACGTGCGGCGTCCGCGGGGCAGCCCGGGGTCAGGCGGCTGGGGCGCGGCGGCGACGGGCCGGCCCGCTGGCCCTGGCGATCTTTAAATGCTCCCGCACTTGGGCGGCTGGTGCACTTACCTGCCAGCCTGCAGCGAGGGCGCCCGCGCTCTGCACCCTCCAGGACTCCAGTCTCTTGCTTTAGGCGGGAAATGCTGTTGCTTGATTGCAACCCGGAGGTGAGAGTCGGGCCCCTTTTGTCCTGCGGGCTTAACCTTCCCGATGCCTGCTTTCCTGGGAGCGCTGGCGAGGGTGGCGGTTGACCGACCCCTGGGCACGGCGTCCGCAGAGGTGGAAGGCTTTCAGCCGCAGGACGGGGTGGGACTGGACGAAGGCGGGAGGGACGCTGGAGCTGCCCTCTCCCTGCAGGCGGACAGTCTGCAGCATCTGCTGGAGGCCGGCGCCTCGGTCAACGCACCCCCGGACCCCTGCGGGCAGGCGCCGGTGCACCTGGCCGCAGGTGGCGGCCGTGCTTGCCTCCTGCTCTGGCAGCGGCAGATGGGCGCGGACCTCAACCAGCAGGTAACCAGGGGACTGGCGGTTACCGCGTGCAACCCTCCCCCACCCCAGTCCGCACACACCTTTCGGAGACGCCGGAATACTCAGTTCAGTTGTTAGAAACGTGTCTATAGCAGCGAAGTCCAGCAGAAAGATGCGAGCCACGTACGCAGTTAACATTTTTGTTTGAGCCATATCAATGAAGTAAAACGAAGCGTGAGATTAATTTTAGAATTTAAAACCAATCTATCCACAATATTATCATCTCAGTGTGTAATCAGTGTAAAACATTACTGATAGGTATTTTACATTTTCGTATGTTTTCTTAGTCTGGTGTGTATTTTATATTTACAGCACTTTTCAGTTGAGACCAGCTACATTTCAAGTGCTTGTTGGCCAAATATATGCCTACTGGCTACAGTTTCAGAAGGAGCAATTACTACGTTATCAAATTAAAAGTCTCAGTATAGCAGCTGTAATATTGCGAGGCATGCTCACGACTATTATAGTTTCCTACAGAATTTTTTTATGGGAGTCTGCATCTTCCATTGAATATTAAAGAATGCCGAATTTTAAATTTACTTCTGTAGAACTCTATTTTGCTTTTAGGCACTTAAATTTTAATGTATGTGGCTGTGGCTGTACACGTTTTTAGTAATGAAAGCTTTGTATTTAGTAACATACCAAGTGAACCTTATAAGAAAAAAAAACTTGAATTTAAATATTCAGCCCAGTACAATGTAGGTCCAGCTAGCTTCCTCAAACAATAATTAGACTTCCCCCACCAACTTCCACAAGAAAGTGTTTTGGAGAGAGACTAAAACATATTGTGTTGTATTTAAGGATGCTTTTGGAGAAGCTCCACTCCACAAGGCAGCAAAAGTTGGAAGCCTGGAGTGCCTTAGCCTGCTCGTAGCCAGTGACGCCCAAACTGAGTAAGTGTCCAGCTCGGTGGCTTTAAATTGGACGAAAGGAATCAGACTTCCCACGCTTAATTACATGTGCTTTTAAAAGGGATGCTTGCCTAATCGATAACTTAGTGTCATCATTTAAGTGTTAACTCAGGCTGTTAATATGATACTATTCAAGTTGAAGTAAGAAGTCGCCCTTGAGTAACCCATTGTGGCAGTATCACACCTTAGCTTTGGTCTAGGAAAACCCATTTATACAGGTTCTTGTTGAATTTCTTGGGTACTTACTCATTGTATTGAACACAGAATGCTCTTTCATTCACTCAGAACTGAAATGCCCACTCTCTGCTAGCCACTGAGGATTCCAGTGAGCAAAGATGGGATTTCTGCGCTTCCTTTACCTCTTCTATTCTGCAGCCAACATTTGTATGAGTCCACAGCTCCTTTGCTACAAAGCTATATGTTAAAAGAGGCTAAACAATTATCAACTTTTTAAAACTCGACTTTCATTTTAAATTCAGTTTATGTAATAAGAATGGGCAAACAGCCGAAGATCTTGCTTGGTCATATGGATTTCCAGAATGTGCCAAGTTTCTTACAGCAATTAAGCGCATGCAAACAAAAAAACCAAGTGAACGATCCGATAGAGATCACTGTGTTCCAGTGACCAGACAGAAACGAAGTTTCGGAAGTGCAGAAAATACAAGCGGGAAAAGGAAGTGTTGGTAAGTCACTCATAGTTTCTTCTTTCTTCCTCCTTCAAGGGTCTCTTATTTGGCACAGAGTTTATTGTTTCACTTAAATATTGGCAGTCTTATTTCTAGTACGTCTTTTTCATTCTTATTAACACATTTTGAGACTGGTTATAGAAACTACTAGTAATTTCTAGAAACCAAAGACTGTCCTCCATGGTGGAAGGTTGGGAAACCACCTTTTAAAAAGGTTCTTAATGTTAATATGTTTAACAACAGATGTCTTGTTGGCCATGAAGAGGTGTAAAGAGGCCTTCCCTTCGTGCAGATCTGCTCAGCTACAAGCCGTGGTCCGCCTCGCCAGGTGTGTGTAAACTCCTTCTGAGAAGGAGGAGCGCTTTCTTCTAAGTGAAGATAACATTTACGAATACATGTATTTACATGCCTACAATATTTTGGTTGTACATGCTTTGTCTTGTGACTTATTAAAGGAATGTCTAAAGAATAAATTCTTTTTTTGTGTAGTATTTACCACCTTTGGAAAGAATCAAGGTTAAACTATTAAAGTGCACCCAGGATTTAACTTAGAATTAAACTTATTTTTTATTAACAAATTTATAATAAGCTTTACTACAGGCTTTGAGTCCATGATATTTTAAATAACGTTTGGCCGCTGAGGAAGACATAAGTTATAGTACGCATCCTTGTTCCAGAAGTCTGGGCCCTTCCATCCACACCAGCCCTAGATTTGGGAAAAGGGAAAGGAAAGCATTTTACAAAGTTACAGGACTACGGGATCAAAGTTGTAACATTTATCTTGGAATAAGACTCTTAAGTACATATATAAGTCAAAGATTCTAATTTGTATAAAGCATAGAGAAGTAATTTATTTGGGTCCATTTCAGATAGAATTAAAAAAATGTTAATCCTACTGTATTTAATCAGAAATCATTAAAAAAAGAAAAGCTTCCTTATGGTAACTGTTAACTCCAAATTCCACATTTTATTGATTCTGAGATGTGTGGTTTTGCCATTCTGGCAGTCAGTGGCATGGGACAGTTTAATTGGCAGTCTGTTCTTAGCAGTCCATAAAAGACTGTGATATGTACCATGCAGACATCTCAGCTATGAGGAAATGTGGTCGTGAGACATCTGAGCTTGCCCCTCGAGGGGCCTTTCCATGCCCTTCATTTTTCTCCGGCTGTAATCATTCCGCTTTCCATTCATGTTGGTATTAATCCATTCCTCCAGCAGAGAAAATTACTTTCAAACAAAATCTCATTGTGAACATAAAAGTTAATCAAATTTCTTCTAGGGCCATTGATTTATTTTCTTAAAGACCCTGCTAACAACTGGGCTGGTTGTCTGATTCTAAAATGAAATGCTCTGTTTGCTAAATACTTGTGAGGAGGCTAGTGAGGACCCCGAAAGTACCCCTGAGGGGCGATGAGCCCCGGTGTTACTCCTCACTCAGGGTACTGTCAGGGACCTGCAGTCAAATTCAAACTTCCTACAGAAGAGGGTGTTAGCTCTATTGTTTAGTGTGGAGGCCGGCAGGTTGAGGAGAGATGCTCTTTAGTTTTTTTCTTTTTCTGATGGCAAAAATAATAAATATTCAAATGAGATGAAAGGAAAAAATTAAAAAACCCCTGCCCCAGTCAGTCCTACTGCTTCTGCTCCTAGCTGTTAAATTTGGTTTGTGTTTGAGACCTGTTTCTATACATAAATAAGCCTTATCTACTAGTTTCAACAAAACTTTCTTTAATAACTTTAATGTCATAAAATCTGTTTTCCTAATGATAAATAGAAAAAAAAAAGGTTTATACTATCTGTTTAATTTTTTTTTTTTTTTTAATGTATCTTTATTGATTTCAGAGAGAGGAAGGGAGAGGGAGAGAGGGAGACAGAAACATCAATGATGAGAGAGTCATTGATCGAGCCCACAACCTGGGCATGTGCCCTGACCGGGAATCGAAACCCGATCGCCTGGATCCTAGGTCGATGCTCAACCACTGAGCCACGCCCGGCCGGGCATATACTATCTGTTTAATCTTTTTGTGATCCATTTACACATGTGGACGTTCTCCAGGTATCCAGACTCAATTTTTTTTTTTTTTTTTTAAAGGGAAGTGGGAAGAGAGGGTGCCCAAACCAGAAACTGACGGGAGTGGACAGGGTGCCACGCTTCTTTCCTTTGAGGTGACTGGCCCGGGAATATCAAGCAGGAAAGCTCCACAAGAGAGAGGCAGACCTTCCCTGTGGCCCCGGTATAGACTGAATATTTGTGACTCTTCAAAGTTCATAGGTTGAAACCTAACCTCTAATGTGATGGTATCTGGAGGGAGGGGCCTTTGGAAGGTGACTAGATAAGAGGGGTGGAGCCCTCATGAGGAGGGCTGCCCCCAGTTTATTATCTGACCTTCTGTTAACAGCCAGTTTATTATCCTTTGGTTCTAGTTTCTTTGTCTTCTCTCTAAATTTGTGTTCAACAGATACTTACCTTTTCCAAAATAACCTGCAGATCTTCAGCGCCTGTATAATGTGGATCTAAAATCAGAAATTTTATCTGCCCTGTAATCTCATTCCATGCAACTCCCAGTATTGTGTGGGCCAAAACTCCTCCCCCTAGAGAAGAGGAAATATGAAATATGAAATATGAGAGGGCATACGTTAATCTCAACTTCCTATTCAATTTCAATTTTAAAAAGATCACTTTGCCTATTAATTGATCTAACAGCATTAAAATTTACTAGTCTACATTGTAAAAGATCAGTCAAATATACTCTGAAAAGATCAAATTAAATCTTTAAGACAGAAAAGATATAATCATATCTATAATCATAAGGGTTATATTCCACTCCCATATCAATGGAATTGCCTAAACTGGATTTAGAAAGGGCCATAGAGGGTCTAAACTCTTCCCACCAGAGTAAGTCACTGCTGTGGTCCAATCCCAGCAGATGGCATGCGGCCTCTGCTCTGAGGATGGCCAAAGAGGCAGCCATCCACTCCTGCAGTTCTTTCTGAAATTCAGCTGAAATCTGCCTTCCTCCGTTTCCTACACACCCATTTTACCTTTCCTCTGCCATCACACGATAAATTTTGTTCCTCGTAGAATATGAATCTTTAGATCAGCGAATCCAATCCTCTTATTTTACACGTAAAGCCCAGAGAGATTAAGCAATTTGCAATCAGGTAACACTGCTGGCCAAGTTAGTGACACAGCCATGACATGATGCTCAGTGAGTGACTGTGGCCTCTTTTCCATACCACTTTCAACTCTTTATATGAACACAGTTATCATTTACCTTCTCTTCCGGTTATTAAAATCTTTTTTATAACTTCTGCCTTGCACATTTTAAAATAAATATGAGAGGTCAGTCTGTATGGTGTAAAAGCTAATTTTAAAATGGTTTAAAATGACTGATTTTACGTGACATTCAACATTTATACTAATGGTAAGCTTTATATTTTCTCCACACTAAGGAGCCCAGGATGTCCAAAACCCCGTACCGATCATCACTGGAGTCCCTTCACTCTGGAAGTGATTGGCCAGTGCCCGTCCCTGCGAGGCCATTTCTGAGCCCTGGCTGGAGAGAAATCATTTTCCATTAGATGAATCATTTCTAATACTAAGTTCACATAAATGAGCTTAGGAACCAATGTTTTCTACATTTTTGTTTTCTCTTTTGGTTAAAAAGCCCCTCAATATGAATTTAAATACAAATAAGTGGTAGGAAATTGATTGAGAGCAAGTGAAAGCACTATAACCTTTCTAAACATTTAAGGCCACTAAGTATGCTAGGAAAGAAGCAATGCCACCTGGATTCACTTCTGGAACTGCACAAAGAGGGTCTGGATTTTTAACAAGGGATTGAAAGTGGTCACCTTGATACCCAGGGGGCTCCTATGCGTGGATTGAGTTTTAGAAGAATCAGCTTTAAGTCCTGGGTCTTGTCTTCTTGCTGTCAGACTCTGAGTCTGTATGTCCTCACCTTTAAATGGGACCAATAATACCTGCCCTGTCTACATGGCAGGGGAGTGCAGGGCTAAAACAGGCAATGTCTGCGCAGACAATGTGAAAAGTACAAAATGTCTGCAAGTACATTGTTTTTATTTAATTTTTTTTTTTTATTTTTATTTGAGAGAGGATGGGAAAGAGAAACATCGAGTTGTTGTTCCACTTATTTCTGCATCATTGGTTGATTCCTCTCTGTGCCCTGACTGGAGATCAAACCCGCAACCTTGGCGTATCGGGACGATGCTCTAACCAACTAAGCTACCTGGCCAGGGTGACAACATATTATTTTTAGTGAATATTTCAATGTTCTGTACAATTTGTACTGTTGAGAAGACAAAGAAAGACGGACAGATGGAGATTTTTTTTTAGAATGGAGGTGCCAGGTGGTGTTAAACCTTAGCTCTTGCTGTAAAGAATGTGTAATATTTTAATGTACCCAAACTTCCACTGTTTAATCACCAGATATTTCACTGCTTGATCTGTCATTTATTTCTTCATTAGCACTGATTTCCACAGCCAATCCAGACTATAATAGTGAAACAAGATAAAGTACTTGGTCAAATAACGATAATGTTACTGTATTTACCAAGGCTGCCCTAATAGAAAATGTATTTAAAACAGCTCACAAAAGGAAGAAGCTAGGTATGGTCCCAGAAATCAATCTTGTTTAATTTAGATTTGCTCATAGTTTAGTGCTGGAGTTATGGTTAAGCTATATTGGAAAAAGTGAAATGAATATATTATATATATTATTTGGACACATTATTAGTTTAAAGTGAAGGAAATAAACAAAAAGGTCAGTCATAGATCAACATTTGATTTTCTCCTTTCAAGACTTTCTAAAGTCTTGAGCATAAAAACTTGATTTTCTTTAACTACACTCAAAGTTGACATATATCCAAGTTTTTCTCTCCTCGCTAAAATTAGGCCTCAACCATATAAGTATGTATTACAGATCATAAACTCTAAAGTCGTCTAAAAATTAACTAAAAAAAAAATTGGGGGTTAAAAAATGAGATTTATAATACAATGAGGCAATGAAAGGAGGGAAAACAAATGCAGGGGAAAGATATAATTTTTCTGTTATTTTAATAAAATGACAATCTCACTTTGAAATGATCTCTCTACTTTCTTACAGTGTCCTTACCTGACAAACAATATTTTTGAAGTTATGCCAATCAGTTGGTTCAGTACCAGCTGTACCTCGATGGAGCCAATCCACTGCCGTGATCCCACAAATGTTGCTGGTTTGTCCCCGGCATCAACTAGAGCCTTTTTTTGTATCAAAAATACAAAATAATAATAAAAACCATACACAAGACAGCTATTAAAAATTACACTTAGGGCATTTTCCATGATTACCAGGATATTTTTTCCTTCAAAACAGAAACAAGTCTGAACCATGAGGTAGTAATTATTAATGGTATATTAAAGGCTCATGAAATGTACACTGAGCATGTAAAATGGCATGTTCTGTACCTGCTGGATTTCTCTGTGTGTGGGAATGGCTCTCTCCGTGTATCCTTGGTGTTTGAACCAAGAGCAGATGGTCTGCAGAGATCGATAGGCGCAGCCCCAGCCGTTGTCATCCATCCGATCCTGCATGTAATGGTGATAACCGTACATGCCCTGGACCGTGTAGACCTAGATGAAAAGAAGGAACAGTCAATATTGACTCAGAGAGATGCATTCTATACATATTCCCGAGCCATGTCTACTGTACTCAGAGCCAGACTGTTACTTTAGTTCCTTATGAAAGTGCCTTCACGGAACTACAGTTGAACATTTTACCCTCCTGGGTTTTTATTAAATGTCCCAAGTCCTTACCAAAGGCTGTAAGGTTTGGCAAGTCCTGCCTTCTGGCTTCCTCTCCGACTTCATCTCCTACCACTTCCCCCTGTTGCTTGCTCTGCTTTAAGTTCAGGTAAGTCAGGGGCAATCTGATATCAGAGCCTATGGTTCTCTCTGCTTGGAATACTCTTTCCCCAGATAATTTCAGAGCTCGCACCCTTACTTCACTCAGTTCTCTGTTCAAATGTCAGAAGCCTTCCCTGATGATCCAACCCAAAAGCAGCATGTTCATTCCTTCACCACCCACCCTGCTCTGTCTGTCACTCTATCCTGTAGCTCTCTAATAGAGATAATGAACCCATTTCATTGTAAAAAAATCAATCATTTATTTAGTACCTTCTGAGTGTATGGCACTTTGTAAGGAACTATTAAGAACGAAAACAATATATGATAATATCTACCCTAGAGGAGTTCCAAATATAGCCTGAGAGAAAACATTTATAGAATAACCTACTAGAAAACCATCAAGTTTTATTGTTTGAGAGTCTAAGTTTTGTATTTCCTCTTCTGTGATTCTATGACTGTGACAGAGCAAGATTTTAAACTAGAAATAGGCCTCAAGATTTCCTCCTATATAAGCAAAATAAAAGAAAGCCCTTAGATCACTGATAAGTTAAAAGACACATTTGTATCAAGTAACAGTGAGTGCCCAGCCTAGTCTCTCTACGGGAAGCTGGTCTGCCCACAGCTCTTGCAGACGGAACTGCTGTCCCAAGCGCACTCTGATGGCGAGGACTAGCAGTGGGCCCCTAACTCCTCTAGGTAGACACTGTATCAGATATTCATTTTTACTTATTTCCTTACAAAGCACCTGGAGACTCAGCGGGTACTGAGTAAATGCCATGACAAGATGGCCAATTGAGCATCCTGTCTTGGGAATCTGAAGGTGCAGAGTGAATGGGGCAGAAAGGAGCAGGGAATGAAGCTGAAATAATGCATAAATGAGCAGCTACGAGGAAGAGTAGGAAAAGTTATAGAGGAGCGGCAACACTGAGGAAACAAACAGAAGCTAAGAGGCTGAGAGAAGACAGTAAAGGGAAGAACAGGCCAGTTAGGATCAAAAGCAGACACAGCAGGAGAAAGGCCATTGAAGAGTCAGTGTAGGCCTGAGACTCGGGCAGCTGCTCTGTTCTGAGGCCAGCTGTACAAACATCCCTATCTTGGATGTCACAAGATCTTTTCTAATTGGCCTACGTGCATCCTTAAAGGAACCCTTCCCCCACACTCCTTATCTCAGCAACCTTTAGTGAAGATTTACCCTTTGCAAGCAGGTACATGCTGCGCAGAAAACATTGTAGTATCTTATTAGACTTCAGCTAGGGTGCGGTTTGGGTAGAATATGCCCTTAATTAGCATGATTTCTCAGCTTCAAAATGAAAGTGAAATGCGAAAAGTCTTAAAAGAAATTGGGGAATGGAATTTTAGTAGATGAAATGTGGGGCATACTATCCCTAACCTTTTTAGAGTACTACCTACTGCTATCTTAAGCACTTGATTATTAAAAGAAATGGATGGTAAATTATGTTTTAGGGATGACATACATTATGAATCAATCCTTACAAACTCCACTGGGGACAAACAAAAAACGAATGACATTAATGACCAATTGACCCTCATAAACAATTATTAAACTTACCATACCAGTCTCGATGTTGGGTGGACTGAGATAAGTGTGTGGGTTTCTAATGTAACCATCTTTGTATGGCTCATCTGGAAAGTGATAAGCATTAGACCTTTTGAAATAAGGCCTGTCATGAGGCAGATTGAAGAGATCATGTAACTCCTAAATGAAATCAGAATCGATAGGAAAGAACAGAAAAAAGGCTAAACAATTTAGATTTCTAGTCAATAAATAAACTAAAGATGTAAAACAGAAAATTAACTATATATTGCTTGTAAAAGTTATCAAACACACTTATGATTTAATCCACTATGGTCAAAGAGGGTGAGAATAAACTAAAACCAAACAAGATTTATTTTTGCATGGCTATGTATATGGGTAGAGACTGGAAGGGAACAGAGAAAAATGAAAATAATTTGTTAAATGTGAGAGAACTGAGGTAATTTAAAATTAATTATCTGTTATAACACAGTCTGTTAACATATATCCAGGATAAAGACTGGTTTTGAAACAGGCTTGTGAGTAAATTATAACTAACAGTGATATAATTATTTTAAAGTATTTTTAAAAATCATGCCTAGAGTACTTAAAATTATAAGGGGTAGTGATCAAATTTCAGAGTAGAAATTGGTGGTATGAAACCAACCAATATGGCATTGAAATAAAAACACACATGGTTAAAATGCAAAACTATTCCCAATTGTATAAAAATGTATAATAGTTACTTTGAAAAGTTTAACATTCTCTCTCTCCATCTCCTGTGCACTCCAGCAGTCTGAGTGGGGCCGGCAGCTCAAGCAGCTGCCTCCCTATCAGTTCATCTAGCGCAGACACAGAGGGTGGGAGTATCGCCCTCCTCTCGGCAGATCAGGAAGGTGCGCCCACCTTACACACTGCTGGTGCCGGGCGGGGCCACACGTCAAACACATGTACTCTAAAACCAGTCATTTTGCCAGTAAACCTCATTTCTTTGAGTGCCCATCATGTTTCTTTCAAATGCCTCCAATAAAACTCAAATAAGCCTGGGAAGTGGGGGAGGGATGGACTATTGTTATAAATCCCAATAGAATTAGTATAAATCCTCATTTCCCTTCCCTACTGTAATCTTGTCTCTTTCACAAATTTGAAAGTAATGAAAGGGAAAAGGGAGTGATCAACACTCACCAGCTTCTCTAGGTATATAACAACCTTTTCAATCCTTTATTTCATTATGTAAAAATAAAAAATTTCATGGAACATATGATCCACACTGAGCATATAAAATTAAAATGTTACATACGGGTTTTACCTATTTTTGACTCATCATACTTAAAAAAATTCCATGAGAACAGAAATTAAATAATATATAAAATAGTCTGTTTCCACACTTTAAAATTAAATCATAAAATAATTTCCATTTATTAAAAATATGATAAAATGAATGACAGTCACACTTTTTCTAAGAATACATGACTTGGTCTTACCTTTCTATAGGCCTGCAGCTGCCCATCTGGAATTCCTGATGGATATGAAATTGTTACAAGATTTTTTTGCCCCGGTAATAAAAAGTGCAATGGTTCAGGGACCACAATAGATGTTCCTTTCATATATTTCAAAATGCACTTTTCCATATCAGTTAGCTGATTATGAATTGCATCCACTAGAAGTTTACGAACTCTGCAGGGGGAAAATATACAAGTGCATTAACAGAAGTTATAGTGGCTATGATCAATGATAAATGAAAGTGTGGAGTTAATATATCCCTGATGTAGTAGTAAAGAAACTTGATTGGGCCAGGTTTATTAAAGGAAGTCTAATTATGAAAAGTTAAATAAACTCTGTGTAGATAAAGGGAAAGCCCTATATCTAGGTTTTGCAGACAACACTATTTCCTCCAATAAACATTTAATTACTAGATGACTCTTAGCTTAATTTAAAAAAAGGGAGTAAGTTATACTAAAAACAACAACTACCACGCTGGATATGCCTATATGATACTTTAAAGTGGACTCTGGTTACTCTGGGGCAGGACCCTCACTGAACAGGGCAGCAATACCATAAAATACGTACTTGCCCCACGCTTCCTCAGGAGCAACAGACAACACTGCATCCACTGGTAAAGTCATGGTAACGTAGTGGTGTCCTCCGCTTTCTCTTTCAATGACCGGGGTGACGGCGGCCAGAGAGGTTGACATTTCCAGCATGAGATCTATGTTTACTATTTGATGCTATAAAGATAAACGGTAATAGTCAACCTATCACACATTGACCACTAAACACAAAGGACTTTTTAAGGACCAAAGCTACATTAGAGTAAATTGTTTAAAAGCTCAAATCTTATCTTAACAAAAATTCTTTTCTGCTTCAAAATAATGTGAGGAGAGGTGGACAGTGAGTGGGGAGTGAAGATGAAATCAGACTGACTCTGTACTGCTAAACATTAAAGCTGGTATAGACTCACCAAGGCTCATTATACTATTCTCTCAACTTCTGGATAGAATTAAATAAAAAAAAAATCAAATAAGCAAGATACAATAACCTCACACTGAAAGAACTTTTAAACTATATATCCCTGCTCTAAAGTCATAAAGAACTATAACAAATATTGAATTCTATTACTAGGATTGATTTTGGCAGTGGCATGGAATAAGAATTCTGAAAATACTTTTTTTATATTGAATAAATGTTGCAAAATAGTGAGGATACTGGAAGCCAGGTTTCTTACTGGGAAAAGGTTAGGAACTGTGTAAAGGTGAAACAGAACTGGAGGTATAAATATGATTTACAGAGATAAATATGAGTGTAAGTGTTGTGTGTGTGTATGAAGAGTGTGGATTTATAGGTGTGTGTGCTCCTTGGAGAAATGGCTGACTCCTGAGTTTGATCAGCCTGAACAGCCTGTGGAAGAAAGTAGGAAGTTCTGAAAAATAGTGTCAAAAAACACTGGAGCTAGCGTGAAAAAGTTTCTGTTGGCCAAATCTTGGAATATGTGAGCCTCAAAATAACTAACAGTAACAGATTGTAACGCATTGCATAGAGTAAGGATCCATGCCTCTGTGCAGATAACACATAAATAAGGGAAAGGAAAAGCTCTCCTCACAGTATAACCTCATCTCATAAACAAAGGAGATGATAAAAGTATCTTCCCAGGAGATACTTCCTAATTGTAAAGGAAAAACCAGTACTTCACAGGAAGCCAAGCGGCAGGTACCACACTAAGTGATTACAGCGCGTATCACCCACACTAGGATAGCACGTACCCCTTTAATACCATGTGCTGAGGACACACGGGACCTCTGTGGTACTCCCACCACCAGTGCACAACCTGAATTTAATCATGACGAAGAGTGAGACAGATCCACCCTGAGGGACATCCTGCAAAATAACTGACCTGCACTCCTCACAATGCTAAGCTGCAAACATTGGTCATTCTCAAATAATTATTTACAGACAACAATTTTGTGTACACTTCAGACTGGTAAAACACTAACAGCTCGTGGGACACCTCACTGGTATCTAACATAACATGACCCAAACCAACCTCATGTCTTCCCCAACTTCCGTTTTTACTCAAGCAGGAAAACGGTCATCCCACCTCCAATTAGTTTCCAAGTCCAATCCGTTTGATCCCCTAAATATCTCTTGTATCCCTTCCCTCCTCTCTCTTACCATAGCGACTAGTTCAGTTCGGCTTCTCCTGAAATGTCCCCTGCCCACCTCTCAACCTCCCGTCCACCCTATTTCCCCTACCAGCCTGGAAAAACATTACTGTCAAATTAATTTCACACAACTTCCTGCCTTGAAGAAGTAGCTCCATTTTTTTAATCTCCAATAACTGGCAAAGTTTGTGACACATGGCAGGCAGGTACTCAATAGTACTGGTTCAAAAATCAACAGAACCAAGAACAGTATGGTCCTGGGGGGTGTGGCTCAGTTGGTTGGGCATCTTCCAGTGCACCCAAAGGTTGCTGGTTTGATTGCCAGTCAGGGCACAAGCCTGGGTTGCAGGCTCGATCCCCAGCAGGGGGTGTGCAGCAGGCAGCCGATTGAGATTTTGCTCTCACGTCAATGTTTCTCTCTCTCCCTCTCCCTTTCTCTAAAAAAATACTTTTAAAAAAGAACAGTGTGAAGAAAAGTAAATCATTTAGTATTTACCATCTCACTCAGCATAATGTGTCACAGTCATGTTTCAGAATGATTCCTTTTTATTTTTAAATAATTTGTAAATGTACTCAAGCTGTTTTATTTTTGCAGGAATAAAGAAAGCATTCAAAAAAATTTAAGATAAGTACTATAATGGGACCAAAGTTTAGATATGAAAAAAAAAGAGAGAGAGAACTTCTGGCATGTCATTTATCTTTCTGGACCTCAATAATCTGGCCTGTAAAAACTAAGAGAGATGGAATAAATAATTTCTAAGGTCTCAACTCCAAATTCAAGGTTTGTTGTTTTTTTACCACTAAGAAGACAGGTGAGTTGCTTACCACGTCTGATAACTTTTTGTCTTTCTTTCTCATGAATTTTCGTTTTGTATCTTCTTCTTGTTCAAATCTAAATTTTTAACACACAAAGATGTTTATAATATGAAATGACATTTTAAAAACATTTCCAGCAATCTTCAAACATACTCACTGGATAAAGCGCATTATGGTCTTACAAGCAGAACTATCAGTCAGTTCTCTGGGAACGGTGTTTCTGTCACTGTTGGGCCACATATACACTGAACTGTGGCAAATTCTGAACACCAGTGCATTTGAAGAAAGCTTGTTTGACAGGTCACTCAACACATGTTTTAGTGCTTTCTTGATAAAAATTTCTAAATTCAAAGAATATAAATAGAAGTTAATGAGAAAAATTTTAAACTTTTCAAATGAATGCTTCCAAACACACAAAAGTAGAAGTAAAATTGACTCCCAAATATCCATTCCCCACATTCAATAATTATAAAACATTTTTGCCTTTCTTTTTAAAAAATTGAGATAAAATTCATAGACCATAAAATTCATTCTTATAATGAGTACAGTGCAGTTGCTTTTAGTATACTCACAAGGTTTTATAATCATCACTCTCTAATTCCCCAAAATTTTGATAACCCCAGAAGAAACTCTGGACCTCTGAGCAGTCATTCCTCATTCCCCCTACACTTACCGATGGCAATTGCTAATCTTTTTGTCTTTATAGATTTGTCTATTTTGGACACTTCATATAAATGGAATCATGCATCATGTGGCCTTGTGTGTCTGGCTTCTTTCACTCAGCATAATATTTTCAATACTAATTCATTTAATTTACTAACCTATATGGTCTTAGACAATTTATCCTATCTCCCACTCAGTTTCATTTACAAGCTGGTGAGAACCTCAATATAGTTCATCATCAATTTTATAATTCAAAAGGAGAGTTTTTGGACAGACCTACCATTAGCAGTAGCTAGCTGAAAAGCTAGTTCAAGGCCTCCTCTTATTCTGAAGAGTATATCCATAGTCTCTGAAATCACCTGAGACAAATGAAGCAAAAATTCCACTGTGAAACAAAACAAACTCATCCTCATATAAATTACAATCTAACTGAGCTTAGGTTAAGGCACTAATTAACCTTGACTTTTCAAATTTCATGAGTTAATTCTTTGTTTTATGAAGAAAAACAAAACACAACACCCTAAATTCTAAATCAGTGGTTCTCAACTTTTGTCCCACACTGGAATCCCCTGAGAAACTTAAACTACTGATACCTGGGCAGCACCCTTAGAGATTCTGATTGAGTCTAGGCCTAGGGACATTTAAAAGCTCCTCCAAACCAGTGATTCTACTGTGAAAAAACTGAGGCCCCACTGCTCTAAGACCATGTTTCTATATTTTTCTCTTTTCTTTTTTTCCAGTTGTGCCACTGAGCAATAACTCAGAGTGTGACTTTCCACACTGGGCTTAAAGACTCAAGGCTTTTGTTTTAATATTGCACTTCTTGGACCCAGCTATCACCACACATCACAAGCCTTTGACACAAGGCTAGGATATAGATAGCTCGGTTAGTATCAAGTGCTATAAGACCACAGTTCTAAATTATAGTCTTAACAATGGGTTTAACAATAACACGAAAACATCAATGGTAAAGAACTAGTTTAAGAATGAGACAAAAACACTGAACCTAATATAATAATACTTGGTGGTCAAGATGATGAGAGAAAACTAATACATCGCTAATGGTAGGAGTATGAATTGTAGAACTTTACATAAGGCAAGGTGGTGATAAAAACCAATAGCCTCATATTCACATTCTTGGAGTAAGTCTGCATTTAAAAATTTAGTCTAAGATTCAGGTATAGGATGTTAACCTAAATGTCAACAATAGGAGACGGGTTAGATAATTATGAATAACGAATATTATACAGCCATGAAAAAATCATACTTT
This sequence comes from Miniopterus schreibersii, assembly GCF_964146895.1. Lineage (NCBI taxonomy): Eukaryota > Metazoa > Chordata > Mammalia > Chiroptera > Miniopteridae > Miniopterus > Miniopterus schreibersii. The sequence continues at coordinate 8,054,287 of NC_138102.1, forward strand.
AGAATATTTCACAGCATAGGAAAATACTTGCAACTTATAAAGGGAAAAATGCACTTGTAAAATGGAATCTATCAGCAGTTCTTAATTTGGGTCCATATGCTGAGTTTAGGTGGCTGATGACTTATGATGAATGACATGTACCATTTTGTTGGAGGCAGGAGAGGAGGAGAACCTCTGGGAAGAGGCTTCAAAGAATTCGTCGAGTCTCAAAATATTTTCCAAAAAGGCTGAAGAACCACACTACGTACATAGTAAGAACACTATTTTGAAATAAATAAGTAAGTACTAACACTTACTGAGCTCTTAAAATGTAAAAGGCACGGTGCTAAGTGATTGGACAAAGATTAATCCTCAGAATACTCTGAAGCAGGTGCCCTTACTGTTCTTCTCATTTACAAACCTCTTGCCACATTTTTTAAAGGGTGATTTTTTTTTTTTTTATTTCATAAATTGTAACCTGTTGAAAGGTCATACCCTTTGCCCCTAATTCTACTTCTGGGAATTTGGTCTAAGAAAATGATCAGAAAAGTTCAAGACAAATTTAGCTTCAACGTTGTCCACTTATTGTCTTGTTCATCATAGCGCCTCACCCCCCAAAACCCCACCTAACTGGCTACCAATAAGAAGCTGGCTGAATAAAGACCACCACCGTACAAAAATACTATGCACCCATTTGAGAGAAACAGATTTAACGGCAATAAAACATACTGAAGCAGATAAAAGTTAAAAGGACAGGCAGGAGTAAATTGGACTCGGTGACTTACTGGATGACTTTGCACAATTTAACTAACCACTCACGTCTTCTGGACTCTTCTGTAAAGTTGGGAAAATAGACAACTTCATAGGACGGTTGTAAAGATTCTATAAACGATCATATGCGAAAGCACTAGAGTCTCCCTAGACTTCTGAAGAAATACTATGTAAGCAGAGATTGGAAGGGTCGGCAGGAATGAGTATGAACAATTCCAGAGGAAAGACGGGGTGGGGGTGAAGACCCCTTCCCGGCGGCGCGCAGACTGGGGAAGGTCTGCTGGAAAGACCACGCGGGAGAGACCAGGGAGCTGGTCAGATGGCGGCGGCACGGCCAAGGCCGGCGGGCGCGCGGGGAGTGGGAATTCACAGCCACTTAGAAGTGGGCTCCGCAGGGCTTGACTGTTGATCAGATGCGCAGGAGTTGAGCCGAGGGAGGTGTCAAGGAGAACACGCAGCTTTCTGGGTGCACGACACGGTGGAGGTGGCTCAGGTACCCGAGGGCGGGGGCACCGGAGGAGGGGCAGGTGTGGGGCGCAGGGAGGCGGAGACGGGCGTTTGAGATCCATGAGCTATCCGCCTAGATATGTGGACCACGAGTTCAAAACAAAGGTTTAAGCTGAAAACAAACGTTTGGGAGAAGGCATAGGGTGTAAGGAAGTGTCGACACCATCACAGGCAGGACGGGGACCTGGAGGACCCGGCCGAGCACGTCCACGGCAGGGAAACCGGAAGCGTGACATCCCTGGAACTAAGGGAGAAGGCTATCTGCAGAAAGGTATTCAGCCTTCCCAGGGACGCTCCTTCAAAACCTTCAAAAACGCCGAATAACCCCTCGTCCTCAAAAGGCATTCGTAAGGAAGAGGCGCGGGGAGCGCGTGTCCAAAGGCGGGTGAGCGGGGCCACGTCCCTGCGGTCCCCGCCAGGAGGCGCAGGGCAGGGCGGCCCCGCCTCGGAGCTGGCAGCTGCCATCGTGGGTCCCGGACGACCAGCTCCTTCCCAGAGCTGCGGAGCCGCAGTCGCGGCGGCCGCCAAGGCCCCAGGGGAAACGCCGGGGTCGGTGACAGCAGACGTACTCACCATGTCTGCGACGTGGCGAGGACCCGGCAGCCGCCTTCCGCCCGCGAGCTCCCGAGGCTGGGCCCGGACCGCGTCGCCGAGGGGCGGGGCCTGGGAAGGCCGACTACAACTCCCAGCATGCTCCGCAGCTGCGGCATGGGCCGTACCACTTCACAGCTCCCGGCAGAGAGCTAGGGGGGCGGGGAGCAGGGGTCTAACTGTACCTAACTTTACAACAAACTTTATTAAAGCTTAAAGTTAAATTTTATTTGTTGTGTCACGCGCATCCCAACCCACTCCTAAGTCTTTCCGCGTGTCCCTCGCTGCGGATTCGAGGTCTCCCCGTGTCCTCCCGTGGCGTCCTTGGAATGGATCCTCCCGTTCCCCAGGCAACGCGTCTGGATAAACCCGGCTGGGCGCCCGGCGTGCGGCTCCCGCCCGGCGAGGTCCCGCGTGGGAACGCATGCGCGACGCTGGCTCGCCCTCCTCGTCGCTCCTGCGGCTGACTTAACCCGACGGCAGCTGAGACGACGTGGTCTCGGTGGTGGCACTGAGTGCCCTTCTGACAGGTGACTTGGTCGTCGGGGCCGCCGGGTGTTGCTCTTTAGATCCGCCCCTGCTCCGAGCCTCCGTTTCCCAGGTGGGAAATCGTTTTCCTCGCCACGTCAGCCAGAGGCGGTGCGCCCCTCTGCACCCCACCCCGCACTGTCTCCAGGCCTCTCGAAGGGAAGTTGCCTCGTTCCACGTGCGTTAGCTTAGCTCGTACCTACCACAGTGTAAGCTCTCTGGGGGCAGCATCTCTGCCTTTTAAAAAATCTCAGTTTTCTTTGACCAGCGAGCTTTACCCTGAGGAGGGTTTGCAGAGAACCTGCTAAGTAAAGGAAGGAATGATCCTGTAAATGTGGCTCCAGAAGCGTGGAGTGGAAGAACCCAGGGCGAGAACCCTGTGTCCCCTCGCCCTGCTGCGCCAGGTGCTGGGAATAGGGTGCTAAGAACCAAACTCGCGCCAGGGTTCCAGCCTCTGTAGAGCCGACAACCGAGTGGGTGGGGGGAGGGGGCGGGGCAGGGGGTGCACACGTGCAGTTAAGGGATCCCTGCGCAGTGGTTGCAAAATGATAACCCGTTGGGTAGCCATGCGGAGGGCCTGGAGGGAGAAGTACACGCGGCTACGATGGAGGGAGCTAAGGAAGTGATGCCCTAAATCATACGCGGGGTCAGGGGCAGTCGGGCGCGAGGGGCTTGGACACAGAGAAGTAACCTACCTGCCCGAAGTGAAGCAGCGGGTGCCTGGGTCCTGGGGCTTCGGAGGGGCGGACCCGCGAACTTAAAGACGTGTGGCGCTCAGGTGCCAGGCAGCGGGGTGACAGGTGGGGGCGACGGCGGCCCCTGGAAAAGCTTCTGTGGCCGGGCGGCGGGAGGGAGCTTTGAAATCGCACGAAAATCGAAGTAGTGCGCCCCCCCTGACTGCCGTCGAGTTTGCAAGCGGACCTGACCCGAGGAAGAGGTAGGAGGGGGGAAGGGGCCGTGACTGCTCAGCGTTAGCTGATTGCACCAGGGCCTTCACTTGCTTCACGCGCGGGAGAAACAACTTGCTCTAAATTCAAGGCGTCCGCCAGGGTTTCAACCACTCGCTCCCGTATGCCCCGTGCCTAGATCAGCTTGGTGCTTTCAAAATATTAGGAGGAGATGGAGGCAAGTTTTCTTAGCCCTTCGGTTCTCTCTCTCTCTCTTCTTTTTTTTTTAGAACAGGCCTAATTATAAAAATAGTATCTGAGGAAATAGTTGCATGTTTCATGTGATACTTGAAAATCACAATTGCGTTCTACCCCTTAACAAATACTTTTTGAGTTCATTGCGGATTTCTGTTTTGTTGTTTTTTGTTTTGGTTTTGTTTGTATCTTGCCTAGACATTGTCCTCGCTCCCCCCTGAAACTTGAAAAAAAGCTCAAGAACTGTGGTGCCCTCTGAAAAGCTGAGCTGTAACTTTCAGTAGGAGGGACCATGCAATGTGCTGAAACCATTCGATCTAAATGGAAGCCGCCTGCATAATTGCAAAGTGTGCGTGATTCGCGTTGTGATTAGTGGGTATTTCACCTGGAAAGGCAAAGGGGAGGGTTCATGGCCATAATTTTGAATCCCATATTCTTCCTCAGCCCCACAAAGTAGGTTCCTTCCCCACATAGTTTGGGATTATTATTTCACAGAGAACGTTAATTTTCGGACTGAAAGTAATTTAGACTGAAATGGAGTAATCACTGTTTTCCTAAATGTTGCCTCCTGTATTTTTCATCCTAGGGTAGCACTGAGCGGTCATAGAAGGAGCCAAAGGAACCTTTTGAAGTTACCCTTATAGAGAACACGTCCAGCAGGGAGCAAGCATGCCTGCAGAAGGAGGGAAATCTGATATGGAGAGGATTGGCCTCTTCAGTGAAATGGAATATGTAACTGTTGGCGATAAATATGTGTCACGGTATAACAGTAAGTATATTTGGTTTTCTTTCACAGCCTAATAGTGGACAATTTCTCTATGAAAATTTGGATTTAACGTTTAAGTTAAATTTTGTTAAAAATTTATTTATTTGAGAGGGAGAGAGAGAGAGGAGAGAAAGAAACATCAATTTGTTTTTCCACTTATTTCTGCATCATTGGTTGATTCCAGTATGTGTCCTGAACTGGGACGAAACCCACAACCGTGACATATCGGGATGATGCTCTAACCATTTTAGCTACTCAGCCAGGGCCTACATGATATTTTTAATGGTCCATATTTTAAAGTATTAGTTCTAAAGTTGAATAAACTTGTGAAATTTCAATAGAGTTAAGAGAATTTCATTTTGTAAGAGCAGGAAGCTCATTTCATTGCTCTACCCTACCTTTATATAACTCCTCATAGGTAATTTTACTTCTTTCCAAGGGTAAAGGGCAGTTTTCTCCCAGAATATTTTGTTTTTAGCTTTTTTTTTTTCTTAAATGGGACACTCTACTATGCAAATAGCATTTATATTTGCACCTGAAAAGGACTTTTGCTATCCCTTCTTGAAAAATGAAATGCTAAGTGAATAGCTGAGGGGTTTTTAGAAGAGTTATAAATAAAAGCTAAAGTAAATAATCTTTATAAATGTCTCAGTTAAATTTTTGGTTATTCAGTGACCTCTATATAACAATAAAAAAAGAATATACTCATATGAAACACCTCCAAGATACATTACTAAATAAAAAATTAAGGTGCAGAATAGTGTATGTAGTACGCTGAGCATTAAAAATTGAGAGGAATATATGTGAAAATACTTATTGGAACATGCCTAAACATTCTTTGGGAAACAAATTTAATATCATGATTGCCTGTGGGAGAGGAACTGAGTGACCAAGTGTGAGAGGAAGATTTATTATAAAATTATTTATACTGTTGCATTTGGAACCATGTGAATATGTTACTTTTCAAAAATTTAAGTTAAAATAATCAATGATACAAATTCACATTTAATATGGTTTTTCTTTTAATTGGTTTCAGAGAGAGGAATGGAGAGGGAGAGAGAGAGAGAAACATCAATGATGAGAGTCATTGATCTGTTGTATCCTGCACACCCCCTACTGAGAATCGAGCCCAGACCTGGGCATGTGCCCTGCCCCATGACCGGGAATCGAACTGTGACCTTCTGGTTCATAGGTCAATGCTCAACCTCTGAGCCTTGCTGGCTGGGCCAAATAATATTTAAATAACCAGTAGATTTAAGGATTGTTTGCACTTCAGAAAATTCTTACATGACAAAAGGGCCTCCCAAATTAATTCAAATTATAAAAGTTCTAGATATTCATAAAAACAGTCTGTAAAAAATTACAAGGCTGCTAGCATTTCATTGTATAAATATACCACAATTTATTTCTCTGTTTTCCTGATGATGAACATTTGAACTGTTTCTTGTTTACAATTATTATGAATGAAGTTGCTATGGACATTCTTGTTCCTGTCTTATAGTGGATAAAGGCACTTATGTGTCTTGAGTATATACCCAGGAGGGAAATTGCTTCAGCCTGAGTGTGGAGCACCCTCCCCTTCAACCTACTCTCTCTCTCACATCTCACACAAACAGTATTTCCCAGTATGAAGGTGGGGAAGCATTGAATTTGATGGCCTCTAAGGTTTCTTCCGGCTCTGAAATTCAGAGTCTGTAACCAGAACCTTAATCTAATTATTAAAATATTTTAATGTAACCCTTTTAGTTCTTATTGTCAACATAGTCTTTCATATAGAGCTTTTAGTGCACACTTTGAAACAAGTTTAGGTCTCAAAACTAATTGGCCTATATCACATTTTGAAACTTATTCTAAGTTATTTTTTATGTTCTTTAATTACTAGTGAGCTCAAAATTCTGATATTCCTAATTTATTTTTAAAGGACCCTTTAATGAAGCTGCAAGCAAAAATAAACAGATGCTACCTGGGGGATCCAAAGAAATGTCAAGTGTCCAGGCAGGTTACTTCGATCCCCACTTTGTAAGGATTTTTGAAGGTGAAGGCTATGTAAATATGAATCAAGTGAGGAGACGGTATTTGATGGAAGAAGCCAAAAAAAATGTAGGCAAAGCCTTCCTCCCTAGTAGTGGCGATAGAAAACCGTAAGTGTTTGGGGAAGAGTCTTAAATACATCTGCAGCTTTCCTCTAGCCCAAATTAAGTGTTCGTTTTTCTACAGAACTGACTTATAGATGATTCATTTTTTAAAGTATGGTCTTTTGGTTATTTTGTCTTAACTGGGGACAGTTCTATTGGAAGATTTAGGTCGACAGGTAATTTTGATTAAATTGATTCTCTTTATCACTTTAAATTTGGAATTATCTATGTCACTGTTCTCTATTAGTTTATTTAATAAAGGCCAACTAAATAATGAAAGTAAATTTGATCAAAAACCTGGCAGTAGTCAGGATAGGGAAAAAAATCACTGTGGGTCATCATATCTGTGCCCTGACTATTTTTTCTGCTTAAAAAAAACTTTTACAGAGTACTAATTAAAAAGTGAAATTAGGAGAAGACTTCTTTTTTGATAAAAAAGATAATTGATCAAAAATAGGTTATTTAAAAATCATTGTGAAGATATATGCATGGGGTTTAATAATAGTTTAGTTTTGACAATTGTCAATGTGAAGATTCTTTGTGTATGTTTTTTAACAGAAATCATGCTTCATCCTTCATTGCAGTGCTAATGTTTATGACACATCACTCCCCCATCTCCACCCCCCAAAGTTTTTTTCTTAACTTTAAATCATTAGACAAATAAAATCATATGGCCTATGTTATATCATATTATATAGCTGAGTTTTATGACATGTTAATTTACACTCAATAATGTTACTCTCTCAATCTATAATTTATGGTAGACAAGTATTGGTTGAAGGCTATTTTTGTGCTTATTTGTGGTATTTTCTTGAGAATAGTAAAGCTTCAATATTCTAAGTGAAATTTACTAAGCTTTTATTAAGAGTGAGGAATTTCTTCTTTTCTGTTATTATAGTTTAATCTTTTCCCACCGTTTCACACTTTGGGTAGCTTTGAATTATTTATTATTATTACTTTTTTTTCTCTCCTTAGATACTGCATTTTTTTGAGTTTCTACTTATTTTCTTTTATGTGTAATATGGGTATTTTACCCTTTAAATAACTTTTTCCTATTTTTAAGTGCTCCCCCCATGAACTCTAACCTCTTGTAATAACTGGGCATTGCTGCCTTGATGCATTAGGTTTTAACAGCGATTTTCAACCTTTTTCATCTCATGGCACACATAAAATAATTACTGAAATTCTGTGACACACCAAAAAATACTACATTTTTTGCCAGTCTGATGAACAAAAGGTATGATTTTGATTCATTCACACTGGGCAGCCATTGTGTTGGCCGTTGTCATTGTTTTATTTGACAGTCTAAGGAAAAAGAGGTTAGTGCCCTGACTAAATAGTCAGATACTGCATGTTTTTTTTAAACATTCTTGCAGCACACTGGTTGAAAAGCGTTGTTATAATGTGCTTATATTTATTCATCAGTCAAGAAATGATAACAGTTTTGTAGTTAGACTGATTTTACTTTCTTTTTAAATCTCACAACTATGTGAAAAAAATTCTGTAACTTAGTAGGATACAGAAAGTGTTTCCCAAAAGAGAGACTAGTGGTAGAAATAAGCCTTCATACTGGTTCTTACGCACCACCAAATTATGGAACCATAGGCATTTAATAAATTTTAACTGTACAGATATTTATTGCTTGCATTAAATCACATTCTACTTAAATTATGCCTGTGCATAATTTACCACTTACTGCAACAACATTGCTTTATCTCCTTATTATATTTTATGACATATTCATTTCATTAATTGCTGTTTATGAATATCTTCTCCTAATGGAACCTTTATTTGTAGGCCAGAGATAGTAAGTAATCAGTGTTGATGTCTTTCTAGTTTTTAAAATGTTTAATTCAAATGTATATACAGTGCCAGGTTTTGATGATGATAAGGTTTCATTTCTCTTAGAGACCATTTTCTGATTATTAAAATATATTTACTTTATTGATAACTTGGAAATTAGAGACTATGACTGTGACTAACATTAGTTGTCCTTTTTATTGTGAGAATTTTAAAGATAATATTTGTTAAAGTACTGGGTGGTAAATGGTTTAATGATTACATACATACTGTGGATCCAGAAAATTTAACATTAAAACATTTTAAATTTGGTTAATTTTTTTCTATAATAAAATAATCAGTACAAACCCAAAAGAAGAAAATCAGCAAAATTCCATGAGATTCATTTTACCATCAGCAGTGGAAACATTACTTGTATGTTTTGAAAGTGTAGTTTCTAGTCAGTGGATGGTCATGAGTAATTAGCCACTTATTAGCTGATTTGCCATAAAGTATCTAAATTCATCTAAAAGACACAAAAAGTCTATATATTGTTAGAGTTAACAGAATTAGTAGAAACTATTTAACTTCCTAGAGATTATGAATTTTGTTTATGTGAACATTTAAAGTAAGCATAAAAACTTAAAAACTCGTCTCAAAATTTGTCTTTGAAAAATGGGGAAAATTGCATTAAAAACTAACAAAAATGGGTTGTTTTTCCTTACCAAAGGTAAGTCAATTCCACTGCATATATTTTGCTCCTTTTTCAATCATTTAAAAAAAAATTATGGTAAGATATATATGTAACAAAATTGGCCATTTTCACCTGCTTCTGGTTTTTTTTTTTAACTGTAAGATGTGGAGTAGGAAGCTACTATGGAACAATAGGTGGTCCAGTCCCATTCTTCAGTGCACAGTCAAAACCCAAAGAAAAATATGTGCCACCTGGGAAGAATTTATACACAAGCCCAGGAAAGAAAGGAACTGGATATGGGTAAGATATATTTAATACTTTTATATCACTTGTTTTGAACTTAAAAAAATTTAAAATTTCTGAACCCTGAAGTCATCATTACTTATTTTCTTTCCTTAGCTATGCAAATGTTACGATAGGTAAACAGTTTTCACACTCTGCTGATTTCTACGATGCACCAAAACTAAATTATAAGGTAAAAGAATCTATTTTAACTCTTTTCAGTCTTTCTCATTTAGTTTACTTAGAGAATTCACTTGTGATCTAATGATGGTTTGTTTTGTTTTACATATTTGTATTAGTAGAGCAGTGGCAGGCTGATGTTTATGAATTGTGATAGTTTTATATTTTTGATATTAGATTTCCACATCTTGCCATAGATCCTCTCATTTCTCCCCAGGATTAGCTTTTATCGGCTGCTCTAGTTGACTACATCTGTCTTCCATCTTTCTAAACTAGCTGTGAGACTTCTGTTAACTTGGCCTGATCAACTACATTCTATTTTGAGTAGAAGAGCCATATCCTAACCCTTCGCCATGTTCCCACCACACCCTGATATCTTGTGCCTAATGAAGTAGTGGGAGTACTTTGGAGAAAAGTGATAAAGTAGAAGTAGAGAATGGATGCATACCTACAGGGGAGAAAGTGAAAGGATGGAGAAAACTGCTTACTTCATTAAATGGCAGAAATAAAAACTGGAATGTGCTGGCATATGTCTTTTACACTCACTTTATACAATATTTGATTTTTAAAGAAACATTTACTTATGTGGAGAATGCCTACATGTGAGTGAATAGAGGAACCCTTATACATTTTGGAGCAGTATAAACATAATTTAACAATATCTACATAATTAAAGAGAACTGGTAGCAATAAAAAGTCAAGTTTGTTTGGACATTAACAACAGAAATTAAATGGCAGTTGTTTAGTGTTTTTGTTTCTGTATTAATAGGCATGCAGTTTTCAATAATTTTGCTGTGGTGATTCTAAGTGGCATTGGGGCTGGGAGATAGAAGGACAGTAGTCAGTTTGGCAAATGGACATGTACAAATCCAGGGAAAGTTTTCTATTAAATTGGGCAGAAACCTTGGTTACTTGAAATTAAGCATCTCTGTTCCTATGTATGGGTTATTCAGCATATATAAAATTACATATAAACTACTTTTCATCTGCAGGAATAATAATAATACATAATATAGAAACACATACAAGGCAGTTTTACCAATGGCTCAGTCATTAGCCTTCCATCCTAAACTTTATGGGTATAAGATACTTTTCCCTTCTTACAGTACAGCTCTTTTGTTCTTACTTTCAGAATTTATTATTTATAAGTGAAAAATCTTATATTCCCTGGCTTTCCTAAAATTTATTTTGAAAATAATTTAAAAAATGTAACCGTTGCTTTTTCTTTTAGAATTTTAGAGATTACTCCACTGTCTTCTTGCTTGAATTGTTTCTGAAAAAGTATCTGCTGTCATGCTTATTTTTGTTTTTCTGTATGTATGGTCTTTATTCCCTCTGGCAATGTTTAAGATTTCCTTTATGTCTCATTGGAGGAATTTGATTATGATGTGCCTTGGTGTTTTCTCATGCTTCTTGTGCTTGGGGTTTATTGAGCTTTTTGGATCTGTGGGTATATAGTTTTCATTAAATTTGGAATATTTTCAGCTATTATTTATGTAGATCTTTTTTTTCTGTCTCTCCCTCTCTCTCCTCTCCTCAGGGACTCCGATTACATGTGTATTAGGTCTCTTGAAATTCCTACACTTTACTATTTGTTAGGCTCACTTTTTTTTTTTTAAACTGTATTTTTCTCTTTTCTGTATTTCATTTTGAATAGTTCCTATTGCTGTGTCTTCAAGGTCACTAATCTATTCTGCAAAGTCCAATATGCTGTTAATGCCATCCTGTATATTTTAAATTTTACATATTGCGGTTTTACTCTCTAGAAGTTCAGTTTGAGTATTTTTTCATATCTTATTTGTCTCAACTTTATGAGTGTATGGAATGCAGTTATAATTATAGTTTTAATGTCCTTCTCTGCAACTGACATAATATCTATGTCAGTTCTTGACTGATTTTGAATGATTGATTTTTTTTTCTTAGTATGGGTCATATTTTCTTCTTTGCATTACTGGTAATTTTTAACTGGATGTCAGGCATTGCCAATTTTACCTTGTTGAGTGCTATATGTTTTTGTATTCTTATAAATATTCTTGGGCTTTTTCTGGGATGCAGTTAAATTACTTGTACAGAGTTTGATTTTTTTTCCAGGTCTTCTTTTAAGTTTTGTTTGGTGGGATGGAAGCAGTGCTCAATCTAGGGCTCGTTGTTCCTCACTCCCAAGGCAAGACCTTTTTGTGCACTTTCCCCAGTGCACTGGGAATCCTGGTTTCCAGCACAGCTGATGGAACATTATCCATCCCAGCTCTATGTGAGAGCTGAAGAGTTTCCTCTGATCTTTTTATGTTCTTTTCTTGACTTTGAGCAGTTTCTTCACAAATATGTAATGATCAGTACTCAACTAAATACTCCGGAGCAGGGGTTGGTAAGACAAATATAATATTCAGATTCTTAAAGCATTGTCTTATGATAACCTGCTTCAAAATCACTAGGTGACTGTTAAAACTGCAGATTAATTGGCCATACAGTAGACCAACAGGATCAGAAATCTCTGAGGAAAGAGCTTGGTAATTTGTAATTTAAATTATAAAGTGGTTCATGAAAATGAAAATTTGATAAACATTGCCCGAAAGAATAAATGGAATGGTTAAATTATCAGTACCATTGTGGTGTGGGAAAGGAGAGAGGAGCCCACCAAGAAGGGGTGAAATTTGTGTAGGCTGGAGGGAGGAAGAGGGCAAGCTAAAGCAAGAGGAAAATCCAGAGTGAAAAATTCTGAGTGTTAAGCAGGGTTCTCAAGAATGAAAGTGCATCCTCATTGGATTAACTATTTTAGATTTTGGTTACCAGGCATTTCCAGTTTTCTGTTGAATAATGAAATACAATTTCATATTTGAAAAAACTGAAAAAATATATTAATATTCACTTTACAGTTGTTTTTGAATGTATATTTTATAATGTGAAAATTACTTTATTAACAGCAATTTTCTTTCTTTTTTTTTTTTTTTCCCCAATCCTCACCCAAGGATGTTTTTTCCATTGCTTTTCAGAAAGAGTGGAAAGGAGAGAGAGAGAAAGAGAGAGAAACATCGATTGGTTGCCTCCAGCACGCACCCTGACTGGGGCTGGGGATCAAGCCTGCAACTGAAGTATGTGCCCTTGTCCGGAGTCGAACCCGGGACCCTTCAGTCTGTGGGCTGACGCTCTAACCCCTGAGCAAAACTGGCTAGGACTTAACAGCAGTTTTCATAGTTAGCATTGCCCCATAGAGAAGATTGCAGTATAAGGAGGGAAAAAAATGACCTCTGTTTTGCTTGAGTGCTAGGTAGCAAAAAATACTGTAATATAAAAATGTTATAAAGTATTCCTCATTTTCAGAAGTAAAAACTAACATTTATTAAGAGCCTACCATATGCCAGGTACTTTATACACAGAATCTGATTTAATCTTTACAACAGCGTGCTGGGTGGGTGGGTGGATGGGGAATATTATCCTCATTTACAGTTGAAGAAAATGAGGCACTAAAAGTGCCCCAGAGTCCTTCAGAAATGCTAAAAAGCAGGAAGGAGTTAAGGTTTGAACTAAAGACCAGTTTTTTTTTTTTTTTACTATATCATTTCACCCAGATAGTTAATATAGATTTGCTTGGGTGATAAATAGATCTCTGTACTTCAAATAAATTTATATCCCAAATGAACAATCATAGTTGTTGTTATTCATAAATAAGTATATCTTTTGTGTCATAAAACCATAACAGCCCGGCCAGCCAGTGAGGCTCAGCAGTTTAATGTTGACCCAGGAACCAAGAGGTTACCAGTTCGATTCCTGGTCTGGACACAGGCCTGGGTTTCAGGCTTGATCCCTGGTGAGGGACATGCAGGAGGCAGCAGATCAGTGTTTCCCTCTCCCATCGATGTTTCTCTCTCTCTTCTCCTCTCCCTAAAAAATCAATAAAAACATATTTAAAAACAAATAAAAAACATAACAAAGGAATGTCTTGAAAAATGTGAACCTAGCATTTAATATTTAAAAATCTATGAACTTATATTAAAATTTAAAACATTAGACTGTACACCATTATCAAGTAACTTATGCTATAAAATTTCAAACTCTTTAATTTACAGAAGGAGAATGAACAACACCATCGTTTAGTCAAAGGGACTCCTTTCAAGTTAAGTCTTTACCCAAGAGAATATTTTGATGCCAATCCTTATTTTACTGAGAAACCTTTACCACCGATTAGGAAAACAGAGAAGAAAGAAGTAATTTCAGGCCCTTTTAAGCCCCCTTCTCCTGGTAAAAAGGTAAGTGAAAAATTTTAGAATGAAAAGATATTAAGCATTTAAAAAAAAATCTTTATTGATTTCAGAGAGAGGAAGGGAGAGGGGGAGAGAGGTAGAAACATCAATGATGAGAGAGTCATTGATCAGCCATGGGAATTGAGCTATTATCTTCTCGATCATAGGTCGATGCTCAACCACTGAGCCACACTGACCAGGTAATATTAAGCATTTTAAAGAAATGGTGCCTCTTGCTGTCAAATTATTTTATTACCCATGTAAGTAATACGCTTTTGTTTGTATTCACGACAAGAATCATGAAACCAGTTTTTATAAAATTATGAAAAGTCGCAAAGTATGGCTAGCGTATGGGAATAAGGAAGCCCTTACGTGAAGTAATAATCAGTTCAAATATATTTGAATTTACAATAGCTTTTTCTAAGTGCCTCTCTAGATCTTAGCTATAGGTTTCTCAAAATCATAAAAGTCAGCATCTTTTAGTTTTTGAAATGATTAGAATGAACTATCTCACTTTGCTGAAGTTTACAAGTCTGAATAAAAATGAAAATGCTTCTTAGTTTATGCTTTTTTCTTCTGTGAATTGCCTGTTTATTTTTCCTGCAGATTTTTTGTTGGGATATTTGTATTTTTTTATATTGATTTGTAAGATCTTTTTGTACATTAAGGATATTGTTCTGTTTTTATCTGTCTTAAAAAGAACTGTTCTAGATTGTTGAATGTTTTACTTTGATTATGGTATTTTGTGCTCTTCAGAAATTTAGTAATTTGATGTAGTCAAATTTGTGAGTCCTTTGTGCTGAGTTTTATGACATCATAACCTTACCACCAATATTAGAAAAATATACATTTTTGATTTCTTCTATTAGTCTTATTCTTTTGCATTTAAATTTTCATCTGAGCCCTGGCCAGTGTGGCTCAGTTGGTTGAGTGGTATCCTGTGCACCAAAATGTCGCCAGGTTGAATCCCCAGTTGGGTTGTGTACGAAAGGTAACCAGTCAATTTTTTTTTCTTCACATCGATGTTTCTCTGTCTCCCTCTCCCTTCCTCGCTTTCTAAAAATCATTAAAAGTATATTAAAATTTTCTTCATCTGAAATATAACAAGGATGGGCAAACGTAGGTTTACAGTTGTTTGTATGGAAAATAATACAATAATTAAAAACAATACAAGAATAAACTCTGTGTTTTTCGTACTCACAACTGTAAACCTACTTTTGCCCACACTGGTATTTTGATGAAAAGAGTGAGGTAAGAATCCAGCTTTTATATTTTTCAAAGTCCAGTTTTTACGGCAGAAGAAAGCTTTGGGGGTAGGGTATGTTGTGTATCTTGATTGTGCTTGAGGGTGCATATATCTGTCAAAACTCATAAAATGGTCAACTTCAAGGGGTGCAGTTTACTGTGCATGAATTAGATTTTAGTAAAACTGATATTTTTAAAAATGCTAATTGTTCCCAGTCTTACTGATAGAATGATTTTTAACACTCCTGCTTTGAAATGATACTCATCAAATCAAAATTCCCATATTCTGAGGATTTTTTCCTGAACTTCCATTCTATTTGACTGGTATTTGTTTATTCCTACCAGCACCAAACTACTTTTAACTATTACTATTGCATTTCAACATTGGGTAGTCTAGTCTTTTCTTGTTTTTCTTTTAAAAAGTTATATTGGCTGTTCTCCTACATATATTTTCTGTAACTTTGGAATTATTTTGTAAAGTTCTGGTTGGGGGGAGACCTTTGATATTTTGCTATAAAATTAAATCTTTAGATTTTGGGATGCATTAGGTTATTTACCGTTTGAATCTTCTGATCTAGAAATAATTGACTTATAAAAACCTTCATTTCTCTTGTATAATGTTATATTTTACTTCACATAGGTGTATATAGCTTATATTTATTATCACTTATTTTAAGACTCTGGCCAATAGTTTGTTTTCCCCCATCATATTTCTCCTCATATTATTTGTTCTTATAAAACATTTGATTTTAAAAATAACTGGCTGCTCCATTAAACTTTTTTATTTTCTAATGGGTATTCTTTTGATTCTTTTTAGATTTTCAGTTATCTGATTATACTATCTGCAAATAAGTTTGCTCTCTCCTTTCCAATATTTATACCTCAGTGTGATGCTCGTGTCCGGTTGCTTAGGCCAGCAATAATGGCCACACTTGTCTCAATTTTGAATTTAATGAGGATACCTCTGTTGTTTCATTTTTATAGATGCCAAAAATAGGAATAAATCAGGAATGCATGTAGAATTATATTGACTGTTTTGGTGTAATCTATTTAGACCATCATTTTTCTTTTCTCCCTTTGACTTGTTATTAGGTGAATAGCAATAGATTTCTTGGAGTGAATCCTACTTGGCCGTGCTGTATTAATCTTTAAGTGTAATACTGTGTTTTATTTGTTAATATTTTATTAATTGTTTTCGCATCAGTAATTTTCATTTTTTTGAAAATCCTCAGCTGAGGATGTTTTTTCCATTGCTTTTCAGAGAGAATAGAAGGGGGGGAGACAGAGAGAGAGAGAAACATTGATGTGAGAGAGACGCACATCAATTGGTTGCCTCCCGCATGCACCCCGACCAGGGCAGCAGATCAAGCTGCAGTGGAGGTATGTGCCCTCGGTCAGAATCCAACCCGGGACCCTGCAGTCGGCCGCAGGCTGGTGCTCTAACCACTGAGCGAAGTGGCTAGGGCTGCATCAGTAATTTTGTGACTGCTCTGTACCTTTTTTTGTATGCCTTGTTCTATTTCGGTGTAACTAGGTGCTAGCATCTTAAAATAATCAGAGAGATTTCCTTCTTTCTCTATGTTCTGTAGCAGTTTAAATAGCACCAGAAATGATCTGTTCCTTGAAAGCTTGAAAGAATTATCATAGAGAATGTTCTGGACTTAATTTCTTGCATGGTGCCTGTTTTCTGTAGGTTTTCTGTCTCTTTTTGAGTCAATTTTGACGTATTTTCTTTGAAAATAATTTATTTCATTCAAGTTTTCAAGTTTATTAACATAGAGGTTTACAAAAAAGCATTTTAGTATTCCATACATGTATGAGTTTCCGCTACTCCTTTCATGTTCTCAGTTACACTATAGACTTATCTATTTAATTTATTTTGAAATGCATCATCTGCTGGATTGGTATATTTACCATATATTTTATTATTTTTAACTTACCCATTTGCTTTTACATTTATTGAACATATTTTACTTTTCTGAAGTTTTATGTGCTGCTCTTCAAAATAATCCCTGTCCTCAATCTGGAAATTTGAAAAATTACAACCATATCTTTCAAATGAATTAAATGTTTATGTATATTTGGCTTAGATACTGTAAGAGAAAGGATGCCTAAGTAAATAGGTTATTGTGCTTCTATAGAGTTTTCTTGGTAACTATATATAATATAAAGATTAAAGTCATGGTAAATCAGTTTAAAAAGTCAAAGCAAATATTTATCTGTTGTGGACTTAATAGATTGTAAGTAAATATAAAGTAGATCACATTTTCTTCTCACCTTGTATTTCTATGTGCTATTCCTTTTTTAAAGAAGTATTTTTCTCGCCCTGGCTAGGTGGTTCAGTTGGTTGAAAGTTATCCCACACACCAAAAAGCTGTGGGTTCGATCCCAGTCAGGGCATATGCCTACCTACATTGCAGTTCGATCCCTGATTAGTGCTGGGTAGAAGGGGTCAGTGGGGGGGGGGGAGGGAAAAGAGCATCCATTATACTTTAAAAAATAAAGATAAATTAAAAAATTTAAAACCAGCTCCATAAACAATACACAAATATGTATGAACTTCAAAATCTAATTTTTTTAGAAGCATTTTACAAAACCACATAAAATTGTCTCATTTTTATTTGTAGGCTGGTGGAATGAAGGCAGGAACATTTGACCCTTACCCTTCACATTCTGCTGACCCTTATGTGGCTAAACTGGCAAAAGAGACTGTTGGCAAAGATGCTAAGATTTTCCACCCACCAGGTGGACCGAAAGGCAGACCAATTGAGAGTATAATGACTTTGAATGTCAAAAGGTAGTAATACGTTACATTTAGTTCATAATGCAAGAAAAGTGGCTTTCAACGTTTAGATTTCTTCAAAATAATATCTTTTATTTGTACATATTTTTAAAAGTGACAATTTTGGGTGACTTTAGAAACCTCAGCTCTTTCCATATACCTGCCCTTCCTTGCAGGAGTTCTTTCCCATCTTCCGAAATTCTCAATTGAAAAAGCTTAATTTATCTCTACCAAAGTATTCTTTCCATAATTTTTTAAGCAATGTAGCATCTTATTATGAGCCATTTGAAACTATTTAGATATAGTTCAGTTAGCTATGCATGTGAACATTGTCTGTTTCTCAGAGAGTTTTTGACCCTTGTTATAGGGCTACAGGCTCTCAGGAGAATCCTAATGACACTTAAGATTTCTGTTCTCAACTTTTAAATACTCTTTTATGAAAACAGGAATAGTCTTGTTAATTAAAAATGCTTTTAGCATCACTTTATAAAACTTTGAGGAAAAGTATCCTAAAACTTCAATTTTACCCATGGTTGGAACACTCTGAAAACTGAGTTCTCAGAGGCTTAGAACATATATTAGAAAAGGACAGTCCATTATTGTGTGTGTGTGTGCAAGACCATAAACAAGTGAAAGAATTCATTTCTATCAGAAAATAAGAACATACATTAGAAAAGGATAGTCCATAAGTGTGTGTATGTGCAGGACCATAAACAAGTGAAAGAATTCATTTCTATCAGAAGATAAGAACATACATTAGAAAAGGGCAGTCCATCATTGTGTGTGTGCATGTGTGTGTGTGCGAGATCATTAATAAGTGAAAATTCCTTTCTATCCATTGAAAAAGTTTTAATGCGAATTAAACTAATTTACGTATTTCTGACTTCAATGTAACCACACAGTGGATTAAGTAAAGGACACCAGGTTCACATTCTTTTATAAAATCACTGGTACATCCTCTCACATGTAGACAGTGATTGTAATACCAACATTATTATTGTATCATAAAAGTTAGGCTGCCCTTTAATATTTATGCAATTTAACTGTTTTCTACAGGAGTAATATTCTGGGGGCAGTTTTCTGTGAGTTCTTTTCTATCCAGAGAACAGACCTGAGAAATTTCTATGATTTGCCCTAGCATGTATGCTTAGACAGAAAAGAGTAGCTGATGATTGTTCTTTTGAAAAATCGGAAGTTTATCTTCTGTTTTGTAATTTTGAGTTTATTGAAATCTTTTTTTTTCTTCATTATCGCAACTATTATCCTAAACCAAGTTTAAGCTCCTTTTAACTCATTTTAAAACTTGTAAACTTCTGGATGGTGGTATTTAAAATTGGTCTCATAAACCAATTTTTCCTTCTTAAGTTACATTTTTAAAGTATATTTGATTTATACACAGTGAAGCTTTTTAATTTGATGAGGAAATGTGGTTTTGGATTGTTAATTTTTTAAATTGTAAAACGTTTTTACAAAAATCTACAGATATTTTACCTGTACCTATGAAATTAAATGGGCGTTTATTTTCTAATTTTAGGGCACTAAATGTGAAGAACTACAAGACTGCTTCTGTACAGTCCTATTAGCACCTGGAAGACAGATAGCTTTCTAGATCCTGCCTACCAGTAATTCATTATCAAGTGCTAGTTATTTGAAAAAATATCAGATGATGTGGAACAGATAGCTGGAGCATTTAAAAGAAATTTAACCCTACCACTCTAATACTCTTGTTTTAGTACCATTAATGAATAAATAGTATTTGTTGTTAATTTATGATTGCTGATCTGTGTTTAGATCTGCTTCTGAGAACATAATGTTTAGAAATTTTACAAAATCTGGAAGTGTAGTGTGTCAATTGAGAGCTTTTACTCCTAATGTTAAAAAGTTGCAGGGTTGTGGAAGGGGGTGGGGTGGGATGTGGGAGCTGGAGGGGTAGAAAGTACACAGTAAATTCTTAATGCGCTATTTCTTCCCCGAGGTGAAAATTGGATTGATAGATATCCAAGTGTCATAGCCTGTTAAAGCATTCTTATTAAAGATAAATATTGATCCATTCACATTGCATAGATCCATGTATACACACTTTCTATAGTAAGGCAAATGGCTCAGTGTTTGGGGTACCATGCCTTCTATGTCTGCAAGCATCAGATTAGCCGGTGCAGCCCCAGGAAGAGCTGGGGAAAGGGAGAGCGGGGAACACACTTTTACTTCATTATATTATAAAAAAATTGCAAAGTTAAGGTGGATGAAGTTTGTCCTTGGGGTCCTCTCATGCCCCTCCCATTGGTAGCTGTCCAGGTATACACCTGGCTTTTAAAGGGTTGCAGATCGTACAGAGAATTTTTACTGCCATCAAATTAAATATATATATACATATATGTGTGTGTGTGTATATATATGTATGTATATGTATTTTCATGCCTCACAACTGTTTACTTTTTTCTAAAAGAATATTTAAAATTCTTATTTCCTATCCAAAGTATAATGTGGAACAAACATCTTAAAGACATTATCAAGGGTATAATGTAACTCAAAGGGGATACATTTGTCTTCAGAATAGGAGTCGTTTTACTGGGTGCGCATAACTGCTTAGAATTCATTTAGTTAGACAATGATAACTTACCCAACAAGCCTTATATTTATGTTCTTTTGAGATAAGCTTATAATTTCAGATTTTATTAAGATCTAAATAATTGCTCATTTTTGCCTTTTGTTACTGTAATTTTTATTAAGGCGCCTCTCATAGCAATGCAGACTTCATATGACATTCATAGATATGCATCTGGTGCCTGACTGAAGTGTAAGAAGTAGGAGGATAATTGGCAGAGCTTATCTAGAGTTTACACAAATGCATATGTCAATTTACAGAAAAAGAAATGCAGAAACCAGTAATAGGAACAGTGACGCATGTAGAAAAATTAAGATTTAAAAAAGGATAGAACACACATATATACACATTTTATTTGAGGGGTGCTTTATTTATGATGACCATTGATAGATAAGAGTTAGTGGACCCTGGCGTCCTGTCTCTTGATAACTTCGGCATCTAGTGACCTGCTGTCCCATTATGATGCCTCATTACTTGAGTAGCGTTTCGCATCCACCGTCAGTGAGTAACAGGAGAAATAAGCTTAGGAGCCATTAATTTCTGCTGTGAATCATCCAGCCATAGCCATTTAAGGCTCAAAACTGAAACAAAGACTGGGGATGTTAACCTGATCATGGAAGAAAGGCTTACCTTTAAGAGCGATTTAGGTCAACGAGAAGCTCCAGGCAGAACTGGAGAGAAAGTTAAGCAGCAGCTTATCGTATTGTTTGGAAGTCTTATTTTGCTTTTTTAGAGGCTGATTTTTGAACAAAGCAATAAAGTTGATTAAACTCTAGCAAGACTGATAGAGGAAGAAAAGGAGAGACCCCAACTTACCAATGTCAGAAATTAAAGATGGGATATCACCACTGGTCCTCTGCCTAGTCCTTATTATAATAAGGAATATTAGGGACAACTTTATGCCAATAAACTTGAGAACTTATAAGAAATGTATAAATTTCTCAGAACATATAAATGATCAAAACTAGCTTAAAAATAAATAGAAAATCTGAATTGTTCCATATCTGTTCATAAAATTGTTGATTTTGTAATGTAAAACCTTTCCATTTGGAAGACTCCAGGCCAGTTGGTGAATTCTATTATGTATTTAAGGGAGAAAGAATATCAGTAATGCCAATCCTACACTAATTCTTTCAGAAAATGGAGGAGGGTGCTCGCTTTAGCAGCACATAATGTAAAATTGGAACGATACACAGAAGACTAGCATGGCCCCTACACAAAGATGTCACTCAAATTCGTGAAGTGTTCCATATTTTTAAAACATTAAAAAAAGAAAATAGAGGAGGAGGGAACACTTCCCAGCACATTTTCTGAGGCCAGATTTTCTTAGTACCAAAACCAGATAAAGATATTAAAATAATATAGAGACCAATATCTTTCTGAACATAGAAGAAATCCTTAACCAAATATTATCAAATTGAACCCAGGAGTGGATATTAAAAGGATAATACATGGCCTAGTGGAGTTTATTCCAGCAATGCAAGGTTGGTATAATGTTTCAAAATTAATATAATTACCATATTAACAGGTTAAAGGAGTAATACACCTCAATACATGCAGAAAAAGCATTTGATAAATAACAAGTTTATACAGCGAGCACTCTTGGAAGATACAGTGTCTTCCTCTGGAGCAAAGGGCAGGTTTGCTTCTAGCCTTGGAAGCTGGTGTCTCCTCTGGAGCAGGCACAGATATGCTAACCGACCTATATAATAAAGGCAGTGTTTCCATCTAGAGCAAAGGGCAGGCATGCCTACTGCACTTATGAAAGATCTGAGTTCCCTAACCTCGGAGCGCTCTCCTGTAATATAACTCACTGTGGCCCTTTTCATGTTATTTATAGGAATTGGGGCTTGGAGAACCAATGCAAAAAAAGCTAATATTCTGGCCACTGCTGTTGCTGTAACATACTGTCCTTTATCTCTGACCCAGGTGTCTCATGTCTTCCACCAGAACTCAGGTAACTGTGAGGCTAACATAATAGCCTCCAAGCTGGGTGAAGTCTCATACTGTTCACAGTTCTTGACAATAAGATAAATATATATGCCTAAATCCAATTTCTAATTTAAAAAACTATTCTACTCTGATAAATTAGAGTAATTCTAATCATATGTAAAAGCAAACTTAAAATTATTTTGTAGGAAAAAAGTTCTTGGACGAAGGATTTTGAAACATTGATTTTAGAAATTTATTTACATCTCTTGGATGGAAGCAATTGATACCGTTTACTTGGAATTCCTGGGAAGAAAGAAGAATTTGTTTTAAGGTGGGAGTGCTGAGTATACTTCAGAAAAACAATAATTAAAAAAACCCCCACTCCCTCCCAAAGTTGCTTTATGCACATACAATGTGTAGTAGTAGTATAAATAAAACCATGAATTTTATAAAAAAGGGCAAATCTCAAAATAATTCCACTGTATAATAAATCGGATAAGAATCTTACAAAACTAAATTGTATTCCTCTTAAAAGTTTCCTCCTTATGAGTGTCCTCTGACTAGTGCCCAGTAGGCTAAAGGAATCTTAAATACTTTGTGCTAATCCACCACAATATACATACCTTTCAAATCAGGAGCTAAAGTCCTCCTGGGACTAGAGGTGTCTTCATAAGTATCATAGTTGTCAAAATGGAATTTCTCTCTCCTTGAAATGTAACCCATTTTTGATAGGTCACCATGCTGGCCACAGATTTTTTCGGATAGACTTAAGTATTCTTTTTGAAGATTCCGCATCTCAAATTCCAAGGTGTCTCTTTCATTCTCTATACTTCTTACATAGTTCTCTAAAAGTAGTTTGTCTTCTGCAAGCCTACTGATGCTGTTTTCAAATTTTATATTTTCTTGACTATGTTTTTTAAGTTGTTCTTTTAGAATCTGATTATCTGTTTTAATTTCCAATACCATTTTTGATAGTATTTCACACTCATTCCCCATTTCTGATAAACTATTCTTATAAATACTTGCTTCTGATTTTGCATTTTTTATTTCGTTCAGAAGATTCTCTTCTGCAGTAGATTGGTATGTGCGAATGTTCTCAATTTCTCTTTCCATCATTTGCCTGGCAGCAGTGGATTCTTGTAATGTTGTTTGAAGGTTAAGTTTTTCATTGTTAACTGTTTCTATTATTTGAAGAAGTGTCTCATGTTCACTTTTTGCCAACCTCTCTCTTTCTTTCAGCTGCATTATCTCTACCTGGTTTTCTTTTAGTTCGTTTTCAAGTGAGCTTTTTTCCCTTAGAAGCTGGTATGTTTTTCTCTCTAACACTTCTTTTTCGTCTTGTGCCAACCGAATATTTGTTTTCATCGATTCCATTTCTGAACTCAGTCGACTGTTTTCATCACTGGTGATGGCCATGTCACTCTGAGTTTTGTGTTCTTTGCTTTTTAGTTGATCCAGGGCTTCTATCGTTTGTTGCTTCTCCAAAGAAAGTTGACTGTTTTTCTCCTCGAGAGTTTTATTTTGTTCTTGGAGACCATTATACTTACTAATTATTTTTTTCAATTCTTTTAGGCATTCTTTGCCATCTTCTTCTGCTTTAATTAATTTGGACTGAATAGTGTTCTTTTCTTCAGCCAGATTCTTAAGTTGCTTTTCATATATTTCAATTTTCTGTATCAGAGATTGTGTGGTAAAGACAAGAGGTTTTATTTTGGTCTTAAGGGTGAGATTTTCATTCTCCAGTTCCGCTACTCTTTTCTGTATCTGCATAGATTCTTTTAGGTAATTCTGTAAGTACTGAATTTTTGCCACACACTGTTCAGTCATAGAATTGACTTTGGATGTTTTCTCGTTTTCAAATAATATCGATCCTCGTTTTACTACAAATGGTTGCTTTTCTTGGTCTTTCGTTTCATATTTTGTTGAGTCAAAGAATGGTGATGGATGCTTCGGAAGTCTGGCATGGAATTTTAAATCTGCAGTATTCTTATCGGTGATAGGAATTTCTTTGTTGTTTTTCTCTTCCTTCTTTCCCCTGTGTGTTTCACTCCGAGACAATTTTTTACATTTCCTACAAAAATTCAAATGGAATTTTGACACTGATTCCCTGAATGGGAGTAATTTGTTTATTAATGCCTCTAATTCTAAAATTCTCTTTGATTTTATATCTTCATTGAAGTTACTTTCTAAATTTTCTTCCTTAATAAAGTTAATTTTTTCCTTGTGAAGCGGGGACAGGTCATAGCTAGTATTACTTTGAACATTTGTATCCATTTTTAAAGTTTGAAGTTCACTTGTAAGTGCCAGTTCCCTGTCGTGTGACTTTTGAAGCTCTTCCTTCATTTGTTTGATAGAATAGCAAATATCGTCTAAATTTTCACAAAATCCGGGCTTGGGAAAAGGCACAGTAATTTTGGATTTATTCAGAATTACTGTATGAGCTTGAGGCATGACATTTTGAGGTTCATTAGCTAGAAAACCATAAATGTTATAATTCTTCATGTCAGAATTTTCTGAAGGATGCATAATTATGTTTGAAGCCGAATTATCTCTTGAAGTTCTGAGAGTTAATATGTCATTGAAATGTATCTGGGGTGGAATATTTACACCTTGAGAGAGACTGTTGACACTATTGCTATTGAATTTTTCCTCCACTGAATCAAGAGTGCTGGAATCCTCAAAATGATGAATTTTCTCCACAGCAAGGATTTCTTCTTGATTCTCTATAGGCTAGTAACAATAAAAAGTGCAATGTAAATGTACTGTCATTTGCCACATGACCAACAAATTAACATAATATTTTGTTAGGAGGGTTCATTTTTGCAAGCAAACATACATTTTAATCATGTCTACAGCTAACAAGTAGGATTCACTTTCTCCAGAAAATTTAACAACAGTTGAGACCTGTAACTCTGGTCTTCACAATTTGCTTAGAAATTGTACTTATTTCCTTTTGGGGAGAGATACATGGGCCAACCCCTCAATTCTCGAAATAGACATTTAGCATCTCTCAAGAGACCACAGATAGATGGGAAAGGTAGAAGCAATAGGCCTAAGAGAAGTTTAAGGAAAATGAATATTCCCGCTTCTGGGCTATTGGTCAACCTTAGCTTGCAATCCTAGTTTCAGATGATTCTAGGGCTGTGACTGTGTGGAAATGTGAGTTCTAATGAGTATAGACACGGTGACACTGGTTTGGACCTGTCCTAGGGAATTTGCCCCAGGTCTAGGTCAATCCTAAGAGTAGAAAACTCAAAAGTGGGCAGATAGGCTATAAAAACTGCCTTGTGTTTTATTTACTCGGGACTCTCTAGGTATCTATACTAAGTTAAATACCCTTCACACACTCTGCTAAGGGAAATGGGATGTCGCAGGAGTACAGGGAAACGCACGCCTTTTAGGGTTTTCAGGACAGGAATTTCCTTATTTCCTTCTCTGGCAGTCCAATCGCCCTGTGAAGAGGGGGAAAATGTAAAGTTGAAGATGAACTGGTTGTAGTAACATTTTTGAAATACCTAAATATAGAATGATTTTGTACAGAATAACATACCTTTTCAATGTGTGTGTTGAATACTAGATTTTTTTCTGAGCCAAATTGTGGGTTTTCTACTTCAATAATACTTTTGTTCAGTATTTCACTGATTTCAGACTGTACCTTTATGAAGATAAATTGAGAAGGGTAGAATTTGATTTCAGGTTTATGAACTTATGAATGTACAGGAGTAACAGATATTACAATTAAAAGATACCTTTTAGTTTCCTGCATGTGAAAGTTCTTTCCTATCACATAAAATATAAATTAAACTTATCATATTGTTATCTCTATAATTAAAAAAAATCTTTAAGAAAACGATGCCTTTATTATATGATTATGAAATTAGACTTAGCTTAGGAAAACAATGAAATCTTACGCAGTATATTCAAATAGTTTTAGATGTTTGATTGCCACATTGTTGACACATCAGACACCTTTGATCTCTGGCATCAGAATGGAACATATTCTGTCACCCTCAGGGGTTTATCTTCTCTTCCCATTACAGTGCAGTTGCTTTTAGTATAAGGTTACGGGGTGAAGTTCATATTGAGTCTTTAGTGAATATGTGCTGTGTTCTGCATCCCCCATATTCATACCCTAACCTTAACAGTACCCTGTATTTCCTCTGGATAAAGTCCATGCACCTTTGCTGGTACTGATCCCCCCTCGCTCCAGGTGACTCAGCGTTAACCAGTCAGAGCACTGCCTCCCTTTGCACAGTGATTGGTTCCAGCATCGCATATGACAGGGTCTGGGCCAACCAGAGCAGGCCGAGAACCTCAGCATAAACTGGGAAGAAGAAAATCATGGTCTTCTCTCTGTCTGACTGTGACCTGGAGGGAGGGACAGAGGCTGGAACTCCTAGCAGCCCCTCTGTCACCACATGGCTCCTGAGGATCCATTACTGTGGAAAGCAGATGCAGAGTGTGACGGATCCTTGATCATGTGAGTCCTGATCAAGTGGATTCAGCCTTCCTCGAGTGACAATCCCCAGAATTTATTTTCAGTTACCGGAGCTAATGCACTTTCCCCCTTAGTCAATTTGGGTTAGATTTTAATGAGAATCCCTGTCTGTAGACTATATATAGTCAGTCTAAAAAATCAGCACTATTTCTTTTTGTCTCGTATCCAAATATATATAACAATATAGTTTTCTCCAAGTCTTGAGCCTAGAAATGTTGTGGCCTGTGTTATATTACATTCTATATCAACTAATCAAGTGGTCAGTGATAATCAGCTGAGAAATGTGGATGATGTTGTCTTCAGTTTGGATATTTCCTGTGTGTAGATTGGGTGAAACGTACCATGCTGACATTCTGCAAAGTTTGTATTCGGAGAGCCTGAAAAGATTCCAGTTGATGCTGAAGGGCCTGTAACAAAATTAACAAGGCATGGGGTTGAGGATTTTTGGGTAGGTGAACATATAGCTTGAATTGTTATGATTTTTAAAAATATCCCCAAAGTTGCCATTTACCAAAAAAGATCCGATGAGGATCAGGTGACACATTCTTTGTCATTCTTGCTAAATCTCCAGTGTGTTTTCATGAAGATTTTTGTGGAAAACCCAGATGCATTTATTCTGAAAACGATCAGCCTTTACACAAATTTTCGGAGAAAATAAAATGAAACATACTCACTTTTAATGCTGATTGTGGTTGAACCTGATTTTCTGATTCTGCTATGCGGCCGTATTCTAAAAAGAAACATCGAACCACTGTGTGCTTTAATTCTTAAGTTTTGCTTTTAAACAACTGTAATGGAAAGCAGTCTCCTAGCTGTTTTGGATGGCGGGACAAAGAGATGATGAGAATTTGAGGTTCACGTTAGGAAGAACCCAATGCTGGTCACATAAGTTGAAGAAATAATTATTTTCACTTGACTTAAAATATCTAGTTGAGGTTGTAGTAGTGGTTTTACTTTTAGAACCGTTAACTTGTGACACCAAACTCGAAACTTTTGAAAACTCATATCTTTGCCTGTTTCTGGGATATAAACTACACTTTTTGGGTTTTGGTAAAAATACTAATAATCCTCATGTTATGAGAGACCCTAGGCAGACTACTGTATAGGTCTCAGTGTCTATGAAATGGCTTTGTAATGTTTTTTCTCCTTATGGAAATCAAGTTGGGTTCACGGAGCCTAATTTTTGTCATGCTCTTAAAGTAGTATGAAGATCCACATGCACCTTCTGAGAAAGTAGGTTACAGATCTGCTCTGGGGAGAGGCTATATACATTTCCTGACATACAGCCCTTTTTATTTAAATGGTTGGCTACTTGCTTGCTTTGTAAATTTCTATTAAAGAATTAAAAAAAAATCATGCAGTGTCCTGAATGAAATGAAAGTTAAGAGAGAATGAGCCCCTAGGCTGACAATTTCTGCCCTAAGAGAAGGTTTGGAAAGAGGTCAGCACATCGTCATCTTTGGAAAGACAGTCGGCCAGGTTGCCAGATCTTATAGAAGCTGGTGGCAAAGTATAACCCCCCTGCCCCCTCCCTTCCACCTGGCCCTCATCCCTGAGACTGCAACTCTGGGTCAGAGCCTGGAGCCATTTAGCCAATTGAAGAATCCCGCCTTCATGGGAGGGCAGGGAGGGACAGCAAGTCCTGTTGCTCAGCTTTGCATCTTACTGGTCTGGGGGAAATGTAGTCTGAAACTCTTAGAGAGATGAAAAGGAACTCAGAGGAGGTCTGGACCAGTGCAGCAAAGCTTCCCAAAGTTCTTCAGACTCTAAAGCAACCTCTACTGAGGAACTCAAGTAGATCAAAATGCAAATCAGAAAGAAAAGACCACCTAGAACCTCACCACCCAGAGCTAACCTTTGTTAATTCTGAGCACTCATCATCCCCTATGCATATATGCGGGAAAAACAATGATTTTAGAACAGTGGGATCATATCATACATGCTACTTTAAAACAGATGGTATTAAATTCATATTTAATAGAATAAAAACTGCAGGTTATTGCTAGCACTCAGGTCTTTCTCACTACATGAGAGTATTTCTTCTAAGAGCACTCTAATGAAAATAGATCATGAAAAGGATTATGAGAGTGGAATTTTAATGTTTTTTTAATAACAGGCATTTCTATTTTATTCAGTGTTGATTTATCCCTGCTAAGAAAGGGAGTAAATTATGCAGAAATTAGCATTATACTTCCTCCCACAGCTACTTCCCACTTTTCATGTTTGCTAGTTATATTAGTTTCACACTGTGAAGTTTTATGATGTCTAATTTTGTTATAACCATAATTCCCACAAAGCTATTTAACACAAAGATATATTATTATTGTAAATATTTTCAGCCCAACTTTATTCATAATGGATTAACTCTCCATTACGAGATGAATTCTCTCTCCTTCCTGCACCTGCAGCAACGGCCTCCCTTTTCTGCACAGATGTCCTTGGTCTCATTACGAGGACTTGCAAGTTCAAGGCTAAATACAGTATTTCTTTTACTAAAACCGAGTAAGGAAAATGGGGCCAAAAGAAACCAAAGACTTAGTCCTTTACAGTAAACAAAAGATTGTAAAGAAAGAGCGTGGTGTTTATATACTGACTTAAATTTTACATCACTTATAAAGAGGGTCCCTCCCTCCATCTCTTCTTTTTTAAGCTCAGTATGTTTGCACAGTTACCACGCTGGTTTTCATGTGGCTCACGGGCAGCCTGAGCAGCTGCGCTCAGCATTTATATTCTCTGTCATCGTCCTTCCCCGAGCCCCTTGGGTCTAGCCCCCTGTGATACCGTTTGGGAGCCAGCGTGTTTTCCAGTGCACGCTTCTGTGGCCTCAACATTAGGCGAGGGGGCCGGGGGAGGGGAGACCATTTGGAGCTGTGTGAAGCCTTTGTTGGAGGACCTGCTCTCTGCTGTTGTGTTGTGGCTTGAGACTTTTGTTAGAAATCTAGTGGGAGGTGCATCCTGTTTCCATAGAAAAGACTCTCCTGATGGGGATGGCCCCCTCAGTGCAGCGTGGAGACCTGGACCTGGGATCGCCACGCAGGACTGTGCAGGTTGTCCCTGCACGAGGGCTCCTGCCAGAAGGGTGTGTGCAGGCTGAAATCCATCCCAAGCTCCGCTCCGCTCTGTTAACTGCACTCCCTGTGGGTTTGCATCCTCTCAGTGGATGCAAACCCCACAAAGACAACTCCGTGGGCAGGTGGCACCCTACCCAGAACCTTTCCTTCCTTCGAGCAAAGTCAGCTCCTGTTGATGAGCCTCTACCTTTACCATCTCTGCTAGCAGCTGCTCCCCTCTACCCACCCAAACCCCAATCTATAGAAAGACAGTATTTTCTCATCTTTTTATATTCACATTGGCGGGGGTTGGGAGCATTCATGAGTTATTTTCAGGATTTTGACTTGCCTTACTGCTTCCAAAAGTCAGAGAGAGAGTTACGAGCCAGGCTACAGTTTGCTTTGCCGGAAGTTCCTGTTTTTATCTTTGGCCTGCACTTTCTAATTTTATGTCCTGAGGGGTGTTCCTTTCCTTCTTCAGTTGCTGCTGTGATGTTTTTACTGGTTTTCCATCCTTTTTTTAATATAAAAATTGCTATTGTTCATTTTATTTGGTACTGAGGGAGGGAGGTCTGGGCCTTGCCTCGCTCTAAAGTCCCTACATGAAAGCCGAGAATAACTATAGGTTAATGACTTAGCCTTAAGTAATGTTGCACGTTTTAGTGGCTCGCTCCTTCAGCACCGCAACATCACTCACTCAGAACTGAGCGCCCGCTGTGTGGTGCCCGACTGCGGGTGCCGCACACACAGCCGTAGATGAGACTGCGTGGCTCCCGTTTCCAAAGGAGTAGACAGAGAAAAACACAAAGAAGGAACCAAGCTACTTTCATACTTTCAAGGCGTTAAGTACAGAGGAAATGGGCTAACGTGACAGCGAGTGAGGACGGTGACAGCTCTGGGGAGGAAGGTTAGTGAAGGTCTCTCTGGTTGTGTGCCCCTAAGTGCTAAGAAGGGGCAACCATGCGGCCGTCTGGGGAGAGGTTTGTAGCAGAGGCAACAGTGAGATCCTGCTGCAGAAGAAGTTTCTGTGTTTGACGAACCGGAGGAAAGACAACCCGGCTGCAACTTGAAGAGCAGGTGGGAGCACGGTGAGGTCAGAGGTCAGGGGGGAGAGGGCCTAGTTCATGGAGGGCCTTGCAGGCCAACCCGAGGGGTTTGGCTTTCATTTTCAGTGAAATGGGAAGCTTTGGGGGCTTTCAATCATGAGAATGACTTAATCGGACTACAAATGTGTACAGGGGCCCTGGCTGGTGTGGCTCAGAGGTCAGAACGTCGGCCCACGCACCGAAGGGTTTTGGGTTAGATTCCAGCCAAGGGCATGTGCCTCTGTTGCAGGTTTGACCCCCTGGTTCAGGTCGGGCATGTTGGGGAGGCAACCAATCGATGTGTCTCTTTCCCTCCCCCCTCCCTTCCTTTCACTCTCTCTAAAATATTGATGGAAAAAATAGCCTCTGGTGAAGATTAACACAAAAATAAAAAATGTGTACAGATCACTCTACTGCATGGTAACGGGTGATAAGGGGGCAGTTGCAGGACTATTACAACAATCCCAGTGAGAGACCAGGCAGCTGACAATGGAGGGGGAGGAAAAGAGGTGGATCCCTGATGTGTTTTGGAGATAAAACCAGCAGCTCTGTTAGAGGATTGGATGTGGCCCGAGCAGGAATGAAAGGCGGCCCTTAGGTGTTTGGTGAGAGCAGATGGATGAAAGATGACATCATTTACCGAAATGTGACAGAGCGGAGTAAGAATGTATTTTAGGGAAAACACTTTTAGATCTGTTGAAGCTAAGTTTTCTGTTAGACATAAAAGTGGATGCTCCAGTCTCCGGTTCTGGGGGTGGCTGTGAACACTGTCCTGGGCAACATGGACAACCCTGCTGGCCTGGACAAGGGTGGTTTCTGTGCAGCGACTGGGACAGAGCCGACGTGGAGTGGCTTGAGAAGAGAATGGACTGTGAAGATTTGCTCAGCACTGAGTGTAGGCAACTCTTTCTAGTTTTACTGTGGAAGGGAATAGGCGCTTATTGGAATAAATAGGTACATGTTGGAAGAAATGCAGAGGTCAAGAAGGCTTTCTTGATCATGGGAGAAGCCAGTGGGCCTGATTGCTGCGGAATCCTGCAGCAGAAAGAGGGAAAGGATTCCGGAGAAGGAGGGAAGCTACTTGCAGAAACTAAGCGCTTGAGAATTCCAGGAGAGCTGGAGGTGATGACCTGTGGCCGAGACGGGGAAGGCACAGGATATGGGTACCCAGCTAGGTGGTTAGCAGGTTCCAAGGCTGAGGGTGCAGGAGTTTGGGTCTGGTTGCTTCTACTATTTTTCATGTAGTATGAGATCATGTTACCCGTGGAGAGGTGGTGGTAAGAGGTGTTGACACAAGAAGAGTGAAATAGTTACCTCGGAGAGGGTTTGAAAAAGCATGTTCTGGGAGATGAATTTTCCAAATAGCGTTGAGCTCCATGGTTGACTCAGAGTGAGTGTTTTCCCAGTGATGCTCAGATGATTCAGTGAAGATACAGAGCAGGCAGAGAGGTGCATTTTTCTATTTTTAAAAGCTATTAAAGTAATTTTTTTTCTTTTTATGAGTTTCTTATGACTACTGCTTATTCCCAAAGGAAAGAAAAATGTAAAATTCAGCAGTACTTTAAAAAGATGGGATTCTAGAACGGGAAGGGAAACTATTGAAGAATCACAGGGGAGAGAATATAGTCAACATGGCCATTTATTAAGCCCCTGCTAAACATACAGTATTGGGAGGTATGCAGACAAAGTAAAAGATTGGGTCCCAGCCCCGAAGAAGCCTATACTCTTGGGAAGGCAAGAAATAGTATTCATATTACATTAAACTTAAGCTCTCTAGCTGTTTCATATTTAAGTGTCAAAGTGAAAAGCAAGATAATTACCAGTGGCATGACTTCCGAGGTGGTTAAGTGAAGGTTTGGGGGATTTATTCTGAAGCTTGCAAAAGATGGCGTCACGTTCAGTGGCCACAGAAAGTATCAGGTGCAGAAAAGCTGTGCGGGCCTCGGGTGTCTGGTTCATCACCTCTGGGCACGGCAGGTCTGTGCCTGCATTACCCATGTACCACATGTAGGTCACGGGCACCGGGCCGAGCTTGGCCCATCAGTCTAGACAGCGCCTGCCGCCCACAGTGCTCTGCTGCTTCCCTGGCAGGTGGCTCAACACCAGGCCCTCAGAGGCGCGGCCTCGGGCTCCTCTGCAGGAAGACTGCACCCTTCTGAGTCCCCTGGCTGGCATTGACACACACCCTAGGCATGTGTGGCGGGGCTTGAAAATGGAGCTCTTTGGTTATTTCAGACACCCTCCCCACAGTCTATCCTGTAGTCCACAATTATTTAACATAAAAAGTACTGATTTTGGAAAAAGTATATATCATTTTAGTGTCGCTAAAAAAACCCAACATTTCCTACTTGGTATCAAGGGGAGTACAGTGTGGTGGTTAAGGCCTGGGCTCTGGACCTACCCCGATGAATACTGGGCTCTATCACTTGCTACCTGTGTGGCCTTGGGGAGTTAACCTCTCTGTGCCTCAGTTTCCTCACTTGTAACGGGGATAATGGTAGCACCTGCTTCACAGGGCTGTCCTGAGGTTGAATGAGTTGATACGTTCAGATGCTGTGAACAACATCTGGCACAAAGCGCGCCGCTGTAGCTGCCCCAGGTTAGCGCCGCGCCGTGGCTCCGGGGCGCTCCGGCTGGGCCGGGGACTCGGGCGGCCCGCGCCTGCGGTGAAAGGCGGGCGCGGTGTCCCGCGCGTCCTACCTGTTTCGCGGCCCCCGCTGCCCGGGACGCGCTCAGAGGACTGCAGGATCTCGGACGCTGAGCGGAGCACGCGGTCCACCTCATCCCTTTCCTGACCACGCTTTTCTGCAACAGAACCAAACACGGTTTTTGGACTCGGTGGGAGGAGGGGAGGCGGGGCGCGGGGATTCGGGGCGCCCATGCCCACCGCAGCCACGCGAGGGCGCCCCGGGGCCGCGCAGCGGGGCTGAACCTGGATGGGCTGCGGCCGGGCGGGCACAGGGATGGAGGAGACGCGGGGGAGGAGCCCGGTGAGCAGAGAGCGCGGCGAGTCCAGGGCTCGCACTCCGGACGGACCGTCTAGGGATGAAGGGGCCGGGGCGCAGCGGGTGGCGCCTCCCCCGCCCCCCACCGCCCCATCGCAGGCCCTCACCCGGGCTCATGCCTGCGGCTCCAGCGCTCCTTTCTCCCCAACCGCCCGCTCCCCTGCATTCCGCTCGGTGGCTTCCCGCCGCGGCGGCCGGTTGCCTGGTAACGGGCGGCCTGGACGCGGGGAGCGCACGTGGGCGGGAGCAGGGGTGGGGGCGGGAGGAGGGAGGTGCGCGCTGGGTGCGGGGTCCCGGCCCCCGCCAGAGCCGCTCCGGGGCAGCGCGGAGGTGACCGGGCCCCGCCCTTTGCTGCGCCCTCCCAAACCCAGGGACAGCGACGGCGTTTCTCCCGGTGTCTTCCCCGCAGACCCCGAGCTTGATGGAGCAAAGCTGCGCCCGGGAAGGGCAGGGCTCGGAGACGGGCAAACGCCTGGAACCTGCGCTGTTTGTGCGCTTTACGCTGTTTCGCTCCTCCTTTTACAACCATCCGTCAGAGCAGTTTCAGCCTGTGGGGCTTTGAATGGCCCGAGACCCATACTGTAAGGGACTTTTGTTTGCTGTGGTTAAAAGAAGGCCCCTGTTTCCAATAACGAACTTAAAATAACAGTGTATTAAAATACACACGTTAAAGCTGTCGCAGGGGCACGGTTTTCCTTGGTTGGGGCCGAGCAGGCCAATTCCCTGCGCTCCTGGGGAGACCGCTGCAGACGGTGGGCACTGTGTCTGGGGCCGCAGCTGTTTAGCTAAGAGCCGGCTGGCCCGCAGCCCATCTTTGTGCCGCTCAGAAAGTGGCGCTCTTTAGGTAAACATTTTACATGAGCAGATATTAATTCTGCAGTAACAACCATTACAGATTTTGAAGGGGAAATGTGGACAAAAATCCACTGCACATGTCTCATTACTCCTGGATGCACTGATGTGTGTCTTACAAGGACACGCTTCAGCATGGGTACAACAGAGCCATGAAAATTAGGACGTTAGTATTGACCATTACTGTCATCTATCCTCAGACCCGACTCAGGCCTCACCCATTCTCCTGATGACGTCCTTTATAAAGGGGAAAGGATCCCGCCTGAAATCTTGCACGCATGTAGTTGTCATGACACGTTTCTTCACTCAGAGTCTTGTGGACTCGGCATTTCATATTTTATTCAGTGGGTTAAAGTGGATTATTGTCTGTTGTGAACATGACTTATATTGCTGCTTACATTTCCCTAACTGGGTCCCTTGGAGTTTCTCTGGCTGGCTTCTGTGTGTGTTTGACATGCCTCCTTCATTCCCGGAGCATTTCTTCATTTTCTCGACATACCCGGACATCCCAGGCTCACTCTATGCTTTTCCTGCCCAGCCTGTTAACTGGCCATTTCTCCCAGAAGCTTCTGTTTCTTTTAGAGGAGAATGGTTTTCAGTGGCCAGAGTGTGAGTGCTACGCGAGCACGTGGCTGACCGGTGTAGCTGCCCACAGGCCATCTCAGTGGACAGAACTAGGGAGTGTCTGCATGCATGTGTATATATGTTTACACATACAAGCACGCATGCACATCCATGCTATTTCTATATCTGTTTATGTTGAGTACCATGAATTCACGATGCCTCCAGTTCTGATCTGACAGCACAGTGCTTTCTTGTTTTTTCCATTTCCATGCTTGTCACTTACCAGCAATGAGAAAGCTGATTCAGTTACCCTTTATGTACTTACTTATGTGAGCAATGCTCTCGGAAATATTCATTCCCTCAGTGCCAGTCTCTCACCATAGCCTCCACCAGGATGCCCTGCTCATCCCACGTAGGTTCCAGTACCCTGCCCCTTCCCTCCTGCTCTGCCTAGACTCTGGACCCTTGT
Organism: Miniopterus schreibersii; assembly: GCF_964146895.1. Taxonomy (NCBI): domain Eukaryota; kingdom Metazoa; phylum Chordata; class Mammalia; order Chiroptera; family Miniopteridae; genus Miniopterus; species Miniopterus schreibersii. The sequence continues at coordinate 8,089,966 of NC_138102.1, forward strand.
CAGGCCTCTCCTCCTCCTAGACACGCTCCTCACCCCTCTTGGGCTCTGTCACTCTATGCTGGTCCCCTCTCTGTGTAGAAGCCCCACATCCTCCCTGGGCTCTGGAACCACGTACCAGCCAGTCCCATGCAGGGCCATGCGCCTCACCCTACCCGAGCTCTGCACGCTGATGCCAGCTCCTCGGGATTGGACACCCAAAGTCTGCTTTTGCAAGGTCATGAAGTGATTCTTCCATGCTTTTTTACAAGAGCTGTATTGTTTAACCTTTCATGTTTAGATTTGCTATTTATCTGGAACTGATTTTCGTACAGTATGAGATCGGTGTCAGTATCCATCGTCATTCAATTGACCCATCATGTACTGTAAAGAATATAATCATCTACAGCAGCTACCTACTTTAATTGTAAAATGTGTTTTTCTTATGTGTGCTCTCATTCTACCATCTTGACCCTAAGGTTCTCATTGCCAAGTTGCTAAAGTCAAGTAAAATGAGCATTTGCTTGCCAAGAGCATATATCAGGATCAGATAAAAGGGAGTAGTATAATGAAATTTCCTTTAGACTTCCAAAATGGAGAAAACCCCATTCTCCTGAGACCTGGACCACTGAGAGCCTCATAGGCTCTTGGTGCTGGTGAGCACTCAGGTCTTCAGTGCCTAGAAATCTGGGTCAGTGATGTTTGGAAAAATTTGGCACGAATATGCATTACACTTGCCTGGCCCACCTGTCACTGTTCCTGCTCCTGTGACACTGACAGGTTCATTATCCATTTCAAAGCAGTAAACAAAGTTTAGAATCAAGATGCTTATACTGGGGGATGTTAAATTTCCTCCCTTCCTAATGTAATTAGACTCCCAGTATTTAAGCTTTTGGTGAAATATTCTTGCTTATACTTAATGGTGTTGAGAATTGCAGAATTATATGAAAAAAGGTTATTTTCCAGATTTATATGGGATACAATTGGCACATGGGAAGGTTAGGAACTTTTCAAATAGTCTGTAACTTTCTGGTTCTGAAACTGGGGTTTTGCCCAAATCAGTTTAATGTTTTCCCCCATAACATTTACAGTTTTATGAGATAGGATAATATTTCATCTAAATTTTACAAAAGCATAGAGGTGAATATAGCTAATGCCAGAGCTGAAAGTTCCTAATATGACATCACATGTCACCAGTACAAACTCCCCAGTGCACGGGAACTGCTTCCCTTTCATTCGGTCTCATGTCAGATTGACAGTGGGAGATGCTTTCTCTGGTCACACATGGCAGTCAGTCCAACGGCTGCCCTGAAAGGGTCTGATTTTTCTTTGTGAGGTTCATTGCTAAAGGACAGAATTAAATTCTGTACTGCCAATTTAAAATAATTGTGAGTCACAAAATTTCAAAATCCTCAAATAGTAGCCCCTCCTACAGAATGCACTGTCACCTGTTGACTCACAGCTGCAGATTCAAGAATCTGGAACCAATTCAAGAGCACGGCACCCAAACAAGCCTGCCCAGTCTATTCTTAGCAGTGTATCACCCGACTACAATACTTCTGGGTTTCTTAGTTTCAGAAGAGCTTTTCTTAATCCTGAGATCACAAGGCTGTCATTAATCAGAGCTGAGATCTATAGTATATGCAACAATAACCAAACAGCTCCTGGTATCTAACAGTTTGGGCATTTGTCCTAAGCCTGGTGCTTTGGTCAGAGAAAGGGGCCTATGTGCTGGTGACTCAGGAAGTCCTGAGTGGGTTGTGGGCCTCCGACAGCTCAAAGACTTGATCCCAACGCAAACAACCTCCACACCAGCCCTCTTGAAGTTTCTTCTAGTGTTCATTTTCACCTGATGACGTCTAGGCAGGAAGATGAACCCCACAACTCACCACTAGCTCTGGCTCTTAGGAAGCTGATTGCCACTTTAAGAAGACATTAATAGCCCTGGCCAGTATTGCTCAGTGGTTAGAGTGCCAGCCCTCGGACTGAAGGGTCGAGGGTTCAAGTCCTGGTGAAGCGCACGTACCTTGGTCGCAGGTTCAATCCCCAGCCCCGGTCCACCCCGGTCGGGGTGGGTCCAGGGAGGCAACCAGTCAATGTGTCTCTCTCACATCATTGTTCTTTCTCTCTCTTTTTCTCTCTCTCCTTCCCTCCCTCCCTTCCTCTCTCTCTAAAGGTCAGTGGAAAAATTATCCTTGAATGAAGATTAAAAAGAAGACTCATTAATAGCGGTATGGTGGGGACACTGGGAAGTGGAGTTGCTCTAACTCCGAGGCCTTTGGTGTGCTACAGGGATGGACACAGAGAGATCAAGGTGGCTCGGGCAGGAAGAGATGCAGGGCAGGGATATTTTCAGGACGGTATGGAGTGTCTGAGCGGGTTTGCAAGCCGAGAAGAGCGAGCGGTGGCAGAGAGAGACCGAGTGGGAAACTGAGCTGGAAAGAGAACTTGAGGAACATCACTTGAGGACAGGATCGGGACCAAGGAGACAGAGGGTTAAGAGCCTCTTTGACGCGAAGCTTTCGCATTCTGGGGCGATGATACAGTCTTCCCTCCCTCTGAGGAGACTGAGCAATGGGAGTGAACGCCTTTCTCCCCAGCTGGGCGCCTGCCGGGGTCAAATAAGTGCCCTGATTGCAAGTTTACTGAGGGTGCGCAGGTGACTGCTTTTCTCACAAGTCTTTCATTCGGGCTTCATCTAACCCCTTTTCAGTGGGGTGCCCTACTCTCCACTGGGCTTCCTGACTCCAGGTTGGAGATGCTGGTGCACCCCCTCCGAGTACTACCTAGCAGACTGGGAAGTGCCCTGGCAGTGTTACAGTGCAGGGCAGAGGGGGGACACCTTGGGGTAACAGCTTCTCCTCGAGCCTCCTTGTAGGAACTCGGCCTTTACCCTCTAGTCCAGAAATGCTGGTTGGGCTGCCGTCAATTCCCCCACCTTTTCAAGATTCCAGAGGGGAAGGTGGGTTGGTTTTCAGTTTTCTCCACTGCTGCTTTGGAGTTTAACTTTCTCAGGTTTTCTAGGTCAGTAGCTTTCAAACTTTTAAGTTTGTATCTTTCCCAGAGCAAAATACTTTAACAACTGAACCAAAAATGTAATGTATTTTGGATCCATTCATTTCTTTGATGTCAGAATCTCTTATATACTTTATTTTAGTAATTCTGTTAAGGAATTTATGTTTGGGTGCAGGGGTTCCAGTTGCAATCTCGAGGGCCTAGAGTGGCCAGACAGGGCTCCTCTCACTGCATCAAAACCCTGGACAGGTCAGGGTCAGGAATATTAGTTAAGTTTGGGAGAATCTGGGAGCCGTATGACTTGTGCCTTACTACTTCTCATTGCGGGCAATAGGAGAAAACTCACTCCAGGCTTGTACACAGCAGCTGCGGTAGACGAGAGGTGATGAAGTCATGAGACAGGGCGCCTGAGACAGTCCCCACCTCCCCACCCTGCTGGTTCCCCATGCTTTGTTCTTGGTGGGGACAGTTTCAGACGTTCCCCCGTGTCCCCAGTGAGGAACATGGGAAATAGGTGAGACATGCAGGTCAGGGGCATTGTCCTAGCACCACCTTAGGACAGAAAAGGTGACGAAGCAGAGCCAGGGGCCAGAACTCCCCTGGAGTTCATGTCTGACTCCAGCAAAGGCCAAGTTGACGCTTTTGGAAGTGTTGGTAGAGACGGGGTTATTGCTTAGTCCCAACTATCTGAGAAAACAGACCATGAGGGAAACCAATGACTTAGGCAGTGGCTGCAAGCAGGACCCCAGGCGTCCAGCAGCCCCTCCCTTCCTCAGGAGGTCCCCTAAACTGTCTCCTCTTGGAGATGCTATCTTGGGGAGGAAGAGGAGGTGGCGGTCAATCTTTGAGCACAAAGAAACAGACTCGATGGAGTCTGCACCTTGAATTCGACTGAATATGTGAAAGAGACATTTAAAATGAAAGAGACAATTTCACAGCAAAAGAAATGATTTTAATCTGAAAGAGGCTGCATGACCTTTAACTAGCAAATTTAAGTGCCCCTCCTATCAGCAGAAACTGTGGGCACCTAAGAAAGAATAAATGAGTAATAAAAGTGGAAGAAGCCACGTTTTCTTAAAATACCCGGGTTGTTAGTGTATGTACGACTGGGCCCTCTCACTGGAATGTTGATTTTAGCTGAATTCACTGAGCGCCGCTTCATCAGGTATTTTAAAAATGTTTTTTGTGTTTCTTACGTACGTTGCATCCAGCAGCATGATTGTTGCGCATGAAACTAGAGAAATCCAGGGACTTTCTCCCCGACATGCACTTTAATCGTTAAAGCAGGCAACAGACAACTGCAGGGCGTGTTAGAATACAAGGGCATCATTTGGCATTTACGACAACTGCAAAACCAACTTGCTAAGGAAAGACCATTAGACTCCCCCAAACAGCGTGATGTTTACATGTTTGACGGTCCAAATAGGAACTGAAATTGTGGAGTAGGACATACAAAAAATGATTGGTTTAAATGTCGTCAAATTACTGCTAGCCCCAAAGAGAAAAAGAGCTGCAAAACACGAATGCACGTTTGTGCCTCAGCGGCACTCGCCTCCCATGCCCTCGCCTCAGTGCGCGATAAGATAAACATCTACAGGCCTTGGTTTTAGCTTTGGACTCGGCAGTTTGCTACACTTCTGCCCAGGGTCCTTAGGGTCTTCCTGTGTAAGTGCGCGTGCGTGCCCGGGCTGCACAAGCCTTAAGCTTTGGGGTAGAGGGTGACTGTGTCGTAGCCCTCCGGGGGCCTCGTGCGGGCCCGGGCGTGGGTTTCGCAGTACAGCTCCCCCTCCACAAAGAAGTAGCCCTTTTGCTTGAGGTTGAGGCTGCAGTCAGCGCACACGAAGCACTCGGGGTGCCGGTACTTATCCCGCGCCTTCACCACGGCCCCGCTGGGGAGGAAACCGAGAGCAAGTCAGAATGACAAAGCCCAGAGCCTGGTGCCCGGGCCACACGCACAGCTAAGGCAGGTGGCCCCCGTTTCCCATCCGGGAAGCTAGAGCCTCCAGCTGTATAAAGGGGCACAGCGGTGACGCTGATGTAATTGTCAGGGGGATGCAGTCAGCCAGAATAAACCATCACATGTCTGTCTCCGGTGGGAATATTTTTGGATGTTCAAGCAAGTCACCGACTTAAAAACTATAGGTTCTAACTTCATGATCTCTCCCCACTGTCTCTGTGAAAGAGGGAGACGATTCTGCGGAGGGAGAGGGTTCTGACTTTGGCCCGGGTTGCTGTCAACACACCGACAAGGCCCTCTGACTGCTCTCTGTGTTGGTGGCCCAGCCTCTGTTCTGCGGAGCACAGAAAAAACAGCTCAAAGGGCAGAGGTGGCATTCACACAGCCGAGGACGCGGCTCTACTGTCAGGACAGTGTGCCACCCAGTGTGCCACCGTTTAGGAGCAGTAACTGCTTTTGCTACGGTCACCAGCCCCCCCCCCCCCATAGACGCTGGGTAAGTGGACCGATGGTGCCTCCCTGCGGGAGCTGATGGTAGCAGGACAGGAAAAGGGGTGGGAGAGGGGCCCTGTGGCACTTGCGGCGGGAGATGGAGATGACCTGGTTCCCTGGAAGATCTGAGCCAGCGAGTCTGGGTATTCAAACATAAAGGGCCTTGAAAAGGAAGCTGGGACTCTATTTTTAAAAATTACGTTGGGATGTCTGTGCGACTTAAGAAACTGGGGAGAGATCATGCGTTTTGATGAACAACCTGATGACCATCCTATTTGTTTCCCTGGGTTTATACAGAAAAGGAAATACTCCGAGTTTGAAGCTTAACAAAGGGGCGCTTCTTGAATGGAAGTTTTGATTCTTGGAAATTATTTTAAAAATATACTCTGGGCATTTTTTTTCCATGAGAAAAATCTGAAATTATAAGTCAAGATTGCTGACTCATATTATATGCCTATTTTAGGGTATATCTAAGGAATTCTGGTCAAAATGTGCTAAGTGAGGTGGATGCTGCATTTCAGGTCAGTGAATAGAGATGGAGAGCTGCTACCCAGGCGAACAGGGGACTGCTGGGTTAAAAGTGAAACTTACACAATGCCACTCCCGCATTTGTCACAGAGCGGCATCTTCTGCCCGCTGCCAGCGCCGCCGTGGGCTTTCGTAACCGGAGCTCTCACGCTCCGAGTTCCAGAGGGACGGTCATCTGAAAAACAAAGTGTTTCCATTTACGGCAAGGGAACAGCTGGCTCCAATTTGTACTCCGCTTCTATTTTAAGGTGTGCACTTTAACCTAAGGAATTCTTAAGTTGCGCCGTAGTATCATTTTGGGTCGCTCGGAAACAGGGCCTTGCAAAACAGAATTAGTTACCAAGCTTTGTTGTCATAGGGAGCTGTTAGAAAATGCTCAGAGGAGCAGAGAGCATGTTGCATTTCTTTTTTATTGTGGTGAAATATACTTAATATAAAATCGACCATCTTAATCGTTGTTAGGGTATAATTCAGTGGCATTAAGTGCATTCTCGATGTTATAAAATTACTGCCTATATGCATTTTTTAGAAATCTTTACCATCTCAAACAGAAACTTTGTGCCCATGAAACAGTGACTGCCCTTTGCCCTCCCCTCCCAGACCATGGTAACCTCCATGTCCGTCCTGTCTCCATGACTTGCCTGTCCTAGGAACCTCATACTCGCAGAAGCGGAATCATACAATATTTGTCCTTTTGGGCCTAGCTTATTTCACTTAGAGTGTCTTAAAGGTTCATCCGTGTTGCGCCCTGTGTCAGAATCTGATTCCTTTTTTAGGGTGAATCATGTTCCACTGCATGCCTGCCCCACAGCTGGTTAATTCATCTATCCATGGACGCTGGGGCTGTTTCCACGCTTCGGCTGCTGTGCATCACGCTGCTGTGAACATGGCACAAGTGCCTTTACACGGCTGTTCAGCTGAGCCCCCGCCCTCGCTTCTCTTGGTGTGTGTACGCCTGGGGGGGTTGCCGGGTCGGATGGGGCCTCTGTGGCCACCTTTTCAGGAGCTGCCGGGCAGGGGCTGCACCATTTTACGTTCCTATCAGCGGTGTACAAGGGTCCTCATCTCTCCGCATCCTCACAACACTTTTTTCCCTTTATTTTTGAAAATAGCCACCCTAAGGGGGCATTTTGCACTTTTGAGCGGCTTTGAAAGGACAGTCTATATCTTGGGGAGGGGGGAAACGTTGGTAAGAGTATGAGCCCTGAAGGCAACAGGACCAGGCTGCAGACCCGGCTCTGCTGCTTTCTGGCTGGGTGACTTGGTACAGATCTACCCGCTCTGTGCCTCAGTTTCTCATTTGTGAAACAGGGAAAACGCTAGCTCCTGCCTCATGGAGTTATTGTGAGGATTAAGTGATCATGCATGCAAAGTATGTAGCACAGAATTGGGAACACACTAAGGGTTCATGACGTTGTTTTTAAATTTTGATGATGATACCCTGGAGTATGGGGAGGCTGAGAAACTTTGCAGTGTCCACTTAAAACTATTTAAAATTTGTAAGCTCAGATAGCCCTTGACTACTGTGGATGGGATTTGTGTTTGGTGCCCTTTCTATCAAGTTGGTGGCTACCTGGGGACACGTCCTGGAAGCTCCTCTCCTAAACCAGGCACCACCCAAATCCTCTGCACAAAGAGTCATTGGACTTCTGAATAAAATCAATATTTCGACTTTCATTCCCAGTCTGTCTGCTGTCCTCCCCTCCCCAACCTTGCAACAGGCTCTGCCAATAACTGGCCACAGACGTTCACGGCGACTCACCATCGTTAACTAATTCCTGGAGCACCCTGAAGGAGCCTGACTGGCGAGGCTGAGTAGGCTCGTCCCGGTTGTCATGGAGCATCCGGTACACGTCCGACTGGGGGGGCACCGAGGCTGTGGGTTCACTGAAAATACACGGCAGGCAAGGCGGTGTCAGGGGCACTCAAGGCAGCGACGTGCGCGACGCCACAGACATCAACAAACAGTCATCACTCATCTGCAGCAACTCCTGAGAGGAGATGCAGTATTTTCAAGTTAATCTCTATTATAGGTCAAATACACTGTTTATTCACATGGCTGCCTTAAAAATGTCATTCCTTACCCTCGGGCCCACATCAGCACTTCTCCATTTGGCAAAATACTATGGAGGGCAACTAAGATGTGACTGTTAGGGAACAGTAATTTAAAAGACCTGCGTCTGCTGGATATATAATTGTAAACAGGAACAAAATAAACGTTTTTCTCAGCAAAAAAGGCAACATGCACATGATAGAAAGTGCAGGAGTGAGCCCAGTTCCATTAGTCTTAGTCATAAAGTTGTCATTAAATTCAGATTCATTTCTGATACGAAACTAAAAGTATGTGGTTTAATTTTATTTTTAAGATTAATTTGCTTTGTTAATTTCTGGAAACAACAAAGGTATCATTTTGCTGGTAAATTGAAGGAATTCAAATTGCCAATGTTTGGAAACACATAATGTAGGAACTTTCACATATTTGTGAGTTACGTATTTGACTACACTGCTTTTTGTAGCCACATTATAATTCATTTACAACAATAAAAGCTTTATTTTAATAAACTTTCTACAAATATATTCATGATAAGCAAAGAAAATGCCACAATAAAACTACGTGTCAGGCACTAAATGCTCTATTATTTTATGTCATTTAATGGCATTACCTAGAAAAGGTAGTTACTATCTGCATATAATTTTATTACCTATATCATATGTGGAAATAATTATCTTATGTATCTGAATTTCCTTACAAAATGGCTTCAAGATACATTATGCTATTATTATCTTACTGTATTCATCCCAAGAGATAGCTTTGGATATTGTTACATAGCACACTTAAGCATTATACTACTTTAGTTTATAAAAAATGGTTCTGTAATATTGAAAAAAATAATATTTTCTTATAATAAATTTTTAATTGAAAATATTTGATGGCAAAAGTACATTGAACAAATACTTATAATAAAGAAGAAATTAATCAAAATAGAGACCCTTGGAAATTAAATATCCACATTAATAGCTTAAACCCTTATTCATGGCAGAAATTTTAAATGGAAAAATAATGACCTCTCCCCAAGATGCCATTGGAAGAGAAGTATCACCTCTTTTAAAACCCCTCCGACCTCCCATCCCTTCCCAATTTTTGACCCGCAAAGGAGAAACAGAGAGTACACTAGACTCTTAATCACTTTTGAGAAGTATTGTACCAGACATTTGTAAAGAACATTGTGGCTTTCCAAAACACATATACATTTGGTCCTTCCATGATTTCAGTTTATTACGATCCATCACATAAAGCTCTACTCAGTTCATTCTTCAAATCACCTTTATCCTTAGGCCTAGATATTTGCAATAAATCCTCAGTGTTTTTTCTTTAAAGCTTTTCACATAACTTTCTTGCAATCAAGACAATGTTAAAAGACACCCGTGACGTTGACATTGCCCATGTGTTTAGTTAGTATGCCCGTGGTTCAAAAAGACTCGCATTACCTCATTGAGGGTGCTTCCCCTAGAGCTGTTGAAACCTGACCCTGAAGTGTTTCCATAATATTGTCATCTGAGTACAACTGCATAGGTGTATTAAACTGGGCATGTACAATCTTCACACCGGGAAGTTCCATTTCCAAAGGAATGTTAGGGGCCATCTTAGCAGCAACTTTCAAGTCCCCTGGGCAAATGGTACTAACAGTACTGACAGAAGAAGGGGTGCTACGTCCGCTGCTACAGTCAATACCGGACGGAGTACTGCATCCACTGTGTTAATGACCACGTGACACAGGGAGGACACAGGAGCCAGAGGAACCAGACAGGAGAACACAGAAAACAAGGACAGAGAGGTTAAAAGGCATTGAAGACAAAAAGTGAGAAGTGAATTAAATATCAAATTAAAACAAACTTTCTGGCTAAAAAAAAAAATTTTTTTTTTTTTTAAATAGGGAGGACATTTAAAAATTCATGATTGAGAAAAATTTCACAAGATTATTGGGACAGGTGATGTTGCATTTCTTGGCTCTGTTCTACCAGGCGATCTGTAAGTCAAAGGCCAACGTAAACAAGTTGTATATAAAGTAGAAAAGATGTGACCACACTCACTTTTTAAAAATAGGCCAGGTCATTTTAAACTTGACAATATCACAGACAAATGGTGCAGGGAAATTGCATTGGCTGGGTATCCTTTTACATTTCTGAGATTCAATATTTAAAATTAAAAGATTAATGAATGATCCATACAAATAGGAACTGGATATGCTCCGTGAAGATCCATTAAATATTTAGTCTAGAAATTTCAAAATAAATACGCTTCAGAAATGCAGTTGAGTTTACTTGAGTAGTAATTAGAGACATGTAGGTTATGTGATAAAGATTATGTTTTAAGGCTACTTTGTAAATGTTTTATTTTGACTATTTTAACTTTTTCTACTTTCATTTTTTAATTTTGTGAGGAATATGCTTTTAAAAATTGTTCAGTGATTTAATACAGGCTCTAGAACAGCCAACAAATGCTTGTCACCTTGATATATTAATGTTTAGAGAGCAAGTAAGGTGATTTCGGACTCTTTGGATGCTACCTTGGGGTAAGATATGCCTCTTTTATACACCACTATTTCATGCAAACTTTTGAAAACACACATATTCATGCATATTTGTCATTTCCTTTTACAGACAAGTTGAGGGGATTTCCTATTAAAACATCAGAAAGGCCAGTCATGCAATTTTCAGAATGGCTGGGGAGAGCTCATGTTCTCTATGAAGCCGGGTAGGAGGCTGGTCACAGCCGACACACCAAGAACCAAAACGCCAGGTTTCTATGTGCATTTTACGTGCGTCATGACAAATGCATTTTAAGAGAAAATGTACAATACTGAGATTTTTTTTTTTTTTAAAAAGCACAGACAGTTAAGACACGGCCAAAAGAAATATTAGTATTAATGTAAACTCCGTCATGCCTGCAGGTGAGTGTTGCTGCAAACTCAAGACAGAAAACAATTTATATGGTGTGTTCATCTCAACGGCAGTATTCTCTTAGGGCTCAAGTAGGACCCTTCTCTGTGTTTACTCTCTGGGGCTACTAATGCCAACCTCAGCCCCATACAGAGAGCACAAACCGAAAGGATTCAGGGCCCTGATTTTGTTGACTTCATCAATGTCACAGCCTGATTAGTCTCTACAACCCATGTCACTAATGGAATAATTTTTTTTTTTTTGTCTTGTGTTATCCAGTTCAACCACCCGCAGAGCCTAAATGGGGCAGGTGAATATGGACCTGCTCCTTCACTCCTTGGCTTGAAAGCCTGTTTAAAACGCAACTTGTGAACTGGGCGATCACATACCAAAATGTCAAATGCCCTATTCGCCGTTTCTGTAGGTTCAACACTACACTGGCTCCTGAAATCGACTTCGGTTAGTGAAAAAATCGAAGGAACATTTCAGTTGTACTGCAGTTGAGTCAGGGTCAAGTGATTTGATCTAAGCGTAATGAAGCTTATTAGATTAGGGATTTGAAACACTTAAGTCAAACCTTGGAAGATGTGGGCTTAAAATAATGAACCTTTCTAACAAGCATTTATAACTGCTCTGATCTTACTGTGTGCCAGGCATGGTGCTAGATAGTGGACAAACTAGGATCAGTTCAGAACTTATAGATAGACCTCTTTTTATACTTGTAGTTAGCAATCTTTTTCTGTTTTCAGTGTTCTCTATACATGCATGTATATGTATATCACTTTATTGAAGCAAAGATTGTGTTCTATTTCCTAGTTTATCATTCTTTTTAAGGGCCCCTGCCTATTGATTAGATAGGAAATAAACTCTAAGCAAACAAGAATTAGTTTTTTATGAATTTCTGGGACAATTTAAAAAGATCTCTTGAGCTGATGCAAAAAGTTTTGGCCCTGGCCAGTGTGGCTCAGTTGGTTGGGTATTTTCTATGAACCAGAAGGTTGCCGGTTCGATTGCCAGTCAGGACACATCAAGCCTGGGTGGCAGGCTTGATGGGCAAGAGGTGGCCCATTGATGTCTTGCTCTCACATTGATGTTTCTCTCTCTCTCTTTCCCCTTTCTCTCTCTCTCAAAATCAATAAAATATCTTTAAAAAAAGTTTTTTTGGACTCCAGTCACTGAATATCATCATGGGTCACCATGACCTATTCCTGTGACTTGGAAAGGTACTTGCTAACAAGTTTTCTTGACGTTGACTTACTGACTTGGCAAGACCACCTGTAAGGTTGATGATACACCCAGTTACTTTACTCCTGGATAGATTGTTAGAGAACGGATTTCTCTGGTGTGTATACAGACTTTCTGGGACGTGCTTCTGGAAGCAACTTGTCCAAAACCCTTCACAGGATTGTATTTAATCTTTTGGATCTATAAAATACCTTGCATATATTTTTAATGATATCGTTGGCCTTAAAAATGTACATGTTTGCATATGAAAATACTGGCTTTTTAATATCTTTCAATAATGATGAAATAATTAAGAACCATAACTAGTAGTAAGACCTTAGGGCAGTGATTTTCAACCTTTTCCCTCTCATGGCACATAAACTAATTACTAAAATTCTGCGGCATACCAAAAAATATATATATTTTGCCAATCTCACGAAAAAATAAAATAGGTACAATTTTGACTCATTCATGCCAATGGCTATTGTCGTGTTGGCTGTTGTCATTTTTCTATTTGACAATCTCAGGGAAAAGAGGTCAGTGCCCCTGACTAAAGAGTCAGGTACTGCATGTTATAAAGAGTTTTGTGGGTCTCTTGTGGCATACCCATTGAAAATCGCTGCCCTGGGGGGAGATGAACATACCAACAATTTGGCATCTCCAACTTACTTCTGATTAAAAAGTTGGTCATTAATGGTGTAGCTGTAGCTTGGTATGTAGCCACTCAAAATTCCACCTTGATGAAGGACCATTTGGAGAGAAGAAGGAATTCAGAAGCTAGAGCAAACAGTGAGGGACCACAGGAAGAAAGGAAGGAAGCAGAGGTGCTTTCATAGTTCTTTCTGATTTGTGTACTGGCACCTGGTTTTTTTTAAGCAAATCTCTCATCCCTGTTTCTCCTCTCACCCTTTCCAAATTCAGCTATATTGAAAGGCATCTAACAATGATAGAATTATGAAGGACTTGTTATTATCACCATACTTGAATTAAAACAAAAACACAGGGTGGGGCAAACGTAGGTTTACAGTTGTTCCTATGGAAAATAATCCAATAATTAATTAATAAATAATACAAGAATGAGCTCTGTGTTTCACCTGCTCACAACTATAAACCTACTCTTGCCCCACCCTATATAAAAGAAGGGCCTCGTGTACCTGAATCTCTCCGACTTTCCCTGAATTTTTGTAAAATCAAATGTCACTGGTTTTTAGCAAAGGCAAGATATGTGTTACTCCAACCTATAATTTTGCTCAAGCCTCTTGCAGTCCTGTAGCTCAAGGTGGTGGACTTGTTATGCTAACCTCAAAAAAATGCAAGAAGATTAGGTTAACTGTGTTTCTTCAGGAGGACGCATATACAGATTGGGGCGAAATAGGTCTGCAGTTGTTCGTATGGAAAGATAATAGAATAATTAATAGTCATACAAGAATAAACTCACAACTGTAAACCTACTTTTGCCCCACCCTTATATTTATTCAACAGTAAAAGAGCATTTTAACTCTTAATTGGGTGCTGTTATATTATCAGGAGTGGAGTTGGGAAAGCTGTCGAGTGTGGAGAAATAGGTAAAAGACACAGAAGAAAATGGAGTGGGAACAAGGGGACAAACAAGCAGGAGTGAGGGAGGGATCATAGCTCCTGGTTCTTCTTGCTGCTCAGGAAATATCAGGCGCCCTCCACATCTGGCTCCTTTATCTAGTGAACATTTACTGCAGATTTGCTCTGTGCCAGCTGCATTTGTAAGTGGTGGGCTGTAGTCATGTCCTTCCCTTCTAGTGGGGAAAGATGTATTTTGTAGTAACCACCTTGTTAGCATCTTTCTCCTGCTCTTTCTGAGTCTGATATCACGAGGTTGTCTGGCTTATTTTGAAGCAATCCTGTGCTCCTGACCCTAGCTTCTGGAAAGATCTGCACATGGACATCACATATACGTGATGATTGACCATCCACAGCGGGCGTGATAACCTCAGATGTCTCTGGGGGCCAGGAGGGTCGCACATGTAGGAAAATGAACCAGGAATCACGCACTTAGAGTGATGGGCATTTATCTGGACAAGCTGGAGAATAGATGCTCCATCTTAAAGGCACTTACCCAAGTTCATTTAAACAGTCGGAGTGTTAAATAAAACACTGTCTGTGGATGAATCCACCTGTGGCCCACTGGTTTGGGAATCCTGATATAGATCGTTAGTCAATGTTCTAACCTGCCAGGATCAATGCCACCTAATCACCCACTTCCTTCCTCTGGGCTGACTGGTGTAGCTGAGGTCGGAGTAATGGGTTTGCCATTTCCTGATGTGGCAACACAGGGCATTCATTTCTTCCCTCGGAGGTTGGAGGTCAGTTTCTAGAGAAGATTCTGAGAAGGGTCATCTGAAGATGATCTGTTTCTCTGACTGACAGCACTGAAGTTGCTCACTAGTCCAGTGCGTGCACAGTTTTCCATGAGGGTAACCCATCTGTGCCCCTCCCCCCAACTCTGTCTTTATTACTTATTTCCCCCCAGGTGGAAAAGTTCCTTCCAAGTGCCCTCTCTTCCTTTGCAAGTGTCCCTAAGAATGCAAATTGATGTTTACCTTAGGGCTAGAGTGAGTGGGGCTGCCCGGCAGGCTCTGACCCGTGGTGAGATGCAGGTGCTGAGGGGGTGATGAGAGTCTGTCTAACATGGAAAGCGACACCGGCGTCCGCATCTGTGGCCCACCTGCTTGCTTACTCCTGCCGGGAGGGCTGGTTCCCATTTTTGTTCCTGCTGGCTGGCCTTCCTGAGCCGGATAGGGTGCGTCTGCCTGCCTCAGAGGTCACTGTGTTCTGGATGGGATCCCCAGGGGTGTTAGTTATAAATATATGTGGTGACTGCTCAACATTTCAAGGTCTGTAATCCTGTGAAATGGATTAGTGTTCACTCTTGGAGACGGAGGTTAGTTGGCTCTATACTCTGCTGAGCTTGTTTCCTTTGCTTTTGAAATAAGCTTCAAAATGGAAAAACTCACTCCAAACACCCAACAGTTACTTTTCCGGGGCATTAGTGGGGTTTGTTAAAGAAGCATGCACTCCAAACTCCACAATCTCAGAGCGTATGACCTGCTTCGGCCTGGGATTATGAAAGGTTTGGGCCGAATATTGTGCTTGTGTTCAAAGTAGTTCACATCCTGCGGAAACAAAGGGTTAAAACGTCCCTCAGTGGAAGCCTGGTCGGTAGTTTCAGATAAAAGTAACTGTACAGAGCGGGTTATTTACCACCAGACAGTGACATGACTAAGGTGGTGAAGGGACCAGAGCTGTCCCTTCCCTTTAACCAGCTGGCCACTGAATGTCCAGGGACCAGCGACTGCAACCACGGTCTAGATGCTTGTCTTTAAAACAAAGATCTGATCGCGCCTTCGGGAAAGTAAACGTGAAACAGCAAGAGCTGGACTTCTGAAGGGAAAAGACACCGGGCCGGAGCCGGAGGCCGGTACTTACTTTTGAGGTGAGCTGGGAATGAGACCCCGCAGCTGTCCGTGAAGCGCGTCTCGTATATTGCTAGTTGAATAGAGCCCAATGGGTGAGTTATAGGAGGCGCTCACTACCTGTCTTTTGTCATCAATGTTTGCCGCTGCAACAAAAGGCTGGGCCCTTCTGTTGTGCGTGGTACCAATGGGTTTGAACTCCTGTACAATGGCAGACAGAATACACAGAGCCACACAATGCACAACGAGTGGTTAGCGAGCAGACCACCAGCGTCTCCGCTGTTAGTCAAGGCTTCTTTCCCCCTACAAGATTAATGCAAGGTTAAAGAGGAGTTAGGAGTAAACATTTCTGCATTTTCCATGGAGTTTACGTGTGCGGTATTTACCCACCAAACGTTAAGGTGCAAAGGAATTGACCTTATTTATAGACTGTTATAAAATAATTCAAACATTGCATCTTTTTGTGTCCCCTGCTGACTTCTATACCCATAGCTTTTAGAAAATTCTCGTGCAGCCCATTTGAATAGGGAAATTTTGCGTGAGAAATGAGATTTTCAGCTTAGAAACACTATTCTACTTAACATTTTCTCAAGTAGACTTACGTTGGCTTTATCTTCTATTAATATTTTAATAACGTGTCCCCCGTTTTAGGAAATGAAGGAATAAAGTGGTCAGAGCGGGAGTGAGCATTTGTGAATAACTATTCTGAACCATTTTCACTAATCCAAGGAAAAGTTCTGTTTTTTCTTCATACCCACAACAAAACCCCCAAATTCTTAATGTGGGTTAAGTTATAACTTAAGTTTAGAAAAAATAGTAATTAAAGGACTTGTTTTTTATGAAAGCAGGAGTAACATTTATAGACCCCCCGTCCCCTTTTTACTGTGATGACTTCATTGTCGTGTGTTTAAAGGACTCTTCGTGTTGACTCTAGTCCCGGAAAGACTAGAGTCAGCAATGCAGAGGCAGCTAATGTGTATGATTCACAAAAGGATTTTCACTTTATTGTTTGGAGAAATAGGTCAAACACCAGAGTCCTAAACTCTGAATTTGAAATCTACCTGAATGATCTGAAGCTCTATATTATTATTTTAATGTTGGAATCATATTTTCTAATTTTTATATAGATTTATAACTTCATCAAGTTATTACATTTTCTTCTTCTAAGCAACAGAAGAAAACCAAAAGCAGTGCACATAAGCTGATTCTCTTTCCAAATCTTCTCCTTTGGCAGACACTAAAATAAATCTTCACAGCAATATTTTCACTCACACATTCACATCAACTTCACTTACTTTTGTGAATGTGTCACCAGTGTTTCACACAAATTTCAAGTAGTACAAACATTTATGATTATTTGGAATGTTACTGGAAAGAGACATTTTATTAAAAAAGAAAAAGATCTTGTAATATTCTTGTTCATGTCAGTTTTTTTCCTTCTTGTCACTACAGATGAGTAAGTTGTGGGATGGTGCTTTTTTTGTTAGAAAACAGTCTTTCTCCCCCTTTTTAGGGTTTTGCATAGAGATTCCTGTGCCTGAGAACACCAGCAACTTTCTGTAGGGACCCCAGCAACATGATGCTTTCTTTTGGTTCCCCCGAGCAGGCAGTCACTACACATACTCCGTTTCCCCACCGAGGCCTATTGGCAAAGCTCCCTTAAAAAAAAAAAGTTATGACGAGGCAAATGGGATGTAGCGTCAAAGGAGTCTTTGACTCCAGCTGTCCGAAATCTCGTTGTACCTAAAATCTGTGATGCGGTCAAGAGCAGCTTCTTTCTCATCAGCCTTGGAGAGCATATTTTAACAGCCTCCTGAACTTGACAAAAAGGTCTAAGTTGACTACATTAGCCTGTGAATCTATAGAGTGATTGAATTGACTACTAGCTTATTGATTCCATTTTTTCCCCTCCAGAATAATGGCCCATGCTTCTGAGTTGGTATGGTGACAATATAGTTACCGTTATTTGATAGCAGAATGACTGAAAACAGCCAAATGTGGCTTTAGAAAAATGCCGAATCCCAGAACATGGGAAAATGTGTGTAGTCCAACATTTATAGAGTGGTACAATCTGATTTTTTTTGGCTGATTTAATAATGAATTTGGATTGGCTGTTTTATGATTAACCATTATGATTAGCCATTATGATGGCATGAAATTGTGAACTGGAAATAATTTTAAGTAATGACAATGGCCATGATTCAAGCCTTTGTTATTTTTTCTTTTTATATGAAAGAAGACAGAGGCTAATTGCCTAATTTAGTTTTAGCGGATTATAAATCTCTCAGGCTAATTAAAAGAGTGAATCAGGCAGGACTGAAGGTCTCAAGCTATTTGGAACGTAGCTTTATTATTATTTTTTAAATAATGATACACTTTCAAGATCTTGGTAAACAGGACTGAATTTATAAAAATTAGTTAATGTCATGTGATGGCTTTATGGGAAAAATCTTTGCCCTTATTTTATTAGTCTTAAAATGGTAAATTAACATGGATCGTGGTGATTGTCCTGTAAGCTAGGGAACTTTCCTGAAAGTATATGTGCACTAATAATCTCTCGTGGTACTTCACAATAGCAGCACATAAGTTAATCAGCTCCAAGCTTTTCTTTGCTATTTTCAGTTTTGGTTATATGTTCCAAAAGTCACAAATGTGTAATTTGTTAAGGAAAAATATAACCCCTCTATTTTCTAGTCAGATCATAAAAGGAAGTTTTTCTAATACAGGCTTCAAACATTCATATTTAGGCTTTGCAAAGCATTAGTTCATGGGTTGCTAGAGTCATTCCAAAAAAGCACAATGAAATGTGTACACCAGAGGTAAACAAAAAATTCAAGATGGCACAGAGGCAACATTCTATCCAACCCTTACATCACTGTTGATGGTCAAACAGAATGGAAAGACAAACCCAATTAGAAGTTTGTTATTCCACTTTAATTTTTTATTTTATTTTATAGGGGAAAATCATTAGTCATGGAAAATACCAGTAAAAACTTTATATAGCAGTTACTAGAGTCCAGCTCTTGTGTTTATTCTACCCAGACAAAAGCATCCAAGTGATTCTTACCTCTTAGGCATTCAGTAAATAACCATTGCAATTAATTACATTTTTAAATATTATTTTTAAATGTTAGGAGTTTATATTAATAAATGATATTTTGAATTAATGAAATGCTAGGGCTGTCAGATTAAAAGCAGAGATCTGCTGATGTCGGGAGAAAGCAACTCTCCTCAACTATCTCCCAGGTCCTGGAACGACCTCATCAATGAGAACATTCAAAGACAGTTCACCTTTCAGCTTCTCACTGGGAGAAGTTTTCACAGGTAAAGACTGAGTATGAGAACGGAGGCAACTGTCAACTCCAACAAACAACATGTTTGATAATATACATATATATTATTTATAAGAAAAAATGGTGGGGAAATAAGGGAAAGACTATATCAGGTGATCATACATTTGATCAAACTACACTGACTAAATGATTCTATTTTATAATGTCTGCAATTTATGAACAATCACTCCCCCTGCCTCAGCCTCACCCTGCAAATGAAAAATAAAGTTACCCTTATGATCACTTTCTGCAGGGATCTGTTTCATGTTTTTCCCATTTCTCACCAGGGAAGAATTGGAGGACATGGGGATTATGAAAACTTGGCTCTGTGTAGGTTGCCACCCAGTTATCAAAACATTGTAGAACGAGGTTATTTTATGAAAATATAAAGAACTTCAACCCTTACCCCACCTGACTGTGCACGTAGTGCATCTTTATTATCAAATCTGCTATGACAAGGTTCAGGCCTTTATCTGGAAGTGGAAACAGCTATCTTCTCATTTAGAGAAGAACCATTTCTGGGTTGGAAAAGCATCCTTCCTGTCTTGTGATAGCTACATTATCATTTTCAGTTGTTCAGCTAACGTGAAACGATGAGGGTAATTTTTTATTTAAGAATGTGGGCTTTAAAGAAGGACATAGGACTCTAACATACCTTTAGTCTAGAACAATGCTTTGTACAGGAAAATGCATGTGTCAGCTCATAGGCCAGATTCAGGGCTGTATGGAAGGTGTGTATTCATTGGCTGAGGTTGATCTAAATATCCTCTAATGTTTTGGGTCTAAACTCATAAAAATAAAATTTAACTATTTAATAATGGCATGGAAAAATGAAAAAAAAGCCATATATTAAAAATTGTGTATCAAGTATTACTATAACTGTGTAAGAAAAAGTCTCTAGAGCATATCTTTATGCACAGGGAAAAAGACTGGAAATAAATATACTGACATTTTATTATTTGTGGCTGCGTTTGGATGGTAGGATATACAGTAGTCAGGTTTTTCCCCAACAAACATATATTATTTTTTAAATGAAAGAGAGTATTTTATTCCAATAGCAAAGGCCACATAACTTTGACTTGGGCTGAGAAACAAGAACCACATTGTGTACTGCTCAGTGGCATTTCACTGTTCACCTACGAGGCATCTTAAATGCGTTAATGGCATTTGTTTCTCAGATGGACACACCTTTGTTGTCCAGAGTTTGTAGTTCTCATTTGGGGGGGAGGGCGGGACAACTCTTTGCATAGCTTTGTGCTAATTAAAAAAATAAAAGAAGAACATAAACATGACGGCAGTTTAGCTTTTCTCGAGTCTCACTCTGCAAGTGAAACTCACCGCTTGGCCTTTTATCCCTGTGTGCTGTTCTGTGCATGCTGTGGGAGTCCGGGGAACAGAGGCTGTGCTGCAAGTGAGCTGTGTTGGGTAGGGAGTGTCTGTCCCAACTGCTGATCATGCTGAAACCTGGCCTGAGGATGTAGGAGCAGAAATCCTTTGGTCCATTAGGAAAATAATTGAAATGGTTCTTATCGCAGAGCCCTTCACACGGGCCTCTTGGAGAGAGTGTCAGTAAGAATTACTCATGACTCAAGCTAAAGGAATGTTTAAAGGCTCCATCTGACTGGCGTCTGTAGCCCTTAACCCAACCTTCACCTTTTTTTAAAACCTATTTCCTTCTCTATCTTTCCCCCGTGTGTAGTATCATAAATGTCCGTATTATCTAACCCCCAAAAATGCAGGGCACATGGGCCAACACGTGATTGTCGAGAGGCCAGAAAATTTCAAATTAGGATTATATTTTAAGATTCAGTTCTTGGAATAAGCAGTCATAAATCAATATTCAGAGTTTACAAAAGGAACCTCTTCTAGTGCTAAAACTCAGACAATTGCCCTTAAACTCCAGTTCTGGAGAGAGATGTTAGCAAAGCACAGGCTCCCATCTCAGCCTAAGGTCCCCCTGCACCACGTACAGTAGTTGGTGAGTCCGGAGTCAGTCACCCACATGCCAGAGGGGGCGCTGCGACATCATAAGGGATCACTGGGGCTTTGGGACTTTGGTCAAATCTGTCTAATTGGCCCCATATCTTGGCATCTGACATTGATGAAATTAGGTTTATAAAATTAGGAGAAATTTTGGAGGAAAAAATAATTTGCAAAAGGGTGCAGTATACTTTTGGATGTGTACTGTATGTGGAAAAGGAAATTCAGAATTCTATCCAGTTTGTCCTGGTGATAATAAGAGATCGGGCGGTCAGAAAATGTGTGTATCTGAGCCTTAAACTTCTGTTTTTTTTGTTTTGTCTTTTTTTTAAAGCATCACATGATCACTTTTTCTCACATGTTGACTGTAAGTGATGAATTGATAAGGGCAGGAAAAAGCCAGTGGGTGTGGCATTGCTGGGAAGGGCTATATCCAAGTGACAGCTCTGCATCAAGAACTCTGTGTTTTCTTCCTCTAAGCTTTTCTTCTATCAAAGATTAGCGGTATTCTTACTCACCAACCCGCCTAGGAGGCCAGGGTAAACCACCACCAGCATTCAGATCCCTTCACCATCACATTCATTATCTGTCTTATCAATTTTTTGCTCTCCTGCCCTCATCTGACCTAAACATCCCTCTCTCCTTGCACAGTCACTTTTATCTGCAAAGCGGGGGTGGTGGCAGAGCTGTATTCTGAGAATTGGTTCCCAGGATTGGTCCTGGGCAATGTTAGAAAATGCAGTTTATCTTTAGACCCTCCTGTTCCTTCCATGTTTGAATCCAAAGTAATCTTGTGACAGTAAGGAGGAAGGCTTTCCTGGTCTCTAGGAAGCCCTGTCATAGAGGCAGCTTCCTAGGGGGCCTTCTGATCACAGCCTGGTGGGAGGGGGGCTGGGGAATGTACCAGTAATTACAAGAGCTCCCACTTAATATCTCTGTGAACAATTCAATGTGCCAATTTTTTTCTATTTTATTTTTACTTAAGTCTTTGAGAAGCCCTATGAGATACATGTACATACACTACTCTGCATGTAGTTCATAGAGAAGAGAATGGAGGCTGATGGAGACAAGTGGAGACCCTGCAGGACAAACACAGGGGTTGATGATCCCAATTGATGGTGAAGCATCAATTACAAAGATGCCTTCAGTTCATTTTCATCCGATACCTTGGGAATGTCTCCTCTGTTTAGGAGGAACACTAAACCAAAGGGATATTGAATTTATGTATCTGTCTCTCTAAATTTGGGGAGCTTCTAAGTAGAGGTTCTGAAATCCTTTCCTTAATTACATTTGCCATACAGCACAATTGAGGGTTGGTTTAACTTCAGATTTTTGGAGCCTTTGAGGGCAGACATGGTCAGATAAGCATCAGATTATTAAATGAATTTTGCTCAGTAGATAGAGTTGCCTCAAGGGAAAATCCTTTGTCTTTGTTATTCAACTGCGTGGGCAGAATATCACCATGATTACATAATGCAAGGCTTTTCATGGAGTAAACTTAATTACAGAATGCCAGAACTGAGAATTAAAGAAGGGTGTAAAATAGGATCTGGGTGAAGACCTCGAAGGATTGAAGTTACAATAACAGATTAGATACCTGTTGCAAATGGTTGTTTCCCCTACTCCCTTTTTTTGCTTTGTTTTAACATCTTAAACTCTTGGATTACCTCACGGTCTTTTGGCAGAAGTCCATCTTAAAAATGAAAAAAATAAGCGGACTGTATGTAGATATAGCCAAATTTTCCTGGTGAGAACATATTTGTCTTTTAACAAGGTGTTTGCCCAGGCATCCGTCTTTGTTTTCTTGATGTGAGAAAGCGGGGTCATCTAAATCTCAGAGAAGACAGACAGCGGCTTCATCAGGTGACTTACTCCAGAGTTTGATATCTGCCACTGCTTCCTCGTGGAAGTCACCCACATCATTTAAAAGGAAAGGTAAAGCGAGCGTATTTACTCTAAAATTCATACCTGTGGTTCTGATTCTAAGTTGATTTTGAAAGGATGAGCCTTCCCGTCTTCAGATACCTGTGGAGACCATAGGCGAGTTTCCGCCCTGTAAATAAAACAAAGTTGGTAAACTCCGAGTTCTAATGATACTCCCGCCGTGGCATCCTTCAGTTTCCTATGGTGTTTGTGAAAATGCTATTCACCCTTGATGATTTAAGCAGCAGCAATAGTCCATGCTCATGATACTGTATTCTCCCATCTCATTAGTCTTACGTATTGAGTGTACTTTTAGGGAACCCTGAATGGATCAAGATGGACTGCTACGGACGGCGTTTGTGCTGCCCTCAAATTCATACGTTGAAACCCTAATCCCCAAATGATGGTATTTGGAGGTGGGACCTTTGGGGAGAAATTAGGCTTAGATTAGGTTATGAGGGTAGGGCTCTTATGGTGGGGTTAATGCCCTTCTAAAAAGAGGAAGAGATACGAAACCTCTCTGTGGTGCACCTGGAAAGGCCAAGCTAGGACATAGCCAGAAAGAGGCCTCTCACCGAGAACCTGGGCATGCTGGACCCTGTCTCAGACACAGCCTCCAGAACCGTGAGAAATAAGTGCTTGGTGTTTAAGCCCCCCAGTCAGTCCAAGGTATTTTTGTTCGAGTAACCTGAACTGACCGAGGCAAAGACATTGTACAATTTCTGGAGAATGTGGGTGTCTGATGCATGTGGAAAACAGTACAGGAGGGAGATTCTTCAGGGCCCCCTGCACACAATCCCAGAGCAAGCGCCCTAGGTCTCCTCTACTTCCTTCCTAGCCTACCCAGGCCAACAAAGGAGACAGTGAGCGAGTGGCCAGGTGGATTTGCCATTGGCATCAAGGAACGTGCTTTGTCTTATCCTTCTTATGTATCTGTTTGGGACAGTGTGCTTGGCAGGAACACAGGTTATGCATAGTCAAGGAAAGAGTCAGTTTCACCCCATCAGATGGCAGATCGACTGTGTGTCTTCTGTACCAGCAGGAAAAATTATGAATACAGTAGTAACAGGATAAACACACTAACAACCACTATCACAGAACATTTATTTCCACAATTGCTTCATATCAGGGCTCTGATGGCAAAAGATCAGGTTCAATCTCCTAACATTGTTTTTGGTCCGAAATGTTTCATTATCTAATACACTAATGTGCACACACATATTCACACATCTTTTGAGATTCTTCTGGGCTGAATTCTGTGCAAAACAGCCAATGGCCTACAGCATATTAGCAACCAGTTTTTAACGTGTCCACATTTTGTCAAGTCAAGAGATTCTTTTAGGAGAATCTTTGAATTCCATTTTCCACCACATTCTGAACAGCAGGACAACTGGCCATGCTCTGTAGTGTTCTTGTGGCTGATGTCTTTAATGGTTCTATTTTCATAGTCAATTAACTGGATCAGAATAGGAAAAAAAATTCCACTAGCCTCTTTCATTATTTTGACATTCTAGAGAATTCCTTTTAAAAATGGTTTGTTAATAACAACTAGACTGACTGACTTCAGGGAAGAACAGGCCAACGTGACTGATACATAAAAAACAGTTAAAATTCTAGTTTCTGTGACACCCTTCTCACTGGGAAGATGAAATCATCTATTGTTTTGGTTCAGGTTCCCCTGCCAAACAGATCACATTATAACACCATCAGTTAAAGAGCACCTGTCAATTTTGAGACACAGCTGGTGGGCCGCTGCTTTAATCCTGTCCTGTGCATCAGCATGAGTCATGGACTCTGTACCGAAGCCATCAATAGCCAGGATGACATCTCCAGGACACAGGTTGGCAGCAGCTGCCTTGCTTCCTGGAGTAATCTGGAAGAAATCATGGCACCACTTAAAAAAATCAACATCTTATAATATCTTGAGTTTTGTTCCTAACATTTGTATTTCAGCTTGGTAACATTTAAAATGTTTTACTGGGCAGGCAGTTATAAGTCTAACAATAATTCTTGGTTGATCAATTGTGTTAGCTCTATTTTCTCATCATGTTAAGTAATTTTGTTTCTTACTAACCACATTTTATTTATCATGACACCTCTTATTCTTTTGAAAACTCCTTATGTCCCTGTTTGAATCATATTTTCTTTGCTTTAAACAAAATAATCTGTTTTTTAGGTTTCTTTTGTCACCCCAAACTCTCTACTTGGGAATAGAACTTTACTAGATTTAGGGAGATTTTATATTTGAATTGAAACTACTTTAGCATCCCTGTAAGTTATGATTCACATGAAGGAGTACTTGGTAACTTTTCACGAACTCCACAGAGAGCTGAAGTTGCAGGGCAACTAACTAGATTGGGATTTAAGGAGTTCCTCCAAGGACAGACAAAATGTAAGTATGGGCTATCCTGAATCAGCACAAGGAGGAGGGCTAGCTGTTAAGAAGAATTCAGCTAAAATTAGGAACAAATTGTTAAAGGCTAGGTATGAGTTAGTATTGAGAGTCTAGAACCCCTGGGAACTGCAAACACAAGGGAAATTTATATCCATGAGTCTCTTCTCCATGAATGAAGAACAGATGGAACAAATAGAAAACAACTAACAAGATGCAACATTTTAATTAAACTTTATAAGTATTTACATTAAATGTAAATGGTCTAAACACACCTCACTTCTTTTTAACAGAGATTGTCAAACTAGGTAAAAGAGCAAGTACCATTTTTATGCTGTCTACAAAAAAAATCCACGTTAGTTTCTTTTTGGGGGGATGGGATGAAAGGAATACTTAAGGATATGGGGAAAATATGGCCATTAAATGTTTAATTTAAAAGATAAATATGAAATTATTACCATGTTGAATTCAGTGATTCTTTTGATTGCTCTACCTACTCTCAGTTTTTCTGGGTAAATCCCAACTATTTACCACTGCCTAATTGTCAACCACCCGGTTTTTCCTTGCCTACTTTTCTATCATCATCTTATACCATTCCTGCTTCCCCACATCTGCTCTGTAGCTATTCTGATTTCAGTTAGGCCCAACTTGTACCCTTTTGTTGTTTTTGCCTGAAATGCTTCCCCTCATCTTTATCCAGTTGTCCTTTCTCATCCTTTAGGATAGGCTTAAAAGTCACATTCTCAGAGAAACTTCCCTGAACATCTGAGGCAGTTTCTCCAGCTCCTACCCCACTATTCTACGCCATTACCCCCTCTTCATTTCCTTCATGAAGACAATTTGCACTTTTATATTTGTTTATTTGCTTGTGTATTATTTGTCTTCCCAACTAGTCTGGAAGTTCTTGAGTCTAGGTATAATATTATGAATATTCCTAATGCTTCACAGTGTATACTCCAGTGTTTGGAATTAATGAATAACTAATTGAAAAATGAATGAAAAGGTTATTTAAATCAGAGTTTATGAAACAAAAAGAGCTAGTCCCTCATGCCTGAAGAATACTGCCATTAATGTCAACATATCATTGTTACATTTGCTAGTTTCCACTATTTAGAGCAGCATTATACATACATAGAACCTGACTTAAATCTGGAAACTGCTCCAGAAATAAACTAGATTGTTCCTAATGTTTTCCTTGAGGCTCAGGCATTAATCCATTTCTCCCTTCTATTTTCTTAATCTAGCTACTGATTCTATTTAACTTTGCAGCTCTAAGGGAGATCCAAGACTCATCTAAAGAAACAAAATTGCTAAAATAGTAAATTCTCATGTGTCCTAGATCTTCAGCCTTATCACTAAGATGTTTGTTGTACTCATTTTATTTCTGTGAACGTCCTACTGCAATCATCAGGATCATTTTCCATTAGGAATGGTTGATAGGATCTAGGTGAAGACAACTGGAGATGGTTACATCTCAGCCTTTCATAGGTGTTTTCCACTTAGAAATTCTCCCAGACCCAGAACTGTTAGAATAACAAGTTTCCATCCCCAATGTCACTTGTAGGGATAAAAATAATCTTAAACTTTTAATTTTTCTCTAGCTATGCTTCATTAAAATCAGTATTATTTGTAAAATTCTGAGATCAGAATGCTTTCCTTTGAGTGAAAGCATGAGAAAGCATGGCTTAATGTATTTGCTTTTCTAATATAATCAAGTAGATTTCAGTTATATAACACTCACTTGATTTAGAAAAGGCTAACTTTTAGCTTTGGTTAGGATTGAGTGAAAGGTAGAGTTGTGTGTGTATCTGTTTATATAAATTTTAAACAGAGACATCTGGTGTCCTAAATTTAGATACTGAATATTCTAAATTTTATTAACAGTGTTAATATGGATGTTAATGACACTATTTTATATTTACCCAAACTATTACATTTGCAGGGCTCTTTTTTTTTTAAAAAAAAAGTATTTTTATTGATTTCAGAGAGAAGAAGGGAGAGGGAGAGAGATAGAAACATCAATGATGAGAGAGAATCATTGATCAGCTGCATCCTGTATGCCCCCTGCTGGAGGTCGAGCCTGCAACCCGGGCACATGCCTTGAGTGGGAATCGAACCATGACCTCTTGGTTCATGGGTCGATGCTGAACCACGGAGCCATACCGACTGGGCTGCAAAGCTCTTTCTAATAACTGACCACTGCAACAGCTCTAAGACAGGCTGCACAAAGGAGACTGCTCCTATTTTCAGAGAAGTGTCTAAGTAACCTGTGGCTTCTTATTAAAGTTGGGAGCAGCTGTACACAGCTATGTCACCAGGTGTTTCAGAAGTCAGATAGGCAAGGTGGTCGATAGTGATGCCCAGAACCCACTTCTGACTTTGCATTTGACATGGATGTCCTGGGACCTACAAGGAGTCAATAGGAAAGAAGAAAGTGTGCAGACACAGGGATGCGGGAGAAAGAGAAAACATTGTTCTTTCACTTCTTCCTAGTTCTCAAGTTCAGTTAGTCTAGTGATCAGACAGTGATCACTAAACTGGCCTGGTTTTAGTAAGTTAAACTATAAGTTTAATCATAAGAACATATTATTTCCCTGCATTACTTTATATTATTATATTATTATTTTATATTATTGCTCACAGTTTATTCTTACATGTTTTCCCAAATTAGAAGAAAAGAGCTAAAATGAGGTAAAGAATTTTTCAGTGGATTATTTATTATTCAGGTTCAGTAGGGTCTCAAATGTCAAAAGCATTGGAGAGATCATTGGGAATAGTATTGCCGTCAGTCACTGAGCTCCATGTTTTCAAACTCTTCTGATGAGAAGAATCACTTGGGCTCCTTGCTGAACATAAAGACTCCCCCCATCCTGCCCTGCCCTCTGGATCTCTGTACTCATGAATCAGAAGCTCCATCAGAGAAGCTCGTGAATTTTTGATTTTAACAAGATGATTTTCATTATTCACGTCAACCTATTACTTGGGTCTGTTTGGAAAAAAATAATTTTAAACATAGATGAAGCATCTATAATGTTCTATTCATTGCGGGCGACACAAAGGAAGTCCAAGATATGGCCTTTATGGGAATTTTATGTTAAGAATAAAAATGACTGAAATAGTTATGGAGCAAGACAAATATATACTGAAGGGCTGTGCTGAGAAACCCCATTGTGTGGTTGTTCCCCATTGTCTACAAATAAAGTCCGGTGCCTTTCTGGCACTCAAGTCCTCTCGCATCTGCAATCTACATCTCTAGAGGCACACCCACTCCAGTTAAACCAGACTCTCTTTAAGTAGCGCCTGGGCCTGGGTATTTTCAAATTACCAGGGTGAGTCTAATGTGCCATCAGGGTTGAGAACTATTATAACATTGTTATGATTGTTATTGTATTATTATTGAGAACTATGACCTCACTTAATTCTCAAGCCAGTGTTTTAAGATGAGAAAACTGATGCCCAGAAAGTATAAGAAACTTGCTTAAGGTCACACATCCAGTGAAAATCTGGATTTCTGTCATGAGCCTGTGTATCTTTACAGCTTGCGCTCCTCCCCTGTCCCGGCAAGCCCCTCCTGCAGGTGCTCTCTCCCCCGACTCCTCCCATCTCTTGGGTCATACTTCGTTTCATGGGATGCTGGACAGGCTTCTACCACAGTGGTTTATGTACACATCCCTTCTCTTCGACTGATACATGAGCTTCTCAGGGCATAGAAAACAATTAAGTTATAATGGTGTCCCCCCCTGCGCCTTCCACATACGATACAGTCTGCACTTAATAGATATTTATGAGGTGTATGAATGTTACGCACATAGGAACCAGTGCTTCTGTGCAGGCATGTCTTTGGTAGAACAAAACCGAATAGGTTTTTATTCAGATCAACCTTCTTACTACACTTGAATCCTGGAAAGGGGCTGCATTCAGCTGTACACATTTCTTTCTAAAGGTTCAAATTTCAGATACAGTTTATGTTAAAGTAACACCTCTCTATGCTACAGCCTGCAAAACGTAAGAATGCTCTAAAAT
Organism: Miniopterus schreibersii; assembly: GCF_964146895.1. NCBI lineage: Eukaryota > Metazoa > Chordata > Mammalia > Chiroptera > Miniopteridae > Miniopterus > Miniopterus schreibersii. The sequence continues at coordinate 8,119,198 of NC_138102.1, forward strand.
TTTGTATGTGGGTGCCCGAGTCCGTGTGGCATTCTGTTACAGTGATCTTGAACCTGGGCGTGCTCAGAAGAGGGCGGAGGGGAGAGGAAGGGGGCGGGAGAGGACACGCTGGCATCGGATGTATCCCATCACCCTCCTTCACGCACAAGCGAAGCTTGCCCTTTATTCCAGATTGGACCACTTGCGAAAACAAATGTCTGCAACTTGGCAGCGATAGTAGGCCCACCTTCTGGGTGGTCCAAGCACTTCAGAAAGAAGGACTTCTTGGAACCTTCCGGCCAGCAAGAGAAAAGCTGCTCACTTAGAGACGTGACCCCTAAGCTGTATTCTGTGAAATTCTTAGGCCAGTTATATTTGGTGGCTGCAGAAACTTCCCACTCTCCCAAACGGAACACCACGACATAGTTTGTATTGCGCCAAGTCTAGATACTGCTTTCCTAAAAACTGTGTATCACAACCGGTTGCTCAGTTTTTTGAGAATGTCTGGTATTTGATTTACCTTCCTTCTGATGTGCTTTTACGACACAAAGATAAACCCGGCTGGATAATTGGGTTGTAAGCAGTTATGGTGTAATTTCAATGGATGGAGAGTTATATTTATAACCCCAGCTGTGGTGGGGCAGGGGAGCACTAACCAGGAGCATTCGTAGAGTCTGAGGCAGGAAGGGAAGGGGTGGCTTGTAGAAGGACAGAAATGGGTTTAATTGACGAGGACTACATCTCATTTATGGGACTTTTTGTGGCACTAAATGCAGGGATTGGTATTTCCATTCTTTGCATACTTATCTAAAATAGACAAATCAATTAACAAAATAATTGTCATTTTTATCGTGGAATATTTTTGAGGACACAGTCTGCACTTATTTGTGATAGTTATGTTTAAAAGTGAGCCATTTAGTCATTCATTCATATTGTGTCATATTTTTTCTATAACATATGAGATGGGCAAGGCACTGTGCATGGCACCGAGCAACCCCCAAGTTTGAAAGTTCCTGCCCTTGGGGAGCAGGTGGTTTGTGGGATCACATGCTACTCGACTGGGTTTCCACAGGCACGGAGGACAGTGGGGCGGGTGGGGAAGAGAATTCTGGAGAAGACGATAGAGGAGCCAAGACTGTTGGAGAAATCGTGAGTTGTCCCGAGTCGTGGCACCACTGCCTGCCTGTCCGTGGAGTGGGAGGACAGGGAGAGAGAGGGCCAGGGAGGGAGCAAATGGAGCTGGAACCTCGAGTTGGGAAAGAGGGTGGAGGCCAGGAGCTTGTAAAGACCACACATGTCACTCACTATAATCTGGTGGTGCTATCGAGGGGTGTTTAAGAACAGGGGAGACAGGAGCAACCTGGCGTTTCCCAAAGATGGCCGGGGAAGGACATGTGGTGAGTTGGAGAGGGAGGCAGACAGCCCGGTGGGACGTTATGAAGTCTTGAAGAGGGACAGAGGTAGAAACAAGAAAAGTGGTAGATCTCAAAGATATGGAGTCAACAGGACCAGGTACGAATTGGATGGCACAGAACACCTATTTGGAAATACCTGTACAATAAGCAGAATTTTTTCACACCTGTGGACTCCAGAATGCAGATTTTGGAGGCAGGCAGACCTGGCACCTAATTCTGTCCCACTGCTTGTGGTCATCAGCAGGCTAATGAGTCTCTTGAAGCCTCACTCTCCTCTTCTGTAAAATGGGATAATAGCGCTGCTACTCTACTTGGATTATCGTGAGATTTAAGTGAGTCAGTTCCTATCTAGGGCTTAGAAGAGAGCTTGGCAAACAACCCTGTTCACCTCCTTTACACAAAATATAAAGATGATAAAAATAATAGACTAATCCTACTACCTAACTACAGCACTGGTAATTTCTTTTGTGCAATATCTTTTAGTCTATTTCCAAATGATTTTTAGTATTCCTGTAGTTTCAGTGGAAATAGTCCCAATTAGGTGTTCGCTAAGGCAAAAACGTTCAAGAGAATGTGTTTTCATTTGTTTAGCATGAATTTCAAGGGACACTTGGAATTCAAAGCAGTTTAGTTTCACCTGCTCTCCTTGAGTTAAATTAATTGACGAGAAGAGGCATGGTAAATGAAATAATCATGTATGGTCATGCACTGTTATTGAACCAACTGTCAAAATGAGTGATACAAATTAGTAATGAGTTAAAAATGCAAGCCAGAATCGGCTCCCCAAGTAATAATTGTCATCATATCAAATACGTTTACAAAGAGCGCCTGCAGACCAACTGCACAATGTAAACACGGCCTTAAGTAAATATTTCTTCAAAAGTCAACAACCCGAATTTCAAACACGAGATGAATCACATTGACCTGCTGCATAGTAATAGCAAGAGACTTCCTTTGTAAATCACTTAATTACTTCTTTAGGATTTAACATAAATATGATTTATCTTTTGTTAGAATTCAAAAGCTTATTTCATTTCATATAAACAAATGAGAAGTGTGCTTCAGAAACTTTAAAAATATTTCTCAGTAGAGATAATGGAAACTGTTTTCTTTGGTAAATCCATAAAAGGCAGTGCTTGGCCCAGATCACCAAACCATTTTCTGCTTAGTTTACTTAGGAACATTTTTGGGGGTATGTTAAGTTTTCATGTCTCACACAAAAACACATGTCAGATGTGTTTATATGTTTTTAAAAAATGTAAAACAAAGCCTGAAATGTTCCGTAGTATTCGTATGTATGAAACATGTTCGGAGATGTTTTTAAAAGGCGTTGGTTCCCGAATCTTACAGACGTATTAGAACAGAATATCAAAGGTATTACCTTGTTCAAAATCTATGTGAGTAAATCAGATTATAAAGTATACATTGATAAGATGCAGCATAAACAGTAAGGAAGGAAAAAAAGCGTTAACAAGTTTTAGGTTTAATATGCTTTATATGCGATAATTGAAATAACATTTTTCTTTTAAGACAAATACTTGTGTTAGAAAGAAATGAACTACACCAACTAGAAATGTACTGATGACAGAAATTCTGAAGTTTCCGTTTTCTTTTCCCCGGATTAGACAACTCTGAAGACTACTGAGTAGGGGAAGCCTGGCTTTGACAGTAAAGCATTATTTTCAGTTAGGAGGCCGAACGGTCACTTTCCATCAGGCAAACGAAACTCTCTTTGTCGTTTCAGTTATAGGAGATGATTGCCCAGCCAAGTTCCCAGCTTTGGGAAATATTTATTCAAAATGCCTGGAAACCGAGGGATACAGATTAGCCATGTTTCCCCCGCCTGGGCTGATAAGAGCGGCTCCAGCTCGGCGCCCCAGCAGCGCCGTGAACAGCGCCCTGCTGAAGTTTCCATCCAGACCAGAGAAGCGCTTACGCGCCTCCGGGTCCGAGAAACAGCCTCCAGGGCCAGGCCTCCCTCTCTCCTTCCCGTCCCCATCGCTCCCTCCTGGGTCCCCATCGCTCCCTCCCCTGCCCCCGTCTCGATTGTCACCAAAAGGAGGCCTGAGTGGAGGGCGGGGGGCGAGAGGACCCCCAGCCCCGCAGCCTAGCCCTCCCTGCGCCCCGAGAAATCCTGTTCTTGGAGAGTGGCTGGGGCCCCGGAGGATGCTGGCGGACCAGTGGCGCTGACTCGGTCACCTCGGTGCGCTGCTCTGCCCCCTCCAAACCTCACTTTGCCCGGTTGCTGCCGCCGCTCAGGCCCCCAGGACGCACCGAGCGCACCGGGGCTCACTGGCCACTCTCCGCTCCAGGCGGACCCGCCCCAAACCGGAGCCCCCGACTTGCAGCAAAAGAACAGAAAACACCTACCCTGGTGATGACCAAAGGCTGGTTGAAGTCTATGCCCCCCGAGAGCCTGAAGCCCCAGGGCGCAGGGCCCGGGAGGACCACGTTCTGGGGCATGGTGCCTCCTGGCGTCTCCTCCTGGGCTGGGGCGCAGCGAGGGGCGGCCTGCCCGCGGGGAGCGTCCGAGCCCGGCAGCCCTGTGCGCTCCCTGGGCAGTGTCCTGGCTCGGACTGTGGCCCGGGAGCTTTATCCCCGCTCCCCGTGACGTCACCAGCCCCCCCTCCCCGCCCGTCCCACCGAGGGGAGCTCCAACTTTGGAAGAAAGAGACGCGCCAGACCCAGGGGAGCGCGCGGCGCGCAGGGCTGGGTGCGCGCGGCCTCCGGGCGGGCGGCTTCGGGTTACGGCTCCCGTCCCTCTGAAGTCGCACCTGTCCTCCTGTTTATTTTCTCCTCGTCATTCGAAGCTGAAAGCGGCTAAACCACGGACTCTGCTTTCAACCAAAGCAGGACGCAGCCTCGTCGATACGAGGAGTTACTTAGCAGTTTTGAGTGCGATAATATTTACCTCCTAGCTGCGTGACCGTGGCTAGGTTCCCGAACGCCCTAAGCCCTTAAGGAGCAGTTTTCTCAACTGTAAAATAGGGGTTGTCAGTGTACTTGCATCGTAGGGTTGCTGTGAAAATGATTCCCCCGCACAGTGAACTTCTGCAACAGCGAGCCAGCCGCCTCTGCGCAGCGCCTGGCACAGCATAAGTGCTCAGTTAAATACCCAGAAACCTAAGCATGTACGTTCTTTTTTACAGGCAAAAGGAAAGAAACCATGATTTGTACGGTTGATCCTGGAAAATATATGGAGTTTGTATGATGCTGTCTTTTAAATGCCGTCTTTTCAAGGTTAAATACAGGTCGTCATTTATAGTGATGGGTGTACATATGTATACCGATATAGTCAACGTTTATTTTTTAACGTGAAGAAGTCTAAAAGTGACAGTGTCATGCACACGTACCCAATCCAACGAATCTTCTAAAAGTACACATGAGTGGGCGTTCAATCAATAGCCTGAAAATATATTTTCATTTTGATTGGAGCAACTGTCACCTCCTTCAAATGCAGTCCCTAAGCTTATGTTTTTGACACATGGGAAGTGAGCATAACAGAAACCTAGGAGTTGAGACTGTCCTGTGTGGACCCTGCAGCTGGGATGAGGGTGGTGCTTTTGGTTTGGGTATTGTCCTAAGAAGTTCTTTTTGGATGAGTCTTCCATTTCTTTTATATTTCCCTTTTTAAAGGCTTGTGGTAAACTCTTTGTGATTCTATTAAGTATTACTTTTGTAATTATTATTTTAAACCATGTTTAGAAAGTTCTTTAATTTGTTCCTTTTAATTTTATTATTATTATTTTATTTTTAATTAAAAAAAATATGTCTTTATTGATTTCAGAGAGAGGAAGGGAGAGGGAGAGATAGAAAGAAACATCAATGATGAGAGAATCATTGATCTGCTGCCTCCTGCACAACCCCTGCTGGGGATCGAGCCTGCAACCCGGGCCTGTGCCCTGACCGGGAACCGAACCACAATCTCCTGGATTCTAGGTCAATGCTCAACCCCTGAGCCACACCGGCCGGGCTAACTTGTTCCTTTTAGAAGAGGGTCAACTGTTTATTCTACACTGATATAACTGGAAAATCTTTCTGTTGGTTAAAGCAATCATCTCTCCAATTTTAATTCTCAAATCTATAATTTTAACCTTGAATTCTCATCTATTTTCTGATCCTGTTTTTCTACTTGCCTACTGGTGCAAATACAATTCAGCCTGAGCAAAACCAAACCCATCATTGTTGTTACTCACACCAAACTGATTTCCTGGCCCCTGTGCCTTTCCGTTTCCTCATATCTGCTCTTTCCTTTCCTTTCCTTTCCTTTCCTTTCCTTTCCTTTCCTTTCCTTTCCTTTCCTTTCCTTTCCTTTCCTTTCCTTTCCTTTCCTTTCCTTTCCTTTCCTTTCCTTTCCTTTCCTTTCCTTTCCTTTCCTTTCCTTTCCTTTCCTTTCCTTTCCTTTCCTTTCCTCCTTTCCTTTCCTTTTTAAATATATCTTTATTGACTTCAGAGAGGAAAGGAGAGGGAGAGAGAGAGATAGAAACATCAATGATGAGAGAGTCATTGATCAAGCCCGCAACCCGGGCATGTGCCCTGACCGGGAATTGAACCCCAATCGCCTGGATCCCAGGTCGACGCTCAACAGCTGAGCCACGCTCTGCCGGGCTCTGCTCTTTTTTCTACTACTGTCCCAAGCTTCTAGGGTTGTAAATTTCCCCTCTTTTTTATTTCCTACATAGCAAACGTTGCTATGTATTGTGGTTTCATTCGTTCATTCATTCATCATTCATTCATTCATTCAGTATGTGTTGAGCATCTATGACTGCCAGGCACTGGGCATGCAGAGATGAGTAAGACCCGCTTTCTGTCCTCTGGAGCCAGTAAGTAATAAAAGGAGGGAGATGGAGATGCAAAATGCCGTCGCATAATATGACGAGCGCTGGGACAGCATTCTGTACAGAGATGGAGTAAGAATGAAGGGCGTAACCCACTCTCCTTGGGGAAGGTGTCAGGGAAAGTTTCCAGAGGAAGGGATGTTAGAGCCGGATCTTAAAGGGTAAGATTTCCAGGTGACTGGGAATTGGAAGGGGACAGGAAGGGGGACATTCAAGGCAGACAGAACTGTATAGGATGTGCAGTGGTGGGAGGCAAGAAACACTGGGTAGGGACGGGAGACAACGGTCATAGCCATGTCATGGGCTTTCGTATGTTACACTAACATTGTTATTTTATCAGGGGCCTTGGAAGAGTTTTAAGCTGCAGGTATAATAATCAGATTTGCCTTTTACAGGCTTCATTCTGGGAGGTGGGAGGGTGAGTCACAGTTGAAGGAGACAGGGAGGCGGAGTCCGTCGGGTTAGAATGCACTGTAATGGCCCAGAGGGAGCTGCTGACTTGGGCAGCGGGGATGGAGGAGAGTAGGCAGATGTGGGCGTCTTTAGGAAGGTTGATGGACACAATCTGGGGACAGATCTTACTTGGAAGGTGAGGGAGTGGTTAGGAGATTTGCAAGGCTCCCAAAGCTCTTCACTGGGTGTCACGTGAATGGTGGAATTATTAAAATAGAATATATAAGACGTACAGAAAGGTTTTTTTGTTTTAATTAGGGAATGGTAGAGTAAAGCACAGTTTTGGCCATGTTAGGTTTGAAATACCAATAATAATAATAATAATAATAATAGTAGCAGCAAATGTGCTAGACACACTTCTAAGCACATTTCTAAGAATTTTGTACTTACTAATTCATATAAACCTCACAATAATTCTAGGAGGCTAGTACTATTACTATCATCATTTTAACAAACATGTTAAATGACTCGGCTAAGATCACAGAGCAAGTACAGTGGAGCTAGAATATCACTCAGGCATCTGGTTCCATATTTTAGCCTTTAAACCAGTGCACTCTATAGTCAGAATGACTCCGAAATCTTAGGGTAACTTGTTACCCGGCAGTAGTAACAGATACGGGATGCAATCGCAGAAGGAAATTGGATATGGGAGGTGACAAGAAAAGAAGATTAATGATTAAGGTCTGAGAAACAGCAGCATTCAAGGGGCAGGAGACTAGGAGGGCCATAGAATAAAATGGCTTTCCCCTTGCAAAATGTTTAAAGAAAACCGTGAAAGTGCTGGCGCAGAAGACAAGCGAGGAGAAAGTTCAGGGAGAGAAGGCAGCTATCCCAGGGAGGGGAGGTGGACGTGGTGATGATACGTGCCCATTGCATACAGGCCTCAGAGCAGCAGCAGAGGACAGAAGCGCACCTCGAAGAGCAATTCCGGGAGAGGTGAACACAGGTGGCCTTTTCAAGGAATTTGTTAAGGAGAGGAAAGGGAAGGTGCAGGATGGTCAGGAAAGGGAGGGATGCAGGTCAAGAGAAAGCTCTTTATTTGCTTTAAGGTGTGAAGCTTGGCAATATTTTCCAAAGTCAGGATAAAGATGTTGAAGAGCCAAGAGGTATGTGGATGAAAGAACTTCAGGGGCTCGGCATGAGAGGAAGTAGAGTCTTGAAGAGGACAGTGCCTTCTGAGAGTGGGGGGGGGGTTTCCCAGAAGTTGAGGTGTGTTATCAGTAGAATAGACTATCTACTTCTCTTCATTTAAAACTCTACCTGCCTCCTTCAGGAACTCAGTGACTTCATCTCTTGATGGTGGCAAGTGTTCTGAGGTTGCCTCCTTGCCAAAAAAATCTCCATTCTTTGTACCTCAGAGACGACTGCTGGACTGAAACACTGCCACTCCCTTGGGTAGGAACCTACAGTAGCGCTTCATTGCCCCTAGGACAGAGCCAAACTGTTAATGAAGGTCTTCCATGGCCTTTTACCCTCTGACATGTGCCATGGATGTGGTCTCATCACCACAGTCACTGCAGAGCTTGGCAAGGGGGCTCTGACCCCTCTTCCCAAGTTGTTTTCTGTACTTAAAAAATTCTTTCTTTGTTTCCCTCTCCCCTCCCCCCTCCCTCCTCCCCCCTCCCTCCTCCCCCCTCCCTCCTCTCCCCTCCCTCCTCTCCCTCCCCCCTCCCTCCCCTCCCTTCCCTCCCTCTGCTTCCTTCCCTACTTTTTTTTTCTTTCTTTCTGCCCGTCTCTAAGGTAAAAGTATGTCTTTGTTTGAGTATGAGATTGTCTTAACCAATGGTTCTGAATTTTGATGAGCATTAAAAGGGCCTGGGTGCTCATTAGAAATGCAAACTCCTGGGCTGCACTCTCAAGAGATTTGAATTCTGTTGCTGGGGCCATAATCCATTGTGGGTGGTCTGTGGACCACCCATTAAGAAACTGTAATTCAAATCAACATGTAGGATTATAATTTCTTATACTATGTCTTTACATGTGCCACACCTCTTTTCTGGTATGTTCTCTTTGCCCTATCACTTCTAACTTCCCATACTTTCTGGGAAGACATGATTGACCACCTATGTCTACATCAAACTTTCTCATTACTCAGCTCTTATTTCTGGTCAATATATCATGATTTTGAACTTAGCTATTTTCCAGTTTAAGCAAGTGCTGGCAGTGTGCTGGGTGCCGGAGTTAAGCAAAGCAGCAGGCATGGATCTGAACTTTGAGAAGACAAATTTACAAGGATGACTTTTCATGAGAGCTATTTTTGCATTCCCAGCCAGACAGTTGGCTCCTCCAGGACAGGGACTGTATTTCTTTGGAATCTTTCCCAACTGCCGTCCAGTTCTGGGCCCTGAGGAGGTGGTCAGTAATTATTCATAAGTAGGAACAGGTTTTGGTCTTGAGATTTGTTGGATTGGGGAAGCTAATTCTTCCTTCTCAAGTCTTCCTTCCACAATAGTCCTACCAAGAAGCACCTTCCCTGACAATTGCCGTCACACCGTTGTCTACAGTTTCATCTCTCTCAACCTCTCCTCGCTGTGCCCGTATTTGCATGTACTAGCTGGTTTGGCTGTGCAAACCAGCTTATCCAAGAGCCCAGGCAGCCAGCCAGGGCTCCCAAGCCCTTCCATGCATTGTGTCTGACTTCCTCTTTGGTAAAAGTCCATGTGATTTTCATACTTTGGAGGATTTGGGCCCTTGTGAAATCTCTTCTGGGGAATTAGCCACCCTGAATTCCATGCTTTGTGTCTGCCCTCAGTGCTGGCAGGAACCTATATTGTTTCATTCCCATGTCATCGCACTCCTTGGGACAATGTGGTGGTTCGGCTCAAGTTCATTTGGTATTCCCCTCTGAAATGCCACTGAGTTTTCCCACTGTTTGTACTGAATTAACCAGTAGCAGTCAAGGAAATCTTTAGGATGCTCGAAACAGAAGCTGAGGCATCGTGGGCTAAACAGCAAACAGGGGCCTCTCCTAGCAGCTTCTGCTACTGCTGGTGGCCGTAATGTTCATGCTAGTGGTTTTGCAAATGCAGAGACATGGGGGGGGGAAGGGAAGGGAAGGGAAGGGAAGGGAAGGGAAGGGAAGGGAAGGGAAGGGAAGGGAAGGGAAGGGGAGAAGAGAAGAGTTGGTCAGATAGGGGAGAATTCAGCATGTTTTCCTGTTGAAGCAGCTTGCCTGGAATATTTCTGTCATTACTGGATTGTCTTCTGGGTGGAGTTCAAGCTGAGTGCGGGCATCTTGGTTCCTGCCTCTGGCAGGTTGAGAAAGCGGCTTTTACCTTTGTGGACTAATGACCTGTTTCTGATTCTGTGGAAGTGACCTTGATCAGAACATGTACCATAATAGGTCTGACACTGTGTTTAAGCATTTAACATGCTAATTATTTCTAGTTCTTAAAACAGTCCTGTCAAATAGGTCTTATCATCCTAGGCTACGGAGACTGAGGAGATGAGGAATTTATCTGAGATTTTATACCTGGTGACAGAGCTGGATTCAAAGCTAGCCCTGCTCCTCCCTGTCACGTCCCGATTCTTACTCTCCCACGGTGCCTCTTAATGCACATTCCCTGGGCTTTAGTCACCCCGGAGTGCTTTTAACAGCCCCTACAGGCTGTTTATGGCGGTGGCCTGAGGCTGTTGAAACGCCAGCAGCTCCACTCAAGCCGAGGTGCAGTTACCCCGGAGGACTAAGGTAGAGAGCAGGGGCCACTGTGGGAAAGGCCTCCTCAGAGGCCGGGGCGGGCTCAGCCATCGCAGCCTGGAGCACTGCCGTCGGGGCCCCGAAACCCTGGCCTGTGCGCCCCTCGGCAAGCCAGGACCCCACCTTCAGTGCAGGGGAATTTACCCCCTAGGGTTAACTAGCGGTACTGCCCCCAATTCTCTCGCCATGCCCCTTCACTTTCTTAATGACACCAGAGAGCAAGCGGAAGAGCCAGGGTGCGTAGTTCCAACAGAAACACATCTGAACCCTCAGTAACAGAGACCATGTGTCGGAGGCCTTTTTATTTGGAGGCCGTTTATCATCATTATAAACACATTTCAAAAGTGAAGGAGTGAATGGAAATCCAGGGGAGGCATCCGGGGAGCGCTCTGTCTGGAGGCCTGGCCGCCTGGTCTGGGTTTAGTCACTCAGATTCCACGCAGCGCACACATGCTCACGTTTAATCTGTCACAGTCGCCTCGGCCATCGCCCTGAGCAGTTCCACCTGCTTCACCATGGGCCCCACCGCCGGCCTCTTGACAACTAAAATGCGTGTGTTCTGTGCTCAACATGTCAGTTAAGGCGAGAGAGGACTGAGCTCCACATACAGTCATCCTGGTGGCGTCTAGTTCTCTTAAGAAATGCTTTAACTTAGGATGAAAAATGTGGATAATAACTAATGACTGATTGCTGTGTATTGTCCATATTTAAATTATATGGAAAGTGTCATCCCTCTTCTAGCACAGTGGGCTCAGCCTCCTCTTGTGTGGGGGACACATTCTGGAGGGAAGAACAAAAGTCCTTCTGCCCCGTTGTGCTCAGATTCCTGGTGACACTGGGCAGGAAATGAGCATCTTAGGGCCCACTTTCAGCCAGGTGGCAGTGGTTGAAGGGAAAGTCTTCTCTCCACGGGAAATCCATCACAAGGGAAATGCACCCGCTGCTCCTGGGGATAATAAAATCACTGGGTTTTGGACACAGACTTGGATGGTCATGGTACAAACTAAAACCAAGCTCAGCAAAGGCTCTGGGCCTAGGCATTCAGTTAAAACCATCCATCCCTTGGATACTGTTATACCAGAATCTTCTGGGTTTTCTCTGACAGATGTCACTGGATGTCCCTCACATCCTTCAGAAGGCCCTTCCTCTAATTGCCCCTCCAATGTCAGTGATTCCCAGACTCATCTCATGTTTGGAATATCACTGGGAATTTCATTAAAATCCATGGCTTTTCTACTTAAAAATTAAAGCCTGCCTCCCCCAAGCAAATCTATATCCCATTATTACTTTTTTTTCTTCTGGATGCAAGATCCATATTTTGAAGTGTCTATTCAGCTTTTTCTCTCAGAGGAACCCAAACTTAACTTGTCCAAAATCCAAATCTTTTGCTTTGTTTCCTTCCCCTGCCCTCTGTTGTGGTGAAGGGCACCACCATGATAGTCATTCAGGGTCAAACCTGAGCGTTGACTTCCACTTCTCCCCTCAACCACCCAAACGTGACCGCTCGCCGAGTCTCATAGATGGCTTCAGTACATCGCTAGCTCTTGTCCCCATGCCCATGCCTTTAGTTAAGGCACCTGCGGTTCTTCCTAGGATGATTAGCATGTTCTCCTCCCTTCTTTCCTGGCCTTTGGTTCCCCCTCCCACCTTCCAATTCACTCTGCACACTGCTGCCAAAATGTTCTCTTCATGTACCTTATCTATTTAATATTCCTCATGGGCTCTCCAGCAGCATTCAGGATAAATATCAAATTCCTTAGCTGAACCTACAAGGCCTCCATGCTCTGCCCCAAACCAGATCTCTGACTTCAACGTCCGTACTCCTGACCAGACACGCTTTCTCCAACCATATAACACTTCTTGTGGCTACAGAACTCTCTGAACTTCTCAGTGTAGAAGTCTTTGACCATAGTGCTTAAATGCTTCTTTGGCCTGGAATTCATCTATTCATTCATTTATTAAATAATTTATTCAATGAATGTTTATCTAGTGTTTATTCTGTACCAAGCGATATTCTAGTTACTGGGAGCTTAACAATGAACCTGAACATGATAGACAAAGGTTCTGCTCTCAGGAAACTCACATTCCAGTAGAGAAGACAGTACAGGGTAGATCAGGAGTTGCAGACAGTTCTGAAAGTTCTGAAGGCAATGAGCCAGGATAATGAAATAGCAAGCCCTAAAAGATACATATGAGTGTGTGGGGGTGTCCTTAAATAGGGCTCTCTGGGAAGGTTCTCCTGAGGAGGCTATTTGAACAGAGATCTTGGCTAGGAGGGAACAGCCATCAGGTCTGGGGAGCAGCAGGGATAGAGGCCCTGAATTGAAATTACCCTTATCATTTTCAAGTGATAGTAAGACCAGTGTGGCTGTGGTTCAGAGATTGCGGGAGGCAGTGCTAGGAGGTGAGGGTGAAGAGGCAGGCAGGCAGGCACCAAATAGTGTTAGACTTTGTAGGCCATGGCAAAGAGTCTAGTTTTTATTTCAAACAGGGAGTGATATGATCAGATTTGTATTTGTAAAAGATCATTCTGAAATAACAAGTGCTGGCAGGGTGTAAAGAAATTAGAAGCCCCGTACACTGCTGTTGGGAACATTAAATGGTACAACTGCTGTAGAAATCAGGCTGGTTGTTCCTCAGTAAGTTAGCTCACAGAGTTACCATTATGATCTAGCAATTTCACTTCTAGGTATATACCCACAATGATTGAAAACAGAGGTTCAAACAAAATCTTGTACGTGAATGTTTCTTAGCGGCTCTAGTTAAATAACCCAAAATTGGAAACAACCCAAATGTTTATCACCTAATGAATGAATAAACAAAATGTGGCATATCCATACAATGGAATATCATTCAGCCATAAAAAGCAAGACAGTACTGGTACATGTTACAATATGGATGAACCTTGAAAATATTGTGCTAAGTGAAAGAAGCCAGATACAAAAGGACACAGATTGGATGATTCCATCTACATGAATGTTCAGTATAGGCCAGTCCACAGAAACAGAAAGGAGATTAGCTGTTGCCAGTGACTGGGAGATGGTGAGAAATGGGGAGTGACTACTTAAAAACTATAGAGATTCCTCAAAAAAACTAAAAGAACTACCATATGACCCAGCAATCTCCTTTCTGAGTATATATCCAAAGTAATTAAAATTTGGATCTCAGAGATAAATATGCCCTTCCATGCTCACGACAGCATTATCACCATGCCCAAGATTTAACAATCAAATTCTCATTGACAGATAAAGAGAATGTGGTATATAATACAATGGAATATTGTTCAGCATTTATAAAGGACATCCTGGCACATGTGACAACATGAATGAACTTTGAGGACATAATGCTAAGTGAAATAAGCCAGTCACAGAAGGACAAATGCTGCACAATTCCACTTATTTGAGGTACCTATAAGAGTCAAACTCATAGCAACAGAGAGTCGAATGGTTATTACCAGGGGCCATGGAGAGGAGGAAATGAGAAGCTGCTTTTCAATGAGTATAAAGTTTCAGTTATGCAAAATTGATAAATTCTAGAACTCTGCTGTACAACATAGTGCTATAGTTAATAATACGCTATTGTGCACTTAAACATTTGTTAAGAAGGTAGATCTTATATTAAGTGTTCTTAGCACAATAAAAAAAAGTTGACTTGAATCACAGAAAAGATTGGATCCATAATTCACCTGTCATTATTCAACTTACAGAAGATGTCCAGTGAGGCAACTGGAGTTCTTTCATGTTTTTGATAAACTCATGACTGTGATACTCAGCTGGAGTTTGTAGTTTTCTTTGAAGGTTTTCTGACCTGCCACAGTCATGGAGTGATATCTTTTTGGATATCACTGGTTGTCTGAAAGACAATCAACTACATCAAGTTAACATGCATTTTCAATCATTGTCATAGTGAAAGATAACTGTGTTCTTGGGGCCGCCTATATTCTCAGAAAGTTGAGAAAAGGTATATATAAATTATAAGTACAAAAATGAATGCCTGTCAAGAGGTTTTGGGGAGTTTTCTACCAATGGTTATGGTTTTTTGCTGTTCTGTACATATGTTCTCATCTAGTTTCCCTGTAACTAGGGATCTCATTATTTTTGGTGGTTGGCTATGCTCATGACTGCAGTCTGATGGTGTGAAATGGTTTGAAGCTGGTTTGTTGATATGGCAGTTGAATTCTTTGACTTGCATTTCTTTAATTTCCTTTCTCCAACCAGCAAAATGACCTGCCAGAGATTACAAATTTTCTAAAAATCAAACCATAAAAGATATTTTGATTGAAAAGATATAAGATGTTTCAAACATCTTGAAAAATGTTAGTTGATTATGTGTTTTATAAGATATGGTGATGCCTAAAAGTATAGGCAAAATAGCATGAACATTATGCTAGTTGACAAATGATGAATTGTGTATTTACCTGGCTGCATGCTATTTAAGAGAAGCCAAGAAATAAAAGGAAAAAATTGCATCCATAGGTGTCAAAGAGAAGCTACTTTAAAGATTGCCTGCTTTTCACATGCTATATGTTCATCTATTTAGTGGAGATATGCTCGACTAATTGTGCTGTATTGTGTCTCTCTCTCATGGGTTAAATTTAGGTCCCTCCAGCTTACAATATACCTTTAAATAACACAGGGCCTCAGTAGAAGCAAGATATCTTTTTAGTTAAATATTTTTTTGAAGGTGGATGAGATGGTGATTGACTCGAGTGGTTGGTGGGAGGCTTAGGCATTCTTAGAATTGCAGGCATATCCGATTTTATTTTACAAAGCAGTTTAAAATAGAAGACACAGAATTAGCCTGTCTGGGAGTTTTACTCTTCCTGGTCATCCACCTGTGATGAGGAGACCAGAGCAGTGGCAACCGGGTCACTCAGAGCCCTCAGCAGTGCCTTCTTATGGATCTTTCACTGGGGCCTCACATTAGAAAAGGTCTCTTCATCACAGAATTGTCTAAGAGAGTCTTCAGATCCTCACATTTTTACCAAATATAATTGAAATTAAAATATAACTGATTACTGCAGTTTTAAGTGAATTGTCAAGAAGGTGGAATTTCTTTAATTGATGTTAAATATATTTACCATCTTCTAATAAGGTTTTGATGGGCTCTCTCTTGGAATTAGGACACAGATTTTAACTTATTTAAAGAAGATCATGGGCCCTGGCTGGGTGGCTAGGTTGACTGGAGCATTGTCTTGTATACCAAAATGTTGCGGTTTGATCCCACGATGGGGCAACCAATCAGTGTCTTTCTGTCACATTGATGTCTCTCTTTCTCTCTCCCTCTCTCTCTAAAATCAATAAATTTATCTTTGGGTGAGGGTTAATAATAATAGTAATAATAATAATAAAATAAAGAAGATCATGATGTTATTCTAGGGGCATAAACAAAGAAAAAACCACCAAGTGGTCAAAATGGAGCTGACTGCTTAAGCTTTTTGCAGCTCAAGTTTTGACCTTCTAGGTTTCTCTGCCATTTGGCACGAATAAAGATGAGATCATTTCTCGTTGCCTTTGAAGTAAATGCTCTCAATAAAAGATATTTGCAGCAGGCATACCCTGGACTTCAAAATTATCTGGGCATGTGTGGAGGACTGGTGAGCCCATGGGGTACTGATTGGATATTTAAGTGAAGGGTAGTTACATGAGAAAGCCCTTTAAAGAAACTGATCCCGAGAGAAGAGAGAATAAAAGGTTGGATAAATACTCAAAGGTTGGTGCAAGTCCAAGGACTGGTTTCGAAGGGGAGGAGCGTACCCAGCAGTTATTCCAGATCAGCCACATCAGTGTGTCTCTAAGCCCTAAGGCAGGAAGTTATAAGAATGAGAAAGACTGATTTTATCAAAATAGCTATGCAATTTAAGCATATGTGAGGCCAGTTACACAGGTGCCAGCCAACGGGGAGCTCCAGGGAGCAATTTCCTTAGCCGATCGCACCCTCGGCACCGGGCGTGGGTAGCTGCTGGGCACTGGTGGCTGGACATAAGTCAGTAGACATTAGCAGCTGTACCGTTGCCTCTGGGAAGGAGCGCGTCTCAGACCTGGTGCAGCCCTATTGCCCTCTCTCCTGGGAACGGCTATCAGGATGAGTGACTTTGGTGGGCACAGGCAGGGCGATGGGGGCTTCTCCAGGCATTGGGGATTTTGACTTTATTGAGTTTCATTGGCATAAACTGCTATTTTTGGTGTAAACAACTGTAGCAGCTGGCCCATGAAAGGTGGCATGGGGAGGCACATGCAGATACTCCTGGGGAGGTAAAGGAGAATTGGGGAGGGATTCAAGGGAAGCCTCTTGAAGTTATGTGGAACTGTGGGGGCAGAGCCAGTGCCGTGGGCTTCTGTCGTTAATTGTGACCCTCTTTTTTCCCCAGATTAGAACAATTTGAGATTGAGACTTGACTGATTTGGATCAGACATTCAGTTTAAATTTTGATGTTCTGAAGTTTTAGGTGTCTAGGGGGAACCCCTGGATAGTTGAGAAAGGGGTTTCATTGTAAAGACCTCCTTTTCTTAGAATCTTTCTTCTATTCATGTTAAAAAATGTTTAAAATTTCCTTCATTTCAAGATTTCCAGTTAATTTTACATTAAAAGAAGCATGTAAAAGTATTCTGCATACCTTCTTTCCACAAATGTGAAAAGAACATAGACGAGGCTGGGTTTAATGGAAGCCCTCCAGGTCAGAGCCAGCTGGCAGGTCCTTTAAAACGACGTGACGGCTGTTACTCTGGAAACAGCCTCGGTATTTTCCATTTTGCCATTTACTCCTCGGTGGCTCCGCTCCATGTTGATTGTTAGAATCAGGCATCACCTTGACAAACAGCTGCTCTGTTTGGTTTAGGGCTACAGCCTGTTCTGGCAAAGATGGATGTGCTCGTTCCAGACGAGAAGGTTTGGATGGAAACGGCGTGGCTGCCGGCCAGGGCTGCGGGGATCAGAAGGAAGGGCGCCGCGCACGTCCACTGTGGGCTGGACCCGGAGCACGCTGAACTCTGCAGACCTGGGGCCCGTGTGCTAGGATCAAACAGAGAGCTCTCAAGCCAGAAAAATCCAGTCCTGGCACAACTGCACACTCTTGGATCTGGGTGTGTTGCATCATATCCCCTGAAAATACTTACACTCGGCCAAGGTCAGTGCTATCCCAGTTCTCTTACGAGAGGAGTGTTAGCCTGATTCTTCATACAACCTCCTGCCCATATATCATGCGTAATGATCATGGTCGTAGAAATAGTAATTCATTACTAGTACACATATTTTAGATAAGACTGTATTACATTAACCATTAAGTAGCCACTGTGAACCTACCAGCTTCTTGCTTATTTGTTTGTTTAATAAACTTTTATGGGTCTAACATCATGGAACAGCAGATAAGCATGAAACAAGAAATGACATTTCCTGACTTTGAGAAGACAAGATACGCTGTATAAAATAACTTCAGGGCGACACCTGGGTAGAATGAGTGTTAGAGGTTTCAAAAGTGCAAGACAATACTGGGGGGGGGGGGGGGAGTGTAGGCATGGGAAAGAGCCAGGGAAGGCTACCTGCATGTCTTGCACATCGTCAGGAAAGGGTTTGGTCTTAGTTGGCAGGGAAGAGAGGGAGAATCTAGCTTTGCAGGCAGGTAAACATTAGCAGAACTGTGTAGTAGAAAAGAATGTCTTGTAAAGATTTAAGGTAATGGAAGAGGCGGTGGAGAGCTTCGATAACAGTTGGAATGGTGGGAGGAATACTGAGTAATGCGAAGACCAGCCAAAATTGTTCTTGTTAAGGTTACTGGAAGGAAACGTTGGCTAGGTTAGGCGGTTTCATTTGATGGAGGCTCGGAGATGTCTGGCAAGGGCCTTTGGGCCATCATTCATTCATTCATGTGTTTATTTATCAAATGTGTATGTGTTAGGCTCTGGACTAGACCTTGGAGTCTAGCAGGACTGATGCTTTCCCTAAGGAATTCCTATGAAAGAAAAGACGCACATAAGCAGGCATTGTAACATAATCATGGCTCTCAAAGAGGTCTGTAGGAAGTAGCCTGGTGACAAAGCAGAAGGATTAATTTTGCCTGGAATGGAAGCAGGGCTGAAAAAACAGGGCTGAAAGTCTTGGGGAAATAAATACGTTTAAGCTGATGGAACTGATGCAAAAAAATCTAAAGCAGATGAAACTAAAGAAGCAGGCCGTGGAAGCTGTTGTGGAGCAACCCCATCACAATGAGAACAGAGCAAATGCTGTAACATAAACTGCAGTGGGTGCCACAAGGAAGGGGGACCGTGGAAATACCTTGAAGGTGCAGCTGAGATAGGTGTGCAGTAGGCCCAGAGCAAACTAAGCCTGCAACATCACCGGAGGCAAAAATGACAAAACTGAAGCTGTCCTGTCCCACTTTTGGCACATCATGAGTAGAGGGGGTTCTTTGGAAAAGACAATAATGCTGGGAAAAACAGAAGGCAGCAGCAACAGAGGAAGACCAGCTGAGATGGGTGGACTTTACAGAAGCTCTAGGCATGAGTCTCTAGGAGCTGAGCAGGGCTGTTGAAGACAGGACACTGCGGACATCACCCATTCATAAGGTTGCCAGGAGTCAGGAGTCGTAGCTGACTCAATGTCATGCAGCACACACAGACCTAGGTGTGAGCTGCTGGAAAAAGGAGTGACACAGAGCAGTTTGGTGCTACAATTAGAAACTGCTGACTTGTCAACCGAGACAACTGGCACCACAGCAAATAGAGGCACTCTTGGTGGGGAAGGACTGCTGGACTCCCAAGTTCTCATTCACAGGCCTGACATTTTGGTCAATTTTCTTTGCTGACCCTCCAATACCTTGGGCACTTGTTGCGCCTCTGAATCTGTATTTTACCCCCTTCCCTCCCTGAAGGCCCTGTCCTTCTGGAGAAGTTCTGTTCACCCAAGAGCTTTCCTCACTCCCGCAGGTACATCTCTCTCCTTTGTCTATGACTCTACTTGGGTGCATATCTCACTCTAATAAATAAAGTACACACATAAGGCTTACTTACACATAAGTCTTCACTGTAGGTTTTCATCTCCAGGACAGGGGCTCTGTCTTATTTATAGCAAAAGCAGGGTTGAGCCTAGTTTTGGCCTTGACTCCCTGCTTTACCACTTACTAGCTCTGTCACTTAAGAAATGTGGTTCATCTTTTCCCACATTCTTTATTTGTAAAATTGGGCAAATAATATCTACCTAATAAGCTTACTAATTAAAAATGAAGATAATGTATGCTGAGCACCTGTCATAGTGATTTATTCAGACACTCAATCAACGTTCATTTTTTCTTCTTTCTTTCTCGCCTTTTCTACGCACAATGCTCAGCACAGAGCCCGATGTGTGGTAGAAACTCAATACACTTTGGTTGAACTTACAAGCTTTGAAGTTCACTGAGTGCTTACCACATTCCAGGCACTGTTCTAAGGGCTGTAAGTATATTAACTCACTTAATACTCTCCACAACACCAGAAGGAGAACACTGTTAATAGCCCCGTTGTGTTTATGAGGTAACCGAGACACAAGCAAGTTAAGTACATACTCAGGGAAGCCCAGACCAGACAATAAATGGCAGAGGCAATATTTGAATCCAGGTAAATGCAACTCTGAAGTCCAAGCTCTTATCTTATTTTTTGTTCTGTAGGTTGACTCTATGTAGTTTTCATATGATGTTGAGCTTTCTGGAAATTTTTTGCTAGTGATGATCTGGCCCATTCAGAGTTTCAAAAGTAGGATTGGCATGTGCCTTGAACCAATCCATTCCTAGTCTACCTCTATAAGGACTTCCGAATGCTCTTAGATCCTTGAGAAGTTATTTCCCATAAGAAAAAAGAACCTATTCTTTCTTTCATGGGAACTTCTCCACTAGTGTGGACATCCATTCAAATTAGTCTATGAATTCACTAAGTAACGCATTTATCAGAGTCCTACTCAGAAGTTGCTTAATTGTTGTTAAGCTCTAGAGGTATAAGGTATGGAGGTGCCCTTGACGAATAACCGTAACTACCACAAACACCAGCTACAGTTTACTGAGCTTCTATATGGCAACACTATGGGAGAAAACTGAAGCTCATAGGGGTAACTAATTTGCCCAAGGTTATAGAGCAACAAATGTTTATACCTAAGTCCTCCTGACTCAGGTTCAACTGGGGAAACAAGAGCAACATAGTTAGAAAAGCTGATGATGGCTCCCTAGTGGCTTGTCCTTGGTTTGTTTCAAGAGGAAAGAGTAGAAGATATGTTATCAGTACCCTAGGGGAGAGCTGTCACTGTCTGTAGAGTGTTCAAGGGGAACCTCCCACTACTTCAAGTTAGCAGCAGTGCAGAAGAGGAGGAAAGAAAGACACAGAGCAGGCTGCCTTGGGTTTGAGGCTGGCTTCCCCACTCAGGTTGCCTAACTCCTCAATTTATTACAAAAATGAGAGTACTAGTGGTCCTCGTCTCAAAGGGTTGTTATGAGGATTAGTCAACATTATGAAGGTGCTTCAGTGAGATAAGGTGCTTAGAAGGACTTCTATTGTTCTGTCTGCCCACTTCTTTGAGACAGAGAGAGACATTCACTTATAAGTGTGAACATCAACACAAAAGACACATAGGCACAAGGCAGGAGGGTCCCGAAGAAACCACGAGGAGTCATGAGTATGAGGAGCCAGAGAATGAGGATGGGGACTGTGTGTCTCCAGAATGGTAGGAATTGTCACATTTCTATCCCTGAGGGTAGCTCACTGTATTAGTTTTCTATTGCTGAGTAACGGATGACCACAAACTTAGTGGCTTAAGACAAACAAATACATTATCTCACAATTTCTGTGGGCCAGGAATCCAGGCACAACTTAGCTGAGTCCTCTCCCAGACTGGGAAGTCAAGGTATTAGCTGGGGCTGCTGTGGGATGAGGCTCAGGGTCTTCTTTCAAGCTCACTGGTTGTTGGTAGAATTCAGATCCTTGTGGTTGTAGGACTGAGGGCCTCAGCTCCTAGAGGCTGCCTGTCATTCCCTGCTTCTGGTGCTATCCACCACATGGCAGTTTGCTTTTTCAGGGCCAACAGGGGGATCTCATTCCAGTCTTCTACTGTGGCGTGTTGTATAACAAGGTAATCAAGGAGAGAAACATACTCAGCTGTCTACACATTCAAGTGGAGAGGGTAATACAGGTGTGTACACTGGGGGTAGGAAGCTTGGGGCCATCTTAGAATTCTGCCTACCATACCCAGTCCCAGGGCGGGACCAGAATTTTTCAGTTCTTGAGCAGTATTCTGGGTTCCTGCACTATTCCCTTGTCTCTTATTGCTAGATATTATAATTTCCCACGTGAATCAAAAGACCCTACTTAACTCATGTAAGGAAGAAACATAAGAAAAACTTTATGTCTTCTGATCTGAGAAATGAACATTTCTAGTGAAAAAGAAAAAAGGCTACTTCAGACATTTTCTTTTACTTATTCCTGATTTAAATATTAGTACTTAATTTTTTCCATTTATTTTTAGAGAGAGTGGAAGGGAGGGAGGAAGGGGGGGGAGAGAGAGAGAGATAGGAGAGAGAGAAAACATCTATGTGAGAAAGACACATCGGTTGGTTGCCTCCTGCATGTGCCCCTACTCAGCCAGGGCTAAAACCTGCAACCCAGGTGCCTGCCCTTGACCGGGAATCAAACCCACAACCCTTCGGTGTGTGGGGCCGATGCTCTAACCACCAAGCCACACTGACCGGGCTAGTACGAAATTTTGATTTGGGCAAAAGAATGATTACATGGCCCAAAACTGTAGTTACTCTAAAGTCAGACTTTTTCTTTAAAAAAACATAGAAAGCTTTGCAATCAATTCATTTTCTGACTATTTAGATGGAAGAATATTTTTCTATAATAAATTTCATTTAAAATTAGTTAATGAGGCTGCAATGGTTTTTCTCTTTTTTACTAACTCACTACGTAAGTTTTCACTTCTTGGGGAAACAAAGAGTTGAATGTTTTTGTAGGAAATGAAACATTTATAAGTATTTTCTCAGAGGGGGCCTGCACAGACAATATTCATTACAAGTGGTGAAATGGTATGACCTTATGACATCTAATTTTGGTTGTGTTTTAGTACACTGATTGATAGGAGCAAATTTCCTTTTTATTTTATGTAAACCTCTTCTTATGGTTCGTGAGCAAAAAAGCTTAAAACTGAGCAAATGTGATAAATATGACTAAGTACACCATGTGCGCTTCCCCTTCCCAACTGGAAAGTACATACGTTTCTTTTTCCTTTCCTACTTGGAGAGCTGCCAGCATCCACTGCACACTGTCAAGAATAAAGCCATAAACAGCGAGTGTGCAGTGTTGAAAATTAATTGGCATATGGGAATTTTCACTCAGACGAGATGCCATGGGAAGTCAGTATTGATGCGAACTGAGCACAGAAATGACTGTGCCTCTCTCCCTGGTGCAGGACTCCTGGTGACTGTTTCTTCCCTGTGGAATTAACGTGCTGCAGAGTCAGCTGGACAGAGATGCCCCCAGGCCTCTGTCATTGGGACAATGTGGGGAGGGACATGCTCCAAGTTGTTTAATGTTGTTTCTGCAATGGGTCAGGGTCTCTTTTCTTCAGACCCTAACTCTCAACACAATAGGACATGTCTGCCCACTTTGCTCTATGTCGATCTCTTCCTTTCAACCTGAAGTCAGCCCAGACACAGGTGATGAGAGAACCTGCTTCTATTTATTCCCAGTAGTTCTGGGACTTAGATGATGGCATTTGCATGACAGGTAGACCCATGGGGTTCCTGGGAAGATGGATGTGAGTACCTCTGGCCCAATAAGGCTGGCCCAGCACCTTCAGGTCTCCCTGGTCACTAGCCTCTCTGCCTCCCTGTGGGTGGCCGAGGGGACTGAATGGACTTTCTACTCCTGGTGGTCTCTCATGCTCATGCTCAGCCAAGAACATTGCACAACAAACCCCCCAGGGTCCCAAGCCTTCCAGCTCTTGGTGACACCTCTTTCCATCACCATGTGTAGCCATTTCCCTTTCAGCACATGCCCTGAGACAGAGTGGCTAGAGCAATGGGTGCCAGCATCCACTGCACACTGGCCCAGGATCAGCTCCTTTTCTACCTGGGTCCTACTGCTGCATCTGGATCCATCCTCCAGAAGCCCCTTCTCCATCATCATGATACTATCTCTAGTGTCCTTTCCTGTTCTCAGAAGGAAAACTATATTTAGCAAGGATGAAATAGTACTTTTCCTAGACATTTTACATAAATTCAATCATACAATATATGGTCTTTTGCCCAATTTTGGAAGGAAAAACATTCAGTCTTTTGCTACCAGCTGCAAGTTTTTCATAGAATCCTTTCATCAAGTTGAGGAAATTCTTTTTAATATGTAGTTATTGAGACCATCATGAATGGATGTTAGATATTATCAAATACTTCTTTGCAGGTATTGAGATGACCATTTAGTTTTTGTCCTTTGTTCATATTATTCTATGAAAATTATTTTACATTGCTTAACTTTTATATATTAAGCCAACTTTGTATTCCTGGGAGAAATCTTGCTTTTTTTTTTTTTTTTAAAATACGTTGTTGGATTCATTTTGCTAACATTTTGTTGAGAATTTTCGCATCTAGACTTATGAATAAAAATATTGGTCTGTAGTTTTCTTTTCTTGTAATGTCTTTGTCTGGCTTTAGCATTAGGGTCATATTAGCTTCATGAAATTGGTTGGAAAGTATTCTGTCTTGCATTTTGTGTAAGACTTTTGAAAGATTGCTGTTATTTGTCTTTTAAATGTTTTATGGAATTTACCAATGAAGACATCGGGGCTAAGGATTTTCTTGGAAGATTTTCAATTCCTGATTCAAGTTCTTTACTTGTTATGGGTCTATTCATGTTTTCTCTTTCTCATTCAGTCAGTTTTATTAATTTGTATATTAATATGAATCTTCCTATTTTATCTAAATTGTCTAATTTGTTAGCATAAAGCTGTTTATAGCATGCCCTTATAACCCTCTTAATTTCTCTAAGGTCGGTAGTATGTCTCCTCTCCCATTCCTGATTTGAGTAATTTGTATCTTCTCTCTTTTTTGTTGCTCAGACTAGATCAAGTTCCTCAACCTCAACACTCTTGGGCCCAGTAACTTTTATTTTGGAAGGGGTACCATACAACGTGGGATGTTTAGCAGCATCCCTCTCTGGCTTCAGGCAGCCATTCATCTGCCTTTGTCACTAGGGATTTAGTTTACATTTTATAGAATTTTGTATGAACATGATCATGCAGTATGGACTCTTTTGTGTCTGGCTTTTTAAATTCAGCATAATGATTTTAAGATTTACCTATGTTGTTGTTGTATCAGTTGTCCACCTCTTCCCCTATTCTGCCCCCCCCCCCCCACTTTAAAGAAATACAAACTAGTATTCTATAATATGGATATTCCACAGTTTATTTATCCATGCCTGTTGGTGAATATTTGGGTGTTTTCAGTTTTTGGTTATTGTAAATAATGCTGCTGTGAACACTCATGTGTAGCTTTTTGTGTGGGCCTATGGTCTTCATTTCTTTTGGGGGAATACCTAGAAGTGGACAGACTGAATCCCATGGAAGGTGTACATTTAATTTTTTAAGAGACTACCCACTAGTCTTTCTAAGTATATGAGAGTTCCAGTTACTCCACATCCTTGCCAATACTTGGTGTTGTTGGTCTATATCACATTTTCTTAAAGTGGAAATTCATGTAAAAATGAATGGTTTTAAATGTATACAATTACATATATTACAAATAATCCTGGAGAATTTTTGCTTTTTAGTGACTAAAGAAGTTTTTGGAGCTCTCCCTTCCCTTTCTTCTCTTTTGTTATATTAAATCGAACACTTAGGAAAGAAAATTTATATTCTTCGTATCACTAGGGGACCATTTAATCCATTGTAGCTGTAATAAAAGACACCCATTTTGGTATCCTGATAGGAAAAACTTTATTTCTTAAATCTCTAAATTGCAACTTGGGAGGAATGGAGAAGAAAAGAGGGATTAAAAATTGTATGTGGGGGGGTTGGGATATGGTGATTTCTGCAATAGTTCTAATTATATATGGTCATTGTTGTCATCAAACCGTAACACCACCTATAGATTTCAAAGCCTGGGCAGCCAAGGTGAGCCACATCACACCTGTTTACCTCTAGTATGGTTCCCTCCAGTTTGCATTCTCCACCATTACCCTGGCCAGGTCAGCAGGGCCTCCTAGGAGACCAAAGGTCATGAGCAGTTGGTAGTACCCATAACTAATTCTCCAGTTTGTCCTGTAGGCCTTGATGCTGCCCATCACTCTCTGTCCTATTAAGTTATCAGCAAACAAAGCAGCTGGGGCCAGGTAAAGGGCTGGAAGTCTTGAGTGAGTAGGAGGCTGTGGATGGAGGGGCCTCTGAAGTACCATCTGGCCATAGAGCAAGCACCCTGGGAAGTCTTGAGTTCATGTGAGCTCCCCTGGACATGGTGATGGTGTATAAGATTGTGGGGTGCTCCAATATAAGGTGAATGCGTGAAAGAGAGAAGAGAAAGAGGGAAAGGAAGAGAAAATAGAAGGAGCTTTTAAAGTACTTTTAAGCCCGGCTGGTGTGGCTCAGTGGTTGAGCATCGATCTAGGACCTAGGAGATGGAGATTTAATTCCAGATCAGGGCACGTGCCCGGGTTTTGGAATCGATCCCCAGTCGGGGGCATGCAGGAGGCAGCCGATCAATGACTCTCTCATTATTGATGTTTCTCTCTCTCCCTCTCCCTTCCTCGCTCTGAAATCAATAAAGACATATTTTTTAAAAAAATAAGTGCTTTTAAAAAATACAATAACAATATACAACTAAGTTTCCCATTTATACGTTAAAAATACTAAGACCCCCCCGGCCGGGCTTGGCTTAGCGGTTGAGCGTCGACCCAGGATCCAGGCGATCGGGGTTCAATTCCCGGTCAGGGCACATGCCTGGGTTGTGGGCTGCAGCCGATCAATGACTCTCATCATTGATGTTTCCATCTCTCTCTCTCCATCTCCTTTCCTCTCTCTGAAATCAATAAAGATATACAAAAAAAAAAAAAGCAAATAAATAAATAAATAAATAAATAAAATACAAATACTAAGACCTCCGCTTGTCCCTGCAATGGCATTTTTGGCGGGGGCGAATCAGCACTGTAAGAGTGACCTGTTAGGCCCCATGGCCAGTACTTCCTTACCTACATTGCAGCATGAGCAGGATGGGGGCCGGGGGAAGAGGGGGATGAGTTCTGGTGAGATCAGAAGCCTGGCTCTGTTGCCTACCAACCCTGGCTCCTCAGTTTCCTCATCTGTAATGCCGCAGAGATAACACCCTTATCAAAGGGCAAAAGGAGACGATGTGAACGTTGGCAATCCTTAAAGGCTTTTTGTTCACACTATTTTCACATTTTCCAGTTTTGATACAATATTCATGAGAGTTCATTTCTGAATAGTCTCTTGATATGTCTTCAAGGGCATAATGAAATTATAGAATTTAAAAAATTTCTTCTGGGTGTCCTTCACTTTCATTGTTTTGATTATTAGCAACCCTGATACTGGCAGACAGACAGCAGTTGAAGGATCATAGTGCACAAACATTTAATTCTTTCCACTCAATTACTGAAGCTTAGCATAATTTATTCTGCTCATGTACGATTGCAAACGACCTGGCCTCCCAGAATCCTACCAAATCTAGTCTTCCTTCTTGAGGCTTCTCCACAGTTTCTGTCCAGTAAACCCTGTAATGACTTTCAGGACCAAGTTGCCTGCTGTTTCCATGCCTACAAGTCCTGTTTTCCAAACTGGCTGCTCTCAGGCTGGCAAGAGTGACCTGATTTAACTCCAGAAAAATTTTAAACTCCCTAAAAGCTTAAATGGCCAGCGTGACTCCCACAGACCCTCTGTGCTATTCTTTTATAGGATCAAGGTTTGTGCTTTCTTTGCAAATGCTTTTCTGTAGTTGTCTACCTGAACTGTAGCATCCATTCAAGGTCGTTCTGCATCTGCCAACAGAAAGCCTGTCTTCCCGCTGCCCCTCCTTCCCAGACCCCCTTGGATGATTGATCCCCGCTGCTTTTTTTCCACTCACTGGTTTCCAGAACTTTTACCTGTTCTGAGTGAACATGTAAACCTTGAACTGCCTTGTGAGGGCTTCCCATGGCGTCTGACACTGAAGACTAAAAATAGCCCGATGAAGCCCAAAGCATTCTCCAAGGAAAGACATCGATATACGTAAGTGGGGTATTCTTGGTTATCTTGCAGATACCGTGTGACCAGACGTCTACAAATGGTGCTGAGATCATTTCTAGTCGCCTCCTAATCTGTTGGCAGCTGGCTTCCAAAAGCATCTTGAGATTCCTTCCCCCTCCCCCAAGCTGAAGGCAGCCAGCAGTTTTGAAACTCCCCATATTGGGTGGTCATTCTGACTTTCACAAGTCACTGTGATGTTCATTTTCCTTTCTTTCCTTGTTTCAGGCTTTTTTGGGGCGGAGGGGAGGGGAAGGCAGGGTTCTACTTTTTTACAGTGGTTGCTAAGAAGGAATCCTCTCTGTTTATAGGCCCCAACAAATAGTGACAGCTGAAAGACAAATACGGGGCTGTGTGTGCAGGCGGATGGAAGGAGGCCAGCAATTAGCAGCCTCCGGGCTCAGCGCTCACAATGAGGCCTTTGAGAGCGTAGCCTGGCATTGTGCTTCCACGCATTGCTTGAAACAATTTAAAAAGGTGTTTGCCTCCTGCCTTCAATGACAACTTTATTTCCAGAGAGCAGCCAGGACTGTAGAACTCCATAGGGCTGTAAAATGACAGCCTTTTCTTTCTCAAAGACACTTCTGCTGAACAGGAGCCCAACCTCAGCATGATTTCTGTCCATTTTTAGAACAGGATCCTTTGACCTTTGGGTCAGAGGCTGGAGGGTCACAGACCCATAAAGGGAAGCCAGGAGCTTGTCACTCAAGCTCACCTTTCCTGCCCCTTTGTTTGGGGGGATTTACTCTTCCTGGCCTTGTTGCCCTAGAGCAGGACGGTGTTGCTTGGACTGGAGTTAGGAAAGTATTAAGCAACGAAAAGAGAAAATCAAAGTGTCTTTTTATCTAACACAAATGCCCAGCTGGGGATTTGGGTTCTTCAGGTCATAATCACAGTACAGGAGAAGTGTTACCTGGGAGAAAATAGAAGGCCTTGGAATGATGCTGTTAGAACAGGGCCCAGGGGAAGTGGATGAGCATGTGGTCGTCGGTCAAGGAAAAGAGAGAGGGCCTTGTGGCCGTGGGCCATGCGGGGACAGTGACGCTAGGCCCTCCCTCAGTCCTCACTACAGCCCGAGCTGGTAGGACTGCTGTTACCCTGATTTACAGGGGAACAGGGCACAATAAGCTGCCCCAAATCCGCAGTAAATGGCAGAGGTGTGCTCTGGATCCAGGCAGTTGTGTCAGTCAGGGCTCAGACCACGGCTCGATGCGACCTCTGCGGCGATGCCTGCCGTGCTTCTCAAAGCCTCAGCGCCTGTTCTCCGTCTTTCTGTTGGACCACCAGCGCTTCTGGTTCTGGGGGGACCGCCCTGAGAGAGCGTCTTCAGCCCCATAGTTGGGAGGACGCCTTGCTTACCTCTCTTCTTTCGCCCTAAACCTCCTCTAAGGAAGCTTGTGTAGAATCCTGAAGTGACTTTGGAGGAAATGCATGGAACTTAGAACAGAAGACTTGATGCTAATTCCTTCCCAACTCAGTACACAGTACAAACCCGGGACTTCCCAGTTCAGTACCACTGCGCTGCACTGTCTTATTAACTCAGAGAGCCTGCATTTATTTAGCCTGGGGTCTAAAACCTGTCAGAAACCGGGCATAGGCCCGCGGTAAACCAATGAAGAAAAATTCCAGTTCCTGTTGGAGCGATATCGGTCCCGATGGAGAGCTGGGATGTGTATAAGTCAATAGAAAACTGATGAAGCTGGGCTTGTCCTTGCCTTCAGGATGACGTTCTAACTCCTCGCAACAAGGCCCCTACCTGCCCTTTCACCCTGACAGGAGATTCTGCAAATGTGCTTCTCTTGGCATTTCATTCCTCTGCAAAACCAACGGTTATGAGCACTGGTTTTGAATCAGCCTGTCTGGATTCAGACCACAGCTCCATCGTTCTAGGGTAACGTTTCTCTTCTACTACCCGACACGATCATACAATACTCTACACATTTATGTTTTTTTAAATTTATCTTTATTGTTGAAAATATTACAGGTGTCCCATTTTCTCCCCCCCAATTGACCCCCTCCACCTCACTCCTACCCCCTCCCTAGGCCTTCACCCCATTCTTGACTGTGTCCATGGGTTATGCATGTATGCATATAACTTATTTGGTTAATCTCTTCCCACCCTCCACCCCTTCCCTCTTCCCTTTGAAATATGATCGTCTATTACATGTGTCAATGACTCTAGATCTATTTAGTTTGTCAGATTGTTTTGTTCATTAGCTTCTTCTTAAAGAAGACCCTTCAACTTTTCCTGTAGTGCTGGCCTGGTGGTGATGAACTCCTTTAGCTTTTTCTTATCTGTGAAGCTCTTTATCTGACCTTCAGTTCTAAATGATAGCTTTGCTGGGTAGAGCAATCTTGGTTGTAGTTCCATGTTTTTATCACTTTGAATATTTCTTGCCATTCCCTTCTGGCCTGCAAGGTTTCTGTTGAGAAGTCAGCTGACAGTCCTATGGGTGCTCCCTTGTAGGTAACTAATTGCTTTTCTCTTGCTGCTTTTAAGATTCTCTCTTTGTCTTTAACCTTTGGCATTTTAATTATGATGTGTCTTGCTGTGGGCCTCTTTGGGTTCCTCTTGTTTGGGACCCTCTGTGCTTCCTGGACTTGTAAGTCTATTTCTTTCCCCAGGTGGGGGAAGTTTTCTGTAATTATTTTTTCAAATAGGTTTTCAATTTCTTGGTCTCTTTTTCTCTTTCTGGCATCCCAATAATACAAATGTTGGGCCTCTTGTAGTTGTCCCAGAGGCTCCTTATGCTATCTTCATATTTCTGGATTCTTTTTTCTTTTTTGCTCTTCTGGTTGGGTGTTTGTTGTTTCCTCATGTTCCAAATGGCTGATTTGATTCTCAGCGTCCTCTACTCTACTGTTGATTCCCTGTAAATTATTCTTCATTTCAGTTCCTGTAGCCTTCATTTCAAATTGCTCCTTTATTATGTCATCGATTTTCTCAGTTTTTGTAATAATATGCTTGAGTATCCTTGTAAACAAAATTCTGAACTCTGTATCTGTTAGCTTGCTTAGATCTATTTCATTTACTTCCTCTTCTAGAGATTTCTTCTGTTCTTTCCTTTGTGTCATGTTTCTTTGCCTCCTCATTTTGGCTGCTTCCAGGTGTTTGTTTCTATGTGTTAGGTAGAGGTGCTATGTCTCCTGGAATTTGTAGAGTGGCTTTGTGTAGTAGGTGTCCTGTAGGGTCCAGTGGCTCAGCCTCCCCAGTCACCTGAGCTGGGCCTTCTAGATGCTACCCTGTGTGGGCTGTGTGCACTGTCCTGTTGTAGTTGAGCTTGGTTGCTGTTGGCTTCACTGGGAGGAATTGACCCCCAGGCCAATCAGCTGTGAGGACCAGCTGCAACTTCATCCAAAGAGCTGCTGTACTGGAGACACCCCTGTGGAGCAGGATTTACTTCAGTGGGGCTTTGGTGTTCACCAAGTGTGCCCCTTGAGTGTGTCACTTGCGGATGTGGTAGGGTTGTAATCCAGGGTGGTCGAGTCTGACCACCGGGTGCACTGTCTCTGGAGCCTCCCAGGAGGTGCAAAGTCAGCCTCTGCCAGTGCCTTGCCCAGGGCCACCCTGCATGAGCTACTTTTGCTGGGCTTTGCATTGTCCAGGAGAGGCCCAGCTATGAGCCAATGCAGCTGCTGCTAGGGCCAGGCCTGGGGCCACTTATCAAGCCGTGTGGGGCAGCTGCTGCTTGTTTGAGAGATTTTAGGAAAGTCCTAAGCATGCGGCTCGAGAGGCCACTGCACAGAAAAGCCCCTGGAAATGGCCTGGATGAGCTGCAGGTGGAGAGGGGCGGGGCCTCCGGGAATCACGGGGCGGGGCCAAAGGTGAGTCAGGTGCTGGTGATTCAAACATGGCGCCTGCCTGCCGGCTGTGAGCGGGGACGACTCGCCACAGGAGCCATGGCCTCCGCCAGCCTTTCTGCCTGGGAGGAAGCCGCCCTCTGCCTCTCACGCTGACTTCAGGCAGGTTAGTTCCTCCCCGAGTGTCCCGGGTCCTTTCAGGCCGCTGCCCGGCGCTGGGCTCAGAGGGAGCGTCCGAGTGAGTCCGCGCCGGGCCCTTTAGAGGAGCTGCTGGGGCTCCCGCAGCCTCCGCGACCCTCAGCCACAGTCCCCGCTGGTTGCACAGCCCGATGCTGTGGGGACGTCTCTTCCGGGCCCTGGGGCCCTGGGCTGGGGGCCTGCTGTGGGGCTGGGACCCCTCCTCCCTCCGGGAAACCTCCGCCAGGGAGATGTCCCTCCTGGGCTTAACCTGCGTCACCGGGTGTGGGCCCGCGGCCTCGTCTCCGGGATTCAGCCCCGACCCGCCCGCGTCTCCGCCCCTCCTACGGTCTTGGTGCTGCTTCAGCTCCCTGGTTGTGGGGCTTCTGTTCAGCCAGATTTCAGGGGGTTCTGAGTGATGCTGATTCTGTATTTTAGTTGTAATTGTGATGTGGTTGCGGGAGGCAGCAGGTGCAGCTGTTACCTACGCCGCCATCTTCTCTGTTCTACACACTTATTACCAACAAACTTGGGGGACAAAAATAAAACAAACTTGAAGAGCAAAATACTGGGACCCACTAAATTTCCATAAACAGGAGACTACTTAGAATTGTTTGGGGCTGAATGTAGACTTTCTTTCCATTTTATACCTGTTTGTGCCATATGGTTATTTAGTAAAAGTTGCATATTATTATTTAAAAAAAGAAATCCAGCTAATTAGAAATAATAAGCCTTCTATTGCTTTTCATATTTATTGAGCATATCATTTGTGATCTGAAGGAAGCTTCTCACCTGGGCAGGGAGGGAGAGTGGGGTTTGCAACTCATGAGAGATGACACACACACACATTGGGTTATAACCAGGCCACAGATGCTTCACTGGCAGCAAGATTCACTTGTTATGGGAGCGCAGTACAAGCAGTGGGGGAAGGGGTGGGTTTATTGAGGAAAGGCTTACAGAGGAAATAACATTTTAGCTGAATTTCGAAGGATTTATTCACCCACTCAAAAAGTAGTGTTGAATGCCTACTACATGCTAGACTCTGTGAGAGGTGCAGGGTCTAGAAGGGCCCAGGCCTACCCTCAGAGTGACACAGAGGTATCGAGAGGATCGTGAGCTAGAGTTGGCAGGGGGGCCCCGTGGGCAGTGATCTGGATGGTAGGATGCAGAGTCAGACTCAGGTGTCAGCAGCAAGGGAAGCTGGTACCTGCCAAGAGTCGAGGTGGGAGTAGCTGTCATCAGGGGCACTGATCCAGAGCCCAGTGTTGTCCGGCTGCCACCCTCCCACCATTGCGAGAACTCATAAGCTTACCCCTGTACCCAGACCAACTTGGAAAGGATGAAGGACGGGCAGAAACACTCTGTCGTTTTTGAGTGCACTTTAAGGTTAATGAGTCTTTACCAAAATGAAATAGTCTTAAACCGAAACATCTGAGATGTTATTGATTGCTGATTTTAAGTTAACAAGTTTTTACTGCCACCCAACAGGGTGGGAGTTCATAGGGGCAATTTGATTGGTTACATAGCTTATGATTCCAGTTGTATGAAATATCTAAAATAGGCTAATCCATAGAGACAGAAAGTAGATGAGAGGTTGCCAGGGGCTATGGGAAGGGAGGGTGGGGAGTCACTGATAACAGGTGTGAGGTTTCTTTTGGGGTGACAAAGTGTTCTAGAATTAGATAGTGGTGATGGTTGTACAACTGTGTGGAAATACTAAAAATCACTCGATTGTGACTTTGAAGGGATATGGTATGTGAATAATTTCTCAATGAAAATTATTAGATTGGTTAAAGAAAATAAGAAACTACGATTTTCTTCACACATCCAAGTGGTAGTAGGAGTGAAGTCCACGCAGTATGATAATCGTTAATCAAACACTGATGTTCTGAACATCCCAATCTCATACCATATTCAATAACAGTCTACATGTAGCTTTACATTATTTCTACCAAAATAAAAATTTCCATAGAAAGACTCAGCTGGCAATTAGACTTCAACTCAACTACCACTTGAAGCAAAAAGTACTCAGGTAACCATGAAAGAAGGAAGCAATCCACAAGGTGTCTGAACTTAATGTAAATTATGCATGTAAATTCAGATACTTTTCGTTAAGTCAGTGTTTTACCTTTGGTTTCTTCCACACTTTGAAGATAAGCAATGATAAACATTATTTTCTAAACCAGAGTACTTGTTAAAAACGTACGCTTCGGGCTTCTCAGTGCCATTAAATGTGCTTATTCAGTACAAGTTCTGAATTACTCTTAAGTCCATGTACACTGCGGTAACGGAAGGCTTGTGTGTGGGAGGCACGTCACCGCCACTCCGTTTTAAGGGCAGGACTGAAAACAGGCTATTTCTTGTGCTGTTTTTATCATTCCTGCAATTGGCTTGGCCTGCAGCCTCCTTGTCGTCATGGACTCCCCATTTCCTTTATTTCCTAAAGCCAGTCAGTGGCCAAGTCTTGCTTATTTGATTTTTGTCACCACTCATTTGTATCCCACGGCTGCCGCCCTAATTAGACTATCATTTCCCGCCCCCGGGCCTCTCAGCTTCCATCCTGCTTCTCCGGAGCCGTCTTGCCAAAGTCTCCTGCTGCCCCGGCCACTTCTCCTCCCCCCCCCCCCCCAACGTTCTCTTTGATGGAATCATCATTTCCTCCACGCCTCGCTTTACCTCCTTTACAAAGCTGTGTCGCTTCCAGCATTTCTTCACTCTATTTTGTCTGTGTCAACTAGAAAATCTACACCTTGAAATGCCTTTCAGAAGAATCTTTCTCCTGTCCTTTTTGAAGCCTCTTTATAATTTACTATCCATTTTTCCTGTAGAGTGAGAGTAGTCCCTGTCACCTGCCTGAAGTCCTTTCTGGAACAAGATGGGAGAGAAACAAACTATGGACATTGGTGTTCTGGTGGTTTCTCTTGGTCTTCCATAAGTTTTATGCCCATGGCAAGAAGATTATGTGTGTATCATAGTCATTTCCCTGAAACAACTTGAATATGTAGAGAAACATCACATATTATACAGGAAAACACACAGGACATTTTAATTCTTATCTCTCCAATTTTCTTTGTATTTTGCTTTGGTTTCTCTTAACTTCCTTCATTAAGCTTCAGCCTCCGCCAAGCCTCAGTTTAAAGCCAGCCGCTTCTCTCTCCTGGTGTCTCTTGTGTTGTTTATACAATTAGGCCTACTCTTTTCCTTAAATAACTTTATAATGGAGATGAAGTTTTTAAATACTTTTTTGGTTGTTGCTTTTTTTGAGTCAAAACCCTTTGCTGCATCTGCCTTCAACATTTATTTAGGTATAATTTTTATAGGAGAAATGCCAAGAGAAAGACCGAGGTAATATTCAATATTAGTATTTGTGATTCAAAAACAGGGTGGTGTCATCTATTGTCTTGTAAGCTATTTCTTGAGAAAGGCTTCCTACTTCCCTTTATCCAATTAATAACTGATCATAGAGGGCTCTGTTCAGAGAAGAGACCCCTGCATACTTTGCTGGAATAGGAGGAAGGGGGCAGGGTGTAGTGAGAGTAAAGGAAAAGCTGGGCCATGCTCCGTCCTGGGAGGTGGTGGAAAGATGGAAAAAGAGGGAAAGGATGAGTAGCCTGGGGTGTCTCTCGGTTTCCTCCCTGGGGCCTAAGCTTTAAGATGAAATTACTTCAAGAGTAGCCTGGACCTCAACCTCCTGAAATTAAGCTGGGGAAAGCGGTGTGGTCAGGCGGAATGGGGGGCCCTGGGTTTAGCTTTTCCAGGCTGCCCTTGCTCTGTATCTAATGGGGATGCAGAACTGAGAAGAGAGGGACCTACTCGGTGCACATGATGGTGACAGGAGGCGATCCTGCAGCAGGGGCTCTGCTGGGCCACGAGGCTGGAGAGGGCCTGGCAGAGGTTCAGGAGTTTGCCGCCTGCAGGAGCTAACATGAGGCTGAGTCAGCCAGGAAGTGATTATCCTGACCCCAAACTCAGGGAGATCAGATCACCAGCTAGACCATCCTCAGATTTCAGCCCTGAAGGTCAGGAGATACCCAGGGGACAGGGACTTGGCCCTGGAGAGCAAGAGAAGTAGAAGATGTGCCGTCCAAGATCCCAGATCTTTCCCACCACCACGAGGACATTAAACTCTCTCTTCCCACTCACCAGGGAACTAAGGCAGGAAGCACAGAAGGGGAGGCTATTCTGAAAGACCAAGTGGTTTTTATCCTGATGAGTGATTCTTTCCTAATATGAGTGCTTACGTCTTTGGAATGGATTTCATTAAGACAGGATTAAATGGTTAATTTTACATATATGTGTACATAATACACATAAATATATATATGTATATGTTTATATATCATTAAATATTTTTCCACCAGGCATTTTTAAATGAATACACAGCATTTCACAGTAAAAAGTGCCACAATTTACTTAACCATTCCCCTATTATTAGGTATTTTGGTTTTTTTATAATTACTTGATATCAGAAATAACATGATAGTACATATTTGTAGCTGAATACTTGAACACATTCATAATTATTTCTGGTGAATAAACATATATAGAATAAACATATATAAATAACTATATAGAGTAAATATGTAAAATAAGTATATAGAAATGGCATTGCTGGATCAATGAATATACAATATTTTAAAGTTTTTGTTATGAATATCAAATTGTTACCCCAAATTCTGTCAATGTACATTCTCACAAACATGATATGGGACGACTTTTTGCCTGTTTGCCAGTTTGCTAGGTGAAAAATTATAATTTATTTTATTCTATTTTTGATTCTTGAGGTTGTATAATTATTTATATGCTTAGTAGTTCTATGTTTCTTTTGTTTTTATCTTTTATAAAATTGTCCCTTCATACCCTTTGTCTAGGGCTGTACTCGAATGGAACCTGCCCATGCAGGCTGCTGAGCTCACATGTTGGCCTGTTCCTATCCCAGTGCAGGAGTTCTAGCCTTGGAACCAGTGTTAATGAATTCTCGTTTCTTCGAGACCCATAGCCAGTTGCCACTCAGCCTACTGGTATTTTTCCTGAATTATTTCCCATGAATATTTCATGGACAGCTTAAAAATAGAAGGATCTTGGTGATTCAGTTGATTTTCTTCATTTTACCAATGAGAATGTTGACTCTTGGCTATTCCAGGTTCTCTTGTCACAGGTGTCATGAGTGTAGAATTCAGGGCTCTGTAGTGCTGGGCTCTAGACTTCTAGTTTAGTTGTATATCCATCACCCGCAGGCCAATGTGGGTTTTTCTCAGCCTCTGTCATAGACTAGACCTCTGTGTTGGAACCACCCATATAGCTGATAGCTAGTAGCACTTTATCTAATTGCTCTGCTCTGTTCCCTTTTTAGTTTTAGCTTCTAGCTCTGTTTTTAAGTCATTTCCTTCTTATGAACTGATGAGCTTACTATGAAAAATTACAATACCTGTTTTATACAACACAGTATCTGCTTTAAAATCATACTGATTTAAATGTCTTTGCAAGTGTTATAATCTGATTGTCCTCTTTAAACACCTAGCCTGTGAAATTGGCAGTGCGGCTTGAGGAGTATCCAATAAGCAAATTCAAATATTTGATGTTACTTAGGATCAGCCAGAATGGTAACTTCAAAAGGAGAAGCAGACCAGGGAACTAGCCTTTATTTAGTGCCAACTCTGTGTTAGATTCTGCTTGTATGTTTTGTCTCATTTACTCCTCAGATAAACATTATGTGATTTTTTTTTTATTGCACTCATTTTATAAGCTGACCAAAGTTGTCACCAGGTCAGGGCCAGGGTCCTTAGAAACCTAAATGTGTTTGAATTTGAAAAATATGCCTTTCGTACTGTTTTATGTCATGTGTGTTGGCAAAGCAAAGCATTCACTCTTTTATACTTTTTTTTTTTTTTTTATTAAACTCTGAATTCCAGAATCATCTTTAAATTATATATCATTATCAGCAGCCACACACAGTCAAAAGGGAGGCTCAGACACATGTTTGGGTTTGAAGTTGACACCATGGTCCTTGTTGTTGCTTTAAATCTTTTGTTGCAGGGAAAAAAATGTCTCCTGAGGTAAGAAGATTATTCATGACCCAATTTAGAAAATAGATCATCTCATCTATGCATGATCAGTGTTGAGAAGTATGCTGTGGTTTTAATACAGCTGTCTAGCCATTTATCTTTGATAATGAAAGAAATACCAGGCCCATTAATCCATGGGCAGATGTCTGCTAAGCTTGTTGTCAGGGCATCTGACAGCTGACCAAGAGCATAACTCTATTTGTTGAGGGATGTTGGGAGCATGGGAGGTCTAGCTAGTACTAGCTCAGAGTTCATGAGCATTTTGAGATTCCTCCATTGGAAGAGAGAGAGAGCGAAAGAGAGTGAGGGACAGGGAGAGAATATAGTATTTTAGAGGCCTCGTCATAAATACTTTGAACAGATTATCCCAGGGTTTTTCCTAGGAATTTTGTCAAAGGTCAGCTTGCTAGTTCCAGCTCATTTCTGTCCACCACTCTCTTTCTTAGCGGAAGGGTTAGGAGGAAAATGCCAATAGTTTTAAGGAGAAGCCTATGCTATCAGCAAATCTGAGAACCTAACAAACGTTCGGTCTGTGCAAGAGCAGACCTTGAACCGAACGTTCTCATTCAGAAGGATGCCCATTCCATCCCTCATCCCATCTGTGGGGACACACACAGGTTCTGAATAGCTTGACATTCGCGTATGTGTGTTTTCTCTCTATTTTAATTAAATGTGCTCTCCTGGTATTGAGAACTAAGGTGAGCTCAGTGGAACTATCACAAAGAGTCAAGTGTTGCTGCGTGAACAGCCCTGAGCCTCAGCCCCCGTTGAGGCGGCGGCTGCATTCGGCCGGGGGTCTTGAGGCCGGAATGCCCTGGATGCAGTGTGAGTGGAATTTTGGACTTGTTCTCAGATTTTTTGTGTCAATGCCCATCTTCAAATCAAACAGTGGCACTGGCCAGATACAGGCTGGTGTCTCTGAGCAACGGCAGCGAGAAGGTGCTACGGGCTGGCTGCATCACTGGCCCACAAATCACTACGATGCAGTCTAATTCTGAGACCGGTTTTACTGGATGTGAATAAAGAATAGTGAGTGACTCATTAGAAAAGATAAACGGGTTCCTCACCATTTTGTCCAGGGGCAGCTTTTCTAGGATAAGTATCGTCTATCAATTTTGAGCTTATACCTCATCGTGGCCTTATCAATACTTCCATTCTGCAGAAGTACAGTGATATTTCATGATTATCCAACTGGCAACTTCTGATATTAGCTTTCACTTTCTATCTTTTCATAATTTAACAGTGCCCATAAAGATATATATACAGGTGTGGGCAAAAGTAGGTTTATAATTGTTTTGTATGGAAAATAACACAATAATAAATAATAATACAAGAATAAACTCTGTGTTTCACATATTCACAACTGTCAACCTACTATGCATATGCATTGCCCACTATGCATATGTATATATCACACACACACACACACACACACACACACACACATACTCACACTCACACACTCGGTGGCAAACACAGTTGATTGAATGTTTCAGTGCCATCCTCTCTCCCTTATGGAACAGAAACTAGCAGACTGCTGACACTTTCTTTGAAGGCTCTTCTGATTGTGTACCTGAGATGACTTCTTGAAGTAAATGACTGAGAATATATGTGAAACAAAATAGATCAAACTGTCCAGTCTTGTGGATTAAGTGCTAATTAGAGATCTCAAAAGTCAGAGGGCCTGAGGCATCATCTGAAGAGTGCCAGGCATCCTTTGCTGTTTCTTTGTTGCCCCCTCAGCTCATCCTCCCAAGTTGTGCGATTATAACTTAAAAACGTGCTGTGTCCCTCGTGGACGGTGTAGCCCTCATGGAAGCAGCCCTTCCAAAACCTGGGGACCTAGAGTTCTGAGGGTTAACAAGAGAATGATCCAGAAATTCCTGGAGCCCGTGGAAACATAACATGCTTTGGATTGCTTCCCAATAGACCCATACAGAAAGCTTCAGCCACCAAGAGGAGTCCAGCAAATGTGCCAAAAAGAGATGGTGCTTCAGTCCCTAGCCTTATATTCTCAAGGTTCCGCAAAATGTTGCTCATTGACCTAAGACTCCATAAAGTATTTTGTTCCTGAACCCTCCAAACTCATTAGAGGTACTCACCAGGCTAGAGGTGCTCACCAGGCTCTGATTAATGTGCAGACATGTAAGACAGTGGAGAAAGTTAAGGTTGGAGGTAGGACTCCTCTCCCTAGAGCCTCTGCTCTCGGGTGGATTGATGGTGGGTTCCCGTGTCTATGCAAGTTCGGACGTAATTAGCAATGAGTAGGAAGGTCTTGCTAACGTGTTACCCCCTGGGACGTATAATTTTTTTTTACATTACTGAATTTTTCTTACATTACTGTTATCTTCTGTTGGGGTGGCTCTACATGTATCTGTGTGTGCGCAGGGAAGGGGGTGAAGGGCGGAAGCTGAACTACTGAAGTTATCCTGTTCTGTCAGTTTGGATTCTAAACCTGTGCACTTTGCTAACCTCCAAGATGGTTTGGATGTTGCCCTCAACTGCTCTGTGGTTCACTGTTTCTCAATTTAACATCTCTCTTCTGTTAGTCACTCCTAAGCTGTAAAACTGCCCAATGCATGTGATGGCTTATGGTATGGTGATAATTCTTTTTTCTCTTTGTCTTTCCTTCCTCAGATTGCGACATTATTAGTGGTAATTCTGTAATTTTTGTATCTTGGTTTTGAATTAATTGCATTTTCATGAGCCCTGGGGATTGACGTTTTTTCCTCTTTTTATAAAGCTTGATAATGTCAAATTGTCTTGAAAATATGATTTGTTCACTTTATTTCAGAGTCCTGCTCAATATTAAGTATGAGTTATACAATCATATGTTCAGTTTGATTCCACTTTTGCCTGCATATAACATGTGTGCGCTTGCGCACACATACACACACTTCATGTGCAGAAAAATACTCTGGAGGGATATGTTCCAAGAGTAATCTTTACCCTAAAAAATGGGACTCAATGATTCTGTTTCTTCTTTTTGTTCATTTATATTTTCTAATTTTTCCTGCAATATGCACCCTCTGTTTATATAATTAAAATTTAAAAAGCCATTCTCCAGCTTTCTGTAATATCAGTGCAAGCAAGATCTGACACCCACCACTGGTGCTGTTACTGGTAATTTATTTAAATGCTTTATTTGAAATGGCACTTATTTTTGGAAAATGTTGGGACAACTGAGTCACCCATCGTATTTTAGAAAAAAAGATGAAACAAGAAACTCCAAAGGAACAGGTGTAGATTTGCTAGGCAGAGGTCTGCCTCGTACCGAAAGGTTTTTGGGTCAAGATATATGTATGTACATGAGCTCAGATGGAACTTTCCTGAGCCACAGAGGGGCCAAATTTAGCAGTGAGCTAAGGCTCCCGGTCACTTGGTGAGTCACCTGGCAGAGAAGGGCTAGGGTACGTATCCCAAGGCTTTGTAGATTGAGAAGATGTGCAGTGAGCACACTGTGTTCCTAGAACTCGCTGGGCTTGTCTGTCTCCAGTGACAACATTACCAAGCACTTCCCAGAGCTACAGCCAGCTGCTGAGCGGGCTTACAGCCTCCAGGGCCTTAATGAATCTCAGCTCATGGGCAAGCTCAAGCTCAGTTGAAACAGGGCAATAAATTGAAATTATATCCTCATGGGTCACTGTATACTTTTAAAAACCAAAGTTGGCTTTCCTTGGGAAACACTATTTTACTGGATTGAGCATGTACCCCCTTCTTGCCGTCCTGGGCCCAGCAAGGTGCTGGTGTGAGTGGTGGCTGTTCAC
Source organism: Miniopterus schreibersii (assembly GCF_964146895.1). Classification (NCBI taxonomy): domain Eukaryota; kingdom Metazoa; phylum Chordata; class Mammalia; order Chiroptera; family Miniopteridae; genus Miniopterus; species Miniopterus schreibersii. The sequence goes on from NC_138102.1 coordinate 8,160,625, forward strand.
GATGGCAGAGTGAATGGTGGAGAGGAAGGAGGTAGGTGATGTAGCCAATGGACTTTGGTGCACAGTGGGATCAGCGGTGTTTGGTGCTGATGGTTGGGAAGAAAGAGTGTGGGAGGTAGACACACCAGGTCCTGAACCCAATTCCCATCACGTATTTTGTAGTAACCTCAGAGCCTCAGCTTTCTTATTTCTGAAGTGGCACAAAGCAGATTTCTTTTTTGATTTATCGTGAGGCTAATGACAAGGACTACATGGAAAATAACAGTCTGGTACACAGCAGAATTGCAGTCTTCCTTTCCCTCTAGTCAGTTTCCAGGCTTGCTGCCGACAATGAGCATCGACCAAAGGTTCACGGGCTTTTTGTGCACAGGGACAGATAGTAAATAGTATTTTAGGTTTTGTGGGCCAGGGGGCAAAATTGGGAATATTATGTACATATTTATATAATAAAGAAAAAAGCAAATTTCACCAATTTTTAAATGATATTCAAAATATAACAGGGTGAATTTTTTCTAATATAAATAGATCTACCAGAGAAAAGAAAGGGGTTCACATCTACCAGTGAAAAGGAGTTTTTTTTCTGGGTAGACATTTCACTTAATTGGGGTTCAGTTAGTGTTCCCTATCATCAAATTGATGCCCATGTTCTTCTGTATAAGCCATTCTTTTTAAAAAATCTTTATTATTGAAAGTGTTACAGATGTCCTTTCCTCTCCCCCCATTGCCTCCTTCCAGCCTCCCCCAGCCCCAGGCCTTCACCACACTATTGTCTGTGTCCCTGGGTTATGCCTTTATGCATATAAGTTCTTTGATTAATCTCTCCCCACCCACTACCCCCTCCCCCCCCTTCTTCTGAGACCCCTCAGTCTGTTCCGTGCTTCTGTGTCTCTGGATCTATTTTGCTCATCACTTTATTTTGTTCATTAGATTCTACATATGAGTGAGATCATGTGATATTTGTCTTTCTCTGATTGGCTTTGTATAAGCCATTCTTAACTTCCAGGCCATACAAAAACAAGTACAGGCTGAACTTGGTGCACAGCCCATAGTCTGCCAATTCCTGCAGTAGACATCATCAATGATGCCAGTCTCCGCTTGTGCTCTAACCCAGCCACCCGTGGTGAGCAAATAACGTGAGATCATAATTGACCCATAAGCAGCTGTTGGAGGCCTGCAATCTGGAGGGGAGGATGATTAAGTCTTTAAATAAACGGGCTTCTGGAAGCTGACAGAGTGCACAGTTTATTTCATCAAATGACTCTTTCAAGAACATCTCCTTGTGTGGCTGAGTCTGGAAAACAATAGGAAGAAATGATCAGGCCACATAAGCTGATCGCCTAGGCAGAGAGATCAAGCGGCGAATGATCAGGAGTGAACAGTTACTCAGGTTCTTTCTGCTTTCTGTCAGTTAGGAAATGGACATGCCTGTGTTTAGTGAAGGATTAAAACTTGGCACGTACACTATCAGAGGGTCCCTTCCTGGTGACACTTCCTCTGACCTGTGTGGCTGGTTCCTACATAGATGTGAGCAGATAGGAGCCGCTGAATAGAGACAGTGCTTTCTTTTTTTTTCTTCTTTTTTAAAAAATATATCTTTATTGATTTCAGAGAAAGGAAAGGACAGGGAGAGAGAGAGAGAAACATCAATGGTGAGAGAGTCATTGATCGAGCCCGCAACCTGGGCATGTGCCCTGACTGGGAATCGAACCCTGATCACCTGGATCCCTGGTTGACGCTCAACCGCTGAGCCACGCCCGGCCAGGCGAGACAGTGCTTTCTTTACAGGCCTCATTGCATTGTGTTCATGACAATGGATCCAACTCCACCTACCAGGGCAGTTTCCAGTGACATACATGAGACGCATTAAGTAATTTTTGATCTTAATGATGAGTGTGCATTGGCATAAAATCAAGCAAAATAGGTTATTAAGCATCGATTCTGAAGCAAAAAAATAATTCAGTATTCCACCCAGAATCCTGCATGTGCAATGAGGACCATGGCGGGAGGGTCACTGTGGCTCCAGTGGTTCTGGACCCCACAGCTGTGGCCGATAGCTGTGGCTGAGGCCTGGGCACATTGCCAAGCTGGTGTGGGCTCCCTGAGCTCAGGGCTTGGATAAAGCTGAGGCTGCACCTTAGCATATTTCACAGAGAAACATGAGTGATTCATTTCCAGGTGGGGCAAGAAAATCAGATTTTGATGCATGTGTTTTAACCCTTTGCGATCGTATTAAATTTGGACATGGGTGTCGTACTGGTTGGAATTAAGAGCTTTCAGAGAAATTATGAACTGATACGTGAATGAATAGAGTTAAGATTCGTACGGTTCCTTGCTGTGGTGGCTGAGAGCAGACATACGACCGGAACGGTAAAAAAGCTTTGGTGGCTGAGAGTAGACATACGACCGGAACGGTAAAAAAGCTTTGGTGGCTGAGAGTAGACATACGACCGGAATGGTAAAAAAGCTTTGGTGGCTGAGAGTAGACAAACAACCGCAAAGGGTTAAAAACCCCAGATTTGTATATTTAGAGTGCTGAGTATTTCACAACAGCTTTGCTTGAGGAGAGAAATGGGGAGCAGCCCCTGAGCACACAAACATGCATCTCACATTTTATCTGATTCAGATTCACGTAGTTCAATCACCCAGAAAAGCTCTGATAAAAACAGGAGCAAAAGAATATGGGGCGTATCCTTCACGTAAAGGAAATACTAATATAAGTGTATATTAGTAAAAGTGGAAAGCAAATATATAGTGGAAATTATCCAGTGGAATAGAAGGATCAGGGTGAGTCTTAGGGTTAACCAGCGTGACAGGACATCTTTGATAACTGAATTGCCAACCGAGGAACATGTGTGTTTCTGAATATGTGTGCCATATATGTGGAAGAGGGCTGAAACACACAGACCCAAAGAGACCCAGATACATTAGAAAGGATCCAGGGAGAGCTAGCTAGCTATCTACTATTTGTGTGAGAAAAAGAAATGATACCCAACTGTGCACATAATTTGAAATTTATTGAATGCCTGTGGGTATTATGTGTGTCAGTGGTGATAATGATTTTTAGGGCAAGGATTTTAACTTTTAGGACACTTGAATTGGGAAAGTGCTTATACTTTCTTGTAATTAACTTCTCCTTAGAAAAAGTAGCTGTTTATAAAGCAGAAATATTTTCATGTGTTGTTTTAGCTGAAGAGCAATTTTTAGTCAGAGTATATTTAGCAAGTGAGCTTTGGTGGTGGGTTTAAAAAGTATTTCCTCTCCGAGCTGATGCAGATACATTTTTTTCTCCATTGGTATGTCTAGAGAACACAGAGCAAATGCATTTTCTTTTAGTTTAATCTAACAAATTGGGGTAAAATATACAATTTGCTTAAGGATAAATGTCAAGAAAAAAGACTGAAGTATACTTCCAAGCAAAATTTATTAGATGTCTATTCAAGAAAAACACAATGACCTTTGCTTGTGAGAATTCAAAGTCAATGACCTGAAAGCCAGGCATGAATATTTTTTCCTTTTAAAATCAGTTACAGAGGGTAGAAACAGTCATTTTTCTTAAATACGACAGGCAACAGATATTGAAGTCTTTTCTCATAAATGGCATGGGAGATAATTACTCATTTATCAGCAAAGCTGCATGCAGTTGACCTAATTTCAAACCCAAGGCCTTTAAAATAGAAAGCTGGCTGTGAACTTGACGGTAATCAAGGTAGGCTACTCAGAGATGTTTCTTTACCTTCTTCCTATTGAGATCCCTCTGTATTCGGTATTTATGTACATTTCGGTTTGGCTGCTAAGGTCTTTTAAGCTCATAAACTTCTGCACAAATGCTATCTTACAGAATCACACTATTGAGGCGTGCTTATGATCAGTGGGATATACAAAGGATCATCTTTAGCTTGGTTTAAGTAAAGGACAAAGACCAAGTTAGGAAATTCCCTTGTTTTCTCAACGACTAAATAGTCTGTACAAAAAAAAGAGCAAACATATGTACAAAATTCTAGAGTCTACGTACATTGTGAAAAGGTCAATCACTGTCCACAGAAGAAATGCCATAAAAAGTTTTATCTATAAGGTGCTCAAGATCCAAATATGAATAGTTCTTATGCAAAGTCATAAGAAATACAAAGCTAGTTCTCAGAGGGTGTGTAACTCAGGCACTGTGAATCACATTAAATCTCTCAGGTCCTGGTATCATTTTGTAAATTTCTACCTCAGGGCAGAAAATAGGACCTGAATGATTTAATGTTACCTCTAAAAAAGTGCCTAATGTATTCCAAGGAAATATTTTACACACACCAGGAAAATCGTGCTCAACATATTCCTGTCCTCAAATGTAGCCAGGATTCTGAGTTCCATAGAAGAAAAATAATTGTCATAGTAAAAATAATTGTATTGATCATAATTCTTGCTAAAACCAGCCTTCATACCTGTGATACTTCTAAAGTTCTCTATTTCTATAAAATAATGTGTGGGATTCTTTTGCATTTCCATAAAATGTACGACACATCACATGGATTGCCTGTTCTCATACAATCGCAAATGCCTATGTGCACACACAGTGAAATCCTACCTATGGATATTGCTTACGGATACTTTCAAGTGTCTATGTTAGAATAACGTTTTGCACCTCTCACTAACACTGCTTTTATTTAAACTTTATCAGATAAATAAAACACTAAGAGCTCATTGTTCAGGATGCTGATTATTACATTTTAATATAAAATAGCAATGCAACTTTACAACACAGTATTTTTTTTTTGTAGTCTAGCTAAACCTCTTATAGTCTCATGATTATTACCGAAAGCTCTTATTCACTTACTGTTTGCACTTCTAAAAAGTACAAAAGAATTGCAGGAGGAGACAGCTATTCGAAAACTCACATCCAATCAACAAAAATCACACTCATCCGAATTAGCCTTTCTACTCTCGCTTTAGGTTTTGTAATCACTGTGCACATTACAACATAGAAGTGCAGGCAAACAATAGCTGAAGTACAGTTGTCATGTCGTGTAAACTAGGACACTAGGCAAACTCGTGAAAGGAAAATATGCTGCCAAGCTAAGAGTGTGAAAACGCACACTGCAGTATTTAGTGATAAACCATCTCCTGCTCGCCTGAGGGGAGGAGCATCTTCCAAAGTGGACCAGGGAGCTTCCTTGAGACACTTTCATTTTTTTTTTTTTTTTTGCCTCCAATATTTAACCCTTTTTAAGTATAATGATTTTCTTTCTGATTCCAACATATAGACTTTTCAAAAAGCAGCAAAATGCACTTTCATGCGGAACACGCCTGTCACCCTCCCCGAGGCTCTGGCGGTTACTCTTTGGGTGGTCTGGTGGCAGGTGGAGAAGGTGATGGTGGGTGACTTCTACTGGAAACCATGAGGCATGTCAGCGGGAGGCCTGCAGGGGTCTTTGGGGCAAGGTTCTGCAGATGTGCTGAAATGCAGCATAAACAGGAGGGAGGGTGGCTCACAGCCTCTTGACATAGTTTCCGGGGAAAGTACCAAAGAATTTGGTTCTTCTGGAGGTTCCTGTGAAGAGAAGCAATAAATGAGAGGGGTAGTTGACAATGAAATATCAGGTCACAGGCCTGGGCTTGGAAACGCTTCCTTTCTGAGGCCTCCCTAAGAGAGCTAGCCCCGCAGGGTCTGGAGAAGGAAACTCACCTTGAGACACTAGGAAGACAGTCAGCAATTATCTGTGCCACCTGCTGCACTCACAACCTCGGGATTGAGTGCTCTGCTCCCACCACCCCAGGCTGGACAGAAAAGCTCAGCCCCTCAATCTGACGGGAGCCGATCGTGCTGGGAGTGGATTTTTGAGTCTACTAGTACTTTGGTATAATGATGCTTCATCACCAGGGCTTTAGGCAAGAGTGGGGAATGGAACAGGAAAAGCGTTCGGGGACTGACATTTTTGAGTATGATCTTCTAAATAAAGATGAGGCTGGCAGTGGACAGCGTGGCCTGGAAAAGTGCAAGAGCCAGGTTAGGATCAGTGATCCAGGTGTGCCACATCTCAACCCAGGTGTCACATGAAGGCATTAGGAGGACACCGTCACTGTCCAGCTTCACTGTCTCACAGGAGATCATGCTGAATGCCGTGTGACTCATTTACAACTAGCACTGCTGGAGTCCTTAATAAAATATAGAAAAATGAAAAACCGCTATTGGTGGTTGGGGCTCTATCATTGGGCACGATTTCTACTGAGTGAAAGCAGGTGCACAAATGGCCGCCGTTGATCACCTTTGGTTTCGAAGAACACACTTCCTTTGAAACTTTGTGTAAAAGCTGGTGCACTAAGTTCACCCTTAGGATTTCCAGCGCAGAATGAGGGAATGGGGTCTCCCCGGTTCCATTTCTCATGTACGCCCTGGAGCTTAACGTCGGGTTTGATGACTGATCCTTTGTCCCTGCGTAGCTAAGCCATTTTCCTTCCATTCTAAGTGGCGAATGAACGGAAACAGAGGCAGGGGCTCGTGGCTGCAGTGTGGCTGTGGGTGTCATTATTTCCTTCCTGGGCCTGTCTGTAGAAAGTGTTCATGCCCTCATCTGTTGTCTCCCCCATCCTCCTAGCCTTTGTTTCTCTTTGCCTCTTTCCTGTGTGCCCTGCTGTGCGATGCTCTTGTCCACAAATGTTCTCTCAGAAAACTTCTGGTCTTCCCTCAAGGTGTGAGAGTGAGACTGTCTTTTCAGTGGCCTTCCTGCACAGTTGAAGGCTAAGGTAAATCGCCGGACTCCTAGGGTAACTGCAGTAGACCTGGTACCTGGGTGAATTGTGCACTTGCCCCTGTTCTGTCAAATCGGCCCTCAACGCCAACAACTAACGCTCTCCACTGAACAGAGCAGTCATCCTTCCTATCCAGGGGACATTTCCCTTGCTGTCCTCAGATCTCAGCCTTCCCTGGTTGGTGCTATTTAAGGGCATTGTCTTCTCCTGGTTGAACCGGAAAGAAAGCCAGCAGAAAATCACCTCTACCTGAAGCGGTCAATACTGACCTATATTAAAAATGCAACTGCCTGGGGATTACATAGTGCCCATGAATGTGTGAAAGATCAAAGGCATTATGAACTCAAAGAAAGCTTGAAAGTCACACCCAGCCATGCCAGGAAGGAAACACAGCACGTTTAAAATGGCCAAATGTGGCCCGGCTGGGCATGGCTCAATGGTTGAGCGTCAACCTGGGATCCGGGCAATCAGGGTTCGATTCCCGGTCAGGGCACATGCCCAGGTTGTGGGCTTGATCAATGACTCTCTCATCATTGATGTTTCTATCTCTCTCTCTCCCTCTCCTTTCCTCTCTCTGAAATCAATAAAGATATATTTAAAAAATAAAATAAAATAAAAAATAAAATGGCCAAATGTGTCTGAAAGGAAATGTGCACGTACCCACGAACCATCCATCATCACACTTTTCCATCACGTCGATCACATCACTTTCTCTGAGCTCCAGCTCGTCTTCATTCCTAGGAGTATAGTTATACAGAGCCTGAAACCTTAAACAGGACAAATGGATGCGTTTAAAAAATATCTTTACACCTGTGTGAAACTATAGAAGATATGCAAGATTAGTTTTACTTTTAAGATTTCTATTCTTATTGTCATATAATTAGGTAACATTAGTCTTTGGTAAGCATGTAAATAGAAATATTTAGACTCCCAGGGGAATTAAATCACTATTAGCATTTCAAAACTCGCAATGAGGAATATTCATGGAAGATGATAACATCCATGCATTGGATTAAAACATTGTACCATTTATAAGCCAGACCACATTTCCATTGGCTAGTTATAGATATCTAGCATTTAGATGTTAAATAGTACAGAGTATAAGAGAAGTTCCAAGTGCATTATTCAGCTATATAAAAAAAAAGGAATTGCAGCTTTAGTGATCTATAAGCAGTTTGCAAGTTGAATTTTCAAATGATTCTGAATCGAGATGTACAAAATGTCTCAGACATATGTCTTCTAAATCACTGTGTGGGAATTGCTATAAAAGAGAGTATTATTCTTTTTGCACCAGGAAGAATTCTTTAAAGCAGCTTAGTTTCCTAGTTTGAATCAGTGTTTTCTCAGACAGAGAATTTGAAAAAATCTGATGTTGTCCACCTATGAAATGAAGCAGATGTCTTCCGCGCTCAATTATGACTGTGCTAATCTCAAAGAACAGGCAGATTATGGGCATAAATTCCTTTTTAAAAGATCCTGGAGAAATTGTATTTGATGTAAAAACTCTCTCTTGAAATAATTTACATAAAAAAGAATTACTTATTGGTAATGCTACCACTTTCCTTTCTCTGTCTGAATTCTTTGAGGGCATATATTTTGGTGACATCGGTCAGTAACGAATTCAGACACTGCATTTTTGATCATAAAATAGCTTGTATTTTAATGCATATTAACATGGACTGGCGTTCTGAGAAGTGAGGACACCCATTCTAGCAGCTGAGGAGGTCAGGAAGTATCGGATACCCAGCCAAGATGCACAAGTCACAGTGCTTCTCAAATATTATCAGTACTGGGAGGGGGATTTCAAAATCTCAATGACTTTGTTTCTGCGTTTTCGTAAGTTACGTAATTCTGCCAATGTAAGAAAAGAAGAACTACATTTCAGGGCATTTTGGATCTTTTAAAGCAAACTTTAAGAAGCTGGTCATAGTGAATACTGCTCAGGAATAAGAATGGTTACATCTCCTTCCTTCATTCAGTCAGAAAACCGTATTTTGGTGGAACGAAGCTATTCTGTCACGTGGGCTCAAACATCATGTCATAAATCAGGGACAGCGGCTTCCCTCTCTGTCCATCCGTGAACTTGTTTGGATCGGGGGACCCGGGTAAAGCCGGCTGTGGTGGGGGGTGCCTGGGAGAGCTGGTGAGACAAGGTACCTAACACCTTCTCCTAGAAAACACTGTCTTCCCTGGCCTGGACCAAAGCCTGAAATTCCGACACCGGAGACTCCTTCCTGTTGGTGCTCTGTCCTCCTAGTACATCTTTCCAGCCACTCGGATGCGTTGATATGGGGCCTCCAAGGTCCTCTGCTGACAGAGGATTCCGATTGTGGGGAAGGACAGAGCAACGTAGCCCGACTCTCAGAACAGTGGCAAAAAAAGGGAGGGAGGTGTCAATACCAGCATTACTTAGCTTGGAGGTTTGCATGGGGCCAGCCCTGGTGGGAGGAGTCAAATTATTTTGCTGTGTGCTTTAGGGATTTGACTTTGAGGCCCCTCAGGTGAAGGGATGCTCTGTTCTGTATATCCGAGGGGCAGGTTGATTTCAACATAGTTCCTCGTCCAACTTCACACTTGAGGGAGATAGTCATTCACTCCCGGGCTGCTAATTCAGTGGATATACATCCTGTCTCTCCCTTTGGGAAACTCTGATTCTCTGATCGAGCTTTTCGGGCTCAGCTATCACACAGGCACATCTCCAGCCTCTTAGGGAGACAGGCCTATTTAAGGCCACAAACCCCAGCTGCCTGAAGAATCTCAAGGTCCCAAGAGCTAAAAAAACCAAAATTGGCATCAACTCCTACTTCGCTTTGGTGTGATGAAAGCCAGAGTGCTTGTCAAAACTCACTTACCATTCTGGTTTAGTTAGAGCACAAAAAGGGGTGGGGGGGCCGGGAATATAAACAAACTTTTTGGAAAGCCCTCTGCCTCACTGGCTTTCAAAATCAGTGTTGCAAGACAGGAAATGCAATCGAATTACAATGAAAAATGCTGTTTTGAAAGATGTGTTGGTGAGATGAATGGTGGTGGTGGGGTCGGGATGCCTCAAAAAGACACTTGTCATTTAAATAGGAAATGTTCGGTCAAACATAAAGCTTTCTCTAACTTGCAATTTCTATAACATATTTCATCACAATTCTGAATTGTAGCGACTAAAGCATTGCCTATATTTTCATTCAAAACCTATTTTTTAAATGAAAGAGATTAAGCGACACCCCATTATCTCACTAATCGGGGTTGTAATCAAATAGAAATTTAATAAAGAGTGTTTTATAAGGTCCAAGGCAGGACTTCGAACATGTGCCTTCTCCCACCTGGGTTCAGTAGTTTCATAAACACTCCAATGGCCACGACTGGAAGTATTAACTCCATGTTACATAAAACAGTGTAACATCACTTCATAAAAATCCTGAAAAGCTGCTACCATAATCTGTTGGTAACGCGATAAACCTAAACAGCCCTGGGATTTATTATTATTTTTTTGTGATGTGATCCTATCGCCGTTTGCATAAGTAAGGAAGCAAACTGAAACTTTAGAATTAGAGGCCGTATTTAAAATTTTTCCAGTTGAAATAAATTTTGAATGATTCTGTTTCTACCCTGTTCTTTTCATCGTCTTTTCCTTAAAAAGGCCTTCTGGTTGTACTCGGGGACAGCCAGTCTTGGGGGAGAAGTGGTTCCTGAAGGCATGCTTTTAGCTCAGTTTCAGGTCCCTGAGGAGTGAGGGGCGAAGGCGTGGCGATGGAGGCCCCGCGCCACGCTCCGGGCGAGCAGAGCCTGGGCTGGAGGCTCGCTGTGCGCCCAGCTGTGCCCGACACTTCTCCGTCCAGGGTCAGCTCCCGACTCACGGAGTAGGCGGGAGCCAACGGGAAGTAGTTCACCTCTGAGCAAAAATGGGCAAAAATGGAGCAGGAGAAGACGCACAGACTATGAGTCTTAAAGACAATGTCTGATGCCGTCGGGTTGATCTGACTGACATATCAGCAAGAAGAGGGAATCTGCAAGTGTGAAAAGACATTGAACTGAATGACAGTGCACTTTAAAGACACCCTTGCAGAATGTACCTTTTGGGATTCTGTCACTAATTTATCACTTTAGTCTGTTTACATTCTCCTGCTCCCTCAGCATGTGCAAGAGCAATGTTAGGACATTTTCTGTGTCTTTAGAGCTGTAGTTACTAGAATCAACACGATGGGTGAACAGAGGGGAGACAGATTCACACATCTTAGGCATCGCTGCAGCTTTGGGAGGCTTCTCTAGTGCATGAATTGGTCTTCTCTGCAGATCACAGGTTTCTTTTTATAATTAGCTTCTCCTTTCTGTCACGGAAGATGGAGACTCCTGCAACCCCTCTTAACCTAGCAGGGCTCAGGTTAGTGACTTTGATCTCTGTCCCTCGCATGGTGGTGCCACCCCCTACTTTGTGGGCCAGGGTTAGTCTTGAATTGAGAAGATAAGAAGAATACTTACGGTTCCCCCCCACCTTGAATGTTTTCATGAGTAAACACAGGACGCTGTGGCTGAAATGAAATGATTTTCAATGTAATCAATGTTTAAACTGGTACTAAGCAACAAAAAGATAATTTGGATAATGGCATGGTACATTTCTTGACATTTAATATTTCCTGTTGTAAAAAACCAAGAGGAAGAGGAAAAAAAGCAAATAAAGGGTTTCTGCAGGATTAATAATTAAAATATTTTGAAGGGCGCCTTCAATGAATTCAAAATATCTAGGGTTCGAATGTTTTGACCATATCTACAGTCCGGTCTGCTCAAGTTTTAAGGAAAAGTCAGGGCTCAGTCCCATTGATTTTTCAAAGGCCAGGAGTATGGTAAGAACATGGATGTCCAGCCACGGGAACGGGAGGTCTGGACACCCGCACACAACTTCATTCTTCAGCGTTTGCTCAAGCAAGCAGAAGATCAACACACTGAGGCCCACAGCAAGGCGTCCGCATTCATTCTGACACACTTTTCCCTCACAGACAACATTTCCACATACGGCACGGATGAAAGCGTCCATAGGCGGACATCCCATGCTACATTTGAATTAACACTCTTTGTTTTCAGTGTGGAGAAAGCTCATGCATTTTTAAAAAGAGAAAACAGAGAGCTTTCCATAGAATGCAACGAACAATATCCAGGTAACATGTAACATTTTACCTTAGAAGAGAAATATTGGCAGAAGTCCCCAGTGCACTGAACTCTCAAAAGAGCTTCCTTTCTTTTTAAACTAAGCATCAAGAGCAGTATCTGTAATAGATACTTATAATATTGGTAATGACAAGCCTTAGCATCCCATAGAGCCACATGAATATTGCAGTGAGTGAACGTTAACACGTTGAGTATGGAAATTTAATGTTGTTTATACTGACTACCTAAGTGTTACATTTTAGGGGGAAAAGACTATAATTTTCACAACACATTTCAAAAGCATTCTCTTCTAAAGGATGCTTCAGGGCGAAAGGAGGTAAATCAGAGTTTGCATGGCAGTTATCAGAGTGACTGTTTAATGCCTACTGAATTAGTGATTAGGTAGATCATGTTCTTAGACATCAGGGCCGGGGCCGATTCCTGGATCCTAGAGTTCTGAGTGGACTGCTGACTGGCTGGGTGATTTCCCCCTGCAAATTGCTCGTAGAAAGCCCGCTGGTCCAAGACTGGATGGGGAACTCTGGGGTTCCTTTCAGTCAGTGAGTCTTAATCTGCTCCCCTCCTAAATTCTTTGTCCACTCTCTTTCCATCTAAGCTGTCTGTCTAGCTTAAGAAGAGTAGGCACTTACATTTCTAAACCTTTAAGCTTTGACTGTATTAATTGGAAGTGTTTGTTAACTGTATTGTCCATTCAACAGTCTGTGCATGGAATACGTAAACTTAAGACTAAAGAGAGAGTAAAATGGTTGGAGACACGTATGATTTAAGAGAGTACAATACTTTACTCCTATAAATCAATACAAAATTACTAACAATGTATTATTAAAACTATAAAATATGCTATTTTACAAATGATGAAGACTAAGCTATTTTAAGGTCATTTAATTTAACATATTATTAAATTTAAATATATGAAATGAGGAAAATATAAGTCATTTATAAGCCTGTATGCTATTACATTTCTTCAATTTCTTGTCCAATCATATATATATATATGTAAACTTTTAATGTGGAAATAAGATGTATTTTTATATATTAATTGTGTTAATATTTTGTAATAATTTTCTAGTCTTTTTCATTTTAGATCACTGCAGAGCAACAATCCCTCATATGTGTACATACACATTTTACTTAACTGTTTTGCTCTTTTTTGTTTTGGAGTTAAGATTGTTCTAGCCTTTTCTCATCATAAATACCAATACTGTGAACATTTTATACAAATAACTGTTTTCTTTTCTTCTTTTGGATCATTTCTGAGAAGATATTTCCAGGAGTAAAATTTCTGGCCAAATGCCATTGAGACTGCTCACGTTAGTCACTCAGACATACTGTATATAAAAAATGTAGCTTTTTAACAAAATCTAAACTACCATGTTTCAAATGACATATCAAGACAGGCACTCTTCTCTCACAAAAAGAGTTACATAGTACCACTTCTGGTGCACAGGGAAGTTATAAATAATAAATATTATTTGTTCTTGCCCGAAGAACAAATATATTTGTAAAATATATTTCATTGTGCTCTAAAAATGGTGTGTCTATTTCCAAATATTTAAATTATTCGAATTCTTTTAAGTTGAGTAACAATTTGACTTTTACTTGTGGCATCTGGGGCTAGGTAAAGAATTTTATTGCTTCCTTGTGCTAAAACGTGAATACAACTTTAAAAATCAGATTGCTCATTAGTATAAAACAATCTACTTTTAAAATCAGTATAGCGCCTTTTTGTTACTGTCCTTACAATTTTGCTAATTTAACTCATCTCATAGGTCATTTAAATGAATCACCCCTTTGATAATGGTAAAAATTGGGCTATGGCCAGAGGTCTGTGGCTCCCTAATTCCACATGCCTTTACCTCTCAAGAACTTGTGTTCCTGGATGTGCTGGTCAGTAATGTCTTGCTTTCACCCAGCTTCCCCACTCTGTCTTTTCTGTCTTTAAAAGGACCTTCCCTTACCTTTTTTTCAACCTTTTCCTTTTTTTCTGAATCACCAGTTTTCTAAACTGTTCACGTTCTCAGGCCGGGATTTAGCACAGCTGTTATTAGCATAGAAGTCGTGTATCTACTATAATGGTGAGTTTTAGAACTTCCGTGACATTATCTTTAACAGGAATCATTTCCGTGCATATGTGTAGACCTGGGAACCAGTGTTGAGGGAAGATGACCATTACAGCATTTGAATTAATTTACTTTAAAAGTATTTGGTCACTAGGGGAATAACTCACAGTGACAGATACATTTATGTCTTTCTGGTGTTGGCATTGACTGTTTAACCTTGGACATGCACCCTAGGTTCCTGATCTCTAAAATCAAGGAGTTGGACGAGATATGATTAAGAGCTTGCTTGTCCCCCTCAGAGAATCCATAAAGGAATCCACATGTCCACAGACCTATTTCCTGGGTTATGTACAAGTGCCATCATCAACCCTACTTATTCAGTTCTCAGACAGCTGCGACAATTGACATTTATTGGATAATTCTCAAGTGTCTCAGTCATGTAAAAACAGTAATAATTCAGCTTCGTTTTGCAGATCAGTAAGCCAAAACCCAAAGATGATTTCTTAATATCACATATAAGCAAAAGAAACAGAATTATAATTTTGACTTTTACTCTTTATTGCATAAAAGATGACTGTGATGGCCTACGTTGGTTAAAATCGGCATCTTTATATTTTCCATTACGCAGTTGTTTCTGTTCTGTGTGGATACACAAGCAAGCAAATTATCTTAGGGGGTCTATCTTTCGCCCTCTGGGGGTTATAACCGGGGCGTAAACCTTGAGGGAGGGATCTGATCTGTAAGGTGCCTGCACTCTGTTGCCACCTAATGGTGAGCAGTGGCACCAACATGCTAAGAGCTCGGGCCTTTAGCTCTCACCAAGTGCCTTCAGCCTGGATTCATTTTGGAAGAATATTTTAAAGACCACAGAGCGACGTGGACTCGATATCCATCTGTTTTTCTGACCATGTTTTTCCCTTCCCACGTTTTAAATTCTTGAGAAAGGATCGCTCTTTGGCCACCAGAATTTTTGGTCTGTGATCATTTCTATTTCAACCCTCTACTCAGGCGTTTCTATTACTCATAACTTAGCAGTTTCGCAATAGATGCAGAACAATACACATTCGTGACACTCAGAAAGGCTCCCGTGAACTGTGACTTTATAACTGTGGTTTCCAAGTCAACAGATTATAGCATGCTTGTATCATTTTGAGTCTTGAGAGTACAATAAAAATTAGAAAACCCAATGGAGCATCGTGCTGTTTTCATGGAAGCCTAAATATTTAACTTTCCCCTTGGAAACGTAACAATTATGTTTTCTCTTTTAGTGGAGCTATTTTTAATGTCAAAAATGGATACAGTTGAGACAGGTTTTAAGCACATGCTAATTTTCAAAAACAGAACCAAATCACAAACCACTGATCATACCAGAAGCTGGTCTGAAATATCCTAAAATCTCTGGTATCAGTAAAACATGTACTTCCCTGGCTTCAGTAAAATATATGCTTCCCTAGCTCAGAAGGTGAGGCAGTCTGTCCGAAATCCATCTGTTTTACCTGTGTTGCTGCAGAGGCATCTCTGGAGGGTTACCTATATCCAGTATTAGGTAATTCCTAAATTGGATTGACTGCTACTTTAAATACTAATCTGGAAAAGTCTCTGAAGGAGTTAGAAGCAGTTCTAGAGTCCTTAAGTCAATTTCCCCCCAGAAAATGTTGGTTGTAGCACTTGCCAACCAGGATTAGGTGAAATTCTTCTTCAACAGTGCTGTTTCTGCATATAGGCCCATTTTTCCTTCTTAAATTATGAAGTTAAATCAAATTTTGCATAAATCTAAAGAACAGAGAATATTTATGTTCCAAACCAACACATATAACATACAAACACATAGTGTAAAAATCTGGCAACAGAAAAAAACTTAAGGTGACCCGAAGCATACCATGTCATCACTGACCCATGGCAAATTCGTGGATGCTCATGTTAATTATGGAAAAAGCTTTTATTTTTTTGGCACTCTGTGGAGCCTAAGAATCTCTTCAAATCAACATTCCTCTTTCTCTATGGCAACACACATCTCTGCCCCAGAAACAAAACGAGGTCTTATGATGCAAAGAGACAAAGAATACAACGACCGCATAAACACAGAGCAGTCTCCATAGTTTTAAAGAGCAGAAAAGGCAACTTTCTTTGCAATGAAGCCCCTAAACACTTACAGACCTACAGCTGTGTAACAGACCCTGAGACCCTGTAGGGTTAAACCGGGTCCCTCAAGATAGAAATGGGGAAAGGACTGGCTTATGCAGAGACGAACACCCCCGGCCCCCCTGGCTGCCTTCCTCAGAGTGGATAGTACCATTTAGAATCTACTCATTGCCAAGTGCTCTCCGCGTTATAGAGCTAAGTGGTTCAAGAGACAAGTAACCTGACCATTACGTTCAATCAAGGCTGTCAAGAGACTGGGAGAACCTAGAACCCAGAGCAGCGCCGGCTTCAGAAGGGTCGTGGGGTGGGTGAAGCGCACATCACCAGAGCAGCGAGATGTTTTGCAACCAGGCTCACGGGTTTAAAAGAATCCAAATAAACTGAATGAGGCAGGAGCAAACCTTACTGGGAGCGTGTGAGTTCAGTACAGGGCAGGGCAGACGTAGGTTTACAGTTGTGAGTACTCGAGGCAGTTCATTGCTGTGTAATTGTTTCTTAATTCTTGTATTGTTTTCCACACGAGCAACTGTAACCCTACGTTCGCCCCAGCCTGTATCTGATCGGCAACTGCTTTGTCCTTTGCACAAAAGACAATGACTGGGAAGCGCAGACTGACAGAGAACATTTGTGCAGCAGCAAGGACCACGTGGGGACACAGGCGGCACCCTTAGTGGTCTAGCAGAGAGTCTGGTCACGTCCTTCTGGATTTGGGGGAGCTCACAGCACACAAAAGGGAAGCACGTTCCGCAAACACTTAGGATAGGATTTTCATGCCGATGCGATGTCGCTGCTGCTCATCAGCTGGACGCGTCATCGCAAGGTTACCTCTACCCTGCTTGACTGACACAGCACAGCAAGGACAGGCAAGGATGGGCCAGGCCAGGCCAGGACGGGCCAGCCCCCTGAGCGTGTGGCCTGTGGCCGGGGTGCCTGGCTCGAGGCGGGCGTCTGTCCCTACCCTGTGGGAGCCGCCGAGCCCTCCGACAGGCGAGCTGCAGGGTCTCCTAGACATCACTGGGCTACGCGGAGGCTTACCCAAGACAAATACCTCGCTTTTTACATCGGCCTGGAAGAGCCACAAGAAGTTCGTTAGTTCATGTGTTCACTCTGCAGCCTCAGGAGGAGCCTGCTGCGACCTTCATGCACACGCAGCATGCCAGGCCCCGGGCGGCGGGCGGCCAAGCAGGGAGGGCCCTGCCCGCCGCAGGCCGCTTTCCCCGCCCCTGCCCTCACACCATAGGCATCAGCCCTGCTGGGACCCAAACTCGCAGCAGAGCAGGGGAAGGTTTACAGGGGAGGCTGGCAGGGAAAAGATGTTGGAGTGCAACGAACATGGCCAGGAACACACAAGAAAACTGTTAACAGGACGCTGAACAATTGGGCTCAAGGCACCCTCAGATCTGACCTGTTTTCTTCATGCTTATTTGAACAGATACAAAGTGAGAGAGAAATTTTGCTTACTATGTATCAAAGTGCACAGAAAGTGCCAATCCTTTGTCGGGGGAAATTTTCTGACAAACATAGAAGAAGAAAATATGATTTTTCTGGGGAAAATGAAATAGAATTAAATATCAAATACTGTCCTAACTCTGAACACCTTATCACTATTTTGGTATTCTTTCAAAGTAAGATTTTTAATGTGACAGCGAGTAAGCAAACTGTTCTTGTGTGTATGTGTTATCTTCTTTCCAATAGTGGACAAGATCTAGCAATATATGGTGTGGTATTTGACTTGGTTTATGAGAGCTTTAGCAGACTAAAGGACTTTTAAATAAAAGCATGTGGCTTTCTCAACTCTCATTCAGGAAAATTTTCATAATAAGTAGTGATGACTGACCTAAAATCTGCAGTCTCTGAGGATGAAAGGCGTTAGGCATTTTTCTTTATGGTTGTGGCAGGGAGAGCTTGCTGTTGTCCACTACCCATTCTCTACCTTGTCCGTCCTAGTAATGGAATCCTGGGTGTTCGGTAGGCACATGGCCATCCTGAAGAAAGCCTATGTTCCAATCTTTCTTGTTTTTAGATGTGCTCATGTGATAAATTCTGACAGATGGGATATTGTGCAGTTTCTGGGAAGTGGCCTTCAAGAGGTATAAACTCCCTTCCTCTCTTCTCCCTCCTGCTTGCTGGAATGAGGGAGGGACTGCTGGAGCTGGTGCAGCCACTTTGTGGCGTGCAGTGGGAGCTTCTCTTTGAGGATGGTGATTGTGCCAAAAGAAAACGGGATCTCCTGGGTTCTCTAATGACTGTGGAGCCGCATACCAGCCCTGGATGCTTACATTTATGCATAGAGAAACATACTTCCACCTTTTTTTAAGCTATAATTATTTTGAGTTTTCTGGCACTGCAGCTACCCCAATCTTGATTAATACAGAGGAGCTTGTCTATAACATCAGGGCTCATAGAGAAAAATACCATTTAGCTGTTGGAATGATGCGGATAAACAGCTGGTGAGATCATGTGCACATATTTGCAAGAGTTAGGGCTTAATTTTATGTTGGAAACTGTGCTCAAGGGGAACACCTTCTGATGGGATAGTTTTAGGGTGAGGTGACTTTATTATGGGACCACGGTAACTGCATTTCTTAGAAGAAGCCAAGAAAGAGCCTTCCCAGCTCCTCATTAAGAACTTCCATTGCAGTTTGAGTCCTCACGCTGTCAGTCTCTTTTACAAAATATTCTCTTAGGTGGAACTGAAAGCTCAGCTTACAGAAAAGCTGAGGAGTATAATTTTATCATGAAAACCATTATTTAAAGAAAAGATGCTTGAAAGACTCGAGAAAATATTGGATTCTGATTCAATTCTCAAACTCATTATTTATATGTACATTTCAATCTTCTGTTCCTTAAAAAATGGTAAATTTAACTATGAAAAATTTTCTAAGACATGTGACAAACTTACATTGTCTCAGAAAATTCTTTAAAAGAATAAAATTGCATTAAATTAAGATGGGTTCATTTAAAAAATGGTTGCGAGGGGTTGATAAAGTTGTAAGGATCTCATGCATACTCTCCTGTGTCTATTAAACCATTATTACAATTTTATTTTCTCCTGGCTTTTAGTGCCGGGGTCCTTTCCTGTGTAGCGAGCTCAGCTTCTAATGTCCTTGATGTGGAAGGGCCAGGAAGCCTGCGTAACGGACTCAGGTCAGCACAGTCTGTTCTGTGTCGGATGCAGGGTGGAGCAATCATAATGGTGTAAAATTCGTAGTCGATTCCGTTTGTATTTATATTTACAAGCAAAGATAACTCCGGTCAGCTTATATTCTCTCTGTGGATAGTAAAGTAATTTACAAAGTTTCGAAAAACTCAATGGGGGATTAAAAATGAACATTTGCTCTCAAATATGTGATAGAGAAAAAAAGGCACAACTTCATTTTCCTGGAGGTAGCTATTAAGCTATTCTTTTAAAACATCTTTATTGTGATGTTTTACTGCATTCTCTCCTCACATCCCGCCAGTGACTGAAACCTGGAGAAGGCAGGAGATGAGCTGGGTTCTTGCAAGAAAATGAACCTGGCTCTGTCCAACATGGTGCAATGCCGAGCCCTCCGTCTCTAAGTTAGAGAACTCCGATTCTAAACTTACTTTCCCCTTTGTTGACTGAGCTTAAAGGCTGGGGAACACGTAATGAAAGGCAAGGAATAAATACTTTGCCTTAAAAAGAAAACCACAGAAGGAGGGGGGAAGGCAAATTCTTAGTCTTAGGCATTATTCAAGTAGTAGTATTATCTTAAAAATGTCCCAATTATTTCCTGCTGGCTAAGATAAAACCTCAAAGAAGGATTCCACTTTTTCATACATTTTTCTTTTCATGCAAGAGGGACTCACATAGTCGGACTATTCTGGAGGGTGGGTTTATGACTGGGGTTTGGAAGGTTCGCCTCAGTGGTACTTCCCAGGGGCCGGTTCTTCCTAGGACAGCCTTTGCTCTGTCACTTCTCTGCAGAGGCTCTCGTGTCAGGTTCTCAAGGTTGAGTGTGAAGGCCAGTTATTGCCCGAAGTCTATCACTTTTCGCCTAATCATTCCGATCATAAAAGCAAAACTTTTCCATGATGGAATAATTCCATTCGTTCTTAATGACTGTCATTCAGCCTCTTTCCAAGGCTAGTCATTCATTTTGTTAAAATCTTTTAAAATACTATCCTTAGGGGGAGTTAAATAGCAGTAGAGCTGCAGCCTGCAGGTCTCAGGCAGATGCTTTGTTAACTCCTACGAAAGAAGCTGCTTCCTGCATCCTTAAACATGGACTTCAGTTTTGTGGGGGGAAAAGGCTTAAGACGGTCACTGACTAGGAGCATCCTGCCCCAGGCTCTCCTGACCCGGCCCATGGGTCCTGCCCCGGGCTCTCCTGACCTGGCCCGTGGGTCCTGCCCCGGGCTCTCCTGACCTGGCCCGTGGGTCCTGCCCCGGGCTCTCCTGACCTGGCCCGTGGGTCCTGCCCCGGGCTCTCCTGACCTGGCCCGTGGGTCCTGCCCTGGGCTCTCCTGACCTGGCCCATGGGTGGGAAGAACCAGAGGCAATGAGCCCACTGAGAAGTGACAGAGGATGACAGGTGCCTTTGAACGGGATGGTTCTCCTGGTGACCTCAACTTAAAAAAAATAAATCTAGTGATTCCTTTTTATTCTTCTATAAATGTTAGTTTGTTTTTCCCCTCCCTGTGGGTATAGCCATTATGCAAATATATCTTTGAACTTTCTGGATAGAGGCCATGCTGCTGAGGTTAAAAGTTAGCAATCAGTCTTGACATGGCTTTTTAGATCTTGTGAGATGGCACAAACCTAAATACATACACGTAATTAATCAAGTCCATTTAAAGACATGCAAGAAACCACACGCAAGATGCAGTTACCTTTAACGGTGGTGAAGTTATGTCCTGTTGATAAGAGTGTTTAGGGAGGAGAGGAGGAGAGGAGGGCTGGGCAGGCTGAGGGAGCGTGGAGACCAGCTCAGAGGCAGAGGCCAGGGGAGGGGGAGCGGGAGGGGGGGGAAGCAGGCAGCTGGGGAAAGGTGTGGACGGTCCATCTCCCGAGGAAAGTGAAGGTGGCTTAAATATTGAGGAAAGACAAGATGAGGTTATGCTTGTGTCCAGAATGAGGTTACACGGCCGGTCTTTAGATCATATCCCCCATGTTTAAATAAATTTAAATAAAGCGACATTTATGACGAATTCTTGCTGTAAAAGCACTGACTTTTTCTTTTGAATTTCACTCAACATTTCCAATCGGTGTGATCAGTGGAATCTTTCTGATGTGGGAGGTAAGAACCCTCGTGGTCTACAGGCAAGTAGAAGTTCCTAGGAACCCATACCCATCCATAATCATGTCTTAAAGTTAAATTAAAGAGAAATTAGTTATTTAAGGACTCAACTTAGAATCATGCTTGTCTGACTGCATTGATCTCCATCATGAAGCAGTGTGTTTAGTTTATAGAAATGCAGGTGTGGCCGGGTTCTCTGGTCAGTGACACTTCCTCTCCTGGTTATGGAGCAGCCAAGCCTCAGGGTGTTGTGAGTGTCCAGGGGCCTCGTGGGCACTGACCATTATTTGAGCCCAAGAAGACCCTGTGTAGGCCAAGTGCCTCCGCATTGGTTACCGGTAAGATCTTAATAGCAAACTATGGGGTTTAAACATGATTTTCATTTTCAGAAATCTTTCAAGAGAGGATCCATGGAGGGAAGTGATTTGCATGGTGGCATAATATGAATTATTCATTCTTTTTGTCTCATAATTTCAATATTTGCCAGTAATTGTATTTGCTATTTAATTCACAGGTTACATATTCAAGTTTTTGTTTTCTTAAGAGGGAATTTTACAAGCTAAAGATTTAGGGTGTTATCTCACTTTATTGATTAAAATTATTGCCCAAGTTTCTTTGTTTTTTAAATGAAAATTCAGGACCCAATTCTTTAGTAGTCACCAACTGGAAGAAAATGACCTCTTCAGAAAGAGTTGAGAGGGAACAGAACACTTATCTTCCCTCTCTCCCCCCCTGCCTCCCTTTCCTTCCGCTGCCATTATATCAGAGGTATGGTGTATAGTTTTCTCGCCCTGGAATTGGACTGATCTTTTTTGTATCAACTGCCTCATCTTGAAAGTGGAGATGATAATGTCACCCACCTTTTCAAAGGTAAAGACGTGGGGTTCTTCAAATAGTGTCTGACACCCAGTAAGAGCTCAGCAATTCGCTCTCATTACCAATTTTGAAAAATTAGCCTTATAAATTGCAAAGACTTTCCATATGAATTTGTAGCTGTAAATAAATACTGGAATTATATTCTACACTTCCAGCATCTTATTAAAACGTGGTGTGCTTCTATACACCCCTCCACCCCTGACTCACACCGTGCTTGTTTCTTGTAAGAAAACTCCTAGAGCATTGCTGAGTGACGGGATTCCCTGCACTAGCTACTCGTAGTGGGGCGGGTTAGTTCTGCAGGCATCAGGCAACGTTAAGGTACCTCCTTGCTGGTCTGGGCGGCACTGCTGTCTTCCTTGGGGGCTCTAGGGCCTGTGAGGGTGGCCACTGCGTGCTGTAGACAGGCAGGTTTCCTCTGCTCTTCCTCCTCGTGGATGTACAGGCTTGGTGTCACCTCTGGGCCACTGTGGCTGCACCACGAGGCGTCTGGGTCTTGAGGGCCTAGCCCCCCTCGGGCGCCTGACATCACCCCTTCCCAGGTGTCCTCCTCTTCCTCTCCAATGACAGGGAGGGTCTGGGGCAAGGGAACCACATTTGTGTGTGTGGAGGCCACAAACTTGTCCCCGAGGACTTCGGGCGCTCTCTCGGGGCCTGTGAAGGCTTTTCTCATCTGTGTCCAGTCTGCACCCTTGTTCTGCGTTATCTTTCTGGGGTCCTGCACCAGCGTTGCCTTGTGAGGCTGGACTGTAGCTGAGGTCACACCTGAGCCAGGTAAAGGTGGCCGAGAGGAAGGTGATTTGGCAGGCGCAGATGCTGGAGGCGACGGGAGGGGAACGGAGGGCCCCTCTTTAATCTCAAGGGTGATCTCCTCAAGGAGATCGGCTTGGTCATCTGATAAGGCTAAAGCACCAAGCTTCTCTAATTCATCCAAGATGCTGTCCAGAAGAGGAGGTGGTGATGGGGCCAGAGGGTTTGCTGGGGGACATTGAGCTGTCAGGGACAGCCACCCCTGGACGGGTGAAGCTGGGTGCGTGAGAGGAGGGACTGGTTCCCTGGAAGCCGACTTAGAAATGAGCAGGGATTATGAAGTAAAAGAAAGAAAGAAACCAAGAAAAAAAAAATAGTAATGCATCAAAACACAGAGACAGAAATGCAGGAAAGGTAGTGAGTACAAAAAAATATTTTATGCCGTGGTGTAGATTTGAAGATACTTTGCTGAATTTAACTATACGTAAAACCATTAGCATGTCGATTAGAAAGTTATCTGGAAAACGAAGCTCTCCTAGTCTTCGGAAGGGGTCTCGTGTCAAATGATAAAAAATAAAGCTGTCAGAGAGATTATAAAGACAGGCGGCAAAACCGTGAGAGATCTAACCGATTACCTCTTTCAAACTAGGTTCCCAGATACTGACTTAGTAGAAATGACTTTGAGATAATATTAATGTAGAATGAAAACCAATCATTAAAACTTTTCCAATCCCTGAATTTTTTGAGTGTTCTTTTTTCCAGGAGCATTGCCAAATCTGAGGGACTTTCGTAATTTTCTCACTTATGTTCACCAGGTGACTATAACATATGGCATCAAGTATTTTCACATGGTTGTACGTTAACACATTTCTAAATGAGTAAGTCCTGAAAAATATGTCTCGAGAACAGAAACCCATGATCAGAAGGAAACTGAACTTACACTAACTAACTACTACTTCAAAGTTTTTAAAAAATCCAAAGTAAATGATTACATTGAAAGGGAGCATATGTTAGTGGGAGTAATCTCCTAGGACTCCCATCTCGCTCAAAAGTCTGACATTTTATGTAAATTTGGGGAGGTATAATTTATGAAGCTTGATTTTTTTTGAGTAAAAGTATACTTCTGTGTATCTTAGTATGATTGCTATATTCTGGATATATTGGACAAAACAGAATTTTTATGTAAATTCATTCAAAGGTCTAGAGGGGCTGCTCAGTAACATTCTCCTACATGTATCTGTTGTTACTGGACTGGAGAGAATGGTACGGGCCACACATATGAAGGCCTTGAGGGAGGCCGGTGGGTGACATTTTACTTTAGCTCTTTCCAGGTAGATGATTTTGGTTTGGAAAGAAAAAATGTTCAGGGAAGTTGTGGAGATGCACTTTCTCGGTGGTGGTTAGGATGAGTTGGTGGTTCTGCACGCAGCACCCTGGGTCCGGGGGCCTTAATGTGTATCAGTGCACAGTGCACAATGCACCTCCCACCTAACTTTTGACTTCTGTGTCCTATAATAGGAATGGGGTGTTAATAGAGTTTATTTAGCTGGTGGGGTTTTTTTTAAAGCAAATATGTCATGTCACCATGTGGTGGGATAAATGAGATAGTGTCATAAAACTCATGTGATCATTTTACGCAAGATTAGGACTAAAGGCTGCTTAACACCTGATACAAAGTGATACTGTACACGTGGTTCTATCACTGGATAGACAGACACTCCTAGCAAGTCCTGTGTATGTTTAATTTTTAATGAGACAGAAATGACCTAAGCCTTCTTTGATAGCCCAGAGAAGTTCCCTATTGGCCAGAATCCTATTTTATGTTCTGCATTAATGCAACACAATGATAGATTTGGAAAGCCTGTGAAATACATAATAATTCAAGATTATTACTTGTTACTTTCTCTCATGGACAGGAATATGATGTGGATGAGAAAGAAAGATCTTTAAATTCCGTCATTGTCATTACTACCCCCATCACTGTTACTACTACAGTGTCATTACCACCATAGTCACAATATATGTTGACAGGTTCAAAGTGCTTAGCTTTATAATGGACTTGTTTCTACTGAAAGTCAAATTAAGTATCCTGGGGTACCCGTATCACAGACATATACCTATGATACAAAAATCATATAATTGTCTTCCAAAAGCACTACAATTGGATTCTCCTGTACTAAAATCAGGAATATCAGAAATATTATCAACTTACATATGAGTCACCCCTAAAATACGCTATGTCGAGAAGTGTGATTTGAGTGTGTCAAATAGTGATTCATAAATCACTTAATGAATCCTTGTCTTTACTTGCAAATATCAGTTAGAAAACAGGATCTGTAGCATACATTGGATGTCATCGTTTAGAAGTACATTGTGGTTCTTTTTCTGAAAATGATGGAGTTCAACACTACCGAGAAGTTTCCTTCATTAAGCCAATGACATCACAGCATCGATTACCAGATGGAGTAAAACCATTAAGTGTTTTTTTCTCCCCACCTTATGGATGTCAGCTTTTCAACATATTTTTCCCCCAGCAGTGAGAATAAAACAGTACTTTGTTATGCATGCAATTTGCACATTAATCTATGTATAAAATACAAAATCTGGTGTTCTAAGAAAAAACTTAAGAAATAGAAAATACATTTAAATCATACAACAAAGGTTAGAAGATTGTGATAAAAAAAGTACGTTGCCACAATATTAATTAGGACGTTATGGGAGAATTCCTTAAATGCTAAAATAAACCTTCACAGAGATACAAGCTATTCTTTCTTACAAAATTTTATTTGAAGGCGTAGCTGCTTTGAGACTGATCTGGTAGTTTGTTTAAAGAAGACCGAATAGTGGATAAGCCAACTACTGTGTGGACGAAGGTTCTTATCTTTCCAACCTCTAAGTGATAAGCTCTGGCAGCAAAGCAAATACACTAAAAGAAGATTCTGGAAAAACCTTATAACCAATCAAACAGAATTGACTGATTCTGTGCCAAATGGTTCCGTTACCCAGTGAGAAAGGGCTGAGAGTAATTAGCCCACAACTGACACCCAGTCTTCAAAGAGAAGTAGAATGAATATAATGCCTGGCCTTTGCCCTTTTACAGAAAATGCTTCTCTTACAATAGATCTTGGATTATTTACTTCCATGAAACCCTTCTAAGACTCATTTTCAAGTGGATGCTGCCTTGGGGTGGTCTTGCATTGGAATAGGAGATCGCTGCGCACTTTATTGTCCGATGTGTTGATGTTATTTTGCTGGCTCTAGATGGTTCATTTTTCCATGTCCTAGCCCTGCTCTTAATTATTTATTAACAAATTAATAAATTATGCAACTTCATGCATTTTTTTAAAATGTTGGGTAGTACTTAGAATATTTCGGAACTAATTCCTTGGTAATTTAAAGTTTTATACTTGGAGGTTAACGAAAAGGGGAAAGAAACCCCTAAATACCATCCATAAGAAGAATGTACTATATTATAACTTAACAGAAAAGTTAAGAAAAAATTTCACATTATGAGTAAAGAAAGTAGAATAGCTTTTTTAAATTAACCAGTTCAGGAAGCAAAGTTCCTTTTAGACTAGATATTGAGAAAGGTAATTATCTTCAGCCACTAGCTCAGTGAGAACTGGCACATAATCATCCTAAAACTAATAAAATACACATGAAGATGTCTAATGACCAATGACATTTCCACTCATACTAATAAATAAACTCACAGAGTTTAATTAAAAAATTTTACTCTATTCCTATATTAAAAAATCTCAAGACTTTTATATAATTTTTTCAACCTAGTTACCATGTATTGTTGAAACAAACAATTTGGGGATCTATCGATCTATCTATAGCTGCTTATGTACGTATACATACATGTGTATCTAATCCACATAAAATATACATATATAAATAAAATTAAGCTTTAGAAAAAAGTCAAGTTTCAAGAAAATTTAGTTTCAGAAAGCAGATATATTTATGTATATATATCATATAGGGTCTTATGATACTAATGTTTTCTTTTTTCAGTATTTTAACTTGAAAATGAGATTCTCAGAATCAAGCATTAAACCTTTATGCCAGCACCCATAAGAAAAATTAAATTACATTGACTTGTCTTTTCACTCACACTTAGAAGCATTGTAAATCTTTTGCTTTACAATAAAGATTTTGTTCTAGTCTAATGCCCTAAAATCACCTATTATCTTACTCCAAGCTCCCAGGTGTCCTACTGATATACTAAGTGTCTTCTTACCTTGTTTGAACTTAGGCTGTGGATCCTGTCACTGGAGTAGCTGTGGGGTGTGGGAGGGTCGGGGTAGTCCTCCACACCTTTGGCTGTGTTCCTCTTGATGACTTCTACATAGGAAACAGGGAAGATGCCTTGTCTGTTGGTTCCTGGGATTCTGCCTTCGTACCAGTTCTGATCAACTCTTTTGAGAAGAATAACTCTATCTCCCTGTAATGAACAGTAGGAAAATACATTATAAATAGAGCTGTGATCACAGAAAAAATATAATTGCCAGTGTTTTCTAATAAAGACTACTTTACCATTTGGGAACGTTTTATTTAGTTGGGAGAATGCAACTAAAGTCTCGGTTCATTCCCAAATTATAGCTTATCAGCATATATGTAATTTAATCACCATTCATGACGTCCTTCCCTAAGGATGCTTGGTTAATGTGAAGGGGCTTATGCATGTTCATACTGGTGCAGTGTGGCATGACTTGTGTAAGTCATGTCAAAAAGCAGGGCCTGCATGTGACCACTCGCTCGTCTGTGCGGCGCGCAGACATGCCCCTGCCGCGAACAGATGGATGCGACTGCTTAGCAGGCGGCGAAAACACTCATCGAATCCTCGCTGCGCCAAGCGGCAAGTTCAACAGTCTTTTCCATAGTTAGGAAGAGGTACTAGGATTGGACAGGCTTCCGGCGAAATTTGGCTCAGTCATGAGGCCCAGAGAAGGAAAAATGCTCCCCAGGAAGAAATAGCTTCATTACCTCAGGGCCTTTCCTTGATTCCAAGATAAAAGTAGTGTTAACTTTTTTAAGGTTGAATGACAGGGCAGCAGAGCAACAACGTTTTGAAGTATATTGATGTGCTTTTCCTTCCGAGGCCTTTCCACGAGCATAACTCCACGGTGCTCAGGCCCAGGCACCCCTGGGAGGGGATCCGGGGCCCCCCAGGCTACTCCACGGAGGGAAAGTCTCTCTGAGGAGCTCTGAGTCCCACAGGGACCCCACCCGGACACAGGGAGCTGCGGGAAACAGTGGCTCAGGGCAGCCCTAGGGAGTCCTTGGTCCTTTCTTTAGGGGAAAATGCAAAAATGCCCCAGGAAGAAGACGGCCTATGTTAGTCCTGAAAGCACAGCCTTCCCAATGCCCCGTGGCGGGCATGCCAGGTTACCTTTCTCAGCGAGAGCTCCACGTTTGTGTCGGCGCTGAAATTGTACTTGGCCACAGCCTCCCCGATTTCTCCAGGCTGGGCCGGGGGAGGCGGCCTCGCGGGCTGCGCCTTCTCGGGAGGCGTGAGTTTCTGCGGGGAAAACAGCCGTTTATGCCTGACCGGGAGCCCTCGGGGTTAGCAGCCCGTGGCGGGAAGGGGCAGGGCTCACCTCCACGTAGGAGATCGGGAAAATGCCCACTCGCCCGTGGTTCTCGCCCTCGTACCAGTTCTGGTCGATTTTCCTGAGGATGTACACGGTGTCTCCTTTCTTAAACGAGAGCTCCCTGGAAGACACGTGTTCCCATGGTTTTTTTCTCAATGTAGAGCAATTATTCTTAAGATCACTAGACCTGCATTCAGCTGGGAAACATACTTAGAATATTAAAAATAAAAAATCTGTCCAGCCCAGTTGGATAAGGGTTCTCCTTACAAATTCTTAGAATTCATTTATAACATTACCACTTTAGAAATGATTTCAAAAAGGACAGGTATAAACACGACTGATATAAGTCACAGGTAGATTAATACAAAAATTTAAAGGTGGGGATAGACTATAGTGGAGAACTTGTAAAGCTTGGCATAATGATGGATTAATTTTGGACTGAATTTTTTTTCTTCTGAAGCTAGTGAACTAGTTAGCTAGCTGGTTACTTTTCTCTCTTTCTGTCTCCTTTTCACCTGCTAAAGCTTACAATAAGGAAAATAAATATCATTTAGTCCTAGCACAGAAATGTCAATACCAGAACAGTTTTTATTTGTGGGTCCTTAAAGCTGGTTGACAAGCATTTGAGTAGAGTATCTTGATGAGGAATTTGTTTGTAACACGTCCCATTGCAATATTTCTCTCTTAAAGTATTACGAAAGTATTTAAGGCCAACTTAAATCATATGATGAATACTTATCTTACT
This sequence comes from Miniopterus schreibersii, assembly GCF_964146895.1. Lineage (NCBI taxonomy): Eukaryota > Metazoa > Chordata > Mammalia > Chiroptera > Miniopteridae > Miniopterus > Miniopterus schreibersii. The sequence continues at coordinate 8,189,942 of NC_138102.1, forward strand.
TACTTAGATGTCTGAGCCTTAAAATCATAAACAGCTTTTGCAGGCAATTTCTGAAAAAAGGAAGGTAACTGATTAGCCTTAACTTAAAATTTGGATTTCCTACGAGAAAGCTCATATGAATGAAAGAGACATGAAAGCTCAAGGAATGATTAAAAATATATACTGTAAATTCTGTATGCAGTTTATGAATAAACCAGCTTTTCATTTAGATATTTAAGCTACAGCAGGAATATCATAGATGGCTTATCACCATAACTATTGAATGTCAGAGTTCATCTTAGTAACTAAGGTAGACGAGTGCCAGAATAGGGGAAGAAAAGACCCATAGAGGATTCTGTCCCAGGTAGAATTTTGGCTGTAACCAAGGGATAACTGGAGGGTCGGTTGATGGATGTCTTACGCATTGACACAGCTCCTTCTGAATCATAGCAGAAGGACAGGTGAAAGGAAGGAAGTCATCATTGCTTTTTCTAAACACTTATTAACATAGTAGCAGAGAACTATTAGCCCAGTTATCACGGGGAGGCTAGTTAGTGGCCAAAGTATATGCTTGATGGTCTTGCTTTCCCTGGAGGGCTCAGGAGCTCCGCACACAGTAAACCGGCTGCTCGTCTTTTAGACACGATGTGATGGGACGTGTGCTCCCCATCACGTGCCTGGTACTAACTTGGGGCCCTCAGATCTGCCTGGAGCCCTTCTACTGGAGAGCGAGCTACTCCAACTCTTCCTTCCCTGCTTCTCAGTAAGCCCTCGTTCCAGTCTTTCCCCCTGTGGTTCTGGTGAACGTAGGCAACCTGGACCATTCTTGACTTCTTTGCGGGGAGGGGGGGGGTTGTCCCATGGGCACAGGACTCTATCAGACACCTATAGAGATACACCTGAAGGGACTTCCAGTCCAAGACCAGCCTTCAGACTCCATGAGAGCTCCAGCCTGGCTCAGGATATTGGTTAAGAGCCAGTAAGTAGGTGGTTCCCAGGGACAGTGGTTTTTTGAGGGACCCCCTCCAACAGAAGCAGGCCAGCAAAAATGATTTATGTAGACTTTGTATTGATCTGCAGCACAGTTGACCTAAGGCTCTCCCCTCCATCCCTTGGCCAGGGGAAACCTCCTTCCTTCCTGGGTGGCCCAGCTCAAGATGCTTTTAGACCACAACTGTTCACTCGTGGGTGTGAGGTCCAGATGCAGAGGCCTCACTGCCACAGCTGGACCACAGCTGGGGAAGACCTGCAGCTAGGGTCAGAATGCAAACTGCTCCAGTCCCTTGCTCAGGCTCCGGGGAAAACGTTCTGAGTTTCTCCATTGTCATTTTACGTTTTCAATCTGGGTTCTTTACTGATTTTGGGTGTAACTTTGGCAAGTGCTTTATCAGGTATCTTGTTGACAAAAATTCAAATGCTGCTGAGCTAACTACCTCTTTTTCTGGAGTTCCTCTTCTTTCCCGTGGTGCACTTCTCCCCAGGTCAGTCAGAGTGGACGAGTAACTCCTAGGGGACTCGCGGTCTATTGGAAAGGACAGGGCCAGAGTGAGTATCCACCTATTAAAAGCAGACCCGTTGAGCCATTTTCCCTGGTGGCAACTATTTTTCCCCTTAAATACGGGGAGACACCACAATGGAGAACATGGGTATAAAACTCATAGGTGATCATAAAGTTGTACTAGACACAAAAACAGAGCATTTCCAAAGGAAAGCTACCTGAGGTCGCAGAAGTATGATAATCGTGCATATAAATCTAACTGTTGCTGATACAATTATACAGCAGCACCTGGGCCAGAAAGTTCCTAGTTGCAAGGATTTCCCACCTCAAAGGCTTTTTAATATTTTCTATTTCTATTCTTTTGCGTCCAACTTACAATGACTATTCTAAGGCCTATAGAAGATGGAGAACAGCAATAATTTATAGAAGCGGAAACATTTTGTGGAACAATTTAAAAATGTAAAGAGAAGGAGAAAAATAAAGAAAATATGATGATGACCGAACTATGGTCATGCCATCCTCTCTCTGTCTCTCTGTTTTTAAATGTTTATTGAGTCTTGAAATGTCACCTTGAGGCTTAATGCTTAAAAGGCCTTATCTCTGTTCTTTCCTTGTGCTCAGCTAGCTCGTCGGAAAGCAAATATTTATTCCAAGAGACAGAGGGATAGAAAGTCTCTAAATAGAAAGTCATATCAGTTACCAAGTTGCTTATGAATATGGAGTTGTCTTTGTTCCCCTTAAAGCAAAGTATAAATAATTAATTACTTGACAGAGTTATGACTGCAAGGGCCTCTTAACGGTATCTTCTACCTTCCATTTATATGTGGAAAGGTAGCTAAAAGTATCCCGGTAGTCTCTGTTATAAAATTTTACCGGTATAACTGGCTCGAATTCGTAGATTCTTTCTCTTATTCCTTTAATAAGTTATATCAAATAACAAGAAATATTAAGTATAAAAATAAATCCATCCGGAAAGAAATGAAAAGTGCCGATTCATAAATAGAAAACCTTTAAGGTTTTGACTGCTTTGATTACACGGAAGAACTGTCTGCTTATGGCAGGTGGGGTGTCGGTTACATGACAGCTAAAGATAAAAGTCTAGCTCTGTGTGAGGCGTGGACTCCAAAGTCTCTAGGCTTGGGAAGGTAACGTCGCCATAAATATTTCAGGTGAACGCCACCAGTCATTTTCATACACTAGAGGAGTATGTGCAGTATTTTTTTCATTGTAAATTAATATACTTTTATGATCACAGGGCTCTCATAATGATAATACATTCTAAATTATTTTTACTAACCCATGGAATAGAAACTGTTTTCACTTGGGCTGAGCAAAATTGGAAATGTAAATATTTTATTGAAATACAAAATACCCTTTAAATGCATTCCAAAGCCCTCTCAACTCATGTCTCAATGACAGTACAGACTTTATCTGCACATAACGTTGAGAGGTGATTAAACCAGGATTTTGAGTAACTGGAAAAGGTAGCTAATTTATTAAAAAATTAGACTCTGACATGTCTCAGTCAGTGAAAATTTCAAATTGTAGAAACTGATTTTAAAAATTCTAATGTATTGTTTTTGAATCATGTTGCATAGTATAGATAGAGCAAAGATAAATACTAATAATATAGTAAATTTGTGCAATGAGAATTAACAACTGAGCCATGTATCACATTAATATGAAGCTTGAATTATGCCCCCTTTTTGCCTGTAGAGATTATATTCTATATTGCAAATTCTGAAGTGTTGGGGACCTTGAATCTGTTACTGCTACTTTCTCTCTACTTGACCTTGGCCAAATTTATTGTCCTCTCTGAGTCTCATTTTCCTTCATTGTAAAACAGTGCTTATAATAATACTAATACCTGTCATTCCAGTGTTAATTGGATAATGTATGTAAAACATTTGCGGTGTCTGGTGCATAGGAGACTCTCTGTTGACGATCCAAGTTCCACCCTGGAATGTATATTCCAACTTCTTAGCATCTACGTAGGAAACAGGTGCACCACAAGAACACCTTGTGCTTTTCAGTGATGTAGACCTCAAAAAAATGTGTTCTGTATTGAAATTGCTATCTTTCCTTGTGTTGCCACTTGAAGGTGCTAACCCATCTACTAAAATGTAGTTGAGAGTCACTTTTAACCTAAATGGTCTGATTCAAATGTCAGTATAGAATTGTTTTATCAGAAATAGAAAATAAATAAAGTAAGCAATGGAATGGAACAGATGATGAATACACTGAGTGATGGAAATAAGACTGTTATATATACATACACAGCTTAAAGATGCATTCACAAAAATTTTATACCAATTGTGTCCTTTACATGTGAGCAAATTAATTTTTGAGGGAATGACTACAAAGTTAAAAAAAAAATCAAGGAAAAGTCTATTTGTTAAACTATGGATTTTGATACATTTCCCAACAATAAAAGAGCTAATGCAAAGTTGTTGATCTCTTAAGGATACTGATCATCAATTATGGTTTCTGTCTTGAAGTCTTTTTAAATTGGTAAAACATTTAATTCCCTGTTGTGTTGTGACCAACGATTGTTTCAACCCTAACCTTAAGCTACAAAGTGGTTTTCCCTTTTGATTTCGAATGAGTGAATTTTTGTGAATTGGTGATCACTTTAAGCCACACATCACGTCCAAATACCACACGGGCAAATGAGAACTATGCAGTAAGACACGTTTGCACAGCCACGATGTGGGCGGTCTCACAGCTCAGGAATGATGAGATGGAAGAATGGAAAATGAAAGAGCTGGAGGGTGGGCATCTGAACCACAGGGAGTAACAAAGAAAGGGGCATCCACCTTGGAGACCCAGGGCACTCTCGTGGTCTTGGTGGTGGCAGCTGTGGTTATTGGTGTCCATGTCCTGGAAGGAGGCACTGTGAGGCATCCTCCCACGGTCGCTCTGGTACAGCGGACAGTGAGCTGCACCGTCTGGAGGCAGTGGGTGGAAAGGCTGGTGCGTGGGGCTCCTTTTTAGAGCTTTGAGCGATGAATTCCTTTCGGGGATGTCTGGCATCAGTTCACTGATAAGACGGTGCAGGATACTGTTGTCTGGCAAACTCCCCCTTCTCTTTTCAGCTTTAATTTGGTCACAGATGTCTTTAAGGGCAGAGTCCAGAGCCTCAAACACAGACGCTTTGCATTTTGCCTTTTCAGTCTGTTTCTTGGGAGTCGAATGTTTTTTCCTCCGGAAAGGCACGGGACTGACTAGAAACGCGAGTTTCGAAAGGCCGGGGTCCAGGTCCTGTCTTCTGTGCTCTTCGGCGTTTTCGTGTTTAGCTCTTTCGTGTTTCAGCATCGTGGTGAAGCGGGTGTAAGAGGCAGGGCATCTGCCTTTGCAGGAGCTGATGAGGTGCCGGTGATGGTGGTGGTGGTGGTGGTGGTGGTGGTGGTGGCTGGATCCGTAGAAACTTTCAGAGGACGTGAAAGAAAAGTGATCGAAATCACTCTCACTGCAGAAGGACGACCCTTCGACGTGAATGTAGTCGCTGTGGTCGGACACCACCCCGTCCTGGTCGCTGTCGGAAAGCTCTGCGTGCGTTCTCGGTTGCTCGGCGCTGGTGACTTCAATGTGAATGGGCACCAGGGCTTTGGACTTGCAGCCTCGCTGGGCCTGACAAGGGTGTCTGCTTGGACTTTCTTCCTCCAGCAAAGACTCGATGGAAAACCGCCTTTTGGGGCATAGACCATTTTGCTCTGGTTCTAGGATCACAGGAGAGAGCATTTCGTCTCCTAAATTGGGCATGGATTTTGACTTCTGAATCAGCTTTTCAAATTGAGAGATGCGGGTGGGGACCATGTCCCTGGGCACCTCCTCGGCGGAGCACTGGCTCCATCCCTGCAGCAGGCCCTTGCTGTGCGGTTCATTCTCATATTGCATGATTCTCGACTTCACGGAGCAGATCACCTCTGAGTTCATCAGGTCCTTGCGGTTAATGCGGTGCATTTTCTTATACATTTTCAGGAACCCTGGGGCATTGTGGGCTGCCCTGTGGCGAAGCCGGGACCTGCCATTGCTGCGGGCCTCCTGGAGGTAGGGGGACACCCATGGGCCCGGGCAGCCCTCCTTGGAGTCCTCGTCGCAGAGCAAAGAACCCATACTTTCCGACTTGGTCGCCGGGTCAGGGAAGCTGTCGCAATCATCGTTTAGGAGATCATCGCAACTGCGGGACTTGATTTTGGGGGAAACGGCTTCCTCGGTGCTGCTCCAGACCTCGGCGTTTTGCCGGGCCATCTGCCAGCCGTTTTTGAAAGTGATGGCCCGCTGGGAGTCCCGCGGCACGTCCAGGTGCTGTCGGTAAGTGTTACAGTAATCCGCCTCGCTGGAGGGGTTACCGTTGAGCCCTGAGCAACTGCAAAGGGACGGACACATTTTGCTATCATCCCCACCTTTTAGTCCAGAGCAGCGTGGTGGGAGAGAGACATGCGAAGGAGTTAAAAGTTTCACAAGGAGGAGAGCACGTTAGTTAGCATCAGACAGCACAGCAAAGAGAAGGCAGCATGGTTTAATCTAGACACTGGTGGTTACACAGGGAGCTTCAACTTTGGAGAAAACAGTCTAATTCTAAAGCACGATACTGCTTTCTCAATGAAGGTAGCTTTATCGATATTAGAATGAACAAAACCAGGCATAAAAAGTCATTGGTGTAGTTAATAAACCCATTTCTATTGAATACTTCATCTTTCTGCAAATATTATATGCCCCCAATTCAATATAGTGTCTTATAAGCTAATAGCACGACCTGGTAGTAATTTAAAAGTCTAACAGTGAATGCCAAAAGTGATACAGATTTAAGCAACTTAGTAAGGTCAGGGTTTGAATCTCATTTGATCTATAATAATAGAAAGGGAAGGTGTAATTTATAAATTTACATTTAATTAAAACTCCTACATTGTATGAGTTAATTTTTCATGGGAACTAGATAGAAAAAGCTATAAGACAAAGTATTTTCCAAAATTGAAAAATCCAGACACTGTGAACTGTTGCTGCTAACATTTTTTCCTAGGAAAAAATAACTAGCATCTCTTTAAATAAAACAATTTACCTCTTTAACTGCTCTACCTAGAAACTTTTACTAGGGAGGTTCTCATAAGGATAACTGGATATAATGTGAAACTTTCCTCAGAGGTAAAGGCATCTTGCCTTTTTCCAGGGAAGGTCTTTTAAAAATGCATTTGCAATTTGACAATAGAGAGCTAAAAGTGACCTCAATTTGGAACATATGGAAAAACTCTTTTCTTTTGCTTTGCTGAATTAACTAATAAGTGAGAGGCCAAATCCATCTAATGGGACATTTTCTTCTTGGAAATAAACCTAGTGGAAGAAAATATCTCTACTGACGGCTCCTGCCTTGCAGTCTTCCCCCAAATTTTCAGAAGTAGATAAGCACATAAGTAAGTAGATAGGTAGTATTTGGGAAAGGAAATTGGCTTAATACTCCCTAGGATAAAAATAAATATCTAAACCAATCAGAATTCTTTTAACTTTTGGGTGGTATCCAAGCATAAGGAACCAATGGCATTTTATGACCTCTGTGTTACCTTAAGATATTTGCTTGCATAAATGTGCCCCTGTTAATTTGAGGAAAGGCATCATGAAAGGGGCTCACTCCCTCCAAACCTTCCAGTTAGTATTCACGGCTTTACTAGGACATGGGAGAGATCTGCTGTCTTCCGTTTGTCCAGACTCCAAGCATCAAAACCAGCCTGCCTTCTGCACGCAAACCAGCTACCTCTCACCTTTAACTACCATGGGTAATACCTTTAGTGCCTACATTTGATGCATGCAGCTGAATCTGTGCTCTTTCATGGAAACTTCTGTTAGAACTCGCTTTCCTCACACATTTCAGATTCCCTCTCTGTGTGTTTAAACCCCAGGAGACTGGAGGAGACGGTGGAGCCCCCGATTTGGTATAGACCTACGTCCTAGGGACCCTAGTTCAGTTCTCAGTCTCCATCTTAGCAGTATCCCTGCTACGGTGGCAGCAATGGGCTCAACAGTATTTCAGAGACTTGAAGGGGCGACTTGCTCCCTTTCAGCACAACTCACTGAATTTCCAGAGGAGACAGGTCATAGGGAGAAAGGGCTTGGTGATGTCTAAGTTTTATAATGTGACTGAAAACCAGGTAGTTCTCACTACGGTACTGCCGTGGATTGAACACTATGTTCCGTGCAGAATATGGATATTTTACTGTATATCTGAATATTGACCAAAATATAGAGCGGATGACTAAAGAAATGACTTCACAGGTTAGACAAATTTTATATAGAATTAAATAATAATAAAAAACAGTTTATGTTTTAGGCAACGACGGTCTCTGTTGCTACTTCTAATTCCTGTTCTATAAATCTGATTAATTTTGCATATGTTTATAAATGTAATCTTTTAGTAGCCTGACAGTAAACTATTTGATGGCTTGAATTTGTTCCCCCCCCCAAAACCACAAATGATATGTTTGGAAGGAAAAAAGCATTAACAGACGATAGAGTCCTTGAGGCCACTCAGATGGCTCAACCTGAGTTGGTCTGTGTAGGAAGAACTATGGTTCCAGCGCTTATGTAAATGCTAACTACCCCGGGCAGTTATCGCTGGACCGGCTCTCACAGGGAACTCCAGGGTAAAGCTCACACTAGTAACTTGTTTACACTTCAATTTATTGCTGTTTACCTTTTGCTCTGGACGGTGAGGAAGGGGAAGAACTAATGAAAGACTGGGTCAGGGTGGCGCTTGATCCCGGGCCGTCCGCCCGGCTGGGGCCGGTCCTGCTGGCCCGTGGGTCCCCCAGGCCCCTCGGCTGCCCCACGGCGGGCTCGCTCTTCCTCCTTTTTCTGAAGTCACTGGCCAGGCCTGCAGAACTGAAAGAAGGGATCGGCTTCAGTTTGGTTGGCGTTGGTGGAGGTTAACCTGAGCCAGAAAGACGGGTGGGATATGCTAGTAACAGTGTTATAACTCTTACCCCAAATTCCACACTGCATTTTTGGGAATTCGTTCCCTGATATCAAACACTCTTTATAATCATTTCTTTAAAAAAAATTAATCGACTTTATTTTTTTAGAGCGGTTTTAGATGACTGAAAAAGTGATTGGAAAGCATAGAGTCCCACACGGACCCTTGCATACAGATTTCCCTCTTATTGACATTTGTCACAGCTGATGAATGGTACTGATGCATTATTAGTAAATGCAAGTAAAGTCCATAGTTTACATAGGGTTCATGTTTTTTGTTGAACAATCTGGGTTTTGACCAATGTGGGACAGCATGCGCCCATCACTGCTGTGTCCTGTATCATATCCATCAGAATCCCCTCTGCTCCCCTGTTCATCCCTCCCTCCCCTGAACACCTGGCAACCACTGGTCTTTCTACGGTCTCCACAGTTTTGCCTTTTTCGGAATGTCATAGAGTTGGAACCAACAGTATGTAGCCATTTCAGATTGGCCTCATTCATTTAGCAATATGCATTTAAGATTTTCTCCGTGGTTTTTTTTTTTTTTTTTTTTGCTGATAGCTCATTTCTTTTTATTGTTGAATAACATTCCATTCTGTGGACGGACCACAGTGTGTTTACCCATTCAGCAACTGAAGGGCATCCTGGTCGCCTCGGAGTTTGGGCAGTTATGAACAAAGCAGGTGTTTGTGCGAATATGAGTTTATAATTTTTAAAGTGACAATGCTCCAGTTCGTGCAATATGTTGTAACGGACAATTCAGTCTTGTGATTTGTATCGTGTATCTGTTCTCTATCAGGAAGCGTTCTAACAACATGACTACATCCAGAGGAGGGAATGACAGAACGGAGGAAAGGATTGGAAAAGAGGAAGACACCTGGTGAGACTGATTTCTTATCTCAGGGCCTCCCTATGGCTCTTGGCTTTAAAAAACCTTACACTGGGATTCCAAGATTTTCCTACTTAAATAATGAATGACCAATGATTTGGTCAGCAAATACATTGTTAAAAAGAGTTCTTGCACCCAGCTGAGTTAAATGGTGTCAACAGTTTTAATGGCAGGAACTTTTTATCATGGTTCTGAGTCTGAGTATATCATTTAAGACAAACATGAGTGAAGGAAGCTATCTATACGTCACACAGCACTTTGTCAGATCATTAGATACAATTACATCAGCAGCAGCAGTAAAAGCACACCAGCTCCTAGGAGCCAGAAGATTGCTGTTTGCTATACTGACAGTATAGACTTATATAGCCCAGTGTCATCCCTGTTTCATCAATGAGTAAATGGAACACACACGCTTTGCAAGTCTAGAGGTGGAGGCAGATCTCAGGATTTGTCTGCACCCCTTGAGAGACGATGCCCATCTTTCCTAGACCTGTTTTGCACTCATTACTCTGTCCCCTGAGGGTCTGTGTGTCTTCACAGCAACCCTCAGGTCGGGTCAGAGCTCTAAAATGCAAACATTTTAGGTGCACATATAGATGGAAAAAGGTATAAAAGGAAGGGTTGGGGGAGCTCCTCGCTCAGTGACGTTAATGTTGTTGGATGGTACTCAACGAGCCCAGGTTACAAAGTTTTCTACTTATGTCCATAGAAATCTATAGAAGGGCAGATTAATGTTACAGGTGTGTTGTTGGTGATATAGTGTGGCTGAGAGTTTGGATTATTCAACGTTGCTGTTGGACTGTCTGAATTTCTGTGACATTTTCAAATAAGTATGATATTCAGAGCCCACCAACAGAACTCGCCTTGGCAGATTTTAAGGCAGGTCCAAGTGGTTGGTTAGAAGCTATTTTGGTTCAGTTCTACCTTATCTCTGCTGCTTGTCAGCTGTGTAAACTTAGTAAGTCATGGAGCTTAAATGTCCGTTTACTCAGAGATAAAAGAGGGTAATGGTGCTTAACTCACAGTGGTGTCTTCAGGATTGAATATGTTTATGTACTTAGAGTGGCGGGTATATAGCATCAACCCTCATTTATTGGTAGTAACAGTAATTCTGATTTGTGTTGTTAGAGTACAAGGAACAAACCTGTGTAGAACATAATTTATAACATTTTTCAAATGTGTGTCATATAATAATATTGAAAATTAGATGTTTATAATCCCCATTTAAAGAAAAGAAAACTGGTTATTGAGGAGACAGGGAAGGGAAGAATTTCTCAGTCTGTAAAGGTGTCCAGAGTTATTTCACTTGATTTTCATAAATTCTTAAATACGACCATATAAAACGATGCTGAAACAAAATAAGACAACTTCATGAGTATGGTGCTTAAAATAAAAACATGATACGCAACCCTTATTACTATTTCATGGAAAAAGAAAGCACTGGTATACAGTATTCTGGTTGCACAGTGTATTAACATGCTTACCTGTTGGGTCTTTCCAGGCTTCTGTCGATAGAGGATTGGTACAAGGAGGCCTGTGAAGGCAGAATAATAGTATCATAAAATTTTTATCATGGCAAAATGTCTTTTGTCCATGAGCATTAAATTAGGTATGCTTTAAAAAGAATATTTTCAAAACTGTGATTAAAAATACCGTTTATCATGATCATAACAAATGTCTTCCCCCAAAGAAATCACGCCACCTGGTTTCCAGTCCTTCCCACCCACTTCCTCTTCTGATTAACTGCGTTGTCCTGCTCTGTTCTACTCAGATTACCTACAACCTAAACACTGCCTGGGAGAAAAAAGGAAAATCAGTAACTGCTCTTCATGTGGCAAATGGACTATAAATAGAAACTTCCTACGTAAAGGAATAGTTTGATGTTTTTAAAAAATTTGAAATCATTCAATCCTTATAGAACATAAACCTTCTTTATAGATTTTTGTCATCTTGTCAGGTGTGATCTTTAAAATCTGAAATTTAAGCAGAACTTCAGACATTTTTCATCTGCCAACACAGACGTGACATTTTAATAAAAACCACAGAATTTGGCTTGAAATTAAACTGAACTACTGGCACTTAAATCAGGTACAATTATATCCTTCAAATAGTTAAGTTTCAGGTTGGTTTAAAATAAATGGTTTAATGAACCAACATATGGCCTTTTTTTTTTTTTAAAGTCGACTTTTAACATTTTCATCAGTAAAATCAACTCTCAGTTGTCCATGGTTGTAAGAACAAAGAAAAATAGAAAATACAAACCGATAAACAATTCCAAATGTTTATGATACACACGGTTTTCACACTCCTTCATTCTGAACAGTGCAGTGAAACCGATACTAAGCAAAAATGTTACATAAGAGTTTTTCACTTCCCACAGCCGTCTACTGGGATAATTGCTAAAATTTCTAAAAGGCAAGAGAGAATCAGACTCTAGAATGCTGGAGGTGACACGGATGTCTAGAATGTATAGGAAAAAATATACTAACTAGTCTCGGCTTTGGTCATATTTGATGAGTAATTCTTCATCACTGCATTCCAGTTTGAAAATGTTCTTCTATATGAACGTCTAAAAGTGTCAGCCAGAAAGAGAATTTGGCACGTTTTTATCTTAAGTCCTTACCACTAAGAAGTATTTTACCAGAGTGCGAAAAACCTTCTTAGTGGAAATTAAACCACACTTTCAGAACTATTTCTGTAACTTTAGTTTCTGTTTGTAAATTAGCACCAGTTAACCAGTTAAAATATTGTATATAATTTTGAGATTCTTTATGTAGAGCCGTCTGACAAGCCCCTTTATGCAGAACTCTAAAACTGCCTCCATTCAGTAATACTTTCATCTAACTCCATCTTACTAAAAGAGAGGGGAATCTCGCCCAGGAGCAAACAGAAGCATCCTCTGTAAGAGAATACAGCATAGTCTAATAATTTTAGTTACTAAAAAACATTTACATTTCTAGGCTCTCAACAAATATAAAATTAGAAAAAAAAAGTTTGGTCTACTAATCTGATAAGTTGACAAGATTATTCTAACTCTCTGGACTCTGGATCAGACACTGGAAAGGTGGAAAAAGAAACATTGAATAAGAAGGAAAACCAACAGGTAAATAAACAAAACCAGATACTTATATTTTGATTTAGAAATATTACTTCTATGCGTTTGCAGAGGAGCAGCACCCTAGAGCCTCAGAACCCTGCCATCTGTGTGGGTCGCCCCTTTCCCGGGGCACCCAACCACAAACTGCAGCTGATCACCAGAAAGTGTAATTTCCAGAGCGCTCAGAACACACCCAGAGGGGTCAGAAATTCTGGATTGCCAGCTTGGGATGAGCCTGAATAATGTCATAATATAAATGAAAACATCGTAGAGGAAGTGAAGGCTCTACTCTTCCCATCGTTTTAGACTTAGGCTAAGAAACAATAATTCCTCGTGTTGGTTTCCACGATCCAAAATAAACCGAAATGGATTGTGTGATTTTACGTATACTTAAAGGAAAAGGTTTAGTATTAAATGAAAAGGAAACAGTAAAAGGTCTACACGGATGACTAAGAGAAAACCTTGTATGATAACTGTATGAATGATACTCATCCTGAAATGGAAATTGTCCCCAGAAAGGAGGTAACCTATTTTACCTATTATGATCTACCGAGTATTTACGTATTGCCATTATTTTAACGCACTTAAACAAAAGTCATTTTAATAAAGTGTAGACACTGAATCACTCTTTCTGTTAAATGATCATGGGATTATATTTTGCTTATAAGTCCTCAATTGCTCTTCATTAATGCTAGTTCCTCAGTTATGCTTATGGATTAGAAAATACGTTGTTCATGGCATATACTAGGCACTTTATACATGGCAACGAAGGTAATGCTAATCAATTACAATTTTTACAGAAATGCTTTACGTAGGTTATTAAAGACAGAATACAGTACCTTATCAGAGTACTTTTGTACTCTGAAAAACCACAAAGTGAAATTAATAACATAGTCAATATGCTATCAGAATCATACAACACCCCTCTCAATCCCAAAGAAATAATGGCAAATCAGTTTAACCACCAGCAAAGTGCTTTTTTTAATGTGATTTTTCTTACCACTACCATAACAATATAGAAATCACAGAATTAAGTTTCTACTACTTTTAGCCCAAGAATTTAACATAAATCAATAGGTAATAAAAAATAGTATTAAGTAGGTAGTTTTTGTTTCTAAAAAATTTGAGCTCTAAATCTATCTCCTGGAAGTGCTAAGAAATATGGTATAAAGCAAACAGCCCTGAGGTGAAGGTTAAGAGATCTGTTTTATTTTTGATTTGCCACCATCTTACCATGTGCTTTTGGACATTACTTCCTAAATTCACTGAGCTCTAGCTTTCTTGCCTGAAAATCAGGGAGTTGGATATGGCGATCTCTAAATCCTACTTCAGTTCTCAATGAGCCAACTGCCTTAAAAACAACCTAGAGATGTCTGACCAAAATATCTGAGAGAAATATCTGACCAAATGGAATTCTGAAGTAAATTTTTGGGCCATCCATGTGTTTAAATGATATCCTTTCTTCAGATGTGAAGGAAGCGTAAAAATAGAATTGCTTGTTATATTTTATTTTTCTTTACATTATATGCCCATCTACAAAAAATAAGCATTTAGAGGTGATTGAATTCACCAACCCAGAATGTTCCTGATTCCTCTATTTTACTTTTAATTGAATACCTAAATATTCTGGTCACTTCTGTTTAACCTACCTACACTCTGATGATGCATAGCTCAGGGGAAATAATTTGGGATTGTACATTGAGGTTCTAGAAAGTTGGCTATTTCCTTCCGAGACTGTACTTGCAATTCCAGTTTTTACAACCGTGTGTCAGTAGTATTTCCAGCAGCACAGGCATCCTACTAGCTTTATTTTATTTCCTAGTTGCACATATTTAACTGAGTTAAGACTTTTCGATGAAAGTAAAATATTTATTAAGTGCTTTTGTATTTACTTAGGACCGCAGAGAAACTACCGTTCAAGCACCAGTTTATTTGCTTTGTCCTAGCTGTCTCTAAGATTCCCCACAAGGAGGCTTTTATACAACTGATGTTTAGCGAGACTGTCACTTTTGCTTGCGTCTACTAATGAGTCCTAAATCTGCTTTCCAAAATACTGTATTTTTTCTTTGCAAAGAACAGGATAAAAAGCTTTTGACTCTGAATTATTTCTGCCTTTTTCATACTCTCTTTGATCAATTCAAATAAAAATTTACATTGCCCAGCATGATTTTTTTTTTTTTACCTGGCAGATTGTCATGAACATTTCTAAACAGAGATAGCAAATACATTTTGTGTCATATGCCAGTGATAGTCTGTTATAGGTGCTGCCTGGATTACAGGGTGAAGAAGGGTTAGTAATGCCTGTTGAGCATGTGGAACTGGAAAGTTGTGACATGTGAGCCAGTTATTTGTCAGCCCTATTTTTAATTTTTTTTAGCATTTAATTTTTTTCAATTTACAATTTATATTCAATATTATTTTGTATTAGTTTCTGTTATACATGTCAGCCTTATTCTTAATTTTATCTGATTCTAAAATCCACACATTGTATTTAAGAAAATGAAAGAATTAAAATACATTTTAGGAGTATGTGGGGCATAAACATCTGATTATCTAAGAATCGAAAGGGTCATTTTATACCTCCAAGCAGGATGCTAAAATGGCTCAGAGAAGCCTTCTGGTCGTAGTTTAATCGAAACAGGTGGTTAATATATGCACTGAGACCACTGCTCTCGGTTTTTGATGATCACAGCCCTAGGTACCAGGGCCGTGCTAAGTAGTTCAACTCAGTTATGGTTGGACTGATTCTGTGCCCACAGTTCAGAAAGAGCCAACGCCTTTGGTATAATTCAGGTCCAAGGGATGATACTGGTTACAACACGTAGTCTTAGATTTTCAAAAAAACCTTAGACACGACAGTGAATTGTAAAACACAGATGCTCGGAATCATAGTAACCGCTCCTAAGAGAGAAATCTGAAAAAGAGAGTAATTTGTTTTTACCTCGTTGGAAACACCAGAAGAATGGTCTTGAACATAGTCCAGAGCCTTTTTAGGAGGCTGGGTGTCGGGGCACACCACATAAGCAGAAGTGTAGAGATGGAATGGAGGAGAGTCAATGGCAGCAAGGAATGGACATGTGGAAAAGGTGACAACAGTTAGAAATCGAGTGATGATAGCATCAGATACACATAAAGAGTGGCACGCATGGAGCAAAATGGGGGGAGCCTAGGAGGAAGAGTGCTCTGTCCGTAACTGTTCTCAAGCACTGGGCAGAATTACTGGTGGCTTGGTTAGTATATTTATCAATTCATTTTCAAATCGAATTAGCACTCCTAGTCTCGAGCCACAGAGGAATGCAAGGTTGATTAAAGAAACATTCAAGGAGCAAGTGGACAAGTGGATAGCATGCTGGTGAGTTTCCATGTGTGGCTGAAAATGATTATAGAAAAATGCTGGTAATTTAGGCTCAGTGCAGAAATTGGCAGAGTCCCTATCAACTGTCTAATCAACAGTAACAATGCATATAAAATAAAGTTAGAGAATTTATTGTCTCTGAAATAAAATACATGTATGTGACTACTCGGATACAAATTAGAAAAAAACGAGAGAAAATGCTCCTCATTAGGTATAGAAAGTCTAGGAAAAAATTCTTTGGTTTATATTTATTTACAGTCACTTTTGGTCCAGTTCAATAAGATAATGAACGAATCTAACCCAGTCTCCTTTGCATTTTAATGGACAAAAGGGACTACTCTCACCACCCAGTGGAGAAAATGTGGTTTAGTGTAGGAGCATATAAATCAGTCTGTGATATGGCAGAAGAAAGATTGTACTCCCTGGTCTTTAATAAAATTCTGTGCAGTGTAATAAACAGTATGTTTTTTGAGAGTTTAAAATTCAGAAACACCAGTAAAAATATAAAAATATGTAATGGACACCCCTCAAATGCACTGCTCTTGGTAGATGGAGCCCCCCAATGAAACTTGAGTCGATGAAGGAAATCGCTATTTGAGACCTGGGTGACTCCTTAAGCCAAACATTCTAACTGATTCTCTGAAGGTCAACTTTGGTGGGGATTTGGGGACCAGAGGTGTTGTGGTGGCTTTTGGTAGCAAGACTAGAAATCTGGGCGTGCAGGGTTTCCTTCTTTTTACGTCCCTAACGGTAAATAAGGTGTTTTATAGTGGGAATTTCTGGCAGTATGTTATCGTGGGAATTGCCCAGAAGGTTTTGTTGGTTGGTTGGTTGGTTGGTTGGTTGGTTGGTTGGTTGGTGGGTTGGTTGGTTTGATAGGACTGGGCTTAACATCTGACTCTGCCACTTGCTATCCTGGGAAAATTCCTTAACCCCTCTGGCCTGGTTCTTCTTACGGGAGGGGCACTGTGAGGACCCACTGGGACAGTGGCTGCAGACTCAGCTCTCAGCAGGTGGTGATTCTTCAGCACCAGGGAGCTATAATAATAGTAACTATTGTTTTTATCAGTCTCACCGCGCTCCTTTGAATGAACTAGACCAAAGTGGACTATAAACAAATAGAAACTTCTACAAATCTGCAATTGTCTGACTATTCGAGGGCACAGTCTACCTCAGCATTTTGAATTTGCTCAGACCTGAAGCGATCCTCGTGAATGACTTGGTGGTAAAGAAAATCTGTACAGCAGGTGTCTGAGCGCTTAGCCATTTGGTACGAAGTGACTGTGGGCTGAGCTGTACCAAGTTTGTGCCCTAAGTTCCCACTCGACCCTTGTCCTCTGAACGACACCTGTCGCTTCTGGTAAGGAAATGGTTTATAAGTCAAGCAGCATTCTCCTAATGTTCTCACAGTAAGAGTCCAGCCTCACTTACCGGGCGTCCAAACTCCAGCTCTGAAAAGAACTTATACCAGGGCTCATTTTCTAACTCTACGTCATCGGGACGTATGCGGTCAGTCTGGAGCAGACGTGAAGGCAGAGGGAAGGAAAAGGCACACTGAGCGAGGTGAGGGACACGCCGTGCGGCCTGAGACACGCAGCCACACCAGACGGGCACCCGCTCCCATCCGGCCGGCTCGGCCACGTGGGGCAGGGCAGCCGAGTCAGGGGGAAAATCAGGAGTGAAACGAGCTGGCTGGCACCCCGAGGCCCCTGGCTATCTCCTCTGCCCCCCGCTTCTGCCTTTCCCCTTAGCTTGACACACTGACAGTGAAAAACTGCCTGTGACAGGAGGGTGAGCGTTGATGGCACAGCAGAGTATAAGACAGGCTCAACTCTGTCACCAGGCGGCCTGTCCTCGCGGGGCCCAGCGTGCACGTCTGCGGTGTGCAGACAGGTGGAGAGCCCGGGAAGCAGCGGGTGGGGGGAGATACAAGGTGGGGGAGGAGTGAGGGGTGCTGCGAGGCTGTTAGGGGCCCATCGGCATGAGGGCCCTGGGGTCTGGGTGGCGAAGGAGAGGGGCAGCCAGGTGGGGGGGGGGTGAGCAGCGGGCCTCTGACCGTCTCCCGGCCTCCAGAAGACAAGGACTGCACCTGAACCCCTGAACCCCGACGGCACGAGGGAAGTGGAGGAAGGAAGGAGCTCACCCAGGGGGGCGAGAGCGCCGGGGTGCTGGGGCTCGCTGGGGGGGGCCCGCTCCGGGGCGGAGGGGAGGGGCTGCCGGTGGCTCCTCCACATGGTGAGGTAGGAAGAGGCTTCGGGCCGGGGTCCCTGGGAACAGGAGTCGGAGCGCTGGGGAGAGGGGGCTGGAAGAAAGGGCGAGGAGACACTGGCTCGTTAGATGGGGCGCTGGAGGAAGGAGGGGGCCCTGCCTCAGGCAAGCCAGGAGGGTCCCTGGGGGCCCACTTGGGATGGTCTGGGCCCCCCAAAAGATGGGGAGACAAGGAGCCTCTCAGAAAGCGAAGAAAGGTCACAGTTTACGAGCTACCCCAAGAATCGCCTCCTTCCCGCCTGCCTAGAGCTGCGGGATGGACTTGGATGGGGCGAGGTTTTGTCACAGGACTGCGGTGGCTGAGGGCTGGGGACAGGGTGAGGGAGAGAATCCTACCCTGGTTTGCTCGGCACTCCAATGTAGAGAGAAAGCCAATTTTTATAATTGACTTGCTCCCCTTTAGTGTCTATTGTATTTAAGACAGAAAAACAAGGAGTGTTAATATAAACAGTTTGAAAAAAAATATGTACAGTTACTTTAGTTAGAGAAAACACAGCCTCGGAGCATTCACTTTACTCGGTGATATCCTTAGTGCTTTCGAGTAACTTATGCCTGACCAGACTGTTTCGGGTGTTGATTTTCTATTGAAAATGAGTGCTTCAAGTACTGCATGTGGGTCATTACTTCTTTGAAAATTATTACCTGGCACTAATTAAACATAGTGTAATTGGACAGTAGTATTTTAAGGCAGAAAAAAACGCCTTCAGTTCCCTAGAAGCCATCCCCCTGGTCAGGAGAGGACATTCTTTGTAATAATGGGCGCTTCGAGATAGTCCATATCCAAACAAAAGCCATTATTTTGAACTTGTCAGAGTGTTTTATTGATTTTTCCCTATAGTTTTGTTAATAAATATATAGTCTGTAGTTATTAATCAATTATATCCAAAGTATTTCTAGAGATGTGCTTTTTATTTCAATATTTTATAATATGAGATTATTATGGTAGCTACAGACAGTAATAGAAAAGTTGGGACATCATAGCAAAATAGTGACATGGCCTAAGTTATCCAACGTGTGTAGTGGTCACCATGATAAAAACTGCGTAGGGACCTTCGGAAATGTTTAGGGTGGGATGCTGAGTGATAAAAGCGGAATGTGACTGTATGTTTGTTCCACAGTTTGAACAGTAGTCACAAAGCCTGTGACTGGTTGAGCTCAGTAAGAAAATGCATACTTAAATAATAGCTGCAGCATGTAACTACTTCATGGAATAGTTCGACTGGAACTGATTTTTAGGGAAAATGACATTAGATATAAATTTTCAGCAAATTTTGTTCTGTCTAGAGAGGCCTAGTAATTCCTCCACAGAAAAACTAACCTTTGGCTTTTTTCAAATCTCATTGTTTCTAATGTTATAGACTTAAAAATATTGTTAATTCTGGATTTTAATAAATATTATTGATAATTGATAAATATTATTAATCCCTGCTTTCAAGTACAGTCTTTGTTTTGCTAAGGGGAGATAGGCATTTCTCTTAGAAACAAATTAAAAAAACAACAACACATTGAACAGCAGAGGGCAGCACATTTACTAAACAAATCCATGTATCTACCTGTGGTTACTACTTCATTTTGATTTCCACCTTAAGACACTATATAAAGATATTCTAAACCCTGATTTACAGAAACATACTTCTCTTATACAACATAGAAAGGGGAGCAGAATATCTATCATCCTGCACCCTATCTGAGAGTGGCAATTTTCTATGAATTATGATTTTGTAGATTAAAAATTCAGCTGGCAGCTATCTAGACTCCATGCCAATGGAAAGTAGAGGAGATGCTCCAAACAGTGATAACTGGTCATCATCTGTATCTCTGGAATGCGATGAAAGGCACATACATGAGCAGAGCCTTTATGAAAAAGAAGCCGTAGGTGGCAGAACTGGAATGTTCTCTTTGCTGCAACTGACCTACTGATTCCCGTTAGTTGTGCGACAATTAACTGTGCCATGTAGCAACCTAGGTCCACTGCTAAGGCACACAGAGGCCTGACGACAGCAGTGACCGACACACAGACGGGCAGCCATCAGACACACACTCAATCTCACTAACTCAACACTTTCCACTGGTAACTGGAAGGTTCCCCTTCTGAGTTGTTCGATGTGAATGTTAACACTCGGAAACTTGTAGAGGAAGCTCTATTTGCTCATAAAAGACAACAAAAGAGCAGAGATACTGCTGCACATTTTTCTGAACATCTAGGAAACCTGTGCTTCAAACAAAAATTGTGTCAGCAGTGCGTGAGGGAGTGCTTATGAAAATCTAAAACCACACAGCACACATGATTTTTGTTGCAAGGCAAGAGTGAGCAGTTTGTAAAGGGTTCATGTTTTCTACAGTTTAAAAGCACTTAGTTGCTTTTCAGGTTATAGAAATTCTACTGTTCTCAGTATTCTCGCTGCGGGCTTGTAACTTCTGTATGTTGTTCAAACGAGAAGAAGGGTTGGCATAATCAGTTCTTTAAATTTTATGCTCATTAGATTTTTAAGCTTTAGTGGCATTCGCTACTATGTTTTATATTTGTTGTGGTTCCACGATAAATACTATACATGCTGTTAGTTGGGGCAATTCTTTATGGTTTAAACCATCAGATGAAACCTCCAAAATTTTTAGAGTTTAAGCTTTGAATGACAACCTTCATGGATAAAGAAGCTGAAGTTCACTGGGGGGCTAACTGCACTTCAACTCTACGCAGTATTGTCAATGATTATTCCTTCTGCTTTTATCGTTACGTGCTGGTTTAGTTATTGCATAGAAAGGTAACACCTTCATATTATTTCCATTTTTATCAAGTGTAGAGAGGTCCTAAATAACTGTTGTATTTAAATTTATTTTATTTTAATGTGGTCCACCTATAAACATATCCAATCCTGACGGGGTGTAAAGTTTCTATTGATATAATCTCAGTAGAGCATTTGTATGATTGTCTCATGGAGTCAATTGTGGTTCAAGTCAGTTAAAGATAGATTCCTGGTGATAGCAAAGTAGTTTTCAAGATCAAACAATAGGCTCATTTAATCAGCATTTCTAAACTTATAGTCAAATGAACATCTATGCACTTTAAAAACTGCACTCACTTTTACTTCCATGTTGAAGAACATAAATGCATGTTCCATGTATTTCTAAGGAAGAGAGGATCCTTTTGGCCAGCATCTGGGGAAGGACCTTTACACCCTGCACCCAGGGACTCATGGAATTATGGACCATAATTACTAATAGCATCGAATCTCTCCTGTGTGCGCTGATGGAGATACGCTGTGCCTTTTTTCACCAGAAGTGTAGACTTCACAGATGAGCAACAGAACAGGGATTCGGTCTCACCAACTTGACCCACTCACGGCAAGGGTAAAAGCTGTGTTCATTCATTCCCTTGTTAATTCAACCAGTATTCACTTAACACCTGCCATGTGCCAGGCATTGTGCTAGGTGCTGGGGATATAACTGGTGCACCAGACACGGTCCCTGCCTTCAGGGAGCTTAACGTCTAGTGAGGGACACAGACAAGTAAAGAGGCCGTTGCAGTTCAGTGTGGTGAGGGGGAAATGCTGCAGGTATACAGCAGGGGGCGCTCTGCACCTGCAGTTGAGGAATTGGGGATGGTGCCCTGGGGCAGTGAGATGAGGCTTTTCCATGAGGAGAGCATGTAGTGGAGAGAGCTCTCCTGGCAGAGGGAATAGCCTGTGAAAAGGCCTAGCGGGGAAGGAATTTGGTAGCTTTCTGTACAGCTGGAACAGAGTGAGTGAGGCCGGAAGGGCAGGAATAGACATGAGGCTGGAGAGGCCAGTGGGGGCCAAACCACAAGTTTTTTGGTAAATTATATAAGGAAGTTTGATTTTGCTCGAAAGATAGTTGAGAGCCAGAGACAGTTTTCAGCAGGAGATTTTATAAAGATTGAGGAATTAGGGAAATCCAGGCATGGACGATAGAAGACCAGCCCAGATGAGTGGCAGTGACATTTCTCCTGGGTGGCAGGACTTAGAGATCATTGGGGAACAGCGGAATCCAAGATGACATTTGGGAAAACTGGGCAGATGACGTAGTCATTAAGAATTGAAAAGGGCAACAGGGAATTACTTAGCTATTTGTAAGTTACATAAAATTAAATAGGAAAAGAGCAAAAGAGCTGCTCACAAACCACCTTGGAGTAAAATGACCTGAGAGTGCATTCGGAGCACCTTGAAATCCTTCACTGTCGTCCCCTGGCTGCTACACCACTCTCACTTAGCAAGCCTGCTGTCCACCCTCTACACCTGTGTGTTCAAGACACTCCAGAGCTTATGTAAACTGCATCAGTATAGAGCCAGTGTCTGCAACACCGCAGTGCACGCAGCCCCCACTTCCCTTTTTTTTTCTGATTTAGAGGCAATCAGAATGAATTCAGGGTTGATAACAACCACAAAAAGATCACAGCCTAGTCCTGTAATAAGAAGCCTAGCCGAAATGGTGCAGAGGACAGACCGGCTCAAATCATTTTGCGTAAGACTGGCCCTCAGCAAAATGGTTGAGGAAGGAAAAAGTTTTGGTTTTTTTCATTTCACAAGATACCCATTCTCATTTCCTCCCAAGTATCTAGGCCCCTTCCACGGCCCTCTTCCGGCCGAGAGGCCCACCCACAGCCGGCTCTCCAGCAGTACCCATGCTCCAGATCCTTTTACTCTTTCAGGAGCAGTTAAGCATACTGGTCTTCTATCTTAACTACTCAGGGCCCAGGTTTCTGGTTAAAGCCATCAAGTACACTCATTTATTATAAATTAGCAAATAAACTAAGTTATACTGAAAAGTAGTCAAATTAATGGGGGTGATGAGGACTCCTGGCTAAATGTGTTTCCTGCTCAGCTAGTGCTGGTGGTGCGGGAGTCGAGCGGTGATTGAGTGCACCAGGCACCCGTGAGCCCGGGCTCGCAGCCCAGCCCCAACACCCACCAGCAACGCCACCCGGGGCGAAGTTACTGACTGTGCCCTTCAATCTCTTCATCTGTACAATGGAAGAGCCACACACCTACTTCATGGGCTGTCGTGATCATTACATGAGATAAGGCATAGATTACTAATTATGGGGCCTGGCACGTAGTAAGTATTCAGTAAAGATCTACAACTATTGCTATTGTTGTAGTTATTGTTGTTGCTATTTTTAAACTAGGAACCTTCAAAGCTTGAGCCCAAAGACTTGAGTAATGTGGGAATTTCAGTCATGATGACAGGGCCCGTGAATGACCTGCCAAGGGGGCAAAGGGAAGCTTTTTTAGGTGTGCCTGTTTTAACGGTCTGGGAGGTGGTCTGTTTCTCACGAATGCAGGCCTACCCTGCATATCCCTTAAATGACAGACTCGAAGTTCCTCGAGGTGGAGACCGTGTCTTGTTCACTATTGTGACCCTAGCACCTCATACGATGTCTGGCACATAGCTGGTGCTCAATAATTTTGCTCAGTGAGTAAATAATAGAAATATCCTGACTGGAAAGCTTCTAAAATCAGTCATTTCCTGATGCAACAGCTATCAATGCATTTCAATATAGTTACAACGTTCATCATCCTAAGAGCATCAGTTTTTAGCATGCTCATTGAAGTTTTGGTATTTATATTGAAATCTGAGACTCACTATTTTGCACAATTATTTTTCTATTTTCGATTTTATGCAACGGTGAGTTCATGATTCACTCAGTTCTCATCCTAGAAGTCATGACATTCGATCACATAACCTAGTAAATGGGTTATAAGTTTGCAAGGGAGCCCGTAAATCAGTGATGTTCCCCCCTTTTCAGTTTTTTTGTTAAAGTCCTATTGCTCTAAAAGATATAAGTTATTTGTAGAAAGGCAAAAAAAAAAAAAAAAAGCTTAGATAAATATCACATATGAATTATGTGATTATGAGATTTTTGAACATGCTTTTCAAGAACATAACCATAAACACAGGGTTTCAAAAACTAAATCAAGGACACTCATGTTGGGGGTGGTGAGGCCAGGGTGTCCAATCAAATTTCAGGGCTGGGCTTGCATTCTATACAATAATGTGGTTTCTTGGATACTCTTAAAGGAGCTAACAAAAAAGACTTGTTCCTGTTCACTGACACCTCAGATTCTCTTAAGACAAGGCAGAGAGTAAGCTGCAAATAACATCAACTGTCTCCCTAGAAGCAGGTTTTGACAGAGGTGCAGGGGAATTACAGTTTCCGAGATCCTGAGAGCGCTGATCAAGGAGGGAAAACAAACCCAGAAGGGAAGACTGGGGACCTAAAAACAAAGAAGGCTGAGCAAAAACCTGTTTGTTAAACTGCACTTTGGGGAAGCAAACGGTTAATTTCTGGCTCATATATCTTTTTGTCTGCATAGGATTTAAATAAATAATTGTAAAATGCTGCAAAGTTAAATATAATCTTGATCCATTAGATTGACAACCAATCAGGAAGCTTGAGGCTTGGCAACCTGGGAGAGATTTAATAAGAATCAATTAAAACCAACTTGTAATATACAAGGCATTTGGAAAACTTCCCCTGAAGCCATAGAAATATTAATAAAGCTATATGGAAATGAAGGGATGGCACTGCCTGGGTCCATTTGTATTGAGTAGATTAATGAATGATTTTTCTCATTAGTGATGTAGTCTAGCAATTAAGTATTGCATTTATGAATTTAAAAAAAAATTAAACTCAGGGCTATGGTTAGGCATGGCTATAGGTGCATGCGAATAACTCCTATATTTGATCGGTAGGAACAATACATTGAAGAATGCATCTTCAATTCCGAGACAAGATGTGCAAACCACGGTGCAAAATAGGCATGATTTCCAAATAATGCCAAGTGAATAAGTTACCTTTGCGACAAAACCGCTAATGGGTATGGAATTTGGGATTGTCTGAGAACCCAGGAAGTCTAGAGAGCGGCACCGTGTTTAACGCAAGTGCTTACAGGTCGTTCATGCTGCAGAATCGACGACTTCCCGGGTTCGTATTCAAAAATGCTCCTGGGCTCAGAACGGAATCTTCTCGTGTCCACTTTCCTGTCTGGAGGATCCCAGTCATGCCTGGAAATAACCAACAAATTGCACATGAAAATAATTCTCTCTGCATAAAGCAGTCGTATATAACCACTCGCTATTTCCAAAGTTAATTTTACTATAGATTAAAAAAAAAAGTCTCATAGGATCAAAAGCTGATCTGCCCCAAATACCACATTTATGCTTTGTTTTACACACACGATTTAAAGAAAGTCATTTCATTTATTCATATTCTGTTTTCCTGTATTATTTCCCTTTCACACAATGATCCTCCTCCTGCTGGCTCAGACACTCCCACGAGGGATTTGTAGATGCGCACAGCCCACGCTCTGCTGGTAACCGCCCGGGTCACCCACAGGGCCGCTGGGTATGTCTGTGCTTAGAGTAAGTGCTGGCTGTGCTCCATTAAGCTGTGAGTTTATCCCGACGCTCTGACACGGCATCCTTGATTCAAAGTGACAAGGAGAAGTGTACATGCCGTGTTTGATCTGGTTTATCTTGCAAACAGCATCGTGGTTTGTGAAAAGCACCACAGCACCACCTGGGTTGCCGTCCCCAGGAGTGAGCTGTGGGGACGGGCGATCCTCCTCAGGTGTTGCCCAGAGTCAGGCATCTGTCCCATCCCATAGGAGATCTCGGGACTAGCTTTTTCCTGAACTAATATCCTTCAAGAGGTGGTCACAGAAGGACTTCAAAAATAAAACCTTTTAGGTAGCTGGTGCTAAAGGAGGCTTCCCGAGGAAGGATTCTCTGACTATATATAGATGGGGGCAATTGTGACCATGGAACGGGTGGAATTCTGACTCCATGGCATGCTGGATACAGAAGTGCCTTAAGAGGCAGGAGAATAGGGGCAACTGCTGGCTTTCTAGTAAACTGATGAGTAACATTCAATGGGGACATTTTGAGCATTACACGAGACAATGTACACGAAAGCCATCTAGCAATGTTTAAGAGATTATCATATTTCTTAATGAGATATTTATTTTTACTAAACACATAGAGCAAATAATACATTTAATTCTGAGTTAATTTTGGTTCTTTTTTTATGGCAGGGATACCATTTATTTATGTCTAGACAATTATTTCTCAAATTTAAGACATCACAGTTCTAAACATAATTCACCATGAGAAGACTGGTATGAAAATGGGAATCTTCTCACATATGAAGTGTGTCCATTTTCGTGGTATCTTATACCCTCTAGGATCATCAGTTACTTTTAATGGTACAATGTGGTGTTGAATATAATATTTGTGATATAGGTATGGTAGATGATGGCTGATTGATACCCTGTATTAATACTGAATACTTCTAATATTATTATTTATCAATCGCCAGCATAACATGAGCTATGACTTTGGTCAGAGGTGCATTTGAATCCTGGCTTTGACACACTAGCTGTATGAGCTGAGCAAGTTGTTTTAATTTTCTAAATCATAGTTTCTTTCTCTCTAAAATGGGTTTAAAATAAAACATATCTCATTGGGTTGTTCTCAGAATTAAATGACATAATAGAGGAAAAGTACTTCGCCTGGAGCTTGGCTCACAGCACACTCTCAATAAAGGTTGCCTATAAGTAGGATTCTTAGTCATAATCTTAGTTTTTAAATGATGCCATAAAAGTGTGTTTATAAATTTTTATTTTTGTGAGGGTAGTTTCTATAAAAATATTTCTCTGGGGAAATGAAAATGATCATTATCTCGAAAAACTGGTGGAAATGAGTCACAGGTAGACACTTATTAACTAATGCCTTATTTATGATTCATGAACAGTCTTCCTGCTTTCAGAGAGATATTTTTGTGTATCAGAGGGAAATTTTAAATAATTAGTAGACCTAACATTTCAAATCTGAGGAAACTGAAAATTAACTGCATAGTCTCTGACCTGCTATGCCCAAAAGAGTACGTCAATGATTTCTATTTATTTGTCGTCTTATACGCATTTATTGATCAAAAAGTAGAGATTGTGCCCATGTTACATCAGGTCTGACCTAGCTCACCACAGTATTATGAACCAAGCTTGTGAAAGGGTTTACTATAATCTCCACAGAGGAGGTCAGTGTGGTGCATGTATTGACTGAGAAGGTTTACATATACCATCTCCACCAGTTCTTCTCCTGGAAGTCATGTGGCCTTATTTTTACACTAAGCTAAATGTAGGCCACTTTTGGGGGAGATGCCTTACTTTTCTGTTGCAGACCGATCTCTTGGTCGATGCGGAGGGACTGGAGGAGGAACCTGTGGGGGCGGGGCGGGGGAGGAGGCGTCCTTGAAGACATCTGTGCCATTGTCCGAGTGGCTTTTGGAGAGGGGTCTGTAGGTCTGGGTCTTTGCAGCAGGATGTGACTGAGTGCTGTAGGGTGAGTTGTACAGGCCTATCGTGAAACACAAAAAACAAAACAAAACAGGAGCAAATGACATTTTAAAAGGGCATGAAATGATTTGTACCCCATAAAATACCCAATGATTTTTGCCAAAATTATAATCAATAAGCATATTCATAATGCATGCACCGGGTAGTATGATCTTAATTTATTAATATTATTAATGGATTCACCTTTATTAATATATTAGCTTGTTATTACTGTCTTCTGTACACAAGCGATGATTACAGTAAATCTTGTTAAATCATTTTAGAATTAGTAATCATTCAGGCTCGTAATAGGAGTAACTTACAGGTGCTCAGCATATTTTCTCCTGGATGATATAAACTAATGACATAGTTAAGAATTCAGGGGAAGATTAAAAATACTTCACAGAACTGTTTCCAAATATCTTCTATTACTTTAAAAGCTCTGATTTACATATAATTGGCATGTTAATTGCAATCAAATAAAATACTGAGCAAGTTATCTTTGTGCTGTGCCAGCCTTAAGGGAACAGAAACCCTTAATAAGCTTATAGCGCAACTGGGAAATGAGACACAAATAGAATCATGATTGAAAATCAGAGTAATGTGGGAAAGGCCAAATGCGGGAAATCTACATGAGGAATTAAAGGGTTTTAGA
The DNA here is from genome assembly GCF_964146895.1 of Miniopterus schreibersii. NCBI lineage: Eukaryota > Metazoa > Chordata > Mammalia > Chiroptera > Miniopteridae > Miniopterus > Miniopterus schreibersii. The sequence goes on from NC_138102.1 coordinate 8,217,996, forward strand.
AGAAGGTGGATTGGTCAGAGAAGGAATCATGGAACCGAAGGCACTAGAGTGAGCCCTGAGGATGGTTTGGGGATAGGGCAAGAGGGCAGAGATGACAGAGAAACATAAAAGAGGTAGAAAGAACAGGACCCAGGACAGCGGGATGTAGGTAGTAGAAAGGGGAGAGGATAGTTGTAGTTGTTCTGTCTACTGATTAAAGGGTAAAGCTCTCTGTAAAGAGCTCAGCTCCGCAAGGTTATATGTAACTATTGTTCGATTGACTAATAACTAATGGATACAGAACGTCCATATTAAAAATAACTACAGACATTCGGAATTTCCTGCAGCCTCAGTCTCCTGAGCTGAGTCTACGTTCACTTTCCTTCTTCTCTGGAAGTTCTGTGCAAATTGCCGCGACAAATAAACAGAGGTGACGTCTGTGCTGTTTTGCCTGAATTCTACAGTCAGATTTCAGCTGTAGAGCTCGTTAAAAACAAGGCAGTAGGCCCTGAATGGAGTTGCTTATGCAAAGCCCCAAGGCACCAAACCAGAGTTAACTGAATTACAGTTTAGGCCTCTCCCAGATAAGGAATCTTAAACGAGTGGGGAATCACCTGGTCAGCACTAGTTAGGTCACCAGCCTGATAGACCCCAGCCGCGCCCTAAGGGAAAGTGACCTCAGTAACCCATCTGCATTCTTGCCTACTCTAACCTCCTGGTCCTGCCTCCTTCTGCCTATTAAGTCTAATTTTGTGCAGCTCCTCAGAGCTCCTTTCTATCTGCTAGATGAATCATTGAACAAAGCCAAGGAGATCTTTAAAATGTGCTCAGTTGGCCGGCCGGCATGGCTCAGTGGTTGAGTATCGAACCTACGACCCAGGAATCTCAGTTCGATTCCTGGTCAAGGCACATGCCCGGGTTGCTGGCTCGATCACCGGTGGGGGGCGTGCAGGAGGCAGCCGATCAATGACTCTCTCTCATCACTGATGTTTCTCTGTCTTTCTCTGCCCCTCTCCCTTCCTCTCTCTGAAATCAATAAAAATGTATTAAAAAAAATGTGCTCAGTTGAATTTTGTGTTTTAACAAGCTAAACACAGGAGGTGGGTTCGAAGAACCTGTGGCCAGAGATAAAAGTTGAGGCAACATCTGGTGGGCCCCTGCTATCACGTGGGATATCGGGGACAGAAAACAGTTCTTGTCACTTCTATGCTTGTTTCTGTTTGCTTGTGTTTTTTGTTGTTGTTATTTTGTCTTGTTTTCCCTGTATTTGTCCTTGGAGACTAGTAGCAGAACCCCTAAGCATTCAGGGGCCTGTGTGCTGGCCTTCAGGGGTCCAGGAACGAGAAGCTCCTCAGCTCTGAGCCAGGCTGGCAAGGGGACCCCTGGTGCGGCTGCAGCTGTTTACGGGGAGGTGAGACCGATCCGCTGAGCCTGCTTTAAAGAAAGGAGAACCCGACCCTGTGCGATGGTGTAGAGCCCGAGGCTGAGTAGGGACGGAGGCCCTGTGCGGGATCCCCTGACGTGACCTTTAGGAGAAAGTGATCATGAGAGAAACATTTTTTAGGGATTCCCTCACTTTAGCCTGCAACCACTTCAGAAGATACCAACACGCTGAAATGCAAGCAGAAGTGCCCGGAATTTATGGCCATTGGCAACTCTGAGTCAGAAAAGTGGCCGGCAGAGTGGGATTTTAAACAGTCCTTTGATGAATGGTATTTTGGAGCGAAAGCACAGACGAGGTCACAGAAGACTGCTAGAGTTGTTTTGGGTGAAGCGTATCTGAGAGATCTTGCGCAATGCCGATCACTCTCGCCTGTGATCAAGGAGATCTTTATCTCAGTCTGTCCCCGGACAGTGTGTGCTTTCAGGCCGCACAGTCGGGTTAAACATCCCTGAAACTGAGAATAAACTAACGGGAATGAATGAGACAAAACAGTGCTGGTTCTCATTTCCAGGAGAAAAGACCAATCCCTTTGTCATGCGTGCTCTGAGAAAAAAGGGGGGAAAAGCACCCTCCTCCTGTGTAAACTGAAGACATGCACTCAGAGTGGGAAAGTTCTTCCAAGCTTTGCAGGGCGAACATACTCATCGCGAGCAAGGAACCCGTCCTACCTGCGTTATATGTGTAAGGAGTATTATACATGTCACTGTCATCATCTAGAAAACGAAACATAAATACGACGGTAATCAGATCCCGCCACTGTATCATCACAACACGGCAGAGCTTCATAAAACAACAGAAATTTGTTAGAAAGCCAATGTATTTTGCCTGGTTCAAAATAGCATTAAATTTTTTTTTTTCTCCAAATATTATTTTTTGCTGGGCCTCTGCAGTTGGACCTCTCTCGGCTGTAGCGCATCTGCCCTGCGTCCGAGGTCAGTCCCCTTGCCTTCTCTTTCCTTTCGTGGGCGCCTTAAATATCTCTGCCAGCTCAGCGAGACCTGCCTTGCTCGCTGTCTGGGTAAAGAGCAGATGTGTGGACCGAGGGCGAGGGAGTCTGCCTCAGCGGACACAGCCGGTTCAGACTGAGGGTGAGGAAGGACGGGGCAGAGCCCGGAGCAGCGGGCCCCTCCTTACGGTCACCTCCTAGGGGTTTCTTGGCAGAGCAGAGGTGGGGCAGGAGCGCAGGGGTCTGCGATTTGAGGGGTGATATAAGGAGGAATGTCCAAAAGGAACAGCGGGGGCCGGGAAGTTTGCTAGGGTCCCAACATTGGGGTGAACCCACTATACCAAAGGGGAGGGCACTGAGACACCCTTCAGCCCGCGGGGCCCCAGTGGGCACCAGAGCAGCATACGCACCCGGCTTGTGCACCATGTGGATCTGCTTGAACATGGTCTTGTACCAGTCCTTCGGCCGGTCCACTGTCTACAAAGAGAACGTCCAGCAGTTACGAAGCCGCCTCCGCATAAACGTCGCTCTTTCATGTTTTTCTTTCTATATTTTATCTTTTTCAATAGCAAATTTCTGTCCTATGATAAAAAAATCTGTTTCATGATGACCAAACCGTCGTCTACCCAGGTTTGCATGTGGGGTGTAAAAATATGTCCCCTTGTTTGAGTTCAGGCTGAACTGGAACGTTAGACAGGCTGTGGTTTTATTCTGCCCTATTCCAGTCTTGCCCAGCGCTGGACAGTTAATATTTGCATGGACATATTTATATAAAGGTCGCTGAGTAAACTTAGCGCTATCACAGTGTGCTTCACTCCTTTTGGCAGTAATTATCATTATCTTTAAAAAACGTTTTAGTGAGTGTGCTGTTTAAGACATTATTTTTAGAATTAACAAATGAATATTTTTTTACTCAAACTGTATTCTGGTCAACTTAGAGAAATAAAAATTTGATGTTTCCTAGTCTAAATTACTAAAGTACCAAATGTCAGGACACAACCCAGAGTCTGAGAGCAAATCTAAAAATGGAGATATTGTTTAAAAAACTTTTAACCTGATAATAAAACATACGCAACATTTGCTTTGCTAAATTGTAAATTCCTTGAGAATAGAGACTTCTCTGTCTGAAGCCCAGGATTTTGATGTGATAGAAACAGTGGGCTGTAGTAAGAAGACAAAATTAACACCAGACCAGCCTAGATTCAAATCTCGGTCCCTTTCATTGCTGTTTCCTAGCAATATGAGTTAGGTAACCTTTTAGAGCCTCAGTTTTCTCCCCTTTAAATGAAATAATTATATCCACATCACAGGATTGTTACAGAAACTGACTAGAGCAATGTATACGATGTAAGAAATGCGCAATAAAAAATAATGGTAGGGAACTTCAAATATTTACAGAATAAAATAATGAATGAATCCAGGTTATTGGATGGAACTCTACCATACTGTGTACCTGTGAAAGCAGACGGACACCTTCATAATCTTAATTAAAGATTTTTCTTGGCAAGATCTTTATCTCAGCATTTCCAGAGCTACTAGGGCAAGAGGGTCAGCCACTCTGTGTACAGTAATTAAATACGCCAGATTTTCCGGGACAATTCCCTTGATATAAAATATTCCGTTGGGACTGCCACAAAAATATTCTTGTTATGCTGAGCTCTGGTTTCAGTTTGATATCATTTTTCTCTCAGAAATTTGGCCATTGCATTTTTCATCTGGAAATTGAAGGTTTTGTGCTATATCCAATTATATTTTGGTGTCTAGGAATATATGATTCTGGTAATCACCACAAATATAGATTAACATTAAAGGCTACTTGACTTTGTTGCAAATCACCTCTTCAGTCATTCTAGCCTCTTTCTACAGCAGAAAAATTGAGGGGCTTGTTGACTGAGCTCATGTTGAAATGGTGGGAGCTGGTGGGACAGGGTGCAGGAGTCTAGCTTTTATTAGCTGGTGTAAACAAAGCAGCTGATCAAGTATCTTTAAGGGACATTTCTTTTCATTAAAGATCGATTTCTCTTTCATTGAGCTTTATTTCCTTTACAGTACTCAGCAATAGAAAATAAAACATGAGCTTTGGCAGAAATGTTTCCCAGCCATACCTGGACACAACCAATGGCTACAAGGACGCCTAATAAGTAAGTTGTATCCCTGTATATGGCAATGTATCCTGACAGACAGGATTTTTTCCCTTCCCTTGCTGGAGGGCACGTATCGGGCAGGATCTCCATTCTGCCATCTGCTAGCTTTATATGGTGAGCACAGAGATGCCAGAAATGCCCAGCCAGTTGGCAAAGGGGAATATGAAACTGGTCAAAGGGAGACAAAAACTCTGTGTCCTGTTCTAAAACAAGTCCTCTAAGCATTTCAGCTTCCTCTTATAAATGCCGTCATGGGGACTGTTATGGCCAATGCTGAGCAAACAGGAGCCTACTCAGATTTGAGGATGTTTACTTTTGCATGTGCCCTTCAACATTATTTCGCACAGACTCTAACTACTGGGAATTCCCTGTTCAGTTGTTTTCTGTAACCTCAGCTGAACGTACCTGGGTTTTTATACATTCCTACAGTTCACCGAACAGCAGAGCTCTACATGGATTTAGCATGCAGGGCTTTCCCACAAGGAGAAGCACACATACGCTCTACACACCCCTGTACAGTTACTCTAGGCTGTGCTTGCTCCTTTCCAGCTTTGAAAATGCTCACATGGTGCTGCATTTGAATGAGAAGAAAAGAGTCTTGTATTTCACTTAACGAGCTGGCCGTCATTAGATGGCCTCGTGGGATCTGAACCCTGGTGGGTTTTGCTGCTGTTGTTAAAATGGAAGTGAAAGGCTAACAGAGGGCCCAGGTCATGTGAGAGGGCAGTCGGGGGAGCTGCTTGCCTCTGTTCAATTATCTCAAAGGTGCATTTGTTGACTCCTGGCCCTCTAGAGTTTCTGGGTGACTTTATGAAACGCTGTTTCCTCGGTATGTGCCGGCTGTCTAGAGTGAGACTATAACACGATACGGTGAGACAGTGCTGCCTTTGGTGCAGACACTCAGCAGAAAGCCCGTGTGAGGCAATCCAAGTCTGATAATGACTACTTTCTACGTGGGTGAGAGAGAAAAACAACCCCGGAGAGTCTTGGCCTGCAGTGGCTCAGAGATGGCCCGTCTCGACATTTATAAACACAGCTATACTTGGGGATGTGCTCGGCAAGGCTGCAAATAGGAGATGTGAGGAAGCGTCTTCACGGGCCCACACCTTCTTTGTAAAGTTTTAAACATCTAAATAAGAGCACAGCTGTACCTTGAAATTATATTTTATCTCCTATTTGATGGAAGGAAGACCAGCCTTGTTTAGTATCTGTGTTTACTTATGCATGTCTAAACACGCTTTTGATTTGCAATAGATGAACAATATTCAAAACTTAGTATTACTTGATTTTCACTATCTACAACATCTCTTTTAAAAACTAACAAGCAAGGCCTTGCTATTTAAGAAAATTATGTCTTATGGATTAAAAAAAGTCCAGCTTTGCATGTTCATTTTTACATATCATTTGTTGACTTAGAAACATACCCAGATAAAATTGTTTCAGACAGAATCTATAACTAGACAGAATGAGGGATCTCCTAATTTGTGTATATATTGTGCCTCAAGGATCAATCAAACAGAACCAACGACACCACACCTGTCTGGCACTATATCCCTATATCAGTGGGAAAAAACAATTTAAATGTAACCATTTTGAATCAGAGATCTAGAAAGGGAAACAAACCAAACAACACTATCACCAGAAACATGTAGTCACCATAAGATTAAGAATGTTAGTCATGATCCCTGAACTTTTCCTGCCCCTTAAATATGTCAATCGCCAGTTCCAACACAGATTTTTAGGACTTTATAATTAGCCACATTCAGGGTTCTCAGAATCTAATGAGTATAAAGCCCACAGCAACTGATATACAGGTTTACTTTCCTGCTTCCAATTCTAACACAGATGCTTGGAATAGTTAATTTTTAACTCTTCTCTCTGTCTATAGAACACGTAATCCCCATATAATAAATGCAAGTTCAAGGAGAGAAGAAAACCCTCACGTTTGCTCTTTAGTTCAGCTTGAGTGTTTCCGATCCGACCACTGCTTTTTCCTGATCTCTTTCCCATTCTTCCCCTCTGTCCACTATTGTCTCCGGCCCCCAGGTTTGCATTCCAGGGACGGAGCGCCTGGCAACATCCCAGCCAGGTATGTGGGTGTTGCAGATAAGTGCAGGCAGCCTGAGCTCCATTCTTGAACCCTCCCCCAACATCACCTGCAAAGGTGCTGCTGCTCTCATCCTGGTCCCCAAGTCCTCCTTGCCGCCGTAGCACAGACCTTGTCTTCAAGCGGACTGGCTCAGCCAGCGGCTGCCTGCCCGGGCTCTCAAATAGCAGCCTCTGCTGCTGCTGAGCTTTGCCAGAAGGGGCTGCCCCACACACTGAGCAATGCTCTGGCAGAGTTTAAAGACTAAAAAAAAAAAAAAATCCAAACCCTTTCACTCAGCATCCCCGAGGGCTCTCAGCAGGCACAGCTGAAGAGGGACACTAAAATGTGTCTCTTTCTTCGTTTTTCTTCCATGACATTAACTCCCTCCACTCCGATCATCTCACCTCCCTGCTCCCAGTTCACAGCTCTTCATCTCCTGGTGTCAACACACATCCACTTCAGGGAACAAATCACTGGATTATTTGCAACGCACGTGGGAATTCGATGCAGCCAAACAATTCACATTTTCTCTGTCTTTCTCTTTTCTCCTAGCGCCCTAACGCTCCCCGGTTAAAAGTAAATCAAAACAGACCTTTGTCGTCTAACACAATCACAAGTTTCATGATTTTTAATTTAAATGAAAAAACAGACTGCGTGATTGGCTCCGACGGACAGTCCTCTCTCTGCCGCACACAGCATAATACTCATGAGAACGGTGCTCCTTGCGTTAGACCAAGGGATGCGTGGAGCCAGCCACGGTCCACCTACCGTTCTGATCGCTGTGGGGATGCCGGATTCGTCCACGGGCCCGATCCCTGGGTAATGCGGGGCTTTGATGACCGTCACCCTCTTCTCCTCCTCGGAGGATCTGTACAGTGGGATGGAGCTGCCCAAGGCGCCGTCCAGGGACTGTGCGTGCTGGGCATATGTGTCTGTGGAGTCTGGGGAGAAAGCGTGGTGACAGATGATGCGTGAGATGCGTGGGGAATCAAAACTTAATGGTATCTCTTGCCTTTTTATGCTAAACGTGACATCGTCTGTATTTCCATCTCTATCTCTTTTAGCTCATTTACCTTGAATTTGCGCCACTGGTCGTTAGCATGGGGGTGTATACTGAACACACCTATAACAAGACCCTCCCCATTTTATGGAGAAGGGTGAGGGGAAGAACAGCATTTGTGAGAGACCCTGTGACCTGTGGCCGCCTGTAAGAAAAGCACTTGCGTTGTCTCGTCTCATCCTTCCAGTAATCTCGTCGGGGCAGAAGATGGGACAAGTTGAGCGGTTTCCCTCAGGTCATAGATCACATTAATATTATGTTTGTGAACTGCTGGCTACCCTTATTTAAGAATCCTGAAATTCACTCTTAGGACAAAAGATATGACTGTTGAGTCTATGACAGTGATTTCATGAAAATAGAGTGAAAACGAAAATCACAGGAAAACATCTTCATATCCAGACATATACCTGGATGTGAAGGCTTATGGGTAAACAGATGATTAGTATTAGTTTTTATTTACGTAGCCAAGGTGGCCATAATGTCTTTGGTTTTAGTTTAAAGTTCCCAAAACCATGATTCTTGCTCCTTGAGTATGAAGCTCACCCTAAGCATATAAATTAGATGAGGTTTACCTGTCTTCATGCCATCTTTATTAACTTTTCTCCACTCTCATAAGAAAGGAGAGGACTCGGCATACTACATAGTCCACTTACCCCATAGATATTTATGAAAATCGGCATTATTACCAGTCATCTGATAGAACTGATAATACAGCTTCCTGTTTTTTTCTCTTTATTTTGTTAGCTTTTTTCTTTCTCTTTTTTTTTTACAATAAATTTCAAAATTTTGGTGACCAACAATGATTCTTTGACATAGTTGGTCAGATCTGTCACTCAGAAAGGTCTCTTTTTATGTGGATATGGAAAAGTCCTGATGTTTCGGGGTAGCATTGATGTGCATGTGCGTGTATAAAAGGAGGTTTATATTTCCTTTTACAGGCAAAAGTAGGTTTATAGTTGTAAGTGTGCAAAAGCTTATTCTTGTATTATTATTTATTAATCATGGCATTATTTTCCATACAAACAACTCTAAATCTACTTTTGCCCACACTGTATATATCTTAAAAGATATGACTGTGCTTTTATGGAAAATGTATACAAAGCTTCATAAATAAGATTTAAAAAATTTAACTCATTATAAGGATAAGTAGAGATAAGCTAAATGTTATACCTGCTATTGCCATTACAGCTCTTCTATTTTGTTTACAACAGAAAGGCATTTTCAACCCATTTCTGATAAAGAATGGATAAGGCTGGAATAAAACTGCTTTACGTACCACTGTGTATAAAAGTCACCTTTTCCAAGCAACTCCAAATTAAGACACTGCGATATTGGACTTGGATTTTCCACTTAATTCTAAAAAGGATTTGAGTGGGCACCCATGATCTAGAGTTTGTATCAAAAAACAAAGTTTTTGAGCAACAAGTATGTGCAGAGTCCCAGCCTAAGCAAACAGCTGTAACTCTATGGTTCATACGATTCTATGAACTTACATAATACAAGTTAGCCTTTTATTTTATTATGCTCTTGTATGGCCCACTAACGCTCATTTTTGCAGTCTTTTGTCCTCAACTAAATATAAAGTTTCTCTAGGGCAGGAGAGACTTGTATATTCTCCTCAGGACCTATCTCAGTTTGTTCAGTGTTTATATAGAGAATTTCTTTCCATGTATGTAGTTTATGTGTAAAATCTACCCATTGGTGTGTTCTTACATAAAACCCTGCCTACATTCAAGTATTTATATATTTTGTTTGTTGAGGTGGAAGGGAAAAAATTGTGTTCATTAAGACAAGCAATGGGGTGAGAGAGTCAAAACTCTGATAATAATTATTTGGGAAAATATTATGGCTAGAATAACTTGTAAAGTTTTATTACAGATGTGTGAAGATGCATAGCTCTGTACAAAATCTAGATGTATGGGCTCCCATTCTAATAGTACACCAGTGACTGACTAAGGGCAACATTTAGGCACAAGGATGTTCTACTTTCTTATATTCTAAAAGGACATCATTATAAGTCACTGATCACCCCAGGAGTGGCATTAGGAAAGGCACAAGTATATTTAGACTTTCTTTAATGAGTTCTTAAGGCTACTTGTAAGTCTTCTAGAGCTTTTGTTGACATAGAAGTTGAGTCCACAATGTACAAGTTGAATGTTCCTGGGTAAACTAACAGCGTCATGTTCTTTCAATACACAACCGGTGTTGGGGAAGAGGGGAGAAATTCTGCCTGCTGTCGAGAGGAAATTGGCGTTAAAGCCCTGTGTTTTAGTTTCTTTCTCTCTCTGGTTGGTCGGTGGCCAGAGGATGGGTCCCCTCCTGCTTTTCTGAGATCTCTGCTGCGATCACAGGCTCCTCTGCCTTTCTCTCTGCTTCCAGCTGCCCTGGGAGCCCCCTTCAACATCATGAAACCTTTTTCAGCTTCAATTCATACGATGGTTCGATTTTGTCTGTTTATTTTAATGCTCGGGGTTATTGTATACATTTTAAAAAACTCAGAAAGATTTATGACATTATTTTCTAAGCCATTCTAATATATTTTGCCCCATAAAAAATATTTCTATCATTATATAGCCCATCTTCTGCTCCAGGAAGCTTTGAAGAGTTCATGAGCCCCATGAAATTATATGCTGGAAAATTTCTTATAAATGTTCAAGTGTTCATTTTGTTCTTACAGAAAAGCTATATCTTTCATCTAATTCTCAATTCCCCATAGACTAAGAGACGTGTCTCTGTGAAATTCCTGGATCATCATTTAAAGGGACTCATGTCCCCGATGATGGTCTTCTGGCCTCAATGGAGTAGTTTACTACCTTGTGGGTCAGCCTGTCCCCCTGTTGGACTGTGTGAACTATTAACCAGTTCTTTACAGACACCAAAAGAATTTTCGACAGTGAAAGTTTTTCCATGAAAGCATGGGTGCCTCGACATGGACAGTCTTCACCATGCATGGAAACGCACTGGTGGTGTGAACGCTCCCATCCCTAACGGCCCATCGTTCTCTTCCTACCCCCCACCCCAAGTATCTAACAGCCTTCTCCAGGGTAAAGTACAGAAGCAATCCCTGCCTCGGAATAGCTGGGGGCCCATGTTTTCCGACGCTGAATTCCTGCGGTCCCCAACGCCTCCCCGAGGACAGGGTGGTTAAATCGCCAAGTGTTGGATGTGTCTGCCTCCTTTCTAAAAATTTCTTCGATGCTTTGTATTTTTCTCACGCTTGCACTTGCTATTTTGAAATTGTCATGAAAACCAAGACGACCCAGTGACTTACCGAGTGACCGGCCATGGGGCATGATGATGCTGGAATTGAGTGAGCCTGGCAGAGAGTAGGCTGAAGGCGAAAACGGTCGCTGGTAGTAGCTCATTGGACTCACAGCACCTCCAGAGTTTCCATTCACTGTTATCTGGCTCTGAAAAAAGCACGGACACATCCCGTTAAAGCACAGCCCCCTATAAGCATCACTCCGTTAGATGACAATAGACTTCATTCAAATGACAGTCATCAGCTGTCCAGTTTTGTTGCTCTGAAAACTGATGTCTAGAGGGAGAGGGTGCATGTTTTCAGTACCTTCTCAACCTTCCTTTGTTTCTGAAAATCACTCTTCTATGTCAGAGGGCACAGGGGGATTAGAAAGCAGTCGACTAGTGGGCATGGCACTCTGCCAACGGAGATGCCAAGGGTAGCAGTGAGTATAAAGTAAACCTGAGGGCACATTCACTCTTACAGTCCTGCGTTAAGTAGTCAGATCAGGCCGCACTGCTCTGCATGTGGGATTTGAAGTGAATGTTCTTTGACACGAGGAAGGCAATTGGTTTTCAGACGTGGTCAGGGATATCCTCGGAAGAATCAATGTTTCCAGGGCAAGGTGATCGTTAATATAAGGAACATAATTGTTTGGACTTATATACCATAAATCAATCTATTCTAGAAGGGTCAAATACCTGGTAAAGCATCAAAAGGCCATGTTAAACTGCTGGCCTCTCCCTCCTCCGATCTCATTTAGCGCTTTATGGGCCTCTGTTTGGTTGCTTAATAATTTATTAAGCTTTATACCTGAGTATTTTATATCCCCGAAGGTATTTCAAGCTTCTTGTTGAAGATGGCCATATAAATGCTTCTTTTATACATATATTTTATAGCATGCATCCTGGTGCTAATAACAGAGTAGATATTCAGTAGATACATATTCTAATTCAATTGAATCAGCCTAGTTCACAGAGGTGGAACTCACGACCGTGAAACACGCCTCTCTGTCCACAACACACTGAGCACTGTGGAGATTATGCAACGCATGCGAATGACACACAGCACTGGTAAGAGCAGTTTAAATGGCCTTACAGCTGAGCACACCAAACACACATATGCACATAGACAAAGAAGCAGAATTTGTGAACTTTTCTACTTATTTTAATGCAAAATAAACTTCTGTTACGCAGGCCTGACACATAGGTGAGCGATTAGTTGCTTATTTCCACGATTTTTTTCACTTTAAAACAGATGTTTCAAAACACCTGGAATAAACTTGGTTTCACTGCTTTATAGCTATACCACATCTGCCCTAAAGTCAAACGTTTCATTACGGCGATGGTGCTTATTGAGTAAGCACTTTTCTAAGCTGTGGTGGAAATCACTCCCGCATCATAGGTACCTGTATCTCGAGGACCCTCTACCAGGAGAGCAGTGGGCATTCAAGTAAGGGTGAGGCGCTGGCTCACCCACAAGCTTCTGACCTCTTTTATTCACCTTAGAGGAATTATTTGAGAATATTTTTTCCTTCTTGCCCAAATCAAGTTTGGTTGATCTTCGTAAATATAATTTTAATACTGTTGTTATAATGTGTTATAATTAATGTTAAAAACAGGAAAGTTCTTATCAAAGACCATCATGTTACTTACTGTGTTACTAAACTTAGGAAAGTGGCCCTAATCCTATTTTGTCTATGACAGCGCTTATTTAAAACTTCATTATACAACCAGTTTTTTAGAAAAACGTATTTCCATTTTTTTTTTTTTGTCTAAAGTTATATGCTTTTCAAATTGAAGTCATTATCTACACATTATATGAAAATGAAAATCTGTGCTATAAAATTCTGAATCATTTCATCCACTCATGAATCCCTTATTTGAGACTGCTTATCATATAGACATTTAAATGATATGATATACATGGGAAATATATATTGTTCTAAATGGAAGATAAATTATTGATATATGAAATAATAATGTATTCATAAATGTCTATACTGGAATGGCTCAGGTAAAATATAAAAAAAAAAATTATAGGGCTCAATTTCTGCAGGTAGGTGAGGATCGTTTACATCATTCAGTCCCATTAGACAGATGGGTTCAAAAGATGTAGGTGTTGCCTGGCCGGCGTGGCTCGGCGGTTGAGAGTTGACCTAGGATCCAAGAGATTGAGGTTCGATTCCTGGTCAGGGCACAGGCCTGGGTTGCAGGCTCGATCCTCGGTGGGGGGCGTGCAGGAGGCAGCCGATCAATGACTCTCATCATTGATGTTTCTACCTCTCTCTCCCTCTCCCTTTCCCTTCCTCTCTCTGAAATCAATAAAGACATATTCTTTTTAAAAAAAGATATACTCTTAAAAAAAAAAAGAAGTAGGTGTTAGTGAGGGGAGCAGGAAGCATTAGCACGAGGTAGTCAGTAGTCGTGCATGTGAGAAAGGGTACAGACACTCACAGTCACATCAGTCTCCGAGTTAAACAGTTGTCCACCAGGATTCAATATTGGGTTAAAACTTTAAAAAAAGTTTACTTTCTCTATACTCTAATCTTCATAATATTATATGTGTACTTATCTAAATTTCTGAGATGACTTCTTATCAAGGCAACTCACTGTCCAGCTCATTAGCTAGAGCAACCAGTGTAAACATAAGTCAGCTCTCAAACGAGTGGAGAGACTATAACTGACTTTTCCAGCCCAAAGCAAGTTTATGAGGGTGACTGTCGCCTGTTTCCCTGGCAGACTGTATAGAATGGGTTTACTAATAGTCAACAGCTACGCGAATAAAATGCTCAGCAGCAAAATGAGACGGCAGACGAAAAACCAGCCCTTTTGGCCTTTGGAGGTCTCTTGGAAAAATGATAGGTCCAAGGGAGGAAGAATACTCCTTGTGTGGCAGCAGGGGCCACTAAGGGGGTGCGGCCGGGGCGGCGACCTGGACCCAGGCTGGGGGCTGCGTCCCTGCGGTCAGTGGCGTCAGGCCACTGCCTGCAGCTCGTGTGGGGTGGCCGGGGCGCTGGCTCCAGGGCCGAGGAGCCTGTGGACGAGGCGGTCGGGGCGGGGAGAGGCGGTTTATATAAACCGAGCCCATGACACCCCGAGTCCGCAGGCGGGGCCGGGGAAGGGATGCCGGCCTGCAGCCTGGCTTTGGTGGAAGCATTTTGGATGAAAGGTGGCACAGGAGGGGACAGGAGAGGAGGCCTGGGGTGCGGTTTGTCTGTGTGTCTGTGTGTCTGTGAAACATTTACCTCCAGGACACTGGCGGGTAAGTTCTGGTTTCCAGGCTGAGATTGAGGAAGAGAGGATAAGAGGAGATATAAATTATCCAACTAGTCACACATCTCGTCGTCTCGCGGCAGAGAAGGCAGAGCATGGCTTTTACTGGCAAGCACTTGAAGGAAATCCAGTGAGAGGATTAGGTGCCCCACACAGTGCAGAGGAGCAGAGAGCGTGAAGAAGGGGCCCCAGGAGGTGGTTTTCGGAGGGGAGCCCGGCAGTCACGCGGCACTACATCGTCATTCTGGGTGGGGGCTTGAGAGTGTCGCCATAATGGAACTTTTTTCCTCGCAAGTTTTAGGTTCTGTACTTGTGACGGTAAAATGACGTCAGGTTGTCTATTGATCGGCAGAACTAGTTTCCCCTTTACTGGAAAAGCCTCTGCAGAGGATCCACTGCACCCCTCCCCTCCCTGGGAAACGTCCCCAAAATATCAATCGGTTTGTTGACCTTTTTATGACTTCCAGATATAAAGACTGATCTAACGAAAAACAACTAAATGGAAAGAGAATTGTGTCTTCTTTCCACTCACTGAACCTCTTTCTTGATTTCACTATGAAATACTAAGAGTTAAACTTAAAAATACCGTAACCATGCAGAGTGGTGCACACGTGTGACAACGAAGTGAAAGAAGAAAACCAGCCACTGGTGATGGTTAGAATATACCCTAGTTGGTTAGAACTGCTGCTGGTTTACCTACCAAGTCATAGGTAAAGGAGAAAGAAACTGAAGGAGAGAGCCGAGGTTAAGTCCTCCAAGGCTGTGTCACCCAGCAGGGTGGAGGGTGGCCTGTGAAAGGCCTGGAGGGGTCCGTTCTCACCGTGGGGGTGTCTGGCCACACACATCTAACATGACCATAAGCATCAGCCTCACCACGAGTGAGTGAAACTCTGAAGCCGACTTCTCTCTCACTCGCCTGCGCCTTCAGAATAGAGGGTTTGGGTTTGTTGTTGTTGCTGTTGTGTGGTGTTTGGTGTGGTGCCAGTGGTAAGGTAGAAAGCCAAAAGCACTACAGAATATTAATTCAAGGATGGAGAATGAATGAAAGGGAATGGGTTCAACTTAGAAATCTTGCCCAGTAAAGATTTAGAAGAACTCAGATACATATACACATAACCAATGGACACGCACAGTGGCTTGGTGGAGGCCTGGGGACGCGCCGTGGCTGGGAGGAGGGGGTAAGGGAGCATTGGGGGACATCTGAAATACTGTCAAAAATAAAATAAAATAATAAAATATAAAATAGATTTAGTTGGTACCATTTGGTGTTCTTGGCCAGCCATCATTTTCATAACAGTTGATGTCAAGAAAGAACGCTGCTGAGCTTATAAAGTCATACCTATTTTTTCCCAGACTTTTAATTGAATACTTTTAAAAAAGTCCACCATATAAAAAGGTCTTTCTCAGTCATAGGTGCCTTAAAAACCTGGCGAAAGCTCTTTACCGTCCTCTAAGAAAAAATGCGCAGATTCATGTAGGTGTACAGAGAATTCTGCACAAACTTCAGGGGTCATAGATGCTCTGAAGCACATCCTTAATCTAACAGGCCCAGAAACGCTAACTCTGGATAAAAAGACAGATTTCCTTATTCTATTGTTCTTTAATAGCTTTTGTTGTTGTTTAAACATATTCATCATAAATGTGATACTCCTACTGTACATGGTTTTAAAATCCCTAGAAACAACTGACAGACATTTTAGTTACTCAGAATTTAAAATATTCTAGTAGGATGTATCTTGTTATTAGTAAATTTTTACAAGGAGCGCAGATTTTATTGGAAGTGAAACTGTAATAGTCTGGTACTATAATAATTACAACTTAATATGTTAGAATTTTGCTACAAGTCTGAATGTGTAGAGTCTGGGGTTGGATGGTGTCAGTGGCATTTCTCATAATAATGCAGCTCACTAAAGAGGTTTCCATAGAACATGAATCTCTTTAGTTTTGTTTACGTTAAGTGAGAATTCCGTTAAACAATATAAATCATGCAAAAGGATTTGAGTTTTCTTCTCAAAGGAGTTTTTCTTTCCTTTGAAATTAAAAGGAAAAGTCTAATGACTGTAATGCTCATGGGATTGCTCATATCCTTTGGACAAGAAACATGTCAAAGGCTAAAGCACATTCTATTTAAAACCCCCATTGTTGTGCGTCATGTGGTCAGCTGGTGTAGCATCGTGTCCAGGAATGGCCTGTATCCATTTATTTGTTCTTCTAAAAAGACTGTCTACCGGAAACAGACCTATTTCACTTTTTGAATTTCTCTTACCACCTTCTGATATGCTCACAGTTTTGAGTCTTTGCGTGTGTGTGTGCGTGTGTGTGTGTGTAACAGATAAAATGCCTCCAGGTGCATCATACCACACTTAGATTTCTACAGCTGAAACTCAGAAGTTCAACAGCCTGTTGGTCACCCACACAAAAGCTCTGAAATATTTTGGGGTAAAGATGTAAATTACCTCTTAGACTAGTTGGGGCTCCTTTCACATAACCCTGCTGTCACATTCCCCCTCATTCAAGAAATACCCTCTCAGACACGGGAGGAGGGAGAATCACAATATACCTATTTCCCTGAGGAGAATGTGAGGTGGAGAGGAGGAAAGTGGAAAGTGAAAAAGGAAAGGAGGAAGTCTTTTCTCAACCTGGATTACCTTGAAGTGGGAAAAACAAATTTAAAACAAGAACAGGTTTTGCTTTGTTGTTTGTATTTTGTTTTCCCTACTGAATTGTCAGCAGATAGATAACTGCAGAAAATCATCACAGTTGTGTTTCCATCTTTTTAAGACCATGTAAGGTTGAAGTGTTTGAATATAAGCCAACAGTCACCAACTTTTTGTGAGTTTAAGTTCCTTTTTACTGTTGAGCTACGAGGGATGGAAGAGCTAGAAATACCAGCTTGCTGCTGTCTGGTCTCCGCAAAGGAAAGGGCCAGAGCTTAAGCCTCAACATGCTAATGTCCTAAGAGAGAGCACTTAGTTATTTGAAATAGCATTGAGCCTCCTGGTCCAAAGGATTTCAGTCCAGAATGGTAAGGAGAACCTTTGGATGAAAGGGACCACTAACTTTAGGCTGAAGCCCTTCAGGACTCAGGGAGCCAGAGGACTCAGGAAGTGTGAGCTTCACCAGCAGAAAAAGTATACTGGGTTAGATGTGGGCATTGCAAACTCAAGGGCCTGCCTTGGGCTTGGGATGTATCCAGAATGTGCAGGCCGGGTGTTAGACAGAGGGAATGACAGGAACTGTGGTGGAATGGAGAGCATGGCCTTCCTCAAGGTGTTCAAATGAAAAATAAAATGAATTCAGTGGCAATTAAACAAAGCAGATTTATAGTCACAAGCCCCCAGGCCATCCCTGTGCTGATATAAAGGTGGAGGGTGATGAGTGAGACACTTATCTTGGGTGCAAAATTTAATGGAGTAACAAAACTCAGTGAGATAAACACTATTTTAATGCAATCTTAGAAAAAAATAAAAATCAGTGCTCCCCAAATTCATACTGAACAAAATAGCAAAGATTTAAATAATGACAAATACCATAACAAGCCATTTTGAAGACTGGGGTATGGAAAAATCTGTATCCTGGATTTTTAATGGAAGCATTAATATTATAATAAAATAATAGGTTCAAAATCTATGTTTTCCTGATCTCATTTTCAGTTGAGAGAATAGTCATGTTTGATGATTCCCTCTTGACCAGTGATGATGTTAAACAATTTTTAACTAAGATGAAGCAAAATGATAATAAATTCTGTTTTGGCATAAATAAAACATTTAAACTTAAAAGAATCTTCAGTTTTAATACACCAACTTTTAAACTTTTCAATATTTTTTTAAACTAGTGAAATGTTCTAGAAAAAAATTAACAATACATAAAAACATGTATGTGGGGGACTTGTTTTTCTTTCTGTCTCTGGTTCCAATTGGCTTAACACGCACTGTGCCCTGGGTCTTAACATCCCCCTTCTAGCCTCTTTAATGGCTGAGCTTCTAGCCTCGTTTCTCAAGGAACGTACAGAATATGTTAAATTCCAGGCAAAGGGATCTGGCAGGTCTCATCCCCCTTTTCAATTCAGTTGACAGTAACATACTTAAGGAAATACCTGGGGGGGGAGTGATATAATTACCCATATCATTGTTAAGATGTTAAATTTCCATGACAATTTTAAAATAAACAATTTAAGTGTTCTTGGGAAAGGAAATCCTTCCCTCCCACCCCACTCCTCCTGTGATCATCAGCCTCCGCTCAGCCCCGTCTGAGGGAGTGGGGAGGAAACGTCTGGCAGCCACGTGTTCCTAGGTGACTGCATTTCACTGGCCACAGCTCCTGCTCAGGACGGGGGCTACCTGAACTAAGCTGGGCCAGGGAGGCACTGCCTCCCTCCTGGGGATCTGAATTATATAGCACGGAATGCCCCAGTCAGGTTGTTTTGTATCCCAGGGCCCCAGGTGCATGTTGACACAGAGAATGTCATGGACATTCACAGGCAGCTTGAAGTTATGAGGGAACAGAGGCTACAGTGAGACTGAGGTCAACTCACGGAGGGGAGAGACGGGAGCTAGGTGGCACGTGAGACGGAGGGAGAGAGGGTCGCGAACGTCATTGTCCGGTTCCCCTAAGGCCTGACTGTACCACCTCCTTTCATGATCCAAGATTACCCTATAACCTCAGCACAAAAACTCTTTTACCAGACTTCTTAACAGCCTTATAGTCTCTACCCAAGACCTGGTGACAAAGGACCTAAAATGGTCACACAGATTTGGGCACATTGATGGTATATGATATCTGAATCAGAGGAGTGAATAGTTAAGAGATTTTATACCTGTGAATAAAGGAAATCTAGGTGTTCAAAGGTCTGGTGTGAAGCACATTTCTTTAACACTTAAAAGTACTTTGAACACCAAAGTGGTTTGCAGAGTTTTAAGTGATAAATGACCATCGATGATTTCTAATGAATACCTAGAAGGAAGAAACTTTTAGAACATGATTTCTGGATAAAAGAACTGTATATTTATATATTTTTTTTAAACAAAAAGAAAACTAGAAATTTATTGATGAATTTAGTAGGGTTTTAAATAGGAAGATGGTTTCTTTCTCCTTTCCCTTCCTGATGGGACGCTAACAAAGCAACATGTTACACAAGAAGCCCAGAGCCAAGGAGTTAGGGTCTCTGCGGGACACCTGTGAGAAGAGATTGGAAAGTGTAATGGATCACCCGGCAGTCTGAGGACTGAGAGGTCGCAGCAACTGCAGATTTTTGTCTCTCTTGCTGAAGAGGTGTCTTTGTAGTCTCTGGAGAAGGCTCGGGTAGCTGTTTTTGGCTTTCAGGATCGTGTCCTGACAGGGGAGCTATCTGAATGGAAAGAGATGCTGTGTGTTTCTCAGGCACTGGGTTAGGGGGTGGTGAGCAGGGCCTTTTGAGAAATGATGGTAAGTCAACAGATTTGGAAAGCTGTGGAGCATAAAAGGGGATGCTGCTTCCTAGGTCCTGGTTATGGATTAGTTTCAGTGTAGAAGTTTTCCGGGTTTGGGAATCTTCCGTGTAGTCCTCTTGTAGAAATGGGGTACTTGTGTCAGTATTGAGTGGGGAACCTGGGCTGGAAGCTGGCGGTAGCAGATTAGTGATTTTCTGTGTATACGACACAGTTGTGTTAGATTCTTCAGAATATACAATTGTCTGGGTGGAGTCATCTTCATTAGAACACATAGTTCCCTGAAGAGGTTTATTAGTAACGTACTCTGTACAGGAGGGAACTTGTGGGTTAGTTACTAACTGGTCTAAAATGTCACCCTTAGTGTGGCTGGTTGTCAAGGAGCTACAAAAGCTCTCTTTTCTGGGGGGTGGAGGGGGTGCCTGGATTGCCAAAAGCATCCGGAAAAAGAAACAATGTTGAAGGAAAAACAGAGAGAAAGTCAACGTTAGTCATTAAAGAAACCAGTACTAACTCTATCCTTATAGAGAGTAAAGCAATACCATACCTTCTTATACTATATATTTTATTGGCTAGATTGATCAGTTTTATTCCACTAGGAATGTGTTTTATTTTATCAAAAGCTGCCCTCTAGGGGAAAATAGTTTAGAGAATACATTGTAAAGTTTGTCTCCATCTACATTAAAAGTCAACATACGTTCTCTTGCATATTTTTAGATCTTGAAGCATATATATATATATATATATATGTGTGTGTGTGTGTGTGTGTGTGTGTGTGTATATTATAGATATATATATAATTTAGTCACACTGTTTTGATAACACTTTTCCTGCTGCAGCACAATTTTGCTAATATCTCCAACACAGAATTCCTTTAGTTACTATAATGAGCAGTTGCATAACTCCTATTTATTAAGTATCTAATGTATTGCTGAACTTCATAACTTTGAAGTCTAAATCATCAGCTGGCAACAAGAATCAGAAAATAACCTAAACATTAGGCTAGAAACTGACCTGCTTTTATCAGCTAAATCAAAACAAAAACAAAAACGAACCTGCTTTGAACTTAAGACTTGTCTTAAGACCTGTGTTGTCAATACAAGTCTGAGCAGCAGTACAAACACAAAATCAAACACATATTAAAAATAGAACATGTATCAAAGTATGCACATATTACTAGAAAAGAGACAGGGAAAAGCGGTGGTCTGACGACCTTGCTTTAGAACGACGCGGTAGACAGGGCAGGAGTACCTGGGTGGGCGATCTTTTTTCTTGCAGGTTTGGTCGCACGCTTCTAAAGCCTTTGGCTGCAAGAGAGGAATACGTAGCATCTCCGTTCAGTGGCTCTTGATTTGGGTCATTGTAAGATCTCCAAGCTTTTATTAAGAGAACACAAATTGGATACAACAATATCTACATCCACTTTTAACAGTTTTTGAAGTAAAAATAAATTCGAAGTTTTCTTTAGAAATTTAATTTAATACACACAACTGTACATGCAATTTAACTTTATGGCGAGGTTAACGATGTGTTTATGAGTATATTTTTTAAAAAGCACACAACAAATGGAATGGTTACTCAGAAGAGCTTTTCTGTACCTGAGTCTGGTGACTGAGAATCACGGCCTAAAAGAAAAGGAAATGTTCCGATTACTTGAGGGTAAAGGAAATGAACCACCAAGTCAAGATCATTGGCCGAAGAACTACATGCATTGTTTTATTTGGCAACATTATCTCAGTTCTAAGATTCTGGGTACAGAAAATATACCGATGAGAAGTCTGTGCATTACTTTTTACTTCAATTAGAATATTATTCAGTATGTAACTCTAATATATAATCAAGGCATCTCTCAAACACTGATTTCCCTCGCCAGTGTTATGGCAACCATGTAATTTTATCTTATCATTGCCCAAGCTGAATGTATGAATTTCTAAATATCAAATGAAAGCATCAAAAGGTTTCTGGTTTGTACACAAAGAGTGCTTTTTAGCATGAAGTCAAACCCAGAGATCCATAGCTTTGGATGCCCTGATGTTACCATGTTCAACTTCCATGTTAGACAGCGATCAATTTCGTTGTAGTTTGCAGGGTTTTTTTAACTTGAAAAAAGTGTAAATGTGTCTACCATATTACGTGATGCTTCAAATCATTCTCTAGACTTTGAGTTTTCATTTTATTGCCATTTAAAATCCTTTTATACTAAAATATGAAAGAGCTGTTGCAATATATTCCAGAAGGGGGGCACCTGCCAGACAGGTTGTCCAGGCTCATTCCAGGCTTGGTGTCAGGGACTAGACTGGATGCCCTTTCCAACTTTATGGTTCCCACATTTAAATTCCTTCTAACCAATGTGGCATATTAGACATCATAAACTATACTTTTCTTGAGAATTATGATTTTAATTCTTACAGCTCCTTCCTGTAGAGGGTTCAATTACTTTGTAAGAATTAATGTAAACATATTCATTAAATTCGAGTCCACAAACGGAATGCCTGCAGTGCTTCTAAGTACTGTGATGGGCCTTTTATTTATTTCCTTCATTTACCCTCATTTAATTTTGACAGATCTTTGGGAGTCTAGGAAGTGATTTTTTTCTCAGAGAGGTAGGAAATTGACAAGTTCTATTTTTTTAAAGAAACCTGAGTTACAAGTGAATTTTCCTAAGGGTGTAAAACATGCAAGTGGTGTTTCCTGGCACAGTGGTCACGGCCACAGCACCTCATCCTTCTCAGTGTTACCTGAGACTGCCAGGTGGTTTTGGTAAAATAAAATGTACTTCAAAAGGGCTTATTGTATCTCTATTCTCATTGTTTCGGTTCTGGCTTGGATTTAAAACATCCATGTGCCTATGAATTATCCAGTGGGACTTGACTTGTAAAAGGAAACGAGAAAGACTGATTTAGGGGATAGATAGTTGATGACAAGCAGCTTATATTGACTTGTCATCTGTGAGGTGAGAGAGGGAACCTTTCGTGGAGGTGATCTTTTACTTAAAGGCTGTGCTGTTTTAACATTTCTCATGCAATCAATATTTGCCAATCCCCTTTTGATTCACAAAAAGACACTGTGTCAAATAAATTCTTATGAAGGCTACCATATAATGTTAAGGGTATACAAAGAGGATGATCTCTTTCTTCAAAATGGAATTAAAACTTCTTTTAAAAAGGGATCGTACCTAAGTGCCTTAATACAAAAGAGGTATATTTTTAATGTAACAATTAAGACTAAAGTTCAGGGGACTTCACTCTCTAGAAATCTTAAGCCTCATGATATAAAATTTAAAATGGCCCACAGCCCTACCCACTTATTACTGAAGATTATTTCATATTCCTAAAGTATTAAACACTTTCTATTATTTTGATTCTGAAGCATTAAATATTTTCTTTTAGTTTAGTGACATGACATTGCTGATATTCTAGGGTTGACTTTCCAAAACGGCAATCTCTAATCCAATCACTGTTATTCCTTTAGTGGTCACTTTTATAAATAACAATTTAACATTGTTGAATCAGTTCCACATTCCCTAGCAGGTGCACCGGTCAGTGGTCCACTGAGTAGCCTGGGCTAGAATTTCACTTGGTTGAAATGTCAATGATATCCATGGTACAGGCATTTCGATTACCTGATGGCTCTGGACTTTTAAATTTATTTTCTTACTTCCCTTTATCCCCATTTCCCTTAGGTATCCCATATAAACACATTTGTAGTTTTTCTAGCATCTTTTTGTGCTCATATACACGTGAGCAAACGTGTATATGATACATATTTAGAGAAATATTTTTTTAAACCAAACTGAAATTGTACTACATACATTGCAATGAAACTTTCAATTTTTAGAAACTTGATATACTCTGGAACCACCTGGCCTGCTATTTAAACTTGAAAATCTATTTGTGAACTGGAGGTGGAGGGCAAGAGTGGGTTTCTCCAGTTGGAAACTTGTTTTTCCTCAACAGAGCTGGATAGTTTAGGACCAAGGACATCTTGAGCATTTAATGAACTACTAAATATATGTATGTAAAAGATGCTGACATGCACAGTGAGAATTAAAATTATTTAAACACTCTCCATCCCTTTTTCACTTCTGCTCCAAAACCCCACAAATAGAAATAAAAAACAAAGGACCCCCCATGTAACCAACCAACAGTCAAACCCATCAGTCAGTCACCAAAAGGTGCGGGTCTATTTCTGGGTCTGGAGTCGCTGGGGTTGCCAGGCTCTTTGGTCTTCCACAGCAACGTCCCCTCTCAGAGCGGACTGTGCCTACAAGCTTAGGTAAGTGCTGGTGGACATTTATTAGAGATACTCACCTCAGTAGATGCTCAAATATCACACTCCCAATTACTTGCTAGAATATATGTATACCTGTGGTTGGACGTTAATCTCTATTGCACCAAGATGTTTAAAAATACGTATAAGAAGGATCTTTGCTGACTGGATTAAAGGAAGGCTTAAGATGTCATTCAAAATAAATAATCTATCATTCTTTTTGCAACCTTTGGCAAAGAAGTAAATTAATAAATATTTAGTTTCCTACAAATCCCTCTTTCTGACCCTCTATATCCCCACCCTTCAACAGTTTTTAGCTCAAAAACCAACAAAACAACTATGAGTTATCTTGATTAAATACTGTGTTACTTTAGTTCATAAGAGACAAAAACTTAAATAGTTATTAACACTTGCAGTTACTCAACACATTTTTGGCAAGTGACTGTTGTTTTTAATTAGATTTTTAAAATGGTTTCTACAAGATATCAGTTTCCTTTGGCTTTTTTATTTTTAGAACCAAAACAGTCAGGAGGGATAGGAGCTATTCTTGAGACAAGAAATGTAAGACCTTGTGGGACATTATAAAAGGTATTTACAGCCACTTTCTTCATCCAAACAAGAGAATTCTGGAAAGAGAGAAAGGTCAGACAAAGCCATTGAAGGGTGACATTGGGTGAGTTAGTGGTATTATACCTGCAGCCAACAGGTTTGGAGAACTCTGAACTCTCTTCACAGATGTTAATGTAACAGACATGGCAGCACGTTTGCGAGCACACCCACCGCTATCTGGAAGCAAAAAAATGATATAGCAGAAGCCACAGCCAAGGACAAAGCACATGCAATAAATACCATGCATTTTAAGTGAAACGTGCCAGGCATCCGTGGGAAAGATGAACAGTCGGAATTAGTAACCGTGGAATCCATCTGCAAATTCTTCAAGCACCCCAGACTCGAACCACTCAGAACAAAACAAAAAGGCGGGAGTCTGTTTTGGAAGTAGATGAAAATGCTTCCGTAAAAAAAAAAAATCAAAAAAAAAAATCAAACTTACCTAACATTTTATGGTTTTTAAAAAAATGAAAACATAAGTATAAAACTCAACTTTGATTATACCATTTACATCCAATTATTACTTTTATAAGCAGTGTAACTAGCTTGTGGAGTTACGGATAACCTCTCTTTCGGGGTTAGGAGCCACAGGATAATATCCTTTTGTAGCTATCACTTAGGTTTACTGTGTGTTAGCTACAATTATGAGTCCTGAAGATAGTTCTAAACACCTCTTGAAGTAAATGTTACTAACTGATACAGGCACGGAATATTTCATATACAGCATTCCTAAAAAACATACAGTATTATGGAAATTCTTGGTCTCCTCATAGTTCTTATTAGTTGTGGAAATAACTAGCCTAATTAAAATAAAAGATAATACTGTATACACAGTATTGAAATGACCATGTTAAAAAAAATTGTTTTTATACTTTTGAATAGGTATATGATGATCTATATATTTACAGTTATGCAAGTCACAAAATGATGCCAAGTAAGTGAGAATGTACCAGCTATTATAAGTTTAGCCTTACAAGGCTTCTAAAGTTGGAAGGTTAATGTTCTATTTACGAACAGATTCCAGTTCCATTCCCACATTCCTTTGTATATGGAATGTACAATAAGTAGTTCCTCATCCCCCTGGAACTAGAACAGCTTAAGTTTAATTCTTTTTGAAAGTTATAACAAGAGAGACAAATAATGTCATCACCAATATGATGATATAATCATTATATATTGCCACATGCTATTCCCATTTTTTTCCTTTTTCTAATATATTTTTTATTTTTCAATTGTAGTTGACGTACCGTATTACATTAGTTTCAGGTGTAAAACATAGTGGTTAGACATTTATACCTTTTCTTTATTTCTTAAGGAAAAGTGTGCACTTTGTTTATTGGACATGAAGGAACTTAAGAGTACTTGGAAGTATGATTTGAATTCATTATTAGTAAAATCACAAGTAATAAGGTCAATAGACCTTAAAATTGGTAGAGTGATTCTCATATTAAAATGTAATTTCTTAAATATGTTTAAAATAACAATTTCCTAATGCAGATAATAATTAAAATAGAAACATGACTTGAAACAACATAAGAAATAGGTCAAATAAATCAAAGACTATATAATTCAAAGACCAAACATGGAAAGACATAAGTGGTGGAAACATACAACTACAGATGTCTTCAGGAGAGGCACCGGTAGGATTTAGCAAACTCTGCAAACTGAAAATAGCAATGAGGGGTGAGTGCTTCTGATCAAAGGGAGGTAATGTTATTGAATGTGTGGTATGTAGGAGCTAGCAGGGTTGTGTAGTCAAGGTGTTGAAAGTGTAAATTGATGCATCTTGAAGAGATTTTATTTTCTGGTTCTATTAATTCTGAACATCTGAAAACAAGCAGTGAGACAGATGAAAAGGGAGGATTTCAGACTGATGAGGTAGATCCAAGGCCGTTGGTTAAACCCATGGTTCCCAAACTGTGTGCCGAGGTGCCCCGGGCTACCTCAGCTGATTCTTGAGGGTTTTGAGGGATAGTTTACATTTTTGAGGAAAACTCAGTGATATCTGTCAGATGCTGCATGAACTACTAGCTGGAGGTAGTCCCCAGTTTCAACATAATAAAGATTGTGCTATCTTCCTTTAGATGTTATCATATCTTTGAAAAGTTGGGTTTCTGGTGATGTGACAAAAAAGCAAGTACCCTGTGAAAGTACTTTGGGACCAGTAGATATAGTCTGAGTCCAAGGCCTGCGGAGTTTTGCAGCGCCCAATAAACACACACATTCCGTTAGTAAGTAACTGCGGTCACAGAGAATAAAATCAAATGACTATTTTTTTTCAATTTAAGTGTATTACTTTTTCAAATTGCTTCTGAGTGGATAGAACATAAGTACTTATTAAGTTGTCTGTACCTAGCTACTTAATAAGTGGAACTGTTAGGCATTTCTTTTGTCCTGAGAGTGCAGTGAAACATTACTGAGATATGTTTGCTCTGTAACCCAAGAGAGTGTGGGAACCGCTGGGTTAAATAATTTCTGTATTCTAAGGAACTCTAAGACCTAGATGAAATAAATGGAGAACCCATCTTTGTTAATAGTTTAATAAAGAGCTTAATTCGAATAGTTGAGGCATCTGAGAAATTGCTGGAACAGAAAGGTCTATTATATTCTATTTCTACTTATTTGTGTGTTGATATTCTCTGCAGTTTCTTGAAGAGATTTTTAAGATCTCAAAATGAGGATGCTGTCTCGCATATTTGCGGTCATTCTGCAGAATCCCAATGCTACTCTCACCTTCACGCTCGTTACTGACCCGCAGGGCTGTGCTCACGAGTGACTTGCACCCCCTCCCTCCCACATGCAAGACTCTTGGGAGCTATTTCTACTCCTGAAAACGCTCATATGGGTAAATCACATACTATGAATTATTTCATGTCTTTCTCTCTTTCCTTTCTTCCATAGTTAAGATTTGCCTTAGGAAATAAAGGGTCACAAATTCTTAGAGTGGAAATATAGCATGTTTTGTATATACTTTTATATATCGTCCAGATACTTTAGTCTAAAAATTGAACACATGTCCTTTGGCTCATTTATTTTGTATTTGACTAAAAACAAAGAGCTGCTTTGCTTTAAAATATATATATTTTTTTACTTTAGTGACTGACACATAGATATTTAAATAGTAATATATATCTTTAATGATTGGTAGGTAGATAATGACGGCTAATTGTATTTGTTAGATATTTAAGTACTAATTTTTACTTCATTTTGAGATATAGCAACACTGCTTTTTTCACCTTCCTACAGCAATATGTACACATATTTTTTTAAAGTGGTATGTTTTTATAGCAACACTATAGTATTGGTTTGGAATTTTAAACAAAGGGTTTGTCACTTCTTACCAAGTTTGAATATCATATTTTACATGCATATGCATATGTAGGTTCACCCATATAAGCAAAATAAATGCAAATTAGCATTCTGCATGGAGCCAAGCTCATTCCTTTTCAATAGAGGATGCCTTAAAGGGTTATAGCCATGCTGCTGTAGCAGTAACTTGGCTCAAGTACCCCGGGGACCTAAACAAATTTACAAATTTCTATTTGCCTACTTGCCACTAGAGATTGAATCCTGTGAATGGAAAGATTAATTATTGAATGCATTGTACATGCATGGATATGGCATCTTTAGTATAACCACATGTTATACCTCTGTCATAAGAGGGTGATAATAAATAGGAAAATCAGCGCTCCACAAAGTGAAGGATATTGGGAAGTTGTGTCTTAAGTCAACTTAAGTCTGTGAGGCGATGTCTCAGAACAATTAGGGAACTTCTGTGCCTTCCCATAGTGTTATTAGCTGTGGAAATAAAACTTCCTCGTGTGGACAGCCTGCTGGACCGACTATAGCTTCACAACACTACTTACCCTGGTTCAGCTATGGGCCGTCTACTCTGTTTGCTTTCTTCAGTCTCCTTCACCTAATAATGTTTCTTCTTCCATTTCCTGTGTCTAATTCCCACACCTCCCATTGTCCAAATGCCTTTGCTTGGTTCATTTCCAGGGTTACAATTTCTCTGGATTTCTGAGTCTTCCTTGTATATTTTGACTGTCCCCAGTATCCCCATCTTGCCTGTTGCTCTGCACACCTGTAGGTTGTCTACATCCCCAGTGGCCAGCCGGCCTAGAGTTCAGAGGTCAGCCAGAGCAGGCTTCTGCCAAGGGGCAGCCACAGAATCACGGGGAGTGGGCCATGTGTCCACACTTGGCCAAGGGATTAGACAGTGGTTCTCACCAGTGGTTGCTAATCCTCCCTTGATAACAAGAGACTGCAAACTTGCTGGTGATTGCTTGCAGATAAGAGTATTTTTTGTACACAAATTACAAAATTTCAGTGAGAAAGTTGTTTTCCAGAATTACCTAAAACCAAATATAAAGATTTCAGGGGGGAAAAG
Organism: Miniopterus schreibersii; assembly: GCF_964146895.1. NCBI lineage: Eukaryota > Metazoa > Chordata > Mammalia > Chiroptera > Miniopteridae > Miniopterus > Miniopterus schreibersii. Next base: position 8,246,871 of record NC_138102.1, read on the forward strand.
GTGAAATGTATGCTAAATCATTTCTACTATGGAAAAAAATATGTATGTACATAGCATGTACCACAAACACTTTTACAATTAATCTGTATACAATACAGAGTTCAGAGGCATCCATGTTATTAAGCGAATTAGAGATAATATTCTCACATTTGAAAATATAATGCTTATGACTTTAGGTGTATTGTGCATATGGATTAATTAAGCTGATTTCACAAAAAGCTTTGGCACTGTCTGCTGACTGTCAACATAAAGGGTTTACAGAATGGGAAATTTAAATATTTTCTACTAGAGCAATTTGCCTTTGAATTTAGCCTATTCTAAGAGGGGTTTCAAATGTATGTGTGCAAATGAGATACTACCTCTTTCTATGGTATGTAGGAGTTAATTTCAAGATATGATTTACAGAAAAGGGAGAAAGGGTAGATAAAACCCCAAATTCTGTTTTTGGTTGCTATAAGATTGGAGCAAAAAGACAAAGTAAGTAATGAATTTGTACTATCCATCTAATCAGAAACTCAGTACACATTTAGGATCAGCAGAGTGCTAAACTAATGATTTAGGACCAAGATGATTTTTAGAGAACAAGGCTGAGAAGTTTAAAACTAACAGAGATGGCATACCTGTGTTCATTTTGACCTTGGAGGGTTTGTTATTAAAGTCTTCAGTTTCCCTGTAGAAAAAAAATGGTGTATTAATTTGTTCACTAGCACGTGGAACAAAACATCATGAACACGTGATTGGTTTTTTTGTTTTGTTTTGGGGTACCTGCGAGTTCATATCACATTAAAATTGGTCTTATTTAAACCAGGGTTTAATAAGGTGGGCAGAATTTATAATTCTATTGAAGTTAAAGTTCAGTTATTGGTCCTATGATCATAACCATAAACTTGTTTTTATTTAATAGTGACCATTAATGGATGAAAATGGAGAGAAGTTCTCATTTAAAAAATTCAATTTCTTCCACAAACATTTATAACTAGCAGGTTTTGTTCTTTAAGTCTGAAAAGATCATTAGTTATTAAGTGTCACCTCTCAGAATTTTAAAATATACCTGGGAACTTTGAAATCATTACCGTACATTGTTCAATTTATTACCAGGGAGTATTTAATGTATTTAATATATATTTTGAACACATAGCCAAGGAGGATGAGATTCATCTACTTTTTTAAGATGCAGGAACTAAATGGTTACCACAAAACCCATTTCTGTTTCTGTATCAGATACTGTGGTTTCTCCCAGTGAAGTGTTTGATGTATAACAATTGAGATTAAGTCATTAGAAATGGCTGCGGAATGGTGATTGTAGTAGAAAAACGTTATTTTAATGTGTATTATTTTATGGAGTGTGAGATGACTTAGTTCTTTCCCTGGCTTATTGTCTTAGCCCATTTTTAGAGTTTCTGGTTTACCCACACCCCAAGACTGAAGAGGAAGGACATTCTCTCATAGGAAGCAAATCTCCTAAGAGCAAGAACTCCTTGAAGACGTTCAGCCCCAGCCACTCCGCCTCTGCACCTGGGGGGCTATAGTTGCATGAATGGGAACTTCCCCAACACCACAGTCACCAAGTTGCCATGTACATTAGCACTCTAACATCTGATAATCTAAAAAACTTATTTATACTTTATGAATGAGTGGGGATAACGTTGAAATGAAGTCATCTGTCATGATCATCAAGAAAGACTTTCCATAACTCTGTTTTCCTTCTGTCTCTCTAAAGAGCACCAAATGATCTCCCTGGCCTTCTAGTCTTTGCCGGTTCTCGCCCTCTCCCCCTTTCAGAACACTCTCCTGGCCCTACCTGCCCTGTTCTCTTCATCATCGATCGTTTTCTTCCACTATGGCCATTGCAATTCACCTCTGATGGGAAGCTTGGTTATGTTCATTACTGCTGTGAAAATCTAATAATAAAATCAAAATGCGAACACCCACGAAATATGATACCTATCTTCTCCCCAGGGTGGGGGAAGAAATGGTGAAATAAAATAGCATGAAAATAGTCATAATTAGGGAGCTATTTCTAGTCATATTTTTAATGATTTACTAGAGAAATACTTATTTGGGGGGACTTTAATTTAAAAAAAAATTAAGTCCATAAATGTAACCAGTTTTCACCAGATGGTTTCACCTGCATCATTTATCTAGAGCAGTTATATTTATATTTAGCAACTATTGTTGGAGATTATAGCATTACTGGATATTCAAATTTTATGAATTTATACTTTCTATTTGGAAAAATGTCTATTAGGCTATTAATTTTTGCAAATTTATTGGGAAAGACATTTGTGACAATTATAAAACATGGACTGTAGCTACTGATTATTTTACAGATCTTTATAATATGAAAGGGAGAGACTGAATTTGCATATTGAAACAAATTGAAAAATTATACAAAGAAAAAAAATAGCATGAAAAAATACACTTAAACAATATAATTATGAACCAAGAGGAAAAAGCTTTTATCTTTTATGATTAGAATGAATTAACTAATACCTTGGTAATCAATAAATACTATGAACAAAATCACAGAACTGATATTCACCCCAATTTATTTTTTAGAGTTATAAACTGAAAACAACGCAGATGATATTCTTGCTCTGTAGTGTTTTCAAATCACCCGATTGTGTCCACTGTCCTACTGACCACTGAACGCCCAGTACCATGACGTTACTGTGAATTTTGCAATAAAATTTCATAGGCAATTGACTTCAAAATGTGATCAGGGGAAACTTTATCAAGACGAACTTTATACCTTATTTTTCAGTGTGTACGAATCAACAGGCACATTCTCCTCCCTCCCTTTCATTAGAATACACAGGAAAATATAACACGTCACTAAGAAACTGCTTGGTAGCCTTGACGCCACCTGTAGTGACGAGATGCCCGCGAACCCGGGGAGAAGGTCGGTGCGGGAGCCTTGAGAAAGCCCCGTCAAACTCCTTATTTTAATCTCGCAGTAGCAAAACTCCTAATATGTTAACCTTAAATGGACAAAGTAAATGGAAAGGAAAAGCCTCAGGGGATGTCTGTGACCCAGGCTAAAACAAGAAGAGATAAACATTCCCCAGAAACTGAGGATTAAGAACATTCCCCAAATTCTCCTTTGTCAATTCTTTTCAGACCCTTGATGTTCAAAACTGTTCTCAGTTTTAAAACTGAACGACACAGAGAATGCTTGGTCTGGAATGATACTGATTGATGAAATATCAAGTATGTTTAGAAGGTTAGGCCCTCAGAGAACAAATACATAAAAAATAAAACTAATAAAAAATAATGGTGCTTTTTATACCAAGTCAGAGGGCTGATTGTCGACATTTGTTGTTTGAATTCAACTGCACACATTTACAAAATATCTGACACTCAAACAGTAAAATAGGATTAGCAGGAACAAAGACAGGCGCCACGAATGCTTGAGCTTTTCATCTTTAAAGTGATATATCCTGTTACTTATAGATGTAATTTGTGAGGTTTTTAGACTTCACATTGTTGTAGATGTCAAAATATGAAATGACTAACTTCCTAATCAGGCAAGACGTTTTCCAGTTGTTAAAAGAAGAGCCGTGGTGACGGAGCCCTCCAGTGGAACCCAAAACTGAAAAGCTCCTTGGGTGACTAATAGAAATGCCCGATTCTATTTCCATTATTTGCACTAAGGCCATTAACAAATCCAAGGCAGAGAAGTCTCTTTAGACGATTTAAACTGAAGCGGATCTAATCTCTTTTGTTCTGTTCTGAAAGTGTCTTTGATTGGACTTATATAACAAGCACAGTTTATTCTGGGAAGCATCGGATTCCTAGAGTGTTTGCATGCTACCAGAGGACACAGTATTTCAAGTATTTCCTTAAATTGGAATTGAACCAGGGCCAAGGCAGTGAGAACCGACGATAAAATGCAGACTCCCTTGAACCTCAGCAGATAATCCAGAGCAAAGAACTCTGTGCATTAGAGCATCAAAATGATTGTCAACAGGAGGGTGGGGCTGTATTTACTGAAATTCAGTTCTTGCCAAAGTTTTATATAAAAGGCAACTTTATAGGCATCAGAGTTTGTGTATAGCAACAGGTTTGCTTTTTGTTTGGGTGGGGGCAGCTTCATCCCCAACATGCATATGGCAATAGATTGTGTTGGTTGCTCATGGGTGGGCAACATCAGTTTGTGTCTACAGTCCTAATTCTGCTTGAATTTCTTCTGTTATCAGACATCCCATTTATCTATGAATCAGAACAGCCTTTTATTCCCAGCATGCATTGGACAGTAGACGGGGTAATTTCACTTTTGAATTAGGGTCCTAAGAAGATGTTTAGTTGTTCATGCACAGGCAACAAAGTGACTTTGTGCCCATAATCCTATAACTCGGCTTGAATTCTTTTGATTATCAGCGATCTCATTTTGAAGGGGAGCAGAGGCAAATCCTTTCCTCAGTTTTGGGCAAGAATTCTGTGTGTTATTTTATTTCTGTAGACTACAACCGAAGCACCCAGGCCTACACTACAGGACTAAACTTTAGCTTGGTTAACGTGAGAAGTTGCCTAAAAGATTTTTTTGTGGGATAATTTTAATCCAATAATTGCTAGGGCTATTTTGAAATTAACTTTATTCACAGCTCATACACAGTATTATTCAGAATAAAGGACACACAGTCTAAGTGGTAAGAAAACATGGAGGGATGTTTGATTTTTTTTTTTTTAAGAGAGAAATTTTAAACATAAGAAGTAAAAAATGATGCCTGTTAAGGTTATGCACCAGATTTAACCTGAATTTACTTTGAAATGGGAGCATGTGCACCCCTCTTTCTGGATAAACTACCCCAAGTGGTCAATGCATTTCTCTCTCTCCCCACCCCCTCCCTGACCGTGGTAGGAATAGAAGTATTCATAAGTGGCAAACGATTTCATTTTTTAATTATAGACAAATGACTTAATGTAGGTTGATGACATTTATTTTTATTTATCTTTTCTAATACTATGTCAAATAAGCTGCTTTGAAATTGCACAGGAAATACCCCAAGTAGTTTATCTTGTCCTTTACAGTCCCCCAGTTTAGAAACATAAGACTCCACCTCAACTCCTCTTCCGAATGGTTACTCTAGATTGATGGCCAGTATAGGACACCAGCTCAGAGGCTCCTTTGCCTCTGGTGGGTGCTCCAGTCATCACAGTCCACAGGGAGTGTGGTTGTGCACACTCGGCCTCCGCAATGGGAACTCTCAATTCCCCCCCAGCATTCCTGAGCTGGTGGTGCCTGGGATGGGTCTTTAGTTTTCAGGAGCCAAATTATTCACAGCCTTTATGCATGAGTGCTGGGGTCGGGGCGCATTCAACATCATTTGTAGGAACACGATGAAAGCACCATGAAGGGTGAAGAACCAAAGCACACGAGGCCGTTGGTTATTTTTACAAGCAAATACAGAGTATTTTTAATTACACCAAATAACCCAATTCCTGGATAAATGTCCTGAAGAACAGCACCATGTGTTTTTCAAGGAAATCAGCAATTTTCCTTTTGAGTCTTTACAAACAGGAGCTAATGAAAATACTTACAGATTTCCCCTCAAGACTACACTGGTTAAGTAAGCGGTCACCACCTGGTGGACAATTCTCTGTCGGATGCTGTTCCAAGGCCTTGGCGCCTGTGATCACCCTCGTATTTAACTGCAAAAGAATGCTGACTTCTTTACACTTTGAATGGTCCTGAGAAGTAATGTTGCTCTAGGATCTCACTTCCAAGGTATCCTCTACTTCTATGTTGTAAAACTAACAGATGATTCCAGGTACATCTAAATACTTACAAACACATTGTTTTTCCCAAGACAGAGCTATTTGGGTAACTTGATAGTACAGTCCTAGAAAAACTCCACTGGCTTCTATTATGACGTCAAAAGCCAAGTGGATTCCTAATGAAAATGAATCGGAGGCCTAACGGACATCGTCAAAGACACGAAGAATGACAGCAGAGGGACGCGTGCTATAGGTGAGCCGAACAGTGCTGGAAGGAGAGGTCTCAGTCGGGCAGACTTGGATCCAAATCTCAGTTCTGCCATACCCAGCCGACTAAATCATTTCTGCCAGTGTCATTACCATCTTCTTCAGCAGCAGGAGCAAACCCACCCCTCCCCAAGGTACCCCCAGTCCGGCCAACTGGCACCACCCCCACCCCCAATATTTCAGACAGTATGTGAGGCAGATCGTTCGTTACCTTTGACTGAGTCTTGAGAAAATAATCTAGGCTTTCCTGAAAACACATGGGATGTTATTTTATTGCCTTATACTGAAACGTGCAATTATGGTTTATTAGGTTAATTTCTATGTATTTTCGCATCTTCTAATTATCCACCCCCAACTTAGCAACATAATGGAACTGGAAAGAAGTTCTGTTTTCCAGGCACTTTTCTTGCCTCCTTAAACAGAGCTTTCCTTTAGCTGAGGCTCCCCCCTACCCCATACTGCAGGGAACAAGAGACAGACAGACATAAAGAAATCGTTTAATCCAACACTTGTCTCCTAGCCCAGCTAAGCCACTGCTGCTCAGCCTAAAGGAATGTGACACTTCAAGGTTGTGGCAATTAGTCTTTTAAAGACCCTTTTCATTACCTGTGACAGCTTATAACCCAAGGTGATGGCTGGAGGAAGGAGATGTCTATAAAATGTCACATAAAGAATCGTGTGACAAATTGCAGAGTGATAGCATCCTGATATCAGCCATTCCTGTCTAGTTTGCTAAGTGAAAGTATCTTCCTTTCTTTTCACCGTTGTATAAAGTACCATGAATTTCAATTTTGAGGGGCAAATCTCTGATTATTTACAAGAACCATTTACTGATTCCTTTTCTGTTTGGAAGAAGTAAAACTGTCTCTATTTGCTGATGACATAATACTCCATAGAGTATACCCTAAGACTCCATGAAATGACTTCTGGTATCAGAAATGTAATATTATTATTATTATTTACATACTGCCATTCCTTTGGAGTGCAAGATGGTTCCCTAGATTTCAGCAAGAAATTTAGCATAAATCTTCATGACATCTCTGTGCACTAAGTGTAAAAATGCTAGTGGAATCCTAGGTGAATGAAAACTTTTCCGGAGTGCCTCTCCCTGGCTGTGTGTCTTCAACATTTTTATTTTGGGGGAAAATTGGGTGGCAGGTTTATCAATTCTACAGAAGGCACACATACAAGAGAGGAATAGGTAATGCATAGAAGGGAGGAATATGCTGACAGACTGAGTTAAACTTTAACTGGGGTAAACAAGAAGTTCTGCAACTTGGCTAAACCAAATCATTTCATGATTAGGTTGAAAAGACTGATGTCTCATAATCTTATCTGCAATAAGTCTAGGGACTTCAGGGGGCTGTGAACTCACTAAAATATAATTAAATCAGTATATAGATGAACAGTGGTTGTATAAATCAAAGAAGATTATGGTCCCACTTTTACAGCCACACTGGGGCCTCATTGCCTAGATTTTAAAGTGTCCTCTTTTTGTGTTGGTCCGTGAACTAGCTTGGCATGGATATGACTTCCTGGGCAGGCTTTAGGGGCTGTCCCTGAATGCTTGAAGGGAGCCTAGATGAGGCCACTGAGGGATTTGGGGGGACACTAGCGTAGGCTGCCAGGTGAGTGTTGGCAGCAATAAGAAAACTTATTGACATGTACCCTGATGTTTTATTTCATCTCAGGCAATTCATCCCAGTGGCTTTTAGGGTTAATGCTCTTAAAAATCCAAATTTATGCTTCGCATTGACTGGAAGACAGATGGACAACAGTAGCAGCTGGAAGGTTCAATATTCCCTTAAGATGTACCTGAATTTAAGAAACATGATATCCAAATGAGACTTTCTCTATGCCTGGCATTTTTCTTCTGTTATTTTCTTTTTTATTAAATTTTTTGGGGGTGACATTGGTTAATAAGATTACATAGGTTTCAAGTGTACATTTCTGTATACATGATCTGTATATTGCCTTGTGTGCCCACTACCCTAAGTCAGATCATCTTCTGTCACCATATTTGATCTATGCTGTGTTTTTAACAATTGGGTTTACAACTCTCATCAGAACTGAGTGCGTTCAGGCTTCTGAATTATACAGCAAAACGGAGGGTGATATCTATTGCCCTTTGGTTCAGCAAAACGCCAACCCAAATGACCTCATTTCTCGTTCTAACCCGCTCACACGGTCCCAGCTTTCTTGGTTTTTTCTACCTAATATAGCCCTCATACCCTGACACTATTTAAAGCTACGGCTTTCACTCAATACTCCAAAATAGGAAAAGAAAACAATATACAAATTTTTACTTAAGTTATACATTGGAGCACTAGTGAAACTTACTTTGAACAAAGATTTTGTTGGTTCATAATACCCTTACGTAGTTGACATGCTGGCTAAATCTAGAAATGGTTGAAACACTTTTTAAGATGTTGGGTATATTTAAACATATGTAGTTAAATCTTATTTGATTTACTCTTTATTAGTCCCCCCCCCCTTATCTATGGAAACAAGCTCTCCGCTTTCTTCCTTTTATCCTGGACTTTCGCTGCTCTTTGAAAGCAGAAAAGACTTCATCCCTCTTCCCAGCTGCAGAAGGGCAGGAGCTCTTTGAGGGCAGGCTGGTTTCACCTGCAGGGTGGGCTGGGGCACAGGGTCATGACCGTCAGGACCCACCCTAGGCCTTTTGTTCACTGGATTATTCTACTTCAGGCTCACAGGTAGAGACTGTCTCCACCTGGGCATCCCCATACAAGTATCTGATACTCATTGACTTCAATACCATTTCTTCTCTTTTAATGGAAAGTGAAAGCATTTCATTTCTCTTGCAGCATTTGGTAATTAATGGAAAGCTAGAAACTGTGTTGTGACCGGGTGCCACTATACTGATTCCAGCAAATGTATTTCAGGAGAGCGATCACGTTTCAATAGTACATAGAAAATTTCTAATATGCTCACATTATTGTTGGGAGGTTGGCCGCCTGCCCTTCCTTTATCAGAGTAAGGGCAGGAAAATGTAGCTCATCATATTGCAATATGTAAATGTGTCAAATCAACATGTTGTACACCTTCAACTTACACAATGTTATATGTCAATTATATCTCAGTTTAAAGAAAAAAAAGAAAATTTAGCTCATATTGGGAGAGAGCAAAAGATAACTGATGGGCCAAAAAGTTAACAACTTTCTTATGGGAGAGGCAAGGTCAGAAATATACATATACTAATATACATACGCTAATTCAATAGCTAGGAAGTGGCAGAGTCAGGATTCAAGCCTTATATATGAATGTGTGCTTGAGCAAATCCCTGCTTAAAAAAAAAGAAAACTTAGAGAACTTAAGAAACATGCCCAAGACCACACACCTATTAACTAGCAGTGTCAAGTTTGGGAGCCCAGGCAATTTGGCTTTAGAATTTGTGTTCTTAGACGTTGCGCTATGATGTCTTTCTCAGATCTAAGACCCTGAAGGATTACAACAGCTCATAATATATAACTTGGCTATTGACTAGAGTTTGAGTGTAGGGCTGCCATAATTTGGACCCATCAATGGATGGTACACCCTGTAATGAGCAATACTGAAAATGTTCATAATGACCCTAAAACACATTTCATATAAACTTTCTTGTATATTTTTAAATGGGAATAAAGTTCCTTGCAAATTTGCTTCAATGAGATGATCACTGCTTTTGATGGTAAAGGCATACCCCTGAGACAGTGGTGGCAGTCCTCTGATGTCTTTCTCAGGACCTCTCTGAGCTATCACTCAGGGTCACCGTCACAGGCTGCCCAGCCCCACCTTCGTTCCCCTTTAAGGAGCCAGGCTTCTTCTATGCCTTTGCGCTAAGGGAGCAATCTGGACCCTGGCGACACTCACAAAATCAGAAAATGAGCTGAAGGCTGAGGCGACTTGGATTCTCACTTCCCAGAGGAGGAGCTGCTCCTACATGAAGAGCAAACACGCTCATGGGTCAGCAGAGCAGCCTGCTCGAAAATGAATGGAAGTCTTGGAGCGCATTTCAAGCATCTCTGCCCTGAGATTTACATATAGTCCTACAAAATACCCCATAATAAATACAGCTGGGCAAAAAGAGGCTTACGGCTGTTCCTATGGAAAATAATACCATGGTCGATACAAGAATAAACTGGGTTTCGCGTATTCACAACTGTAAACCTATTTCTGCCCCCTTCTGTAATATTCAGTCAAGAAGCTACGTTGCCATAGCCACACGTAAAATACAAAGATGGGAAACACCGACGGCACTTGTTTTCTTTGCAGGCACCAAAGCCATCACCACACCGCCCTCTGTGGCTCCACTAGCTTGCTGTTCATCCTGATTAGGAAGGTGTAGTCTCAAGAGGAAGCAAGCCATCAGATGGGTGAGTCATGTTTTAGTGAGAATCACAGAAACATTCAAAAATGAAATCATTTTATTCAGCCGAACCAACTTTATAAAAAGTAAATTACTTCATTTACATTTGGCAAAAGACTAGCTAGCTATTTTGAGTCCCCCTGGAATTATCGCAGGGTTCTTTCCACCCCCCGTGACGCCCGCCGCTATCTCTGTCCCTTCCTCCCTCCCGGTGCCTCCCTGGTCGTGCAAATGACAACCTTCCAGTCGTTAAAGCCGCGGGGAAAGGCCCTGCAATAGCAATATTTTCCAAGTGAGCATCTTTCAAAGATGCAAATGCAGTACTTTCAAGACAGTTTAATACTATCTCTATCGTTGCTTTTAAAATCTGGATGAGAACATTATGTGAGGACTTCCAAACTTTAGCTATATTTGTATCTATCTCCCTGTGTTTGAGTGTATGCTTCTCTCTTCTCTCCCCTTTCTCCATGCAGATTTTTCAATATATATCAACACTTAAAAGTCAGAGCTGATTATGTATAAACTTGAATTCCTCTTCTTTTATTGGTCAAAAATTTCAGTTCAGTTCTTACTGTGAACCAAAGATCTCTCCAGTCTTTTCTGTAAGGAAAGGAAACTAAGTTTACAATAAAGGAGCTTACGTTTTGCTGAAACTAAATGGCGGGTTCCAAAGAAAAGACCAATCATTTGTAACAGGGTAGGAATAATTATTGGTGACTTCTCCAATTTTCCAAGTGTTTGTCATGCATTTTTGTTACTTTTCAAATGAAATGAAAATAAGCATCTGAGTAAATCAGAGCACACTCACATACCTACATTCACAAGAATATAAAAGAATACGTCCACGGGGCTCGGCAGGAAGATCGGCCTCCTCTTTCCTATCACACACCTGCATGCTCCCTCTGACACCTTCGATGTCATCAAAATCCCGTCTTCACGTATCCAAACCACACACTTGCTTTTCAAAGCTTGGTTCAAGCTGTCCACATCTCCCCACCCCGGCCCAGCCCCCCACATCTTTGCCTGTTTCCACAGGCTTGGCCCGGGCGCCAGTCACCTGACATTGAATCGTAAACTCCCTTGCAGCCTCTGCCGCCACTGCCGTTTTATTTAACTTCTCATATGCGTCGACTGCCTTTCTCACTATGGAATAGGCACCTTAAGGGGAGAGACAAAGTCACGTAAAGTTTTTAACTTCAGTTTCTTCATCTGTAAAAATAAGGGAACTAGAGCTCTAATTTTTGGCAACTCTAGCATCCTATGATTCTTGTTCCTAGGACTGACCGTCACACCATCGTTGTCTTAACTTTGCTTTCACAGATCTGTCCCTCACCTGGAGCTGTCCCTCACTGTCCCTAAGCTCTGAGATACAGAGTGCTGCCTCCGTCCCGAGGCCTGCTGGCTGCGGATGCCTTATTGTTTCTCACCTTGGGACAGAAAATAGTATCATGTCAGTGCCCAGATGGCATAAAGTATTCAAACTTATTACTGATGTCATTTTTTGTTAAATAAGCAACAGGGAATTTTTCTAGTGCTGATAGAGTGTGTCTGAGGTCTTCTATTTTATTTTAGATCTGCATTTACCCTCAATTTTCAAGAGCGATGAGATGTGTTTTCCCCGTCGTGACTTCAGTCCTTTCCCGCGTGATGGCGTGATGCCTGTATTTGCATTCTGGCTGTCAGCTCCCAGCACTGACGTGTTTTTTTGTGTTTGACTTTGTTGAGTGTATAAGACACCTGACTGCTTTCATGCTGTAGGAGCCCCTACCTTATCAGTTACAAAACTTTAGTCGTGTATTAGCCGTGACTGCTAATGACAAAGTGAGCATTTGCACAGCGTGGGAGGTGAGCAGATAGGCTGCCAGGAGAGATGCCCGAGACCACGCTGCCTGATGGAGCTCAGGGAAATCGGGCTCTTCGGGGAAACACTGATGGGCCTTAAGAGACGCAAAGCTGAGCCATAGCTCTATTAGAAAACTGCAAATAAATATGGCCAAAACATAACAAGTGTATCACTCACTAGATTTTTGGAATTATTTTAAAACCAATTTAATGCCTTCTACAATCCAACAAGATAGAGTTGTGTAAGAGATGCAGACAACTTGTTTGTACAGATACCTTGTTCCTCAAGTTCAACTAGAGTATTTTGTAGGAATTTATGGTTCTAAGCGATGTTTTAGTTCATGTGGCCTCTTGCTATATATATAACATCATCCAAGTGAGTGCTAAGGGACAAAACACCTATAACAGTCGCAGAAAAGGTGAAGCATGTCTTTGGCGTCCTGCCACCCTTGTTCCGAGTTTTCATCTCCCATCATCTTTTTGCATTATTTTTTTGTTTCATCACAAGCAGAATTCCCAAACTTGTCTTGGGGGTAGGCAATCGTACTTGAGGCAGTCTCAGAGTAAGATGTGATGTGTTTGAAAAAGGGGCTATATAGCCCGGCTGGTGTGGCTCAGCGGTTGAGCATCGACCTAGGATCCAGGAGATCGCGGTTCGGTTCCTGGTCAGGGCACATGCCCGGGTTGCGGGCTCGATCCCCAGTGGGGGTGTGTGTGTAGGAGGCAGCCGATCAATGACTCTCTCATCATTGATGTTTCTATCTCTCTCTCCCTCTCCCTTCCTCTCTCTGAAATCAATAAAAATATATTTTAAAAAAGAAAAGAAAAAGGGGCTATATAACCGAAATTATAGCTATTTGAAGAATCCTAAATTTACTTCTCCAGCCCCTGCCTGTCCTCAGAATGCCAGAGTCGGAATATCAACTGCTATTCACTATGTCCGCTTAGATGTCCATCGGGCACATCAGCCTGACCTCTCATTCCACGCCATCACCCACCCATCCTTTCCTCCTTTAGCACCTCTCTTCTCTGTAAACAGCAAAGCCAGACCAAAGCCAGTGACATGACATTTGACTCATGCTTCCCCTTACCTCCCTTCCCCTCATTCATGAGCAAATCCTGCTCTCTCTGCCTTTAAAGTAGATCCAGAATCCAAATGCTTTTCATCACCTTCTCCACTCACACCTTAGTCTAAATCTGAAATGTTTCAGTAGCCTTACGATTGGTCTTCTGTCCACTGATACGACCCGCATTCTACTGTTCCCAAAGTACTTAAAACGATGTCTCCAAAATCTGAGATCGCTTATCTTCCTGTTCAAAACCCCTCGAAGGCCTCCCATCTCCATCCTCACCAGGCCTGCAGGGCCCTCCATGTCCTGGGTCCTGTGTTACTGGCTTTGTTCTACCACTCTCTTTGCTCACTCTGTTCCAGGCTCTCCCACCCTCACTGCTCCTTGAACATGCCAGGCCCAAAGGATCCCAGAGTCTTTCCTCTGCCTGGAATACTCCTTCTACACATCTCCAGCTCTCTCCTTTCGTTCTTCAGGTCCATGCTCAAACAGCACCTATCAGAGACCTTTCCTACCCACCCCATATAAAAATGCCCTCCTCATTTCCTTTACCCTCAGAGTTTCTCCTTCAGAGCAGTCTTACCAATCTCAGCCTACATGTTCGTTTATTATCTCTTTCCCACCATAAGAATGTAAATTCAGAAGACCGGGGATTGTTATCAGGAGAGACTCAGGCAGGAAATTCAGTCACTGGGTGGAGTCTACAGCAGAGTTCCGCCTACACGCCGGCACCCACGGCCCTACACAGTTAGGTAGTTAGGGGAGGGGATGAGTGTTACAAGTTGCTGAAATCAGTCTTCACTCTTTCCTTTAGGAAGTGCAAAGAGGTAGTCAACTTTAACGGCTTTACCACGTAGGCAGCTGTGAGAAATACTGCTGCTGTGGACAAGAGTGCAAGAGAAAGTCAAAGAGTGGGACAACTCAGTGCTTTATAACTTGATCAATAGAAACTATAATCATTATTATTTGCTAATTGCTCACTGTCACTGTAGTGCAGCACTGCACAATTAATATTGCCCTATGTTCATTCCGAATGCCATTATTTGCCACTGTTGTCTTAACATGTGAAACTAGACAATCATCATCAGACTTTGGACTGTGATCATGGGCACTGATTCCAAACAATGCTGATGCAATTCAGTGAAATTTGGAATGACCACCAAGACCCATGATCTGAATTTTCAATTCTGTGAATGGGATTGAATAGCTACCACCTATCCTAAGTATAATGAAAAAATTACTTTCTTCGTGATAACAACCCTTGTTATGTAAATACAAATATGGCTGATTTCCTGTCTTACATTTAATTTCTTGGAGTTTTGTTAAGAAGAGTGATGAGATATTGCCTTATAAAAGCAACACATTTGCATTTTAACAGGTTGTCTTCAATTTCTTTCCAAAAGAATATACCAGATAATGGGAGGAGCCTGCAGGCTGGAGTGTAGGATGTTTTGGAGCAAAGTTTTACAGTGAGCCTCAGCTCGTACCATTGGTCCCTAAGCTGGTCCTTTGACTCTATACTTGGTCTATACTTGGGTTTCATGAATAAGCTGCCATCTTGTAGAATAGTGGCAGATTGCACAAACTTAATGTTTAGTCATCTCTACTTAAATTAGCTTAGGCTCTTTTCTACCTCATCTGCACACAGAACTTGTAACCTAAAATTTGCACAGAAAAAATGTTTTAGAGCAATAATAAGTAATACCATCTGTGTATCTCAAATCTTTTCAAGGTTTTGGAAAATATGAGGATTTTTCTCTTATACATACATGAATTTGTTTGCAACTAAAAACAAATTTATTTTATTTAATCATTAGCTTTATTCTGCTCTTGGAAAGCATGCACATATAATTTGTCTAAACAGAGCAATATTAAGAGTAAAAAGGGATGTCATTAGATTTATGCTGACTTAACAGGCATAACATGGAATCATCTCAGGCAATAAGGGCAAATAGAGATAACTTGACAAAATTCATTCCATTTTAATGGTAATTTAGTCTCCAGCAATTTGTAGTTTTGCTATTCAAGAGGTACCTCCTGCACTTCAAGAGAGAGATAATGAAGTTAGGAAAAGGCATATAACAAGGTCAAAGGGATGGACAGAAAACAAAATAACATAACTTATCAGGTTAAAGAAGAAAAATTTTAACGTAGCCCAGAATAATTAAGGCTGAATAAAAATGAGGCTGAGATTCTAAAATCAGAAAAAGCTCTAACTTACCAGCAAGAAAACACTCCATTGTACTCAAAAAATTTTTTTTATAAAAGTAGATTAAAAGCATTTTATGTAGCAAATAGAAAATTTCCGGCGCTCAATAATTTGAAATATAAAGGATTGAAAATGTAGACAGAGTCAAAATCCTTTCCAAGTATGCATGAGTGACAGTGCTGTTCATGTTCCATGTCTTGGCTATAAGTGGCTTAAAGACAGAGACCATAAATAATAAATGAAAAACACTAAATGCTCAACAGATAAATCATAAATACTGACTCAGAAGACATTTCTGGGATATGAAAAAGAATATTTTTAAAAGTAGGCTATTCAAGCTCACTGCACAGCATCCTGAAATGCTACTGGAGGGCACAGAGCAAGCCTAGAGTCTTTGTTACATTTCTTTAGTCTGCTCAGAACCAGAATACTTTTCTATATACCAAGCACACAGCAGGAGACCTAGCAGAATGCAGTTCTTTTCCTCTTTATAATAAATAGAAATAGACACAATTTCTATATCATCAAAGGAGTTTATAGAAAAAGTAGTTCCGAACTAATGTTTATGTTCCAGATCATGAAGCTATTTCCAAGAACTGCAGCATCACCTTCCTCCCTCAGGTACCAGACAGAGAGATACCAGCGGTGCCTGACCATGCCTCCTGCTGGGCCAGGGAGGGGGGGGAATCTACAGTGTAGACTTCGGGCCAAGACAACTGGGTTAAAGCCCATTCTACCATATCCACTCCCTGAGCCTCACCAAGACAACTAGGTTAAAGCCCATTCTACCATATCCACTCCCTGAGCCTCACTGAGTCTCTGCCTCTATAAATAGAGATAACGATGGTGCTGACCTCCTAGGGTTGTAGAAGGATCCAATGATTAATATCAATAAAGCCCTTAGAAGTGGATCAGGTGCATTATGCCCAAAATGTCACTACTACTGCTATAAAAAGTAGATGTTTCTTTGGTGTTAATACACGAGACTAGCAGCTGAAGCATTTCTTGCCTTAGCCATTCATTCAGATTCTCGAGTCAGGTTTTCTGTTTTTGTAATCTAATTTTAAGGACTGCACTAAATCTTCTGCGACGAGATGGAATGCATCCTCCTAGAGCCACATTTGTTTCTCTTAACGCACAGATAGCCGTAAGTCCGTGTCGATTGCACCTTCACTACGTAGCTAAGGCTCCCGGAGCAGCAGCTTCCTGACACTGACTGGCAGCTGCGTGTGATGGACTGGGCTCCCCATCGCACAGGACTGGGGGGGCAGATGCAAAGCCCCTGGGGAGAAACATCAGGGGAGGCAAGGATGCTGTGAGGCAGTGCAAGCCTGGGCGACAGACGTCCCCTTGTATGAGAGCAAAGGGAAACTGTAGGCCAGCACAATGATTTTGATTCCTAGTGACATTTCATTGCAATTAGATTTTTAACAACTACAAAAAAGATCATAAAACTCTTCAGTCTCTTTCACATAAAACTGCCCATGACTGGGACATTTTAGAGCACATTCTTTTGGCAACATCATCAAAACTGAGTTTGTTGTATGTGCAGGACACTGAAGAGAGTTAATGGCCAGTGCAGGGACTTGGCTGGCTTCAGAGTTTGAAATTATATGGACCCAGACTCAGCCACACAAATTATTCCCTGACAGTAGTCTCCAGTGAGTTGCTAGGAGATGACCGGTTTATGTTTTCCTTTGATTATAGGGCATGACCGCCCACTGTCAGAATGCCAACAGGAAAATCAAAGGCAGTGATTGCCTAAGAGTCATTTGTTTCCTGTTACTTGCAGTGGGTATTGAAACCTGGACTGTCTGGCATGACGGGAGGAGATTAAGGGAACCTCAAAGATCTATGTAGTGAATGAAAATAGTTACCTGAGCAAGGGCAGTATTTCTCCAGTGTGGTGGGCATGCGACCAGTGCTCAATGCATATTATTTGTTCAATCACACTGAATCATACTTTTTTGGTAATTAAAAAAAAAGGATTATGGGTAGATATGGTGGGTGGCTTATGGTTTAAAAGAAGTGCTTACGCATGCACATGGGAGCCTACCAAGGTCAAAAGAGATAAAATGCCACACACTGAGAAGTATAATTAGCTCAACCCTCTGGATGGAGGTCAAATACAAAGAGAACAGACTGTAACTCTTCTGGTCCCAAGAGCAGGGCTCACTCCATTGTGCCACTTGTCCCTTGTACGTACGGTTATGACATACGTAACTCTTTCTGTGATAGCCAACATAGTGCAGTGATTAAAAGTAACAGCCTAGGTTTAAACAGTCATTCTTGCTACTCACTAGCTGTGTGTCTTGGGGTGAATCATTTGCATGCTCTGTGCCTCAGGTTCCACAACTATAAAATGGGGAAAATGATAGTACGTATTTCATGGGCTCAGTGTGAGGGATTAATATGTAATTGTAATGAAATAATATAATATACTTCAACATTATATACTTAGAAAGCTACCAGGAACAAAAAGTGATTAAAGAAATGTAATCTATCATCTTCACTATGATTATTAGAATTATTGGTGCCCTGAATACTGCTCATTACCACCCAAGAGTTTGAGGGTCAAGTGTATGGAACTTCAAAAAGCTGGAAAAGTCACAAATTTAGGCAGATGGAGCAGGCTCACCAGAGCAGGAAAAGTTCAAGGAAACAGAGGGGTTTCCTTAGGTCTCCAGTGCTGTTAGTGTTGATTCCCACCTGATTCTTGGTAATTTAGTGGACATGTGCTTTAGGCTGCTCAAGGTTGGTCACGTATTAAGCACACCCTGTGCACAAGGATGTTTGTGTTTATTCCTCTGAGAGTCATGTTGGCGGCGTGTCAGTCAACAGGCAGCGCTTCTCTGGGATCTGGGCGTTCTGGGTTCTGGTCACTAACTGGGCAGGTGTCTTTAGGAATCTCTACCTTTGTGAATTTCTGTGCCCTCCTTGCAAACAAGAGAGTTGAAACTTTTAGACAATGATTTCATAATTTTATGATCTATGTTTACAAGGGCGGTGAGTGCTATAATTTCCTTTGCAGGTTAGCTCTCAGCCAAAATGTGGAAACCCAGAGTTATAAATCAGAAACAACTAGATGGTTTGTTTTTGCTCCAAAAATGAGTTGTACTCCCTACAAGAGGATTATCAGATTCCATTAAATAGCAAGTTTGCCCAATGACTCTAAACTAGAATCTGATTTTTTTAAAAAAAAGTAGCTTGTCTTGCCTATTGATTGTATAAAGAAAGGTATATTGATAGAGTTATTAAATGGTACATTTTAAAAACTACTCTGGCAAATTGTTTTCTTAGAGAGAGATTACCAAAAAATAAAAAAATAAAAAAGAAAAGAAAGGACAATTCGGTCTTCTGGCCTGGAGAAGCAGCAGGTGCGGGTCACAGCTCTCATACTAAGGGGGAGAAGACGCCTTGCACCAGACTTGCCAGCATTGTTTTTATGGAGGCTCTCAAACCAGCGTGAACCGTACACTGTGATTAATTATTCAGCGCGATCCAGGCTGGGGCAGCCTATGCTAACACAGTTCAGATTCAATTTTCTCTCCAGCATTTGGTTATCAGTTATGCGATATATAGAGTAACAGTCAGACGGATCAGTTTCTGCAACTTCATCCCTCAACCTACTTTTTTATTGTAAATAAACCAGATGAGGGGGAAAAAGAGGCAAAGGGAGAAAGTGCCACGTTTCAAGAACATTTGTCTTGATGTTTTAGTGACAAGCTTACTCTAATTAATTATATTTGGCTCTGACGAGCTTAGCATAAGGTGTTGGTTTTCAGCTGCCAGTGAGTAGCACTTGACAAGGTGAGAAACTCTCCCTTGATTGTTGAAATCATCCAAGATGCGTGTCTAATCTGTTATGAAAATGAAAGCCCTAGTAGTAGGTGATCAAAAAACTCTTTTCTCATTTACAACAACTGTGGTAGGAGATTGCAGCATGGTTACTACACAGGGCGGAGAGGGTGACTTGCCCTCTCCTACCCCATCTCTCCTCCTTACCAGGTGATGGAAGTTTCAGCTGGACACAGAGCATTAGGGCTAAGGGGACCTGTCTCTCAGTTTCCCTCGGGCGGGACCACATTCAGCCAGAGCGGGAGAGGAGATGCTGTGCAGGGAAGGGACGTGGCTTCTGCTTCCCTTTTCTCCTCTGCTGGCCGGGACAGACCTGGCGGTAGGCTCGGAGCAGCCCCCTGCTCACAGAAGGGAAGCCGTGCGTTGAGGGGGAGGAGTGGACCCTGACAATCACCAAGAGCCGCACCCTGGCCTCCAGTTCGCGCTCTCGCCTCAGTGGGCAATAAACATCTCTCTTGTTTAAATTCTGTTATTTGTGATCACGTAACAGCACTGAGCTTTAATTCCAGTGAATGGACTACCACAGTTGGAATCCGGCAAGTTTAATAATTTCATTCAATTTATATTTATGCATAGGTATAAGGAGAAAGTCTCCAGTTTTATAGTAAATTTTATTTTCCTTCTGTCACATATTGAGTGCAACGTTGGCTAGTCAACATTCCCGGTGGCACTCTGACCCCTGCACCTTTTTTAAAGATCTCATTTTCTTCCTTCCTCCCCCTCCCTTCGACTCTTTTTTGAATGTCTTGTCATCTCCATTGGACTATATGTTCCTTGAAGACAAGATCTTTATTCTATGTTCCATGGTGTTCTATTCCATTGACTAAATACAATGCTTTTCACATTGAAAGTTCTCAGTGAGCCTTTGTTAAAGAAATATACAAAAGATATGTGTGCATAGCACTGTTAATTTTTAACATTACCATGCATTTCACTGAATGCCTGAAATGAACAATTTGAAAATAAGTGCTTGCATTAAATATAAAATTTAATTTCTAAGTTTCTAGGCAGACATTATCCATCACTAGTATTAACAGCACATTTAAAGAGAAATTTCAGTGGAGTTTTAAAAGATTCAGTACTTCAAAAAACAGCCTTAAAAATTATGCTAAGTGAAATAAGCCAGGCAGAGAAAGACAAACATCACATGATCTCGCTTATACGCGGAATCTAAAGAACTTAATAAACTGATGAACAGAATAGATTCAATGACATGGAAGCATAGATGAGACTGATGTCAGAGGGATGGAGGGGGGCGGGGGGGTGGAGGGGGAGAGAGTAACCAAAGAATTTATGTGCATATATGCACAACCCAAGGACGTGGACAATGGTGGGGAAAGGGGCTGGGGAGGGGGAAGGAACGGGGTGGAACGGGTTGTTGGGGAGAAAAAGGGACATCTGTAATATTTTAAACAAAAATAAAATTTAAAAATAAAAAAAAGACAACAATTACATTGCATATTGAAGTAATGATCAAAATATTTAAAAAAAAAAAAACAGCCTTAGATACAACAGTGACATATATTCAATAAGATGGAATGTTTAAATCCATAGAGCCTTTAACATAAAGAACTTCAAACCCAATGTTTATTTCCTTATTGATCATTTCTAGCAAAAATTATCTGAAGGTTAAGAGAGCCCAAAAGCTTGGAAGACAAAATATCCATGGGATGTCTTTTAGGAAACAAAATGATTTATTCTGAGGTTCAGAAAATAAATGGAAAAGATGCTTTAAATTCCTCATTTTCTCTGAATTCTTCATTTTCCTGTGTTGATATTTTAATGGTGGATTCTGATTATTCACATAGAATGCAAAAATTCTCTCTAATGAGAGGACTGCTACAAGCCAATGATGAATTCAGTTGTATTTCCCCTCATATATGGTGCAGTGTGTATATAATGCATTCTGTCTCTGCAATGCAGAAATATGTATGTTAAGATTTCTATATATTTTCTAAAAAAAGCTTTTCAGAAACATATCTGAGCCCCCAAAGGCAAACTAAGAGGGTGGGCCTGGGTCCCAGGTGGCCCACCTTGTATGAAAACCATACTAGGTCCTGGAAGACATTTTTATTACCCTTTGATTGTGAGACCTAGAGAATGCAATTGCTGAATTTTTGAAAGGTATTTTCATGATCATCTGGAAGAATCAATTGGAGGTATTGATAAATCCATCCTTCGGACTTTGGCAGTGTGGGATGAGGGACATCAAACCAGGGCTTTAAACCTAGATTCTGAAATTTGTGAAAGAACAGAACGTACACATTCACACATGCACACCCACGAGCTAAGATGTGAGGTGATGGATGTGTTAATTAACTCTATGGGGGGAATCTTTTCACAGTGTGTACATATATCAAATCACCACATTGTAAGATGCTATTTGTCAATTCTGTCTCAAGAAAGTTTAAAAAACTTTAGAGCCCAGCCATGACTCCAACACCTGATTGTCTCCATGGCCACGGGCACACAGCTTTGTTTTTCTGAGTGAATCACAGAACAGGGGGCAGTAGACTTTCAGGAGAGCGTGGTAAGCAACCTTCCTGCAGTTGTTTCATCACATTGGATTAGGATTTTGATCCAGACGTGAAATGCAGTTGGGGTTGGGAGGCAAACGCTATGGAGAAGGGATAATTCTTTTGGTCTCACCAGAAAATGAAGCCTAGGCCAGTGTCAAGCAGCCCAGTGTTTTCCATAAAGTGGGAGATGAAAACACCCAGAACTTTCCGCAGAGCAAAGTGGTTTCTGTTTTAACTTGCACATTGGAAAGGGGGCAAAGAAGAACACTTGTAGTTAGAGACTCCATCAATCACTCGAGGAAGGGCACTGGTCCAGGGCGCTGAGGACTTCCTCTGAGAAATTACAGACCTTTGTTCCTTATAATTAGGCCTTGCGTTGCTCAAATTCCAAATAATTTAGAGGCAACTATCATGTGAGATTCGAGCTTTTCTCCAAAACAACCTTTTCAATGTGCAGCAAAATGTGGTAATCCTTAGATTTTAGCCGAGACAATAATGTGAGCCCTTAGTCATTATATAAGTGACACCACGGGTACCGGCTAAAGGGCCATGAGTCCTCTAAGAGATGTTAGAACAGACCCCACTTCAGAGAAAGCCGCAAGAAACCCATGAAAGGAGAGCATGCTTTGTTACTGGGCCCAGAAAGGGTGACAGCCAGCTGTGATCATGTATAGCTTCATCTACTTATCTGGAGCATGGTGTTGGGGACGTATGTGGTACTGTTACAGATTCATTTCTAAAACAGAGAAAAATATCCATGAAACTCTCATAAGACCGGAGAGTTCCTAATTCTTTTGATCTCAAAATGATTCTTCAATCCTAATGAGCTATGAGCAATTATATTTACTTTATTATGATTCATGTGGGTATTGAATGAGAAAGTGGCATTATTTGGAAAACTGTTTCTGCAATTTTTTAAACTGAGTTTAACATGCAACAGCTATGTTGCCTTTTTGGATATTTATAGAGCTGTAAAAATCCCGAATAGCACCTCAGGCTTTGGAGAGTGTTCCCCTACAATGAATCTGTTTTCCACATCTGATTGGTGATAAAAAAGACTCGGGGATGGAGCCTGAGTTATTCTGGGACAGCAATTTGAGGAAGCCGTTGAAAGAGTGGGACCTGAAGAGACCACACTGTCCTTTACCTTCATCCTTATGTTCGGTCTAAGAACTCTGTCCCCTCTCCTTTAATTGAGGCTGAGGCATTGATAATCCTTTTGATATTAAATGTCTATATACGAGAAAGCACCTGAGCTTTTCTTAACACTCCTCTCAGGTTACCCAAAACCCTAACCAAAATGGGCACCCGAAGTGTTAGGGAAATAACCAGTATCCTAAGATTCAGCATAATTTTATTTTGTTTCATAGCTGAAGTGGGCCAGCCCTGAATTTGCATCATCAAACGGGAAAGAAGAAAAAAACATCTGAGAATTTAATCCATCCCAGAGCCACTTAAAGGCATGTCGTATTTGGGGCACAGCTCTGGCCATAAAGGTAAGCAAGCACCTGAAATAACACAGATGTCTTCTTGCCCCAGTGCGGCACCAACTTTCCTGAAAACACAGAGCAAAGGACCCTTTTGTTCCAACTCCCTTAAAAACGTTGAAAACAATCTTCTGCTTTTAGAAAATAAGTACTAACTTAGTTCCAATTATGAATCACATGCAGCAGGCTATATTTTAATACGCTTAAACCTAAGCAACATATGTTAACAGCGCAATCGGTTTCTATGAGGATTATGAGAAAATAACGATGAGGCTTTAAGGGAAGCCAGGAGGGGAAAAAAAGATCCAATATACCAATACAGAGTGTGCTCAATACCCAGAGAAAGCGGAGATGCTGATTTGCTTCAAGCACTGCTCTGAGTCACAGTAATCTGTTTCCTTAGAAGAACTTCGAGTGCTTGTTAAGGCCTACAGGACATGGGGGCTCCGGGTGGGGAGTGTGTCTCACCCATATTGGAAACGTAGCTCTGGGAGTTCTGTAACGCTTCCTCTCGGAGCGTGACTTTCTAGTTCACTTATGTCCTTGGAGTTGAGGAGAAACTGAATTCACAGGCACAGAGCAGGGTGTTGACCGTCTCTCAGGGGATGTCAAGGTCCGGGGTTCATCAGGAATAAGACGTGGCAACGACAGACTATTAATCTATAGGCTACACTTTCAATCGTTTTACTTCCTTTAAACTCCTCTGGGTATGCCACGAACAGAAAGGGCAGGTACCTAACAAATAACAGTTTTCAGGGTTTTTAGCATTTACTTGTTAGCATCTGCTGTTCCGTGTGATTTTTGCTCCTCTCTGGCGTATGCCAATTTCTTTACAATTGGACAGCGGGAAGCAGTTTTGAGCATAGGATAAATTGGCCTTTCTATATTTTACCTTCTCAGTAGAGTCTCCAATTCAAGGTGCTTAGAATTAAGAAGATCTTGCGTTTCTTGACTAGCCTCTTTGGGTTTTGTGAGGATGTTTGGGTATTTTGGGGGGGTGGGGGGGAGATACCATAAAGTTCACAGCACATGTGGGAGGCAGCCAATCGATGTTTCTCTCTCACATCAATGTTTCTTCCTCCCTCCCTTCTTTGCTCTCTCTAAAATCAATTAAATATATACAGAGCTGTGCTGGGAAAACTTTTGTGTGTTTGTATTGAATACTTGGGCGTATTTCATGCACAGAGACAGAAAAAGAGAGGGATGAGCAGCTAGTTCATGGTCTTCGTAGCTACCAGAAGGAGCTAGTCACCCTTCAGCAGCAATTATTTTCTGTATATTTGCAGAATCACCTCTGTAACAGTTTCCTAACGTGCCAGCCCGTGGTCAGAGTCAGTGTGTCTTTGAGATCTGAAGCAGGTGTCCCTAACTGGACTTTCCTACCTTTCGCCACAGTCACTTATAATGTTGCCAAAGGGCCCTTCCCAAAACCGAGCTCAATTATCTCTCTTTTCTTCCAAAACTCCTGGGGCCCTCTGCTGTCTGAGAGGTCAGCATCTAACAATGTAGTATGACCTCGTGGCCACCCCTGACCTGACTCCGTTTTCTTTTTTCAGTCCCATCTTCCGCCACATCCCTCACTTCAGCCTGTCTATCTGTTCTTCCTGAAATCCACCAAGGACGTTCATGCTGTCTTCCCAATCTGGATATAAACTTTCCTTAACCTTATTTCTCCAAACCCCACCATCCTTCAAGGTTTCCTTCCCCCTGAATTACCCTTTCTCTCTGTGTTTTTTAAAATGCTCTTGGTCTGTTCAATCCTGTAACATGCAATTTATTTTCGCAAGTCAATAATGGTCTCTGAAATCATGCCCATATCCTCACAGCCTTGGACACGGAGACTCTACAACTCGCTTGTTCACACAGCCAACGTATTGACTATAATTACTGTTTCTGTGTTCTCAAAATGCTCTCCTTGAGCAACACTGGGATACTTATTTCCTTCATGTCTGTCTGTTTCTCCCACTATAATATCTGTAAGATCAAACAAATCTCTTTTTCATGATTTATCTCTCATTGCATCTAGTTCAGCACCCTGCACATCTTAAATGCTCATATGTTTTGAAAACATGAATCGCATAGAAGATTGTGTTGCCAGTTTATACTTTAATGGAGAAGTGTTTTTTGTTTTGTTTTTTTAAAAGCAATTACAGTTCATCTTTGACTAGTTCATCAAAAGATTTAGGTATCTGTCTTCGAGGATTTCTCCTGTTAATATTTACAATGAACTTCAGCCTTTTGTGGGTCAACAGCTACAAACCAGCAGAGCCTGCTATAGTCCAGTAGTTACAAAAAGGTGGGAATTATCCTGCAAAAAGCGTCGTGCTGCAGAGGTTCTAGGTTCGAAGTCTTAATAAGGATGCTGGATATTCTAGCTAATCACTTGTACTCAAAGGAGAAGTTACAGTCGACAAAGCTTGTAAAAGTGGGTTGCTGGCCCCTACCACATAGAACTCTGTTCCAGGGGATCAAACAAAATAGAGCATCCTAACATAGCTTCCAGCAGAGCTTCCTTGGGGAAGTCACTTAATTTCTCCAGGTCTCAATTTCCTCATCTATAAACTTGTGAATTATAACTTTGTGATAAGAGTCCCAAGAATTAATCAATGGAAATTTTGCTTTGTTCTTGGAGGTAGCATTGATCATTAAGTATCAGCTGCTGTTGTCTTTATTGTTGTTTTTTGCTGTTTATATAGTACTTGTCACTACTGCTACTATTTTCAGACTGATCATCTGTCATTTCAATCTCATTTTATTAAATAAATTATCACAGTAATCTTTTTATTGGTTTTCTTGTCTCTAGTCTTCCCCACGATCTCTCTCAATCTCTCTCTCTCCCTTGATCCCATGTTGCAATTGTTACAAGGTTAGTATTTTGAAAAGGGCCAGTGACTTCACATTATCTATTAATAAATTCCAAGTCAAGCCCAGTACAGTATGTTCCCAACCTAATATTCAAGATGTTATCACCTATTCCCCATCTCCTATTCTGTTCTTTCGTCAAACTGGACTTTTTCCTGCTCCTTTCTTTGTACATTTTGTATTTCAGCCTTCTTTTGAGTTTTATCAGCTCATTTTTAATTGGACGCCTACCATGTGTCAGACATTGTTCTGGGTCTTAGGGGTGCCAAGGTAATCAAAGCAAGTCCCTGTCTTCCAGGAGAGCATGATTGGTGTGGCCAGGCAGATAGGACTGTGAGTCACCTCCTTTGTGCTGTTTCCTCCATTGGGATCACTCTTAATTACTCTTAAAACCACACGCATTCTGGGAGGCCCATCTCAAAGTAGCCCCCATGTCAACAATATGAATTGCTCTCTCATTTACACTAATCTAGTTCCTGGTCTGTGTACCTTATATTATCTGTGTTTATGTTTTCTTGAGGGCTTCATTCACTTTTGTGTCCTTCATTGTGCCTATACATGGTCAGCATTCAGTAAATATTTGCTGAATAGCAAAGGAACACATTAGTAGAATCTGAAGATTAGTAGAACATATTTAAAAATAGAAAAAGGCCCAAAGTTTTGTATGGATCACTTTCTAAAAGATCTATCCCCGAAGATACTTCAGCTAACAAAGCTTACTTGGTAGGAGCTCTGTGCTACTTAATAAGTTGAACCAATGAAACCACATTAAAAATGGCACATATGCTTGTTTTCAACTTAACTGAGCTTGAGTGAATAAGGAGATTGGTTGCTTATTTTCTTGACGGTCTTTTATTTTCTTGTACTGATGCCCTCCAAGTAAATGTGTATTAAAGTATTAGAAAATTATGGAAACAGATGCCAGAAAAATAGAGACACAAATATAAAGATAAATATAGTCCAGGAGCCTGGACGTCAACCAGGGCTTTCAGAAATAGAAGTAGGAGAAATGTGTCTGGGAGGAGGGCCTGTTTTTAGTGCATTTGGACATGCATCTTTAAATACGAGGCCTGTTTCTGGAAGGAACACAGGGTCCCTGGAGTGAAGTATTCCGTAGCCTCATTTCATACTTACTTGAGGCTGGTGACAGAGAATCAGTGAAAGTGTGAAGGGAAGGCAAAGCCCAGTGAGTCTGGTCTTACTAGATAGTAAGTGTCCTTCTAACACATTTGGGTCCCTGCACGGATGCGTCCACAGAAGCAGCAGATCTGGAAGTGTGCCCATGCCCCCCCCCCTTCATCTTCCCTGGCGTCATTTCCATGGTTACCAACTGAGTCACTCCTCACAATCAGCACTGATGTGATGGAAATAGCTCCATCAGAGCCAATTTTCTTCCCCTCTGAGAAGCGGGCAGGTTATTAAGAATCCTCCAGAGTTTGCACTAATGATCCTATTACTTATGTGACCACAATTACAGCTAACTAAATAGATGTCAGAGTCCCTATATTGTGTTACCAACTTACTACCAAAGTAATAATACATAAAGAAGTTAGGGGGGATTTTAGTAAATTCAGTAATCGCCTCTTTTTTATACTCCTGGGTAGGGCATTTTTAATGAGCCACTCTGATTTGTTTATTTTGGTGCTTTTGATTTTTTTGAATGGGGGGGAAATGAGTAATTTTGCTACCAGGTTGCCAAATGAAGCCTTTTATCAGACCATACCTGCATTATGAAAGAAAAGACTGGAGAGCCATTTCCCAAAAAGCTCCTTTGAATAAATGTTCTCGTTGGAACACAACCTTATTTATCAAGGTTATTAAACCACTATGAAACAATAAAACTTGATTTCCAAATAATGTCTCATGATTAGGCTTCTTTCATTTTGATAAAGCCAGGTTTGCCACACATCTGAAGACAAAGCGAGAGAAATGGCTTGTTTAGGAAAGACAGCTAAAGCCAAATAAAACCACCTCGATTGCTACTGTGAACTGCTGGTTAATGTTTGTCCCCGAGCCTGCTCCAGATGGGCTTTTTATTTTCTTTGATAACTGACTCTCACGGGAATATGACTGGCTCTTAAGATTAAACCCATCCTAGGATTATACCATCCTAGTGGTACAATCCTTGACGAGGGGTCTGATATTAAAAAACAGCTGAAGTATATCAGGTCAGTTTCTTACAGAGTTTTAGTAAACCTATGGAAAGTAACTCCTGTGGACATTATGAGAACATTCAAAAAAGATTTTTATTCCAAACACAAAAGTGCTTGCTTTCTTGATCTGTGGGCCTATCCAACCAGCCTACGGATAGGACTCGGTTAAGGTCCTCTCGTCCATTAATGGAGAACAGATGATCTAATGTAATGCCAAGGACTGCGTTCCCTAGAAAAGCCTACTGCATGGTGTAGTGGAAAGAATGGGGCCATGAATAGATGCTTCAGGCACTGGTTCTACCATCTGTCACCTCGGCAAATGTTTTCACCTGGCTATGGGCTCATATGGGCCTTTGGATAGACAAACAACTGTATTCATGGATGCGGATCACTTGAAAATGATTTGCTGAGGTCTCTCTTTGCCGTTCTAACTGGTCATTGTGATGACTCTCGTGTTCTAGGTAAATACTGATGGATACATCTTTCTCTACCTCTGTCCTGTGAGCTTTCCTGTTTCTTCCTTGCTGGTCGATAAGACTCTTTTTGGTGCAGGAGCAAAAGCAAGGGGCATTATTTCTAACTATGTTTAACCAAATGCCTCCTGCATCCACCCAGTCACCACAAAATGATGCCCGACAACACTAATTATTTTAGTTCCTAATTCTAAGGTTAATCACAGTGGTTCTCCAATCAGGAAGAAAATTCATTAAGGGGCAATGTTATTTACTGATCTCCTGGGAGATCTCACAGGTTTCTCACTAAATTGCTCTGTTCGTGTTGGGTTCAGCAATTTGGAGACAGGCAAATAGATAAAAATCCGAGCTGTGGTTCCCCTCCGCTCCATCAGGAGGCAGAGATGGTGGCCCTGTTCCTAACAGTGCCTCCCTCACTCAGACCACGCTGGCCACGCATTAGAGCCAAAAACAAGGTTTCTGAGGGAGTATGTGGAGGAATGAATGAAGTCAGCCCTCCAATCGTTCCTTCCTCGGGTGTAGGATATAACGGCAGTAGGATATCTACTCCGCACTGGGTGTGTGAGAATTCAATAATACCTGTGACGTGTTTAGCACAGGGAACAGCGTATATGAATTCTGTGACTGTTCGTCGCTGTCTTGCCACAGGAAGGCCGTATCTCTGCTTCCTAGAAACTGCTTTTTATTTCCCACCCTCCTTGATCTTATGTGGTAAATTGTAAGTTCTACCGATATTAACAAGTAAAACTCTTGTTCAGGATACAATTGCTAAAAACCTTCAAGTCTGCATACTTGAAAAGCAAAGGGAATCTAGGTTTTCATTGACTTTCTACGCATCTTGCCCTGGGCCAGTGCAGCAAATCTCCACTCTTCCAGGGGACTCCTCTCTCAGGGCCTACGGACTGGGCTTGCTTCTGAACGTTCATTTTCTGAGTCAGAGCAGAGTTAGATGCTGATGCCGTCTCTGTGGCCTGGGCCTACGTTAAACTGGTTTAGGACGAACATCCCTCACCATCCGGTAACTGGTGGCCGCAGCTCTGTGGGAATGTGAATTACCAGTACCCCAGGTCAGCTGCTTCTCGAAAACCATGCCGTCTAACCTTTGCTCAGATCCCAGCCCATGAGATACAAGGGGCAATGCAGATCTTCCATTTCCCGGGGAGGCACGGAATTACTTTTCTTCTTTTCCTTCTTACTTAGTCTAATGACTCACATTCCAGATGGTTCTGCCCAATTTTAGAATGATCATGATCTACTCTGTTGAAAAAAACCCACCCATAACATTTCATGTACAGTAACTTACATAATGATTTTTTTAAGGAATGAGAAAAATGCAACACTTGCTGCAGAAGAATTTCTGGCTCTTATTTATTGTATGGTTTCCTGTGCGGCTAAAGAATTTGCAGTCTTAAAGAATACTCTGACTTGAAAAAATATTCTCAAAACAATGAAGCACAAGAGGAGTACCAATACAGTGTAATTCCAACTTTGTTTTTTAAAAAGTTTACTATGAATTAAAAAGAAACAAAAAACAGGGCAATATCCCCGAACATTTATCATCTCAAGGGTGGGTTGAGCTTTTGTAAAAATCACCCCCTTTTCTTTTTTGTGAAACAGGCCTTTTCCCCCTCACAGGGACGCTGTCAGGACCCCCGAGAGAGTTGACTAAGCCATGTTTCAACACTTATGAACCTTCCCAGATAAAGGCAACACGTGCATTTAATGAAATCATAGACCACTGATGACTCAGCTTTCTGAGGAGTTCTGGAGCGGGCTTTTTAGTTCCTCTGAGAAAGGACAGTCAGGGACTCCTCCTGAGAGCTGTGGGCCTTTGGGAGGGGGCCCGAGACACTGTGGTCAGTATGCTCTGGGCCATCTCAGCGCTGGGACAGGGGATCTGCTTAGCTCAGAGTCCTGCCCCGGGAGTCCAGGACTTGTGCAGCCCCACCTTTGGAGCTGGGCCCCCAGTTACTTGCCCTGCCTGCTGGGACAGGTAAACAAGTATCCAATGTGACACCTGCAAGGGGCTTTATCCTGACTTATTGTTTTCCATTGATTTTTAGAGAGGGTGGAAGTGAAGTCGGGAGGGAGGGGAGAGAGAGAGAGAAACATCTATATGAGAGAGACATTGGTTGGTTGCCTCCCACAGGCCCTCATCTGGGTCTGGGGATCTAACCTGCAACCCAGGTTCGTGCCCTTGACTGGGAATTGAACCCGAGACCCACCATTGCGCTGGCACAATAGCCCTGGCCAGGGCTAATATATGTATATTTAAATCAATGTTAACTGCTTACTGAATATTTTTCCTAGAGAAACTACTAAACAGGTCATTTTCTTCTATTAAGGAACAGACGACCCACGCCATTCCCTATTTTGTATGTTTTACTTCGGGTCCGGTATCCACACTCTTTCAGTGGCTTTTTAAGAAAACTCGGTCTCAGTGGGGAACTTCAGTCCTTCCCTTCGTCGATGAACACACAGCACTTACTTCGGTGCAGTCTCATCTGGACAGATTCAGATCCAGAGGCCGTAATGCTGCCTCCTGCATGGGAGGAGCTGGGACTTAAATAGAACGAGCCTCCGAAAACAACACAGCTCAGCTGGTTGATGCCAATGAGGAATTTCAACTGGCTGTGAACACAGCCTCGTGCAAAATAACTGCCTCGTAAATCACTTTCTTTTCTACCTACTTACCAAAATATTTATAAAATGCCCTTGCGCTGTCACTCCTAACTGAGCCTCTCGGCCTTTACTTTTTCAGTGGGATTCTCTATGTCTTAACACAAGGTCTGGTCTGGTGTAATGACCAAGCATGGACTTTTAGAAAGTGCTCGCTTTCTCTCTCTTTCAGCCTTTGTCTCTCTCTAGATACACAAACAAATAGGGAGGATTAAAAGTATCACGCAGATTATTATTGTAGCTAATAAATTACACGATCGCATAACCGTGCCCTGATATCTGATCCCCTTTCTTGCAAAACATGCACATTTAAAACCTGATTTACAATTAAGGAAGTCGAAATTCTCCTTTAAAAAAATAATGTGTCAGTAGAAAACGGAAAGTCCAGTGGAGATGGTGACCTTGTAAGTTGTTTGCATGGGGATAAGTAACTCCAGGACATTCTGCAGCTCCCCAAAGTCAGAACAATTCAGGGGATGCAGCAGGCTTTAGGCAAACTCATGCCCCTGGAAGATAACCTCAATATTGTGTGTGGCTGGGAAGGGCACCAATGTGACAGAACAGATGTCAAAAAAAAGAATCATCTAATACAGGGATGATCATAGTACTTAGGAAAAAGTAAGCTGCAGGCTTAAGGTTCACGTGGATACGCTCCAGGGCTTTAGAAGTTCATGATTTCTCAGGGAGCCCAAAGCACCTGGGTGGCAGTGAGGGGTGATTAGTCCTCGGCGCTCTGGCCTCACTCAGAAATAACCTGGGCCAGGTGGGCCAGCCGTGCCAGGGAGACCTGAGGCCATGGCCCTCCATGGCCCCCAGAGAGCCTGCCAGTTCTGTGGATGTGGGAGGGGGTGAGGGCTGAGTCTGGGGACTGAACGTGTGCTCTGAGCTTGTGATACATACTTCGTTACATACATTTGTTAGATAGATGATAGGTAGATCTACATTTGTTTGCTATATATATTCGCTATGATAGATTATTCAAGTTTAGATTAGGTAGTACTGGATTAGGATGGACCCTAATCTGATGACTGGTGTCCTTAGAAGGAGAGCTTTCTGGAGACAGACAGATGAAAAAAACATCACGTGACAATGGAGGAGACTGGAGTGAGGCTGCCATAAGCCTAGGAAGGCCAAGGATTTCTGCAATCCCAGAAGTTATGAAAAGGCGAGGACTGGCTTTCTCCAGAGCCTGTCAAGGCAGCATGGCCCTGCTGATATCCTGAGTTCAAACTTCTAGACTTGAGAACTGGGAGCCAGTGCATTTCTTTGGTTGCAAGCCACCCAGTTTGTTGCACTTTGCTATGGCGGGCCCGGGAACCGGTTAGTGATTTGAGACAATGATTTAAATACATCCTCTGGGCTTTTCTTCTTTGTGATCAAGATTGAAACAATTTGCCGTGAAGGGGTATGGGAACTATGAAAATCTGCTCTTTTGGAGGTAGATTCGGGTAGATTCTTCCATGATGATCAGATCAACAATATAGGGTGGGATAAAATCTACATATAATATTTGTCCAGAGAGATTTCAGAAGAAGAGAGAGCCAAAAGCTTGGGAGTCAGCAGGTGAAGCAATCCAGCTAGTCTGACGCCGCAGGCAGTGACACCCAGAAGCAGGGCCTCACTGCCCGGGGAGCCAGGCGGAGAGCCAGGGAACGTTAGGCATAGATGGCTTGGAGGGGCCTAGAAGTGCTGCCACAGGTGTGTGTGTTGATAAGAGGAACCCCTGTGCCCCTGTGAGGCATCCGTGAGCAGGAGGCATCCCTACAACAAGGGGGCACTATTGGGAATAGCTGCGACTCAGGAGCAGAAGGAAGGATTTATAGGCCAAGAGAGGGGCTCAGTTAGTTTCCTTGCAGTGTTCTTAGGACCCCCAGCAAAATTTTCCATTGTGAAATAGGGCAGAGTAAAGAATCCCAGAACAATCATTCTGCATGGAAAAACTCACATTGCCTGAAATCCCTTTTGCCTGGCCCCCTCCCTCTGATTTCCCCCCACTGCCTCCTTTCGGTTAGCTTCAATCCAGGGTGTTTCTGCAGAACCTCAAGTGGGAAATTCTGCTGGGACCACGATGGGCATGCGTGCCAAGGAGAGGCCGGAGCACACGCACACTCCGCGGTGACTTTTACTCCCTTCGCTTCGCTGAGAGCCCTTTTGTTCAAATACCCGCAGAGATCTCCGGGCCCTGTCAGCCCCGAGCCCAGAGCCCGTTTCCCCGAGCACAGCGTACCTTCTGAAGAAATGCACCCAGATCACAATGGTATATGAGTCTGTCCTATTCTCGCTCTAGAAAAGAAATGTCACAATAAATAGGTGGGTGGGATCTGCCCACAATCACAAAACAACCAAAACAGCAGTGCAGTCAAACTGAGAAAATGTAAATTTACCATTATATATATATAAAATATGTACTTTTTTCTTTATAAGGTTTGGTACCTACTTATCAGGAAAAACCTATGAAAAGGAAACTGCAAATACAGGGGTGGGAAAAAGGAGGTTTACGGTTGTAATACAAATAAATAATACAATCATTCGGAAAAAATAATACAAGAATGAAGTGTGTTTCGCCGACTCACAACTGTAAACCTCCTTTTGCCTGCCCTGGTCCTTATTTTTAGTTTGTTACAGACCACGAGTCACTGTAGTTATGTGGGGAAGGGGAAATCGGGGCTGTGGTACCTAGGGTCAGTCTACGGTGGGGGTGAACAGGCAGAGTGCCTTTGGCGGCCCTGGTCCGGTTTGCTGATTGATTTCCACTCTCCTTGCCCCTTTATTTGGAATAAACATTCTCTAGCAAAGCTTCATGGATCAGCACCGAAGGGAATGGAGGGCGCCTATAGCAAGGACCACAGTGCTAATACACCTTATACCTACTCTCTGCTTTTCTAGTCCTTCCCAAATCTGTGCGGAGCAGGCTAGAAGAGGAGGGAGATCTAAAGGAGCAGAGGGAGCGAGCCCCTTCCCGCCCCGCGGAGTGGCTCTGTCACTCCCGCCTCCCCGCCGAGGGCTCCGATACCCTCTCTCCACCCAAAGCCAACTCCTACTTAAGGAGGCCCCTCCTCAGAGCATCCCTCCTTAATATCCGCACCAGCCCTTGATCCCTTCTTTCTCTGTAGCTCGAATCCTTGTTGCCCAGACTCTTTTCACAAATTGAAAGACATTTTTCAGGATCTGCTCTTGCAACCGAAGGGGGCGCAGTAGCTTCTCTGACTGTCTGAGGCTCTACAATGTGCTAACAGAAGGAGAACACACTCTCCTCTCTCGGGTAAATTATAGTTCAAGAGAGACATTTGTGTTTTCTACGCACAGGATGGACCCCATGGGCAGGCGTTTCAGACCAGGGTCATAGGATGTGGGGGATTTCTGAGGACCCATGGGGACTCCTCAGGGGTCCTCCCATCCCCTCCTGAGGCACATGGCTAGTCATCCTATTTCAAGGGATGGCCCTGATGTTACATTGAGAAGCAATATGTGTTTCTGCAGATAAGTCAGTCCTCGAACAGCAATAAAGACTCCATTTTGACATCCAATGAGATCTGCTTCAAATGACTCAGTGTAAGCTGTTTTTTCCCTTCTAGGCAGAACACTATTTGCAGGTATCTGCAAATTTGGGAACAGAATGTGTTTCCTAAATGGAACTATTCTGACAACAAGCAGAAAAAGCAAATTGCACACACGCACACACACACACACACACACACACAATCCCTTCACGTCTTCATTCAAATGCATCTGCTTCTATGTTACATTTTAGTTAAATTGCCATTCCTGGTCTATACTCCTGAGTGTGTGTACGCGTGTATTTGTGAGTGTGTACTTTTGTCCCCTTTGTCTATAATGGATCAAACTAAATGTTTACCTACAGATAGCTAAAATTCTGTGCATGTGCCTTGATGACGTTTAGATTATTTAACAGTTGCAATTAAAAAATGCTTCAGAAAATATTTAGAATTCAAATTTTAATACAATGCTAATGTTGCCAAGTTCCCTGCGGCACATTGTAGTATTTATTTCAGCCAACACTTACCATGCTTACTGTGTGTCAAGCTGTTTTCCAAGATTTTTATATTAACTCAGGTAATCCTCCGAATAATACAAGGTGGGGCCACTGACAGGTGCCAGTTCCCCAGGTCTGAGTGATGGGCGGGATCGCCCACATAGGCGGCCTGGCCCTGGGATCAGCGCTCAGGCATACTCTGCTGTGGCTGTGTTAAAAATGCCCCTTTGTTATAATCCCAAATAGTTTGCTCATCATGGCTTTCTGAGTGCTTGGAGACTGACTCAAAGGAGAAGCAATCTCAATACACTTTGTAGTTGTTTCCTCCTTAAAAATTACTATCCAGCAGCCTCCATACAGGTGTTACAGTACAAGTCTGGGCTTGTGCTAAACTAAAAAAAAAAAAATGCTTTGCAACTAAGGCAATTATGGGGTAGAAGCAAATAATGTATGTCCTCATATAAAAGTGAAGGGTAGCAGAGTATGTCACCCCAAAATAGGACTGCAGGAGTTCAGCACGTGACACCTCAAAATATGCCAGTTTGGTATATTTTGATTATTTTGAGCTATAGACACTTAAACAGCAACTCGGAGAGGCTTTCTCTGAGCTCCCTTATCTGCACAAAGACAGAACCTCTCAGAGAAGCTCAATTGTCATAACTCTTTGCTGGGGAGTTTCATCAACCAGGGAGGACTGGCTCTTATCACAGGAGGGGAGACTGGATGCCGACACCACACTCAGACACACTTTCTCACAAACCACCATACCTCCCATTTGTTTCCCTAAGGGCCCATTTGTCTCAACAATCACTTCCTCTCCCCTAAGAGGCCCCATCCCCCTGCCCTCTCCCTGTGAAGATGGTTTTTAAGCCTCAATTCTAAGCCACCTGGGGAGTTACTCATTTTTGTCTGGGCCTCTCCCACTAGAGCGGAGGCATCTGTGCTAATAAACTCCTGTTTGTTTTTCTCTTGTTAATCTGTCTCTTATGATGGTCTCAGCTGAGAACTCAGAAGGGTAGAAGGAAAATTATTTTTTCCTCTCCTGGGAAAGTCGTCCCTGGTCTGAGGGTGCCCCGCGACCCTTAAGGTAAAAGGAATCTGTTCACAAAGGAATTGGGTATCCTGGAGGTTCCTGAGTGGACCTAGGGCTCGGGAGGAAGAGGGATGTCAAAGTGAGTTTCAAGGAGCGGCTGAAGCTGATGACATTCAATGGCCACAGCATTCATTTCTGTTTGTATAACTTTAACAGTCTGAAATGAGGCCTCTGACAGTGTACCTCCCTACATGGGGCCGATGCCGGATTAGGCCCAGGCCCAGGGATATATGTGGAGGACCGGCCCCGGCAGGCCCCTGGAGTTGTCTGGGGTGGCTTGTTCAGCCCAGGGCCACTCTGACACTGAAACCCAAGGGTGCTCTGTGGGGGAGGGACAAACTTTCCTCTACCCTCAAGATTCTTCTGGCTGGTCTCATCATCAAATAGACATAAGACAGATTAGCAAGAGAAAATGACCTAGTTTGATACGTACATATGTACGGGAACCCCACAGACAGGAGAGAGTCAGAGACCCCACACGCAGGAGAGGTTCCCAGGTAGAAAGCGGGACTCAGGTATATGACATCCTGAGCTAGGGAAGAGGAAGGTGCCTTTGGGACTTCAAAGGATCACTGCAGGATGATAAGAGGAGCTGTTCAGTGAATAGATGTTTGTCCTGCCCTATGGATAGGTCAAATGAGATTATCGCTGATAATCTCTTATTATGGGCAAGGCCCTTAATTCAAGGTAGTTAAAGGGAGGGGTAGAAGTTTCTCTCGAGCCTGAAGCTATAACTGCCTTTAGCTCAAAACATTCAGCATACCACAGGGCACATCTTGGGGTGGCTAGCTCTGAACCCCCACAACTCCAAGACCGCACTCAAGATTCATTCATTCATGTTCAACACCTACTCACCCCACAGCTACTGCAGAGCAAAACCCCCCAAAACTCCCCAAAACCAACCAACCAAACAAACAAAAGGAGTCATCCACACAACAGCTCCCTCTGGGCAGTGACCGGGAATCAGGGACTGTTTTCCCTGGTGTCTCCCACCTCCTGGTACGTTAGAATCCCTCTCTGCCCCATCGCTAACCTCTTCACTCCAGGTTAGCAGGTCCAGCAGGTATAACACATCTGAGCTCTGGGTGTCTGCTAGCAACATCTGAGCTCCTAATTTCCTTTGCTAGGGAACCGTAACCGAGGTAAGAGCTGGAGACTTTCATTGGCATCCACATGGCTCACAGTTGCTCCCTTTTCAGTGATTAGTGAAATGCTTTGAAAACACTGCTCCTTTCAGTGTTTTTTGGGGCAGGATAGAGGGAGGGGCTGGTTTCCCAAGGGTTGTTTTGACTTGGCTCTTAGACTTGGATTCTTGCTGCTTTCAAGTCTCAGGTTTGGGGCTTAGAGAGGTTTGGGATGAAGAGCAGAAGCTGGCCAGCTGACAGCCAGCGATGTCTGCTCCAGGGCTGAAGGGGACAAGGGAGGGTCCAGGACAATGGGATTATGGGAGCCGGGTCTCCTCTTTCCTCAAGACTGGGTCTGCTCCTTCTGAGCCCCAGCCAAAGCCCAAGCCTGAGGCCCTAGAATAGCTGTACTGTGGAGGGAGACCTGTGCTGACAATACAGGTACAGTTCAGCGGAAATGAGATTTTCCTGGGAAACGGGAGATGGAGAGAGGAGGGGAATTCTAGCCTTAAAAAACACCAAAAAAACACACAAAAAAACAAGCTTAAAACATTGTCTTTTCAAAAAGTAAGTGGGAAGCTCAGGTGCATCTGGTGTGGTCCAGCATCGAAGAAGGGAGGGCGCCTTCACGTGGATTTGCATTTTACATAGTGGAAGGGCAAGTGTGAGGAACTAAAGGACCTTCCCATCCATAAAGCAACATCTTTGCAAGATCAGGCTCTGCCTACTGTCTAAAGGCCCAGACCGCCTGTTGAACTCTCGGGTAAAATGGAAAAAAAAAAAAGTAATAATACAGTGAAGCTTCCTTTCAATAAACAAACCTATCCACTCTCCCCTCAGCGTATAAAAACACACTTTGCTGACTCCAAATATGGCACAAAAGACGCTCAATGGCTTACTAGTTTGAAGGACTAGTCACTAGTTGCTTAACACTCTCAGTGAAACCGCTTTACAAAATACAGCACACGTAATGGAGAGACCAGAACTAAAAAGGAGTCCTCGGAACAGCCAGTGTCCGCCTCCATGCCCGAGTCAGTCAAGGCGGCTCGTTATGGGCAGTTTTCAGCAGACACAGATCTTTGCTGACCCTGGAACACATCATTCACATTCGAAGTGATTTTCATGTAAATGATTGTGCTGTTTGCCTCCCGGGGTCATTCAAATATTTCCCGAGAAATTGGCTGCTTCCAGTTCTTGCTCAGAGCCCCACGTGCTTCCTTTGGGTGCGGAGCAGATGACAGGCTGCGCATTCCAGGAGGACTTGAGCTCATTTAACTGAGCCCTGTTGGGATGAAGTGACGGACCCAGAAGGGCCATCGGAGCCCAGGCTTCGACCTTCCTTCCTTAACAGAAAAAGCAAAACAAGCCGCGGGGTTTGGCAACTGGGCAAGTTTAGAAATATGTTGAAGCTCTCTGCCCTGCCAAGTATTTTAGAAAAAACTCGTGTCTTTCTATTTCATGCCAAAAAATGTTACCCCTTAAATATTTGTTCCCATATCTGGCTACGTGTCCAGGATTTCTTCTTTTCTAATAATAATCATTTTTTTCTGGGACATAAAAATGCCACTTGCGCTATCAGATCAAACATCTCTTTATATAGAAAAAGCATCTGAAACATTCTGCCAGTGGAGCTAAGGAAGGATCTTTACTTAACATGATTTTTAAAACTCAATTTGATTAAATGTTTGGTCTTCGAATTCTTTCTGTGACTCTCGCTGGAAAGTTCAAGCTTGTTTGACAACACTTTCCATTCTGCCTTTTCTCTCGCTGCCCTCTCACGATTCCCTCTTACTAGAAAGCACTGAACAAGAATAAATGTCTGTCTTTGACCAAAATAATACCTTGGAAATGGAGCCAACGCAAGGCAGCCCTCCGGGTTCCGTTCTCTATTTGCACGTTTAGCTGGAACTGGAGGGTTCGCTGTCAGGGTTTCGGGAACTGGAGCATTAAAAAAGTGTGAGCCTGCAAATTAGCTGTCAAGCTGAACAGAAAGTGCATAATGCCCGGAGCCGACTCCTTTCCACTGCTGGTGTCCCACTGATCTCGCTGTGAAGCGAAGTGAGACACGAAGGAATACTGAAAAATAGCCATTTGTAAGGAGTTGGTTGGGTATGTTCTTTCTGACCAGCTGAAAACCGGTAACTACATTCACAAAGTCAAAAAGCTAATAAACAGTCTGAGAGTGGACACTACAGGACAAAACAGTATCATGCTTGAAGAAGCAGTAAGGGTTATACAACTCAGAGGTGATTAATATTCTCAGAGAAATAAAATGTAAGGCATTAGCTCTCATGGAACCACTAACAGC
Organism: Miniopterus schreibersii; assembly: GCF_964146895.1. Taxonomy (NCBI): domain Eukaryota; kingdom Metazoa; phylum Chordata; class Mammalia; order Chiroptera; family Miniopteridae; genus Miniopterus; species Miniopterus schreibersii. The sequence goes on from NC_138102.1 coordinate 8,286,896, forward strand.
CTGGTGAAATGCACTGTAGATTTAAGCTTCACATTGGGTAACTTAATATATGGTCATTAGTTGTTGATGTTGAATGAATCATTGTAAGTAAAGCTGCTGCAAGCAAAACGCACTCTAAGCTAATATAGATCATTATTGCTAGTTAGTGGGTTGATTTTTAAAATCTCTGTGTTCATTAGTGTTTAGAGGTGTGCATGTGATTGGTAGGGTGGGGAAGCTACGGTCTCTTATAAATGGTTCCCTCTAAAATTCCTGGCTTGAGAATCTTTGTCACTCTTTGAAAAATCTCAAAATATAACCTTATTAAATTTGGAGAGCACATGCAGACAAGGACACGGACACATTTCAGAAAGAGCACGCGACAATATGATTCTGAATGTCACAAAGCTGTTGCAGAATAAACCAAGATTCTCTCCAAGATGGATGACATACGGAGAAACCGGAGAAAGTAGCAAATTGTTGTGCCAGCCTTCAGCCAGCTGTCATCCTGCCCCAAGTCATACCCAATAAAATTTCCATCCCTCGCCCGGCTTTCCATCACACGGCCCTCCCCCCTCGTGCACGGGGAAGCGGGCATTTACATTTGGAAATGCCAAGCATCTCAGAACACTTACGTTTTGTTGAAGCAGGTCTCCCATGGTAAACCCAGCACAGCGAGCCTGCCTCCTAGGACGGGCAAATCAGCACCGTGATGCACCCCGGCCAGAAATAATACCCCTCATTTGCTGCAATTGGGTTAGTATCAGTGCTATAAAAAATAGATGACGGAAAACCGAAGCCCTTGACAGAAATACAAGTCTGCCGAGCGCGGCTTCGACAGGCCTGGGGCACAGGGAGGAGGTGGTCTCGCCTGTACATTGAGCTCGGCCCGGGGACGCACGTGCACGGCGTCCTCACGCGGGCTGGGCACTGGTTCATTTGCATAAATGACAGAGCTGGGCACATGCACTCCTGTGAGAGGTAAACTGTCACAGAAACTTCAGCCTGTGGAATATCGCTGCGCAGTGGGCAGGCCACGTTATTTATGGTGCTCGAGTTTTTCTCTTTGCTTTTGCAAAGAAAGGTGATGTCCAACCAAAGAATGACCTGTGGCTTTGGCATCAGGAAAGCTGGAAGTCGGTGAAATAAAGGCCTGAAGGTCACCCCGTCTGCCCTGCAGCGTGGAGCGATGTTAAGAGGCCAAAATGCAAAATAAACACCACAGACCAGCTCTACCTGTGTGCGCCCATCCGCAAATGTGTGGCGAAAATCTAACTAAAACTTGCAAGAGGAGGACCTGTGTCTGTACGCTGCCTGTGAATGCAAGAATGCGTAATACATGAAGACGTTAAACATCATTTATCAACTCGAACATTACATAAGAGAGAGCAGGAGGAGCCAAGGAGGAAAAAGGCAGAAAGAGAAACGCATGAAAAATACCTTGGCCTCTCTCCTGTCACGGCTCAGGTGCCACGCCGGAGACCTGCCCTCCGCCTTCCCCGTAACGGGCACCCTTGCTTTCGTGTCTGCCCAAGATCAGACGCTGCGCTAGGGTCTACACAGAGTAAGCTAAAGGTACATGTTTGGTTTCGTCACCTCCTTACCACTGGTCGGCTCAGTTAGACTAGCTGACCCAGCCGTAACCGCACACGGGCCCGCTCCCGGGAGCCAATGTGGAAGCCTGGCCTCGGCGACTGTTCAGATGCTCCGCTCTCTCGCCCCAGCGGCTCCTGGTCTGTGTTCGCTGCCTTGACGCCTCCATTTCACAAACCCTGCAGTCTGACGGGCCTCCATTCCCTCCGAGGTCGGAGGCCCTTCCCGATTCCCCCCTGTGCCTTTCTCAGCTCCCTTGCATGGTTTCTGATGTAACTTGCCCACTGGCTTTTCTCTGCTCATTGCTGGTGAAGATACTGATTTCTAGTTCTCAGGGGCCAGCTCTGGCTCCAGGAGTTTGGGTGTGGAGTTCCAACCACCCTTGTGGATTTTATCGTTCAATCCTGTCAGTAAATAAGAACAAAAACCAACCCAAACCCACTGACCCACGCATCAGGAGCCCCGGCTGTGGGGACAGGAGGTGGGCTTGGCCACTTAACCTTGGGCATCGCACAATGGGGACTAGTCGTACCGGCTTTATATAAGTTGCTCTTCCACTCCTCATGCCTTTGCTCATCCCTTCAGCAGATATTTATTGAGCACCTACTACCTCCCAGGCAACAGAAATCCAGAAGAATCCAGAACAGAAATGAGTCCATGCCCTCAGGGAGTTTGAAGGTTGAGTAAGTCGCCTAAACTGTTCACCTTAGTGCCTTTGACAGTAAATGCTCAAGAGTTGTTAGCTATTATTAGAAGAGCAATAAGCTTTTAGGAAAGGTGTAAACAAGATATACCTGCTGTAGTAAAAGGGAGAGAAAATATGAGGAAGTCAGGAAAGAGGAGTATTTGCTAAAATCACTTATGCATCTGGCATGAAGTGGTGGATTCTGAGTGTTTCTAATCCTTGACCTCGAGGTGACATTGCACAATTGTATTTATAAAGTCCCTGCCTGTATGCACCCCATCTGACACCGCCACACAGCTGCACGACCTCCAGCATGGGTCAGCGCCTTCCTCACTCCAGAGAGCCACCGAGAGCATGGTGACCAGCAGCTCTGAGCCCTTTGGGCATGGCCGCTACCAGCTCCAGTTTCCTGAGGAGGGATCTCATTTCCACCCACCCACGAAAGCACCCTTGATCTGAACCTGAGATCGAAAGATCAGGCAGAGGGGAAGGTTGAGGTTTCACTGTCCTTTTTAAGTTACCATATTTTTACAATCATTTCCATTTATGCCTATTTTTCGTAGCATCCTAGTAAGGCAGGCCAGTTTTACGACGTGCTGCTTAGGGGAGATTTGTGATTGCTCTGTCATTTGACCTCGGTTTCGGCCCGGCATGAAAACCTAGTGCTGTCGCTCCTCCTTTCTTGCAGACACACGCCTGCCTGAGAGCGGTAGACTTTGCAAAGGCTGCTCTACTTGCCACCTGACTGGTCCTAGGATGGTGGAGACCAGGACCAATAATCCCTCAGTCAAGCCGCCTCGTGCCAGGCTGAGCCCTGTAATCCTTTATGCCACATCGCCTTTCATTCCCGAGGATGTGATCTGCATGATTGACACCTCCTTCCGGTACATACACGCACAGTTTAGAACTTGGTTTCTTCCTTTCCCAGCCTGCTCACTACCCTGCATTCTCCTCTCCACTCCCACAGAGTCTGTGTCAGACAGGGTTCAGGTGTCAAATGAGTGGTTGAACCAGGCAAACTTAAAATTCACTGTATTTACTCCCTCCTCTCCCCGCTCCACCCGTCTTCCTCCTCTCCTTTTTTATTTTATTTTTTGTTATTCTCTCTCCCACTTTTGCTTCCCAGAAGTTCATGGGCTGGATGCCGTTGTCACTATACACTATGGTCAGGTGAGTGCTGGTGGTTTCAAACAGATCTCCCCACTGCGTAAGTTGCTGCATTCCTGCAGGATTTGGAAACACCGTAGTTCCACGCAGCCTTGCCAGGGTCCCAGGAACATTGGTGTGTATTGGATCCGGTTTTCTGTATTAGTCGATTAGCGTATGACTGATTATATTTAGTAGAACGCTAGCTTAATACTTGGGGAGAATTTAAATATTATTTTATAGGTAAAAAAACAAAGTAGCTACAGACAAGCAGCATTTCTCTTTTTGCTTCTCGTTAGCTGGTATATTTTATTTTTAAACATACACTACCCCGCTCACCACATACACACACAATTTGGAGATGCCAGCTCGGGCTCCCTGAAGAGTGTGTGTGATGTGAGCCTATTTCCTTGATGTCTGCAGTTAACTGTCTCCGGGCCGGGACGCTTACTGCCCTTTTCTCCTTCCTGAGCAGCGGGGCAGCCCCAGCTGCCACAAATATGTCTTCCTGGTCATATTTTTGTTCCCTCCACTCATCAGCAAAACCTCAACTGTACCTTCCTACGTGTAGACTCTGGAAAAGGCAGCAGAGGGAGAAATCACAGGAGGTGTCAAAATGACAGGTGCCTGGCTGCAAGGCGGGCGTGCGGGTGGGGACCACAAGTGACTTTTCATCAGGAGATGAGACAAGATTTCCAGGAGGCTTGAAAAGCTATAGAGAGATGACTCCCTAGTGACATGATTCACACGCTTGGCTGTTTCTGTGGAATCCTGCGCTGACATCACCGCCGCCTTGCTTTTAGGGTGTTTTTCGGAAGAGTGATGGGCTTCTGTGGACCCACCCGGCTCTCGTATTCTATTAGACTTAAGTGGGAATGGAGGCTGTGGCTACAGGTGGGGACACACTGGGACAAGCTAAGTTCACCCTGGACTGACTAGAGTTAGGGATGCGGGGAAAATATTCCTGCGTGGGGCCAGGCTCCATAAGAAAACACCACTTATGGATGAGGTGCCCCTCTTCCCCCATCAGCCAGCCTGTCCCCTAAACGCGCTGCGGCCTGCGGGCTTTGAGCTGTAAGCAAGAGGTGCAACTTTTGGGGGTGCAGTATTTGAGTTGCGTAGCAGATGTCTGAATGTGAGCTCACACAGGCTTTCGACGGTCTGAATTAGAAAGGACTGGAAGGTGCTAGCTCGTAGGCAGTGAGCTCAGGGTGCCTGACCTCTCTCTGTAGGAGAACCGTAGAAGGGAGGGCACCCTGTCCTCTCTAGGGGACAGCTAGCTGAAGGTTCCAAGACTGTCCCACTGCGGGTCCCCGCCTCGGCCCCAGGCAGCCAGGTGCGTCAGACCCACAGGTAACCAGCGCAGTGGCTGCTCCCTGCCTCTGCCAGGATGCACTGCTCTGCCTGGAGTTGGGAAAGGTGCGCTTTGCCACCTCCGGGACCAGGGGTCCTGCATTCCTCCCTGGCGAGGCCTAAGCTGTGGTAAGAGTCGAGGCATGTTTTGTGGTTCTGGGATGGTCCACTCAGGTGGACACTGTGGAACTAGGAGATTAGCACGTAGCCGTACGTCCCGACATGTGGCCCGGGCCTCACAGTGAGGACTGGGCCCTAACAAAGCCAAGTGCGGCCCACGGTGTGTGGTGGGGTCGCCGGGCACGACGGCTCCGTTTTCAGGAACCCCCCACGTCCACAGTGCCATCGAGTATGCTTGGTCTCTCGGGGAAGCTCTTTTTCACCGCGCTTGGATTTATGCGGTTTGTCCTTGAAAACACATTCAGAGTGTAGTGTCTGTCAGTCTCACCCTTCCGTATTTACATCTGCTTCTGGGATGTGAAGGAAGGGAATGGTGAGCAGAACTGGCGAGAGATTTATTATGGGTTTTGTGTCCACAGTTTGACATCAGTGACATTTTAGGCGTAAATGAAGTTGATTTGTTAAACCGCCTCAGAATAATTTCCCCATCCAATTAGATTTCGTTAGTGAGCTCATTCGTGTTTGTTTGTACTGCAAAATGATAGCTAAACCTGGCTTGTTATTAGAGGTGGTTTATATTTTACTTTTGGGACTAGAGGTTACCCTGGGCTGTTTCTGGAGCCTCATTTATTGAGCGCCTGTGCCCTCCTGCACGAAGAGGCACCTTTCCACCTGAACGAGTGAGGGCTCCACCTACAAAATTCTTGGAAGAGAACTGGAGGCAGAAAGCTAGCGAACCCCAAACAAGGCCGTGTTCTTTCCGGAGGGCGCGGACAGCAGCCAAAACGGTGGTGAGAAATATGGCTCGCTTGCTATGGTCATGGCTTGTTTTTATTTAATGCACATCTAGGGATCGTTAAGCAAGACTCTCTTAATAACAGCCAGTCCTTGTTAAAGCCATGGAATTGCACAGCCACCCTTGGGGACCAGGGACCACATTGCCACTAGCCGGCTTCCGGAGGGGGTGCCGAGGGAGCGCACTGAGCCGCCCGGCCTCCCAGGGGCTCAGGAGCTCTGCAGGCCATCTGAGGAGAAGCCCGGAGCAGCCGGTGAGACCTGCTCCTGCAGACCGCTGAGGACTGGGACTGCCGCCAGCGCCACCGCCAGCAGCAAGAAGGCCAAGGCCGGGTGCTGTTGCCAAGGGCAACTCCAGGCCCTGCCCCTGCCCTGAGCCACCTCTGGCAACAGCAGAGACTGTCAGAGAAGATCTAATTGCTCTGAGCTTCCTGCCTTCTTGATATCCCACTGAGAGTCAGCCTTGAGCCAGAACAAGAAAGAAAAAGGACAGTTTTCACCTGAAATCTTGATGGGATTGGATATCAAGAGCTGACTAGATACCAATTAATCAATCGCAGGCACCTCTGATTCCCGGCCATTCTGGCTCACAGTTAGAGACAAATGGGACAAGTTGTGTAACCGGCTGCAGGGTATGTGGACTTTTGGGCCAGTAGAATGTTTTCTGTGAATCCTTCACAGAGGAACAAAACTGTAAAGATAAATTAGTTCCATGTTTGCATTAATCTATGCGGGATCATTTTGGAGATGTTGCGGCAGAGGTCGGAGCGGAATGGTCCAGAGCAGGCTGGTTTGCGAGGAGTTGACGGATCTCATGGAAGACTTGCAGTGGCCCATGTAGGCAAACAAATACAGAGACGGAGACCAAAGGCCTTAACGCAATGACAAAAAAGAAACTGAATGCCTACCAAGCGTACACCCATTAAACTCTTACAAACAGAAAGTTAGAAGCTACTGACATTTTGTGAAATTAGGTGGCAAAGGGGCAAGACCTAGGCATCCTTAGGCTAAGTCAATCTCTGACCAAGCTCAAGGAGGGCAGACCTGGGAGCAGGAGAGCCAGCTGCCCAGCTGTCCTCAGGACACGGTTGAGGTTCTCTGAGAGCAGCTTTGTCACAACAGAGACGAAGCGTGTGTGTGTGTTCGCTCCCACCTACGCATGCACGTAAGAGGATGGGACACCTGAGAGCACACAGAAAAGAAGCCAGGGACAGGTGCTGACATTCCCTATGAGAAGCTCGGGCTCAGGGACAGCGGGGACAAGCCTGAGATGCTCTGGAGAAGGGCTTCTACTAGTGACAGTATCTACACACAGGAAAAATTGCCTCTACAGGGAGGTGAAACTTAGGGGTATTTTATCATCCAAGGCCATGGCAGTTTTGTCTCATGGGATCATGTGACAATCTGGAGACATCTTTGGTTGTCCCAGTGGGGGGTTGGGGAGCAGGGAAGGATGCTAGCTGGTGTCTTAGTGGGTAGAGAACAGGGGTGCCGCTAAACATCCGACAGCATGCAGGAGGATCCCTCATGACACAGAATCATCTGGCCCCAAATGTTAATAGTGCCAAGACTGAGAAACCTAATCTAGAGGATGCCAGTGAAAACAGGACACTCTCTCAAATAAACGACATTACTTAGTTACAACACAGCACTGTATCATTGACAAATCTTACCATTGAGCATTTACTAAACGCGAATTGAAGCAACAGTTGTTATTGCAGTTAGAATTCTTTAATATAAACAGCTACTGCAACAGACGTTTAAAAGAGTAGTCAGCTTCATCAGCCTATTCTAAGAAACTGAAAATACTTCTGTCCAAAGCATGCCAATGGGAAGCAGTGGTGTGCTGAGTGCAGTCCTTTCCAGAAAGAATTCAAACATAATGAGTGGCAAATTGCCTTTAAGAAAAGATGGAAAGAGGGGACAACTTCATTAAACCCAGCTACTGCTCCCATTTTGTATTTGTCCTTCCAAACTGCTAATGAATTCTGACCCATTTAGTCACGACAAAGTGCATATCCTAAAGAATCTGTCATTTTTGAGGTAATTAATAGATGTTTATCAGACAAAAAATATTGCATGTCTATTACTCATAATATTTGGTCTTTTAGGTGGCATCAGTGTGCCACCTCTAGGATACTAGGGGACCCCCCCACCCCCACCACATACACAGAGCAGCGACTGAGAGACATTCGCTGGGGAGAACCGATCTCAGGACCAGTTAACACAGCCCGAGTGCGTCACGCGTTCTACAGCACATTAGCCACAGACAATTTTTATCCCAGGAAGTACACTTAGTGCAGCTACTGGGGCATAATAACTATTTGATCCTAATTCGACCTAATGAATGAATTTTTATTCTGTATCCACTATGCTTTTGTAGGACACTGACCACAAATACCAAAAAAAAAAAAAAAAAAAAAAGGTTTTTTTGGGGGGTGTATAAAACCATAGTCAGTAACATTCCTCATGTCCCTAAGCCATTTAATGATGATGCAGAATTGTGTGGAAGTCTTTAAAAGATAAGTTCTGACAAAACACACACACATACACATGCACATGTTATCAGGAGAATTATAAATTGCATGAGAAGTTCAGGTAAAATATGCTCTCTAAAAATTTAATCTGGCAAATTTTACTTGGGGTACTGATTTGAAATTTGACAAGTTCAAGTGAATTCTTAAAGATGATTTGTAAAAATGTTCCTCTCGGTTATAGTGTAAAGGATACCAATTTAATTTGGGGGAATTAAAAAAGTGATGTCTTGTGCATTCTTTACTTTCAATAGAATAACCTGTCATATCCAGAAAAATATAAAAATGTGTAATGCATCAAGAACCACATTTCTCTCTTTTTAGTCGCAGCAGGTATTTTTGTTAGAAAACATTGACATCCTTAAAGTAAAGCAACCTTGTTGCTGATTTCAAAAATGCGAAGGAATGTAAGGAGCAGAAGAAAAAATCATTATCAACCCCCCAGAAAAAAAATTCTGAATAATTTATTATACTATTAAGGCAGAAAATATTTTATTTTAAATTATTGTTATCTCAGTTACATAATAAAAATTCACAGATCTATCCCCAACCACAAGGTTTAATTCACACACACACAAGTGGACACACACGTTTGTGTTGGCTGATGGAAGAAACATATCTCTTACATCGAAATTATGCATTTCTTTGAAATGTAGTTCAAAGTGAGGAAGAAAACTCGGAACATTTTCTTTCACCTTTAACTCCTTGCATGCTTCAGAGCAAACACCTGAACATATGTCAAAATACTCGAATTCATAGCTGCAATCAGTAAGGTCTTTATTCATTGAGAAATTCTGCTTCAGTATCCCTCTGTTAGACCTTTCCTTGGATGTTTATCTTGAAAACCCTTACTTAAAGCTCAAATAAAATTTTCTCAAAGTCACAGTCATCTTTCAGAGAGCTTTTCAGAAGTCGAACTCCTTCAATATTTAGATAGGTGCAAATACAACGCTATCTCTATAATCCATGGAGAATTTATATATACTAGTATGGCTAGCTGTCATTCTAAAGATATTTTCCTCAAGACAAAGGCCATTACATAAACTCACATGTATTTAGGGAGTGGATGCCCAGGGTGCTGCCCAGTATGCCTGTTTTTGGAGGAATCGTGGCCATCTCTCTTTATTCTTGACTCCCAGCTACTGACCCAAAGAACTCTCATGGTCAGCACAGCGCACTGGCTCTTCCTATCCCACCCCAGGTAATTCATCTCCCTGAGACTTTCACTAAGATCCAAATCTACAAGTCTTGCTGTCACTGACCTTTGGCTCTCAAAAGTGCAGGTCGTGCTCATCGCCTCCTGCATCTTTCTATCATAGCTCTTATCGCAATTTTAATTATGTGCCTACTTGGGCAATTGCCTTTTAGTAACCGCCTCCCACTGCACTGTCAGCTCCATAAGCAGGGGAAGATTAGTCCCCGGTGACTGACTGCCCCAGAGGCCAGGACACAGCATGGAGTAGACTCTTAACAAATGATTGCTGATTAAGTGACATGAAGACCAATGATGCCATAGATGTTAAAAGATCCTGAGGACTGGTATTTAGAATCTCACCCTTCATATCATGCTAATCAGATAAAGTTATATTTACTTTAATTATAGTAATAATTCAATGAGTGGGACCTTTATGCTGCCCAGGATATGATTCCATCCCATGTTTTGTATTTTTTTACTGAAAATTATAGCTTGGTACATTTACCATTTGGCCTGTGCTTATATTTAAGATGAATGAGCTTACATATAAACTAGAAAGGAGGGAAATTTTAGGACTTTACTGGTAAAACCAAATACTGTTTTAAGTGTCCACAGATAATGGCTTCTAGTGCGTTAAGCAATTTTATATTCAATGAATGAAATATTGTCATAAGGATCTAATCTTATATTGCTTCAGTTATTGATGTCTTTTACTTTTATTGTTGAGGGTATTATAGATGTCCTCCATTCCCCCTCCATCCTGTTCCTGCCCAGTCATTGATTTCTTAAAGATTCCCTTCACTATCACATATTGCATCATATGGAGTTTGTGGTTTAAAACTTTGCATTCTCACTATAGCACAATAACAAAATGTTTATCATTTAGCATTTGCCTACAACCATCACATCAGTACACAATGGTGATGAAACAGGAGATCTGTGGGCACAGTCATTACTGTCAGAAGGAGAATCTGAGGAAAAGGGTTCTTTGAGTTGAGGACCAGGCCTGACATTGGATCTCTGCTCCACGCCTGGCACAATAAGCCCCACCCTTTCCTTACTATTGAATCTGGAAAAGTTGCCGGCTCTGCCTTTTATGTGGGAGAACACAGGGCTATTTATGCTTAAACCACACACTGAATTTACTTCCTTTGGTTGGCATGGTCATCTTTCTTGGTCATCTTACTTTCCTTAAAGCCTGAAGAGAAAGCAAAGTGAATGTATTTGCTCTAGGATACGGAGTTTGGGAGATGGGAAGTCTACATGCAAAGCGTGTTTGTTTTGGTAAAATAATTCCATCCTCAGGGGAAGAGACTGGAAGGCAGAGAGAATAGCTGGTGGTCAAGACACTGCTGAGAAATCCTAATCAAGCAAGTTGCAGCGACAGCCTTTTAGCTAGGGCAGTGACGGATACTGGAGGCATATTGAAGGCGTGCGGGCAGGTAGAATCAATGAGTAGTGACTATGCTGGGAGGTTGGAAAATCTGAATGCTCAAGATTCTAATCCTGAGTAACTGGGAGACAGTTATGAAGATATAGCCCTGGAGGAGAGCAGGCTGGGAGTTGGAAGAAGATGAGTTTTAGATCCATTGAGTTGGAGGTATGCGGCCTACATTCAAATGAGATGCTTACCAGTTACTTGGAAATGTGAGTCTGGAACTCCTGAGAGAGATCGAGGATAGAGACATAGATTTTGGGATCATCGTAAAAGGGTAAAGAGGTGAACTCTGGGGAGATTAGATAAGAGGGGCAGGACCCGAGGGAATAGTGGAATTCAGGAGTGACGAGATTGGAGGAAAATCCTCCTGTCTCTGAAGGCAAAGGGGAAGAGATTCTAAGGTCAGGGAATCAGCAGTGTCTAATCTGAAGGTCGTCTCACATTTGTTTCCAAGTAAAACTTTGTGCTGATTATGTAATATTTGGTTTCTCAGCTTTAGTAACGATAACATGAGGAAATTCAGAGTTTTCCTTGTGTTACTAGAACTTCACGATTTCTCCCAATGTGTTTGTTTCCCATTTAAACATTTTTATGTACTTTCATGGACTTTACCTAGAAATGTGGAAAATCTCTTTTCTTTGAATTTTATGATTTAAAATTATGAACTTTTGGCTTATGTTGAATTTTCAGATTATATGTAAAATTACTTGTAATAAAAAAAAAGAACAGGAGCCCGCCTGGCGTGGCTCAGCGGTTGAGCATCAACCTAGGATCCAGGAGATCAGGGTTCGATTCCTAGTCAGGGCGCATGCCCGGGTTGCAGGCTCCATCCCCAGTCGGAGGCATGCAGGAGGCAGCCGATCAATGACTCTCATCACTGAGGTTTCTATCTCTATCTCTCCTTTTCCCTTCCTCTCTCTGAAATCAATAAAGATATATTTTTTTAAAAAATGAACAGGAAAAATCATTCACTATTACCCATCATTTGTCAAAACTCTGAACAAGATAGTGATGTCTTCCAGCTTTTCCATTTTAGCGTACTGGAAAGCATCAAAATAAAAATTCTCAAAAGTAAGCATTGATTCTTGCCAAATGGTAATGAAAAATCATTAGTCTCCCCCCCCCCAATATCAAAGAAGTGTTAAGCGTAAAACTTAAGGTGCAGTCGTGTGTATGTAAATCTTTTGAATAAATTAAATTTCAGGAAATGTACTATTAAGCATTAAATATAAGCATTCTTCACTTTGCACAGCATCGTGTTAACTGAACCATATCACTGTTTCCATGGTCCCATGGCAACTGAGAGGACTGCCTGGGTAAAATCACTTTTCACACATTTATTGCACAGAGCACCTTAAACCAGGGCGATAGGATAAGCTTAATTCACCACTATATTCAAACCCCATTACAAATCCTCATAAAGCATAATGACAAATCATTTAATAATTTAAAGAGTAAATGGCACATTTGGTAGGTTCTAAGAATCCTATGTAACAATCCCTTATGAAATGGTCTTCAACGGAGGTTCACAATAGGTATTTGTCTGCTGGAGAACTAAAGTCATTTTCTTCTCTAGTTCACCATTTATAGAAGTTTTGGGCCCTAGGCAAAAATATAGAAATATAAGCCAAACGTGATACAGTTGTATTATTTCCTCCTTGTAAATTTTCGGAAAATCTGGGCTGCTTTAAATTAAAAAAAAAAAAAAAAAAAAAAATACTGTCTCTCGATATTAGCAGCTGAGAAACGTATTCTTTATATGGAATGCATCTTAAATTTACGGACTGGGAGATAAGGGATAAAGACTTTGGATGTGGGTCTTTACTCAGATGTTCCAAAAATAAGAATTGTTCATCTTAAAACATAAGACGTTGTGAACTCCTGCAAAGCCTGTTGTCTGCCTCTCTAATTGAAATATCCTCCCTGCCTCTAGGGGGAGCCCTTATCTGAATTTCTTATTTTTCAGTCCATATATTTCTGTGCACTTTTATGATATAGGTTTCTAACTGCTGCTTTTTTTTTTTTAAGGTTAAAGCAGTTCCTTCCTATGTTTGGTTGTGAATTTTTTTCTTGGAAGGTGTTTTTGGATTTTATCAATGATTTTTTGCATTGAGATTGGTCTATAGTCCGAGTGTTAGAGTGTCAAGTCTTACACTTCAAGTTTATATGATTCATATGTGATGGTGAAAGGAGTCTTGAAGCAATAAATGACTGAAGGAACATAGAAAGATCCCTTTGACAAGATTCAATTCAGTAAATATGAAATTGCTTAAGAAGTTAAAAGTCATTAGTTGTGGTCACTTAAAACCCTACTTGGTTTTACTGTGAAACTCCTAATTTCCTTCCTTTCTGATTTATTATATGTAGATTGTCCTTCTTAATAAGCACATCCAAGCGTTAAATGTACTAGCTCTACCGTATGGTCTTCTCCCAAGCACTCTTACACACATGCTCTTATTTAGTCATTCAGAATATTGATTAGAAAAAAGCTGTATGTGAATATATAAAGTTATGAGGTGCACACAAATGATTTTCAATGCTCTATGCTTTTTGTTTAATTTCAATATCCAAAATAGATAAGATAAAGTAAGGAGGGTAAAAATCCAACTGCAATCACGTTTTCTCACCTTAGCATAAAAATTATCACTTCGCTTCCAGGCAAGTCTGTACAAGTTTTTACACAAGCTGTGGTTCTCAAGTGATGGATCTCACCACATGAGACAAATAAAGCCTGAGTGCCAGCTCTAAATTGATTCTGGAACATGAGATGCATCCATTATTTTTTAAAGTAAAGTTGCTCAAACATAAATGAAAATGAAACATATTCTATATTGAAGACCAATGGTCATCTTTAAAATTTTTTTTTACAAAAAACAGCTTTCATTATCTTTTCTACAAAAATCGTCTCTAACTGAATTTACCATTACATTCAGTTTTTCATTCCTTAGCTGGTTTTTAAGAGTTTTTCATAATAAACTACAGTCTTCTGTGACAGTAATATAAAGTTTACAGGCTTGTTTGCATTGTAGTTTTATCCTGCCTTGAAAGAAAATAATCAGAGTTGATATAAAAAGCAAATTTTAATGATTTAATTTTGTCAGAAATAGTAAACTACTTTTATTTTAAACAGTTTGTAAACAATTATTTACATGTCGTATGTAAACAACATATTTCAAATTATAAAGACAATTTATAAATAATAAACTGAAAATGTTACATTTAACTAAATTAAATAAAAATGTAAAACGATTTTTATATCAAATTATAAAATGATTTTTATGGTAAGCAATTTGACTTTTTATTTAAACTCAACCACCAGAGGTGATATAGCTATTTACTTCTTCCAAAAGTTAGGATTTTACTGCCCTTACAGTCAAGGACAATGACCACTTCCTACTTTAGAATGAAGCCTAGACCTTTGACACACCCTTCTCACAGTAGCACAAAATTGCCTTCTTTATCTCCACCACTCCTCTGCTGAGTCCTTCAGTACAATTTCACTCTTCTGGTCTATTTACAGATGTGCACATGAAGGTCAACCAGATGCCAGGGTATACCTCCCAGCACTTAGCTCTGCTGGTAACACAGGATGTGGTTTCTAATCTAACTGCACATTTTGCTAGCCATATTTGTTTCTGGATAGTTTTCCATTCCTAACCATGGTTTTTAGTCTCAGTACAGCAATTTTTTTTTAAAGAGTGAATACTTTCATAGTAAAAATAATACGAAAAAGAAAATATTTTTGATTTATAGATCAAAAGTATATCTATTAACTGTATTTGGTTGTATCTTCATTAAATTCACATAAAATGTACCCATTGACATCTTTTCCAAAATTGTTGGATGTCTCTTAACATTAAGAGTTTGTTCTGAAAGTTGAGCACTGCATAGTTTTAAAAAATTTAAATGGTGAGTTCAAGCAAACACAAAATTTCTGAACACTACTTGGAGCTAAATTCGAAACCAACCAAATGTCTTTGGTTTGCAAAATTGAATGAGACAAGTATCACTGAGCTGAATACATGTCAAGAGCAACAGCTGCACTAGAATTAAACCAATTCAAAGTTGTACTTGGACCAGGATATGCAACACTCTAACCAAAATACAATGCTTTAAAAACACATGTCATGCATTTTTCCATTAACTAAATTCAATTTCTTTCTTTAGGCCCAATTGTGCCTTTAGAACAAGAAGTTAATATTTCTATTCTATCCTTTTAAAAATTGAACTGACCTTTCATAAGAGAGTACATTATTTTACTTACACTGTATCAAGTTACTAACCGGATTCACTTCAATGTCCTGTATCTTTTGTTTCAATCAGCCAACACGTAACTTTTGGTTCATTAATACCGTTGGCACATTCATGTCTTTCTCTGTAACCCTCATCTCCCTTTTGCTTATGTTTTTCTCTTAGTATAGAAAACCAAAACTTGCTGTGATGACAGAATATCTCCTTTATTGCTGGGACCAATAGTTTTCTTGTTATGCTTTGGCTATTATTTCTAACCTGTTTTATAGTTCTGTATTTTATACCTGGGTGGACTGGCACACTTTGAAAGATCTATCATTTGCGATTTCCTAGGGATATAAAGCGTATGATGCAGCCACTTCTCTGGGTGTCAGAGCCCTCACCTGGACACTGGGTACATAATGCCGGCACGACCAACCCCGTATTAATACTAATACCACCCTACAGTAAAACAGACAATTAAGGAAATAAAAGTCGTTGTTGAATAGCTATGCATTTGATGAAACAATAACAATACAACTTATTATCTCTGATAATACTGAATATTAAATAAAATTACTGGTGCAATTGTTTTGCAGGTAGAGTTTTAGTTTCTAGGACAAAGTCTAGTGAGCGGGCAATACTGAGCAGTCCCCATCCCTCGTGCTCCGCACCAGCCGATCTCCTCTCATTTCTGCTGTTCGCATCTCTCCCCTCCCTCTCAGCTACATCTACTTAGGACGGCTGTCCGGTGTTTTCATCTCTAATCATTTTGAACATTGATCAGCAATAATACTAACATATGGACCTAACTGTGAGAATTTTCTTCTCAATAAATGAATGCCAACCCAGTATTACCTTTCCAGGGACACTCAAGCCCAAGTGGGTTGCACTTCCCCGTGGGGATTGGAGAGATTCAGAGGGTCACCAGGGTCTCCTACTCCATGATTCCTCAGGATAAAGCTCAGGGTGAGAGTGGCTTTAAGGGGACCTATCTCCTGACAACATCGTCTACATTTGAACTTACAAGAAATGCCCATGTCTTTTTGACAGTCCACCTTGAATAGGCGAGACAATGCCTTAGGATCATTGCGTTGTTTTGGCATTGTAATTATTAAAACATTATTTTAAGTATTACTTTTTATTTTGGAGAAAATGATGGAATCTAAACAATAAATAAAAGTTTAGCTGGAGAATGATGACTTTCTGGAAATGACCATTCATCTGTTTCAGGAAAATAATCCTCTTTGGTCAGGGGAGAACTTTATTTTGTGTCATCATGGCCCAGTCAGACGGATACTAATTTCTTTTTTTAAGAACACAAATGCCATGCATCTATAAATTTAGCTTTTAATAATATATCCTTGAGGAATGGATAAGGGTTACATGTACTCCATTTTTCTGACAGTAAATGAAACACAAGAGAAGATGTTCCAGGGACTGATTTTTGCAACCTTAAATGACTAATGCAGTCATTCTTGAAAGAAGAAGGTTATATTATGATTTAAAGAAAATTTGCAAATGCACAAGTTTGGTGTTTGTTTTCAACCTGGTATTTTACCCTGTCTCTTTTCAACCTTATACCTTTATGCGTCTAGTGAGAACCTCCTGGTGAGATGGTCCTGAACTGTTTTATCCTGTTTTTTTTTCTGGCACCTCCTTCTGATCAGCTTCCTTTCCTTGGCTCATTGTACTAGTTTTGGGATATAAAAATCAGATATATTGATAAATGCTACACTATGAATAGGGAAGTCAGTGTTAAAATGCAGTCCCTACATATAGGACCCACAAGTTTTGTCACTGTTAGCTTTTCAAATGCTTTACTTAGTATGGGATCAATTGATTTTGCAAATCACCTGCTAAAATGCAAATTGTATCTCTAATAAAGAGCCTATTTTATTAAACAAAAATGTGACTACAAAATTTTCAAAATGAAATTTGACGACAATTTAATTTTATAATCAATATC
This sequence comes from Miniopterus schreibersii, assembly GCF_964146895.1. NCBI lineage: Eukaryota > Metazoa > Chordata > Mammalia > Chiroptera > Miniopteridae > Miniopterus > Miniopterus schreibersii. Next base: position 8,303,933 of record NC_138102.1, read on the forward strand.
TATAAATCTTGCTAAATTCAGTCTGACTAAATCTCTAGTGAGGTCACAAATTTACTTTTATGGCAGTTCTTCAAATGAGTTCAGAAACTCTCCAGTTAATAAAATGACGTGTGAACTCGTAGTTTCCTGGGCTTAGTATGTCTAATGGGCTCAGAACCGTGAAGCTCTTTCTGAGACTGGCTCTTCCAACTTCCTTTACAGCTGCGTAGGTCTCCCATTTGTCCTGTTTTCATTGGAGGTTATCTGCCATTTCTGGAGTCCTAATGAGCAGAATGTAATCTTTGGTGTCCTTGATAAGAAAAATAATACCCCCAAAAATGCAATATTCAGCCAACACAAATTTAGATCAACAAGAGAAAAGAATGTTTTCTGATCCAGTGCTTGATTATTTCTGTTTTACATGTGACAGATTTGCTGAACAAAGTTTACAAATCCCCTTTCCTCTCTACCTACCTCTGCCTCCACCCACACGCACGCACACACCTTCACACCCTGCCCTGGCTGACTGTTAAACACACACCCCAGGCTTCTCTGAAGGAAATTGACTCTGCTGAGTACTCCTTTATGCTCAATATACATTACAAGCCTTAGAGTACTGAACTTTTCAATGCTTACAATGTTCCCTGGGAGTATATCACTTGAGCAAGGGAGAAAAAAAAATCTGGAAGTTTATTATTTTTTTCCACCAATATATTTGACACCACCTTTGGAGAGCGAACAAAAAGCATACTGTCAAGCAGACAGACCAGGACAAAATGTTACTGTTTGTTCCTCACGGGCACAGAGGTATATTTAAGCAAAGAAAGACATTCCAGGACTCTCCTGGGACTTCCTTCAGCTGAATTATACCAACGTGTTCACACCGCCGTGGTTCAGGCTGTGTAGGAATTTAAAATGCAGACTCGTGGTTGCCAATGCTTAAATACCACAGCTATAAAAATTCATATTAGGATCGACCCTGGCTTTCAAATGTCATAGAACAAATGGGAGTTGATTGGAAAAAATGTGTGTACACATGAAATCACACAGAAGGCCTGGAAATAAGGGATGTCCTTGTTTGACAGATTCTATGCTTGTACAGTTAAGCCTCAAAGTCCCTAGAAGTCACCTGGCTTTGGATTATGTTTCAAATCCAGGCTCACTGACATTCATGAAACTTTTGGCCAAACGTGGGCCAAGTTTCGAGCAAGGCTGGGTAGAATCCTTCTTTCATGTGGAACCTGTGTGAAACCCCGTGGCTTTGGCCGGCTTTCACCTTGAGTTTCACATTCAAACGACCCAGAGTTTCAGAGTAAAAGGAAGGGGTGAAGAGACACAAAGAAACAAACCACAACAGCACAGGAAACAATGGCTTGCCCAGCGGAGAATGGGATGGCTGTCTATCACCTTCCAGGCCCCTTTCATCCCGGTGCCACTGGATTCATTGGCGCTCAGTGAGGCCACATCAGGGCTTTGCAGTACTAAGGGGAGAGCACTCTAGACCCCCAAAGGCAGTAAAATAACCGGAGGATCTAAAACTTTGTCCCATCACAGAAATGTCATGATTAGCTTGCTCCTTATAACGCAGATTTGAAGGTGGGTGGGGGTTGGGGAGCAATTAAATGTCCAGGGTTTGGAAATAAAAATTGGACTTAGCATCTCTGAGTTTTCCTGTGAGTCCAAATTCTAGAGATTCCATTGCACCTAATCCCAAGGACCCTGTCCCGCCGCGTTCTCCCAGCTCCTCCCCTCTGAAACCTGTGCTGTGGCACCTGCTTCCTCCCTTCTCAGCGAGGTTCGGGGTACGGGGAGCCACTGTGTCAGCTCCAAGGAGCCACAGTCCTCGGCTGCGACCTAGTCTCCTGACGGGATCAGGCTCCCTCTAGTCCTGACCTTCCGCAGAACAGGCGGGGACAGTTTCCCAGGGAGGTCAAGCTGAGTGTCTGGCTGAGCACTTGGACAATTCCCTCCTCTCTGCTTGGGCTGGGGAAGAAAAGGGCCACAAAGTGTAACATACACGCGAATTTTCTTTGAAGAGAACACTGAAAAGTTGAATGAATGGCTAGAAAGGGCTCCCTTGCCTCTTTTAGGAAATACATTTTTTTCATTCTTTATCCCTCATTCAGCAGAAGTTTCACTGGCATACCAGGCTTTTTTGGTTACAGAGGGGTTTTTTTCTTTCCTAGTTTTCTTTAAGTTTTCTTTCTTTTTAATTTCTCTTCTTTTTCTAAAGTCACCCAGAAGATCACTGAATGTTTAAAACGCATGCTTTCTTTTGACACGTGATCTGTGATATCAATAAACCTTTTTGGAAACGAGAATCAGTTAAATACCAAGGATTTCTGGGTCCACGTTATAAAAGCAGCAGTTAGGCCCCGAGGCACATGGTGATTTTTAGGCAGGAGGGCAATCAAGTGAGGGGCTGACAGAGCCGGACTCTGCACTGTCCCTTGCTGCCTGCAGGGGAGCAGAATTTGTCACCGAGTCTCCGCGGCCAGAAAACCTTGCCCTGAGACAGCCTTTTCCTTGAGTTAGAGGTCTCCGTATAAGAAAAACCTAAGACGTGTCAGTGCGAGAAAACCAAAGCCCAGGAGGTTATTTCAAGGAAATGATTTAAAAGCGTTCGGCGAAAAGACTTCATAGTAAATACCCACAATCAAAGTAAATGTTGTGTTTGAAGTTAAAGTCCACAGATCAAAGTACTTGGCAAAATGTTCAACACAAGCATACGGACGGGTGGAGGGGAGGCGCAGAGAGCGATCCAGAATATCCCGGGGTCACGTTAGAGAAACCTGCTGCCAGACTCTCGGCGGGGTAAGGAGCCTCCAGCCGAGGCCCGGCGGGGCCAGGAGCGCTCAGAAGCACAGCCCGACCTGCTCGCGGTCCTCGCTGGGACTACGCAAGCGGCCACCCATCAGAGGGCAGAATAAAACAGCCGTGCCCTGTCCTTAAAGAGCAGTTATCAGAGATTTTCTTTACTCAGCTGGGTGCATCTTTTTCCTTAAAAAAAAAAAAAAAAAGCCCCTAGAAAGTTAGAAATAAGTAAGCAGCCTCAACAACAAAGCAGTGATGCCCCCAAGGCCAGCTTGGCTCGCTGCCTGGGAGGGGGCGCCGGGAGCTCTGAGTCCTGGGCAGCGTGAGTGACAGAGCTTTGGGCAAAGTTTAAGTCGCAGCCCCCTGGCCCAGTGCACGGGCTTCCCTGCTGTGACCTGGAGCACTGTTCACCTGGGGACGGTTCCCAGCTCCCGCTTATTTTCACTACATAATTTATCTAAAACACATCAGTCATAAATGTATCATGAACCAATGAAATAGTTTCAAAATAAAAAATCTTACCTCCAGGCAGCTGGGCTCAGCAGTGGCTCTGAACAGAGGAAGTAGGAGTCAGTGGCCTTTACATGTAGAGATTGTTTATTTAGTCCTTTTTAAAAGGTCTTGAACTCCAGAGATTTCAGATTAAGTCCAATCCAAGTGTCTGAAGGGGGGGAAAAAAAAGGCAGGAGAGAAGGCAAATAAGAGAGGGAAAGACTCGCAGCTGCTGGGTGGTGCTACCGTTCTGAGAGCATTTGAGCTATTTTCAGCATTAACAGCAGCCGGGAGTTGACTGAAGGGCTGAAAAAATCGTGTCCCAATCGCCACACCCCCATCCCCTACCGGGGAGGGGGAGGGGAGGGCACAACCAGGAAACCCACAACAACTCGGTTGACTGTGCAAACACTCATTTGAATTTTGAGGAAAACTGCCCTATTGAAAACAAACAAACAAAAAAACTTGCCTGGAATCTTAAAGAAACAGAGTGTCCTGCCACAATCCTCAAGTTTTCAAAATGATTTACCTGAGTCATTGGAAATGAGATGCTCTGTTTATGCCTCATTGAGAGGGAATATTTAAATCTGATGTTTTCTTGCTCATTGATGTATGGGTCTTAAAAAATATGTTAGATCTTTCTAGTAGGTATATTTGTTGTCAGCCGATCCTTCTTAAAACCGAAGACAAATGGTTTATTTCCAGCACACGCCCAAATTTCCAGTTTCATCAAGTACGCTATTTTTGAAAGCTACTTGGTTAAGCTGTTGACATTTCTTATCTGTTGGCAGAGATTGGGGACCATTCAGTGACATGATGCAGACACCAATCCCCCTTCTCCCTCCAAAGGCCAATGAAGAAATAATTCAGTCACCAACAGTGACCAGCAAACTATGACCGTTCGTTTTGTTTCTAGAATTATAAATTAAGATTTACAAGTTGTATTCATTCACTCACTCACTCACTCATTCATACCTTCATTCATTCAGCAAATATTTGTAACAAGTACTTTTTAACCTAGTATATGCCAGGCATTTTGAGAATATAGTGGACAAAATAAACAGCATCCCTGCTTCCAATGGTTTACAGCACATGGCGCAGCAAGAATAAAGACAGGATCTGTTACAAACTTTTACAGCTTCTTTTTTCACATGATGAGACCATTCAAACCATAGCAGTTGGGGATGAGATCTCTTTATACGATGACTGAAGGAAGATGCTATGCGTCATCAGACTAACACCTGGCTTCCATTGCTTCATTCTGCCTTTTGTACCCTTAAGAAGGAAAGTTAGTTACTTCCTGCAAAGGAAACACTGAAGTATTTTTATAAAAGCCTTTATTCTATGTGGATGAAGCCAGGAATCCTTTCAACTCCCTACTCCCCATAACAAAGAGAAGGCTTAGCAGCCTCTGAGTTCTGCTGAGAGGTGAAAGGAGAATGAAAGAGTCTATGATCTTAGTGCAGTGTAAAAACCACCATGATACAGTTGATAGTTAATATGATGGTTGGTGACCAGACGCTTAGATCGAATCCAATTCTGTCCTTGCAAGTAAAGAAAGACACTGAAACTGATTATAGAAAATACTGAGGATTATGCATGATATATTAAAAAAAAAAAAAAAAGATATGATTGCTATTTCAAATTCTATGGTAAAAGAATGAAATCCTTCAGTGTAATACACTTATATTAAATCTATGCAGATATTTAAATATAAAAAAACTACAACTTAATCTTGAAATATCTAATCAAACTTTTAAAATAAGATTAACTTTGTTTAAATATATATATAGCAGGGTTTTAAAAAAACCTCTGTAGAATAATGCATTTTTTCTGTTCATTTATTTTATCTGGTCACATTTTAATATGTCTTAAATATCTGTCAGTTTAAACTAGGATATTTACATACTTGGTCAAAATGATAAATGGTAATTCTGACAAAAAAATGGAAACCTAGTCTCAGATAGAAAATTTTTAATTGTTTTTACTTCTTCCTTATAGTAGTTTACAATAAAAAAAGAAAACACATTTAAAAATTGGCCTTCCTTGAGAAAATATGGAAATTAAGGAAACTAATAAAGAAAAACTATTTAACTACTAAGTCAACCATTATTTTTAAATTCCAAACTGCCTATTTTGCTCATCAATACACTGCCTTACATTTAACCACAATCCTATGGGGATATGTTCTGAGAAATGTCATTAGGCGATTCTGTCGTTGTTCGAACATCACAGAGTGTACTTATCCAAACCTAGATGGAATAGCCTACTAATCACCTAGGCTGTTTGCTCCTAAGCTACAGACTTGTACAGCAGGTTATTGTACAAAACAACTGAGATTAAATCAAGCACAAGAGAAAAATGATGCTATCAAGAGATGCAGTAAATACAGGAGATGTCGGAGGCTACTGCCTATTAACATGGCACACTGTTTTACAGCGTTAAAGAAAAATCACAGCCCCAAAATGGCATCACTCCCGATAAAAGCCCAGGATACCAAACCTAGATTTAATACCTGATCTAACTGCAGTTTTAACCTCTCCCAGAAAAGGAATCTTAATCAACCAGTCTGGAATTTCCTGGTCAAGCACCAGTAAGGTAATCTGTCACATGGACCTTCTCCACCTCCCTTAGAAAGGAGAGATAATCTGCATGATAAAAACCCTTCCCCTCTCTTCTCCCAAAGAAAAGGTGTCCTTGCCCCAAAATAATAATTTCTTTTTTTTAGATAGTTCCCTTGCCCTGCCCTTCTTCCCATAAAACCCTTCCATTTTGCACCAGCCCCAGAGCCCTTTCTAGTTGCTAGATGGGATGTTGCCCGATTTATAAATCACTTAATAAAGTCACTTAGACCTTTACATCTACTCAGTTGAAATTTGTTTTTAACAACAGTAAACTTTTTTTTGGTATGAGTAGAAAGAGTACACTCTAAAATAACGATAAAATGGATAGTATAGTAAATACAGAAACCAGAAACATAGTCATTTATTATTATCAACTATTATGTACTATACATAATTGTATGTGCTACGCTTTTATACAACTGGCAGCACAGTAGGTCTGTCTACACCATCGCTGCAAACACATCAGTGTGTCCCTATGACATTATGAAGGCTGTGACTTCGTTGGGCGATAGGAATTTTTCAGCTGCATTGTAATCTTACGGGACTGCCATTATATATGTGGTCTATCATTGACCTACATGTCATTATGTGGTGCATGATTTTCTTATTAAAGTCATTTTGTATAAAAATCTGCACTTGAACAGCTTTTGACCCTGCTAGCTGCTTCCGTTTAGAATAAATCTTATCCTGCCATGTGACTCACCCAAGGTCTCCTTTGTTCCCCAAGGACCCTATTGATCAACCAGCCTGTCAATAAGCACCTTTCAACAGATTTGATGTCACAAAAAAGTACATGTTGGACTTTAGGCATATCTTAAAAGGATAGAGGATAGTAAATTTGGACTTCCCTACTTACCCAACTACTATGCCTTTTGTAAGCTACTGATGCCTTAAAAATTGTACTAATTGTAGTAATGTTAATGATTTTGTTTATTTATATTCTTTCATTCTCTCTTTTTTACAAACAAAATGATTTAAAATAATTGGGAAATGCTTATATTAGAGTGGGCTTCTTATATTGGTGAAACACTACATAGGGCTTTGGGCATAACCCCTCCTCTGTATAGAGTGGGGGTAATAACAGTGCCAATCCACAGAGCTGTGGTAGGGCTCCTGTAAGTAATGCGCACAAGCTGCTTGGCTAAGTAATGCCTGACACATAGCAGGCACTCAGTAAAAGCTCGCGCTGTTATCACTGTGTAAGTGTAGGACTCGGTTGTCCAATATTGCAGGTTCATGGTGCAACTGAGCCCTTAGCAAACTGAGAGAGCACATAAGTGTAAAATGCACACTAGGCTGTGAAGACTTACTATGGAAAAAGAATGTACACTACCAAATTAATTTCTCATATTGGTATAATGGTGAAATGATAATATTTCAACGCGCATGCATACACATACCCTGGGGATGCTGTTAAAATGTACTTGCTGGTTCAGTAGTATGGGTAGGGCCTGAGAGTTTGCCCTTCTGAGCAAGATCCCAAGTGATGACTTTGATGTTGGTCCAGGACAACTCTTTAAGGTAAGGCTCACTTAATTGGTTGGTTGTTTCAGAAAAGTTAAAAAAAAAAGTAATACTTAAGAGCAGAGAGTCTGGAGACAGTGTTTCTGGGTTTGAATACTGCTCCTGCCGCTGTGGGCAGTGACTTCCTCTCCGTGTGACTCAGTTTCCTTCTCTATCAAGGACCTATCTCATTGGGTTGCTGTGAGGATTAAAATAGATATTTTAAATGCGGAAGTGTCTGGCACATTGTAAATGCTATTGTTGGTTAAGTAACTAAAATGTAGTAGAATAACTCTGCAGGTTTCCACAGGTCACCAAAGGTAGTAATTTTTTTCAGATACCACGGTGACTTCCAGGGACTTGGATGTGCGTGTGTGGTTTCTTGACTACATGTATTTTGAGAGCTCTTTGAGGGTTGTTTAAATTTTTTCCCAAGAGAACTCAGAATTCTCAATTGATTCCTCATCACTTCCTATTATTTGAGAGGATCACAGGAGGAAGGAAATGAATGTAGCTTTCCCATGAATATTGTTTTCTAGGTTATGTTCCTCCCCCCCACCGAAGTCCTTTGAAAAGTGAGTTGCACTCTAAATGCCTGAGGGCTTTGTGGCCATGTCGTTTAGCAGCGTTGTCTGAGTCCAGAGAAGAGTGTATCATTCTCTTAGATATTTTAGTGCTCAGGGAGAGGCCGCAAGGCTGCCTGAAACACTGGAGTGAGTTCAAAGACGGATTGACAAGGCAGTCAGATTCGCCTGCTGTGGGGACCACAGAAATCAGATAACGCTGGTGAAAGGAATGGGTGGGCCCCCGCCACCCGGCGAGGTGGATGCAAAATGCAGGCTCAGATTAGGTGTAATGCCACCTTTTACGCGTATCTGCGGCCACCACACGAAACAAAGTGAAGCACATGCAGCAAACATGATGATGCCCGGTAGCACCGTGCACTTAGCATCAGCCACGCCATCTACGAACCTCAGTGTGCTGAGAGCTCGGCAATGAATAAACGCACAGGAGTGGGCATATCAGAGCCGTCCTGCGGGGCTCTACGCGTGTGCCCTGGGGCACAGGGAGAGGAACTGGGCTATAAAAGCCTTCCTAACTCTGAGGTCTGTGCCTTTGCTTGGACTTATGTAAGTGACATTGGCACCCCCCTCACCAGCTACATCCGCAGGTGTGATCACTTGAAAGTTGTCAAATCATATGTCCAATCATTTCTACCTACTACTGCTGTGAAGCAAATGTGTTTTAGGAGGCGACTTTCCATCCATGTGCTGTTTGGCGCTGGGCTTCACCAAATAAGGTGATAATCTTAGCGAGCCATTAAAGAACTATTATCAAGTGCAAGAGATTATATAGAAATAACTTCTTAAAACCTTTGTTAGCCCCGCCGGCGTGGGTCAGCGGTTGAGCATCGACCTAGGATCCAGGAGATCACAGTTCGATTCCCGGTCAGGGCACAGGCCCGGGTAGCGGGCTCGATCCCCAGCAGGGGGAGTGCAGGAGGCAGCCGGTCAATGAAACATCATTGATGTTTCTATCTCTCCCTCTCCCATCCTCTCTCTCAAATCAATAAAGACATATTAAAAAAACAAAACAAAACCTTTGTCAAAACGCACTTTCCTAGTTAAAATGTATGTTGTTAGATGTACTATCTGGATCCCATATGCATTAAAAAGTGCCTCTGCTGTTTTATGTAACCATGACTTAGCTTTTCTTGATATTTATATTCCATTACATTTGAGCCTGTGCTACAGTTGCTAGATATGGTATAAAAATCTTTAAGATAAGCTTTCTAAAAGTGGCCTACTTAAGACTCTCTGAGACCTGGTATCTTCTCCCATCTCCACCCACTTCCCTCCGCTGTCCTTCTAGCTCCAGTTCTCCTAGCATCTGGGCCCTTCTCTCAGCCCCTGGCCTGGCCGCACTCAGGGCTTTGTGTGTGCTGTTCCCTCTCGGGGGACACCTTTCCTCTTGGCAGCTCATGCCGTGCCTCCTTGGGCCCTCCGTGGCAGCGTGCTTTCCTCAGGAAGGGCTTCCCTGATCCGGCCAAGGTCAAGGCTTTGTGGTGGTGTTTTTTTCGTGAAGAATCGTATTTGTGATTCCCGTGGGGGTCAAGCTCAGTGCCATTTATTTGAGTGGTTGGTTCATGTACTTCTCCTTGATCCTGTGGGCTGCTGTTTTCCTGTCTATCGTGTGCATTCCCCCCACACACATTTGTGCCTGGCACAGAGCACCTGCTCAATATGTATTTGTTGAATAAATAAATAAGTTCTGCAGAAGGCATTAAGCAACACACAAGGACGTTTTTGTTACATATGTGTCAGAACTCGTAAAATAAGCATTTTCTCCTGTAAAAAGCAAAAAACTATGTTTTCTAACTAAGCAGCTGTTCCAACTAGAGGTCTCTGAAATCTATTGCTTTGTAGCACATATTTGGTTTCAAGCTGTCATAAGAGGCAGGTGCCACTTGTTTGCCCCTCAGGGTATAATACAATCTATTATCTTAATAATCTGCATTTATCTTCTAAAATAGATTGGAAATAAATCAGGTTACCCATCTCAGACAGCACGTCCCAGACCTTTTGCACAACCATGTAATGCTCTACTAGAGTGTATTAGTCACTCTGTTGAGGTCCCTGGTAAAACATTCTTCTAATCAGGGTTTTTGATTTAATTACATATTTGTCTATATATTGCTAGACAGTTGTACCCCCTGGATCTTCGCAAGATATATCTGATGATGTTTATAAAATACTTTATGAGCAGGCAGAAAGACAGACAGACATGAAGTATCACACCGGCAACTCTAACTGGTCAGTCCACTGTCATTCCTGTGGCATGAAACCCTTTCTCATGTCCACATTGTGTATTAGTTATAACCATACAATGAATCACTGGTCACTGACCGAGAAGCTGGGAGATTTGCGACCTTGTTACCGCAAAGGGCCACATGATCTCAACAGGCGAGGAGAGGGGAGCTTTATGTGGCCGAAGCGACAGGGCAAGAGTCAGGCTGGGGGCTGGTCTTTGCCCTATTGTTTTAGAAGAGGCTGTGTAAACTCTCTTACCCTGGGCAGAGGAATACTTGTTACAGCTTCTGAATGTTTGAAAATGTACTATTTGTATATGTTGTTTATAAATTTGTAAAACACTTTGAAATCACCAAGGCACAGCACGAAGTACGTCTTTCTGAGGCATTCAGAAAATTAATTAACCCAACAATCCATGGCACATTTCCATCATGACTATGACCACAAAGGTTAATTTCACACGGACAGTCACACACATAAATAAAATGTTAGAAAAGTATCCTTGAAACTCAGGCATGAAAAATGAGTCAGAACAATATGGAATCGGTGACAGCCATCAAGGGCTAGGAAGGAACGATAGCCTCATTATATCAAGTGCAGAAGCACAACTTCTTTCTAAATGAATGAAGCTGGAAACGGGCACCTGTGGAGATGGAACACGTTAGTATTTTCGGTCCCTGAACCCAGACCTTCCTCTTTGTGAGACCTTAGTGGGTAACGGATATTGCTGCCCTCTGTGGTCAGGTGAGCGGGTGGGACCCGGGCAGCTGGAGCTCCTGGCCCAGTCACCTGCGGCTGTCGGCAGCCTCATTTGTTTGCCTCACTGTATCTACAAATATTCTCACTTTTATTAAGCCAGATACAGAAAAATTTGGGAGGGGATGCTCTACCCAGCAAGGTCAACCTACTAAAAACAGCAACAATAGTCTTAGTCACGAAAGGAAACACAAGAAATAAGATGGTATGGGAGAGGCGTGTTAGAAATGTCAAGGAATGAGTAATGATAGTTCAGTTTTACAAAAAAAGGGGGGATCTTTGTTCATAGTCTTGGGGCTGAGCCGGGACTGGACTGGTCTCCAGTGGAGGCCCGAGAGGGCTGATGGTGGTGCCGCCTTGGCTCTGCCCTCTTTCTCAGCAAGCACTTCTTTACGGTTCTTTGTTTTTTTTTAAAGTGGAAATCAGACTTCTTTGATCTGTTATTTCCAGGAAAAATTTTGGTGTTCTTTAACATGATTTTACTTTTTTTGACCCATAAGTAATCCATGTGTTCATTTTAGCCTGTGTTAAAACTAATTCTAAGTCCAGAAGTAGAAGAAACTGATGGAATCAGCAGTTACTCAACAGATATTTATAAAGCACCTTCTTTGAATTATGTTAAGCACAGGATTAAAAACTTCTTGTTTCTATATTTCTTGTTTCCTCCAATCTACTTATGTCTTTCAGAGAATATGAATTATTTCCTGTCACAATTGCAGTCATTTTTTTTTCATATAATACAGGAAAACTAAACTTTTTAAAATGCAAGGATTATGAAAAAACTTTTTTTTAAACCTTGTCTACCTTAATGAATAGAATAATGTCATTGAGAAAATTGGTACTGCTCTTACGGGTCCGAAGTTCATGTGCCCAACGAACATGAGCTTTCGATCATTTTTGACTAAAGTTTCTCAGTGATACCTTGTATTTTACAATCAAGTCACTATTTCCATACTCACTGCTCTTTAAAATGAAGTATATAACACAGTTGTGGCAGACAGTGCTGTCTATCTATCAAGAATCCATTTTTGCTTTGATCTTTACTATAGACTCCTGATAACATGCCAATTTAAAAGTTACCTTCCCAGATTCCCTTGCAGTTTGTTCTGGCTAATAAGCTATAGGCAAGACACTTCACATATATAGTAACAACACAGAACCTGCCATGCCCTTTTACTCAGCTGACGGAGATGCAGATGCTGTTCTGGGAGGCACCTGCTGAGGGCTGGAGAGCAGAGCTGAACACACTCTGGGATTCTTGGTGTTTGGGGCAAATCAACCCCTTCCTTGGTAAAACGGCTGTCTCGAGGTAACCTGTTTGTTGAAGCTGGAAACGTACTTGACACAATCATCTAAGAACAATGTCATCGTGTCAGGCTGTCTGAAAGACGGTCGTAGACTGCTAGGCCTGCCATTAAGACATCATGGCAAAGATAGTTTCAGAAGTTTTGAAAGAACTTCTGGACTTGAACAACTAACACTTCCAACAGTTGTGGCCTTCAGGTTCCAGCCCATTCTCATTTCCTAGTGGAGTGAAAATTGCCATGAAAAACAGAGCCATTCTGTCTGAAGCCCTAGGAGCTGCATCATTTGAATATTTTTGGCTCTAAATATAGTAAAGTATTTGGCTCCTTTTTCCTAAAACTAACATTTAATGATTGGCGATATTAAGAGAAATAAAAACACAGTAATAATGTACAGGAAATACAAAACAGGAACCCATTGTTTATCCTGTTCCCAATGTACATGGCCAGAGCATTGTTCAGAAAACTTTGAACAGAGTCATTTCAATGTATGATGGAATTTGTCCTTGTTAGAGAAAGAGTGATTTTCAAAAGAGAGTCAAGGCTAGTAATGTATTGAGCTTGAATATTAAATAACCTTTAAGGTTTCCACTTATGATTTCCTAAAGTGGTGACTGTTATCAGAGGTGAAGGTTGGTGGATTAGGAAGCCAATAATTTTCCAGTTTTAAATAAAACAAAAGACACATACAGATGTGGAAATTACTTTAAGCTTTCTTGTCTCATGGCTTCTGATTAAGTACCATACATTGAAAAAATTGAAGACAAATGCTAACACATCTCATTTCATGAAAGGCAGTTACATATAAAGTAGTTTGTCTTTCTGTCCACATTTTCCAAGAGCATAACGATTGAGAGCAAGGTTCTAGAGGCCATTGGCCACCATGAAATCTGATTCTCTGCCTCCAGCAGTGTGGTCACTGGAGTCTCCTTGAACTTCAGTTTTCTTATTAACAAAATAAGAATCATAGCAATACTTCACTCCTATGATTGTTATGAAGACAGAATGAGTTAATATATGCAAAGCTCTTTAATTAATGCCTGGTATGCAATAGGCACTCGTGAATTATGGTTATTGCCATTACGATCATTATCTCATCAATGTACAACACACGTACTTAAAAGCATGGGTTTTGAGAACAGTCCTCAGTTAAATTTTCTGGTTCTGCTCCTTATTAGCTCCTTGAATTAGGCACCATCGCTGAGTCTCAGTTTCCTCATCTGAAAAGTGGGGCTGTCGGTGACCTTAGAGCATCCTTAAGAGAATCAAAGAAGATGATGCATGGCCACCATCCCTGGCCCCACAGTAATCATTAGTAATTTTTAAAAATCACGTAGAAAATAATTCTTCATAAATATATTAACTGATCTCTGCAAATATCTGTCCTTTCACTTTGCTGATGGGGAAAATGGAATGGATTCGACAAGTGTAGATATTGAACTTCCTTGTCCTGTATTTCAGAGAGCTCACACTCAGAGCGTTGTGGAATTTTTAAATTTTAATTTTAAACAAGAATTCATGGAATTGTCAAACAACGAGATTAAGAAAATTCCCATCGTTGCCAAGGGCTTTGTCTGCTGTTGATGGTAACAGCCCCTTTAAAGCAACAACATTATTACCAAGTTATTTTCTGAGTAGCAGAAGGTTGAAGAGCAGGGATGTTGGTATTAAAAGGTATAACCTGGAGGAAGCTGGAAAAATCGACTATAAGTCCCTGTGAACATGTATTAGTCCCTCAGCAGGTGGGAGGAGCAGTCACAGTCCTATTCATTTCCATAACAAACAGGCAAAGCACACTGCCTTCCACCCATCTGGGGCCATTACAGTGGATAACCGTGGAAGCAGGGCCATCCTTTATCAGAGCAAGAATTACAGTGCAGGAAATCGAGCGGTTTGGCATCGGGCAGAGCTGGCCTCAAGGGTCAGCTTCTCCGTTGGCCAGCCCGGCCACTTCGGGCTCGTTGCTTAAGCCGCCTGAGCCTTGATTTTTCTCACCTATAAATACAGACTCCGCCACCTACCTTTTGGGGAGCTTTGGACAGGATTAAGCAAGACCGTGTGTGGAAAATCAGTAACGGTCAAGCGCCGGCTGCAGGAAAGGGTTTGCTACGTCGGTGTTGCTCTTTGCCCGTCTTTTCTCATGAGACTGTAGGCTCCTGGGGCAGGACACCCTCTGCAAACACACGTGTGGCCGGCTCCTGGCACAGCGTCTGCTCGCCGACACGCTGAGCGAGTCCATGGCGAGCAGAGCGAGGCCGGGCTGCCCCTACCGGGAAACTAAAACCACCGCGACACGCAGGAGGCCTGATGCGCCCGAGTGCAAACCGCCAGAGACGGGCACCCACAAACTGGACGGTGTTCAGTAAATCAAAGACATTGTCCTCACGTAATATATTTAGAAGGGACAGTCAAGCTGTGAAGGACAGAGAAAGACTGTTGCAGTGATTACCTACCTGAGGGGATTAGAAGGAGCATCTTTAAATGGGGCTATTTTTATATATCACCTACATTGTCTTCCTTTGTAGAAAGGTGGTCATGACCTAGGTCCGTGGTTTCTGTTAATTTTGTCTGACTTTTTTAATTCACGGGAATTTTTATATAAAACTTAGATCTGATTTCTCTCCACCCCACCCCGAGTGTGAGCATGTGTGCACACGCGCGCACACACACACGCACATTCTCTCTTCCCCACACTGGGTGTCTCCACCTTGAGGATTCCTAGGTTTGATGCCTAAATCCAGTGACACTGATCCTAGAGGGGCGGGTTTCGTGTGCTAGTTTTACTCCAGGTCCCTGTCTCCAACATGTCTCAGCCGGGACATAGTCTGGAGACTTTCAGCACCGAGTTTGGCTTCTCGGACTCCTTACCTTTCTTTTAACTTGGAATCATAGCTGGAAGGAACAGCACAAACCTGCCTGATCATTCCCTTTACATTTAGAAAATCGGGCTGTGGAGGCTTGCCTTATAGGAAAGCCACTGATCACTGTGGCCGGAGTCTGAGAACATCATCCCAGTGGGGTTCAAAGGCACCATTTCAACAGCATCTTCTACATCTGAGGTGGGCTGAGGATTCCCGCGGGGTCCTGTCACTGGGGACCGGGAGCACCAGTTACAACAGCCCAGCACCCACTGCCACTCTCTTTTGCTTGGGAGCAGCTGAAAGGAACTTGCTATTCAAACCCCCCATGACCTCAGAGGTTAACGCTCCCCACAGTAGTAGACTCATTGAGGCACCGGGTGAGGGCTTCGACTGCAGCAGACAGGGTTGTGAGAGAGAAAAGGAAATGCACAGAATAGAGAAGATGGGATTCGCTATAATTTTAGTGAGAAGGGATTCAGCGGGGGAAAGAAATTAATACACTTATCCTAAAGAGAAAATCAGTACAATTTGGAACTTCAATAGTTTAATATCAGGTGCATTTTAATTGAGGCACTTGAGTGGAATAAAGTGAGCTTGGAATTAATTAATTATCAAAAGAGAATAACACCGTTTAGGATAATTAGAAAAATGGCTCACAAAATGAGGTAATTCTCAGTGAGAAATTATTTTTATTAATACAGGGATCGCTTAGTAAAACTTTGAAACCTGCGGCTGAGTTCATTTTATAGCATTATGTTAGGGTGCACTTACTGGGCAAGTTTTACAGTTCTACCCCGTAATGAATGCTACCTGCACAGACAGATAAAGAGGGCGAAACTGAGGTCACCTTTAGGTTTGCACACGCAATGTTGGGTAAGAGAAGGAGGAATTGGAAAGGTCTTAACAAACGGTGCCCATCACCTGTGGCCAAGCCTGAGCTATAAATTGCAGTGGCTCCACCGCTCGGTAACGCGAACTCTGTTTTCGTGTTACCGATTAAGATCTATCCACTTGGCCTCTTTTTGAGAGACTTGCGCCCATTTGAACACGCCTTTGAGACTCCAAGGTGAACTTCTGCACCACATTCTATTTTGGGTAACCGCAAGGTGCTGGAAATTTCAAGTGGTAACAAACACCCCAACCTACAAACCGAAGAACACGAGTGAGTGAGTACGTGACTCTTTTCAGAGCACGGCGGGCGAGGGCTCCGGCTGTGCTGAGGCCCGTGTGGCTTACGGGTCTAGGCCAGGCAGGGCATCTTTGTTGTGATGAGTTTATCCTCCCAGTGAACATAATATTGCTCTTTTTCTCCCTTTCACCCTCAAAGATCAGCTTAAGGTCCATTTCTAAAGCTTAGTTTTGTGCTGCCTGGAGAGGATTATTAGGTATTTGCATTGTTCATAGGAAATGAACGGTACTGTCTTCTTTCTACTCTTTTTAAAAAATATATGTGTTTTTATTGGTTTGAGGGAGAGAGGGAGGGAGCGAGACAGAGGGAGAGAAAAATTGATGTTCTCTCAATCAGCTGCCTCCTGCACGCCCCCTACTGGGGATGGAGCCCACAACCCTGGCATGTGCCCTGACCAGGAATCGAACCAATGACCTCTTGGTGCATAGGACGGTGCTCAACCACTGAGCCACACCGGCCGGCCCTTCTTTCTACTCCTATCTATCTCTGAAGAGAACTCATTCTCATTCATCACAGCTTATCTTACCAGAATTTGAATTAAATATAAAGATATTCATGCAGAAATTATTCAAAATATAGTCACAGTGATTTCATTTTCTCAAATATAATTTATCCTATCAGTTATGTTACATTCATAATAATTCATATATTACATAATTATATACATATATTAATTATATTGTATAAGATACATTTATAAACGATTTATAAAGAATTAAATTTACAATATGATAAATTACATAAGTATAATTTATCAAATAAAGTCGTAACTTTATTTATAAACTCATCTCTATTTTTGTTTTTAAAAGGATAAGTTTGTGGGGTGCCTTCAGAAGACATGTTTCTTAGAATCATTCCAGACAGGCATCAGAACACTGAAATCGCCTTGATTTCTATAGCACTGTTTCATTAAGCTCCCCTTAAAGTGCATGTTAAAGAACTCTTGAAAATGCACAGGGCGAGGAGCGGTCATGTAGTTCTGCCGCCGTTCTTGCCTCTCCACCGCCTTCTCCCCGTCTTAGTGCGTTTGGAGGTTGATTTTGAACTTGAGATTTCTCGCTACACATATAAATACCTACAGGCTCTTGCCCTGTTTCCAGATCAAAGTGAGCAGTTTCTCATGGGCTGTGTTTGCCATTTCTGTTTCAACAAGAAACACGATACCTTGTGTGGTGAAGGGGTTTATGAATGGTCCTGGCTAATTTCTAAGCTGATGAAACATGGCTCTAGTTTCACCGACCTGGAGGAGATCGCAGATTCGGGGTCTTATTTCTTATTACTTATCTGCACTCACTGCTCCAGTGGTTATGTTAACTGGGTTCTAAGAGGAACTCGCCTGGGTAAGATGTAAGACACAAACACAATGAGGTAAGTAAATCAGTCTATTAACATGCACTGATTAGTGTCCAGACTCACATACAAAGGCACATTTAAACTAAAACAGCCCTGATTCTCACTTACGTGATAATCACTGTGGCTCCGACAAGGAAAATAAATGTATCTTTGTCATTTCATCTGTTGGATATGTGCTAATGGTTTTGTCCAAAATAGATTAGGACTATAAATGTCGGGAATTATTACAAGATGTCTGAGTAGCTGAGTGACTCTAACATTGGAGTTGTTTCAGTTTTGACAGAGTCAAAAAAATCTATGGACTCATTTTATTCCATTTATTTGCACTGTCACACTTATAGGTGGACACTTCATGTAAAAGAAACTTTAGCATTTTAATGTCAAGACTGTTAACAACTGAGTTTATTAATTTAGGGCACAACTCAAGGTTCCCTGCTCCTATTTTCCTGAAGTGGGCCACTTTCGTTAACTCGGCACCCACTCTGTACCATGGAAATCGCTTTTCTCTTCCACATCATATACACGGAAAGGAGAGCTGATTGTGGCACTTGGTTATAAATAGCAGTGTCAGTCCTCTGAAACATTTGAACATTGAGTTGAAAACCATGAGTACAGGGGAAAGGTAATAAAAGCTATCGATGTGCTTTTAAGAGCGTAGCGGTGTGCTGCTGGTAATGACGCTGAAACGGCATTTCTCATAAACAACCTTCAAGGTTTTTCTAAGTATTAATTCTGAAAAGCACGCTAATTCGCGATACAACTTAAAAACTAAGTCCGTTTGAATTACAATGAGTGCACTTTTGCCACGTGCCACATTTTTCATCACCCAGTGATATGCATAAATTCACCACCTACAGAGGAACAAAATAGGGGAGCCCTGGCTGCTGTGGCTCAGTTGCTTGGAGCTTTGCCCTGCACACCGAGAGGTGGTGAGTTTGATTCCTGGTCCGGGCACATACCCAGATTGTGGGTTCGATCCCCAGGTGGGTTGTGTACTGGAGGCAACTGATTGATGTTTCTCACATTGATGTTTCTCTCTCTCTCTCTCTAAAAAAATCAATAAAAAAGAGTACAAAATAGGGGAAACACATTTATGAATATGGTAAATGTTTAAGAAAAAACTTCACATTTTGTTTATAAGGCTCATATATTCATGAGTTGGGCAATGCAGCCTCACATACAAAGTATAAATAAACCTGGAGAGTATAAGCTCCAGGAGCGCAAGAACTTGTTTTCCTCGTAGAGTTCAGTGCCTAACTCACAGTAAAGCTACCTCAGGCCGGTGAAAGGTGAGAGACGGATTAATGGGCGAACAAAGGCAGGCGAGGCAGGCCATGTAATGCAGACTGACCAGTGAGTGCTTCGAGGATTGCTGTTTATGTTCTTATTTTTCTTACTATAAAGGCCTTGGGTGATCTCTTTCACCTAGTCTGTTCAGACTTACCCATGAAATGGAATTTAAAGTAAATGTCAGTGCTTAAACTTGCTGTAGATAAAACTAAGTATTCTTTCAAAAACGTGAAGAAATAAGATTGTTTCCCCCCTAAAATACACTCTCTCAGAGTGGCCACTTTCTTTTTTAGATCAAAGTACAGTTGTTAACAAAGGGGAATTGTTCGGCATGTACACAGTTCCAAGACTCTTCATGCTTTTCGAACTCCAGTTGAACTGTTCTTGGTTCCAAAGTAGAACTAATCGTTCCTAATCCGGAGGTAACACCAGAGGTGACACCAGTAAACAGGCCCCCTGACGCTGAGCACAGAAACTCAAGTTGTCAGTGGTCTGTTTCTAGGGCTACATCTTCCCAAAACCTCCCAAAGTAAAGTGGAGGCAAATTATTACAATAAAAAGGAATCGATAAAATATTTATAACCAGAGATTTTGTTCTGTTTTCAATTTCTATTGCTTAGAATTGTAACATTATAATGAGATCTATAAAGCTGGTTGGTGGCACATAAGTGTCCTTTGGCCCTCCTCTATATTCACCTCCCTATTTTGAAATTTTCATGACTTAAAGTAGATGCAGGAACTATGAATAAGTAAAAAGAAGAAAACTGTCCACAATCTCATCACAAAGAAACAGCCATGATTGACGGTCTAGGTTGTTTTTCCTCCCTGCCTCCTTTTATTGTTGTGCTATTTCTGGTCTTTGACAATAAAGAAAATTGGTGTGTGATTATAAATAAATGTTTTTATAGAGCCCCAAACAAAACTATAGAGAGGACAATGGAATGAGAGTTATGACATTTTCTTTTGGCCGGTCTGTAGTTCCCACAAACAGGCAGTCTAGAAAAATGTTAGCGTTTGGGGTTTGGAATCTGGCCGACTTAAGTTGAATCCCACCTTCCTCACATGGGTGACCCTGTGTGCGCTGTTTAGCTTCTCAGAGCCTGCTTCCTCTTCTATAAAACCAGAATAATACCCTCATCAGAGTGTTTTTGTGAACAGTCAATGTGAGGTATTTGAGGAATTTGGCAAGCTGCCTGACCCAGTATGCATTCAGTGAATTGTGGCTATTATTGTTATTTACAAGAATACTTACAATTATTTTGCATTCTTAACTAACCCTGTAGATCAACGCTGTGTAACAGGAAGATTAATTTTAGATGAGCCCAAGAAAAACATAATTAAGCAAGAAGATCTTTTGGGAAAAGATTCTATTCTATACTGCGCTCTTCAGCGAGGACTTTAGGGTTGCAGGATTAATTAAAGTTCTTCTATTTTAACAGAATAAATGGCAGGATGGCTGTTTGCCATCAGGATCTTTAAAAATAGCGATCTCCCCCATCCTACCCTAACGTTGTGCTTGCAGTTCATACTCTGTGTAATTTATGACCCAAAAGTTAGTTTGCCTTAGTCTGATATAACCCAGTCAAGACCAAAAGGTAGTGTTGTTAGACTCTTTTAGAAGTTTCCTTGAGTTTTAAGTTAAACTTCAACTTTAAGAACTTATGTGATCAGCAGAAAGCCTGGTCAGTTTTTATATGAAGAAGTTTTAAAATTATTCATCTATTGTGGAAATTAATTTTAATTTTACATAGTTTTTGCTCTGGGCCCAGTCAAGCTTTATTATGTCAAGACCTCCAGGACATCCCCATTTCTCTTTCATCCCAGGAGATTCTTACTGAGGGCATAGATATCTTTTATTGAGAGCCAGTTATGGGCTGGGCACTGCTGTATGTACTTTGCACGAATTATTTCATATAATTGAACTAATGGTTCTTTGATCGGCACAGCACCCTCCTTTTTCAGGTACCAAACCTGCGGTTGAAAGACGCATGCCCATGGAGGCCAGGCCCGCGACTGGACCTCACTGTATAGGTCCCCGCAGGCTCCTGCCCAGTCTGACCCTTCCTTTCCTGAAGTATCAGAGGGACTTTGTGCAGAATTGGAGGAACCTTGTCTTTGACAAGCACATGCAAAGGGAAAATCAGTTACAGGATGTCAAAATGCTAAAAATTAATTCATAATCCCTTTTCAAAAGAAAAGGACACTCTTACTTACTGACTTTAAAAACTAAGCAACCAAGAATAAATAACATCATAAACATTTCATATATTATTTATGAAATATAATAAACGGCATTTCCAACTATAATCTGGATTTTTGCGATAACCTGATAAAGAAATGATGCTAGGCTGGCGAGACAGGTGAGGGAAAGGGGGAGAGGCGGGTGAAGACGAGGGAGAACGAAACTAGGTCACAGCAAGGGGTGTGGGGGGCGCACTAACGCGTTAGTGTCGGGGCGCCTTGCGCTCGGTGCTATTCACTGAGGCAGATCCCCGTTTTCATACCGAACATGCCACAGGGACAGCCTGACTTCGATCATTAGCTGTGCATTTTTAAGGCCGGGAGCGTTCCATTCACAGAAAGCCAAGAATACAAAAATCCAAACAATGTGCCTCAAACACTAGCCTGGAGCTAGACCTGCAGAAGCAGCTCGACCCACCTCAGGCTCTCAGCTACTGTGGTTATGGGGTGCAGGGTGAGGCGGGGGGTCCCAGGCTCTGTCCCTTTGGTCCTGCTCTCCTTCCCCACCCTCAGCCTTTTGAATTCCATTCTGGGATGCTCTCTTACCAGGGGAAGGGGAGGGGAAAAGAGACAGTAATGAGAAGCTGCCAGATCCCTGCCAGGCTGGGGCTTCCGTGGGCCCCTCAGCATGAGGCAGGACTCAGGAGGACAGTGTTTGGCAGGATTGAGGTCCTGCTTGTGTGGGGCTTATGGGAAGGGCACCCCAGGATTCATGCCTCCCAAGCACCCCAGCCTGAGGAGAAACTGCTTTTCCCCTGGTCAGGAAGGGTGGCTATGAAAAGGATACCTCACACTAGTTCAAAATCATTAATCGTCTCATTAAATACATTGGGTTTGAGTCACGAAGGGCAAGAGCGTTCACGTGTAATGCCGGGAGGACAGGCTATGGGCAGGGTTGGCTCCACGGGCCCGTGACCTGAGCATCTGCACCTGACCTTGCTTGTGCTTGGAAGGACCAGGTGCTGGGTTTAATAATATATGATTGTCGTCCTAAAATTATTAGTAATTTGTGAATAAGAAGTTCCCTATTTTCATCTTGCACGGGGCCCTGCATTTTATGTAGCAGTTCCTGGTTGGATCAAAGTTCAACGCAGATAATCCAAGTCTCCTGAAATTTCTGAGACTCCAGTCTCACATCCCACGTCTTTATAGGACCGATCAAGGTCAGGAAGAGTTGGGTTATTCCTCCCTCTTTCCTGCCACTGCACAAGCTCTGTCTACCTTCCCCCTTCCTTCCTGCACCTTCACAGAAGCTTTCCTTCCTTCACAACTTCATAGAAGGCTTCTCTCCAGGCCACTCATGAATGCACACGTCCTATGCAGGCTCTGAAGGTCTGGAGCTCTGCCCTCCAGTGTGGCACCGCCAGCCACAGGGGGCCCCTGAGCCCTTGGAACCCCGCTGGCTCCAATGGAGATGTTATAAGTGGGAAGAGGGGTGGGGGGAGGTGGGAGAGGGTATTGGGGGGGATACATGGTGATGGAAGGAGCCTGGCTTGGGGTAGTGAACACACAATGCAGTGTACAGATGATGTGTTGTGGAATTGTGCACCTGAAACCCGTATAATTTTGTTTACCAGTGTCATCCCAATAAATTCAATAAAAGAGATGTTCTAAGTGTAAAAAACACACTATAGACACACACACATAAAGAATACAAAATAGGCCAATTCTATTTTTTATACTGATTACTTATTGAAATCATAGTATTCTGTATGTATTGGGTTACATAAAATACATTATAAAAATTGATGTCATCTGTTTCTGTTTATCTGTTTCCATGTGGCTATTAGAAAATTAAAAATTATATATATGACTTGAATTTCCAGCTTAAATTATATTTCTATTGGTCTAGACCACCCCCTTCCTTTTTAAACTGTGTTTTCAACTATTTCCCCTAAATGTCCCACATGCATCTCCACCTCAAAGAGTCTCAGACCAATTTCACTATCTTTTCCCTCAAACATGCTTTTTTGGATCTGATTTTCCCAAGACAGAAACCTGATAATCCAACTCTCCCCCTGTTCCCATCCCCAAGTGAATACTAAGTACTCTTGCTTCTGTCTTCATAATCTGTCTTGATTCCAGCACATTCTCTCCAGACCTATTGTCCTGTCCTAGCAGAGGCTTTCACCCTTTCTTCCCAGCATTCGCACTATTCTGCTATGTGGACTCCTTGGAATTAGTCTCACCCCACCTCAGTGGTAACCTTACCCAGCACGGATGTTCTGTATTGGAAATCTCATTATGTCACTTTCCAGATTGAACTCTGTCAGTGGCTTCCCATCTAACTGAGTGTGACACCTTGACGCCACAGGCTGGCTCTCGTCTGCTTGTTCAGTTCCCCTTTCTATCTCTCCATATCGGCACCCCGCATTCCTACCGTACCTAACGACTCTCAGGCCTGAGAACACTTCCTTCTGCCTCTGGGCTTTGGCACATGCTGTTCCTTGGTCATGGTGGGCTCAGACAGTCCCACACGAACACCTACATATTCTTAGTCCCCAGCTCTTTCCCCAGTGATGCTTCAGGAGCTCCTGTGCATGTCATGCATCTCGGTTCACACAACGCCACACTGAAGCAGGCCCGCCTATCTTTAAGACTGTGTGGCAGCTCTGGCTGGTTTGGCTCAGTGGTTACAGCGTCAGCCTGTGGACTGAAGGGTCCCTGGTTCGATTATGGCCAAGGGCCCATACCTTGGTTGTAGGCTCGATCCCCGGTCCCAGTCGGGGTGCATGCAGGAGGCAACCAATTAGCGTGTCTCTCTCACATCAATGTTTCTCCTTCTCCCTTCCACTCTCTCTGAAAAGCAATGAAAAAAATATCCTCGGGTAGAATTAAAAAAAAAGACTGTGTGGCAGTGCAGTCACTGTTTTAGATGCATTCCAACACTTAGGCGAGTGGTAGACACATGGTAATCTTGACTGAATCAATCCCTCACTCTTTTCTCCCTGACCCACCACTTCAGTTCATGCCTGTTTCTGTCTTGCCTGAGATATTGAAACTGTCTTTCCATAGCCATTTCTTGCTCTCTTTAACTTGATATGCTGTTACCAGTTATATCTCTTAAACACACAAACATGAGCATGACTTCCCTCCACTTACAGGAACTCCAGTGGCTCTCTTTTCTTGTAAAGAATCAATCCAAACTACTTAGCATTCGTGGGGCTGATCTGGGTGCTGGTGATAAGAATAGGTGTGGCTGCCATCCCTTCTGTTTGTGGCATGCCAGGTGCTATGCCAGTCATGGGCAATCATCTCTTGTAATTCTAATGATAATCCTCAGAGGTGAGCGCTATTATCTCCCCTCTATAGGGTGTGAAACAGGCCCAGAGAGGCCAGGGGACCTGTTCCTAAAGACTCATTTAGCAATCATAGACCTATCAGGTAAGATTAGAAAGGATAGGACCTGCTACCTTATTTTAACATAGCTACAACTGAGACAAGGATCTTCAAAAGTCTGGAAACAGGAGGGCTAGAGGACGTTTAGTGAATGGTCAATTCCATCTACAGGAAAGGGGGGCTCCAGGTATTCTAGCTCACTTGGCCGTTATGAACTCCTGGCTCTGATGTATTTGTTGGGCAAATATACTTTGATGATAGTCTTAGAATCATTTGCCACCTGGCATTATACTTGCCAGATGAAATTCTGATTTTATTTCCCAAAAGAGCACGCTGACCAATGAATAATCTGAGCTTTTGGGACGTGACGTTTCTCGGTGTTTGTCAGTCAACAGGGGGCTTTCCTGTTTTGCTGGCCAGATAAAGTACTCTCACTCTCTGAGATGCATCCAGTAGGGTGCATACAGATTTCTCAAAAATGCTTCACTTTTGGTTGGAAATCAGGGTGTGAATTTCAAGCCAATACTTTTCCTAATTTCTGCTGAACTTGAAAGCTCTTTTGGTTGAGTGACCCCATCCAATAAATACTTGGAGGACCAAGGTTCTTCTCGGTCCTGGTTGTTAAGCTCCTGTCCTCTCCTCCTCACCGGCTTTATCTGGACCGTGGAAACCCAGCACCTCCTCTCACAGGCTGGGGTAGAGGCAGATCTAATAAAATAACTGAGGAGTCTGGGAAGGAGGCAGTTCATGAACAGAATATTCCCCAAGAAACTTAATTTTATGATCATAATCTTCGTTCTTGACAGTTGCAAAGTTGAGTATCAGTGCCAAAAAGTGAACCAGAGTTTTCAATGGCATGTTTTCTCAACTCATTCCAAAGGAAGCTTAAGTTTAGGGTTCAAAATCATTAGGATGTGTTAACATACCACATAATAATATATAGATCAAGTTAAATTATTTTACCAGAGAACTGTCAGCCTGAGGCACTGAAAGGACACCCGGGACACTGGGTCAAAAGGAAGGTGGTTTTCAAACTAAACTAGATTATTTATGACTTTCATTGTCATTTGCTTTTATTTAGAAAATAGGGAGATGGGACTCTCTGCTACCAATAAATCTAAAATTTAATTTAAAATATATTAAAAACACTCTGTGCACTTCAGAAGGGAGTTTTTTTTTTAAATTCAAGAAAAAACTCATATTAGTTATTAAATCAGTCAGTTATGTTAGTTGTACAAAATTAAATCTGTGGTAGAAACTAAGTCAGTGATATAATCAGCTTTCAGACCACATATCCTATGAAAAGTTATGTCTCTAAATAAAGTCAGTGTCAAAGAATTCAGGATATATTACCAGTCATCTGAATTATTAACCCAAGGAAGCCCTTTTCCCAAAACAGATATGTTTTCAACAAGGGAATCATTGTTTTTCTGGTAGAGGAGAGATCTATGTTGTTCCACGTACTTATAGCTTTCTTGATTGTCAGAGATAACTAACATAGAGTGAAGTCGTCCAGGAGATTAAATTCTGGGGAAAAGTCTCTAGTGGTGAGGATGAGCCAGGTCATGTCTGGCTGTGTCATGATTCCCCTGCTGAGGGAGTCTGACAAATTGAGGAGGATTTCTCTGACATTCAGCTCAGTGTTTTACAGGAAAAGCATACTAACCAAAGACAAATAAAAAATTGTAACAAAACAAACAAACATTTAAGGAAATGTAGACTCTATTAATTTTCTCATGATGAAGATTACATGGAATCACATTTAGTTTATATTACTTTGAGTCTATCTCTTTTCCTTGGTGTGAATTTTATTTGTCAGCGTTTGATACAGCAACGTCCTTGGGCTAATCACCTAGCCACCCCTCATTTACTCTTGGCCGAACTCATGACAAGATGAGAGGAGTAAAAACGGAAAGAAGACACTGTTGCTCTCTGAAGGAGTTCACTTTCATATGGAAAGATCGGACACATAGGAAAACTTCATTAAAATGAGACAAATGATACTATGATGTACCAGCGGTAAGAGAGAGCCTCTAAGAAGGAGCATCTAAATGTGTTGTTCATTAAATCTCTCTTTGGGAAATAATTTTAGACCACATGTAATACTTCTGGAAAATTCCAGTTAAAATGTCCTTCAAAGTTTTGTGATTTCCCAAATCCTTCATTGAAAGTTAATATAGGTAGGCCTCTTAGGATAGTAGCTAGCACAGAGTACACTCTCCATAATTTTTTATTATTAATATCTTTTGGATTGAAGAAACCGAGTAATTTTTTCCTGTGGTTTATTGAAGCCTAGTTATCAGGCTGTTCTGGAACAATGTGAATAGACTCGTGTTGTTCATACGCCCCAAGCACCAGCTCTTCCCGTTCCCTTGCTGGGGGTGTATAAACAGCACAAGTGTGTCCACACTGCCCGGAACGCCCGCGTGGCTGCAGGTCCCCTCTCCGCTCCCGGCGCTGCGCCATGTGAATGCCCAGGCCCGGGTGCCGCGAGGCGGGCTCCTTGAAACCCATTTACCCCGCAGGATTTAGTATTTACTAAATTAGTATACTGCGATTATGTGTCGGCAGATGAAGGGCACTTATTTGAGAAGGTGCTCGGACTGTTCCCCAGATGACACAGTTAGCAGAGAACAACCGAAGTGGTCGTGTCCTCATCTCTCCCTCTGTTAACCTGAGCCAGAGAAGTGACATCGTTGGGCCTGCGGCGTCTTGACCATCAGCACAACAGCTCGCTTAGCAACCAGACTCTGCTTCCCTTTTTTGTTTTGTTTTGTTTTGTCTTGTCTTTTTCCTTACCTGAGGAGTGAGGATATCTTTTCCACTGATTTTAGAGAGAGTGGAAGGTAAGGGGGAGGGAGAGAGAGAGAAAGGGGAGAGAGAGAAGCACCTAACGTGAGAGAGACACATCGACCGGCTGAGAGACACACCGACCGGCTGAGAGACACACCAACTGGCTGCCTCCCACATGCTCTGACAGGGGTGAGACGTGGGGGCGGGGATGGGACCTGCAACCCGGTTATGCGCCCTCGATCGGGAATCGAACCCTCAACCCTCCGGAGCACACGCTGACGCTCTACCCACCGAGCCTCGCGGGCCAGGGTGAGCGTTGCTTTCTCAAACTTTATTTGGTTAATAGTGTAAAAGGTAGGAGGTCCCTGCAGAGCGTTCAGATCTGATGTGAGTGCTATTCAAAGAGGCAGAAGTAGCTGGCTTGTCGATGGGTGGAGGACTGTTGCGCACAGTCCAAGGCTCAAGCATGTTTCTCTCCGTCAAAGGGGCTGCTGTCTACACCTGGTCAGCTTCTTGGAGGACCACGTGTCTCTGAGAAGCTGCCTGCCTTTACTAGAAGTAGATGCAGGGACTTCAGCATTTTACAAGAGGGCAGAATAAATGTTTATACTGGTACATTTCTCCACCATGGCCAATGATGCCTCAGAATGTCTCATTTGCGTATGTTCTTTCTGTGCGTGGGAAAACACTGCCATTCTTCATGTCATTCCCTGCTTGTTCTATCAGGGGATTTTTACAAGTGGTACAGCTCTTGGTTAGAAACCTATTTTTGCTCTAGTATTTGGATTCCTTATGGCTGATCCTTAAAACCGTATTAATCTCTAAAGGATGGTGAATTGAGTCAAACACCAGAAGGTTTGAAGCCTGAGAGGTGTATGCTGCCCCTCATATTCAGGCGTTCCTGAAAAAATTTCCTAGGAAAAGGAATCTAAAATGAATTATTCTATACTGATTGGACTAACTCTCCTACTTAAAGCAGAGGGTACAATTCGTTAGGAGGAAGTATGTTTGATATGCAGTTTACACCAACTATGAGAAAACATCTCAAAGGAGAGTTAGAAGAATTGAGTATCTAGGTTAAGTTAAAAAATAAAAATTTAAAAAGTAGGCAACAGTTCAACTAAAGAAACCCCTCCAGTACCACTGAAATTTTCAAATAATGTTCTTTATTAAACATAAATTTTCCTTAAATTATCACATGGATATAAAAATAAATTAGGAAATGTAATGAGAATATTGCTAGATTTCAGGTTTTTTGAGATCAAATTTTCTTTGAAGACCCTTGGTTAAATTCAGGAAAGGTGAAAGCTTTCTGAACTTTTTGCTCAAGAAATGCTTTTTAAAGGTGCAGAATGAATGCTGGATCTATGTGTACCTGACCTGAATGGGGAAGAGGAATTCACTGTCTTTTTGACTAAAATTCTTAGCTGGTAAAATAGGACATTTCTGTTTGAAGACTAGGAGACAGTGAAGTGTAGAATAGTTCTATGTAGCTGAGCTAAGCTGCCAGAACCCATATAAAAGCCTGCCTTTGCGGATTCTCTGTCATCAATTCAAATAATATCATCTCGATTGAGGTTAAGCTAGGAGAGTTCTTACTTGTCAATATTTAGAATTCAATAGTTCAGAAGTGTTTCCTTATAGCTGAATGTATTTGTCTTAACTTTTTTCAGAAGTGATATAGGTAAAAAGGCTTTGAGAACCTCCATATAATTATTTGCAGTGAGAGTTCAGAATTTAATGGACATATCCATAGTTAAATTATTACTTTGAGGAATATTTAGAAAATTGTCTAAAATAATCATACATTATAACACTTCACTATAAAATGCAACAAGAGCACACTCATGTCATTTGAATACCAAATATACTCATACACAATTTAGGCCTTCAAAATACTATAACTTACTTAAGGTATAAAATGTTAAAAATGATGCAGAAATACTATAAAATAATGTTTCCTAAAATCTAATTAATACATACAAGTTAAAATAATTGATTCAACATACTTAGTGTTTAAGATGAACAGAACCAATTGCAACTTTAGTTATTATTTAAGTAGCATGCTATATATTAAAATTGGCTGGAAGACAGCCAAAATAAACATTTGAAGGACAGTAGGAATTAAGAGTTGCTATTTATCTTATTTTTATTATACAAGTCAGTACTGGGATATAGTGTGAAAATATGTATAAATATGAATTTAAGCTATTTCCTAATATTTCCATTCTAATTCCAAACATTTAGATATTTTAAACTTCTTAACTTTTGCTACTTTATGTATAAAAATACATACAATATTAATTACAACTTTTGCTTTCAACTTAGTTTATCTTAGAAACAAGGGATTATATATTTATTACATATTAAAATTCCTGATCCATTCTTATTTTTGATTATAGCATTGTGGCAATTTTTCTATAGAAAGCAATAGAAATTTAAGCTTATTTAAAAAATTAATAGTCATGCCATTGAACAGAGAAAAAGGGTGGGAAGTCTCTATAACTAAAAGTATGTCTGTTCAAGAGAGTTACTCACAGGAACTAAGTTGCAGGAAAGTATAAGGTACCTAGTGGTTACCAGTAACCTTGCAGGTTATTTAGGAAAATTAAAAGAAATTCTGCGATTGCAGACCTTGTTTCAATTACTTGGTCTCTTCCCAGTTCGTGAGTTCTACTTTCTTCTGGCTTCACTTCATATGAAAAACAGTTCCATAAGTATCTTTGTTATAATCAGCTATTAATTATCATCAATTCAACATTAATTTTAAATGGTCTGATTTTAGAACAGATTTTGATAGGGTTAACTTACTACACTTATTTTCCCTTGCAAATTTTATAGTAGCTCTAAATAAAAAAGATGCGGCATATTCTGGATACTAAAGCTCTCAAAATGTTTTGTTTAAAACTTACACGTCACAAAATTTTCCCTCAGAAAATTCTGCTATCCTATGGGTTATAGCTTTTTTCAAATTGTGACCCTGAAGTCGTATAAGAAAAACGAAAGCCTCGTTGCTGTTTTTAAATGTTTGGAGTTTTGTCTGATCAAAGGCAGTGTAATAGATAATAGGACTTCTATTTCAAGATCAAGCCCGAATTTACAATAACTAGTAAGACAATAGTGAAGTCTGAGGTTACCGGCCCACATCCGAATGCCAAGTTCTAGACACTGGACAGTGTCCACGCAGAGATCAGGAGGCCGCGGGCAGCCGTGGCAGAGGTGAGCGCAGTGTGGCGCGGATGACAGAGCTCCAGGCACAGGATTCAGATGTAGCCGAAGGGGAGGGTGAGGAGTGTCTGGGGAGACAGCCTCGCTGGCTGACAAAGATGGGGCAGCTTTAGAGAAAAAGCCTATAGGGAGGCTTTGCAAAAGTTTGGTACAGTGTGTTTGGGAAATTACATAGTATTTGACATTGCTAGCAGGTGAATCGGAAAGAGGCGGAAGAGTACAAAAATAGACAAAAGCCAAGGGGCCAAGTCTTAAAATTTACGGATTGTATTTCTGTATCTGGTTCTAAAAGTTGTTGAGTTAATAACTATGTCGATCTACTATGCACATGTGGACGTAAAATGCTAATTCACAGCATATCAACTTAACAGGTTATTAATGTAGAAACATAACACAGGTATAAAGTGTGCGTGTCACGGTAGGCAGGTGTCCTTACGTATTTCCTCACCTAGTTCTTCTAAAACTCCCCCGAGAAAAACCAATGCAAAATCATCTCGCTGCACGCCTTTGCTCTGTGTCAGTTCTGAGAACTCCTTTTGCAGCGCAAAGCTCTGAAGGGAATTCAGTTGAAGAGAAAGTCTTACTCCCTTTCATTCTGCTACAACAGAACCATTTTTTGGACTTTCTTTATTAATAGAATTTGACTTAAAACCAAGTCTGTTCATTTAGCTTTTTTTTTTTTTTAAGTTAAACATAAGTGAAGTACGATGCCATCACCTCCTATTTTATCCCATATATTGTCTCACACACACCAGCAGGCATATTCCTGTGTGTTCCCGTTGTTAAACATTTTGACATGATTCTCTAGACTAAGATCACTGGGTCTGAGTCTTTATATCTTGAATATTGGTGACATT
This sequence comes from Miniopterus schreibersii, assembly GCF_964146895.1. Taxonomy (NCBI): domain Eukaryota; kingdom Metazoa; phylum Chordata; class Mammalia; order Chiroptera; family Miniopteridae; genus Miniopterus; species Miniopterus schreibersii. The sequence continues at coordinate 8,335,366 of NC_138102.1, forward strand.
TAGAGCAGAAGTTTAGAAAAATTTTCTCCCTGTACTTTATAATTCTCTTATCTTGGGGCATTATTGACATCCCTGTGAAACAGGTGATGTGTGCTTGCATGTAGCAGTGAAAATTATATTATTATACTTAAAATTAAAAGGTGCCTCCCATGTCACTCATATTTTTGGAAAAAAAGAAGCAGATAAAAAATATTTCTTAGAAGTAAATCTTGGATTTACTATTTACTGTTTGTTTGATATTTCATGGTAGATTCAATCTTCAGTAGAGGTTTTTATTCAAAGTTTTCAACAAAATAGCTTTCCTTATATACAGGATGACCCCAAAAATATATACACACTTTGCATGATTATAAAGTCAGTGTTTAATAACATACAGCTCATTTTCAAAATTAAGTGAGTTAACAGCTGTTAAAGTGTGTATACATTTTTGGGGGACATCCTGTATTTCCAATAGCAATGTAAATAATCTGATATTCCTGGTAGACCAACAATAGGATTGATTTAGGTAAAGCTAAAATGCTGCTGAAACAGGATTTCATCATTATTTGGTCATATCCTTACCAAGGATTTCGATTTGACAGACCAGTTTCAATCCACAGTAACAGCTTTGTTCCTAAGAGACTGTAAATCAAAGAAATGCTCACTAAGGGGCAGTTCCTACTGCAGTTCAAAGTCTGCGCTATTATCACGTCGCAATTGACAGCAAACATGCCCCGCAAATATTAGTGCCCGACCTTTGGAGGAGGTATGTGGTGTTTTTCGTTTCACTCTCTACCTCTGAAACCTATCTGCCTGTGAGAAAAACTGTGCAATAAAAGAAGTTTTACCAGCACATACTGTAGCTGTGCTTGAATTCAATGTGCGGATTTCACTTCCTTTCTTTCCTTGGATCCCGGCCGGGCGCACAATGGGGGTGTTGTGCTCTGGGCGAGCGTGGCGAGCATGATACTGGGAAAGGACGCGTGAGCTGCTTCCAGGACCTACACTATTTGCTTTACGACACCCCCAAGCAAATCCAACAGCACACCGAGGCTCTGAGCTCAGAGGAGGCAAGTGCAAAATCCACCGGCTATTCTGATCTGCATACGGAACAGCATTTCTTAAGTGAAAAGTCTACACAGGTGTGTTAAGAGTTAAAATACATCAACCCTGAGGCTTAAACATAAACGCCTCACAATTTTTTAAGCCTCTGATTTTCCATTTAATTCTTTTAACACATGTCAAAGTGCAGTTAATAAAAGAACCCATTGTCTGTGAGGGAGAAAGGTTGTTGGTTATAAAGACTACCCAGAATAAGCCATTCTGGTCTGTTAAAATAGTAAATATTTATTCCAAACACCAAGGGGTATTAGTAATGTTTTTGTTGGTTATATCATCTGATTTCTAGAAGCTAAACTCACTGAAACAAGTCTGTGCCTCGGACACTATTTTGTGGAAGAGTGTCTCTGTGTGTGTGTGTGTGTGTGGATCCCTCCTCCGTAAATCAGAGAACACAATGTATACCCATGTTTCAGGTTAAGCTGAGTTACTGATAATGCTGTGTTTTAAGGAAGGCAAAAGGCTTACCTCTGTCAGTGAGTGGCCACACAGGGCTCCTGCTGGGCCGCGGCCTCGGCGTGCAGGCAGATGCTCTGGGAGCCAACGGCCTGTCCCCGGGAAGCAGGTGAGCCTGAGAGCGCCCTGCCGCCGGGTCCCAGCCCCGCGGCCACCCGAGCAGCGCACACCTGCTTCCCCGCCCCGGCAGGCACGGCCTCGCCCCCGGCTCGCAGGTGGGAGCGCCCTCCTTCTGGGTCACTAGTTTTCAGGCTGAGCAGCTAGAGAGCTGCTGAGATAATATTGCAGGCAAGGCTTGCCTTCCCGAGACAAAACCCTTTCTGCTGTCTGATAGCAGATATGCAGCATTATCTCGCCGCATTCCAGTTTCTCAGCTCAGCTCCGGGGAGCAGCAGTCAGCAGCCTGTCCCAGCGGCAGCTTGCAGGCGGCCGGCTCTGAGCATTGTATGCTAAGGTGCCCATCACTCCTCTCCTCTCTGAATAGCTGTTTAAAAAATGCTTCTTCCAGGGTAACGCTCGGCGGAATATGCCACCCTGCTTTCCATAAGTAAAATGGCTGGTGTTCGCAGCCCTGCTGCAGGCAGCTCATTGGGTTCCCCTGGCTTTGCGTAGTCATAGCAACAGCCAACAGCCAGCCATAGGCTGCAAGCGCGGCTGGTCATGTGCAGGGCACCCACCCAGCTTGCGAATGTCTTTTCATCAAACTCATCATTTTTTAATTTTTTTTTAAAGAGGGTAGCTTCTGCTCTTTCTAAATATTTCACCAATAGTCCAAGTGTCTAAGTTTTCAGTTTTCAAGAGGAACTTAGGTTATAGGAGACAGTGCTACATGTGGAACTGAGAAAGGGAAGCCCTGCTCCATAGACAGAGTCGGGTCTATCCAGGTTAACAACATGCAAATCAGAGTAGGGACGCTAACTGGGACCATTGTCAAAACAGGTACGACCTTCACTCCTAGAATGAGCCTAAAGGAGACTGACAAATACGGACAGTTATACTTTTTGTTCTCCTGTGCACCCAAAGGTTGCCGATTCGATTCCTGATCAGTTGCGGGCTCGATCCTGGTAGGGAGCATGCAGGAGGCAGCCCATCAGTGTTGCACTCTCGCATCGATGTTTCTAAATGATAATCTTGTAGTCACTTAATGAAAACAAAGCACTATGACTCACTATATGTGGCCAATATAAGAACCAAATCAGACAGAATATTTTAATAAGGTGTTACCTATGGATGCCACTTAATTATTTTAATACACTTTGTGTTACATAATTTAAAATAGAATTTAAAAATTCCTATTGTTTCCTATTGCAGAAAATGATTCTTTAATGCAATTATAATTTATTTGTAATTTAAAAATACTTAAAAAAATCTAAACCAAATGAAAAACCCTTTGCTTTAAACCTAACCTCCAAGGCAGGAATAGTTTTACTTCCTCAGTGAGATGGATCGCATCCCACCCTTCCTTAAAATTTCACCTCTTTGGGGAATTTCCCATGGTGAACATCGTTAACCATTTAAACTTTTCCCAGTTTTTTATTTAATACTGTTCCACCAGTCATATTCTCTCTGACATATTTCTAGGACATCATCCCATTTATTTTTGTTTCTAGCAGCCTGTTTGAAATAGTTGTGTTTAACACTTGGGACTTGTCCACATAGATGCCTCATTTGCCGGTAGTCACTGATGGAGTATTTTTGTTAAGTATAGCATGTGCCCCCCTCCGTTAGCACTCCTGCCTTAGGTGGTAATTCCCCAACTTCAGTGCGCAGCGGACTCCTGTGGGTGCAGGCCTGGGCATTCCATTTCCTTTCCTTCTCCAACCAGATTCCCGTTTGGTAGGTTCAAGCCAGCTCAGGTTTAGCATAACGGCTGAAGGGAGGGGCTGGGCCCTGGCCGGTGTGGCTCAGTTGGTAGGTTGTCCTCCTGTGCACCCAAAGGTTGCCGATTCGATTCCTGATCAGTTGTGGGCTCGATCCTGGTAGGGAGCATGCAGGAGGCAGCCCATCAGTGCTGCACTCTCGCATCGATGTTTCTCTCTCCCTCCCTCTCCCTTCCACTCTCTAAAAATCAATAAACTACCCTTTAAAAGAAGAGAGAGGGTGGCTGGGCCTTTCCTCTTAGTGCATTCCTCAGCACTTCATACTGTTTTAAGCCTGCTTGCCTCTCCTCATTTAAGTCTTCTTCCCTTTAGTCACTTGGAGTTGGCTACCCTTGAACTTGCCCCTGCCTCCAGCCTTATATTCTGTTCTTCACTTCCCACGTTTCAGCGATGTTGAAGTACATCCCAGGTCTTGCTTCCTTGCGTTGCGGATGTTCCTTCTAGCTCAAAGGTTCCCAGCCAGACCCCGCCCGCCCAGCACCTTCCACCGCCATCCCAGTCTGGCTCCTACTTGATCTTTCAACCCTGTGCTCAAATAGACCACCCCACTAATGACACCCCCAGGCGGAGCGTGCAGCACCTCCTCTGTGCTTCCACTGGGCCTGGGATCTGCCTCTCCTGTGACAGCCCTTGTCACGCCTTGTTGACTTATTAGCAGTTTTCCTTCCGTGTCGGCCTCCACTCTGCTCTGTCAACTCCCCGAAGCCAACCTGGTCCATGTCTTATTTGTCTTCCACACTTGGAATGTTCTATTTTCTCAGGACATTTTGAATGAGCACCTAAGACACTGTCTGAACAGGTGCTGGATGACTGGAGAGTGTGAAATCTGTCTTGGTTCACTTTTTCAATATCACGCATTTTTCGTTATTATAACTTCAAAGAATTTAAGTGATTTTGGTTAAATGTTGGCATGTTTAAAAAGTTATCAAGAAACATCCTAAGATCATTTTGTGTTTTCTGGTGGCTCTTCTTTTCCTCGTATGTCTGAAAATGTCTTTTAAATATGTTTTTTTAAATTGATTTCAGAGAGAGGAAGGGAGAGGAGAGAGAGACAGAAACATCAATGATGAGAGAGTCATTGATCGGCTGCCTCCTGCAGGCCCCTCACCAGGGATCGAGCCTGCAACCCGGGCATGTGCCCTGACCGGGAATTGAACCGTTATCTCCTGGTTCATAGGTCAACACTCAACCACCGAGCCACTCGGGCTGGGCTGGGCTGAAAATGTCTTTTTTCTACCCTCATACTTGATCGATTGTTTGGCTAGGTGTAAGAATTGTTGAAGTAATTTTCCTTTGGAATTTTAAAGGCCTTCTTCTTTATCTACACCTCTAACTGCCCTCCCCCTACCCACCCCCCAAAATAGCTCTAGAAAGCACTGAAGCTGCACAGGCCTAAGACTGGGAAGCTGGCAGGGACTGAGGCGGGTCGCTCTGCCCCCTTGGCGTCCCTCCCGGCTTCTCTGTCAGTCGTTACACGTCCCGCTGCGAGGGGCTCTGCTGCTCCGCGCCCTTGTCTTCTTCACCCGCCCCGCACCCGCTCCGTGATGCCAGCTGCCTCGGCCCATTCGAGTCTCTGCCCTACCTCGCGTCTCTGACTTTTATTCTCCCTCCAAACTTGTTCGTTTAAAAAAGAAATTGCTAAATACAGATTCCCAAGAAACAAGTATGGTTTTCCCAGCTCATCTTTCTGGGCCAGATAAGATACCTCATGAGGTGTCCACAGCTTTGTCCCCGGACTGCCCTGTGTCGGGTCCCCATCCTTGGTCTAATCAGCTATGGCAGGACACCTGGCGTATTGTGTTCAAAATTTTGTCAATACAATAGGTGCAGAGTAATAGTTCATTATTGTCTTAATTTGCATTTCTCTAATTACTGAAGAACTTGGACATCCCATCATGTTCAATGGTCTTTTGGGTTATTGCTTCTATACATTTCCTGTTCTTGGCATTTTGCCTATTTTCTCTATTGAGATTGCTGACTTAGTGTGGAATTTTAAAATGAAAAGTATTTTCAAAATTTCTATATATTCAAAGATTTATAATTAAATTTGTGACAGGATTATAAAAGTTATTAAAAGATCCAATGACATATGAAGAGAAGCCAATAATTCACACTGCTAATTGTTTTGATTTTTACTATGCTGAGTGTGGGTGAATATTGCCATTCAGGAACTTTTTTCAGTATGAGAGAAATATACTAACACCATCATATGAAGAACGATTTTCTAAATCAAAACCTAAGGTCATTTAAATCACATCACAAAAAAAGTATTGTTAGCAAAACTGCCTTGCAAAATGGATGTTACTTTCATGTTTAAAATAACAAATAGCATGAAAGATATGAAAAGGCTGAGAAACTAAGACTGATGAAAGGAGATAAAGAGATGAACCGAATGTAATGTGTGATCCTGGGACTCAGGAAAAAGATGCCAGAAAGTACATTACTGAGATAACCGGTGAATTTGAATAAGGACTCTATGTTAGATAATGGTGTTGTTGGCACTTTAAATTTCCATAATTTGATAATTATATTGTGCTGTTGACAGTGTATGTCCCTGTTCTGAGGAAACATGTTGAAATGACAATGGCTATGGCTCAGCAGAAGGAATAAGGCATAATACTATATTCGTATTTTTTTGTGTGTGTATGCATTTGCGGGTAGGTGGCATGATTTAGCTCTTATAACAGTAGATCTATCTATCTATCTATCATCTATCTATCTATCTATCTATCTATCTATCTATCTATCTATCATCTATCTATCATCTATCTATCTATCTATCTATCTATCTATCTATCTATCTATCTATCTATCATCTATCATCTATCATCTATCTATCTGTCATCTAGCACTAGCACAAATGTGGCAAAATACTTAACAACTGGTGAATCTTCAGTGAAGAATATTTTATTTTATTATTCTTTCCACCTCTCTGTAAGTTTGAAATTTTTTGTTTTCAAGATGAAAAGTTAAAAAACTGAAATAAAATGAAAATAAAAGACAGAGTCCAGAACAAAAATAGGTTTATAATAAGATTACTGGACGAGGGCCTGTTTATTATCAAAGTTAAAACTAAAGTTGGTAAGTTATGGATGAATACGTGCTGAGTATTGTTACTATTTCTAATATTAGTAAGAGGCTACTTTGGTGGAGGGTACTGGACGCATTTTGCACTTCCTTGAAAGCAGTTAGTTACTTCCCTACATTTACTGCTTCCCTGAATCCGGATATCAAGCCAGTACCCCCTTGGGTCCCATGTTGACTCCTCCTTAATCTGGTTCCTTCCCTGCTGTAAAAATTCAACAAGACCACTCTGGACGGGAGTTTGTTCTGCTGCATCGCTCCCTTCCCTGCAGCCCCCATCGCTGGGTGACTGTCTGCAACGGCGTCCGTCTCTGGTACAACAAAGAAGCCCTTTGCACAGCTCAGAGGATAGGCTTTGAGCGTGGCTTGTTTAATGGGGTAGCACAGACTGCGATAAAGCGTAGGCGGAATTGTCTAATTCCTAATAACCAATAGAATACACCAGAGGCTGTTCCTAAATCCGTGATAATTAGTCACGTGAGCAATGCCACAAACCACCTGCTGCTAAGTGGGACCAAGGTGGGAAGAGGGACCACTACCTTGGACGGGATTGGAAAGAGGGCTGGAGTGTCTCAGTGACGCAAACTGGATTTATTTCTAAGATTCCATCCTCTCAGAAATATACACTGGGATGCAGACTGACCCACAGGCAATTAATCAAGTAGGTGCCTTCATATCCTCTGAGGAAGTCTGACCTTGATAAGTATCCAGAATGACCTTGAGGAATCAGCAGAGTGAAGTCAGCAGAGTGAAATCTTTATGGAAATCCAGTTATTGAATGAATTGAAAATGAGAAAGTGACTACAGAAGAACAAAACCTTACCAAAGGGCAAATGAGAAGAATATAAATATCAGCAACATAAACCTATTTTTAAAACGGAATATGAAGTGAAATCTATTAACACAAAAATACATTATGTGCGCCATAGAAGAAAATTCAGTTGGCAGTTACGAGAACCCACTAGAAGTTCTGCGTTCCCTCTGGATTAGGTGACTGGGAGACGTGGCAGGAGGTACAGGAGGGAGACTTGGCCAGGCCTCGCCAGAGATCTTGGTCTTGACTGGCTAATAATAACAACATTGTTTCAGATAGTTCAGGTTTATCAAGCTCTGGGCTCGCGAATGCTTGCAATCCCAGCAGCTTACTTTATCTTAAAATGGGCATTAATATCTGTCAGTACCAGGTGGGGCAAAATTGTAGCGTTAGCCAATTACAACAACAACAAACTAACCTACAAGCAGCCATCCCTCCCCCTCCCAGCCCCAGCGCGCTTGCCCCCCGTGAGGGAAAGCACTAGTTGCCTTGCTTCCAAGGAATTTGACTGTTTATACTACACACCCACGAGCTTAAAGATCGACCTGGGAAGAAGAGGCTGGTGCTTTCACGCTCCTGCGAGGGGCCGTGCTTTGTTCTGGCCAAGTTAATAGAGTGTATCTCAAGTGACCTTTCCCACTTACATTGTTTCCTATGGAAAGAGTGAGTCCAGGTGCCTGCAGGTGCCCTGCTCCAAGCCGTCACGCAGCGGCCTCGGCAAACAACGCCTGGCAAGAAGCATTTTCAAACAAACGCTGCTGGTTTCACCCGAGCCACTGAAACAAATTATGGGGCACAAGGTGAAACTTGGCAGCGTCTGCCGGCTCGGAAGAGGCAGAAGCCAAAGCCCGTGGCAGCCAAATGCACGAATCTCAGAGAAAGAAAAATTAGAGGCTTTCCTATGAGAAGCACTTTGGATAGAATTGTTCAGTGAGATTTATTCATCCAAATGAACAAATAATATAATAAGGTCTAAATTATATATAATTTGGTACATGATTTAGAATCCATTATCTGATACTAAATGGGAAAAATGGTTGAAAAACCAAAAACCAAAAATAAAAATGCACGGACATAGTAGCTGCTCAGTTAAAGGCCTACCAGTGATAGCACACGCAGCCAAGGAAAATGAAGTATGTGCCCTGTAGGATCCTGGTGGGAGCTCCATTTTATCACATTAGGACAATAATCCAGGATGGTAAATATTTCACCAAGTCTACCAAAATCAGAGTTCATTTCCTATTCTTTCAAAAGTAAGGCTCAGTGGTCATACTTGCTGGCTAGCTACCTTGATCTGATAGCCAGGGAGAGGGTACTTTTGGATATTTTCTACACCAAAGAAGGGTAGCTTTGTAAACAGTCCTTGTGGGTTTAACTTAGCAGGAGAAAAAACTCATTTTCCAACCAACTTTACCGTAGGCACTGATAAAACTCTTCTAAGAGCTGATACCTAAACTGTACCTTGAAGGACATGGAGGACTTAAAGATCATCTCTCAGAAATGACTTCTATTCTCAAGGCACTTTCATGGTACAGAATGGCTACTTGTGCTCCAGCCATCATGACCATGTTCCAGGCAAGAAGAAGGGAAGGAGGGCAAAGGGCACATTTTCCACTTGCGTTGGCCTGTTTTTATTTTAATTGAGATATAACTGACATATAGCACTACGAGTTGGCCTCTCGTAAATAGCACTTCTGCTGCTAACCCACTGCTCATTCCTAACTACAAGTAAGGCTCAAAAATGCCATCTTTCAGCTGGGCACACTGTGGCTGGACTTTGACAGTGACACTACGGACTGACAGGGCAAAGGGCTGCCCAGTTACAGGCTCTATAGACACAGTGTAGTCATATTTACATGTTGACGTGTTCATTTAAGCTCTGTGCCTCCTGCTGGATTAGCAGCTCAGGAGAGCAGGAACCATTTCTGTTTCATTTTCACCTGATTTTCATTGCCTGGCATAGAACCTGGCAGGCAGATCCAGATGTGGTGAGTGAATGAATGAATGAATGAATGAATGAACAGGCTGGGGAAGTCGCAGTTGAATTGTATCTTACTCCACGGCTGTCACTCAGTTCAGTCCAACACGCTTTCCTTTAACCTGTACGACCTGCCAAGAACCTCATCCGGTGTCCGATGACCAAACTCCAGCTCATGTTCGGGGAGGGGGGAAATACAGGTGAATAAGCAGTTATGTTACAGTGCAATTTGCTGTCAGTACATTTATACCCGGGGAGCGATGGGAGAGAAAAATGTCTACTCCCTGAGTTTCTTAAGCTGGGTCAAAAAGATGAGCGATGCTGAGAAATCAGGGACAGGATTTCCACACAGAGACAGGGAAGCAAACTGAAAATCTGGGGAACCCGAGGAGTTGAATGTAGCTGAAGCAGAGGCTGGAGCAGGCATGAGAGGAGGGATCGAAAAGGTAGACATGTGACGACTGTGAAGGACCTTGTGCCACATGTTAAACAAGGACTTTGGACTTTACCTTTCAGGAAACGGGAAGCCACCACAGGGGTTTCAAAAGAGCAAAGATGTGACCATATTTATACTTTAGAAAGGATGTCTGGGACACATTAACAACGTATATTTTAATGGACATATATTTTCATAGGGTTGTGTGTTTTGACTGCTTGTATTACTCACAATGATCAGGCATTTGTTGAACACCTTGTTTATGTATCATATTAGGGAGCAAAGAGGTGCCACCAAGACAAATGACCCATAAGTCATAAGACATACCAATATCTTATGTTCTGTTCAGAAGAAAAAACTTGTGAAAGAAATTGTAACACTGTTCTGTTAGAATTCTTATCATGTGTTGGTTAGCCTCTTCTAAGTGTACTTATTTAAATTTCTTTATCTGTCCCTCTGCATACAAAAAGGAAGAAAGAAAAAGATGGGAAAGTAGTTAAGATGCTTCTAAAATTCTTCATGCCCAGTGTTCAGCTCTTCAGAATGTCATTTAGACTCAGGGTCATTGGCGTTCGCGCCCCTCCCCGCCCTCCGGCCCCCTCCCCACATCACCAGCTATCGAGTTGTCTTTAAGGCTTGGCTTGTATCAGAATCACCCGGCTAAGTGGTAAAGATAGAGGCCCGGGCTACGCTCCATTTCAACGAGCCTGGGCTTCTGCATCCTTGGCCCTGCTTCTGTTTTCAGTATTTTCTTCCCTGAGTGAGTTTCGATGTACACGCAGGACAAGGTGTCACAATTGCTGCCCGGCTGAGAAATGTGTCATTTCCTGGGATGTTAGATTGCAGAAAGTGTGCATCTCAGAACCATTCAAGTATGATATTTCCTTTCAGAAATCGGATGGGAAATTTTCAAAGTATTCAAGGAGTATATTAAAGATAATGATTGCTTGATTTCTTTTATTTTTAAATTTATCTTTATTGTGGGAAGTATTACAGATGCCCCTGTTTTTCCCCCCATTGACTCCCTCCTCTTGATTTCTGTAATGGGGAACTGCTTCAATTGATTATGGTACCTCCACACCATGGGAGACACTCAGTGTTTGAAAGTAGTTATGTAGAATGATGTTTCCTAAAGTGTTCGATGAGTGGCTATTCAAAAAGGGCACTATAAGTAAAAAAATTTAAAAATATATATATATGAAAACCCTGCAAACCACGCCCCTTTCTTAGAGTCTTACCATTTACTTGAGCATTTTGAAAGCTCTGAGAAGGCGAGGAGTAAAGATCCTATTTGACTATTTAACTTAGAATTTTCCTATCTATGACATAAAAGATGTTCATATTAATCTAAATAAACAGTGACAACAATACATCCATAAAATTGTGGGGTAGCAAATTCTATTTCTGCAAGTAAAATGTTGGACATATAGTCATGGAAGACAGTCAGTAAGGCTTTGCAAAAACATTAACAGTGTTTAATGAATGCTTGGGTTATGTATAAATTTACTTTGCTTAATTGTATATCCTTTAACAAACTGACATTTTCTATAGAAACAGCTATTAAAAACACTAACAGTAAACTGATTTATGAAAAGTCAAAGAAAGATTTGAGATCTACTGCTATGTTTTCCAGGGGAAGCTTTGATGAATATAAAGGTATTTTCAATGGGAAGGTGGGGACCTGTTTTATGAGACTTTTTCAATTCACATGTGACTGGAGGGAAGAAGTGTCAGTCATAAATCGTAGTAAGAGGAGAGAAAAGCAATGAATATAGGCATGTGCAATATATTTCTTTGATTTTTTTTCAAAGTCATACTTATAGATTAGAGATTTTTAAATGAATGAGTCAGACTGTTTTGCCTGTGGTTAGATATAAAGACCAAGTAGAGAATTCAGCAGCTTGGTCCGCAAAAATTTGTTCAGGTATTGAAGAGAATTAACCTTAAACTGAACAGTCCACAGCCTGTACCACATAACAGGTAAGGAGTAACTTACTAGGTAGGTGGCCTGGGCAACATGGGCCTCATTTTTTTTTTTTTTTTTACATCAAAATAGTTATGGTATTCATTTCCTAGAGATGTAACAAAGTACCACAAACGGGGTGGCTTTAAACGACAGAAATGCTCCGTCTCAGAGTTCTGGAGGCTGGAGGTCCGAAATCAAGGGGTGAGCAGAGCCGTGCTCTCTGAGGCTCTAGGGGAGGGCCCTTCCTCGCCTCTTCCAGCTTCTGGGAGTTGCTGGAAATTCTCGGTGCTCCTTGGCTTGTGGCAGCATCGGCCCAGTCTCAGCCTTTGCCTTCACATAACCATCTTCCCTCCGTGAGTCTGTGTCCAAATTTCTTTTCTCTTACAAGGATACCAGTCACTGAATTAGGAGCCACCCTAATCCATTATGACCACATCTTAACTTGATCACACCTACAAAGACCCTGTTTTCAAATAAAGTCACTTTAGTTTCCGGGACTTAGGACCTCAACGTGTCCCTCTGAGGACACAGTTCACCCACAGCAGCGATGGGGTTACAGTCATTCTTTTTGAGGAAAAACTTGTTCTCTGTCTGGAGTTGGGTCTGCAAAGAACTCAAGCATGGACAACTCAACTGAATTAGTAAATGAGGGAATTTCCAGGGAACTGGTGGACAACATCAAGCAAAATGTTTACTTGGCTGCTTCCTCCCTCTCCACTGAATTAACTAGAAGTTTCCTCAGCTGGACTTAGACCGAATCTCCCAGGATAGAGTTGAATCAGCAACAACAAAAAAGGGCATATCTGATATACTGACAAGGTCCTACCAATGCTCCTCCGGATTGATTGCTTTTTCCAGAAGAATCTTCTAAAGCAACATTCTCTAAACCTGTACCCTTGCTTCAAAGTGCTTCGGCCCCCACGTGGGCAGTAAGCAGTCTGATGTCACCTCTAAGTGGGCAGGCGCTGTTTCTTAATTCAGACCCCCGAGATTTTACACCATTCTCTGGGGACAGGTGGAGCACTTTTAACAGCTTCAGATCACCAGTGATCCACAGCACTTAGCGCAGGCTTCAAAGGGGCCTGAAGCCGCAGAGAAGTCTTTGGCACACGGAGAACATCTTTTTTTTAATTTGTTCATTTTGATCTGGTTTTTATTATATTGAAAATCATTTAAGATTTCAAAGCATAGTGTAATAATAGTGAATGTAATTTATTTAGTAGATCACCATATGCCCGGCACTATGCTACAGGTTTCTATAAATATTCAATCATAGTAGACCTGCCAAGTAGGAATTATTTTTGACAGATGGGAAATTAGGCTTTGAAAAATCATGACTGCCAAGGTCACAGAATCACAGGATCTTTCTATTATACTAGATTTCTTATTTGAACACTGTTTCAATTAATTGCCTGCAAAGGTAGAGAGTACTGTTGACTCCATTTGGATTAATGAAAGTCAACTATAAAGAAATGGTAATGTTTCCAATGGTTCGGGGGTTTTTTGCCACTCATCTTGGATGAATCGTTTTGATCAATCTATTATAGTTCCTGCATCTTAGAATGAAGTATTACATGTTTCATTGGATTGTGGAACGGGAGAAAGCATTATCACAATTTAGATGCTAGATTATTTTACCAGCAACAGTCACCACTTGACAATCAAACTACCAAGTTGCTCCTGAAATGAATGAAACAATTTCTGCTTCCAGCTGTTCTTTACACTCGGTGTAAGTCACTGTGAAGGAAGAATAATGGTTGTGATTTTCTCTCAGTTGCCATGACCTCGATCATTCAAGATTTCCTCTCTCTGCTGTAGAATATCTTCACCTAAAACTCCTACAAAATGAGGTGTCCCAGGCCACCACACAGAGTCTTTCTGCAGCTAAATAAGCTCAGCTTGAAAGCATGACAGCCCATGGCTAACAAGCCAAATAAGAACTTTATTCAAGCAAAATCAAAGAAGGGGAGCAAAACTTTAGTCAGCAATATTTTCATTAGAGACACCTCATCAAAGTGGACTCAAATTCTTTTAAATTCATTGGCGTCATCCATGCATTTATATGATAACAAACATTTCTTGGCCTTCATATGCTCTTCAGAACTGGGAGGGGGGCTCTCTAAAGTTTTTCTTTACATCTAGGACTCGGTGGAAACATTTTTCACTTGGAGTGACCCATTGGGTCCACTCCCTGAGCTGCGGTATGTGCACACCTGTTATTCAGGTCACACCGGTCCATGGTAAACAAACACCCAGGACCACAGCACCACGTCAGCAGGTCATGGAATGCTTTCTTGAGCACTACTCTTCTGAATATTCTTTTTCTTTGCCCTGTACACTACTCATACACAAGTCCTGTTTTCCAAACGAAAGAGGTTGGTCATGTCAGCCGGTGAGGATAAGAAAATTTGTTGAAAAATAATTCAGAATATTTGAAATTATGGTTATTTTGCAAAATCAGGAGCATTAACATACTATTCCCCCTCCCCGCATTTGCAGAATTAGGTCAGGAAAAGAAAGATAAAGAATAAAATCACACTGATTTATCCAACAAATATTTTTCTGAGTTCTTTGAAGCACCTGGCACTGTAATTAGGTGAAATGACATTAAAATGAGAACCAGAAGACAAGATTTACTGCAAAATTTATCCCTAATTATGTAATCATGAGCAATTCACCAACTTCATGTTTCTCAGGTCCCTGACTTGTAGCTTGGAAATGATGTGGCCTCTTCCCACTCACAAGGTATTAGGAGGAGCAAATAAATTTTTTTACTTGCTAGCATAAAGGAAAAGCAAATGAAATGCTACCACTAGCCCCCCATCACCATTGTCTCCATCATCATCATCATTGTCCTTGTGGTCATCTTCTTATCGCTGTGGCCTTAGGTTGGTTCTCTTGAAGCATGACAAGAAGGGGATATACTAAAGAAGGTTACTGGGAAGTGCCCTTGGTTGTAATATCTGTAAGAGAGTGGGAAATTGGACAAGGAAAATTGGACAAAGAGAGAAGGTGAACTCTGGTACATGGGACACAGGAAGCTATGGTGTTGAGATAATACTTTCAAGTTCTCCCAAATGAAGATTGGGCCTTTGTTTCCCTGCATCCACTCATTGCGTGCAGGCCACCTCCACGGAAGAGGTGTGACTTGGATGAAGACATTCTTGGAGAGAGACTCAGTTGTGAGCCTTCAGCAGTACATACTCCTGGGGGGTGGGGGGGTGAGCACCTTGGTCCTGAAGGGGAGATGTAAAATCACCACCATCATCATCTGGGGCTTGGGAGGCCTTCAAGAAGAGGCACCATCATTTCACTTCTCTTCTGTGACACAACAAAGGGGGAAAAAAGGTAGAGCTGCCCTGATAGGAGCTCAGCACCAAATTATAGCTGAACCTCAAGGACATCTTAGGAAGGCATGGAAGTATGGTGCGCCCAGGTCATGGCAAGAACGGATCCTACGTGGCCCAGGAAGCAGACACATCAGCATAGGACATCAGTTCTGATCAACTATCTCTTGATTGCCTTTCAACTTCCATTTCTTTCAATGAATGACAGATTCTCAGGGTGAGAGGGGGCTTTGCAGGGCAGTTGATTTAAGTGCTACCTTGTGGTTGAGCTCTTTTTAGGAACTCTGACCAACGCTATCCAGCCTTTACTGGATGGACAGCTCTAGTGATGAGGGATCACTGTGTCCCCAAACAGCTTATTCTGTCATCACGGACTTCTCCTTGAGTGATTGAAATTTGCTTTCCCAGTTTTTTCCACTGGTCCCATTGCTGTGCTGTGGGACAACAGAAGAGATTTAATCTGTTCTCCGTATGTGCCATACACATACTCTTGTTGAACTAAATAAGTGTGCTTAGGTCCCAAAACTTGTCCCCAATTTGTGACATTTTAAAAACCTATCCTTTGAATGTGTTCTTTTTCCTCCTAAACTGTGAAGATTGCTCCATGTTTTTTCTTACCCCCAGCAAAGAAGGATGGGACAGTCTTCTTCATTCTTGCTCCCGGACCTTTAATATTCACATGGTTGAATATTAAAATGCTAGACTACACTCTGTGTTGTGCTGTAGTTGCTACAAAAAGCTCAGGCTTGTGCTAATGCAGCTGGCCTCTCTTGAATGCTACGGTGGGACTCTACTCAGATCTGAGCAGAACTTAATTTTGTCTCTCATTCCAAGTATTGAGATCTTGGTGGACTGTGATTTTGTTTTAGGATGTTTCAGTACTATTAAGGGGATTACACAAACACGCATACACACTCACACATACACAGGAAAATACCAAACAGAACAACATGGAACACTTAGGGAAAGAGAAAGAATGAGAGATGATTGTGAAGTGGTCGTGTCACATTGGAGGAAGGTTTACTGCTTTTGAGTCCGTGAGGCAGTAACCCATTCTGTTTCATGTTGCTCTTTATATCATTGTTTGGCTGTGCCTAGAATAATGCAATGCCATCAGACGCTGAAGTTCAATGTACACTATTTTTCACTGAAGCGGGCTTCCTGCATTATCTTTCCTGTTTTCCCTCTTTGTAGCGGCCATGGACTAGTCCCCGTAAGCGTGAGCTTTATTTACAAGACCAGCAGCGTGAAGCCACATCCTAGTTTATAAGATACCTTATTTCCCTTGATTCAGAATGGGAATTGGATGTAGTTTTCTCATCAATCAGCATTAAGTAGATGACAGAAAACTATACTAACAGGATGGGCATTTTAGAGTCCGCATGAATGCGCTTAGTGTCAAATATATATTCATATCAGCCATTTGTACATGTTCATGTGTATTTGAATTGGAAATATGATTCCTCAGATTAATGTTTGCTGAGAAGAAATTTGGCTTGCTCATTTTTGGCATTGCCATCTGCATAACCAGAAATGCAATAATTTTTTTTCCTTTCATAATTTTCCAACGAACCCTTAGCTGATCACTAAAGATTGCTCTGAACTGAAGGGTTTCAACATCTAACGTTGCAGAGGAACCTAAACCAGGTCTCATGATGTGATTGGGGTGTTGAACCACACAAGGGAAGGTGTGAGGCCACTGGAGGGACTGACAAAAGATGTTGAAATGGGGATGAGATCTGAGAAAAAAATGCGTTGTGTTCTGTGTGTCTGATGTAAATACATTGCTTTTGGAATGGGGTTTTCAATCTGCAAATTGTTTGCCTTAGGTAGTGCTGTGATCAGAGTGGTTGTTTCCCCTCCCCAACTCTTTTGTTGAATCCTAACCTCCAAAGTGATGGAATTAGGAGGTGGGGCCTTTGGGAGGTGCCGAGGTCATGAGAGTGGAGCCCTCATGAATGGGATTAGTGCCCTTACAAGGGGACCCCGCAGGGCTCCCTAGCTGCTTCCACCAGGTAAGGACACAGTGAAATGATGCCTTTTATAAACCAGAAGTGGGTGCTCATGAGACGCCAAGTTCATCAACACCTTGATCTTGGACTCCTCAGTCTGCAGGACTATGAGAAATAAATATTTGTTGTTTATAAGCAAAGAAAAGTAATTGTTATTCTAACCCCATCCTCACCCACGCTAAACACACAGACACACCAACCAAGAGATTACTGAAGGATTAGGTGAAGTACATTGAACATCCCACTTACCCCCTGAAGTTTGGCTCCCAATTTCTGTCACACACTCATTATTTATAAGATGTTAACACCTCCCTATACTTATGCACTGGACTGAAACAGCCATGATAAAATTATTTCATGAAGCCACAAGATTTTTTTTCATTGATTATTAATCCCGTCCATCTTCTCTGTACAATCCATACTTGCTCGTTTTTGAGCCCAAATTCTTGAGTGGGACCAAAGATGTATTGCTGAGTAGATCAAAGTAAGTCACTTAATTTTTATATTTAAATCTTCAGTTGAAATGACTTTACTAAATTGGACCGAGAAGGGGATGGGAAGGACAACCAACACTCCTGTATTCTATGGCTTTTAATTCAGTAATTTCCACTATGACTTTCCCAAGGGTTCCAACCTGTGCATGATACAATTTTAAGAGGTGCAATTGTAATTGCATATCATTCGATTATACAGGTACACTGGCACATTTGCAAGTCAAGTTGCATTCATTTCATCACTTCCCATTTCCCCCTTATTTCCATTTCCCGGGTTGCTGTTATTAACCCAGATGCAGCAGGCTGAAGGGTGCTTAGGAAAACGGAGACATTCACACTCTGGTCGGCTGCTTAGATGCCCTCAGCCCTGCGTTTGCAGAATGAGCCACTAAACTTGGAAGTTTCCCGGTTAAAAAACCCTCAGGATGACCACAGAGAAGCGGGAACTGCAGATCCCAGACGAGGGGCTGTGAGGTGATGAAGCACCTTCCTGCTGAGTAGCTCTTTGAATCGCAATGGCTGATTCCGAGTCTACAAACAGAAGGTAGTTACGGGGGAAGCAGCTGAACAAACATCGTCGGAAACACTGAAGAAAGGGGCAGAGCCTCAGTGTGGCCTCCTGATCTCCGGAGTGCAGCCTGGGCACCGTGGGGGAGGGACTGGCTCCTGCGGTGAAAGTAAAGAAGCTGATGTCCAAGGGTGAAGAAAAACTCGGCATGGGGCCTTGCTGGTGCTAATGCTTTTTTTAAAAAATAAATGCTTCCTTTTTTGAGGCAAAACCTGATTTCTCAGATCATAGCTGTTGGTCAGTCACATGGTTAATTATTTACCTTTCTCACCATTACGCTCAGATTCTTTTCTTATCAAACTGATGGGTCTGAACCCAAGACAAACAGCCTCCCTGGAGCAGTCGATGGTCATGTGAAGTGGCCTGCGTGGACGTTTTCCTGCTCTTTCTCTCATGGTCCCCCGTTTCCAGGAGCCGTTCTGCTAGGGACAAGCAGTGCTGCTCTGGGCTGCTATGTTTGTACTCACGGTTGGCTGTGACTTGGTTCTTTCTGATCTTTTAAACCTGCCCTTTAGACCACTTTCTTCTCAAGCCTCTGTAATTCCTTCATTCAATAGGGTATTTCAGATTTCATGAGAGAAAGAAGCCTTTTTTTTATGCCCCAAATTTTCTTGCTAAACAGATTTTTGATCAGAGGCTCTAAAATGGACCTAAAATAATCATCTAGAATTGGAATGATTTAGTGACCAAAAGTAATTAGACAGCAAAGCTGATATTTTGGGCTTTTCCTTGCTTTACTCCAAGGCTCCTTACGGGAGCAGATTGCTGTGGCCAAACGTAGCAGAAGAAGAGCTGGGAGGTGGGGTGGTTGCCAGCCGATGCTCTGTTTCTGCGGGACGTTCAGTCCCAATCCTGTGCTCAAATGAAGCAGCTACTCTGATCCTTGATTTGGGGCCTGGTCTTCTCTCTTCTTAAAATCATTTGCTTTTGACTTTTTACCCTTACTGTAAAGGTCTCACGTAGTTGTATCTTTATTATGATGCCTAAAATCATTTTTGGAAACAAGGGAGATATGAAATAGGAAAGGAATAAAAAAGAAGTGGAGCCCAAAGGGTTTAAACTACTTGGCCAAGATCATACACAGAGTTAGCAGCCATTCATTCATTCATTCATTCATTCATTCCAGAAAGGCTTATTAAGTATTTATTATATCACAGGTATTAAGATAGGTGTTGGGCATAGAATGGTAATAAAGACAGAGTCTAGACTAAAAAGCAGATCTTTTGACTCCCAAGTTTTGTTCTTTCCACGACACTGCCGTATTACTGGTGCTTAAAAAACACACTAGAGCTGAACGAGGCAAGAGTGTGAAGCTAGACCTCAGTTTCCTCATCTCTCTATTGGAACTAATCATAGCATCTAATTAACAGGGCTACAGATTAAAAGAAATAATTACTACAAAGGTTAATAGATACATATTAACTGCTCAATAAATTTTTAATTTGTAAATATTATCACTGTTATTGGTGTTTTCTGGTTATAACTATAGCCTATCTTATAATCATTGTAACCCATTTTCAAAATCTCAGCTGGGAATACTTTCTGACAAAATGAAACTATCACTAACCATTTGTCTGAATTCAAGTGTGATACTGAGGTTTAATACTTTTTGAAACATGTCTTTACTTCTTCGAAAAACTTCTTTCCTTCTCATAATAGCAGAGTTTAGCAAGCCTGAGGTTTATAAGATCTTGCCCATCTGACTGTTACAAAGTATTAAAAGCACTACTGTACAAGCTGAAACATTTTTGGGGATTATGTCGTCCTCATACGTGGTCTTAACATGGCTAATACCAAAGAACAAAGGGTGAGTTATCCCTGGAGAGTGAAGTCATAATTGTGTGTTTATCGCCCCGCCTGAGTGTAGCTCCCCCCTGCAGACGGTGTCCAGCTAACGTGAACATGTCTGGCTGGCACGCCACCCGGGCAGGCTGATAAGGCGCTGATGGGCTTATCCACAGCATTCTTTTCATGGGAGGTCACTGTCCCCTTTGTTCCCGAAAGTCCAGCAAAGTTTAAACATTGCAGGAACTGGTCATTCAGATTAATTAAATGGCATCACTACACTGCTCCTGGGATTACCATCTTGTTCCGCTGCAGCTTCTGGGCTTTTAAGTTGGCCTAATTAAATGCTTTCAAACGTAAGAAAAGTTTAGCAATTAGCGCTACTAAACCATATAATTAATATATGCCTTGAACACACTTTTTACAATAAAATGGTTTGGAAAAGAACTGTTTTGAGTAATAGATTACTACAAACACGAGTGTATTAGTAATTAGTATTACTAATAATACATACGAACTACAAAAGGATTATTAATGTTTAAAACTATATGACCATGGATTTTTGTCTTTATGTTTCACCATATGTTAAATGGGAATTATAGCATATAATTCATAGGCTTTTGTAGGGATTTACACAGATCATTTAATTCAATTAATATTTAATGTTTAATTAAATGTTAACTTTAATGTTTAATTTTAAATTAATATTTATTAGTAATTCTCAACTAATCCTTATTGCAATTATTGAAAAGCTAAAATGTAATAAAATTCAACACTATAATTGTAATGCAAATAATTATTCTTAAATTTGGTCCGGGAAGCACAGAATGTTTTTGCATCACATAAATAATTTTTAAGTCCTTTACTGGACTGAAAGCTCTGGGAGGTTAGTAAGTCTGTTCAATAGATAGTTCTAGAATTAATCAATGGATAATATAAATGTAAACATGACATCAGAAATGTCAAGTAATAGTAAGATGATAAAATAATGGGTAGACCAGCTTTTACAATATGTGCTCCGTAAGTAAACACAAAGTATCAAATATATACACGACACCCTGATTAGATAAACACACATATTTTATAGTGTATTATTAACGTGTGTGCATTTCTACCGTGGGCTTAGGAACAAACTCTACCCTCTGCTCTCGAAAAGTTTAGATTCATGAAGTGAGAAAAAAACATATACACATATTATTCTCAAATCAGGCAGAATGTAATCAATGCTAAATGTGTATATTTATATGCTCTACTAGATATATGCTGCTAGACCCCAAAATGAGAACTACTTTTATATTTTCGCAAAGTAGTGCATATAAATATTTCTATGTAAAATAATTCCAAGGTTGGGCCTCATACATTTTAACACCCCAAATGACTTAATTATGAATACTATGGAATATTGGTATACATTTAATTTGACTTGGACACAATAAAAAGGAACCATTTTATTGCCGGGACCTAACTATTGTTTTTCAAAAACATATTCCCCAAGTAAAGACATTTGTAAGTTATAAAGTAACCTAACATGGAAGATATAAAAGACCTTGAAAAGTATTTATCAAAATATTTTTCAATACTTTTATGGAACAAGTGGAATGAAATAAAGCAAATGCTGTAAATAAAGTAAAAAGTGTTGCTTGGTCAAGAAAGAGAGAAGATGACTCCAGTTTGAATGCCGTGCCCGGTGACGGCGCCGTTAGCAGGCAAAGGGCAAACCCAAATCGCCAGACATTCAGGCGAGCCGCGGACATTTCCCGAGGAATCCAGCCTACAGGAGAAAAGGGATTTGCCAGCAGAACGCTAGGATGTGTTTCTTCGGATGTACTCCCAGAAGTGGGATCGCTGGATCATAAGGCAGGTCTATTTTTAATTTTTTGAGGAAACTCCACACTGCTTTCCACAGGGGCTGCACCCATCTGCACTCCCACCAGCAGTGCACGGGGATTCCCTTTTCTCCACACCCTCGACAATACTTGGTGTTTGTTGATTTATTGATAATAGACATTCTGAAAAAACCCAAAACACTAATTTAATATGCACCCCTATGTTCATTGCAGCGTTATTTACAATAGCCAAGACTTGGATGCAACCCAGGTGCCTATCAGCAGATGAGTGGATAAAAAAGCGGTGGGACATTTACACGAGGGAATACTACTCAGCCGTGAAAAAGAAGGAAATCTTACCCTTTGTGACATGGAGAGCATTATGCTAAGTGAAATAAGCCAGTCAGAGAAAGACAAGTACCATATGATTTCACTTATATGTGGGATCTAATGAACAAAGTAAACTAACAAGCAAAATAGAAACAGACTCAGAGATAGAGCAGACTGACAGGTGCCAGAGGGGAGGCAGGTTGCAGGGCTGGGTGAAAAAGGTGAAGGGATTAAGCAAAAAAAAAACCCAAAACTAATAGACAGAGACAACAATATGGTGATTACCAGAGGGAAAGGAGGTGGGGGCTATAGAAGATGGTTTAGGAGGGATAAAGGGTGATGGAAGGGACTTGACTTGGGATGGTGAGCACACAATAAAATATATAGATGATGTGTCATAGAATTATACACCTGAAACCTATATAATTTTATTAACCAATATCACCCCAATAAATTCAATAAAAGAGGAAAAATAACATTGGAATGTGCTTACATAAGTAAAAATTCAAATGAAAATTTATATGAGCTTTGCTCAAAAAATGATAAAAATGGATTTCAAATTTTGTTGTTTGTGTTTTTGCCAATTTTGAAAAGAATTTCTATTTTGGCAGCAGTGTTCAGCTAATGAGGACTACGTCCTGGAGAAACACTTGGGTCAGTCCTCCACCCGGAGGCCAACAGAATGGCACAGGAGTCAACGTTCAGATTTTTGGTTAACTCCCTTCAAGGTGGGAGACTTGCTTTCACAAGAGGAGGAATTTCTGAAGAAACTCAATCCGGCCTCTTGCCTGGAAGAAGTTCCATAAACAGTCCATTACAAACTCGAAGGAAATATGAAGCCTCCCGACAGATCCATCGTTGAGGTCTCTTATTATGACAATCAAGTTTAACTGGGGACCCTAAGCAAGAATATAATGAACCCAGGCCTCGGGCATGATGCTGATACGAAGGTTCAGATGAAGAGCAATGGCTACACACCTGGAACTTGGATCACGAATTGATGTCTTATTTGTTAAAAATAATAATCATGGAGCATTTCACTAAAGAAGTTGGAAAGTTAATGTGTCAAAATCCATACGGATCCAGTGAAACTAACTGAACTACAACGTCCCACAGAGCCCCCCAGTCACAGTCCTCACATCTTCTACACCTGCTTTATTTTCTGCTTCGAAGTAGCAGGTGCACTGCTAGGGTCCTGATCAGAGCAGGTAAACGTCAGATTATAAAAAGGCCAGGCAATATACACAGAAAAAAATAGGGATTACAAAGGTAAATATATTATAAAATTGTTGTAGAAACTTATTAAAAATAATTTAAATAATGATCATGAAAAACAATGTGTATTAAGTGCTTTACAGAAGTCACTCGTTTAACCTTTACAATGAACCTATGAGGTGGGCATGAAATGGTCTCTATCATACAGGCCAGGACACTGAGCCTCAGAGAGTTTCACAGTTTGCTAAGGCCACACAACTAGTGCATGGCAAAGCCTTGATTCAAACCTAGAGTGTGTAGCTCTAGTAACACCCAAGAATCAAGCTCCTTTTACCCAACTTACTCATTGAACAAATCTTACTTTTATTGCTTAAAAGTGCAGAGATAGAGAAGAAATTATGTGAGTAGTTGGAGTTTAAAAAGGTGCATTTTTGCCTAAAACCAGCTTTGTGATGTAAGGACAGTCACTTGGGATCTCTTGACTCCAGGATACTCAGTTTACAGTAATGGCTAAGCTCCTTCTATTTCTACACTGTGGTGCTTACGCTCACAGCACACTTGGAATAACATCCACTTACCCCCTTTTACTAATGGATATCTGGTTATCGGTCCGTCTGACCCACAGGCTATTTAAACAGAGATGTTACATTATTCATGTTATATCTCTTGCCTGTCTCAGGGCCTCACTTTTACTCATGGTAGACTAGACAATCAATATGGAACTGCTGATGAGTTCTAATATATAGGGTGTCTTCCAAAAAATGTATATACACAATGTTTGTAGATTATATTACATTTCTGAAAATGAAATGCATTTTAATAAACACTGCGTTTATAATTGTTCAAAGTGTGTATACATTTTTGGGGACACCGTGTACATGCAAGGAACTGAAGTATATAAATCTAAGTTATCTTGCCTATATCCAGAAATTTGTTAAGTTTACATGGAGTTTTGAATTTTACATAAACAGAGTTAACCAAATGTGCCTAGAAAAATGCAGGTCCAACTATAGAACGAAGGCCAAAGTTTTTCCTAGAAGTTACAATGCCATTCACTCTGGGCCAAGGATTGAAGTTTAGCCAGGATCACTCAACCTGAAAAATGTTTTCAAACTTGTTGATTTCTAGATTCAAGTGTTTTCCACATTTAGAAACAGAGAAGCTATTTGTTTCAAAGTTCTTATAATAAAGACTTTTTTCCCTTCAGAATTTCAAAAACCTCAAAGTAAAAGCCAAGTATGTGATTAAGTTCTCATATAATCCTTAATCAGATCAACTATATTGAGAGAAGGTGTCTGCTTTTGGCTTTGCTGAAGTGCTTTCATGCTAATGAAGTTGAGGGAGAGGATTCTTCTTTAGACCTATGAACGTAACCCCTAATATAATGAACATTCCTGCCGCCAGATTGTTTCTTTCACTTATAACTCTTTGAGACATGTTGAGAGACTTCTTTTGAAAAGTCTATAAATCTCTGTGTAATCATCATAAAAGTATTAAAATATAAAACAGTAAATATGAAAAGGAGCTAAGAGAAAATTTATCTAAATTACTCTAAGACTACACCGACTATCCCCCAAAGGTGCAGCTTCTTAAACAAACAAACAAACAAAACCATTGCTTTGAGTGAAAGATCTAGATTCTTTTGTGACATTTTGAGTCACCTAACCTCTTCCATTTGAAGATTTTTCCATTGAAGATGATCACTAACAGGTGTCCTCTTTAGCCAAGTCTAGGGGTCTCTATTTATCCCTTTATAATGTTTGCCATTTGATGCTAATTCAAATTGATGACACTTTTCTTAGGACTGTTGCTTAAAACTGGCAACCCCTGAATGTAACCAAAACTTCCTCCCATCTTCCTGACCTGTGACATGGTGGCACTTGTACAAGACCCGTGGACTATGTGCTCCTGGTCTGGTTGACCACACCCACCCGTCGGCCTCTGCAGTCTGCCTGGCTTCCCAGCGGGGTGGTCCCAGCCATAATCTGCGCCAGAGCTCTGCCATTCCTCTCCCATCTCATCTCATCTCATCTCATCTCATCTCATCTCATCTCATCTCATCTCATCTCATCTCATCTCATCTCATCTCATCTCATCTCATCTCATCTCCTCATCCCATCCCATCCCATCCCATCCCATCCCATCCCATCCCATCCCATCCCATCCCATCCCATCCCATCCCATCCCATCCCATCCCATCCCATCCCATCCCATCCCATCCCATCCCTTCACTCACTTTGCCTCCATCTCTCTAGCGTCTTGGGCAAAGCCACCATATAGACCCAGGGGGGTGGCCGCCACAGCAATTCACCACCCAGGTCTGGCCCAACTCAAGTCACAGAGGCTCTGGTTTCCCCGGAGGCTCCCCAGAGGGCTCATATGGGACAGCCCGGGAGTGTGGGGACTCAGCTGACCCAGAGAGAACAGACAGAGGGGGGAGCCAGCAGGGCTGAGGGTGGCGTCCACTCCACGCCACCCGAGAAGCAGCCGTATTTCCTTTAGAAACTGGCAGCTTAGTCACGTATCGCCCCGTTTGCTTGTGCCCTTTCCCTGCCTCACTCTCCTCTCGCTCCTGCACCTTGGGCGTGCACACTCCCTCCTGCCCTGTGAAGTTCTCGCTGGCTCGCCAGGCTCTGTGTCCTGGGAGAACTAGGTAGGATTTGGTAGCAGCGGCCATCCGGGCTGCACTCCCCGCCTTGTTGCAGAACCTCTCCCTCTAACAGCTCACCGTGGGGACTGAGACTCGCCAGGAGGATGTCACATGTGCTCACAAACGGGCCTGCTCAGCGACCACGTGGCCTCTGACGGCGCTGACTTACGTGAGTGTGTCTGTCCTGCCAGCAGGCAGCACTGTTTTCCACGAGGCATCGCCTTCTCCCTCTGCCTTTGAGACTCTTCATGGTCCCAGCGCTGCTCGGTGTTATTTTGCAAGGGAGGAAAGAACATTTCTCTTTTTATATTGTGAAGTCTGTCTCAGTGGGGCTCATGCTTCCTTATGAAAACAAGGTTTTTGAACTTTCAGTATTGCACTGAGTCAGAAGACAAATTCGGAAGACAGATGCCTAAGGAAACTCAGATACAGCTCTCTGGCTTGAGCTCTGTCACTGGCTCTAGGCCGAGAAAGGGGGCATGTAGTAGATGAACAGGGGTCTGAGAATTTCCAAAGGAGTCTCTAGATGCGACCAGGCAGGTAATGGGGCAATCGGGCTGTTTTATCCAAGATTCGTGCCCTTAATGAAGTTCTGGGGACTCTGATACTGGTCCCGGGGACTCTGATACTGGTCCCGGGGGTCAGGCAGGAAGCCTGCAAGGGATCAGGGTTTTCTTTGGTGATATTTCCAACATCCATGTATCCTGCGGTCACCATTCCAAAGCTCGGCTCTGGAGCACTGAGCGTTCCCTAGGGAAGAGGCATGTGGGGGGGGGGGGCAGGGGCAGGGAGGGAAGGGGCCTCTTCTTACGCTCCCTCCTGTGCCTGTAATCTGTTTACAGTGCTGCCAGGGGTTGTTTTTTGGTGGGATTGTCTTGAGTCTTGTTGAGTAAAGAGTCCGCTTACAGGAGTCTAAAATGCACATGAAAAGCCACAGCACCACAAAATAAAGGCAGTTTGTACGAATGAGAGTGTTGGGTTTGGGAGGAGGAACAGAAATCTGAAGTGACTTCCTAGGAGCCTTAGGCAGTTGGTTTGATGGAAGAAGGTCTTCAGAGGGGCAGAGTCATGGAGGAGGGGCGCTGGCACCGGGAGGGCATTGAGAGGGCGCCGGTGAGTGGACGGACCAGACAGCATCCTGCGACGTGGTTATTAGGAAACAATGTGGGGCTCACATGAGAAGACGGGGCAGGAGGGAGGAGGGCGGCTGTGAGCGGTTTCACACCCGTGCTCATCTGCGGGGGAACACAACTGCTGACAGCCCCGAGCGCGGTGCAGGCCACTGGTCATGAAGATCAACAGGGAGGTTCTGTGCTTTTAGCTTATTGGTAGAGTCAGAGTATTTTATGGATGAATAGGACCTGTTCGTTTTAAGCATACTGTTTAGGTAGAGAAATAAAAGTCAAATCTTCCTGTATTACAGAAATGCTCTGAGAAGAAAAGGCAGCTTCATATGAATGGGCCAAAGAGAAGGCCAAGGTATTAAACATCTGCTTATTTGTAGACTGAAACCATCTCTCATTCTCGTTAGGTAGAGTCTGGCTGGACTGTGGTGTGGTTCTTTCATAAGCATCTCTCTTGTGTGGCCACCTGCTTGTATCCAAAATGATAACAATGCTAGCCTCTTGCATATGTGACCCTTGGCCCCGGCTATTAATCTCCTCTAAAGATATGTCTGTAAGTTCTCTGAGCAGTATAAAACCCCTTTAGTTCCATTCCAGTCTTCGTTTCATAATGAGGTCCAACTAGGCAGGAGGAAAGAAAATGTGTTGCTTTTGGGAAAGAAATCAGAGATCTCAGAATATGAAGTACTGGCCCCGTTTCATGTGCAACTCCATGTGTTGCTTTGAGAATTCTTTCTTTGCACATACTCGTAAAATGAAGTTAGCACCAGACTTAAAAATTAAAAACTTCTGTGCTTTCTACTGCTAAGAAAATGAAAAGGAAGCCACAGACTAGGAGGCAATATTTGCAAAATATCAATGTGATAATAGATTGGTATCCAGAATATATACAAACTCACAACTCAATAAAACAAACAGCCCATTTGAAAAACTTATGAACAGACACTTCACCAAAGAAGGGATACAGATGTCAAATAAGAACGTGGTAAAATGCTCAATATTATTAGTCATTAGGGAAATGCAAATTAAACCACAATGAGATACCGTGACACACATACTAAAATGGCTAAAATAAAAGGCACCTGATAATAGCAGATGATGCTGCCAATCATATGAGCAGCGGTAACTCTCATTCGCTGCTAGTAGGGCCGCTTTGGGAAACAGCTGGGCAGTTCCTGATATAGTGAAACATAAACTTCGCACTACCCAGTAATCCCACTCCTTGGTATTTATCCAAGAGAAATGAAAATATGTGTGCACACAAAAACCAGTATGTGAATGTTTATAGGGCCTTTTTCCAGAATCACTAAAACCCGGAAACGACACAAATACCCATCAGCTGGAGAAGGGATACATAAACTATGGTACATCCGTTCAATAGGGTGCCACTCGGCAATAAAAAAGAAAAAACTACTGATGTATCCATCGTGGGCGAGTCTCAAGTGCATGATGCTAGTGAAAGAAGACAGACACACGGGCTGCACATTGCTTGTTCCCAGTAATATGACATTCTGGAAAGACAAAACTCTAGGGACAGAAAATAGATCAGGAGTGACCAGGGTCTGGAGTTGGGGGAGGACACGGAATATAAAGCGACACAAGAAACCTGTCTGGAGGGATGGAAATGTTCTGTATCCTGATGTGGTGGGAGTTACATGATTGCATGCAGCTTTCAAAATTCATATACCTGTGCGCCTAAAAAGGGTGAATTTTACTGTATAATAAATTATGCTTTTATAAACGTGACTTTAAGAATGACTGGGAATACCACTTGGTTGTGGCAAGTGAAAGGAAACTGGGGGTCCTATGGACAGCAGTTTCTCCGGTACAGCCCCAAACAAGAGTGAGATGGTGGCACATTTGTTTAGTGAGGGGGAGAGCGAGGCTTGTGCCCAGCGTGAGGCCGCGGGCCTCTGCCGCGCAGCGTCCACCAAGCTCAGCTGCCATGTGGCTTCTCCTCTAGCTCGTAATTCAAAACCAGGAGAATGTGGGGGCGCAACAGAGCCCGGGGCTGCGGGGTTATGATTCAGAATCTCCAAGGACATTTGTGTTTGGAAAATGTAATTCACGCTATTTAATTTGGAGAAAGAACCTATTTGTCAAATAAAAACTAGGGAAAGCGAAGCTTGACAAAACCTTTTTGTTTGATGAGGACACCCAGGGAAAAAACAAAAAAGACTCACTGTGGGGTCATATTCCCCGCGAGGATCTTCAGTGTGGCAGGAGTGGGGGTGGAGACGACATCTTATAACAAAAGGGGGCACAGGCCAGAACAACTAGAGAAATTCGGTTCCATAAACTTGCTCTCATCTTTTACTGAATAATAGATGCGATGTTGACATTGTTTTAATTCTTCTTACTGTCAAGAGACAGTTTGTTCTAAGATAAGGAAAATGGCCTAATTTTGTTATTTCCACTGAGGAACCGGTGAGGTAAGTCGCTTTGTCTGGGGCTGGAAGAAATGATCTGATTTGGTTTCCCTTTGGAAACACCTTCGCTATCTTTTGGATCAGGGCACTGAAGTCTCACTCTGCCCCGAGCAGAGGTGGCCGCTGAGTGCTGAAAAGCTGCTACCATAGAATCAGGCTGAACATGTGAGGCCTGGAGAGCAATTATAGCTCCGAGCCCATCCTCGAGGATCTGGGGTCCCTGTGTTTGTATGGTCTAGACAGTCTCCCCCCCCCCCCCCCCCCCCAGCTGCAGCTCGTCCAAAGCCAGAGCTCACAGGATGAGTAAGCGACACATGGCATGTGTGAAATTCCCCTCCACCCTGCTGCCCTTCCCGGAGCTGCCGGAGTGACGATTATGGTAACCTTGACTCCGTAAGGAATGTGACAACTTAAGCCCCACAGGCTACTTAGCAGCGTGTCATTCCGGAGCAGGGAGCAGTCAGTTGTGCCCTAGGGCCCTGGAATGGTGACTAACTGGAAGCTCCCATACATGACTTGTTCATCCGGCGGAAGCTGGCTTAACAATGCCTGAAATGTCTAGGAAAAGCGGTGTCTCTTACAAAGTGGGAAGGGTTTCTGCTGTCCTTTTTGATGCTAGTCTCACCCAGGAACAGCTGACTGTCTTGCATTTTAGAGCTGCCTCTGGCATTCCACCAGCTTCTCACATTCATGCAGGTCTGCACACTGCGCCTGAACCACCTAGAGATTTAGGAAGGCCAGAATTTGTCCTCAGGTCATGGTTTGGGATTGGGGCAGTCAGAAAATTTGATCAACTTCAGAGACCCCCGAAAACTTTGCTTTAAGCTCTAGCCTGAGATACCCCCAAATTACATGGGTACAGTAGGATGGAGGCAGAGAAGGTGTAGCTATGCAATTTTTTCATAAAGGCTCTATGAGTCAGATCAAGTCTAATGGTCCCCATGGTGATTTGGGTCTTCCAGGGCATTCCAGGGAAGTTGCGTGTCCTCTGGGTGACAGTCAACCTGCCTTTAACCACAGACCCCCTAATATCATGGAATAAAAATGGAAGTGGGCATCAACGCACAGGGTGGGGGTGGGGGGATTTTTAGCCCCTGAAATCCTTCTGTGATACACCATCTTAAATTTTGTTTTGGCAGTTTTTTTCATGTCAGTGACTTCTGTGACTATGCATTTGAAACTAGGAAATCAACTTGAGTGCAAAAAAAAGTTCAAATGGCAAATTGTCACAGAAATGAAGATTCTCCTGGCTCATAATTAAACCCAAGTTTTAAATGTCCCTTATATAAAGACAATGTCCTTTATATCTAGGACATATAAATGTCATATATATATATATATATATATATATATATATATATATATCTCCTGACAACAGTTTGAATCTTCCCTCTGATTATTAAATCCACTGGGTGCAGTTCCATGCTTCCTCCCTACAGATAACACATCCTAAACATTTTTAAGTTGCTTGAGATCATTAGATGCCCCAGATGAAGCAAAGTAAAATGTCTACTGTGGCATTTTCACCACTGTGGCTTATTTATATCAAAGGAGCAAATGATAGCGACACACTCATATCACAGTGACTGGACTGCAGGTGGCTGATTTGGAAACGTTTTATTTTATTTTATTATTTTATTTTTAAAATTTTATTTTGGGGGAGATGATGCCCTTCAATCGTGAGAGTGACATCTATAGTCTAGTGACTGGTACTGTCCCATCTGTGAGAGTGACAGAGAAGCTCCTTCTGACGCCGTGTCCAGTACAGGCCCCTGCAGCTTGGCACCTGCTTGTTGCTTCTGTTGCCAGTCCAGAGAGCAGGCACTACATGGTGGGCCATTGAGCTTCCCCAAGGCCACTGTGAATTCTGGCTTGAGATTTTGCTAGACAACCCATGGCATTTTGAAGTAGGATCTTCCTTAGTGGAAAAGTCCTTCATTATTTCTGTTCAATTGACAAATAAGAATTCATGAATTCAAAGTGACATTCTGAATAGACTGCTCATACTGGTTGGGTTGGATTGTCACTTACCACTCTCCCTCCCCTTGCCTTTTTTTTTTTTTTTTGGTAGCATTCCCATGATAAAATAAGTCATGTCCAGTGAGGGAATAATTGGTCATCCATATGCTCTGAAATTCTTGCTCCTACCTAAGTCCTCTCCTGTCTCTGCAATTATGAAATCTTTGAGGCTTCAGCCCTCACTGTAGAATAAGACAGTAGCCCAACATACCACGCTCTCATGGGGCAGCCTGGGTCTTTGCCTATAAAAATGGAAAATTAATAGCCCACTATTCCAACTCCAACGTCTCTGTTGGAACTATAAAAGGTCTTATTCCATCTGATCTGCTCCACAGGAGACTGAAAGAAGACAGGCAGAAGTGTTGATGGCCCAAACCACTTAATTTCTATTGAGATTAAAAAAGAAGTAAAGAGCAGATCTAGGTTGCCAGAAAAGAGAAGACAAGCATATGGTTGTTAAAATGACAAGAACAACTGGAGCAGAGAAGACAATCTGCTTTCCGAGGCATAAGGGCTTCTCCACTGCTTTCGATCCACACCCATCCTGGCAAGGCCTCGCTGTATAAGCCGAATTCCTCAAGACTGTGTGGATGCTAATTTAGCCTTGGTCTCTGGTTTGTTATGAAATGAAGCTTGTTCGCTGCCTGGGTTTGGAGCAGAGGAGAGAATCTGTTGTAGATGCCTCTGAGGCCTTTCTCCTCTCAGGCATGAGTCACCATTTCCCCTTGGAACATGGAGAGATTCTGAAAGTGGCTTTCATGTGGCTTGTACAGCTGGTAATGACTGAGTTGGGAAAAGTGCATGGCTCCCTGACGTCCACGTGTCAGGGATTCTCACAGCAAGCTTGGGGAGTGCTGAGATATTATAGGAAGTTTACGATTCTGCTCCCCGGGCTCATCCCATATGCGGAGTCTAACATCTTTAAGAAGTCTTTAGAAGGAAAGAGGACAGTTTCTTCATGGTTGTTGGAGACACTCAAGCAAGTGACAGGGTGTAGCTCTTTGATAGCCTGGTATCATTGGCTTTAGAAAACTTTTGCTCGAGAGGATAGCTCTGTACACCAGAAGGACTTCGTGCCTTTGATTCATGAGTGCTGTTAAAGTCCTGCCCCCTCTCCTCTGAGGAACATTAGTTACCTGGCCAACCGCCTGTGCCCAAAGCCACCGAGCTCTGCATACATTTTGCAAGACACTGATTTTATTGAGTGGGGTCAGGATATACCTTAGAGCACTTGTCAAAAACTGTTCAGAACTGAGGAGATGAGCAGCTCTCCTTTTGAATTTTACCTTTAATACGCCTATTGTTGAACTCAAGAGAGCCTGCACTTTCTCAGAAATGAAAAACATCTATCTTAAACTACCACAAAGACCACGAATTGATATTTACAATTTTATTTACAAACAGATGTTTTTAAAAATGTGTTCTTGCCCTGGTTGGATAGCTCAGCTGGTTAGAGTGCTGTCCTGATATGCCAAGGTTGTGGGTTCGATCCTCAGTCAGGACACATATAAGAATCAACCAATGAGTACATAAATATGTGGAGCAACAAATTGATGTTTCTCTCTCTCTTTCTCTCTCTCTCTCTCCCTGCCTTTCTCTGTCTGTCTAAAAACATATTTGTATTCCCTTTGCCCCATTCCTTTTAGAAAATATAATAGTATGATTACAAAGGAAAGGTGGATTTACCAGTGGTCATTTTTCTGAGATGGTCTCACTATCCCTATGAGAAGTAAGCGAGAGGTCACAACTGGCAATAACTTACAAGTCATCCTTTTGGGATCTTTATGATCCATGCTCACTTTTATTTCTATTTTTAAATGACAAATTGTGGAGACTGTAGAGAAAAGCTTGGAGTGTGAAGAAAAGCTTGGAGTGTCTAACAGAGACCCTCGCATAACAATTGCCCACAATGTGTTGCACCAGAAAGCACTAACCCGATAAGCAGACTTCAGCAAGGACCCCCTGACATGAGTGACACCAAGCCATCCACTGCAAATAAGGGGTGGTTACACAGATTCAGGAATAGGTTTGCACTGAAAAATATAAAAATTCCTGGAGAGCCTGCAGTAGAAGCTGCCAGTGCATTTCTGGCAGGGCTGAAGGAGTTGATTAGGGTTTGATACTATCGTGGTTTCAGGCATCCACTGGGGGTCTTGAAATGTGTTCCCATGGGTAAGGAGGACTACTGTACATATATGCTATCACTCCGGCAGGATGGGACAGAAAACGGGTTGAAGAAGTAGTGCTTTGGGTCCATTGCCATAAGTTCATCAATCTCATTGTCACCCTTTGGCTCCAGCTGATGTTTACAGAGTTCGGTAGCATTCGGTCTAATTGAGGACTGTATCCATCTTTCATGGGTATAAAGTGACCCTAGTTGCCAAATTCGAACCAACAACAACAACAAAAAAATGGAGTCCATGGTCTAACAATGACAACTCTATGGGGACAATAGGCGCAAACATTTTCATTTGGGTCTGTTCTGGGAAACGCAGGTCATCTGGTTGTTTTTATAATGTCGTTTCCTGGTTCTGATGTTGCTGTAGTTTCCAGAGAGTTCCTTCAGTGTCAGGAAGAATCTTGAGGAGTGGGCTTCCACATTGGAGTTGCTCCCACATTGGGCAGCCAGAGCCTAACCTCTACGGTACATTGTTCCACTCACGGCTCTTTTAGATGTTTCATACCCCGTGCTTCTCAAATCCACCCAAGACCCTAAATGCAGAGAGCAGTGGACTCAGGCCCTGGCGTCTGGGGAGAGGTGAAAGCAGTCTTTCATTAGCACACAATGTTTTTGTGGTTTCCTTTTTTTGTTTATTTGCATTAATTTAAAAACAGTGCTTTAAATTATTTACCACCAAGCAAGTCACTACTCTGTTAGGTCTCTGGGTTCTGGTAGCTGCCCCCTCCTTTTGCCCCTGCCCTGCGTCCTTAGGGGATTCTGAGGGTCTCCGTACTTTAAGTATAAGTGATGGGAGTAGGCTGGGGAAATGAACTGCCAAACGTGTGCACTGAACGAGTGGTGTGTACACCTGGGTGTAGAATGCCTTCTTCCTGGGAGCGTACATACATGTGCGGCCCTGGGCCTGGCTTCCTACTTCAGCATCATTATGAACTCGAAGAGCACAGGGTGGGAAATGACACTTCATATATGCTGGGAGTTTTGGATAAATAATATCAAACATCACAGCCATCCAGGGAATCTGGTATCATAAGGCTAATTTTATTGATGAAGAAATTGAAGCTAAAAGAAATAAAATCACTTTTCCAAAGTTGTATAGGAAGAAGGGTATGTCTTTTTAAAACTGCATAACGTAGAACCAGAAAGTATGTTATTCTGGTATCTTTCGAGGCATGATCTTGGCTATTTTAGTTCATACATAGGATTCCTACCACACCCCAAATGTGTGCCATGGGTCTGCATGGGATAGCTGCCCACATGGTGACAGACGAAGGCAGCTCTATGATTCTTTCTTTCTCATGGGTATAAAAAGGGTACCTTAATGAGATATATCTCGTGCCGACTTTCGTGGAGAAATATGCCAACTTAATTTTTTTACGTGAGCTATAAGTGTCAAAATTCTTTCTCTATATTTGTCAAAGTTCTCAAACTCTCCCTCAGATATACTCACATAGTATTATCACACTATCAGACGCATAGTAGAAACACAGAGAGTGCGCAAGAACATTCCTTTTTGGTGGAGCTGACACCTAGGAACCCTGAACAGGTCTGAGGAGGAAATAAGGAAAATCATTTTTGTATTTTCTAAGGTGAAAGCAAATCTATGGGGTCTTTTGTGTGTGTCTGGGATTTTTTTCTTGCTTTTACTGACTTTCTCTTTATTTTTATTATTATTTTTTAAATATGTCTTTATTGATTTCAGGGAGAGGAAGGGAGAGGGAGAGATAGAGACAGAAACATCAATGATGAGAGATTTGTCATTGATCGGCTGCCTCCTACAGGCCCCCGACTGGGGATGGAGCCCACAACCCGGGCCTGTGCCCTGACCGGGAATCGAACCGCGATCTCCTGGATCTTAGGTCGATGCTCAACCGCTGAGCCCCGCCGGCCGGGCTCTCTCTCTCTTTAATTGAGGTGTAATTGGCATGTGTCTAGGACTTTTGGTAAGGTTTTCAGTAAGCACCAAAGTGATTTTAAAAATCTATCTATCATCTATCTAGATATGTTCTGCAGGTGTTATTCCTAGGTTACTTATAGAGTCAAGTTATAGAGCACTACTGAGGGTTATCTTTACCTAAGAGTTTAGGAGTACAGTCTCTGAACTAAAATACTCAAAACATAAACCATCCATTACAGTCTATAAAGAGGTAATTATACTAAAGAGGTAATTATCCAAGTGCCTTTTTCTTGTATGCACAATGAGGTGCTATGAAGTAAGGGGGGGCTGAGGAAGGCGCCCCAGAGGGAGTGAAAGGTGAGCTGCAAATTAAAGGTGAGAAATCATTCGTCAGCAAGGGGGTGGGGGTGG
This sequence comes from Miniopterus schreibersii, assembly GCF_964146895.1. NCBI lineage: Eukaryota > Metazoa > Chordata > Mammalia > Chiroptera > Miniopteridae > Miniopterus > Miniopterus schreibersii. The sequence goes on from NC_138102.1 coordinate 8,371,364, forward strand.
AGGGCAGAGACAATTCACAGGGAAAACGAAAACATTAATGGTCATAATTTTTTGTTTTGATGTTTAGCTGCAAAATGCAATGGTCCCATTGGAAATGAAGTCACTTTAATTGTAGAAGTTTTCGAGGTAGACATATTGAATTTTCTTCACCTCACTTGTTTCTGGGGGGCTGTCCCCCTCTAAATGCATATTGTTATAATGGCACAGCAGCGTGTTCACACCACTGTGAACCCGAACCCCTGGCCACAGCTCACGGCTTCGGGGACGGCCGCTGTCCTCAGCCAGGCACGAACACGCTTGCTGTTGCCATTGGCCTCTGGGGCACCAGTTCAGCACTAAGATACTGTGTTCTTTTAGTCACATGAAGTAAACTGTGGTCAGCTGTCAAAAGATGAGAAGACACTGTCTTGATTGTTGAGTTTGTGGAGCAAATCACAGTGTTTTAATGAAATAAAATGTGTCTATTGTGAATCTAAATTTGGAGCTAAAAGATTATATACTTGACTCATTCTCTTGATGAGAGAGGTGCACAACTAGAAATTCTTGTGGTGGCCAGAAAAGTCCCACCCGGCAAGGAAGAGGCATGAAGAAGCTGCTCAGAGAGAGAGACATGGGAATGGGGGGGGAGGGGGATCTTCTAGCCTCTGACTCTGAACGCATCCTTGCCCTCAGTTGCCATGAAACTCCCACGTGGTTTCTACTCCTTTCAAACTGCTCATAGTCCTAGTGGGTTTCTCATCTCACAATTAATGTGCACATATTTTTATGAAGACATAAGAACTGTAATCTCTTTATATATACATTTAAACGATGGCGTAGTAAAAGCCACCGTCTAATAGTTTACCCACCTCTGCAAAAATCATCAGAGATTATCAGTTTTTCCAAGAATTAACTATTTCACTTGGTTTGGGACATAGTTTCTGCTCACAGAGCACTCTTACATTCTCTCCAGGATTGCAGGAGATAAAATGAAAACACCTTAGTTTGTTTTCAGGCTAAACCGTATGGCGGTCCCTCTCTGCAGGCCTAAGGCCTGTGAAGAGCTCATTCAGGGATGTACACGCAAGTTACCTTCACGGGCACAAGCCAGGCACCCAGGTGTGTGATGCGGACAAAGCTTTTGCTTCGCTACTTAAAGGCCGTGCAAATCTGTCTACTTGGGGCCGCCTTTACGTTGGTGTCACCGCTGATGAAGTGCACCTCAGAGCGCACAAAACAAACATAAGCACTTTGCCCAGAAAGCACCAGGTTTTATTAACCACTTGAAATCCCTGGAGGGAAATGTCATTTCATTAGGAGGCTTCTTGGCTGCTAATCAAGGGCTTTTCATCTCTGTAAGCACATCGATCTGGTAACCGGTTCCCTCTCTCACATAAACCGTTTGGGAAAGCGTTTTCTGAAAGCACACTCCACTCCGAGGGGCTCTTGTCCCCGTGAGCATGGACACCGAGGCGTCATCAGGAATCCGAGTGCAACAAGCACCACGCGTCTGTACCTGATCACACCAAGGTCTTCACTCCAAATCCCCCCGGGCCTCGCTGCCCACCAAAGGGCTCCTCCGCCCTTTCCTTCAGTTACTGGAGGCAAACTACGGTTGGTTGTCAAAACATAAGGTGCTCCCTTGGTTACTGGGTGGAATGAATCACTTTTTTTGTTTTGTTTTTAAAATATTTTTAGTGAGTTTTAGAGAGAGGAAGGGAGAGGGAGAGAGAGGGAAACACGGATCGGCTGCCTCCTGCATGCCCCCTACCAGGGATCACCCGCAACCCAGGTATGTTCCCTGGCTGGGAATCGAACCAGCAACCTTTCAGTGTGCAGGATGACACCCAACCAACTAAGCCACACTGGCCAGGACTGAATCCCTATGTTTTAATGGGGGGAAAAAAAAAGTGCCTTTGTGAGCGCCAGCACATGGCACTCAATAAATGTAAGTCAAATATGATCTACATTGCAGATTACACCACTCTTTCCACTCAAATTTAACGGTTTATTAAAAATTAAAATTCAAACAAATAAATACTAGATATAAATCAGTGCATTTCTTACATCCCCTCTGTTACTCATTTAGTCCAAAGGCCACTTTAAATCATGCATCTCACCTAGGATGTGCCTGGGCTAGAGGAAGGAGTCATGGCATGAAGTGAAAAGATCATGAGTTTCAGGCTCCGGCTGGACTCTAATCCCATCTCCCACACAGGTTATGTGGCCAGCTCAAGTTACAAAACTCATCGAGTTTAGCTTCCTTATAGGTACAATCCCAAGAATACCATCTGACTATTATTCAAAATTGTGCCAAGTAATAAATAGGATTATGAATTAATATGCCAAGGTCACGGGCGGGCCCGTAGAAGACATACAGTAGAAACGACTTCCTCCTGACTCCCATCCCTCTCCTTTAATATCGTCCCAGTATCTCATCAACAGCTAAAACCTTTGTGAGTTTTGTGAATCTATAGATTTTTCACTGGTGTCAAAGTCCCTCTTTTTTTTTTTCTAGCATCACGAGTTAAAATACTCTCTTTACTAGTTATTTTCGTATTTCCTGCTCTCACCATGTCTCCCCCTTAGGTAGCAGAAATGAAAATGCAATGGTAAATAAAACCAGTCACTTTGCACTTGCTGGGTGTTGCAGGTTCCATTAGACACGGTTCCTTTCCACCAGGTCCATAAATTGGCTTTTTGCTGAGGTTGCCTTCAGCGCCGGTTTCTCTCAGGAAAGCAAGTATTTCACAGCAGGCCATCAAGGGGGGGATGCAGAAGATGTTTTAGAGAAGCCCACATCACCCACCATGCAACAAGATTGAAATCTACTCTCAAACCAAAAACCGAACACACTTTCATCTGAAGAACTAACTGGCTTCAGGAACTTACTGTATGTAGTAACTGTAGAAGATCAAAAGATATGGTAAAAAATGTGACCACCTTTCATTTTCTGTCCTGTGACTATCCCTTACAACAAAAGCAAAAGAGGCTGAGAAGATCAAGAGGAGTTTAGATATGCACAACAGTCTCTGACGCTGCTTTGAAATGTCTATTTGTTCCTCTAAAACTTGTCCAATTTTCCATGGTTGGGATCGGTTCATTCATGCGTTGCAATGAATGCCTACCAGGTTTCCGTGAAAACAGAGAGATGAAAAAGATGGCAGAAAATCGCACACCCAACAACCACCACCACCTTGGCTTATTTTATTTTCTACAAGGAGGCTTCTCCCGAGTCTTTAGAAAATACATTACTGGCCTTAATAAGACTGAACTTCAGTTAAAAAGACTGAAGAAATAAAACTCATTCTGCAAATGGACTGTGGCCTTCTTAGGATTCCTTAGAGTGGAAAATGAACACCTTCAGTGGTTATTTTCCCCGTGGGATAAAACTCAAAAGATTTCAGCCCGCACCCCACCCCGGGGCTCTGCTGCCACCTGCCACTCGCAGTGTCTCTCGACCCACCGCCCTCACATCCCCACTTTGCGGCTCCCCCGAGGCTGGGCCACTGGAGGGTCCCTGCCGTCACTGACCTGCTCCCTTGCTGGGAGCGCCTGCTCCCTCTCTGCGGGATCACTCTACGGTCACCTCCTCCCCAGAGCTGCTCCCGGCCCCCCTCACTGCTCCGAGCACCCCTCTTTTAGGCCCCGCTATCTCCTGCGCCTGCTGGTGCTCTCGACCTCAGGGCCTGCTGCTTACGCCGGCTCACATGCCCGTCTTCTCTGGCAGACTGGAAGCTTCCTGAGGCCAGGGACCCTTTGAGAGTCGCGTTTGTATTCTCAGTGCCTGGCTCATTGTAGGTGACCAATAAAAAATGGCCAAGAAGTGAAAAGATACAGTGGAGGAAATAAGGAATTGAAGCAGAAAGGAGTGTGGCTAATAAACAAAACCTCAGGTGCTGGAGGCTGATATTTCCAGGAATAGGCACTTGGAAATAACAAATAGGCAGGTAAAGGAACAAACACTATGAGCCATTTAGAGAGATGATCGCTAGTTAAAAATGACACCGAGTCTTTACAGTTCTAACCATACGGTAAACATTCTTCCATAATTTATTAACTCTTTTTAAAAAATCTTTTTAGGGTTGGAGGTTGCTTGAAGGGGGTCCGTAAATAAAAGGTTACTGGTAATTGTGTAAGCAGCTGTTGGCTGCAAAACTTTCCAGTGGAGGGGAAATGGAATTACACAAAAATGTAATGAGCAAATGAAGACTGAGAAGAGCGGAAGATCCGCTCATTGACTCGGGAAATAGCTGTTGAGTGTCTATAAATCACCCACCCCCGACGAGGCCCCCGGTAAACAAGACTGACCTGGGTCCTTATCTTAGGGAGCTTGCTCTCCAGTGCAGGGAAGAGACACGTAAACAAGCAAGTAAACAGATTAATAGTCATCAATTTTAGAAAGTGGGGAGTACCATGGAGATATGTGGTAAGAGCCTTGTGATAACAGCATAATTGGAGGCTTGTTCATCAAGGCCACTTATGCTGAGACCTCGGTGAATGGAGAAGCCAGGAGAACATCTGGGAGAAGAATGTCCCTGGCAGATGGGATGTGTCCGGTCCTGAGAGCAGAGGGAAGTTCAGAGAGCTTGAGAAACCAAGGGAAGGCTGGTGTGTGCAGAGCATAGAGTCAAAGGAAACCAGTGAGAGAGAAGCTGGGGAAATAGAGAGGAGGCAGCTAATGCAGCTCCGCAGAGGTGGTGGAGATGAACCCGGATTTTATTATTGCAGGATATTAATTAAATAAGTGCAAAGAGACGTGATTTATATTTTATAAAGAACACTCTGCCTGCTGTGTAGGTTCTTGATAATAGGGGAGCAAGTGGGAGCAGTCGCCCAGATGAGAGGTGATGGTGGGTCGAGCAGGGTGGTGGTAGCAGAGAACAGGAGATTGAAACCACAGGGATCAATATAGAGAGTATGGGGAGAAGCGATTTCCAGAAATATACACATGTGATAACTGTGTGTGTGTGTGTGTGTGTGAGAGAGAGAGAGAGAGAGGGAGGGAGATGGATGGATTAGGATTAAGTGCATTTGCAACGTAGAGATGAAGTAGGAGCTGGGCAGTGACTACAGATTAAGTATGAAGAGGCCAGATTATGCTGAGCCTTAAACCTCATAGGCCATGGCACAGAGTTGAATTTACCCGAGAAGCCATGAAGAATGGTCACTCAGGCTTGAGTCAGGAGAGTGACATGATAAATTTGACTTAGAGCCAACTTGCCATTTCAGTGACTACAGTGAGCAGAGTGGACTGGAGATCACCGTCTTGATGGGAGAGCTTTCCAAGGCTTTTCCTCCTAAGAAAAATTTCACTGGGACCCCTCCTGTGGCCGAGGTCCCTGCTCACCTGGCTGTGTGATCATTTGCCCACAGCCCTGGCCTCCCTTACTCGGGCTTTTGTGCCCTGAAGGCAGCAGTTTGTGTGATTGGTTTTAAAAGCATTTAACAAGACCCAGACTGTCTCACATATAACATGCAAGAAAGCATGTTTCTTGAATGAATGACGCATGCTATAAGATCACTTTTGCGCTGGGGTGAGACTTGGGGGCCCTGCTCGCCTCTTCTCCCCTGTCTTTGTTCCCAGGGAGCCTGGTGTTTCCCCTACACCGAGGGTGGTGAGGGCCTGTCTTCTCACCACACATGCACCTGCCCCTCCAGACGGGCGAGGAAGCCTGGCCATCATGAGTGCCAGGCAGCTGGTAAAATGTGTCTTTCATTCCCACCTGCCTTTCAGAGCCTTTGGGCCCTTGCAGGGCACTGCTTGGTGGCCTAGTGCCATTGTCCACACACCCTGTCTTCCCTGCCATACAGTGCCCTGCACCAGAGGCTGGCTGTGAGATGGGACAGGGAGAGAGGGGTGGAAAGCTCTCAAATAGCTTAAATCGTGTTACCCTAACGTGCTCAACGCTGATTAGACTAAATCCCTCCAATTGGTATTTGCATATTTACAGCGGGAGGAGCGTGGTTGTCAAGAATTTAAAAAGAGCCCTGGGTTAGATCCAGAACTAGGGGATCTGCCCTCTTTCAATAATGTGGATCATTTGAGTAACAACAAACCTTTATCAAGGCCGTCTGCTGGGTACTGAGCAGATAAAATGACATGCAGTCAGTCTTATAAGGATATTTTGATTCATGCAGGGAGTCAGATAAGTGAACAGACAATTGCAACGCTGTGCAAAGTCCCATCCTCGTTTCATTATGGATTTATCATGATTTGCAAACCACCATCCTAGCAGCTTCAACACATCAACAGAACACATGTTAAATGTTCTGCTTTTTTATCCATCTGGGATTAAGTTATATTACACAATAGCTTCAAAATACTAGTGCTATTGAATTAAATTATTATAATTATTCAGTTTTCAGTTTTCTTATCTTACCAGGCTCCTTAAGTTCATGTCTCATCCTTCCTCTTGTTTGGGATTGAAACTCCCATCAGTTCTAATGGTATTTTTGTGATTTCTAAGCAGAAGAGGGTCCCACAGGAAATGGGACAGGGTTTGCACCTAGGTGGGAGATGTGTGTCATCTCCAAAGAAAAAGATCAGCCTGTCAATTTTCACATTTTTAGTAACCTGTCAGATGTTATGATTTTGAGTTAACTGGGACCTCTTCATTATCGGACTTTTATCTCCTCCCCACTTTAGTGCTGTTTAGACAGGTCTACATGCAACAATACTGGGTTCTTTGTTTAACTTTTCAGCTGTGAAATGAAGCATAGAGAGAAGACAAAGGTCTCTACCGGAACACGGATCATCACTTACAAAGACTGAGCCGCGCACTCCACGTGCTTTCTATCTTATGTATTTTGCTTCAGAAGATAAGGCGAGGCCTGCAATGGCCAGCACTTGCTTTATAGCTAATTTTAACCCTCATATCAATAAGCAGATGCCTTTTCAAGTTATAAAAAGTATGCCATTATTATCAACTGGAGAGATGAGGTCATTGTTCTCAGAATACTATAAAAAGCCAGGAGGGTGAAAACATACCTCAGGGGGAAAAAATCTCATGCAACCAATGAAATACCTGTGAGGCCGAGGACAGATGAAGATCTGAAATCAGCACCCTTAGCTCTCATTGGATTTGTTTAATCAAATGAAGTTCTAAGGACCTGGGAGGCAGGGGCAGGCAAGGGATTACTGAACAGTTTACCAAAAGCAAGCAAGCTCATGGCAGCAAATAAACTATCCTGTAGAAAGTGGGGGATATGTAATGAGAATGGGAGGTAAAGATTAATAGAAGCTGGCACACAGCAGAAGTTAGAGGGGGTGCTTTAGGATGAAATTCACCTCGCTCTGCCTGGCCTTGTTCTCATAGCCTTCTTACCCCCCAGCATGCATGCTTAGTTTAGACATTACCTTGGGCATCTTTCTGTTCTGAACTTTCCTGTCTTTGATGTGCCTGCCAAGGTGGAATAATTTAGAGTTGCCTTTAACACGAAAAGAGAATAGTTCCCATAAGTTTAATCATCAACCTCCAACTCAGTTGACTGCAACGTGAGAGACCAGTAACAATAGCACACTGGCCTTTTGTTCCCCTGCTGGGGAACCAGAGAGGGAGCAGCCCACTGGACTCCACCGTGACTGCTCTTCCCTGGTCCTGCCCAGTGCCCTGGCGCCCCAACCTCACCAAGGCCCACCAATTAGCCTCACTATGTTGGAAATAATCCTCTTTGCTGAGTGCCGTATACAAATCTGGAACCTGAAATCAGCAGATTAACTATTTCTTGTCTCCCCTGGGGCCCGTAAAAAATCAAACTCTGGGGGACTTAGCATATATATACAGGGTATCCCCCCAAAATGTATAAATACTTTCAAGAATTATTAATTCCAATGGGTTAAATCTGAAAAGAAAGAAACATAAATCGAGCTGTCAGCTGTTAAGTGTGTATACATTATTCTGGGACACCTTATAAAGGGTATTTTGGCCTGGTAACACTGAAAATTGTACTGTGCCATTTCTAAGAGCATCCTCACTACAGGAAATATTTAATCACTGAGGAAAATTTCAGTGTGTTCCTACCTTAACTTCTAGAAGCTTCCTACCACCTCAAACATTTCATATTTGCCTGTAGTCTTCCCTAATATAACCCCTGGTTCTAGTCTCGAAGAACCCTAGCTTGGCTATAGCACAACCAGATTTTAAATCCTGCCCCCCACCCAGTTTTTACCACATACCCTAATGCAAAATTTCTAGCTGGTTTCAGATAAACAACTTTGTTTTTCTTGTGCACGGTGCCGGGATTTTCATTTTACAGATGGAACAGGTTGGCTCTGAAGCACAAAGCGGCCGCAGCCCGGTTGCAAGCGTCACGATCTGACCAGGCTCTGTGCCATGTGCTTCCTTGAACTCTCACCCAGGAAATGCAGATCCTGACCCTGCAGTTGCCGGGGGAAATTCCAGAAGGCTTAGGAAACTTCAAAAACGCACTCAGATTTGAGAGGGCTTCCATGTTTTCTCATCCCGGCCCGGGTTTCTGTGGTTACCAGCCAGCTGGCGTTAGAAAATACTGTAACTGTTACCCGCGGGTGGTGGGGGGAAGTTGGTGTTGGGTGAGTACCAGTCCTGAGACTAAATGGGCCAATGTTCCCAGCCTTGCAGCAAACAAAGCAAGTTCAGTGTTAATCAGGAAGCCAGAAAGGAGTGCTCTTTCCAAATCAAATTTCATTTCACTTCTAATTCACTTAGCCCAATTGTAAGCAACAGCACTGAAAATAAAATGCCTTACAGTGGAGGTGAGGTTGAGTTGAACGTAACTGCCCCTCTTGGATGCAAACAGCTCTGCGCTCACACCCACCTATTGTATTTAATGCACGGTCAGTTTTATAAGGGCCTTGTAGGCGACTCAAGGGCATCGTGTCCCATCATGCACAGCAGAGGTAATAACAGATTCAATTAGCTGGCTTTATAGAAACCGAGACTGCTCTGTTTTAATGCATTTAGTGCAGGTTATTTAAAAAAATTCTTTCTAGGTGAGACAGGGTCAGTTTGGGTTTTTTCTCCCCCCCCCCCCATTTCCCCTTCTTTCTTCATTTCAAAATTCTTGATTCTAATCTGTATGACAAATATATTTGTTTTCCATTTTGATGGTTGGCTAGAAACCTCAATATAAGATACAATTCCTGCCATTGCTACTATTCCCTGAATTTCCAACTCTGATAAGGGCACATTTCTTAATCTGAATTGACTATTTCAGCTGGTTGTTTGTTTCAATTTCAGAATTTCAGTCCTGCCTGAATGAAGGCAGGACTCTGGGTTCTGAGAAATTAATAACTGGCAGTGCTTGAATGAGAAAAGGTCTCATCCAGGGGCAGTAGAATGTACACTAAAATATTGAAGTTTATTTTAGAGGTCTAAATAGTGTGTCTTATTGGCAAAGGGTTAAATAAGTATTGCTCACTAATCCAGACTCTGAGTGATGTCAAGATGATCCCTTGTCCCTGTCAAGATGATCCCTACTCTACAGGCACAAGTAGAGATAAAAATGCACCAGGCCGGAGGGGACTCGACGTCCTGGCTGTAAGATTTGTGTTTGCAGGTCTTTCATTTCCTCTAGAAATAATCTCAGAGGTTGAGAATCTCAGCCTGAGAAGTCAGGTGGGGAGGGATGGTCACATTTCTCTGTTGTTTAGGACAACTTGCATTTGATTCCAACATTGGACTGGCACAAATGGAAACCTTAGTCATCACTAGAACTTTTTTCTTAAGCTACATCTCTGCCATGCAAAGGTCCTGGTGTCTGTCTCGGCCCAGAAGTACTGAGGCAAGGCCCCAGTGTTGAGTACAAATGCCAACTGTTCATTATTTAGACTTTCTGTACTACTTTCAGGTCCAGGGATTCTACTGCTTGTTGGTCCACGTGGCTCTGGAAGTCCCTGCAAAGTGGGTATTTATCCCTCGAGGCAGCATCCTCTCTAAGGGCATCTCACAGTCGACTCTCTGAGGTCCCACCAAGTCCACAGGCTACTCCAGGGAGGAATACCACTCCCTCTATTTCATGTGCTAGGAAATCTCTCCTTCTGGAGGCCTTCAAAGGCCACATCCTTTCTTTGCTCCCTTCAGAACAGTTTATTTAAGCCCCTGTGAAACATAGGAAATGCCTCTAAGTTTTAACAGGAATTCAGAGGAGTGGAGTAGGAACAGAAACCCTCTACTTTCTACAGAGCAAAACCCTAAAATCTCAGGAAAAGGGGATTCATGTTGGGGTGTGCGCATGAAGGGAAAAAATCCAGAGAGAACACAAGTACACTGATATCTCAATAAATGACCCCACCAGTAGTTAAGATCTTCATTGTTGGCTAAGTGCCATCTTTTTCGTCGCCTGTTGTAATGTTTTTTTTATGTTAACCTGCTGCTATAAACCCTGCTTCATGGAAGAGAGAAAAGATCAAGGTCTGTGGCAAAATTCAGTGGCAGGACAATTGTCTTGCCACCAGGAGGATGTCACACCGTGTCAGGTAACTACCAGAAAGTATTGCCTCCGAACCAGTACAGAAAAATCCCTTGTCTTGGGCAGTGATTGGACAGTTTGTCAGATATAAATCTGATGTTCACTCAAGATAAGTCTGAATGTTCTGCCATAAGAACAAAATACTAAAGACAAACAAAGTCCCCTGGGGTAAAATCCAGAGGGGGAACAATGCTGATTTTCTGGAGCATGAGACAAATGCACAATCACAGCAAGGTTCTGAATGCTCAGGCTGTTGGGAAAGAATGTGCCTTTGGTGACGACCAAGTGAAAACAAATGGACAAGCACTGGGGGAAGAATGGGTGCCTGTCACAGAGCCAGGGACCGTAAAAGGCGGGTGGTTTTCTACGTTAACCAGCAGATGCTAAGAGCAGAGATGACATAAGTAATTGACAGAAAATGATGTTTTTCTGATCTTTCTGATTTACTGAGGAACTGCACTGGGGCACTCTTTTAATTAGGGCATTCAATTGCTAGGAGAAACCCAGATCACTGCAGCTCAAACAAGCTAAGGGCTTATTTTTTCCTACCCGATATGGCAGGCAAACCCAGACTTAGGTGAGGGACCCAGTGTATTCTCACTGCTTCAGCCCCTTCTGTCTTCGTGCTTGGCCATCCTTAGCACATGGCCTCATATTTGGCTCCTACAGGATGACCACTGCAACCTCAGCTGTCACCGTCACCGTCCAGGGAAAAAGAGGGAGAAAGCAGGAAGGACCGTAAGGCACAGACCAATGTTTCTCGAACCCCACGCCGTGACTTCCGCTTGTTTCATTGACCCAACTGGCTGCAATAGATGCTGTGAAATGTAGTTTTTATTTGGACATATCGTTACTTCAAATGCAACCGGCTTCTCTTAGTTAAGAAGGGAGACTGGCTGTTGGGTAGACAGCCTGGAGGGCCGGCCATAGTCACCAGGCAGGGAACACAGCCTCCTGAACAGATCTGTGAGCTTGGAAATGGGGCCTCGCCTCTGCCTTAGACTCTGCCTATTTAGCAAGTTTCCCAGGTGCAAAATGAAGACAACTCTCTTTCTAGTTCTGGGAGAATGGGTTTCCCTTGAGGAATCAAATGTGTCAGTTACTTTATTACCAGTTTCTTCAAATAAAAGGTAGACATAAAACACACGCCCCTCTGTCCTGTCCTTTACGTTTATAAGCCTCTAGGGGATAAAAAGGTGAAAAAATGTCACTGAGAAAGATTTCAAGGAACTGTATTGTACACTAGAAATAAAATAATTGTAACTACTGGCCCCTCCAATAATTTACGGAGTTGACAAAACAGCACATTTTCAGCTTATCAGTCTATTGTATGCACTAAACATCTGCTTTATCTGCCCTAAGTAAGGAAAATATAATTGTTATTAATAGTGCTCATAGTTTGAGATCTAATGCAAACAGACATCAGTGAGAAGCTGGATTCCCTGCTTAGGGGAATTGTAAGAGGCCTGCTGTCTTCCGGAGATGGAAGATGCCCACCGGCTGGCACATCGCTGCCTGGCCTCCTCTCCCTCCTCTCTTCCCCTCCCCCTCCCCAGAAAGCCCTTCACTCTGCTTCCTGCCTCTCTTCTGTTCACGACCCACGACGGGCTTCTCCAGTCTTTATCCCAAATCACTGGAAATAATGGGAAGCCACACCGCTCTCTCAGCGCTCTATTTCAAACGGGTTGTCTCTGATCCCATGTGAACTTTCATCACAGTAGCTGTGTCTCTAATGAGACCAAACTGCTGGCGACATCAGAAAACCCTGCCCAGCGAGTTTCGGAGGCCGGGGCGGTGAGACACACGCCGCACTGACTCGGAGAGCCGGGGGGCCCGGCCGCGCTTACTCAGGTGCCTTCTGCTGTGAACTGTCACCGCCTTTCAAAGGTTTTTGGATCATGGCTGTTGCCAGGGGAATCCGGGACTAGGTCTTTTTGGAAAGTTTTAAGAATCCTCTTGGCGAGGTGATGCTATCGGTTGGAAGGAGTACACAGTTGTCCTTCATGTAGAACCTGTGTTACTCAAGGATTTGTTACTCTAAGTAATTCCGTGAACCTTGAGGCAAGAAGCCTCCTTCATTCATGTAAACTTTCCAAGCGCCTGCTCTGTCCCCATCACTGTGTTAGGGTTTGAGGAAATGAGGTTAAGTGATATCGGTCATTCTCTTTCCTTAGCTTCTTTCCATGTGCACATTGGTGGTTACTAGACCCTCAAGGACATTTCAGGGACTCCAAGTAATTTCCCAAATGAAAGGTAATGCAGTGAGATACGGCCTCACACCTGTCCGAATAGCTATCATAAGAGACAAGCAGCAACCAGCGTTCGCGAGGATTGGGGAAAAGGGAACCCCCTGCGCTGCTGATGAGAATGTAAACTGGTGCAGCCACCGTGGAAATCAGCGTGGAGGCTCCTCAAGAAGTTAAAAATAGAACCGCCATTTGGTCCAGCAACCCCACTTTTGGGTAAATGTCCAACGGAAATGAAAACAGAAGAGATGCCTGCCCCTCCATGTTCACTGGAGCATTATAAGATGTGGAAACAGCCCGAGGATCCGTCAGTGGATGGTGGATAAAGCCCGTTTTACACACACACACATGTTAAGAGTATTCAGTCTGAGGGAGGACATCCTGCTGTTTGCATCAGCATGAGCGGCCTGAGGGCATTATGCTAAGTGCACCGAGCCAGACAGACCGAGCATGACTTCATTTCCATGAGGAATCCCAAAAAGCCAAGCTCAGAGACAGAGGGCAGAACTGTCACTAGGGGCTGGGAGTAGGAGGAAAAGGGGAGAAGTTGGTCAAAGAGTGCAAACTTCCAGCTGGAAGATGGATAAGTTCTGGGGCCCTAATGTACAGCACCGTGATTATAGCTAATAAAACTGTATTATATCATTGAAAGTTGCTAAAATAGTAGACCTTAAATGTTTTCACCACAAAGAACCAATGGTAGTTATGTGATGTGGTGGAGGTGTTAGCTACCGCCAAGGTGGTAATTATTTTGCAGGATATAAGTGTATCAGGCCAATAAGTTGTACACATTAAACTTACACAATATTATATGTCAGTTACATCTCAATAAAGTTGAAAAAAGAAAGTTAATGCAACTGTAAAAAAGCAATTAGTATGTATCTTTTGAATCAATGAAACTACATATAGCATATGCCCCTATAAATAAACCAATGTTTCCATCTATTTAAATGGCACAGTGCCAGGCACTTTACAAACATAATCAAATTTAGAAAGTGAGTTTTGTTTTCTTATACTTTAACAACGTGTGAGCCAGTGAAAGTCCTTTCCGGCCTACTCATACCCGTCTGAGACTAAGGAGCACTTGTGACTCACAAGGACACTGAGCCACGAGACAGTCCTAGGATACGAACCAGGATAACGGACATTGGACAAATGGGAACAATACAAGGACTTAAGTCACTGTCCACGTGCTGTGAGGAATGTGTGGCTCCTACGGGCACCCGGCCTCCCCTTTCCTTCTCTGAAGGGCCTCACAAGGCAGCCGGGCCCCACATGCAATAACTGCAGAGACTGAGGGGCGCGCAGGGGAACAGGGCGTAGCTGACACCCAGATGCTTCAGCTCCTAAGACCCGCGGGCTGGCTGCCTCCCGAGCGGGCCCCGCAGCTTCTTCCCTTCGTGGCCTTTGCTGCTGAGAAGCGGCGGCTGTGACGGTGGCCAGGGCTCCTGGACCCCATGGCCCCCGCTTTCCCACCTCCAGGCTGCCTGGGCCTTAGCGGCTGCAGTCAGCACGCGGGTTCTGGGGTTCGGGATCTTCCCACCTGGCCGCTCTGGTTTGGAAGCAGGCCTGTCCTCTGACGCGCAGGCCCCCGGTACTGTGCCAGGGATCTGGATGATGTTATATCCCCTTGTGCAAGATACCTCGACAAATGTCAGCCGCTGTGGCTGATGGCAGGGCCTGGGTTACGTGCGGATGTGACCGCTCTCTCCCAGGGTTGTATCGATTTTCCTTTGGGAAACATTAGAAGTAGCATAGGTTTACTTTAAAACCTTTTATCTAAAAAGTACAATAGACTTAAAATTATATCAACTTGGTATCTTTCCTCGTTTCGTATCCTGATACTACCCTCCAGTAGGGCTTCTGACTTCATTTATAGTGGGGTACACCCAAGGGAGGGAAGAGAAGCCCAGTGGCTCCTCCTGCAGGCGGCTCTTACCAGAGGCATAAAGGGCAGGAAATGCAGGAAATGCAGTTAAGGTGGAGGCCGGTGCCTGGTGTGGGGCGGGGAGATCGAGTCCGGGCTCTGTCTGTTACCAGAGGCGCCACCCCCGGCAAGTCACATAAAGGGCTTCGCCCGCATTGTCCTTCATCGGCCCAGGCAGGACAGTAAGGATCCCCCGTAGAGCTGTGAGATTTTACAGGACGTGAACATGAACGTGTGCGCTCGGAGTGTGCTGAGTGTCCCAAACGACCCTGATGGTGGCGGATGCGCCCTGACGGTGGAGAGAAACAGCCCCCAGCTTTCAAGGGAAACGTTTTCATTCTTTCTTCAATTATTTAGATGCTCAGAAAAATGCAAGGATAAATGATTCATCTTTTACTTAACTTTGTGGGGATGGAGCCTAAATTCAAGATTATTTATTGATTAAGTTCAGGAAGAGCAGGAGAGAAGAGGGAGGGGGAGCAGAGAGAGGGGAGGGGGGAGAGGGGAAGGAAAGGCAGGGGGAGGGGAGAGGAACTTGTGCGCTTCTCTCTTGCCGCTCGGTCTAGTTCCACAGTGGGTACCGCAGGCTCCTCTCTGGACGGGGCAGAGCTCTCCCCTCACAACTGCTTCTCTAGGAGGACAGTGGCTGATCAGGCCGATCACACCCTTATATTCATGGGTTGTCTCTGGGGGGTCACTGAGGCAAGAATTACTGGTCGGTTTGATGATAAACTGATGGTAGGTAGGCTTGACACATGTTTTATTCAGCAATGTGTACTTAGTGCTTAGCATAGTGTCTGGCATATAGAGGACTCAATAAGTATTGGCTAAAAGAGTGACTAGATACATAAATGCTATTATAAAATTAATTCTGTGCAAAAATAGTGTTTTCCCCAAACAAATCACCCAGAGGAGGACAGATAGGGTGGCGCAACTTCTCTTTCCCCGCTGTGGAATCTGTCATTTATAGTGTGCTGCAGCGACTTTATTTTTAAACTGTTCGTAATCTTCTGTGATAGACTGAATGCCAGGACCATATGTCTGTCTTCTGCATTACGTGAGCTTATGCAGATGGAGACAGAGAAGCGTGTTCTTAATAATACCTGCTTCTGTGTTTCCTTCTCCTGAGTGGCGGCTGTCAACAAACACGGCCTTGCCTCTTGAATTTCCACCATGAATCCAGCCAGATAAAAATATTCTTAATACTATAGTGCAAACTACCCACCTTTTAAACAGTTTTAGTTATGTTTTCAACTAAACCTGGACTTTTAGAAAGCTTGACCCAGGAAAGGGAGTTGTGGTCATAATTCAGAAATCTAGAGGAATGAATATCTGTTTTTCTGCTAGATTCTGATCACCAGGATGGAGCAGTCACGTAACAGCGATGCTAATGTCTGCTTCTGCATAAAAAATAAATACCTTAGAGAAAGACGAGGGTTTGATGCATGTATATGCTCACAATTTATCCTGAATATTGTTCAAAACTATGATTTTAAAATCATTGGTTCCCTAAAATAAGGTAAAAGGAAGTGGGTCCCACAGGCTTCTGTCTGGACGCGAGAGAGCTCTCTCCACCTCACAATTGCTTCTCTCAGGAGAACAAATTATGTTAACTACTCTCTTAAGGAGAACTATTAATATGCAGACATAAAAATATAACCTGTGTATTTATATTATTCTAAGTAATTGAACTAATATAAATCAAGTAATACGGTTTTTCCTTCACTTAAGTTAAATAAAATATATAGAAATTTCCACCTTTATGTACAGCTTTGATAATTTATATCAAACATTAATTTTGATATTTAATAGTATGTTAACTTGACCAGGATGGGAGACCATCCTGAAACTCCTTATCCTGAAATTTTCCTTCTTACATTTTATCCTAAAAAAGGAGTCTTAGACTTGTGCAGAGATTTATCTACAATGATGTTCATCAAATTGTTGTCTCTAATGATGAAAGAAAAAATGAAAGGATCTGAAACAATAAGGGATTGACTGAATAAAGTGCATTTCACTTAGCCATTGGCACACGATGATGCCAGGAAAATAATGTTGAGAAATATTTAGTAATGTAGAAAACGTGGCTACATTAGCTTAAGTATAGAACATCACAGTTCCAATTTTGTGGAAAAATACATACATAAGTATAAAGAGAAACAATTAAAAAGTATTCCCCAAACTATAAACTTTAGTTCTGGGTTTAGTGGAATCACAGAGAATCTGTTCATTAGCACACAAGCCCCCAGAGGACAGGAATTTGGGTGTTTTTCCCAGTTTTGTTCAGCACCTGGAACAGGGCCTGATACAGAGTAAGGGTTGAATGACTTTATTTTTATTTTCACATACTTATGATTTTAAAATTTCTATTGCTTGCTGAAATTAAAAATGCATTTTTAAGGATCTGCTTAAGCTATTAAGTAACAGTTTTAGAGCCAAGGCATTCTTTAATGCTACCTTTCCACACATATTCAACTCTTTTTGCTATTTTAAATAGTGTTTATTTTTTAAAACAAAAGAGCTACTTATAAATAAATTCTGCTATAACTTTAAGTATTGCGACAATTGTTTTCTGTTACTTGCTGACATTAAACTTCTACTAGTTGCCCTTGGGTCTAATTGTGTGAATGACCTCGCTACCAGTACAGGGACAAGGCCATTTATTTAATTCCAAAGTTACATAGTTATTATCACATTTCTCTCTACCTTGTTTTTTTGCATGTTATGTGTAAACATTCATACTTTTTAAAATCCTGGCTCTTTTTATTTTTATTACTGAATACCTGGTTGAATAGGATCAGATTTCACCATGAAAGTGTAGGGGTGATTCAGACCAAATTCGAGGGAGGCAGTCATTGGGAGATCATCTAGAAATTCTCATCCCAGGAAGGGTGTGCTGAGCCACTTGTTTTATAATCTACCCAACTCTGAAGTTAAAACACCCCTAGCTAAAACAAAATGAAAACAAACAAATAAAAACAACAACACAAACTTCTCTTGGAGGCTTTAGAGGCATTTAAATTCCCCCTGTGGTCAACCCATGTCGCTCTGTAACTGAGAAAATCTTCACATGAAGGACATGAGTTGATGCACAGTTATTAGAGAGCGGCTTTTCTTTTTTCCAAGTTTAGTTTTATAAAAAAGTAATACACACAAGGTATGATTCTGTTGTCTCTGTTAATGTTTCAAGCAATACAGACAGAGAGAATAAATATGAAAGTCATCTTCTTAGACCCAATCTTCAGCTCCTCTTTCCAGAGGCAGATCCTATGAGCAGTGTGCCTGCACCTTCCGGGCGATTCTCAGGTACATGCTCACATACGTATGTAACTACACGTTGACACATGGATGCAAGTGCTGCTTTATTTATCATAAATGGCATCCCAGAGTCTCTATTATCTTTTGCCTTGTCTTTTTTTACTTAAAAACATGACTTTCAAGACATTTTTTAAACCTCAGTATATACAAATCTGTTTTGTTGTTTTAAAAAGTTGCATAATATGTCATAATATGGAATTGCTGTACTTTAATTAACCACCTCCCAAACCCTGGTAGTCATTTCTGTTCTTTTCAGCTTTTATCCATGACAAACGATGCTCTGTATTGTGTACTTCGTGTAACTTTTGGTATGGGTGTAAAGTATTTGGGTATGACAGAATCCTAGAAACATTGCAATAACCTTTATTTTAAGGCTTAAACATGTTATACATTTTAAACTTTGATCTCCACTGGTAAAATGCTCCCACACTCCAAAGATGATTTACTAATTTCTACTTCCATCAGGACTGGGAGGAGTTAGCTGTCCCTCAATGCCCGTGTCGCTGTACACTTCAGTCACTGAGTTCCCTTCATTCTATATTTGAGAAGAAAGGGTTGACTTTAATATGTCCAAAAAATTTCTGAAAGAGGAAAGACTTGTCACTGGTCAGCTTTCAGATTCAGCCCAGTCCAAATGAGCCTTCTTTCTCTGCTCAAGCAGCTAGCACACTAATAGACCAGACCATGGCAGAGCCAGCAAGAATAAAATAGAGGCCTAAGTACTATTGGCTTATTTAAATAAAAGTGTTAATAACAAATGCTATTGCAATGTAAATGCTAACACATTTTTATGTTAACAACAGCAAAAACAATCATACAAATTCAGTTAAAATTAAAATTCTGGGACAAATGCTAAGCCCAATAGGATGCTGCAACAACAGACACAGATTTGTCCTGGGCAAACTAGAATATTATCAAACTATAGTTCATGTTCCCCCACACCAAACTTTAAGAATCGCAACATGTACTGATAAGGTTGAAATAATAAGGTATCTTTTTAATTGGTTAATTCTTTGTAGTCATGGCTGTAGCTTAGGATTTTTTTCAATTTTGAAATGCAATTTATTTTGGCTAATGAGGCCATAAGTCAGAGATCTGCCTCAATAAAAGAATAAAATTATCTGTAATAACCTCTGGATCATGAAGAATAAAAACATAATGACATTTCCTTTAAAAATGGCTTCCTGGGGTGCAAATAAACAGCAGCCATAATAATGTCATGTATATAACCATCCATGAAAGAGCCGGAGAGATAAAACCAATTACTACAATTTGCAATCTGTTAAACACATTTGCTATAAAAGTAAAAGCTGGCTTAAAACCCCCTAAAGGTTATCTTTTTATAAAAGAGCCAAGATAAGCAGGAAAAAACCCCCACAAAATATTTGTTTAATAAGTTGTTTTTCTCAAGAAATTACTGATTATATAACAGTTCTAATGCATTTGCAAACCATATTAAACTTAATTGCTCTCAGTTCAGTGTAAAACCAGAATCAGCATCACATATATTTGACTTGATAATTTAAAAACACAACTATCTATCCTAACACCATAAAATGAAAAAAGCAACACAGTCATATACTGACAAGGCAGAATTCAGCAATCATTGTTCATTAAAAATGTAAATAAGTGGAAACAGTTAAATATAGTAACTCTTTTTTTAAAAAAAAAAAAATCTTTATTGATTTCAGAGAGGAAAGGAGAGGGAGAGAGAGATAGAATCATCAATGATGAGAGAGTCACTGATCGGCTGCCTCCTGCACACCCCCAACTGGGGATGGAGCCCCCAACCTGGGCATGTGCCCTGACCGGGAATCGAACCCCGATCACCTGGATCCTAGGTTGACGCTCAACCACTGAGCCACGCCCAGCCGAGCTATAGTAACTCTTTACCAAAAACCAAAACTAAACATTACCCGAAGAAGTATGACACTAAAATATTCTCAATTAAAATCAAGAACTAGACCAAAACATTTCTTACTACTATTATCACCCTTGTAGGTTTTAGTATATATGAATAAGGCATAAAGTAATTGCATAAGCATTGAAAAAGATCAAACTACTGTTTATTGCTGCTGATAGTATTTTCTCTATAGAAAAGCCAACTAATTGTTGTGGTGAAAAAAATGTAAGAATTGAAAATATGTCAGGTAATTTTTTTTCCAAAATAAGTTTTCTCCATTTAGCAATTAAACACAAGTGGAAATGTGAAAAAACTTACATAATCTGAAAAGCTCTAAAATTTTCATTTGTACAAGAAAATACCATTCAGCAATAACAATGAACAAACTATAGTTACATACAATGTCATGGTTGAATCTCAGAAGCATTGCTCTAAGTGAAAGAAATCAGACACACAAAACTACATACTGTATGATTCCATTTATAAGGCTTTCTGGAAGAAGCAAAACTATAGAGACAGAAATCAGATCAGTTTCTGCCAGGATCTGGGGGAGGGAGAAGGTGATAGGGCCATGAGGGAACTTTATGGGGTGACAATAATATTCTATATCTTGATTGTGGTAGAGCTTACATAACTGTATTTGCCAAAATTCATGGGACTGTGCACTTAAAAGGGGTGAATTTTACTGAGTGTAAATTACTCTTCAATAAACCTGACTTTAGAAACTAAATTAACATGCTTATAGTTCCTAAATATGGAAATTGTCCCCATTTGTCTTTTCTATCTGGATACCTTATAGAGAGATAAATGTTGACATTAATGACAGTTGCAAACCAGGGCAATGGGACTTTGGGTGCCATTTTGCATTCTTCTTTATATATTTTTGTATGTTTGATGTTTAAAATGAACATGTACTATTGTTTAGTAAAAACAAAAGTCATTACATTTTTGTTAAAAGCTCAAAAATAAAGGCTCAAAAAAAGAGAGAAATGATTAATAAGATCAGGATAAAAGGAGTACAGAATGGCACTGAGGGCCCAGTAGAGGTAAGGAAATTTGATTTCACTGGGAGGTTGAATCAGCCTTCTTCTGGTCTCAGTCCATGAGCTGAGCAGGTAGATGGTAGGTGACTCATCAAGATTACAATTTCCTCAGAAAAAGACCCACTTCTTACACGATCTCTCAGCTTTCTTTAGTTCCAAACATAGTCTTGACTCATAAAGGGCTTCTAACAATTTAGTCTTTTATGAAGTCACTGTATTCCTGGAATGCTCATACAATGGAGAATTTCCTTAGATCTCCTATTTCATTGACATAATTCTTTCTCAGTCCTTGGGAGAAATCATTACACATTTAACACAATAATGTCAGTAATAAAGTTCTAGCCATGCTGCTGATTTCCCTACAGAAGTCAGGCAACTCTACCGGTAGCACTGACTGAACTGATATATCAAACCTACCATCTGTTCTTGGTGTGTGCATTAATCTGGGAAGGCTAGCAAAAGGAAGAAAAAAAACAACACCCCTCACGTGTTCAAGCAATGCTGCTAGAATAGGGGAAGGTGCTGTTCAGCAAAACTGAGCTTACAGAAGATCAGAGCTAGTTCCCAGGCTTCCTCTTGGAAGCTATTAAGGTTTAAGCTGGAAGTACGTAGTTTGAACTTGTAGCCCTCTGACGGGATGCTGGGGCTGGGCACAGTGCTGTCATGGTCACTATATAACCTGAGAGTCAGGTCGAAGTTTACTCCTGCCCTTTCACATTCTGCCCCAGAAATGTAAGACATAGACCCCAGGACACCTGCTGCTGAGCAAACAAGCACTTCAGGGAGGGCCAAGACCAGCGTGAAGGCACAGTAGTGTTCAGGGCCGCTCACTAGGGCCACCCACTGTAGCTCAGGGGCCAAGTCTTAACCCAGACACTTCCATGCTCATAGACCCCACTCACCATAGTGGGTTAGCCCCACGGCCAATTACCGCTCAAAAGTAGCGTTTCATAGTTTACTTCAAGATCTCTTTAGGCCTACCATCTATAGGGCCATATACAAACTTAAATGAAAAAGAACCAACCAGCTATTTTTATAATTTCTCATCATGCTCTTCAAAGCATTTAGAAAAGACTAAGATGTATACTAGTATAGAAATGAACCCGAATCCTTGACTCTGCTTAAGACTGCTGCAGAATATTGTTGGCATCTCTACAGAGGAGACAATCTAGCCTGCTAAGCGCCAAATCATGCTTCACACACACCCACTCCACTTCCCAGTACACTCTTTGGAGATACTGTTTTAGAGAGAAAGAATTTGGTCTTATTCCTATAAGTTTCTATAAAGTCAATGATGCTTGATTTTAAAACTCTCTATTGTAACAATATATAGGTACCAAAAAGCAATGTTCTCAGCTTGTTCCGATTTAAAAGTTCTGAGAAAATCCATGCCACTAACCATGTCTGCTCTTATAAGTGACCATGCTCCGTGGTAAACCACGTGTCGCGCTGGTAAATACAAGTATTCACAAGCAAACACAATGTGTAACAAGTGGACGCGGCAAACCCATGGGCAAAGATGGGAAGTTATGAAACGACTGAGAAAACATCGAGGCCGATTGATGACTTGTTCCTGGCCTGTGTCCAAAGACTTTAAAATCCCCTGCTAGAAACCGTTTTGTAAAGACCTGAGGTGGCATCGGGAAGGCTCAGGCATTTTAGGCCGTGTGGAGACACACATGCTGTTACTGTGACGTGGTCTGGGTCCGCTCCGCCACCCACTGCTCGGGCCAAATCTGGGACACGGGATTCAGTGTGGGGAAGGGCACGCACGAAGGGGTTTAGAGCATCTGCAACAACGAAAGGCAAACTGCACGGCGAGAGGATTGGGACTTAGTAGGCGTAAAGGATGATTGAAAAGATCTGGGTCATTTAGCCTGCAGCAAACCGTGTGGCAAGAAGGGACGCTGTCACCATCGTCAAGTATTTGATGAGCCGTGATTTGAACAGAGGTGCATATCGTTCAGTGCTTCCCAAATGGTCCAACTTAGACCAAATGATTGGAAACTGCAGAAAAACAGATTTCAGCTCAGTCAGAGGAAGAACCTTCCAGCTAGTCTGGTGATAGAGTGGGCCGCTTGAGAGGTCAGTGCTGGCTTTTGAGCACAGGGACTTGCGTCAGGAAGGCCTGGACAGCCATCGATGGGGTGGCACACAGGAGAGGGCATCCAGGAGCAGAGGATGGGGTCCATGCAACAAAGCGTGGTTTGAGTGAGAGCGCGGATGTGCTCACCTACATATGCACTCAGCTCACGGGAGGAAGGAAGAATCCATCCCCCTTAGCAGGACGCTCTGCTGCTGGGTGGAAGAGAAGGCGCTCTGTGGACAGAGGAAGGCTTTGAGCAAACAAAATTACAGTATTTGAGAAACACACTTCCCTCTTTACATAGTTCCGAGACTGTTATAAAGATTTGGTTGTTTAAAGGGTTGAGAAACTACTGTTTAATTAAGAACCACAGCCTGGCTTCAGGAAGGGGAAACCACAGCTCACGGGCCGTCCCAGACTGAGGTCTTTTTCACTGAAGAGTTGGCCACTGTGAATTCATGCCACGGGTGTGCAGGTTTGTGGACTAGACGCTTTGTAGTTCCTACAAATATTTTTCTTGCAAGTGATTTAAAATATGTTATTTTTGATATTTTAGCAAAAGGAGCTCCTGTAACCTAAGTAAAACAAGTTGTTCTCACACACAGTACCATAACCTGGCAAGATTTGGGCATCCCTTCATTTCATACTGTCTGGAGGGTTACTAAGAAGACGTGGTTGCTGACCTCCTTAATAACAAATAATCCAATTATATATTTGTAATTTTGTTCCTCAAAAATTTTATCCTTAAGGTGTCGTTAGGTAGAAAGAGGTGCTTTTATTGTTTATTGTTTTACTAAGTTATCATGGCTGAGTCACACAGTAACAAAGATGTACACATTGCAAAGTTATACATTTTCATTACAACTCTGATAAGCACAAACTTTAAGAAACCTGCCATTCCAGATTTTCTTTCCTGGTATCCAGCATATTACTTGTCCTAATTTATTTATTTTGAATTCTCACTGCATTCATCATATTCTGTAAAGTATTTGTGCTGGGCTGGTAATGGCTCCCAGAAATATGTCCACATACCAGTTCCCAGAATTAATTAACCTGTGACTGTTACCTTATTTGGAAAAAGGGTCTTTGCAGATGTGATTATCCTGGGATTATCTGGGTGGGTCCTGAAAGCAATCCTATGTATCCTTATGAGAGAGAGGCAGAGGGAGATTTAAATAGACACACAGGGGAGAAAGTGAAATGAAGGTGAAGGCAGAGATTAGAGTGATGCAGCCACAAGCCAAGGAATGCTCACAGCCACCAGAAGCTGCAAGAGGCGAGGAACAGATTCTCCCCTAGAGCCCCCAGAAGGACTGTGGCCCTGCTGACACCTTGACTTCAGACTCCTGGCCTCCAAAACTGGGGGAATAAAATTCTGTTGCTTTAGGTCACCCAGTTTGTGGAAATTTGTTACAGCACCCACAGGAAGCTAATACTGTGTTCTCACTTCTGGGCTTTTCTTCTTAATCTCCTCCCTGGGACCTTGCTGTGCCATTTTCCTTTCTGGAAAGCATTTTCAGTCTCTCCCTCTCTGTCTGCAGCCTGCTCTATATACTGAAAAACATAACCAGGTTCATAAATGTTAAAATAGAGAAAATACACCTGCGCCCTGCTGTCTACCACTCTTCTTAACTTTTTCTTTGAAAGATCCCTTCCAATGCCTCACCATTCACTCATTCCAAATCACTTCAGACCCCGTCTCTGTGGTTAGCATCTGCCGTTCTTTCAAATTCACTGGTGATTTTATAAAGTCCAGTTTCTGCTCCTCAGGCATCACCTTGCTTACCTCAAACCTGGCACCCGGCTCCACTGTGGGCTGCATCTAGGACACCCCAGCTGTCTCTTTGATTCAACATGCTCACAACCAAAAATATCATCACCTTGAACTCCCCAGCTTGTCTTTCAGTGTTCCTCTGAGTCTGTAACCAAGGTGCTAAGTGTTCATCTTTATTTTCCTCTCCCTTCCACTGCACACAATCTGTTGCACTATCTCCTCCCTCCCCTGATTTTACTTCCTTCACATCTGTGTAATTGACTGGTTATTCCTGCCACTCCATCAGACGTAAAGATCCACTCGTTACTTACTTGCCCCCTGGGCTATTACCGTTACCGCCTACTACGTATTCTATCTCCTGTCTGCCTTCATCCCCCCATTCCTACAGGACTCTGACAGCTTAATTTTTAACAATGGATTTATTAACATATCATTCCTTTGCACAAAATCCTGTAATGACTATCCACTTTCTATTGAATTAATTCTATTCAGTTCAAGTTACTTCAACTGACATCCAAATGCTCTTTGCAATATGGAAGTCATGGCCATGCTGACGTTTTGGGAGCTCTTCTGTGTTCCATGAAGCACTTCACACATGTTATCTCCTATGATCTTCACAGTAACCCTAGGCGGCAGGGACCATCATATTTTCATTTTATAAACGAGAATCCTGAGGTTTAGCCAAGACTAGAACTGGTCCCTCCTTCTCTACAGCCTAATGAGCGAGCCCATGAGAAACGCCCTTCCACTCTTTTCCTGAGTCCCCCCCAAAGCCTCACTCTTTCCTGCCTTCCTCTCTTAATCATTTTCCTCAATTCTCTCATCTCTGCCTCTTCAACTCATCCACATACTCTGAGGCCGGCTGCAGTACCCGCTCTCTCAAGAGGTCACTTATTTTCCCCTGATGGATGTGATCCCCACCTTCTTCAAGCCCCCACTGCACCCCAGTGTTTCTGTGTGCCCTTTCTAATAGCACAGCATACATACGTCTTGTCCCACTCTTGGCTTGTGGTTCACTGAGTGTGGCTGTCCCCTTCAATATTTAGCACGCTGGCCTGAACATAGCAGTGACTCAGTATTTGTTGAATTTCAATGCTCAGAGTTTTTGCCTTGCTAGAAGATAGGCTCTTTAAGGGTCGGAACAAAGTTATAATCAATTTATGTATGTTTTATAGTATTAGACACGGTATATCACACACAGTTGACACACAGGTATTGAAGGAATAAATGAATGAATGAATGGAACAAAAGAAAGAAATCACATAAGTTCTCTGGGTTTGTTCAACTAAAATAAAGGGGTTGGGATAGGTTGTCTCTAAGATTCCTTCCAGGTCTAAATGTTAGGAATTTAAGATTCTGTATATTCTCATATTTCTCTTTTGCACCAGTAAACAAATTATAAGTGAACTTCTCCTGAAATTTAATCTAAGGAAACATCATAACTATTTTTATATTTCATTTTATGGTAAATTTGATGCCAGGTAACTTTTTTTTTACTCGTTTATACTGGAAATCCTTAAGCATCAAAGTAAACTAGAACATTACAAATGCTTAAGAAATTAACCTGCATATATAGAAGAATAAAGATTTTAAAGAAGATAATCAGCTATGAAAGAGCTATAACGTTGTTAATGTTTTAGAATTGTGTTATGTATCCTTAAGGTCAAAAGTTACACACAATCGAAAATATCCATTCCGACAGCTCTCCGTTTCCTTTTTGCCATCACCAAGCCATCAGTGTTAGTTCTACCTCAGAGCAGTGACTGAATTCCAAAGAATTTGTTTAATTAAGAAGGATTTTGATTGGACGCCCATGTTCATGGAAGCTTTAGACACCATAGCTGAAGAAGCGACCCATGAACAGGCGAACAAAACGTGGTGCTTACAGACAATAGAATATGATTCAGTTTTAAAAAGGAAAGAAATTCTGACACATGTTATAATGTAGATGAACTTTGAAGGCATTATTAAGTGAACTACCTCTGTCACAAAAGGACAAATATTATAAGATGCCTATTACATGAGGTACCTCTGGTAGCCAAATTCATGGAGTTGGACAGCGGGCCGGTGGCTGTCGGGGTGGGGGCTGTGGGGGGAAGAGCTGGTGTCTAATGGGTGCAGAGGCTCAGCTTGGAGAGATGGAAGCCGCCTGGAGCTGGATGGTGTGATGGCAGAACAGCAATGCCGAGGTACTTACAATGCAGGCTATGACCCTGGGACGCTCATGATGGGAGTCACTAATGAGGGAACATAAGAGGAGGGAGAGTTCTCTCATCTCCACCTACACACAGCAAGGAAGGGTCATGTGAGGAAACAGCGAGAAGGTGGCCTTCCAGAGTTAGGGAGATAGTTTTTACCTGGAACCGAATCAGCCAGCACCTTGATCTTGGACTTCAAACCCCCAGAACTGTGAGAAATTTCTGATGTTTAAGCCACCCAGGCTATGGTATTTTGTTATGGCAGCTCGAGCAAACTAATACAGGGTATCCCAACAAATGTATATACACCTTGAATAATTATTAACTCCAGTGGTTTAAATCTGAGAATAAAGAAACATCCATTGAGCTACCAGCTGTTAAAGTGTGTATGCATTTTTTTGGGGACACCCTGTACCTATACTAAAGAGACAAGTGCAGTAAGAAGTCTCGATAGAGGGTCCTGACATCTGCACTCTTGAGCCTGGGTGATGGAGATTGGACAGGTTGAAATCCACTAGACAGAACACCCACCGCCGCATCAGGGGTGAGCACCGGGCACTGGCTGCTGGTGCTGGAACACACCCGCTGAAGGGGCTCGAGACTGTACAACTTCATCATTCTCTGTGATACTGAGGGACCTGGGCCTCTCGGCACCTCATTCATGGACACGGTGAAAGTCTGTGGTAGACAGAACCATAGAAACATGCACAGTTTTAAGGAGGAATGGCATGGGAACGCGTTAAAGGGAGATACATGAAAGGGAACAGAGCACAGATGAAACGCAGAAGCAGATGCTGGCAGGAGTGTTGGGGAAAAGTGGGAGTAGAACTTGTCAAATGCTTCGCGGTCTCCAGTGTCCTCGTGTAACGTTAAAATTAGATTTTGACTAATTTTCCAACATATTACTTGGCTTCAGAAGTAAGAAATATTAAGGGAAAGTCATTTCTGCTATTGGAAGTCTTGAAAAATAAAAATAGACTTAAAAATTCCATGTATATTTCTAGTTCCATAGTCTTCAGCTCTTCTTAAGAATGGCCTTCAGAGCATTTCTGTCCATCCCAATTAAAGCACATGTTACACTGAAGGCCGGACCAAGGGTATCACATGCACACAGATGTCTTATCCACAAAGCATCAACTTCCCCCTTTAATTGTTTGCCTGTCAGAATCAATATCTCTCTGGGGTCTGCTCTTGGGGCCCAGCCAGTCAGCTCCATTGTGCTGACACAGCTCAGCTTGTGCCGAACAGAGCTGCAGCCTCAGCCCCCATTAAGGGAACAAAGCACACAATCATCCCAGACGTCGCGCCCCGTTGCTGCAGGAAACATTACTGTGACTTGAAAATTACAGACTGTCAGGGAGAGGGGGCCTGGAAACCGTCTCATCCCAGCCCAGCATTTTCCTGCAGAAGAGACAGGAGGGAAGCGATCACACAGTGAGCTCCTGACAGAGCCGGGACGCCACCCCACCCCACCCCACACCTTCTGATGGTCAGGCTGGTTCCGTTGATATACCACCTAGTACGGCCACAGCATCAGTGTTTAAATGACCCCTCCATCTAATCTCATTGCACATTGCCCTTCATTTCAGACTTGATAAAATGTGATTTTCTAGTTGAGTGCTTCCAAGAATCCAAGACATGGAAAAGAGAGGAGAATGGATTAGGGCAATAGGCTCACTGGGAACCTAAACCAAGCTTTGAAGAATGATTGGGCAAAAAAGTGATGTCACTGGAGCTAAGGCAACCAGCTGTATCAAGGTCAAGGGACAATGCACATTGCTTTGGCAGCGCAGCATCTTCTGGACTCAGTGCCTGTGTCTGAGCAATTCCCTAATATAGAAACATCTACTCTATTGAACAATTCCAATGCAGAATCCGAAAAGGCCAGGTACACACTTTCTCTGGCCCTGTCATCTAGCTCAGCCCATGCTCCAGTCTCAGACCTTCAACAGGGAACAAACAACCCAAGAGGAGAGTCGGTGGAGGCAAGCGTCGCTGTGGCCTGACCATCTACTCTCCAGGCTGCAGTGCCATGGGGCGGGGGTGGCACCTGCCCCATGGTAGTAACAGCAGACCAGTGAGGAACCTAGCAACGGCTCCCTGCGCCTGCCTGCTTTCCTTGCTCAGTGTCTGGGTTTCACTGTCCGTGGCCGCAGAGAGCACGTTGAGTGTGACTGATCCAGACAAGGCCGAAGGACTTGGGTTCTTCTCTAAGAACTTGGCCTTACCAATAAGAAACTTGAATAATGGTGACGTCAGCACACTGTAACATCAATATTTTTTTTCAGAGAAATAAAATTATAGTTTTCTTTTTCCTTGCAAAAATATCAGTACTGAAAAAGTTTGTTCACAAATTTGTAGCACAAATCTTCACTTGGATTATAATTCGCCAGAGGAAATAGTAAGGACTGATTAAAAGAAAATATTAGAGTGATGGGGTTGGAGATCCCAATGAGTGGGTGTGGCCATAATCATTCATTTCTAAAGAAAGATAAAATGATGATTAGCAAAAAAAAAAAGCTTAGAATTAGGCAATGTGATCTTCTTTAATGAAGCTGGGTAAAATACACACTCCAGTGGATTCCCTAGCAAATTTATTAAGAAATGTGTTATGGGAAGCTGATGGAAAAGATACATCCCGGTGGATCCATGCGTAAGGAAACGCACTTGAAGAAAATGGGGAATTCAGGCACTGGTGGGATCTGAATTTGATACAAATTCTAAGGGAAGGTTTAGAAACGCTAGTTGCTCTTATGTAGTCGGCAGGTGTCAAGAATAAATGGGCTGCTGGGTTCGAGAGAATTAAAGTTCATGATGGTCGTGAACACCCTCCCACAGAGCAAAGGCTGTATTTCGAAGTAACTTGCACAGCAAGAACAGGCTGTGGCGGGAGCTGGCCTCGGTGGGGCTGGAAACCAGGGCAGGGAACAGGGAGTGTCAGCGGCCTTTGTTTTCACTGACCCGTGGACACCAGCGCTGGACGTTCACTTTGAAAGCAGCGGGAAGTGCTGACCGCGGTGGGAGACCGGGCCTGCACCTCTCAGGCGGTGACAGGAGGGGGGACTCTCAAGGGGGGGATACCGGGAAGCAGAAACATTCGAGAGCTTACTCATTCTGAGCTTAATTAGAACCCTGATATGCTGATAAGGTAAAACCTCAAACAGTGGAATTTTCCTGAGCTGGTTTCTTTCCGAAACCCAAGTGCAGTGTAACCTGGGGAACAATATTTTATACCAGATGGCCCGAAGTTCTACTCGATAGGACAGTTTTCATTAAACAGATCACAGCTGGTCTGACGCGCGGGAATTCCCTCCTAACTTCCATGCGCTGCTCTCTAAGCCACAGCTACCGTGTGGGGTAACCGGACGCCACGGGGCGCAGGGCCACCCCCGGGGTGCTCTCTGCAGCCCTCGCCCGCCCGCAGAGGGGTCCTCTCTGGGGCCACCCGCTGGGAAGGATGTGGCGTGCTGGTGAATTTCACTCCAGGCTCCCAGCTCCTCCGAGCGTCCCTGTCCCATCACGCAGGCCGCTTACCACGGGGAAAGGCGGCAAGTGTCAGCGACTCACGGGGTCACTGAAGCCCTGGGGAGCCGCCGCCACCTGCAGCAGCCGTAAGGAGCTGCCCGCCGCCGCCGAGATGTCGCCATGAATAAAACCACGGAGCCTTTATGGATACGGGTTCAAGTCCAGATGGGAGAGAATTAGAAAAGCTAAAGGGCTGCACATTCCCACAGCGGAGGTTAGCGCTCTACCTCCGCACGGTGACTGTAATACCATGACTTTTTGACATGTAAATAAACTTTGTTGAATGAATATTTTCTTATTAACATCCAACTCCTGCATGAAGATAACGATAGGGCAAATTTCTGATAATACTTCTATTTGTGTGATAGCCAAAGAAACTCAGTCATTTCCTAAGCCATTGGCGGTTTTAAGGTTTATGTTCTAAATAGATCCTTCTAGCAACCGAACAGAGAGGGTAAATAAAAGAAGGTTAATGTAAGAAGGGGGAGCAGGAAGGAAAATATTTCAATATTCTATATCAAAGATAAGAAAGATCTGAACCAGTTCTGTGTCTGTAAGGAAGGAAAGGGATTTTTTAAAATTCAGTAGTTAAATCCATCACAATCAATAATTCACCGGATGACGGGAGAGTGGGTAAGAAAAATGAAAGCATCAAGAATAATTCTTGGGTGTTTCAGAGACTGTATTGCTTGGGGTTAGTAGATGGGTGGCAAAATAAATATAAAACACACACCATAGCCCTGGCCAGGTGGCTCAGTTGGAGTGTTGTCCTGTGCACCAAACGGTTGTGGGTTTAACCCCCGGTCAGGGCACATGCCCAGGCTGCGTGTTCGATCCCTGGTCGGGGTGCACGCGCAAGGCAACTGGTCGATATTTCTCTCACCTGGATGCTTTTCCTCCCTCCTCTTTCTCTCTCTCCCTTCTTTTATCTCTAAAAATCAATGAAAACACGTCCTCGGGTGAGAATTAAAAAGCAAGACTATAAAAACAAAAATTCACTTGTGACCACATCAATCTGCATGTTAGCCCTGTTGCTCGGTCTTTATCTCTGGGGGCGAAATGTAGTTGGAATAAAAGGGGAGGGGCGTGGGAAGGTGTCAGCGTGGCAGGGGGTGATGCCCACATCTTCAGGAAAAGCACAGACAATATTATTTGGATGCTGTGAGCCTCACTACAGAGGCCAAGATACCAGATCCCGTGGGATTTAACAAAGGTGCACTGCGCATAAATCCAGATGGCGACAGTGCCAGCACACTCCACACAGTGCTGTGCGTGGTGTGACCAAATCGCAACCCCCCCCGCCAGGGGATGCTCAGTGGAGCCACGGGAAAAGCATGTTTTGGTTCAGTGAGAGATTCCTTTTCACTCCCTTCAAGCAGGAAGATGCTCTCACAGCTAAAGGAGCCTCAAGTCCTTTCCTCGTGTCCGTGCACACGGGATGCTCGTGCCGGGCCGCCCGGCTGGGCCACCGGGGACAGGCATTGTCGGGTCAGTCGCTCGGGCGCTGGCATTTGAAGGAGGTGCCATCGCACAGCCACTCCAGGTGCACACGCAAAGGCGCCTCGAGTTGGACTCGGGCAGGGGCTAGTCCTTAGTCACTCGGTTGGGGGTTCTCAGTGGTTCTCAGGCCAGGACTGGCTGCTGTCTTGGGGACGCGCTCTCTCTTCCAGCCCATTCGCTGCATTTGAAGTGTGCACCGTGGTTCGGCTGTATGTCTCACTACAGGGCGGATTCCGTCATTCCTGATAATCCCTTCTCATTTTCTGAAGCACTGAGTTCAGAACCCACCTAGAAACCAACAAACCAGCACCCCCAGGAATTCCCAGAGGTCAGAATGTGTAGGAGAGCCAAGGGTTTGACATTTAGAGTTGGAAAACAGGTGAAAAGTCCTCTGTCCCAAACCCTTTCTGAATAAATAGATCTGTGCGTGGGCGAGCTAAATGCTGTATGAGGATCCTACAGGTCCGGCACCGTGAAGGTTTGAGGGTGTTTACAGCCGCATGAATTCACGTGTTCATTCCATGGGCATTCGTCAAACGCTTGCTAAGCTGGGCACTAGGGGAGATTTATTAGGAAGCAGTGGAGCTGAAAATGGAGCTAGTTAGGCGCCCTGATCTGGAGGAAGGCAGATGAGGTCGGATGTAAGGTAGAGGGAGTGGCTTTAGGAGGGAAGAGACAGATGCAAGAGAAACTTAGACAGTCAACAGTTCATAAGAAAAACAATCATTACGGTACATAAAGCAAATCAAACTCTATCCACCAGTAAGAGATCAAATTGGATAGATCCTAACTTGTGATAAATCACAGACCTGCCCCTTACACGGTGAGACCCAAACAGGAACCACCCCGCCTCTAGGTCCACAGTGGGAATTTCCTCCGCCAAGTGCCAGCCCTTTTCTCTTATCGAGGAGAAGGCAACGTGGATTTTCGTGGAGGCCAAAGGAGTCAGCTCTGTCAGTCTCACTCGAAATTCACCCTGGGTGGAAAACCATTCAGGCTACTGTGCCATGCAGATGGTTATCTGCCAAATGATAGAAACCTCATTTCTCAATGATTTTGAAAGAATTTAAGACAAAACCAGGAGCAGATGAAGATGAATGGTAAGAACAATAGTAAAAAAAGAAATTATAAAATATAGGAAAGGCAGTGATGCCAGAATAAATGTGTATTACATACAAATGCTATTCTATTTGCAAAATGTATGATGAATGATGTTGGAAGACAGAAACTGCCTGCCATTTGCTGCAATACTCTGCATATAAATGTGAGTGTGTGTGCATACGTGTGTGTGTGTGTGTGTGTGTGTGTGTTGGGAATGAGAGAGAAAAAGAAAGAAACATAACATTTCACACCAAGAATCTGATTCAGTGACTAAAAACAAAGGCTGAATTTAATACAGAGCCCAGGATATTTCAATGGAAGCAGTCCAGTTACCAAGCTGTCTCATACACCCTTTATGGACATCTTTTTTTTCTGGGTCAAGACTGACCTCACTTGGTGCAAATCCAACATTTGCAATCTCAATTGGAAGAAACAAGATAGATAAATTAGCTTGCATTTATTAATTTTCTTAAAGAATTAGCCCTGGAATTCCTTTAGTCAGTCTAAAATATGAAGTCATATCCATCTTTTCAGAATACATATATTGTGCAAAATATATCTCCAAAGTTAGATTTTTCCCTTTGCTTTATCCAAAAATTTGCAAAGGTAGATTTATAATAAAATAACTTCTGGCAGAAATGTTTTAAAAATGTCAAGGGCCGAGTTTGAGGTTATTACATACTCATACTAACCACTCAAATTCTTATGTCTATGGAATTGTTTTTAATAATTAATGTTTCTAATGATGATGATAGATCTTTGGTTAGTGTGGAAGGATAAATATGTTTTTACTAAATTATTCTTATTAAGGCAAATGTCAAAATAACTTAGTAGGGTTTCAAACAATGAG
This sequence comes from Miniopterus schreibersii, assembly GCF_964146895.1. Taxonomy (NCBI): domain Eukaryota; kingdom Metazoa; phylum Chordata; class Mammalia; order Chiroptera; family Miniopteridae; genus Miniopterus; species Miniopterus schreibersii. Next base: position 8,405,266 of record NC_138102.1, read on the forward strand.
TTACAAACTCCCTAACACGGAAGATAAATGGTATTTATCGGACAATTCTTATGAGGCAAGCATTGAAACAAACAAGATTCCCAGGTTAAAGTTTAATTGGACAAAAAAATTCATGTAAGCAAATCATTTGGAACCTAAATTTTGTGCTTGAAAGAGACTTCACTGCATGCTTTCTGCTTATTTTAACTTTTAAATCCTCAGTTTAAAAATGTGAAATAGCCCCTGAGTAAAAGTGTAGGTATCATATGAAAAGATCTACTGTAAAAAGGCTGTCACATCCGTTATCTGTCAATTAGAACTGTTATAAGGATACTTTGTACTCTAAAAATTACTCCAGGAAATAGTATTTTTAAAGCATGTTAGATATACTTCTATCTATTCTTCAAAATCTGGGTTAAAACTGTTTTTGTGATATCACTGCTGAAGAAAGTACTACTTTGAAGTAGTCTTGTTTTTTCAAAGTTCAGTATCTGAGTGTCACTTTGAATACTTGAAGACAAAAGGACAAATTACTTTTAAATCCTTTATTACATTTTTAAAAAAGTCCTCACCCAAGGATATGTTTTTATTGATTTCAGAGAGAGGGAAGGGAGAGGGAAAGAGAAAGAGAAACATGGATGCGAGAGAGAGACATCGATCGGTTGCCTCCTAAACAGCTGAGCCACACCGGCCAGAGCATTTACATATTTTCTAGTATAGTAGAGTTAACATTAATTATAATATTAGTGGGTATAGTACCTAAAACAGTTATTAAAGACAATTATTATAAAAGATCATTTTTGGAAAGAAATGACAACTTGGCAGTACCCACGTAAATGGTCTGAAATAACTGAACCAAGTTATTCAGCATTTTAATGCCAGGGAATTTTCAAATTTAAAAATCCTCATTATAAGATAACTGTATGAATCTGGGGAAGCCTGACGTCAGTGACTCCTATGGAGAAAGGACACGAGAAAAGCTTCTGTGGGAAACTCTGAGGCTTCTGTGTAGGAAGAGGTCAGAGGCAGAAGTGCCCCGAGCTGTTCATGGTCATGCGTGTCCGATCCTGACTTTTCTGTATCTGCTAAAGCTGTTGTATCTTTTCCTAAGTTGATTTTGTAAAAGTCTTTGATTCGCCTCTGTTGAGAGCAAATGGTTGAGCTCTTCTGGGCCTCATGCATGATGCCCAACTGAGATACTAATTCTAGGGCAAAATACTGAAAAGCTCCTGCTCTGGGGGCCTAATCGCTGACCTGGAACCTGCTTTGCCATTAGCGAGTTGCCTGCCCTTCGAGAAGTTCCTTAACCTCATTAAGCCTCGGGTTCTTCGCCCTCGAACTGGGAGTAACAACAGTACCCATTCCACGGGGGTGCTGCAGGTATTAAATTCTGGTTACATAATGCATGCAATAAATATCAGACAGCACCATCATTAGTCATAATTAAGAACTAAAAGGAGTGGAGCTTCATTTTATTTGTCACAGTGGTCTTTCTTGGGGTATGCTGTAAGAAATGATTTGTATCTCTGGATCCCGAATTCAATCAAAATCCTTAATCCTTAGAGGAAAACTTGGGCTCTTCACGATTAGTGTGAAATTTTGAGATAATAAGTGTAAAGTATGTCACATAGTGCCGGATACTCAGAATCAGTAAATGGTAGAAGGGGCGAATGTTACCATCATCATCTCATAAATTTATCTCTAGTCCACTTTGGCTTGACGTACGGATGCTGGAGGCCAGCAGGCAGGAGTTGCCCACGGTCGTCTGGCTCAGGGTTCGGGAGGAGGCTGAGCTTGTGGTTAGCATGCCCCCTCTTTAAATTCTGTCCCCCTCGCATGTATGCTCCTGTGCATGTCCTGGACTACCTACATGACTGTGATACATAGGAACGTGATATTATAGCGATATGAAATGACAAAGGTCTCTCTTCTCATAAGTGATTTTGCTCATTACGCCCCAGATCCCTACTTGAGAGAAGGGCCATGCTGAGGACTTGCTGGGAAGATCTGCTGCCCATTTCTCCTCAGACACTCCCTGGTCGTCACTGGTTGAAGCCAGACCCCCGGATAGTGGAGGTTCCCACCAAATTCCCTTGGTAGTCTCTGTCCCCACCTTAAATGTTTTTCCTGAGGAGCCTTTTGATGTTATAATGTTAGCTTTTATGGTTAGAAACTGTAAGAAGTCGCCGTCTCAAATCCAATGTACATATTTGGAGAGCATTTATTTATTTAATTTCTATTTTTGTATATACACCCACCAACGTTCACGAATGCTCACCATCTGATTTGGAGCTCTATAATATAAAATTTCATATAAAAACCGTATTTTAGAGCTATGAAGTAGAAAAGCTACGGTTCTCTCTGGGACTATTTATAATCTTTATAATGTAATTGCCAAGTTTTGATTTTTACTTGGGCCATCAAGACAAATTTCATGGCCTGCATATTTGTGTTCTGTTGTTTACTGCTGATTTTTTTTTTTTTTTTTTGCCATTTCTTACTTTATTTCTCAATGGAGGGTATTTGATTTAAAATCATATCGTATCCTTCCAAAAGGCTTTTGCTGGTTGGTTAAGCTACCTCAGCTCTTTAGTGGAAAAATGCAGGGGATATAGATGAAGATATAAGCATAGATATAAAGACCTGTAGCCAAGCCCTCTCTCTCTCTCTCTCCCCACCTATGTATTAAATTGCACAATGCAATTTAGCTCATTTCAGATCTCCTTCTATAAAGGTGCCTCTAGTTTTTACAGACTCATTAGACTCTGCTTCCTCTTGGTAAACATAACCATAGACACAATTGTTTGTCCTTTGGGGAATTGAAGCCATCTTCGAACTAAGTTCTTAACATAGCTAATTATAAAGAATAATTAAACATTGAAGGAACTTTAGAGGTAATTGTGGAAAATCTACCTTGGGAGGTCACCAGGCAGAGAAATGTTTAGCTCTTCACACATTTCCATGCTCATTCTGAAACAAACACATCCTCAGGAAATCACTTTTGCTTTTTTCTTTCTGATGAGCTGCTAAACTGCAAACCTTTGAAAGGATTTGTTGGAAAATGAGTCTGTCTGCTGAGTAAACCCAGAGAGGCTCTTGAAGGAAGGGACGGCAAGGATTGTCAAGCCATATTGTGTTTCTCTCAGGAGATAACTTTTCAGACCTACGAGAAGCAACAACTCCTTAACCAAATGAATGTTGGTTATGTATAAATTAAATCTAGTTAATATATTAAAAAATCTTTGCCCGGCCAACATGGCTCAGCGGTTGAGCGTTGAACTAGGATGCAGGCAACCAGGGTTCAATTCCCATCAAGGCACATGCCCGGGCTGAGGGCTTGATCCCCAGTCAGATAGTGGAGGTTCCCACCAAATTCCCTTGGTAGTCTCTGTCCCCACCTTAAATGTTTTTCCTGAGGAGCCTTTTGATGTTATAATGTTAGCTTTTATGGTTAGAAACTGTAAGAAGTCGCCGTCTCAAATCCAATGTGCAGGAGGCAGCCAATCAATGACTCTCATCATTGATGTTTCTCTCTCTCTCTCTCTCTCTCTCTCTCTCTCTCTCTCTCTTTCTCTCTTTCTCTCCTCCTCTCTCTGGACTCAATAAAGATATATATTTTTAAAAAAATCTTTGGTAATCTTATAACTACAGCCAGGTGTTGAAGAATGATGAAGCTCATGCTAGGATGTTATTTCACTGCCACTCGGTTGAATAAATAAAGCTGTGAGAATAATCATGAACTGTAAAGTAGAGAAGCTTGCAAAGAAAGGTTAACCTCAACAGTCCTTTGCCCAGTTGGTTTTCCGCCCCGTCTCGGCTTCTATTAGTCAACCTTCACTGATTCAACACTACGCCCGGCTGTGTCCTTAACCCTGCTCAGGACATAATGACAGGAAACTGCGAGCCACACCCAGTGTGACTCGGCCGATTCCGATAAGTCCGACTGGGCTGCATGACCTTGCTGCTCACCAGCACTGACCCTATTTTCTGCCGGCTGGTGCCCTAACTGATGTGTTTATAAAATTCATGGTATTAACTGGAGATAAGGGCCTGGCCACACCTATTCCATTTTCACTGTGTTTCCTGTGCTCTCTGTCTCCTACTGAAAAGAAATGTGGGTTACCGAGTAGAGAAGCCTAGCCGAGCACTGGAAAACCCTTACACAATTCCTCCCGTGTACACGACCAGCCCTCTACCCCCTGCGCCCCATTCCCCTCCATTCTCTCTCTGCCCCAGCCCTTCTCCACCTTGCTGTCCTTGTGGATGCCCCTTTTTTGCTTTAAATATTTTAAAACCTATACCGAGTGTATTAACAAATTCTCATACATTTTCTCCCAAAGTGTTTTATATTTATTTTGTCAAGCTTTAAGGAAAATCTCTTTTGTCTGGGGATTAGTATACTTTCTCAATCATTTAATGATTCTTATTTTATTTATTGCAGGACTGTCTCTATCTTTTTCCCAAAACTTAACCTTTTAAATTGTATCCCGAGCTCAGAAGCCTGTACAATGCTTCCTATACTGAGCTATGTAATTTGTGAACGTGTTTGTAAGAATATGTTAAGAGTAAGAGCCTTGCCCGGCCGGTGTGGCTCAGTTGGTCGAGCATCGTCCCGTGCACCAAGAGGTCGCAGGTTCGAATCCGAGTCAGGGCACGTGCCCGGGTTGCGGGCTCGATCCCCAGTCGGGGGCGTGCAGGAGGCAGCCGATCAATGTTCAACACTGTTTCTCTTTCTCTCACCCTCTCCCTTCCTCTTTCTTTTTTATTTTTAAAAATATATCTTTATTGATTTCAGAGAGAGAGAGGGAGAGAGAGAGAGAGAAACATCAGTGATGAGAGTCATTGATCGGCTGCCTCCTGCACGCCCCCGACTGGGGATCGAGCCCGCAACCCGGGCACGTGCCCTGACCGGGAATCGAACCCCAATCGCCTGGATCCGAGGTTGACGTTCAACCGCTGAGCCAGGCCCAGCCGGGCCCTCTCTCTCTCTTAAAAAAAATAATCATAACAAAAAAAAAGAATAAGGGCCTGGTTTTTACCCTTCAATCCTAGATCGAAGCCTTTCACTGTGGCAGATGACTGGTGAGCTCCTCGTATACTTTACGACAAAGCTAACAGAGCAAAATACTTTTATTCTTAAAAGCCGCCCACCTAAACCCATATTTTCATTCTCATAGCATATTTACTGGGCAGGTATTTTATCCTGAGAAAGCAGGCGAGGAAAATGAAGAGCAGAGTATAAAGAGTACAGAACCTCTTGTCTTGACCCCTAGTCCCATTCATTTAATTTCTTTGTGAGACAACAAACTCATAAGGAAGTAAAATTTGACATTATTAACGATATATCATTACTCTCTTAATTCTCAAAAAAAAATTTTTTGTTTTTATAAGGAACTGGTTTTGTTTTTACCTGGAGGTGAAGTGTGTTGATTTAAGAAAGTTGTTAGTTGGTAACATGCATATCAGAAAGGATTTACATACTTTCTTGTTTCTCAATTGGGATAAGAAAGAAATTGACTGAAGCAGGACAAAGCCTCTAGGCTGCGCTGTGGTAGAAAGTTCTAGCAGAGGCCTCATCCACATGTCTGAGTAGTCGGACAAACGCTCCGGCCTGTTCCTGGGGGCCAGTGCCCTGCAGTCGGTGTAGCTGGTTCGTTCTGCAGGCACTAGAGACGGAGACGTTCGTCCCTAAGCTTCTGCGTGGTCAGAGTGGGAGAGAAGGGACACAATCCAAAAAGAGAAGCTCAACCAGATGGAAGAAGCGTGGCTCCCACTGCGATGCTGGCAGCTGCTGCTTTTTAAAAGTCCTCCCTTCCACCATCGCCATTATAAAGAAAAAGAAACTTTCTTTTTTTTTTTTTGCTCTGGGGAATATCAAGAAAAAAAATTTGATCCTCCGACCAAGCGCTTGATAGCATGAGCAGTTTGAAATGTTAGACATCAAAGCACAGCATTAAGCACTAACCTCTCAGTGCTGGATGTCACCGAATGAGCAGCCGGTGCCACTGACATTAACACCTATTATTGAGCCGCATTCGTCTCAGGGCTACAACCACCTCCCCCGGATGATGAACATTTTGTGATTCAAAGAATGACTCATGGAAAATACAGTTTTCATTTTCTAAAGTGCTGTGGGATTGAATTTAGAAGTGTCTTGCTGTGTTGAAATGGATTCAATTTGAACGGCAATCCAAAAGCTGCAATAAACTATAAAAATGTACAAGTATGTTTTGCTTCTTTCATCTCTTTGGGAAAACAGAAGCAAACGAATATTATAATGTCCCTAAGACATCCTATTACATAAACAAGCATTCGTGATCGCCACATCTATTTGTGGAACAAATAAACGTAAACCAAATAAAGCCCATTTTTAAGAGAATTGAGATGGCATCCAGTAATGCATTACGATTGAGATTCATCCTGTCCCAAACTTTTTTGAATGTTTATTTACCTTGATTTATATCGACCTAATGGGCCAACATCTGGATATGCTAAAGCTATACCGGAAGACTCAGCAAGTGATTCTTTTATGACAAGTCTAAACCAATACAGTTAAGGCAGAATTGCATTTACACTTGTAATTTGTAGTGTTTTTCTCTGATCTCAGTTATTGTGCTGAAGGCCTTAAGCAATCACCCACCACCAGTAACTGTCTCATTTCATTTCTTCTTGAGGATTTAATTGGATCTGACTCGGAAGAGCATGGTGATTTGTTGGTCACCCCAGCAAGGCAGCAGTTAGATAAAATAACTTCTTAACAAGAAATGTCTTTCTTTGGGATCTTAAAAGTAGAGTCTCATCATTCTGGATTTTAGGATGTATAAATGACTTTTCAAAGACCCATTCATTGCAATGATTTACTTTGAATGTATTCCCAGAAAAATAAAATTTGTTGAGCTTTGAAGATTAAATTTAAAAAAGTTCATGTAGAAAACATAACTTAATCTTTATACTATTCCCCTGTGGGAGATGGTTAACTCGAAGTCACTCTGAATTTAGTTATAGCAGCTCCCCATAAAACCATACACCCTTCTTAAGGTTTTTTAGCACACACCTTCAAATATGTTCAGCTGTTTACACACAAAGATTTAAAAGAGGGAGAGTAAATTTGGAGCAGCAAAATAGGTAGGTTTTTCAGGACTCCTTTCCCAGACTGAAATTCCACGGCCAACAGCTGAGTTCCTTTTACTGCAGACGGTAACAACCTTGATCTAGCTTCACCACAGTCGCAACATGACCTATAAACAAGTAAACACACAAAACACAAAGCAAAGAGACAAACTAGAGTGTCCATTTTCCTCTAGGCAACTTAGACATGGGTGTCTTTTCTTTCCTTTTAACTTCTGAAAACGAAAAATCTTGTAATTGCATTGATTGTTGTTTTCCTAAAACGCAGCTGAAAAAAATGTTACGCTATCATTTCCCCATTCCAGTGTAATTTCTACACACAGGACGTTTTTATGATTTTACCCTTTCTTAGAACTATGCTTTTATAATCTCGTCTGCATGGTTGTCATTCTCCTACGTTACCTAAGAGAAGTCACTTATAGTATCTCTTGTTTTATAGCAAGTTACATAAGGCACGTAGCAGAAAGTTATTCATCGCTGGTTCAGAAGTTGATGGTTTATAAATGTGCAAATATCTGCGATTTGGGAATGAAAGGTGCTATTATGTTATTACCGTGAATGTGCGATTACTGTACATACTGTGTAACCCGGGCCTGAAAGGATCTATTAAGATTATGCATTCTTTGGGTTTTGAGGTTCTGAAACCCATCCATCATTCAGTGCCAACTGACATTTAGAAATGCCGCAGGCCTGGCCGGTAGGCAGCTCTGTCCCATTCCTCTGCCCCGCCCTTCCCCTCTTCCTGCCCCACCATCTTTATCTAACCTCGACTTGGTGGTTATCACTGAAAAAGAGTGTTGAAATGTTTATACACAGTCATTTGCAATTAATTGGAAATGACTTTTTGCAGCTGTGTGATGATTCCCACCGGCAGGAGAAAGTCTGGGTTGTGTCAGATGGATTTTTTGCATTTCCTTCACTGTGACATGTGGCAAAACAGTTGTAGGGGAGGCAGCTAGACCGTGTCGTGAATCAGGGCACTCGACGTGACGCGAAGGACACTGAGGGAAGTGAAAGGCTTTCGTCTGAAAGGATGTTCTGAGGAGCAAAGTCGCTGATACCATTTTTCGCATTATTTCAAAATGCTGTTTGGCCTTCCCGCTGCTTTCAAGAACATGGTTTTGTATCCAGCCAGCCAAGTGAGCAGTGGCGTAAGAGAGATCCGAATGGGTCTGAACGGAGCATTTCTTTTCAAAGCAACCTTTGCTGTGCCCACTTTCATTTCACATGGGTTTCCTCCAAGGGCACCACCACAGACTCACACGTGCTTTATCTAACGTCTTGCTAAGCACCTTCTTCAACTGTAAGTCTTGGGAACATTTGGCCTGTTGGCTAGAAGCCTAAATGATAATCAGCTCAAAATGTCATGAAAAAAATCATTGTGCATGGAAAAGAGAAAGAGAGCCATCTATTAAGTCAGACTGGGTGGGAGAGGAGAGGAAAGAGGCAGGTTGGTGGCCGCACACACTGATATTTGACGTTTATTTCTTTTGCTTTTCTTTTCTACATTTCTCTCCTCTCCCTCTCTCCTTCGCCCCTTTCTCCCTCCATCTCATTAGCCCCTTCGTCTTTTCTTTTAGGAATTTTTATTAACCTTTCCTGTTTGTTAGTCTTGTACTAACGAGAAATATCAGGCCCTGCCCCCACAGGCTTTCGGTCTAATGAGGAAGGGGCATTAATCAAGTATCACTTGACTGAATGTGTAATTGCAAAGCAAGACAAGTGCTCCGAACGAAGGAGACACAGCTCTACAAGGCACCGATCATTTTGGATGCCTGACATTTGCAGCCAGGGAGGCTTGGATGCGGAGCAGCATTTGAGCTGGAATATGAAGACTGTGGCGTGAACCAGATGAAAGGAGGCTGGAGAAAGGGACCTAAAATAATCAAATTCAGAGAGGCAGAGAATATAACGGTGGTTTTCAGGGGCTGGGAGGTTGGGGGGGGGGGCAGTGCTGCTCAGTGGGTGGAAAGCTGTTGTGCCAGATGAACACGTCCTGGAGCCCGGCTGCACAGCACGGAGCCCATAGTGGACAATGTGCACTCTGCACTTCAAAACACATCAAGAAGATGGGTCTCATGTTAAGTGTTCTTACCACAAAAAAACAAAACACAAAAGAAAAAAGAACGGTTTTGGAGGTGATGGGTATATTTAGTGTCTTGATTGTGGTGATAGTGTCACAGGTTTAGACATATGTCCAAGCTCAACAAAATGTGTACACTAAGTGTGTGCAGTGTTTTAATATATTAATTATACCCCAATAAAGCTAAAAAATTAGTAAAACGAGGTCAGATGAGTAAGGAGAAACCAAATCACATGAGGTCTAATGGGTCAGGAAACTAGTAAAGCGTTTTAAAAATGCTTTAGAAAGCGTTTACTTTCGTTTCTAAAGGGCCCCTAATGTTCTGGTATGAATAATGGGCTGACGGGAAACAAGGGTAGACGCAGAGAGACTAACACAGGAGGAGATTCCAGAGTCCAGGCAGAACATGGTGGGCTTCTGCCCAAATCATTAGGACGGAATCAGAAGACTAAGGGCATCAATCCTTTGCTCTATTTCCAGCTAGGAAATGTCTGTGCAGATGTGGCGTCCCCTCCAGGCAGCCACCAGAAGTCACAGTTGGGAGAACAGCTTGCCAAGTTATTCTGAACACGTCAGTCTCAGTGCCCGTCACGGCCAAGGTCACCTTCCAGCTAAAGCCACCAGTCACCTGCTTGGGGAAGCACAGTGAGGCCCATTCTTTACTAGAGAAGCTCAGGGTTGATCAGATCAGCGACCTGATTCAAGACAGCTCTTTCCATGGGCTGATTCTTGAAGCGGCCTGCTATGGAGAGGCCCGGTATGTGAGCCGCATTGGATGTCCGAGCCATGAACTCCGTGGGTCCCAGTGGGAGCAATTTTACTTTCTAGGGGACGTTTTCAATGTCTGGAGACATTCTTGTGTGTGACGACCTGCGAGATGAGTGCTACTGACACCTGGTCTGCGAGGACAGGATCATGACTAACCACCCCCAATGCACAGGACAACCCCCCGACAAAGAGCTATCTGGCTCAAAATATTAACAGTGCCAAGGCTGAGACACTCAGACTTCGAGGAGAAGAACTGATGGAGACGTCCCTGTATCCTGAGTATGGAAGACAGGAAACACGTCTTAGCTTAGCAGTGGGCAGGACGTGAGACATGGTGTCTAAGGAGAGCAGCTGAGACGTGTTCTTACAGTACAGGGCGGACAGAGTAGGTTCACAGTGTTTGGTGGAAAAGAACACAATCATTAATCAATAATAATACAAGAATAAACTGTGCTTTGCATCCTCACAACTGTAAACCTGCTTTTGCCCCACCCTGCATAGCTTTTTTGCAATACTTTGGTTATTTATCCAACCAGTCTTTTACTAAGCATCTGATAAAACTCAAAACACTTGTTAACAAAGGAGATAATACCCAAGATATTTTCACAGACTTACGAACCTCTGACATTCCTTTAAGTATAAATATTTTTATAAGGCTTTTTTTTTTTTTTTAGAAAAATTAAATTTGTAATTTCCCAGAGCTGACATGCCACTTGATTCTGTTAGCAGCTAATAAAATTCACTGTTACAGGGCTGAAGAAAGAAACACATAATGTATAAGGAAGTGAGTTTATGTTCTTAACATTTAATAATTTTCATTTAAATTCTGCTCACAAGTAAGTTCTTTTATACTTACATTTACATGCTAAATATGTTCTATGTGCCTCTCCGTGTACACTCTCCACCCTTCTCCACCTGTGCCCGGGTGATTGGTCTTCACAGACTATGTCAACAGATGCACTTGACCTCTGGCTTTGACTTGGGTTGGTTAGGAAGGGCTTGAGAGAGGAAGTAATGCGGGGTCTTATTCCCCCCCTTCCCTGAGAGGTCACCACAGCCTGGCCGTGTCCCCCACAGTCCTTTGCACAGCTCTCTCTGTCTCCACTCTTCTTTTTCAGCCTAGAGTGGGAGACAGCACCCCTGGACACTCCAGTATCTCTAGTATTTTCCCCATTCCATGGTCACCGTTGAAAATAGTATCATCAACCTCTCATTGTAGTACCCTAATATAATGGTATTATTTTCTGCTGAGAGCCTGAGTGACACGACTTACATTATTGTGGTTTAAATATTCATGAAGCTATTTGAGGAATCCACAAAAGACTCCACTTGCTGATAGTACACAAATGATACATATAGTATATCCATGTAAATTAGAATGAATCCACAGATGCTGCGTTTCATGCCCAAGACTCTAAATAAAATCAAAGCACAGGCCAGAAGAAAACTTGTAGCTCCTGATATTGTTCCCAGCGTCAGTAGAGCCCTCTTAGAACAAGGGACATTGGGGAATGGTGAAGAACTGGAATTCTTTCACGAACTCCTCTGGTACAATCAAGTCCCTTCTCTTAGGACCCAGTAGATCAATCTATCTCCTAAAGCATAAATGTATTATCATTTAGTTCAATCTCCAGCTTCCTTGGTGATGGAAAATACCTCTCAAATCTTGTATTACACAAGCATTCCACCTAGAAATCTGCCTCAAGCCTCACTCTCTCCACGTCCACAGGATGCTCTGCTGAAAGCAGCCGGTACTTGCAGTTGCGGTCAGCTCTGTGTGGTGAGATGGGCACAGGCTCTGCAGCCAGACAATGTGGTTCGAATCTCATCTCAGCCACTCATTAGATCTGTGATCGTGAATAAACTCCTGAACCTTTCTGGGTCTTAGTTTCACGATCGGTGCATTGAAGTTAATATTATCTCTTCCTAAGCATTTGATAATAATTAAATGAGATAATAGAAAATGTCTAGGCCAGTGCTTGTCTGAAGAGTTTTTTAAAAAACTCATTTTAATTTCTGGTCTGGAAAAGCAGTCAGAACCAGAAAGGTAAAATACATACCACACAGAAGCAATCTGACCACATGTCCTATTAAACCACTTCACAGAGACATGTCTTTAGATTGAGATAATAGAAAGAGCTGATACAACGAATGGCCTTGCTTCACCGACTATTAGTGATTTTCTGTTTTCTTTTTCATTTTTTATTTCAGTGGCATCTCCTTCTCTTCCTGTCATCTTTCCATGCCACGCATCTCCGGGAAACCCACCCCAAAGTGACACACACCTGATGCTCAATAATGTCTGGGGAATTATGTAAGTGAGATATTGACCTTGCTTTTCCATACCTTACCTTCCTATTAAATAATAATAGTCAGTGTTTTTATTTAAGAAAAATGCAAACCATATGCCATTTACATTGGATAAAAAGCATTCTAAGAGAAAATATTATAAAATCAGTTTAAAGATAGTGATAAGTGCATTAGGTTTTTATGCCAAACGGTTTTAAATATTAAAGTAGCATAATCTTAGACTTGTAGTTCTAAATCCAGGGGAGTCGGGATATTTAAATAGGCTTCATAGTTTCTACAAAAGAGAACTTTTAAATTCACTCTTTTTAAAGATCTTGAATGGCCAGATAGAAATCAGAATGCAAACCAATTCCCACCATCTCTGATGTGAGCTCCCATTCTGTGTGCCGGATGACTTAATGGAAGCCTGGGGCGGATCATCTTACTGGAACACAAGGTGTCTCTGTCCCAGGATTTGTGTACCTGCATTAGTAGCAAGTCCAGTCATATATTACACACCTACCTGGGCTGTAACTGGAGACAGCTGATGTACAATAGTGCTGAAAGAAGTGTACTTTTTCAGCCAGGGGGCTTGTAACAGAACCTGCTCCGTCCAGCCTTGCCACACAAAGCACCCCACTCCATCCTTCCTAAAAGTGCTCGAGTGATTGAAAGCGAAAAAGTAGAGCAGAGCAGACTTGCATGTCTAAGAGGCTCTGGCCACTCAACATTCCAAATGTGCTGTAATTTAAATCTTGAATGTTTTTTATTTTCCAAACATTGGCAACTTGAAAGGCGTTTACGAGAAAATCGCGTGTTCGTGAATTTTCACTAGTTTCCCTCGAGGATGTAGGATGTTTCAAAGACTCAATACGTTAAATCTTGGAATTTAATAAAATTCATCCTGAATTTGAGTCAAATTGAAATTTTGAATTTTGGTAAGAAAAAAAAAAGAGAGAAAAAGTGAGAGAAAATGTTATTTTTTGCTGATGAGAAAATTGTCACTAAAGTCACCTGCACAGATTCACCGAATCTGATAGTCCTAAAGGTGAGCCATCAACATGCTTTCCCAGAGATTCGTTCGATGAGCCTTCCTGCTGGGAAGGCCTGGATATTAAAATGAAAGGGAGTCGAGGACTTCCCCGTTTGTGGGGGCGCCACAGGCCCCCCGAGCCAGAGGGCGTGGAGGAGTGTGACAGCTCCTTGACGAGGCCCAGCCTGGCTCCCTCGTTACGGAGGGTGCGGGGGGGTAGGAGGGAGAAGCAGGCGTATTTCGGTATCTGGGTTTCCGTTTCCCATGGTTCTCATTCTTACAGACATTAGGCAGCGACCCTTTAATCTCTGACCGGGCAGCTTTAATCTCTCTGCACTTAGCCATTTCTAAATTGGGGATAACACCAATACCAGGGGGATTAGCTGAGCATAGTTGTAGGTACTTGACAATCACTGTAGGGTTGCCTTTTTATTTTTTTAATGTCACTTCAAAACTGAATCCCATCTCTTATGGAGCTGTTTGAAGGAACTCTCTCTTGATTATGAGTTTATGGATGTAAAGAAGAGAAACTCAACAGATTTGGAATGCTGGCTTTGGGAAAATATTTTATTTAAAAATTCCCTATTATCTTGGAAGGATATGTCTCACGACAAAGTTTGGAGAGAGAAAAGAGGAATTGGATAGATTTGATTTGCACAGTAAGAAGGAGAGAGAATATCCATGAGACACGGGTTTGTAAACACCCACAGCCACCACAAAGCCGTTGACATTTACTCTCTACCAGCCAGTCACCGAGCTGGCTGCTATTCTTAGCCAGTTCTTTCACGCAGGATGTTTGGTTTGCAAACCCGCTAGGATTTCACAGGAATGCTTCGGGGCTTCTAGAAAAGGACTCTTGCATTCCTGGGCACTTCAAGTGTCAACAGTCTTCGGAGCCTTCGCTCCCAGAGATTATTCTGACCGCTCCACTAGCGGGCCTACCCTTCACAGGAGCATCACCGACTGTGTGAAGCCATGTGATGGCTCAAAGCTCTAGTCAACACTGGGAAACAGGAGTTGCTCACTGGATGAAAAGCATCCTTCATCTGAGGAACAGATTCAGGGCCCAACATGGCTCCTTAATGACTGGGCCCTTGGTTCAGTTACCCATTGCCACAGCCCTGATCGGTCCATGGTGGCTGCGCATAGTGACGGTTACATATAGTGTTGGCTTTGGGGGGTGGGGGTCAGGACAATGCACTCAGCTTTAAAGATCATGGTTAGCACGACTGTGTGGTCATTCTTCATGATAAAAATGTCCAAGGCATCAATTTACTTTGCTTCAGGAAGGTTGTTGATAAGAGTGGCTATCACCAGTCCCTCTCACTACCCCATCATGGCCCGTTACATGGAATGATTTATAGTGTACTAGTGGCTGGGGGACTACATGGAGGTGGAGCAGCCAGGGGTCCTGATTCTGCCTCTGGCTCTGAACAAGTCATTGAGTGCTCAGGTCCTAGTTCCTTCATTCAAGTTTCCTTCTAACTCTTACATCTTGAACTTGTAGGAATGAGTAATGGAATTCAGTTGCAGAAATCAATCATATTCTGGTGATTTTCTCATTTTTCTGGAACCTGTCACAACAGTTGTGTTTGATTAATGATAGCTATTGACCCCCTCTTTCCTCCATAAGATTATCATTTCTTCTCCAGTTTTTCAGAAAATATTTTTAGTTTAAATATTTTACAGACTTTTCATATTTTTTAACATGTAGTCATTGTTATAGATCCCAGAGTATTTTATGGATTACAAAGTGATTTCACACAATTTTCCTTTAAAAATTGACATCCTCACATGGAATAGATATTATTGTTCTCATTTGTAGATCAGGACAAGATCTAGCAAGTATAGCAACCTACTTAAGGTTTAAAGCTGGTAAATTGAGGGATCTGGTACTTAAAACTCATGTCATCTGTTTCCTAACTCAAAGAGTTAGGATTTTGAAGTTAGATACAAACCCTGGGGAAGCTTTCTGACTAAGGACAAGGGGCCTTTGGGAGAGCTATTTAATCTTTCTGAGCTTCAGCTTTCTCCTCTGTATACTGTCAATGACAATGGCTAACTCTCAATGAGGTTGTGGGGATTAAAGGGATAACTTTTAGGTTGGGGTGTTCAGCAGATATTGAGCAAGTTGAGCGTGTCCCCTGCCAAGTTCTTCCATGTTCTTCCTTGGCTGTGTTCTAGCCAACCTTGGAGTGATGCGGCTCATGTTAGAACAGTGCCCCCTGCATCCTTTCCTGACTAACTCATACTCTTGGATCAGTCATAATACTCTTTTATATAAACCTTCTTATAAAACATTTATGAAACTCCAGTTGAGATCTGATTGGCAAAGAATGCTCATTCCCATGGTGATGATTGCTCTGGAACGTAGGCACAACAACACACCACTGTGCATTTACAAATAAAAAGGCACAAAGACAGAGAAAGACCTCTCCGCTATCTCCTTCCTTAGATGTGGCATCAGCATTCTAAAATTAGCTTCTAAATTTTTAAAAAATGCTCAGTTTTATATTTAAAAACCAAGAAAGAAAGAAAAGTCTCTTATTTTCTTAAATACTTTCCTAAATCTTTAAAGTAGTTGATTCTCAGGACAAGAATTTCCAACAGCCACTCAATCAAGGACTTACCATGTATTAATTCATTGCTTTGTGGTGAGCAATGTCCCACCAGAACGGAAGCAGCGTGAAAGCAGTGACCTGGTCTGTGCTCAGCTTTATCCCTAAATCCTAGAGCAGAGCTGGGAACCTAGCAGGTCTCAATGAAGATCTGTGAAATGAAGGAGTGAATGGAATGAATATGTGAATGGGTTGAGCACTCTGTGTGTGACGACAGATGTGAAGAGCTATAGAAGGCTGCCTTCTGCCCTCACGGAGCTTTACGTCTATGTCAGGAGACATGGCTTGCAGAGAATGAAAGAGTACAGGCCGCCGGTGAGCACAGGGGTGGCGTCATCGAGTCGATAGAGCAGGCAGATGCCTCAGTTGTTCAGGGAAACAAAGGTTCACTGTAGGGATGGAAAAATCACTTGCTCCTGCTACGATTATCACTCAGCCAAGGCTTTTTAATAGACATGTATGGCCTTAATGACCACATTCATGCTCAAAAGATGCCACCACTTAGGTTTATATGAATGCTGAAACAAACAAAAACAAAAACAAACTTGCCATGATCTAAGAATATAGTTCTGTTTGTATCTATGACATTCTCATGTACATTATTAGTTTAATTTTCTGGTGTACTTTGTGATTTTCTGAGGCCCCTTTGGACTTTTTTCTAAAAGCAGTCATTCTGCTTTCTGAGAATCAACACATGTGCTCATGTCACTGATAAATATGTGCATGTATAGTTGGGTTTGAAATCGATAAACACAATACCTTGGATGCCTAGCCCAGTTATAGCATAGGACATGGTGGGTGCTCAGAATTTACATTAGTTTAAGAAAGGGATATCCTCAAAAAAGTAGAACATTGTTTCTAATTTTAAAGACAAAAGTACTCAGTGGATATTTGGAAAACAGAAATATATTTTTAAATGCATAATACCGTAACTCAGAGATAACCATTAAATAAGCTTTTGCTTATATTCTTAACGTTGTAGCCATATATCCAAAATATGTATAAAATATGTATATTAATGTATATTTGGAAATAATACATTTGAAAATATATCATGATAATGATAAAGTGTCAAACATTTTCACCCTTTCTACACATGCTACTGAGTGACGGTCATGTCAGCCTCTGCTCTGTACCATCTGCAGGGTTGGGGTAGGTAGTTGGGGCAAAAAGCAGATATGTTTCTGTCTTCACAGGGTTACATTCTGAGTGGAGCAGATCTTAAACTGAAATGATGTTTTACTTACAAAATGTACAAGCAACACTGTGTCCTAGTGCAGCGTTATGGAACAAATAAGAAAGAACAAATGGGGGACCTAATCCATGTCACAGAGCATGGAAGTTTCTTCTGACAAAGCAGAACTTAAGCTGAGAGCCCAGGAGAAGGCCAGTCCTTGATAGAAAGGGGGGGGGGTATGGTAGGGAAGGGTGTTAGGGACAGGGAACAGCACAGGCAAAGACTCTGAGGGAGGACCACCCACACTCCCTGCAGTGCAGAGTAAGACAGTGTGAACTGGGTTGAGGAGTAGGCAAGGACTGCATTCAACAGGGTGCTACGGCAGGTTTGGGATTTGGGGTGAAGCAAGTGGAGGACCCCGGACGGCTGTAAGCCCTGGAGCGAACGTGATCAGAATGATCATCCTGGCCGCAGTGCCAAGAGGGTCTTGGTAAGAGGCCACATCACAGCTCACGGGGAAGAAGCCGGTGTCTTGGACCAGGGTGGTGGCCGGGAGCTACAGAAAAGTGAACGAGCTCGAGATGCCTTGGTGCCCACAGGATTTGTACTGGGTGTGAGGGGTGAAAAGGTGAGGAAGGGAGAGTTTAGAGGTGCTGATGTGAACAAGACTGACCTCATCTTGGAGGCTCCTGCCTTTTTTCTGTTCAAGTTTTCATGCTGTTAACTCTGACTAACTTACCTAGTTTCAGGCAGCAGACAATGCCTTATAGTTAAAGATTATCTGTGTTCTTTCAACTTACAGCGTGTAGCCATAGAGATTCTTGTCAGTAATTGCAGAATGGCGTGGACCGAGATAAATACCAAGCTAGATGCCAGTGTTACCTGGAAGCAAGCGCCCATTGTGAGACCCCGGGGGTGGTTCCCGGCATGTGCCCCCTCTTTGTTCTTTGTCTTGTGGATCTAGCACCTTGGCTATACCCGCAGCGTTCACTGTACCAACCGCTGCGCGGAGCTCAGCTGCGCGGGTGGGGTGTCCTCCACTCTGGCCCTATCCCTGTAAGTCACTTGCCCTACAGTACATTTTACTATATCCTGTGGAGCCGCCCGCCCTGTTTTTCTGTCTCACGATGCCTTCTGGGCTCAGTGGTCACTGTACCTTCACTCCACCCTCAGACACAGACACAGAAAGGACAGTCCTTGGACTCCCGGCATGAGCATCTCAGGGGTGGTGGAAGCATTTACCCGTCTGTACATGCTGGGAGATTTGGTTTGAAAGAATTTAGTTTTGGACACGTTGTTTGATATGTCCACACTACATTTTTTATAATCATATAGAATTCTATGATATGAGTCAAGTTTTTAGAACAAGTCTACTAGTTTTGGAACATAGCTTATTTTGATTTTATACTAGTCTAATGTAAATATTGTTCTGATGAACATCCCCATGGATTTATCTTTGCCATTGTCTCTGATTGTTTCCTTAGGAAACACGCTAGGTTAAATGACAGCTAAAAGCTTTCTGATGTATCGGTTAGGGTTTTTCTTTATTTCTACGTGAGTGACTTTTACAATCACTTATGAGTGCATAATGGGTTCCCCTTAGAGATTCACCCATTGGCCACCCTGACATTAACTCTATCAAGGAGTCATGATCACAAATAACTAATCTTCAACCAGCAGAGGAAATCTGGGATAGCTCTGCAGGCCCCAAACCAAGGAAAAGTCTAATAAAGAAGGTTATACAAGTTCTTACTTTTAAAAGCATGTTATTGATTTTAAAATCATATTAATTTATTTTCATATAGGTTTCGGGTTTTTTTATTTGTTTAGTTTTAACTTATTAAAAAAACATTTTCAGCACTCTGTCCTTGACTTAAGACTCCCAATGAAAAAAATAAGGTAAAATTCTATTAGGCCTTAATTAAAAAATTACATATACTTAGTAGTTACTTCTAATTATCCATATTGATTGAATATAGTTAAGGTTATGTGTCATTTCTATCTTTTTTCTTTCTTTAGGTTGCTTTGATTCACCAAATAAGTATTTTTTCCCCCAAAATGTATCTTGATGAATTTTGAACTAGCTCTTCCTTCCAAAGCCATTGATTATATGCACTCTTGTTAGACTCTGAACATTTAAGGGATACATAATTCCTATAAAATTTGTTATCATCAAATGACACTGAAGTCCGATCCATTTGACTTGATATGCTATCTTCTCAGTTTAATATAAAATTTGTTTCTCTTCCCCTACTTTCTGAAAAATATTCATATTTCTAGTATATTCTTCCCCATTCTTTCCTTTCTATTTTATCAGAAAGGGTTGAGCCTACAAATTAATATGAGGATACTGTTTTGAGTCATTTATAGGCACTCCTTCTTTGTCTAATCTCATAAATAAAGAGAAGAATTGCTATGTAGACAAGGCAAGAGCAGTGTGGGAGAGCCATGCAGATAGGGCCCAAGAAGTATTGTCATTTATCCCGGTATCTATTGGATTCCACTTAAAAGAATATTCTTTTTTTCCAGCTATCTTTAGGGACCAGGCTGGTGTCTTAAAAGCATGACATGCTAGGAAGCTGTAGGCAGTGTAGTGAAATAGAAGGGGCAGCCCTCTGAATGGGTGTTCAAACTCTCTTTAAGAAAAAAACAAACTCCTAACCAAAGGAAAAAGGGCTTTGGTTCAGGCCACTAGTTGGCAACACCAGGTTTATCATAATAACAGTGATTTTCTTTCAAACTTAAACATTTGAATGAAATCTTCTCCTGCCTATAAAAAGAAAGCAATCATGCTTAAAACAGTGGTTTCTAAACCTCAGTTTACATAATAATCCTATGAGAAGCTGTGGGTTCCCAGGCTCCAGCAGGCAAGATCTCTGATCCTGCAGATCTGAGAGGAAGGCTTCTGTTCACCTGACCCGGTTCACACTTGGAGGGTGTGAAATGAGTTCTGAGGGACTTCAAGGATTCAGGCTCACACGCTGTAGGAAGGCCCAACCTCTAAGTCACCGTCTTCAGCTTCCAGAGTCTTTTAGGACTGAGCTTGAAGTAGTGTCCAATCAAACACCTCATCTGGGTGTTCTATCCAAGGTCAACTTTTATTAAGAGAGCAAAGAGATTTTTAAAAGCCTGACTTTTGGCGTTAGAACACCTGGGGGTTAAGCCTCCTATTCTCCCACTGAAAGGAGAATGACCTTGGGTGGTTACTCTACCTCTTGGCCTCATTTCGCCACCTGTAAAATGGAGATAGTAAGAGAACTGGCCTCACGGTGTGGCTGTCAGGAGCAATGAGATGATGCATGTAAAGCACTTAAAACTATTGTTATTGTCATTATTTCTATACAGGAATCAGCACGTTATACTGAAAACTTACGAAACTGGTAATTCTGCACTTGTTTACTGGGGTGTTTTGCATAGGCCCAGACACACCAAAATAACACACAGTTGTAGTTTGTCTTATAGTAGTTTGTCTTATTTTATGTGAGTGGGAAAAGCATATCTCCACTCTAACACTAGGATACAGTTTTAAATTGGGAAATTTCAAATCTCTTGAGCTTTTTCTGTTTCAATGAAATATTTCTTTTTACACTATCACACGACCCATGAAATAGGACTTATTCCCTGAACTGCTACCCATTTGTTTCCAATCCATATGAAAATCATAGTTTCTATATTCTTTTTCCTATAAAACAAGGAGGCAGAATTCTGCGATGAAAAAAGTAGCAATCACACGGATAAGAAATTCTGTGAATTTCTACTTCTCCCTTTATTTATTAATGTATTCTTGCAACATATTTTTATAAAAGCCCAAGTACCACGTATGTCTCTCCAAAACTGAGAGCATTAGTATGCCAACCCTATTAAACCATAATGTCATAATAGTGAAGGGGCATACTGACTAAATGAAAATTACACAAAAATATATTTAAACGATTAGACGTATTTCCCTTTTGCGATATGATATAATCATGTAACTAATTCTATGCAAAAGTGCATAGATTATAATCACATTGGAGAATGTGTCATTCTGGTAGTTCATTCTTATTTAAAATACAAAAGGGAAAAAGGAGTGAGGAGGGAGCGAGGAGGGAGTGCGAGAAAGTGGGAAGGAGAGGGGACTCCATCCGCCCACAAGTGTCTGTGGACCACTTCCACATACTCGGCACTATCTCAGGAGCTAAAGAGAAAATGTGGGTCCTGGAAAAGCCTCTAGTCTGACTATGATAAGGGTACTTATACAAAAACTAAAGAAAAGAAAGAGAGAGAGAAGAAAGAATGCTTATACAAAAAATAAAGAAAAAGAAAAAGAGAGGGAAGAACTTTACCAAGGGTGTGTGAGTGAGTGGTTGTCTCTAAGTCTGCAGGCACTCAGGGGGAGGAAGGAACAGTGGGCGAAAAAGGATTCTTATGGGAGCTGGCCTTGGTCAGTCTCTCGAGGAGGGAACTTACTTTATATCTTAACAAACAAACAAACACCTTAGTACCAGCTGCAGGATGGGGCTCGGTTCCCAAGATCACGAGGAAATGAGGTTACTCAGAAGGAGCCGGGCAGCTCTGGGAGGGGCGGAGGGGAAGGCAGTGCCCATGGAGGGAAAAGGGGATCGAGCCCCTCGGCATCTGGAGAAACTGTGTGGGGGACACCAGAGGGTCCAGCAGAGGCAGTGTTTACAGTGTGGGCTGTCACTGCCAGCAGGCAGGACCGGCTGGGATTCTCTGAACCCCTTAATCTGGATGGCACGGATGATGATGTCTACTTTGGCCAGTGACTACTGTCATCATTTTTAAAAAAAAAAATTCCCCACAGGTTAAATACTAGGTTGGCTAAAAATAGACCCATTACCTTCTGCCAAGTCAACACCATTAAGGATCTAAACAACTGTGTGGCCTTTTCTCTCTATCCAAAGCCAGGTTTTATTAGAAAACATGAAGAGCAGAGTCACCTAAAGGTAATGTCGCTGAGTGGCAGGGCGGCATTCACTGGCAAGTGTCTGTGAGCAGCGTCTATTCAGCCACCTGGAGCAGGTGGCCACCCAGTGCTCAGTCCCCTTGGCCAGCCACGATCCCTTTCTGTGAGTTATCCGATGGGAACACCCCCTTTTCTGGCAGCTCATACATTTTCTTGAGTCTTGTATCTCTGTTATAAATGCAGATGTTTAAGGATCACTCATCAATTATCCTTCTATGATGTTCTCAACTCTCTCTAATCAATGCCTTGGACTCATGAGAAAAGCAAAATTCTTCTTATACCTTCTGCTTCAAAATGTTCCTCCTAAAAATGGTCTCCTCTCTCAATGAAGCATTTTTATCATTACACCATGGAGACGAGGTGGGGATCCCATGCACACAGCGCTGTGATGGATACTTTCAGTCACTCGGAAAGGCACCGTTGATGAAACATCCCTGTGACTACCAACGGGCAGCTTCCTCGGGAAGGTCTGAGTCACCAGCACCAACACTGTCTCCAAAGCAGCCCAGCGCTCAAGGATAATTATGAAAACACCACCCGCCCAATGATCTTATGTCTAATTTAAAGTTACAGCACTTCCGCAGGGTGACTGCAGAATTCTTGTGAACTGTGGTATTAAGCAGGAGCCATTAAAGGATTAGGGCAGTGATCGGATCATCTCTTGGGTCTATTGGTTTCCTAGAACTGCTATGACTAAATATCACAAATTCTGTGACTTAAGCAACAGAAATTTATTATCTCAGAGCCCTGGAAGCTAGAAGTCCAACATCAAGGTGTCGATGGGGCTGGCTGTGGTCGGTTCCTTTGGAGAGCTGTGAGCGAGAATGTGTTCCATGCCTCTTCTCTGGTTTCTAGTGGTTTGC
Organism: Miniopterus schreibersii; assembly: GCF_964146895.1. Taxonomy (NCBI): domain Eukaryota; kingdom Metazoa; phylum Chordata; class Mammalia; order Chiroptera; family Miniopteridae; genus Miniopterus; species Miniopterus schreibersii. The sequence goes on from NC_138102.1 coordinate 8,428,170, forward strand.
TGCCAATCTTTGGCTGGCAGATTCATCACTTGATCTCTGCCTTCATCTTCATGTGATAGTTCCATATGTATGTCAGTCTGTGTCCAAATTTCCCCTTTTAATAAGGACACCAGTCATAGTGGATTAGGTGGCCACCATATTCCCAATATAACCTCATCCCAGCTAATTAATTTAACCAAGTTATTTCCAAATAAGGTCACATTCTGAGGTACTAGGGGTTAGGACTTCAAAACATGAATTTCGGAGGACACAGTTTAACTGAGAGCAGTGGTGTTGTGGTGAAAGTAGGGCACTGGAAATTAGAATCCTTCTTGAAAAGATTACAAAGCTTAGGTATAGAGGTTGACCTCTGACTGGCTCTTAACTCTATATCTAGCCTGCTATGATGCACACTTTCCAGACATTCTAGTTTTGTTCTAAATCAAAAGTTTCTTCTTCAAAGCGTTTTTCCCCACAGGAAAATAAAATCTTTAGAGGAGATGCATTCTCAAACTTGCCCCTGTAGACCTCATTCCCAGTTGGCTCTTTCTCTAGCTGTCAATTTTGCTGATTTCTCTCTTCACCTTCATGCCTTTCCCTCATGCCCTCATGGGATAATATACAACTCAAACACTATTTGAGCCCTGGCTGGTGTGGCTTGGTTGGTTGGGTGTGATCCATACAATGAAAGGTTCCTGGTTCAAATCCCGGTCGGGGCACATGCCCAGGTTGTGAGTTCTGTCTCTCATAGGGGGCGTGCAGGAAGCGGGAATCAATGTTTCACTCTCACATTGATATTCCTCTCTCTCCCTCTCCCTAAAACTCAATTTAAATATTTTTTTAAAAACTATTTGATAAGGGTCTGGAGGACAAAAGGATTTTCCTTCATTTATTTATTTCGCAGTTGGTGTTGAGTACCACTCTTGATGGTATGACCGCTGCAGGCCCCTAAGTATGAAAACATGACTAAGGCACTCTCCTAAGACAATCTGGGGCTTGTGCTCCGGCAGTAAAGCCAAATGAAGATACCCATCTCGAATAAAGACATCCGATTTTCTGAAATTTAGAAAACGTTTATCCTTCCACAAAGCAATGTGAGATTTTACATTTGACTAAATGTAAAGAGGAATGTTAGAGCAAAAACAAGGCATTTAACATTTGAGCCTGACTAGGTACTCAAAATTAGGTCCCTTTTCCTGAAACTTGTTTCATGGTTCCTAGCGTGCATCCCTGGACTCCTCTAAGTACAAGGTACTTGATCATGACTCTTGCAAATAGTTTGTTACAGCGTCAAGCAGCTTCTGCATAATTTACATTTTAGATGTTTTGGTAGCATCTTCTACGTATCAAATATGTCATATATTTTTTAAACCTCAGATCAAATAGTTAAAGATATTAAAATAAACCAACCACCAAAGATTATCATTGTTCTTTCTCCAATTCTTGATGAAAATACAAGGAAACACAGTTCATACCCACAAACCAATGGGCAAAGTATCAGTTGCTCAGTGGGCCATATAACAAAAACCAAGCCAAATAGCACAGAAGCTTTTTTGATCTTAAAGGCACAAGGGGTGGAATCCAATGTATCTACCGTTTCCATGTTCCTCTGCCCACCATGCAGGGACCGAGTCTACTGTCAGTAGAAAATTTCCCATTGATGATTCCATGCTGACAGACCACTTGCCTGCAATGGAAACTCAAATAAAAGTGAGGGAGGCAAGATGTTTAGGAGAGTCCTTGACTTCTGCACCAGTTGGCTTTGCCCTCGTGTGTTTGTCGAAATGTAGAGACGACAGAGTAAAAGCAAACACATAAACGGAGCTCACTATGCACCAGCTCCCTCCCTAGTGCTTGGCTCATGTTAAGATATTTAACCATCAGAACAAACACCGCAAAAAGGACAGCATTTGGACCACTGAATAGCCATTGCCAGTTCCAAAGAATGAGTTGTTGAGATGTACTAACTTTAACTAGGGTACTGATAGGGTCAGTTATCACCTATTTGAAACTATCGGGTTACAAACTAGGGAAGTGGGCCGTTTTTGAGGGGTGTGTATGGGTGGAAAACGTGATTTACTCTCCGTAGAGACACCAACAAACTGAGGTATGGCTGGGGAGCGTTACGGGGGAACATGAAAAAGAGACGTAAGTTATCTCTGAAAATGAGGTGGGAGGAGGTGCACAGAGATGTTTTCAATGCGGAGGCCTCTGCCATTCAAACCGAGCCCCAGATTCAGGTGCACCTGAGAAGTAAATACGAAGCCTTCGCAGGCGAAGTGCTGAGGGACGCAGCTGAGTCGGGCTGGGGTTGGCCCCAGGCTCACCCTCGCTCCGGGCCTTCAGCAAACATTATTGAGGACCTACTGAGTGAGGGCCCGCTCCTAGGTGCCAGGACTACAAAGGCTCGGGGGAGGTCAGCGTGGGCAATGGGCAGTGCCAGAAAGCCACACGTTATGTTAGAAAGCCACTAAATGCAGGCCCAGCAGGTGGGGGAGGTCTCGGAGAGGCGCTGATGGGCTTTCGAGACAGGGCATTACACGTTCACAGGTGTGACATATGCAGAAATTAATTTTCAAGTAAATCTCCTCAACTTTGACCTCAATTGCAAGCCTGAGTTTTCCAAGTGACCCCTTCCACCACTGGTAACTGAATGTTAACCATGAAGCCCACATTGCTGTGATAATCCTAATTGGGGATATTCTTTCTCTCTGTCAGGCTACATGTCCCAGTTTGGGGGGCAGAAAATATGGTCACTGTGGTTAATAGAGATGCAATTTACAGCGACTTTCCTTGCTCTCCAGGTCTCGGAATGTGCTCAAGCCTTTCTCTGCCCCTCTCACTGCCCACCTTCTGCTCTCACTGCTAACTGCACAGCACAGGCCAGGTTACCAATTTCCCTGAAGGTGGAAATTGCCCAGGAACGTCTAATCAGGATGCTTTAAAAAGCAAACTCATTTTCTTAGAGAGCAATAGGGCTATATTCTTAAAAACTGCAGGAATGTAATTTTTATTCTAAATTTAACTGAACTTCCCCTCGCCATTGTCTTCTTGAATGATGTTATTCTCTTTTAATAGGGCATCTGATTAGTTTTCAATTATGGTAAAGTTTACTGTCTGCTTGTTACTTTCGTCCAATTTTAAGGAAAAGTCACTAGTCGTATGGCAGTGTGAGGGCGTGAGTACTTTAAGAGAATTAGATGGAAGTGCTTCCTAAACCTTTGGGAAATGTGTTCCTTGTCCCTGGTGCCATTCTGTAAAGTATCTCATTCTTTGCAATTTATTAGTTGTATAATCCTGGGCAAGTTAACGTCTCTCAACTTCTGTTGACTCAGTTATGCGGTGGGGCTGACACAGTTTCTTAACAGAGATTTTCAAGGGGTAAGTGAAATGGCTGCTTAACCATGTGCCTGAATTCAAACCTCTTGCTCTATAGTGACACCACAATCCCTTAATGTCAACGCTGACTGGCCCTCCTAGGTGATTACCTTCAGGGGTGGGGACCTGCATACCTGCTAAGCAAAAGAGCAAACACTAAATCCTTTGCTAAAAAGAACCTCTAGGACTGTTCTTATGTCCCAAAGTGGCCAGTCCCTCTTCCTCAATAAACAGATCATGTTCCCTCTCCTACAGGACTACATGACACCCTTTAGTCTTCTTTTCCATCCTTCAACCTTTGTTCTTTGGGACACACTGTCAGCTGCTGGTCTTGCTTTATGTTTCATACAAGTATTCTGATGAGAACGACCTCGTTTCTACCCCAAATACACCACCCACCTAAATTTCTCATCTCTCCCATTTTATTAAACTGTCTCTCCTCTCTGTGTAAGACAAACCAGTCCACTGTGTACTGGAGGTTTTACCTCTCTCACTACTCAATAAATTCTCCCGTGCAATTGTTTTTTAATGTCTTCCAGAATCACCAGTTTCTTCCTCTCCCCTGGAATAGTCCCATCAGCGTTCCAATAGATTCTAATATTTTCCATCTTAACAAAAAGTTAGTGTTTTCTGTGGCCCACACAGCCCTCCAACTGCTGCTCCATCTCTTCTGCCCCCTTCCCCGTAGATGCCTACACTTTGTCTCAACTTTCTTACCTCCCATTCTCTTGAGAATACACTCCAGCAAGCCTTTCACCCCCCATAATGCCAAGGAAACCATTCTTGTCATAGTCACCAACGTGTGAATTCAAAGTCCTCTTCTTGCTTGACCTCTTAGTAGCGCTCAACCCAGAGGGCATTCTCCCTCTTGAAGCATTCTTATCTTCTAGGACACCACACACTCTCTGGGGTTCATTCCTACATCTCTGACCATTTCTTCATCTTCTACCTCTAAATGTAGGAATGCTTCAGAACTGGGTCCTTGGCCTTTTCTCTCTTTTGCTGAACTCAGACAGTCCCATGGTTTAAATAGCATCTAAACACTGATGACTCCCAAGCATGTATCTCTATTCCTAACCGCTCACCTGATCCCTAGACTGGTCTAGTCAACAATCCAGTTACCACCTGGATGACTAATGGAAGCTCAGGCTTTACAAGGCCTAGACAGGATTATGAATTTATTAAAATCCTTCCCCACAAACTTGCTTCTCTGCCATTTACCCTTATTCCTCACATACTTAACCCATCCTATAGGTGCTTCCACCATAATATATCAGAACCCTATTACATCTCACTATGTCCACAGCCATGACCTCTAACTACCCCCGTCCGAGCCCCTCATCTCCTCACTGGTCTCCATGCTTCCATGTCTGTCCTTCTGCAGTCCAAGAATGAACAGATAAAAGAGAAATTAACTCATATAATTCTCCCATTTTAAATCCTCTCATGTCTTCTCAGCACATAAAAAATGAAATCTAAGTTCATTACCATGATCTTTATTCACTTTTGTACCCTGACCCAACCTACTTTTCTTTATAATGAGACAATCTGTCAGTTACCACCATAACCAAAAAATCAAATGCAGCTTTGCTGAACCCTGACATAATGAAAGTGGGCACCTCCAGATGTGATGCCACATCAGACATCACTTAGGACACAGTCTTGCCAAAACATACAAACAGTATCATTCAAGTTGTAAGATCGAATTTTTGGTTTATAGGAGACAAAGGGAATGAGAAACATGGTAAACATCATAATGAAACAATCACACAAATTCTGATTATGGGACATTTTACGAGACAGCTGATTCATTCTCTTCGAAAAGTCAATGTTATGGTGGGGAACAGTGCGTGTGGGGAATATACTAGATTATTAGAGACTAAGTACATGAGCTTCAGATATAATCTGGTTGGAGAACAAAGAATAAAATAATTTAAAAGAAGCAAAGAAGTTTAAAAAATAAACAGACATTAGATGATATCAGAAAACTATCAGTTTTCTTAGTTGTGTCATGGAATTGAGGCTCTGAGTAATAGTGTCCTTACCCTTCCACCCTCTAGTGTCTAGGATGACTGTGCCATGATGTCTGCAACTTAATTTCAAATGTTTCTTCCAAACCCACACACATGGGATGTAGCGATGTGGAAAAATGTTAATAATTTAGCCTAGGTAGTGGGTATTTGATGTGCCATTCTTTCAACTTTTCTGTTTGTTAGGAATGTTGAATATTTGTTTGAATGTTGAATGTAAAAATGCTGAAGCAAAGCTAATGGTGGTGTTCTGGAAAAGTACCCTCCAAAGCTATGTCCCACGTAGATTTGCCTTTTAGGAACCATTTTATGAAAATTCCCTCTTCTGCAATATTACTCAAATAGCCATCTACTTTCCTTTTCCAGATATGATACAAATTCTAACAAGTGACTGACAAGAAATGTACATAAGGGCCAAAATAGGGACAAAATCAAAGCCATTGTGCAGACACTGGCTTGGGAGAATCAAGACCTGGGTTCCAACACTTATACTTCTCTTGATAGGTATATGGTGTTGGCCAAGCCACTTATATACCTGCATCAGCTGAGTCTCACTTTTATTTCCTATCGAAGGATCTGGATTGCATATCTTCCATTTCTAACCAATGAGTCAAGGCTGTGAATTTGTATAGTTTAGTAAAATCAGATACTATAAAGACACAGATATACAATCTGGATCTACACTACATAGTGCAGAAACCACACAGCCCTTTGGATGCATTTACGCATTTTACATTATAAAAACATTGAAATGTGGCACAGAGTCATAAATATTTAACAAGGAGATGTTGACATTCAAAAGAATTCCGCAACATGTATATGAAGCTCATTGAAAGCAGTCATTAGGCACAGATCAGGTGACTTGATGTCCTGGAAAATGAAGAGAAGTATAAAAGAATATGATTCTGTGAGTTTCATAAAGTCATAGGTAGGCCAATACATATTATGATGGGTCCAGCAATCATCAAACAATGCGTGTTCCCTTTAATCTTATGGTGCAGGTAAGTTTAGAATTGGTACCACCATCCGCAGCTGAAGTATTTATGTCTAACAATCTGTTACTGAATTCCTCAAATGCCGCATCTAACAATTCACACGGGAAAGGGCCCTGATTTCAAGGCTTTGGAAGATGCTCCAAATATAAGATCACTAGTGCTCTGGAGACCTTCGGAGCTTATAAATCACGTTAAACAAAACGCTTATATATGCCAATGCTCTCCACGTTTTACTCAAAGTCAGCGTTGACTTGGAAAATGCCCCTGAACATCGAATAGAATATTGGCCTTCAGCAATTACTAAGATAAATACTACAACCACTTTGTGATTGCTGGGGACTTAATCTACCTATTTGAGTCTGCCAACTAGTCAATAGAGCAGCTATTGCAATGAGAAGTTTTCAGTTTTTCAGAAATTTGTGAACAGTATCAGCTCTCTTCTAACAGAACAATGTTGAATAAATGAGGAAGACAAAATGTACAGACCGGATTAGCAACACGGAAGAGGTATACCGTATTCATTAGCAAATTTTAAAAGTATGGCCTCAAAATTCTGACTTGTTAGGTCAGATGGTAGCATATTTAATGGGCCACATTTTACAGCGTGACTGAAACATGATGAGGCAAAACCCAAGTTATTTTCTGATCAGTGCCCAACTCTGACAAATCTTTAGGAAGCGCAGTTGATGTCATCTACAGATCCTCTTATAGAATTCCATTTGTTACATTTTTACAGAATATATCTTTTTCTTTGCCATTTTTATTATAGAGGATGCTTACTTTTCTCATTCATTCATTCATTCCACAAACATTTACTGAGAACCAAACATAAAGGAGACATGGTCCAAGTGTTAGGAATATGAACAGGGTGCTAAGTGAGGCTAGAGGAAGGTTGTCTGATCCATGCCACGCGAGCGGGAGCGCAGGGTGGCTGTGAGAGGGGACACGCCGAGAGGGAGGTGTTAGGGGTAGGAGGAGGCAAGCGACGGGCGAGGGGTGTGGGGAAATAACAAGATATGTCTGGCAGCCTGCAGTAGTTCCAAATGTGTCGAATACAGAGTGCGGGACGCCGAGACAATTAGAGACAGTCGAGGACTGTAAGGCCTGGAGAAGCTGGAGTTTATCCTGAGAACAGAGTTGCAGGACGTTGCTCACATGAGTAAATCTGAGTTTTAGAAAGAGAATCCTGGCGTTCATGCAGAGGCTGGCGGGGGGAGCCGGGAGATGTGCTTCGGGGTCACTGTCACAATCTGAACGCAGAACAGCTAATGCGGGTGAGGGCAGGAGGGGGGTGGGGGAGAGCGTGGGCTGGAAAGAACCATCTCCCCGCAGATATGTCTGTAAGCTGTGCTGTCTGCCAGGACCAGAAGGTGCGTGAGGCACACAACTTGTGATGAGAGACAGAGATACGAATCCCAGAAAGATCAATGTGTGACATTTATTGAGCAGCGGATGTTGCAAAATATTTTCCCTCGGTAGATAGTGTTCTAACCAGAATGTCAGCAAAGGGAATGGAAACCAAATGAAACACAATAAAAAGCAGCCTCCGTCTCCTCACCCACCTAATTTTCTCCTCCAAAGAATGGATTCATTCTTCTCCAAACACGTCAGTGGCAGAAACTCAACACAACGCACACCTGCGCCTATTGTGTGACCAGGCAGAGTCCACGGCGCTCGTCGTTAGAGCGCAAAGCGCGAGGTGCCGAATAAAACGATAAAGCCTCCCCCGAATGCCAGTTAGCTTTCATTTTGTCAACCAGATAAAACACAGCTAATTCAATTACACAAAATGCAAAATATGCCTTGTCGCAGTGCTCTCAGACTCCAGAAACCATCCTTCATCACTGACTCTCCGGGCTCGGGTGATAAAATCAGACAGATCTCCCTGGGCAGTGAGCCAACACATGGGTCCCTGGGCCTTAACTTGGCCCTGTCGCTGCTCCAGTTTCTACCTCATCCCTCAACAGTCACACAGCTACGGTAAGGATGGGGTCCAAGAAGAAAGGAGGACTTTTGCCTCCAAAGCCCTGGCCCTGGCTGCAGCTTACCCCTTTCGGTTTTCTTAAATTCTCTCCCATCGTCTCCCTACTCCCGCATCCAGAGGACTACCACCCACAGACGGGGCTGGTCTTCAGTGTCCACAGTTACGGGACTCTGAGGGGTACACTCTATAGGCAGGGAACCCTCACGATCCTAATGAGTTTAGCATGGGATGGAAGGCTGTCTCCTCTAGTGTCTCAGTCCCCTTTGCTTTCGATCTCTTGATTGTCATGGTTTTTCTTTAAAGTAATTCACCTTTTCTCTGGCCTGAGCCATCTCCCGCAGTTGACTTAAAGAGCCAGATAGAACAGCAGCGTGTAAAGGATGTGAGCATTAGAGTCAGGCAGACCTGGCTTCAAATCCAAGCTTTCTAATTCCCAGCTCTAGAGTCTTAGACAACTCTCGCTGCCTCTGTCATCTCATCTGTAAAATGGGGATTACAAAACCCCTTTATTCTTGGGTTTTGAAAAGTAAGTTTAAATGAGTCAATTCATGTAATGTGCTTAACATATGGTCTAACTCCAAGGAAGTGCTAATCTGAATGCATTGCTATTAATAATTGCTATTATTAAGTTTAAATGAGTCAATTCATGTAATGTGCTTAACATATGGTCTAGCTCCAAGGAAGTGCTAACCTGAATGCATTGCTATTAATCCAGAAGCCTTGGTTCTTTTTCTATCGAGACCTCTCTGGCTAGTTCCTTTGGAAACGGATGCAGTCGTGGACGTTTTCTACAAGGATGCCCTAATTTAGCCTCTCCTCTGTTCTTATTGTTACTGTTTCCTATCAGACCAACTGAAGTTACCTGAACCTCTCCAGTCTCCGCCAGTCCATTCTGGTTTAAGTTGTGTTTGTTTCTCTGTTTACATAGTATCTTCTTAAAAATTCTTGGGCTTCATTACAATTTTCTCCCTAAAATACTGGTCCATCTCAGGGAACAGTTTCACACCCCCTAATACACATTTGTCCTCTCTACTCATCCAACTTACTTTCCATCCATCCATCCATCCATCCATCCAAGCTATGACACTCACTTCTTTGTACAGACAGATAGATCAAAATGTAGTGGGGAAGACAGACAATATATCATGATGAGTAGAATAATGAATTTCACTATTAAATAAAATAACTCGTGTAAAATAGTTACCTAATAGAGCACCTGACATGTAGTAAGAATCATCAAATGTTAGCTCTCTTATTTAAGGTACAAAGAATATCCCTGACAAGAAGCAGATTATCCTGAGCTATGTGTTTAATGACACACAGGCGATTTCTGGGGAACGGGAAGAGGGAGAAATGCTGCGTTCCATGTCAAAGCAGCAACGACACAGTTGTAAAGGCAAACAGAGTGGGATGCAGACTGAAACAGCATGCGGTGCCTGAGAACTCCAAGTATAGCCAGAAAATAAGGTTGGAGAAACAGGCAGTGGATTGGTGGGGCAGGGCTGCTGGGGTGGAACAGATGTCAGAAGCCTCCTCTGTGCTGTGCCAACTATGGCTGGGACTTGACTGTGGATCAGAAAGAATTGTTCCCGAATTATTAAATGTCTACTCTGCAGCAGGTAGCATCATGGATGCTTGACATTCATTATTCTATTTAAATTTCAAGTGAAGCACAAGGTGGATAGATACCAATCTCCTCGCACTGGTGTGGCAATGAACCGGTCAGCTACTGCAACGGCACAGTCAGGATGTGAGTCCAACCCACCCAGTTGTGAATTTCACAACCTATTTATTCCACATTTTGGAAAGGATTGGACTTAGTGAGCAGGGGCATATTTGGAGATTTAAGTAATACAGGCCCGTGCTGGGAACAATCGTTTTTAATACACATTTTGACTTGTTGAGAGTCTGTCGCTGTTGTTTCTGAGCTAGTGCTGCTTGTTTGACCTCGAAGAACAGGCTGAGTGTGCTTCAGAGAGACACCCAGAAATGCCGCAGCGGCCTGGACCCTGGCGGCTGCCTGTCGCACGGTGCTGGGGGGGAGCTCCGCTGTCTCTGTGACCGAGTTGTGAACGGACGAGGCCCCAGGTGGGTCAAGAGGAAGGCGAATGTCCACCAAATGAACATTCCAGGGGTCCCTGGGTCTGCCCAGAGGAAACATTCTCCCAGAGGGAGTCTGAAGAGCGGAGGGAAGGATAGCACCCCACTGACCGATTCCCAGGTTATAAACCCAAGATGCCACCTCCACCTGATCCCTTAATGACATCAGACTACAACAAAGCAACTTTTTTGTTTTTTTTGGTAGCATTCCAGCAGAATAACTCCATTGTTTTCCATGACCTGCCTTATTTGATAACAACACAGTCCTGGTTGTTAACAGGCAGGTGCCATCACATCACCACGCCAGTCATATGAAGGAAAACACAGTGGGCTTCCTTTCCCAGTCCATGACAAAGATTTTGAGAAGTCACAAGAAGGATTCGCAAAATTATGAGGGAGGAGACAGGGCTGCTCATAGGATATCTGGAAAATGGCTTTCATTCTAGAAGTCCTTCATCTGGCTCTGGAAGCCCAGCTCACTGCTGGCGATGGCTGCTGTCCTTTGTCCCGCTTGGACGCCACCCCCACCTCCCAGTAGGTGGCAGATACTTCGGGTGTCCCTTGGAAGCCGCTCTCACCAGCCCCCTGGCCACTGCACGTTCTGGACTTGGCTCCTACACTAATGACAGTGACCTATCACTCTATCTGTGTGGACTTATCAGATTTGCTTGGGCATAGGCACAGTCCCCTGGTGTCAGCAGTGCCGTGAGGCTGCCAGGATACGTTGACCTGAGGCTGCTGAGAGATGTCGGACAAAGTAATTTTCCCCTAATTCACTGATTTTATTCAGAGGTCAGTAATATAGCCACTTCATCCTAAGTAACTTAGGTAGCTTGGTCGTTCAAGCGCATACACGGACGAGCTTCTTGGGAAATGGACTGTGTTAATAAGATGAACAAATATTTGTGTAATACTGTGTAGGCGGCAGGCCTTTTGTGAGGGAATGGTGAATTTGAAGTCGGACCCTCTCCTTTTCCTCTCCTTTTCCAATTTGGTGAAGGAAACATACAAACATCCCCAAAACTATGAAACAGGAGGCAGAGTATTAAAAGTGGTAGAACAGAAAAGTCAAAGTAGCTTTTCATAGAGTCACTTCTTCCAGAGGTTTGCATGTCCGTGGTTCAAAAGTAGAGTTTAAGACACTGCTCAGGGAGAGGGAATGACCTTGGAAACATCAGGACCCTCCCCGTTAGCATCCTGCCTGGGTAGTACCCTAAATATGTGTCCTCAAGCAGCAGGCAGCCTCCCCTGGATCTAACCAGTCCTGTTAAACAGATGGGAGCAGAGCAGCAAAAGGGAGTTGTTCAAGTTTGAGAATCTGGGACGTGCAGCTGAGTCGCTGTGAATGGGGAGAGTTTAGAGGGTTACACAGGTGAGAAGACCATTCTTGCTCAGAGGCTGTATCCATGTTCTAAGTGTAGAGCTAAGGTGGGTGCACATCCAGCCAGAGTTAGTTTTTAACAAAGCCACCCTTCCCATTATCTCCTGACATGCACCCTGGCAAAATTATTATGCCATAAAAATAAAATTTGCTATGTTTCTTAGATTTCATTTTCTTTCTTCCTGTTTAATCCCCTTTAAGCCAGTAAATAAAGTCTTCCTATAAAGAGCATGAAGTCACTATTGCAGCAAATATCCTCAGAGGTGACCAGGAAAAACAAAGTGTGCGCATATCCTGTGTCTCCCCAAGATTGCTGTCTACCTGGGCTTTCCATTTAATTTGGACCCACAGCCTAATTTATGTTTTTCACTGACCTGGTCTCTCTGTAGGCATTTATTAAGTCATCTTGCTATGACAGGATGTGTTTTCCAGCCTCTATACTCTCCAATTAGCTTTTCCTCTCTCAATAGCATCCCTTTTGCCAGGACCTCCCCACCCCCTCTTTTTAAAAAAGTCTCTCTCCTACTCAGCATTCCCCTATCAGCATCTGCTCCCAGGTCCTGCCAGAAGACCAAGGAGTAATAATATCTCCAAGTAGTCTTGCCAAGGCGATTTGCATTTAAACAGCATTCAAAGCATTACATTGAAGGCAATGCTCTCAAAAGGTAGACGCTGAGACCTTCCTGGGGAGACGGAAGAGAATGGAGGGGGTGGCGGGCGCAGATGAACAAGGGCCTTTCTCCGGCGCCCACTGCAGTCCATCCCCTCTTCTAAGGCAGAGGAATCAGTCTCCACCCGATCAGCTCTAACAAGGTCACAATTGACTTTGCTATCACATCTTTTTAATTACACCCTTCTCATATTTACGCGAACTCCTTATAATTACGTGGACTCCTGGTTCTCACAGGCCCGCGGGTGGGGCTCCTGCGCCCAGGTTACGCAGGGAGGCCGAGGCAGCCCTGGGACGGCAGCCAGGTCTGTCTGGTGCCAAAGGCCAGTCTGGGTCCATCTTTTCACCCCTGAATTGCCTCAGAGCAAAACACCCCTCCTTCTGCTTCAATTCATCTCCTTGACTTGCCTCCTGATGCCCTGAAAGGCTTTCTTGACTCTAACCCTACTTTCTGAGATTACATTTTGACTATTTCTTCCATTCCTCCTCTAGTAGAAATAAATTTTACATCATCTCAGGTGTCAGAACAGTTCTTACAGCTCAAGTACAAGATATTACCCTTCCGTGTTCTCTTCTGTAAGATAATACTAACTCCTATATTCCCGGCCCCACTCACCAAAGTTGCTAATGAAATCCCAATGGCCATTCAATTAATTAGCTAATTGTACCTTCTCCAAAGCAGTGTCTTTTAAACATAGAAATAAGTAAGGTAAAAATTTTACAGATATGAAAAAATTCTTATTTTTATTTTATAGTTGATTGTTAAATCTGAAAATTTAATATTTTAATTTTTATAAGATTTTATTATAGTGAACTATGTGTTGCATATAACGAGTGAATTTTCAAGTTTAAATAGTGATTTTTAAATATTAACGATACATATTAGTGTTACTTGCTTATCTGATATTTTGTAAATAAAATCGTGTACTTTATACATACTTAGAGAAACCAAAATTCACAAAGTGTATCACAAGCACATAACTGACGATGTTACAGAGGCAAAGTGTACGTAGCTGCACAGATCACAATTAATAAGTATGTGAATAAAAACAAGAATGAAAATACCACTGGCCTGGCAGTTGAGAAACTGCAATCAATGCCTTAATATTTCTCCTCTTTTAAAAAAAATAACTCCACAAAGGAACTGCATTACTTAGGAAAGCTTTCCGAGATGCAATCTGAAAATGTTAGCCCTCACAATTCACTTTGGAGATTAAAATTCAAACGGGCCAGGCTTTTGACAGATAACTGAGAGGAAAACGAAGCCGAACACTCTTTGCATGCATGCATTCATTCATTCATTCGTTCCTGCACCTGGACCAACAGTGCACCTCAACCCCAGGCCACCACTGAGGACCGGCTGACCAGCCATCTCCAGTGTCCCACCCTGGATGACCAACAACTTCCCAGCGAGACCTTTCCATGTGGCTAACAGCGTAACGTCTTCGACATACATCCGATCTTGCCTAATGCACAGGAGGGATGACTGTGTTTCTCTAAATACACAATACATGATGGAAGCCCCTGTTTTATCCACTTGTAACAGATCCCTGATCAGACGAGACAAAAGGAGGGACTCGCTCCAAACATTAAATGCTCCACACAGCGGCCTCCTGCCGCACCTGATGCAGCGCTCCTCCTGGGTCTTTTGTTACTCTCGCAGATTAAATTATCCATCCAATTGCCTTGGCAACTAAAACAAGAGCTCCTAACATGCTGACGACCTGTGGACGGAGACACCAGCTGTCAGGAATCAACGATAATTAAGGCGTCTGAGGTATTAAGCCCGATGAGAATACGCACAGTGTTTGCCTTTTATAAAACTTGTGTCAAAAGCACAGAGTGACAAACCCTCACAGTGACAAAATTCTTTCTCTACTTCCCATCAGCAGCGCGGCGCCTTTTCTTTCTCAGGCCGGCAGGTAGCTGGGTAAATCGCAGCAACCTTGAGCATGTGCACCCCTGCCCCACGCCCCTGCCCCCCCAGCTCCCTCCCTGGGTCTCCGCAGGAGCCCAGTGCGATGGTTTTAACGCTGCATTTTCAGCCAGTTTACCCCAGAACAATAGCCACAGTGACAAAGAGCCCGTCCTAATCAAGGGTCTGCAGGCTCAGCCTCGGCAGCAGAGCCCTGCTTTCTCCTGCTCCCGCCCACTCCCCCCGAGGTGAGCCCTCCGAGCAGCCTGGCGGCTGGACCGGGCCCAGGGACAAAGCTTTGCTAGAAAGCAGAGCGCCCTTCGTCCCGCGCCAGCATCCCTGCTCCCCGCGTCCCCGAGAAACGCAGCAACTCAAGGAAAACGAGCGGGTACCTGCCAAGGCGAACATTCCCGCACAGCACTGCCGGCCGCCGTGCAGAAGGAGGGGTCCGGGCGCGCCCTCTCCGCTCGGCCCCGGGGCGCCTGGGGGTGCCGCCCACGCGGGAGCGGTGCAGCGCGCGTGCGGCTCGGGGCTGCGAGCGGCGGGGACTGAGCATCCGACCTTGAGCCGCGCGCCGCCTGATTGGCTGCCGCCCGGGCTCCCCGCGCTCCTCGCCGGACCCGCGGCGCTCAGGGCATTTCCCCGAGGGACCCGGTCACGGGGCTGCCTGGCAGGGGACTCGCGGCAGGCTCCGTCGAACTGGTTTCAAAACGCAGTGTCGTGATTGCCTGGGAATGTGCCTAAGGTCGAATTTTCCAAAGGTCTCTGTGATCTGCCCGGGAGGAACCTAGTCAAACGGATACAATGTAACAGGAGCAGGCTTAGGTTTCCTTTCTGAGGACGCGAGCCTCATGCGCGCATAACGCGGTGGTCAGGTGGCGTGTCTGTATAATCGGCGTTAGATCCGGACAGATGGGGAGGACGGAGTATATTAAGCGGGTTATTAAAAACGCCAGGAGGCTCAGTGGAATGAGGCTACTGAAACCATTTCAGGAAAGTGCTGTAAATCTCTCCCACGCGATGCCCTTACAGTATTTATGGTGGATTTTACATGGCTGTGATCACGAAAACATAAAGCTCAGTGCGGGAAGAATGGTGGAGCCTTTGTTAACATCTCCTGAAGAAAAGTAACAGAAAGAAACAGCGAATCTTGTATTCTGTGAGAGCAGGCAAAATAAAAAAAGAGTAAAAAACTCTGTAGCCCTGGCCAGTTGGCTCAGTGGTTAGAGCGCAGGCCTGGGGACTGGAGGGTCCTGGGTTGCATTCTGGCCAAGGGCACGAACCTCGGTAGCCTGCTCCGTCCCAGCCTGGCCCCAGTTGGGGTGCACACCGGAGGCCACCCATTGCTGTGTCTCTCTCGCATTGATATCTCTCTCTCTCTCCCTGCCACTCTCTCTGAAAAAGCAATGGAAAAGATTTCCTCAGCTGAGAATTAAAAAACAAACAAACGAGAACCCTCTATAGCTTTATTATCTCCTATCCATACATTAGATTCAGTTTCATACTTGACTCTGCTTTGGCCGACGGGATATTTAAAAAGAGCCATTGGCACATTATTTTTTTTAATGAGAGGCTTCAAAATAAAGTCGGTGAATCAACTGTATACATTTAACCTTCTCTCCCTCATAACAACCCCCTAATAAACCAGCAAGGTTTTTCTTTTAAATACAACAAACCCGCAAGGACAAAGAAATGGGAAAACTGTAACCGAATTTAGAAAACTAGAGAGCAGCGGGTAGGTGGTGCGTGACCAGGGAAAGCCGAACCCTCACCAGCAACGGGAAAGTGGGGAAGTGACAGAGTCCACCGCACGCCAGCCCAGGTATGCTCCGGACCACAATTCGATGCAACTCTGGAAGTGGAGCTCAGGGGGGCTCAAAGGGCGGGTGGGTGCTCTGACTGCCCGGCCCCACCTGAGCAGACGCCGGAGAGGCTAAAATAGAGCCCCTGGCCTGCCGTGGTTAAGAACAAAGGTGCCAAAACACACCTGTGGGAGTTAATGGGAAGCGGGCCTTCTCTTTCCTCTTGACTCCTAGGAGACAGGTGTACACTGTGCATGTCACAGGTGTATACTCTCCAGAAAGGACCTGTGAAAAGTGTTCCCCGGAACTCTGACCATCCCCAGAGATAAGACTTAAAGGCATTAGTATTGGTTACTCGCTAAGAAAGGCCCAGCAGGGAAAGACACGTTAACAAACTCTACACATGCGTCTTTATACCCCACTCTTACATATGAGCGGATCAGGCAGATATCTAATATCAAAGCAGAGACCAGACAAGCAGAAAAGAAATGGGTAAAGGGGCAGACAGATCAATATGGAGAAACGTAAGTTGGCGGAAACAGTGGGGAAATCGTGTAAAAACTGTCACCGATGCCTCTGTCGAAATAAGAGAGGTGGAGGCAGGTCTCACTTTGCATGGCTCCCAGATGCATGAGTATCAGTTTCACAGCTTAGCTATAACAGCAGGCCCTGGTTACGGCGCAGGTTTCAGGTACCATGGCCTGCCAGCCTACCCCATTGTGTCGCCCTCACTTTTAGGGTGCTTCCCAGGGACTGCATTTTCATCAACATCGAGGCAAGACCCTCCACCAGCAAAAAGATTGCGACTCGCTGAAGGCTCAGGCGATGGTCAGCCGTTTTTAGCAATAAAGTGTTTCTTAATTAAGGAATGTAAATTTTTTCAGACCTAATGCTATTGCACACTTCATAGACTACCATACAGTGTGAACATGACTTGTATATGCTCGGGCCAACCAGAAAGCTCATGTGACTTGCTTTATTGCTGTGGTCTGAAACCAAAACCACAGTGTCTCTGAGGTGCGCGTGTATTAAGTACAGGCGGTCTCATACTGTGTAGACTTTTCTCTTAGCTCCTCTGCCCACAGTCACTAAGTAATAATAACAGATGCACATCATGATCGGTGACCAGTCCCACCACTTCTTTCAAAGTCTGTCCCTGATTGGTAACTGACTGTAAGTTCACGCGCGGATAGCAAAGTATGTAGGTGTGTGGCCTCCTTGCCTCCACTGAAAAGCCCATGTGACGTTTTGCAGAATGGTGAATGAAGAGAGGGACTTGGCCAGCAGAGATGAAAGTGCAGCAATGAAACTAAAAATGTAACCCAGCCCGGCTGGGCGTGGCTCAGCGGTTGAGCGTCGACCTAGGATCCAGGCGATCGGGGTTCGATTCCCGGTCAGGGCACATGCCTGGGCCGCAGGATCCATCAATGACTCTCTCATCATTGATGTTTCTCTCTCTCTCTCTTCCTCTTCTTTCCTCTCTCTGAAATCAATAAAGATATATTAAAAAATAAAAATAAAAATAAATAAATAAATAAATAAATAAATAAATAAATAAATAAATAAAAACGTAACCCAGCAAGGAAAATTTGATGTAATCGAGCTGGTGATAGCTAGCCCGATAGGAAGGGGCCCACGTGCACCACACCGTAAAGGCCCAATGAATATAAAAATCAAGGTAGAGGTGCTTCAACATCTTTTAGATTAAATCTCACCAGGAACAGAAAGCCACTTATGGTTGGATTGAAGACTGTAATTAAAAAAAATAAATAAATGTGCTAGCATTCAGGTCAAGTGTTGATGTGAGCTGCCCCATTAAAGGAAAATGGTGATTACAAGGGAATAGAAGAAGCTTTTATTACCAGTAAAAGCTAGTTTAATTGTTTCAAGAGTTGGCTGAGTTGATTGGTGTTAAGCTATCTTGTGAAGTTGCTAGAGCAGGAAAAGATGCTGGGGCGAAATCTGCACCTACCTCCCAAGGATTGGTTAAGGCAAGAGGGTGGAACTGGCAACTGTTTTTAGATGGAAGTGCTTGCGATGGAAAAGGTGAAGCGTCCAACAGGAAGTGATATCAGCAGAATACTTCGGGTGCAGTAAAGGGCTTACAGGGATGGCTCATGATACTAAGCACACAATAAACGGTTGGAAGCTGATCTCAGCTTAGAAAGGAGTGTGACAGTTCACCTGGACATGGAAAAGATGCCCACTGAGTATTACATGAATTTTTAATGTTTACAGAACAACTGCCATTTTCCCCATTGATCATTGATTGCATAGTTTCTGCTTGCAGGGTCTTTTTTACAATCCTGCAATGAAGACCGACTATGTTGTAGTTAAGAAATAAAAGCAAGAAATACATGGAACAAAAAAGATCCTGGAAAACTCAAACGGAAGGATTGGAAGATAAAATTGAGGAAATATTCTTGAAAGTTGAGTAAAAAGGAAAAGAAAAAAAAAGTTATGAGAAGAAATATAAGAAAGGTAACTGCCAGTTCCAATTCCCAAAACAGGGATGCAAAATAGGCTTTTGTAATTAACCGGTGGTACCAAGGCAGCCCCTCTCCTTCCTCAGCTCACACTCTCACTGTTTAAGAAGTTTAGTTCTTTTGAGTCTGTCAGGACTTTTGTCTGCTCACTTCAAAGCCATATTCAGCGGCAGGTCTCACACACAATGCAAAGGGCTGGTGTCTGCTTACTGGAGCTGAAATGCTTTGTTTCCCAGCGGCCTTAACAGTGAAGCTTATTGGTCTAGATTTACCACCTCCACCTACTTCATTCATTTATTTTCATGAAAATGGAGACTTCTGATGCTGACTCACAGAAAGACATTCATTAGACCGGTGTTCATGTAAAAATAATTATTTTTCTGATAAATTGCTTCATTCCTGCTGACATCTTATGAGCTCTCATTTGGTGGCAGAATCTAGAAGTCAGATCTAAAGCTTATTAGGGGCTGGGGAAGGGGAGGGAATGTTTAGGGCACCGAGAGAAAGAGCCATCTCTTCCTACTCTAATACAACAATCAAGGAAAGTTGGTTAAGTTTCACTGAGTTGAACTGAGCTGGGTTAAATCGAATTGAATTCAGTCTCAATGAATCAACAGCAGGCCTTACTGCCGATTTTTAGACTAAATTTATTTTCTCTGAAAAAGTCCTTGAAACCTGTCCTTCAACAAGGGCTCAGAACATCCATCTGGAATTTCTTTCTGGGAACAAATGAACATTTTAAAAGATTTAATTTAGGAATGGTGTACTCAATATCTTTATTATGCAGTGTTAGTTATCTTTCATGGCCAGTATTTCTGGTTAGAACCACAAATAAAATAATATTTCTTGCTACAGTTCTTGTTGGTATCTGATCCCATAGCTAGACTCTTGAGATCTGGGAGCCTAGGGACCATGTCAGTGTTCACCCCTCATCCAGGACTGGCTTAGTTCGTGCCTGGCATATAATAGGTGCTTAATAACTGTTTTAATAATGTATTAATAATGAATGAAAATAACTAAAATGAAAGATAGTCATAATTATAAAATTAGCACGGCACTTGAAGGAAAAACTTAGACAAAGGAAAACGTTACTTTATATTAGTGCTAAACTCAGTTGCGGTGGAAGTTGTTTCTCTCGACACTAGCCTCTGACTTCAGGATGTAGATGTGAACATGTCTGAAGTGCACTGTTCATTGTTGACATTGATATTCACAACAGGAACAAACTCATTTGAAAATTTGCCAAGGTGTTAAGGCATCCAATGTGTGTACTGGAAAAATTAAATAGCACTGAACTTATGTAAACTTGACAAAGTTTATTTTAGCTTTTAAAGTAGATATCACAGACCCATTTCAGCGATGAAGAAACTGAAGCCCAGAGAGGCTAAGGAGCTTGTCCCAGGGTCCATGGTGGGGCTGAAATGGAGGCAGGCACACCTGTTCCACGCACTGGCCAGCATTGTTCTGCGATGTTGTTTTCATGCCATTGCTGGTTGTTGAGATTTGGGTGTTATCCTGAGCACCATCAGTAGAGCACAGACAGAAAGAAGACTCCAAAATCCCTGTTCTTCCCAATATTCCCTTTTGCCTCTCACTGTATTTTGTTATGAACCCTGAATATGGTCTAAGATCTCCTCTACATTGGCCATAGGCTCTTCCACGAGGCATTAGTTTCTTTACACTTAGATTATTGTGAAAATTAAAAAATCTTATGAAAGGTGGCATGACGCTCGGCACTCATTAAATGTCATTCAAATTTGAATCTGTTGTGAATTCCATAGATTCTCGATACTGAGAGTCTGATCCATATCTTCCAGACATCACCCTGACATGTATTGTCTAACCCTTTCTTCAACATCAAAGCAGTTGGGCTCTATAAAGTCCGTTTCACCTGCTCACTGTTTCCCAGAGTGGAGGGAGGTAGGTAGCAAAATCCTCCCACTACGGTAGAGCCTCGGTTGCCCATAGTGGTAACTGCTGGGTGGCACACACTGTTGGCTTCTGACCTTCCGAAGCCCACTTCGCCCACCTTCCACGCTGCCTCCTGGGATTCATCACATAAAATGCTTGCATTTAAACGAGTTGTTTAACTGGAGGGCCCAATTAAAACAGGGCATATCTTCAGACACCACTTCTCTCTCTTCTTTCCCAGCAGCTTCACAACTTTCTGAGTCTTGGGGTGACACACCTGCTTAGGGAGAAAGTATGTTAGAAACCTCTGGTTGGACCACAGCATAGGCTTAGTTCATTCCTTAGATCACTGTTTCTGAGCATTTACCCAATTGCCATCCGTCCCCGTGCAAATGGATGTCTGCTCTGTGAGTCACATGTCCCTTGCCCTTTCTCTTGTGAGTCAGCGGTCTTCAACATCATCATCATCATCATCGTCATCATCATGTCATTCCATTTTCTGGTAGCTCTAGCCCCTGCCTTGAGATGCTGAACTTGCTGCCCTCCAAAGTCAGGCAGCAGCTCAGAGGACACTCAAGGGAGTAATGAAAGCTTATAGGATAGCAGCTCTTCAGGGTGGAAAAACCATCATGGACAATTCAGATCATAGACTTGCCCATAGAGAAGCACTGGACAGCTGCCTGGGACGCAAGTCCCAAGGGCATAAAGAACCAGGCTGGGCACAGGTGGCATCAAGTTTTAGACATAATGGGCATCTAGAGAGCCCATTTTCCCACCTGGCCTTGACAATGAGAATTTCCAAGAAGAAGCATCTGGCTTCTTGGATAGTTTATGGAGCATCACTCACCAGACATCTGTGATCTTAGGAGGCAAAATAAAGACTGACATAAACAAATACCAATTGTAAAAAGTATATGCTCTTTAGATTAGCAAGCGGCCAACATAAAGAAGACTGCCTCCTCTGAATTGTCCTCCATAAAGAGGTAATAAACATTCTGTGATAAGATTTTAGGTAACCAGGTGGATCTTACCAAGGTGAACCAAAGAACATTCTTGTGAAGTACATCTTTCTTCAAAGTTATTCGTACCTATTTCTTTACGCTTTTGCTATATGTTAAGATATGAAATGACATATTCTACCCAGTATTCATTGCAGTCGCCATGGAACCTCAGAGCCCTATTACATTTGCCTAAAATATTACTTTACTAGAAACTCAATTGTAACTTAAGTACATGGAAAATCCACAGAACCCAAGCCTACAAATTGAAGTTGGCACTGGGCATACTATGCTTTTATTTATTTATATCAAAACTCAAGTTATCAAAATATTGACAATAATTTTTAACATCTAATAGGAAAGGCAAAATAAACATGTCTGTTATGTTTTAAAAAACAACAGCCTTACATTCCTGAGAGAGTTCAGTATGTTCAAAGATTAGTTACAAAATTAAACATCTATGTAATAGAAAGACAAGCAATTCTAGGGTCAGATAGTCCTGGGCTCCATTTCCAGTCCCACCACTTATATTCTGTGCAATTTTGTAGGGAGTGGTGTAGATGGGAGACTGTGAGCTTGTCAAGAAGCCATGGCTACCTGGACAGCAGTATCACAATGACTGGCTGGTGGCAAGGCAAGTGGGTGTGGGAGTCTAGCACAGGGTATGACACTTAGGGCTCACTGCCCATGACTTTACCTGACCAACAGACAAAATGAGTTTTTGAATAGCTGTAACTCGTGAGGACCAAGACATAGCTGTAATAACAAAGAAATCCCCCTAAACAGTGACATAAAAATCTTTAAGTTTATTTCTCCCTCATATAACAACTCTTAGGTGAATAATGCAGGCTGGCAAGGAATAAGGGTCCTTCCACCTTGTCTAGGGCACCCTCACCTGTGTGACTGCGCTGGGTCAAAGGCCCCGTGTGTCCCAGCCTGGGTGGAGGGAGGTGGTAGGGGAGCCCATGCTTGATGTTTCAAGGCCCTGATCCATAGTGGCAACGGACAATCTTTTTGATCTGTCCTCATTGTTCAATGATCTATAAACTAAAAGGCTGGTTATCTGTGCCCCTTTCCCATCCACACACACACACACAATAGGGGGTGGGAACAGCATTCCTGCAATTAAGGCTTCAACTCAGAAAGGGAGGCACAAAACGCAAATTCACTGGTGGTCCTTAACGAGGCAGGAATTGTGTAGGTTCTGTGCTCTGACAGTCCAGTGTGTCCTTGGTTAGTTCATCCTGCCACACTGGTCCTGACCCTCTCAGAGGAACTCTCTTCACCATTGCCTTTCTTGACTCTTGGCTGTGCCCTTTGGGGAGGGTCTTCTTTGTTCATTGTTTCCATGCTAGTATTTGAAGTGGATACGGAGAATATACTTGCTTGGGGTTCAAAGAGTCACAGGCATTTGTAAGCCAGGTTTGTGATTTCAAAAATTTAGTGGGCTTCTTAGTAATTTTATTTTTTCCAGTCAGTCCCAGGTTGCAGTCACCACACACAAACCCTTTTGCACATACTTCCCAGGCCAGCCTTATTTCTTGGCTGCTGGGACCCATTCTTCCTTTCTTGATTTTAAAGGCACCTATCTTAAGGACATCTGAAACAGTGAGGTGTGTGTAAAGGGAACACTCTTAATCTGATCTTTCTTTGCTTTGGCTTAATGGTAAGTCTTCAATAAAGTCTCTGAGGGAACAGTTATGACCCGACTACCATTTGAGGTATAGAAGCAGGAGGTATTTCCACCCCATCTGTTCTGTTTCATCTCTACTTTTACACTTGCCAAGTCTTGCCTGTGTTTATTTTTTTTTCTTGTGGTACCTTGCTAAATTCAGCAAGGACTAACCCATATAAACAAACATTCTGGCTCTGTGGCTACATGTTTGGTGGGTCCCATGAGGTCTGCCTTTCAACTTATCGCAGAGGAAAATGTTATCAAGTATTTTACCATAGCATAACAAGGGTCTCTAGTCTTCTGACCTGACATGTACATGCCCTCAACTCCCACCACATGACTGTTTATCACACATATTACTTGTGTTAACCACACAAGTTCCAGATGCCGATTTCTATACTGGTTTCAGAGAAGCTAAAAACTTCTAATATAAAGAGGCAGCATGATACATTGAATTAATAGGATTAGCATGTAATTAATTTTGATAGTGAAAGAGAATGCCATCTTTAATTATATCAAGACAACAGGGACAAGACAAGACTGTTCAGAGTATATTGGGACTGTGTTCACCCTACTTGAAGTTTAAGTGTTTGTTTACCTTTCTTATGACAGGACTGAGGTGAATGATTTGGTTAGAGTGTGGCTCTGCTCCATGTGGGCTCTCAGGAACCCAGGTTTCTCCCATCTTTTTCCTCCATTCCATTTATATTCAGGGTACCCTCCAAAAAATGTATACACACTTAACAACTGATAGCTCAATTTACATTTCTTTCTTTTCAGATTTAACCCACTGGAATTAATAATTATCCAAAGTGTGCATATATTTCTTTGAGACACCCTATATAGATAGAACACTTTCCTCATTAGTTCAATGGTATTGTCCCTGTTTTAGCTTCAGAGACAGAGAGGAAATACAAAAGTGTGCTTACCCAATATTTCAAGGTGAAGACCCAGAATGGCAAACATCACCTGATCGTCATTGTGTTGGTGAGAATTTAGTCACACGGTTGCACCTACATGCAAGGGAGACTTGGAAGTGTAGTATCTGATTGAGCAGTTATGGGCCCAGCAACGACTCCAGTGCTATGGAAAATGGAAGAGAGATTTTGATGGCTTTCCAGTAGCCTCCATCAAAATAGCAGTAATCTTCCTTATTAGGGTTTATTTCCTCATTTTCAATTTTAAGTTAAAATTCCCAGTGTTCCTAGGCTTTCATACATTCTCTAAGATGGCATCTACCTGTGTTTATTAACTCTAATTATTTACTAAATATCCTGGTTTGGAAGTATCTTCGACCTGAAACCTTAACCCATCTTAGTGACATAAGTGGGTTTTCACCATTATTTTTCATGCTTATTCTTAGTTTTGTGATATTTTGATAGTGTACTATCTATCTTTGATATAAATCTATCTCCCTTTTTCTGTGGGGGTTGACATTACTCTCAGTGATTAAATATCCAAATCTTTATTATTACATTAGTGAGAGATTTCTGGCTTTGCCTAGCAAGGGGAAATAATTTTTTTCTCTTTGTTTCCCTTTTCCCTAATATCTTAAACATATTTTTATATTTTCCCTTATAATCCCTAAGGGCTGAGGGACCACTTTAGGAGGAATAAGCATGCAGTATCCTTTGCAGTCTTTGATCGCTTTAAAAAAATTACTGAAATTTATCTGGCAATGATAATAATTAACGAGCTTGAATCCCGCTTTTTTGGGACCACGGACATCTCCTTTTGCGGTGGACTCCAATCCCTCCGCACACCCAGTGGGGCCGAGGGCTGATCGGGTTCTCTCCTTTCCTGGGAATGAAAGTTCACCACCACTTTTCATTATGTACATAATTGACTTTGGGGTTTAGGGTTTTACTAATTGGAGCCTTGACAAGCTCCTACTGTTGGAGAGGCTTGTTTCGGCAAGACCCCCGAGAGGCAGTTTTCACAGAATGAGGGTGATTTATATTTTCACCACATGCCAAGCCTGCTGAGTCTCAGTCCTTAGGACTCAATCCTTCAACTTCCCCAGCTCTTCATTTCTACTGTTAAGGATGAAAGAACCCCCACCCCATCCACCCTGCAGTCTTCAAGGATGTGAGTGGAATAGTCGGAGCAAAGAACCAAGTGCTGCAAGATGCTTTTTCTCAAGTCCTTTAGCTTCCCTGGGGCACATTACCCAGCCTGGAAGCCAGTTCACTCTTCCAGCAGCCAGCGTGGCATTCGGACGAGGTCACCGCAGCCGCCTGAAAGAGCCGTTGTATCTGGGAAAGTTAGGAGTTTTAGGAGCAGAAAGCATCTAGGGGAGTCTGACTCCCTGTCCTGCTAAGAGAAATAAAATCGCTTTGCATGACTACTGCTTAGACGGTGTAAAAATGCCAATTTACTCAGTATTGTGCGAGCAGGAATCTATGCAGTTGCTAAGTGCGAAATGGTCAGTGAGTGAGTGAAGGTGCATAGGCCCGTTTTTGCACACAGACTGTGGTTATGGTGCAGGGGACACCTGCGCGTGCTCTGCTGGCTCCTCGGTCTCATTTCCACGGAACAGCCTCCCTTTTCTTTTCTGACGTCCCTGATGCCGTCTGGAAACAAAGCCCTCCATGGGAATGCAAATGAAAGAGTCTTTTCAGAGTTCCAAAAATATTACCCAAACTGTGCCAAGGCTGAGATGGTCAAAGTTTCCATGAAAAGCATAATTTCATGGGAGCTCTGCCTGTTCAGATGTGTACCCAAAATGCCAGCTTAGGACTGCTCCCTGCTGTGCACCCCGAGGGAGGCTGGTCGGCTGCGCACACTGTTCACACTGCCGTGGGTGTCGTTACTGCAATTTTTATCATTAGAAGGTTGAAGGCCTTTTCTCTAGTTTACTATTAAACATCATAACTTGCATTTTGTAAGTCTGTATCATTTATACGTTCGTGCAGTGCTTCCATGTGTCTGGGGCCAGGTTGGCAGGTATGAGCATTCGCTCTTTTCCAAATTTTAACAACTGGGAAAGGGAAGCACAGGAAACTTCATACTTCTAAATAAATAAGTTGACTCAAGCAAAGCCATGTAACGAGTCAATGGCGAGCTAAAATGCTGGTCTCCAATTTCAAGTCCAGCTATTTTCTGGCTCCTGAGAACCCTCCGCAGGACACCGCGCTGGGGCGACACCGAGTCGCAGGAAACCACGGATTGCGTTTCCCAGAGCGGCCGTCAGAGGCCTCGCTTCTCTCCAAAGCTGCGCCTTCGTTTCCAGAACCTCCATGGGCCACTTCCAAGGGTCAAGCAAGCAGAGCTTTTGGGAAACAAGGTCAA
The DNA here is from genome assembly GCF_964146895.1 of Miniopterus schreibersii. Classification (NCBI taxonomy): domain Eukaryota; kingdom Metazoa; phylum Chordata; class Mammalia; order Chiroptera; family Miniopteridae; genus Miniopterus; species Miniopterus schreibersii. The sequence continues at coordinate 8,454,765 of NC_138102.1, forward strand.
ATCTGGCCCCGGAGTCTCTGGGTCTGTCCCGCAGAGCGGAGCGGGCGGGCGGGGACCGCGCCCCTGGCCGCACCCGGCGGCCTCGGAGAGATGGCATCGCGTAACCCGCACCGCGTAACCCACACCGCGCTCCCCGCGGGCCTGCCGCTCGGCCGGGCATTGTCCTCGGGCCCAGAGATCTGGCGGCTGATACTGGAGTGACCTCATTCCCCTGAAAGATGGGCGTCGGCCAGCCACCGAGTCCTGCAAAATGGGAGTGGCCCGGAGGGAGAGGGAAATGCGCAGGGCGCCCTGGGCAGCGGGGGTGAGGTCAAGAAAAACGGGGCGATCGCGGGGGAAAATCGGGCCCCTGCTCTTAGGAGCGCTTACCAGGCCGGGCCGGTTCAGGCGGGCCGGCCAAGGAGAGGATTTGCCCAATAGAGAAGTGTTGCAGCTGGTAAATCAAATTAACGCGGCGAACAGCCAAGCTTCCCATAAAGTGGTCACTTCAATGTGGCAAAATTACGCAAAGTACCTAAGCTCGCTTTATGTGCTACTTGAATGCATGTGCAACAATATCCAGCGCTACCTGTAGGTAAAATAAACTTGAAAAATGTCATCCGTCTATAGACTTATGAAAAGGTGAGTTAAATCATAACCTGGAATACGCGTCGAGAATTAGAATGTCTCAGTTGTAACAGAATTTACCATGTGATGTCTCCCATAGAATTAGATCAGAACTGTCAGATTTAAAGGGTCGATTTCTTTAAATATTTCCCTGCTGGGAAAGGCAGATACACCCACACTCATACAAAGAGATGCTACAAGTGAGTGTGAAGCATTTATAGGTGTTTGGAAAAAGTAACAGATCTGAGCTAAATGTATACAGTGATGCGAAGCAGCATGTGGAGACAGTTTTCTCCCTGCAAAGAACAGCAACAGTGGTTCTCAGCGCTCCTTGGTGTGACAAGGTGTGGCAACAGGGACACAGGCTGGCAGTCCAGCCGGACCTTGGTTCATATCTCAGGTTTGTAAACTTCTATAAGTTTCTTAATCTTCTGGATCCTCAGTGTCCTCGTCTGTGGGACGGGGCTGGTATAAAACGAGACGAGAGGGGTCTGGCGTTCAGAACTCTTCTCCTTCCCGCTCTTGTGTACTTGTTGCATATGTGCAGTAACTTCGGGCATCTAATACCTGTCTTACTAGCAGAGTAGAGCTTTCTAAACCCCGTGCCTTTAATTAGTGTCCTGTAATGTTTTTAACAACCATAGTTTCTTCAGTTTGACAACGTTTATGGGATGTCAGTTTACATTTTATCTGTATGTCGCTTTCTATGTTCACAGATTGATTTGTTTCAAATTTAGGGAAAAAATACTATGCAGAAACATTTTTGCTGGTCCGCTGAATTTTCAGTACTTTCAGCTAGCTTTGTTCTGTGTTCAGGTCATAAACCAACCTCTTACTTATTTGGTAAAGATGGATGGCGGGATGAATGAACACTGCATTATAACCCAGGGGAGTAGGAATGGGACTGTGACTATTGCTGATCTGAGGATTTTAGGAGCTACATTCTCTGAGCTGACAGCATAATTGCATAGAATCTGCAAAACAAGGATTCAGGTTAACCGCTCATTCACAGACACAGGATTTCATGCTCTGAATTTTCTCTCAGTTATGGTAATATTGGGGGAGTTGCCAGATTTCAGAGTCTCCATCACTCTCATCCCATTTAATCAGAGTGAACAAATCCCACAGAACCTTTGGGGCTGAATTGCATGTAGTGTGATTTTACCCATCCAGTCAGCACTGAAGGCACATTCTCACGTCCAAAGTTCCTTGCAATGGCTTGTGTTTAAAATTCACAAAGCTGTTTTATTTGCACTGATGTGTAAAACTCTAGGAGCCATTTCTCAACCACTTTTGTTCATGCCCATAAAAATTCTGAATTTTTTTCCCTTTATTCTGTAGGTCAGTCAATTCATTCATACTTCTAAATAAATAAGTTGACATTTTAGTTTCGTTATTTATGGCATTATGATATTGACTTTGGCCTATAAAGCCTGCCTTATGTCCAACTGTAGAAAGCAAAACAATATGCAGTGATTTATGAGACGTTTTGGGTTTACTGTTAAGTTTACAGAAGCAAATTAGTATGATTAATTGTAGGTGAAGTGAGCCTCAATTCAATGACCCTAAACAGAATGTCTTCTCAGTGATTAACAGAAAGATTCAGATTGGCTTGAAAAGATCTGTTGTTTTTCCTGCCCATTCTGCCACCTTCCTTTCATAGCAGTGTCCTGATTTTCTGTTTTTTAGTAAGCCAGGGCTTCCTTCTCTACTCAGTCCCCATGGCCTGGGGGGTTCCTGATGCCATCCCCAGGCTCCAGGTGTGGGGCCTAGCCCTGGTCTGGACCATGGGTGTATCCCAAACCTCTGGCTACAGGGATTGTACCAGGATGCTCACATGATCTAAGCTGTTGGAAGGAGAGTCGAACTCAGGACTCTTTTTTTTTTTTAATTTTTTTTATTTTTAAAATTTTTAAAATTTATTTTTATTTTTTTAAATTTTATTACTGATTTTTTTTTAAAGGGAGAGGAATAGAGAGAGAGACATCGATGAGAGAGAAGCTTCATGGATCAGCTGCTTCCTGCACACCCTCTACTGGGAATCGAGCCCGAAACCTGGGCATGTACCTGGCCAGGAATTGAACTGGGGACCTCTTGGTTCTTGGGTCGATGCTCAACCACTGAGCCACACCGGCCAGGCAACCACAGGACTCATATGGGACTATTGGAGACAAAGGCGCCCTCTTTCCTATGAGGTTGCCGAGCTGCTGTGACGTAAGCCTGGGGATGTGAGAGACATCCGGCCACCAGGTAGCGAGAGCCAGCCTTAGAATGAAGCCCACTTCTTACAGACCAGAGCTGGGATGTGAGGATAGGCTTCTTGCAACAGTATTTAATGTTGGCTGGCATGAAGTAATATCTACTCCTGGAATTTATTAATATGCGAGACAACATTTTCCTTTTATATTTGATTAGTTTGGTAGAGCAATTTTTAATTGGATTTATGTCACTTGCAATCAGAATAATCTAACTTATATTGATCCTTTGCGTTTCAGTTTCAAGAAACATCCTTGGTCTCTGGATTTGATTAGGTCCTTTGTTAGCTATCACGTGCCGAGTGCTCCTCCCTTTTGGCATTTTACAAAATTTTTGGACCCGGGGCTCGACACCTCCTCTTCACTCCTTCCTAGTTGATTTTTTCTTGCTTCTTGGTTCTTTCCAATCTCTCTTTTCCCAGAACAGTCACTGCTCATTAATGTACTTGGAAATAATAGCTGGATTTTGAGGAGCAGACATTATTAAGAAGGTACCCTAATTTGTTTTCGTGAAATGCATGTTTTGTTATGTCCAACAAGTGTGTCCATTAGGATCCTGGCTTGGGGCCATCAGCTGATATTTAAGTGCAGACCTTGAGTGTTTTGAGAAATCAGTGTCCCTTGACCTAAGCGAGTCATCTCCGTTCTTATTTGGTCAGGGTCTTCATTGTTTTTCTTGCTCAGATTCCTCTTACCATCTATTGATGTCCCAGGGTTTTGTCCCATATCGGTACGTAGCGGAATGGGTCTTTTTTGATGCCGTTGTTAGAAGATGGTCATTCTCTTCACTGGCAGTACCTTACACCTGTTTTAAGTGTCCTGTCGGCCACTCCTGAAGAGGGTCTGTCCTCCCTATAACTGGCTTCAGAATGCCTTCTGGTAGTCGATGGGTTGACAAGGAACGGAGTTTTTCTGCGTTTTCAAAGTCTTACAGCTCACTGTGCTGTGTGGTCAACATCCCACCCTTCTACTTTCCTGGCACCTGCTTAACACTCAGTATCCCTCCGATCCTCTGATTCAGTGAGAACATATGTCCCAGGTTTTCCATCTGTGTTCCATTTAGCACAGTATTCGGTCTCCTAATAGAACACTCTGTACTTTATTGTTTCCTTTACACTCTTCTCAGTGCCAGCTACCCTTGGACATCCTCTGCTATGGATGGAAAATTATCCGTATACTCAGGGTCTTAAAGGAACGCCTCCCTAATCATCTCACCACCTATAGTTTAACCTAGTGCACTTAATTTGGCAAGTGTAACATGTGATACATACGTAGAACGAAGACAATAGAACTAAAAAAATCAAGAGGCGTCCAAACTTTGCCGCATACGTTTGAAATCAGTAACTTGGGTTGGAGGGGGAGCTCTACAGATGAGAGCCGAGAACCATCGAAGTGAGTCGTGTTCAAGGGCGGTTCTGTAAAAGGTTCAGCACAGTTTGCCTTCCCTTTATGGGCCCCAGGACTGGCTGCAATTGGCAGGCAGGGGCCCTGGTTCAGTAACAGCTGGGGCCTGGGGTTCCAACATTGGTCTCATTACTGACTCCCCTGCGGCTGTCAAAGTGCTGAGCCGGGCCCTGCCCTGGACCAGGCATACACGCCAGAGCCTCCCAGCCTGTGCTGTGCATCAGAATTGTCTAGAGAGTTTGAAAACTACAGATGTCTGGGCCCCACCCTCTCAGAGAGTCCCTTTCAAGTGGCCATGGGCTGGGTTAGACATTGGTATAGATTAAGAACTGATTTGATCAGCATGGAAAAGTCCCTTCCTCCCGCATAGTCAGGTTCTGCTCCCCCAAACCTGCCCTTCAGACCCAGCACACATTCCGTACGGGGACTGTTGGAGGGTAACAGTCTGTTAAAATTCGAGCGTCAGTCCCACACTCTTATTTAAAGGCAGAATAGTAAAGACTGAAATACGGTGACTTCGTCAATGTCCCCTTCAGCTGCATAGGGTCAAATGAGGACAAGGGTGCAGATCTTCCCGACAGAGCGATGTCCTCCACATCAGGCTCTCTGAGCACAGTTGCTCTTCAGGTGGACGCTCCTGAAACACCGTCAGATTATCCACATGCGAGTTAGTCGTCCTCTGCATGCGATGCTGGGCAGGAAAGAAGTCTACTTAGAAACTGTTTATAACAAGGAAGTAATTAAAACGGATTGTCGACAACCCTATGTTAAGTAGGAAAATCAATTAGTCTGAACGTTTGCCTCCAAAATATTGTCATTATCTGAAGCTTGATTCATCACAGGTGAGACAGCAGGCTAATTAACCGAACACATCGAGCTCATGGATGCTTCGATCAGCCAGCACCGGGAGGGAGGTTGTTCTGGGTTGGCTTCTGTGCCCCCGCCCCCTGCGATCTCTTCAGCTCGCCCCCATCGCCAGGCTGTCCCTTCAGACTCCCCTCGCCCCCCTGCTACCGGGCCTCGCAGAGACGGCCGCGGGGCTGTCCCGGCCCCTCTCCCCTCGAGGTCGCACACGTGTCTGTTTCTCAGCTCTCGACAGCAGAGCTGTTAGGGCCACGGCTCTGTCAATCCCGCGCCGGAACGCGCTTGCTCATGCAGGCCCGTCCTCCGTGCGCTGAGCGTTTCTCCGCGCCCGAGTCACAGCTGTGACTCAAGCAGCCAGATGCCCCTGCCCTGTGCGCACCCCCCCAGAGAGGAGTCAGGAGAATGTAGAGCTAAAAATATAAAACCTCTCCACCGGATGTTGGGGAACGGTAAGTACCGTGGAGATAAGTAACACCTGGAAGGACTACAGATAACTCCTAGAAGAAGAAACACTTTGTGAGAAAGAAACGTAATCGCAGTACATGACTGATTTCTGCAAAAACCAACTACAGAGTCAGGATAATAGAAACAGTGTTTATGGAACTGATCAGTAATAGGTACATATTGTGAAGGCGGAGGCGAGGCCGCAACGGGCATAGTATGGCTTTAGACGGCCAATCCCATCTGGCAGCGAGCGCCTCTCTTCTATAACCGTGAGCTAATAGAGCCTGTTAGACTGTGAATCTATTACTTTAATGATTTTTAAAAACAAATGTAAAAACTGAATACGTGAAAACATAGGCCTTGATGAAACTGACTTCTGACCGACAGAGAGATGAAATATTTTGCTACTGAGTAGCAGGATCAGATTGAGGTCCAAGTTGCCTGGATTTGGAGTCCATGACTGCATTTTCATGCCGTGCACGGTTGGTTCTATGGGTTGAGTGGATAAAACATAACAGCACCACGCCCTTGTCCTGCAGGAGGCAGCTAGTAAATGGTAGATATTGTTACTAAAATTCAGTGCCATCAATGTAATGATTGTGTGATCGCAATCTTTCTTTTTCATGTGCTTTGGTGTTTTTAAATCTTCACCTGAGGATATTTTTTCCATTGCTTTTCAGAGAAAGTGAAGGGAGGGAAAGAGGGAAGGAGAGAGAGAAACATTGATGGGAGAGAGACACATTGATTGGTTGCCTCCCGCACGCACCCTAACCGGGGGCCGGGATCGAGCCTGTAACCGAGGTGCATGCCCTTGGCTGGAATCGAACCCGGGACCCTTCAGTCCACAAGCTGATGCTCTAACCACTGAGCCAAACCAGCTGGGGCTTAATCTTTTTGAATTTCATTTTTCCCATCTGTAAATTAATGGTACCTTAAAGAATTTTTGTATGTATTAGGGACATTTCTGAATGTATTAGAATATTCTGATATTCACCAAGTGTTAGAAATCCAGAGAGGAGGTAGGATAGAGGCTGGTCTTGGCTTTGGTTCCTAAACCTACCCTTCAGATCTATTCAGCTTCGCATTCAGATTGAGCCCTGGAGAGGGGAAAAGGGAGTGGGAAGGTGAGATTGGGACACTCCTAGGTCCGCTGTGCCTTTATCATCTATGATTCTTCTCACTTCTTCTTCTCCAGATTTCAGAACTTTCATCCTTTCGAACCTACTTTGTTGTTAACATAGTAGTTGTTTATTTACATGCTAGGACCACAGCTATAGAAGCCCTTGAAAGCCAAGAACTAACTTATTTTACTCTCTACTATTTTAAAATATAGGTTTTATAATTATTTAGGTATGGAAGGACCAACAGACCGGGAAATGAGTGCCACTGAAAGAGTTAGCCGCTCAGTTCCCAAGAAGAGGGGCACAGCACACCACGGAGGCCACACGGGAAACTCCGGGGAGGGGCGGGCAAGGCAGGCGCAGGCCTGGGGTTGTCTAGTCTGAGTAATTTCAACAGGCTCTGAGGAATAGGCACTGTCCTAAACGATCTGCTAGTGTCTCGGGTAATTAGGGCAGGAGGATAGTGGCCCGGACTTTGAGAACCCAATAGAGGAGGTGGCTGGGGCTGTGGGCTCTGAATGATCCGTTTGCTTTTAAAAGGTGAGATTTTTTGAAAAGTCAAGGGAAGTGTCTTCAGGGTTAGCAAGGCCCAAGATGCACAGCATCAAACTTCCCACAACAAAAAGGGTGCACACTTCCAGGGATAAGATGAATAAGTTCTGGGATCTAATGCTCAGCTGGAAAATTTGTTATCTCGTTTCCCGAATTAGAAGAAAAAAGAGAACTATTTGGGACAGTTAATATCGCAAAGTACCATCTCACTGAACACTTCCCATATTTTGTAACACAACCTAATCAGGATCATAACATGTTATCAGTGAATTTTGTTGTTACAGAGATCCCCTTATGTGCTTTTCTGCATTAGTAAAATATCTTCATTCGGATGCTTGATGATACTGAAAGAACATTGCTCTGTAAATTGTTGAGAAATCCTAAACCACCCATCCTAGAAGCTTAGCTAGTTCCAGGGCCTCCCATGATTTCAGTCCCAGCGTCTTCATATCAAAGCATTACTTGCTTACGTTGCTGCCTGAGACAATCACATTTAAACAGTCTCTGGAGATCTGAACCATTGGTGAGCTTTTTCAGGCTCTTGAGGCACCGTCTGTAAAGAATCCTTGACTTTTTCCTGAATTGATGAACACGTAGTTACTTAACACAAATAAACAAGTATCTCTTAACTACCCTCTATGGGGAAGTACTGTGTTAAATGATTGAGTTACTAATTTATTCAACACATATTTAGTGAGTGTTGGTGTACGCCAGGCGCTGTAGCAGGCCTTGAGGCTACAGCAGCGGACAGAACAGACAAGAGCACTTTCTGGAGCTTCTTTTCTGTTGGGGGCAGGCACAGGGCTGGCAGTAATCAAAGTAAAATTCATGGCGTAGCAGATGGTGACAAGTGCCATAGAGTAAAATGAAGCAAAGAAGGGGAGGGGGCCTATGATTTGGAGTAAGGCTAATAAGACGAGGTGACCGTGTAGGTGACATTTTAGCAAAGGTTGGAAGGACACGTTTGAGAGAGGACTGGTGGAGACAGTAAACTCGGGTGAGTGAGCCGGGCGTGTGGCATAGGGATGGATGGTGGTGGTAACTTGGGATGCTTGAAATGGAGCTTCTGGAGGGGAGTAGACAACAGGGTAAGAGGGAAAAAGAGAAATATAAGATCAAGTCCCTGACCTCGAGAGCTTTATGTCTCACTCGGGAGATAAGGTTCATTAACACAAAGTCATTAGAAGTAGGTCAAGGTGGCTTCTGTTGTGTGATTCACACAGCGAGTGACTTCTGTGCTGAAATACTCAATGCTCTCTCTTAGCGTTTCCAGAATGCTCATTAACCAGACGACAGGCTTCGCCACCCCTAGAATTAAGGCAGATGCCCAGACTCATCCTCACCGCGCTCGGCAAACATGACTTCAGCGTCTGCTCTGTGCAATTTACTCCGCTGAGTGCCAGGAGCAGGCAGAGCCGTGGACGTGGACTTCCTGTGGGGAGATGCTGTCTGGTATGTGCCCCCCTCTAGAGAAGGGGGCACAGGGCCCCCGTGGGGTTCAGAGGTGCTGAGATGGCCGCGAGGAGGAGGCTGCCCGGTTGGCTTGACAAGCCTGTGGCTCATGGTGAGGGAGGGCCTTTCACAGACACACGGGTGCAGAGAGAGAGGAGGAGGGGGGTTCGGCTTTGATTTGTTTCTCGGTCCCTCCTCCTGGATCTACGGAGATGCAGAGAGAGGCTGTGGGAGAGGACAGCCCTGGTTTATTGAAGAGCCCAGGGAGGGCCCGCAGCTCGGGGTCGCCGGGCCCAGGTCCTCTCTGTAGCATGGGCAGAAGCTGTGTAAGGGGGGCTTGCACGGCAGGGGCTGGCCGGGGGTCCCGATGCCCCCCGCGAAGGGCTGACCAGGGAGAGGGCCCTGTGGGAAGCGGCTGCCCGGAGAGAGTCTGCAGGGCGAAGGGAGGGCCAGCGGCACGGATCCGCGTTGCAGGGGATGTCGCAGGGACTCACAGACGGGTCGGCTCTGCAGAGACCAACGTCACATGTAAATATACTTTAGGACATCGCTCAGAGCTGTGGAAGTAACTTGTAGTCCATCTTTATTGGAATTTAAATGAGTTATCAATCCAGTTTCTCTGGAAATTGTGCAATATATGTTTTTATGCAGCTGCTTTTAAATTTTATTTCATAATTATAGTTGACACACAGTATTACATTAGTCTCAGGTGTGCAACATGGTGATTAGACACTTATATACCTTAAGCAGTGATCACCTCGGTAAGCCTAGGACCCATCTGGTGCAGAGCATGGGTCCTGACAAGAGAGACTGTTTCTTCCGTTCATCCGAGCCACACGACCCGGTGCAGAGGCCAGTGGTCTGCTAGGGTCGGCGAACACCTGGAACTGCTGGCTCAAAGCCACATCCCTGGCCTTTGCGGCCTAGGTGCACCCCAGGTGAAGGCGTACAGGTTGGTGGCCTGGGTCCAGCCGTCTCCCCTCGAACAAACACCGGGCGAGCTGTGCAGAGCACAACACTGCGCTCTAGTGGTCAGAGCTGGAATAGAGACGCTCGTTTTTCATTTTTGGTTTTTAGTTTTTCGTTTTCTCCCCCTCTGTCGGTGATTCCCAGAGCAATCTGCTGCTACCCAAGTGAAGGAAACAATTGATAAAAATTTCTGGAGAAAATCCAGGCCCAAATAATCCCGGTTTTGTCTGACTTGCCTCGGTAAAGAGCTGCTCGGGCTGGTCCAGCTTTGCGGGAGTGAGTCACGTGTCCATTCTATTCATAATTCAGCTTCTCTAATGGAAAATCCACGATGTTTTGCTGCCATTAAATATGTACGTCATTTTTCATGAGTTAAATGGGGGAAATAACGTCTCCTTGTCCCCAGAGACTCATGGTGAGGACCTAGTAAAAGTATATGAAAATAGTTTAAAAATAAAACTCTGAACCAATGTGTTTTTTTTGAGGAAATCCATGTTTATCTGTTCTCATTTAAAACACTTCTTTAATTCAACCCTGTGTTTTAGGATTTTTTACCTAATACAACATAATAATGAATATATAGAAATATGCAAGTAATAAAAAATAATTTACGTTCTGTGTCATTGCCTCTCTTCTAGCCCTACTAATGAAAGTCTCTCCATGAAGAAATTTTTATTGGTGACTTTAAACTTTGAAAGATATATGTCCTTACCCTTCTATGATAAATTTGCAGGGTTTTTTTAAAGACTGTGTAACCCACATTTCTGGAGCATCCACACAGTCGAGTGCCTGGGTGTGTTCAGTGTGGGCAGAAATGGACAGTGGCGCCCTGGCTGGGTGGCTCAGTTGGTTGGGGGTTCGATTCCCAGTCGGGGCACATACCTAGGCTGTGGGTTCGATCCCCAGTCGGGGTGCATATGGGAAGCAACCGATTGATGTTTCTCTCTCACATTGATGTTTCTGTCTCTCTCTCTCTCTCTTCCTCTCTAAAATCAATAAACATAACTTCAGGTGAAAATTTTTTTAAAAAAAGGAAACTTTTCCATCGCCGGAATATTTTCCTCTGTTTCTGAGAATAATAAGGTTTGTGCTTTTACTATAAATTTTTATATACATTTCCAAAGTTACATTTCAGAGTGTATTTCATCAAGTTTGATGTTTTAAAGTAAATCCTACAGCCCAAGGTCCCATGTGAGCATTGGTGGTATTTTCTCCCTCTGTGCTGACCGATTTTTGAAGTGATGGCCTCTGTGTTCTGTGTGGACACTGTGCACGTCCTTCAGAAATGATATCCAAAGGCCAGTGGAGGTGGAGCAATGGGCTGAATCTGAAGACCTTCAGGTAGACTACGCCACACCTGCCTACCAAGACCACCTGGGCGATCTAGCTCCCTGTCCTGCTTCCTGCTCCTGCCCTTACCCCTGTCACCAGCTTCTGATCTTGGCTTTGTCCACAGACTTGTCACTGTGCTCACATGCCTGGGACTTGACGTCTTCTGCTCGGCTAATACTCTGTCTGAACCCAGACTGCCTAGGACTCAGCTTTCATATCAAAGACTAAATAACGGCCTACATCACACGCTCCTTTGGGCGTCTGACTACAGCAAGTCCCTATTTGGCTTTACTATTCCCATCTTGGCACTGACATCTCGTACCGTCCTGGCTGGGCTAAGGGGCCCAAATAGGAGACCTTTGGCCACTGCATAGCATCACCTGTCTTTTCGGAGGAATGCTGACATTTATTCCCAGTGGTCCAAATAAACCAATATCCAGATATCCACCCACTTGGGACACAACAGATCTAAAGGTTAATAAAAATATGAAGAAGGCAAGTGTGAAAGGTAGCATCTGAGAAATCAGTATCCAACTTCTTTTTTTTAAGGAAAAAAATACTGGTGTTAGTAAAATACAACCTACCCTGCTATTAGTCCTGTCGATGGGGAACCTGCTAACCTTGCAGAAGTGCTGTGTTCACCTGGAGGCCTCAGGCACAGTGCTGACCATGGCCAAGAGTAGGTGGACCTACTGGGCCTCAGAAAGACAGTTCTGACCTCAGCCAGCCCTGCCAGAAAGTGGACACCTTATTCATGAATGAGGAATTGAAGGGACACTTTCCTGTGGCGGTGTCCTCACCATTTCTGTCTGGAAAACTCTTACTTAAAATTCCAGATATAATTCACATTGTGGGACCTCCTCGGTGCCTCTGGTTCTATCTGTGACCCACTTACCTTTGTGTCCTCAGCTCTTCATATCGTGATGTGCAAATATAGGCACGTGAGAAACGCTCGGTGAATTAACACACATTACACATCTGGAGCTTTCAGCAGTGTGGGTGCTCTGATCACCGACCAGAGAGAGACTCAAACTCCAGATCCCCAGTGTTGGATGTTCAAACAGAAACAGAGAATTCTGCTTCTGCTTAGGATATAGGTAGCTTCAGGAAGATGCCACTCTTGCCTTAGCAATGAGGAAAAAACAGGTCATCTGCAATATAATAACTGTTTTTGAGCACATCAGAAAGCTGAGGTTGTAAGGCAACGGAGTGAACTCAATTCTGAAGAATGACGAGGCCATGAAGGGGAAACAGGTGACACAGGCCAGTTCACCTTTGGCAGAGCAAGAGAGGAAAATGGAGTTGCCACGCAAGCAGGCTGGAAAAAAACTGCTAGAAGGTTGTCAGGTTCTCAGAGGCCAAGGGCAGGCTGGGAGACCATTTAGAATGCCTGGGAGCCTCAGACACAGGGGAAGGGCCTCACTCACTGTCTTCTTCCCACAGCTTTCCACTGTGTGCCGGGCAGGAAACAGTCCCTGACAAAGGTGCATTGCTTCTGCGTAGAAGCAGATCTGTTGTCCTCGAGGAGGAGCTGGAAAAGGCTCACGTGCAGGGTCCTGAACTGGATACAAAACAAACGAATGTAAGAAAGAGGTGAGAAAATCTCCCATGCCCAAGGCTCTGGGAAGCTTTGCAGTCAGGAGCAGCAGCTGGGCGAAACGCTGCACCATAGATGTGTCTCCTTGGAAACCTTGCTGCCACCACCTGCCTCTCAGCACCTGCAATCGTGGAGCTTCTTTCTGAGCAGTCTGGACCAATGTAGGGCCTCTGCCATCCAACTGTCCAAAAATCTCATCTCCTCACAAGTGCCCACGGCCTTGTGCTGCTCATTTCCTCCATGTGTCTCATATGGGGTCACAGTCAGACCCTAGCTGCAAGGGAGTCTGGAAAGCATCATTTTAATTTTTAATTTGGAGGGAACTTTTTTCTTTCTCAGTTCAAGCACACACCCTAGCTGTAGTTCAGGATGGGATCCTATAAGTGTGTTGAAATAGGAGTTGAAAAGCCAGTCCAAACATCTGCTGCTCCTACCATCCAACAAGATACCATGACATCACCCTGTTTATTTCCTTCCTGGTGCCGGAGCACTGAGAACAAGGTAAAAAACACAGGGTTATTGATTTACTTTATTTTTTTTAAAAATATGTTTTTATTGATTTTAGAGAGAGGAAGGGAGAGGGAGAGAGAAGCATCGATGTGAGAGAGAAACATTAATCGGTTGCCTCCAGTACACACCCTGACTGGGGATGGAACCCACAACCTGGGTCTGTCCCCTGACCAGAAATTGAACCAGCGACCTTTCAGTGCACAGGGCGACACTCAACCAACTGAGCCACACCGGCCAGGGCTACTTTTATTTTCTTAATGTCTCCCCCACCCCTTTCATTTATAAGTCCACTTGGGCAGGGGCCCTGTCCACCTTGCCCTTTGCTGTGTCCTCAGTATAAACTACAGTAACCAGCATATAGATGGCACTCTGTACATATTGCTGAATAAATCACAGACCCATTTGAGTACTGAGTAAAAACAAAACCAAAAATGATTACCCTCTCCATGGAAAAATACCTATAGGCACAGGCACGACATTTACATTCAACTTTCTGAAATCCCCAGGAAGGAAATGCAGTAAGGAGACAGAGGTGATGTGTGTTCCTCCTTCCCTTGCTTGAAATGCGTGTGGGACTATTAAAATGTGCATGCCCCCCCCCCACAAATAAAGTAGAGAGAAAATATTCGAAATGCCCCCAGCCTTCCTGCAGGTAGGAAAGCACGCGTCTCTGGCAGGTCACTGCCCTAAAAGTGCAGGCGGCCCGCGAGCACCGTGTTTGGAAGTGCCTGGCCGGCCTGCAAGTGCGCAGTGTGTCTCCGTCGGGCGTTCACACAAATTCCTGGAACCTCTGCCAGCTGGCTTCTCAGACTGGCTCACTGGCAACAGAAAGGGAAGGGAAAAAATCCAAGGTCTTTGGGTGCATTTTTTTCATTCTCCTGGTACAGCAAAAGCCTGAGAAGGGATCCTCGGCGGTTGACTAATAGCCAGGAAGGGAGATTAACAAGAAAGGAAGGTATGCGAGTTGGGGGGCCCGTCTCTGCGCTCCTGTGAGAGTTCGGCGTTCAGTGCATTCATCTTCTCGGTCTGTGGGCATCGCCGCCCCTTGGCCCATTGGCTTCCCTCTTCCTTCACCAGGAAGGGACAGAATCAAGGGCAGTGGCAAGGCCGCAGCCTCGCAGCCCCACCCGCAGCCAGGGGGTGAGCTGGGACTCAGAACAGAGGCGGCTGTGGCTGTCCCATCTGGCTGCCCAGGGAGCAGAGGAAACGCTCCGGCGCCAGGAGCAACCTTGGCGTGGAGACGTCCCCCGTGGGGCGGTGAGCTCGGCAGCCGTCTGCCCTGCAGGGGCGAAGCGCTGCAGCGAGCACACGTGTGTGCAGCACGTTAATCCAATTGCGCTAAGCCGCCTGGTCCCTGTCGGGTTTCTGCACGCCTTTCTTTCCCAGTGGGGGTTCTTCCTTGTGACCCCCTCCTGTATAACTTGGCCAACTTAACCCTCAGTCTCCCCCCCATGAAATGTGGCGATATTCACGACAGAGGGGAAGGGTGCTGGAAAGTTCCTTGCACTCATCTCCCTTCCCCTGAGTGACGATCCATCATGAGCACAATGCCTTTGAAATGTATTTTCTGTCAATGTAACAGGTGTCCGAACCTAGGGAGAATTTTCGTAAGAGTTTATTTGAACCAAAACGGACGATTGCTGGACAGCAAGATCGCAAACGCTCTGGAGAAACAGCTTGGCCGTTTCTTTCACACATTTGGAATTAAGGAAGATTACCGGGCGAGGCCGAGATGGAGTTACAGGATCGTTAACAAGATCAGGTGCTCTCTTGAGGTTGGTTACACTTTCTGAAAAGAGTCGTTTCAAAGGCGTGTTAACCTAAATGCACAGAAACAATGGCCGGGGCTTGCTGAAAGCAAAAGTCGACCTCGTACTAAAGAAGTTATATGCCAGCACCTGCCCAGATGGGAACTTACGGTCAGACGACCTTGTGAGGTTAGTTTCCAACCAGCCCCTTTTTCGTCCACAGATTCAAATTTTATTTGCAAGCTGAGGTGAAAAAAATCTTCCATTTTCATAAACATCTCAATCTATTTCGGTGAGCAGAACTCTAGTGCGTGTAAGGCAGAGATAAAACTGAAAACCAAAATACGAAACACTAGCAATGGAAATGACACAGCGGGAAACCAAGCGGAGAGCTCCAAAAAGATTACATTAGTGAATTCACTTGAAAGGGAGGAATTCGAACAAGGGCCCTCAATTCAATTACTGGCAAAGGACCATTAAATGATGAAGACAAGTTAATAATAATAAAAGGGGAGGTAGCGGGCGGGGTGGGGAACAGGAAAGGGAGGAATGTTGGAGAGAGACCAAGGAGGTCGGGGAGCTAGTCTTCCCCTCGCCTAGCCAGTCCTGCACCGACTCAATGAGCGCTTATTTCGAACACGCTTTGGGGAAGGTTGTGCGAGAGACGAAATAAAGGAAACTGAAGAGAGGCATAAAGGGATCAAACGGTCTTGACCAAGAATCACGAACTCTTGAGACTGGTAGGGTCGCTGTAACATAATCTGATCAGCCCGCTTTAGCTGCGTTATTTGCAATAACCAAGATGTGGAAGCAGCCCAAGTGCCCGTAAATAGGTGAGTGGGGGAAGAAGATGTGATCCCTGTAGACAGTGAAATGCTCCTAGGCCATAAAAAGGATGTCTTACCGTCTGTGACGGCATGCACGGACCTAGAGGGCGTTACGCTCAGTGAAATAAGTCAGACAGAGACAGACAGGTACCCTGTGATTTCTCTGATATGTGGAATCTAGAGAACAAGAGAAAGGAACCAACAAAACAGAAACAGACTCATAGACGCAGAGAACAGACTGAGGGGTCCAGACTGGGGGGGGGGGGGTTGCAAGGCTGCGTGAATAAGATGAAGGGACTAAGAAGTACAAATTGGTTGTTGCAAAATAGCCCTGGGGATGTCAAGAACAGCACGGGGGATGTAGTCAGTAATATTGTGATAACTGTGTGTGGTGCTTAGTGGGTACCAGCCTTAATGGGGGGGGATCAATTTGTAAATTATATAATTGTCTAACCCTTATGCTGTACACATAAAACTAATATGAAATAATATTGGATGTTAACTTTGAGAAATTAAAAAAATAGTCACCTAACTTTAAAATGAACTTTTGTTTTCCTGGCGTTTAGAATTTCAGGGCATAAATGTAAAAGAAGGCTGGTCTCTTTGCTCCCTCTCGTGTTGAGTGCTGGAATGACTTGCCCTTGGTAACTCGCAGCCCAGAACTGTGCGCTCCAGTAGTAAAGCCCGACGGTGGAACTAGTACGCAGGGAAACGATACCAGTCATCCACCCCTTCTGGAACATTATAGTTCATGTCCTCAAACTTTAAGGACAACATCGTTGGTAAATTCAAGTCAGCAGGAAAGGGAAAAAAGGCTTATTTGTTTGTTCTCTTGGGTGCATATGAGAGAATTTTAGGGACCTGGCTGGATATACATTTGTGCGGCCAGAGCACAAGGGCCAACAGAAGATGTCATAGAATGGCCACTTTCCGGGAGATTCCTGTGGGCAGACAGTGCTTCAGGGGCTAACATCAGGCCACCGGAGCTAAGCGGGTGCTTTCGGGACGGCCTCCGGGGGACGCCTGTGCAAGAGGCCGGAGGAAAAGGGCCTCCGTCTCCTCATAGCTCGGGGGGAGAGGACCTGGAGGACCAGCTGTGGCTACAGCATAGCCCAGCTGGAGAGAGAGAAAGGGGCAATCCCCTTTTTTAAATGAGGCATTTTATTAAGAAAAAGGCATACTTTCAGTCCCATCGAAAAGAGCTCAGCGACATTAGTCATCAGGGGAATGCAAATTAAAACCACAATGAGAGGCCTTTCCACAATCAACCAGATCGGCTAAAATTATCCAGACAGAGCGCAAGTCTGGTCAAAGATGTAGAGCGATTCGAACGCGAATGTTTCCGGCGGGAGTGCGATAGAGCTTCACTGCTTTAGCAAACGGCCTGGCGTTTTTAAAAATAAAAGGAAAGATACCTACCAACAATTCTAATCCTACTTTTTTACTTAAGCAAAACGAAAACCTATGTCAGAAAAAGGCAAACCCCCCAGATTTCCATAACGGCTTTACTCAAAATAGGCATAGCCTAGAAGTAAGACAGATGACCATCCACAGAAAAATGCATCAGCTCCAGAATTCATACAAAGGAAAACCTCTCGACAGTGAAACAGAGAAAGAGCTGCAGATAAACACGACCGGTCGTGGGAAGGGATCTCAGAAACCTCGTGGTGAGTGAAAGAAACCACAGAGTGCGTGATTCTACCTATTTGGAATTCTAGAAACAGGATAAAACTACTCTATGGTGAAAAGAAATCAGAACAGCAGTTGCCTCGGGGAGGGAAACTTAAGACTGGAATCCACTGGAAATGAGTAAGAGGGAACTTTCTGGGCTCAAGGCGCTAATGTCCTAGGCCTGGATCCTGGTTTGCATTGATTTACATTGATTGATAAACTTAAGATTCGTTTATTTCATTGTATATAGTACAGTTTCTTCTAAAAGAAACTGTAAGCAAATAATGAACTCTAATAATTACTTCTGAAGACTTTAGGGGTGAAGTATGCTGATGTCTAAAACTTACTTTGAAATGCATCAAAAGTAAGGTAGATTAATAGGGGATAAATAGATGGATAATTATGTGATGAAGGAAATACTAACATATTAAAAGTAGAAGCTAAGTAGTGACGTTTTGGGGTGTTCACGGTTCAATTTTTTCAACTTTTCTATATGTGAAAAGTGTTGTAAAATGGCCAATCGAGAGAATCTCAACGATTATTCTGAAGGAAAGTTGATTTGTTTGTAAATGGATGTGTAGTTTAGAATGTCACTGAGAGCATTTGAACAACAACTCAGGGCTAAAAGAGAGCGAGCGATGTGTTTAAAAAAGAATTACGAAGTTGATTATTAAAGTTATCCAAGGAGCAGTTTATTTTTTTTCAAGGTTTCAACTAAAAACCCTCCTTTAAAAAAAAATAAACATTTATCTATGTTTATTTCACATGTGGAAAGTACTCTAGCTCTGTTGTTAGTGCACTGCAAACTATATTCTTTCCCTTTGAACCTTCGGTTAGCATTATTTCTACAGTAACTCTATTTAATGGTCCCACTAGCTCGTATGTTGATAATTATTTTCAGTCATATTGGTTGTCTGAAGCTCATACCTTAGTAGATATTTTAGGAAGGGTACATGTGAACAATATTTTCTAAGTTTTTACATGTTGATAATAGTTTGTGCCGTTATTTTTGATCATTTTGATGGGTAATAAAGCTTCTGCTCATATTTTTTTTCTTGAATATTTTGAAGATTCCATTGATCAGCAAGACACTATTTTCCATCTATCAAATTGTCAAAGTTGAAGTAGCCTTGAGGCTGTACGAAAGCAGGCACTTTCAAGAGCTGTTTGGTGGGAGTTGGTATAATATTTTGGAGGAAGACTGAACAGTAGCTATGTTATAGCAATGTTAAAAGCATGCCCTTATTTTTAAAACATACATTTTAAAGTCTCTTAATATCTTCAAAAAAAGTCTTTGTCAGTGATATCGCCTTAACCAATTTCCCCTTTTGATGTGCTGGGGGGTGCCCTGGAACATATGGGCATCTGGCTGTAACAGTATCTGAGTGCCACCAGATGGTATTTTTCAGATAAAACCAGGTGTCATTTTCCTAGACTGTGCCCATGCCCACTCCTTGAGAAACGGTACATTGTTCATCCGATGCAATTCTTCTTACATGCTAACAAGCTACTGTACACAATTCGTTTTGAGTGCTCAAAACTCAGGGGCACTGCCTATCTAGTTTTCTTACAAAAATTACTCGATTTATCTTAATAGTAAAAACAATAGCTATAATTAATTGAGTATCTCCTATGTGCCAAGCGTTTATTTTAATTGTCCCTAAACCTCACAACAATTCTGTCAGTTGTTTACATTGTCTTCGATTGACAGAGGAGGAAACTCATGCTTAGAAAGCTTAAATAATTTGCCAAAGGTCACAAAACCAGTAAGTGGCTGAGTCATAGGTTGACTTTAGGTTTGATGAGCTCCAAAGGTCACACTATTTCTAAGTACTGTATCTGACTTTCTCAATAGTTTGGAATCATAGTTTAGAACTTACCTGCAGTAAAATATCTTCTCTTATCATTGGAACATTGTAATTTTATTGAAATAAATATTATTGACGAAAAGGAAACATGATGTTCTTACAAAATGAATTCCAGAGTGAGCAAGTGAATTCATTGCTTACATGAATTTCCAAGTTCATGTAAGCAATGGGGATATTTGAAGGCTCTGCTCTAAAACATTGAATAATGTGGTCTAAATTCTGTTATGATCAGTACTGTATGCTACCATTTCAACCGAAGCACCGTTATTTAATAATTTTTTACTTTTAAAAAATTGTAGTGAATGTACAGAGCATAAAATTTACTCCCTTGACCGTTTTTAAGAATCCAATTTAGTGGCATTAATATGTTCCTGCTGTTGTGCATCCATCACCAGTGTTTCATCATCTCAAACTGAAACTCTGACTATTAACCTCCATCCCCCCTGCTCCTCAGGTCCTGGTTAACTCTATTCGACTTTCTGCCTCTATGAGTTTGACTGTCGCAGTCAATAAGCGAAATCATACAATATTTGTCTTTTTGGAACTGGCTTATTTCACTTAGTGTGTTTTCAAGGTTCATCCATGTTGTAGCATGTGTTGGAACTTGCTTCCTTTTTAGGGTTTAATAATATTCCATTGTATGGCTATAGCACATTTTGTTTGTCCATTCATCGATTGATGGACACGACTTGTTTCCATTTTTTGGTTGTTGTAAATAATGCTGCTGTGAACAATGTGCTTTCCAAGTTCTTCTGTATAGCTAGAAGAGGAATTGCTGGATCACATGATAATTTTATGTTTAATATTTTGAGTAGCCACCCTACTGTTTTCCAGAGTGGCTGCACTATTTTACATTCCCATCAGCAATGCGTAAGGATTCCAATATCTCCATATCCTTACTGAGACATGTTATTTTTTGTATCCTTTAAATAATGTTTTTAATAATAGCCATCCTAATGGCATGAAGTGTTATTTTAGTGTGAGTTTGATTTACATTTCCCTAATTATTGATAACATTAAGTATCTATTTATGAACTTACTTATTGGCCATTTGTATATATTTTTTGGAAAAATGACTACCAGTAGTCATTTTTGCCTATTTTCTTAATTAGGTTTTTTTTGTTTCATTGTTGTTGAATTGTAGTTTTTAATATATTTTGGTTATTAATCCCTTATCAGATATTTTGCAAATATTTTTCTCCCATTCTGTGGGTTTCCTTTTATTTCTTGATAGTGTTCTTTGATGCACAAAAATTTTAATTTTGATAACTTTCAATTTATTTATTTTTCCTTGGTTGCCTGTGTTTTGGTACCATTTGCAAGAAATCATTGCCAAATCCAATATTATGAAGCTTTTCCCCTATATTTTCTTCTAAGAGTTATATATTTTAGCTCTTATGTTTAAGTCTTTGATCCACTCTGAGTTAATTTTTGTATATAATATAAGAGAAGGGTCCAATATAATTTTGGGGGGTTTATCCTACTTGCAATTCATTGAACTTCTTGGGTTTGCAGATTCATATATTTTATCAAATTTGGGAACATTTTGACCATTATTTAAATAATGTTTCTGCCCCTTTCTCTCTTTCTCTTTCTGGAACTTCCACAATGCATATATTAATCTGCTTCATAGAGCCCCACAAGTCTCTTAAACTCTGTTCATTTTTAAAATTTTTTTGTTTTTTTTTCTCCTCAGACTCAATAATTTCAATTGTTTTGTCTTTAAATTCATTGATTCTTTCTTCTGCCTCCTCAAATTTCATGCTAAACCCATCTAGTAAAAATTTCAATTCGGTTGTATTTTTTAGTTTCCAAATTTCTGCTTGGTTCCTTCTTACAATTTCTATCTTTCTGCTGATATTCTCGTTTTGTCCATTTATCATTTACCTGGTTTCTTTTAGTCCTTTGTGCTTTTGCTTAACTCTGAGAATATTTAAGAAAGCTCTTTTAAAGTCTTTGTCTAGTAAATCCAATGTCAAGGACAGAACCTGAAGATTTATATTGTTCCTCTGAACAGACATGTTTTCCTTTTCTTTTTTGTATGTCTTATAATTTTTTGTCAAAAATTGGGCATTTGAAAAAAAAATAGCCACCTCTCTCCATTCTTGCAAACTGGCTCTGTGCTGAATTAGTGCTTCACTGACTGGCTGGGTATATTCTGAGCTTAGGGATCAGCCTGAGGTGGAAGCTTAAGGGCCTCTCAGGTCTTTTCTAAGAATGCCTCTAGCCTGGGGTTGTATGTGGCTTTCTCAATTCCCCCATATACATGGCTGTTTTCAAATGTCTTACTATCCCAAAGAGTCTCATTCCAGCTTCTCTTCAGGGCCTTAGATGTCCTACTGTATGTCCTCACCTATCATCTCTTTTTGTCCCAGGTGTCTGTGTGTATATAGTCTTCTTGGAGCTTTCACATGCAGTGCCTGCTGCTTTTCCCTTAGCCTGAGATCTAAGTTCAATGAGACGAAGGCCAGTTTTTTAGGAAGCCCCCAGGTAGGTTAGAATGTGGCCAATACAATCTACTCTGCAATCTTCAGTTCAAAGGAGATAACTAGGAATAGGGCTGCTGTGTCTTCCAAATGATGACTGTGCTGAGCTGAAGAGGGGGTAGGGAAAAAGTAATTAAAATGCCATGAAGTTTCCTAATTTTCTACATTTTTTTTACGGTAAATTTTTCTTCACAGGGCATTCACTTGGTTCCTGTAGGTCTTTGGCTATTTTCCAGAGCTACTATAAGACTGGTTCAGCTAGTTTCTTGGTTTTTGATATTTTGTGGAACAAGGCCTTGAAGCTTCCTAGTCTGCTGATTTACTGATATCATTCCCTTGAGGAACTTTTGTGTAGTTAAAACAATCACTTAAAAAAAATCAAATGCAAACAACATATCAGGCAAAAAAAAATTTGCAATATATTTAGGTCAAAGTTAATTTCCATAATAGTCCAAAAAACTCTTACAAATCAATAATAAAAATATACAAACCAAGTAGAAATTTGGACAAATAACAGAAACAGGTAAGAAAAAGAAATATAAGCATTTTTTGATGATGTTAAAGTGTACATTCAACTTTTATATAGGCCTTTTCTACATAAAATTAAAAATAAGCATTTTATAGGGACTGTAAACTCTATATTGGAGCTTTCTGAATTTTGTCAGGTTTATATATTTTATCTCCAAATCCTTTTCATAGTGAAACTTCCCCCTCCCCACACTCCTTCCACTTTTACTTCTCACTTTTTAAGGATGGTTCTCGTATTCTTATTATAAATCATCCCATGATACAGACAAAGCTTCCTCTTAGGCGATAAGAAATGTACTGAAATCAATGACCCAACCTTTCCAACCTGGGCCTTCTTTTGAACTTCTCTGGTTGATTCAGAATTTGCATTATACAATGGAGACCAATCTTCATAAGCATTAATTCTCACCAATGACCGGTTCCATATCATTAAGGTACATTATTACAGGTATTGCCTTGTTTTTTGAAAGTTTGCATTAAGCTGCTTTGCTTTTATGAATGGCCTGTATTAGTACTTGTTTTCTCTAAGTGTAAGAAATCTGAAGAGGACTTTCACTTTTATGATAAAAGGTGAAAAGTAAAAAATAGCATTCAGCTTCTGTTTTGCAGCAGTCATTACAGAGACAGCATTCGCCCCAAGCAGTGAGAGTGGCCCCTTAAAGCTCCTTACTTGAGAACTGCACCCAGCATCTCAGTATCAAGCTGCGCCAGCTCTGAGCTGTGTCTGTGAGCATCTGTGCTTTATCTAAATTTATTTTGTGCTTGCATTAGCAAGACCTGTCCTTAGGTATCAGAAAAGCGTAAGAGTTTGTAAGGGTGTCACACTTCGTGTAAACCTGGATGTAATTAAGTGACCAATCATGGTGAACAAAATAAAGGCATTGTATGTGTGTTGAACGTGTCTATGTCCAGAGGAAAAAAAAAATCTTGAAAGCTGCCAAAATTACTATTGGTTCTGCTAATAGTAAAGTGGTCTCTTTTATTTGGCATCCAGTAGTGGATAAAATGAAAAGTCTATTGATTAAGTGGATTGATGGGTGTACAAAGCATGAGGTTCCATTAAGTTCTCTTATACTAAAGAGAAATTGATCTGTCTTTTTAATAAGTAAAAGAACACTGTACCTACATTATTTCTACTTTATGCAGGTTGTGTATTTATTACATGCTTCCTGCTTTTACTATATGTTAGTGTTATTGTGGATTTTAGGTGTTATTTGGTATGATTTGGTAGGTTATGGTTTGGGTCTGGGAACTTTTTCCATATTAAATTAATGATGATTTCTTCTTCTCTTTATGCCATTTTGGTTTATGAAAGGTTTCAAAGGAGCACTCTATTTTCCAATGGTAGGAGAAAGCTGTAGTTGCTTTTGATACTTTGAACTTCCTTGGGAGGTTGGGTCTATAATTTTATTTTTTATTTTAATAAATAAGTAGCAAATTCAAGGCATAGGGTTTGAAGAGCCATTAGACGTATCATGAGAATGTCAATATTCACACTAACCCACTTCACAGATTGACTTAGAAAGTTATCACCACTTTTCAACTACCTTGTAAAATTACCAAAAAATTAAAAGATAAACAAAAGTTCAGATTAAATCAGACACTCTGTGTGTTAAATGTTGATTTCTTTTTCAGAGGGGAATTTCATGTTCAGTCTTGCTCTGTAGACTAAGTGAGAGTAATAGAAAGGACATCATTGTATTATTTCCTCTTTCGTTAATGTTCTTGCTGAGTTTGTGGGTTTATTGGCTTTAATTTAAACCGCCTGTAAATAACACAGGTGTGAGAAACTGTGTACCTTTACTTCAGAGAAAGAGTTCAGAAAGAAAAAAGAAATGCCTTCTAGAATTTCAGATGCTACAGAGCAAGACAATGTCCTTTCTGAGTAGTGCCTATGAAGGGAGACCCGTGAGCACTGTTTATCTAAATGCTCTGCAGTAAATTTAACTATCTAGGTTTATAATATTCTCATCACGTTATAAACCCATGAGACGTTTTAATGATGAAAAGATATAGTCTTACCTGGGCTTCCTGCTAACACTGGGAGGATTGGTTGTTCTGATCTCCGTGTTCCCATTAATAAAGGTTTATTTCCAAAATTCTTGAGAGTCGCTCTACATTAAACCTATGCACAATATTGACCCTTTAATATACCCAACGGCTAAGTCTGGGGCCCAGGAGGGGGCCTTTTACACCCTGGCACAAGTTTATTTCTTGCTCTTAATTCTGCAGCCAAGTCAAGCCAGTGACACGTTTCAGTGTCCCGGGCTGTTCATTACTCTACTGGACAGCGTAACGCGTTATGGCAGCTGGTGGTGTGTCCTTAGGCAACTCTCACCACACGAGGTTTCATTTCACTTTTCAGACTAAGGAGTTGGATTCGGTGATTGCTACAGTCCCTGCCACCTGTTATATTTCACTATAATATTTATATAGCTATAATATTATATCAGACAATAAAAAACGTGTTCATGTCTTGACAAACACATTCTTTTAACTAGTTGGGGTCAGTAAAGCGAATGGAAGACTGACAGTGAACCTGAACTGTCTCCGGGCACACCTAGGCGTTCCCAGCAGGCTCTCCCCCACCAGATCCTTCTCTGTTGTGAAACTCGGTCTCTTCTCCCATCAAAGGGTTAGTTTCTGCGCTTACTTCTCTTATAGTGCTGCCAAGAAAAGAAAATGATATCAGAGAAATGGAAGTAATTGGTTTTGATAAGGAACTGAGGTTTTTAATTTCTGGCCCTCTGACCACACACCGTTCAGTTCTGCCAGTTTTGCATCAGCCCCAGGTAATAACAGAGGAATTCACTCTCAGTTAGGTACTCATTAACTTCTGAGTGTGGCCCTGCCCACACCGAGCCTTGAAGGCCGCCTCTTTCAACTTCCTCTCTTGCTAAATCTACGCCTCTTTCAGTGAAACCCAGGGGACTGCACCTGGAGAAGAAAAAAAGGTGTTCTGAAGAAGCCGTTTAAAAGGCCTCTGAGTGCTGAGACTGGATTTTGTTTCCTCGGCCCTCCTTAGAGTGCTATCCAAGGCGGTTTTTTTGGTTTTTTTGAACTTCAGTTTCACTTTCCGGTTTGCAGCCAGCTTGCTGTATGTCCTCGATGAACGTGGCTGGATTTGGACGGATGACAACGGGAACGATCAGCTCTCCTCAGAGTATGCGAAGGTATAGATTTTAAACTCCTCTTGGGATAGGATCTCTCAGGTTGGGTGAAGCTAGAATGCTCGATGGTTTCAGCATTCTTTGCTCTTTCTTTGCTCTGGTGCTTGGAATCTGGCGGGATCACTCACCTAGGTGCATGAAAGCAATGGCCGGGGCTGTAGGTGTGGGGAAAGTGTACCAAAGCTCAGAGTACAAATAACAGCAACAAGTTCTAAGTAACAGGATAAAACACTTTCTGCAGGAGTTTTAAAAACGTTTGTTTCCTTTGGAGAGTTCTGTACCTGGACAAGTACATTAGAGTAGTCACAGAAATCCTTTGCAACAGCCTTAAAAAGAATCACAACTTTGTTTTAAAGATACAAAGCCCTGTGAGCTTAAAGGAGCTGGTCTCCCTGTCTCAGCCTTCCTGGCTGGGAGGAGACAGGAGCTGGCTTTTCCTGGCAATGTGCTTGACAACGAGAATCTCTTTGGCAGCTCCTGGGAGTGAGAGCCTGGCTTTCTTTGGCCTAATCAAAGAAAATGGATGAAGGCGTGTGAGAGGATCAGGGATTAGCATGGGCGGCTGTGGGTCAAGGGGAATGGAAACGGGGTCAGCCTTGGCTCCGCCTAGTTGCAGGAGCGGCCTCCCAGCTTTACAGTGTGGTTTTGAGCCGGTTCGTGTCTGCCTACAGTGCATCTGTATAAATTTAGGGAAAGACGTGTAAAGTTTACAAACCAAACTGGACAGGTCAAACTGTGGCTGGTGGTAGCTCTAAGCAGCCTGGCTCCGGGCCCTACACCCTCACTATTGTGCAATGCTGGCGCCGGTTTGGCCAAAGAAATGTAGTTTCTGGGTTTTTTTTAACTTTCCTTGTTCCTATTATGTCTCCTTTAACAGCAATTTATTCCTGGCTCTTGCTTCATCGTCTAACTGTATTTTTGTTTGTTGGTTTGACTGAAGCACACTCTAGAATACCATTTTCATGTGGGGTACGTCGTTACAGATTTACTGAATCTCACATATCTCAAAATACCCTTCCTTATCTTTAATTGTTCAGCTGGAAATGAAATTTTAGGTTCAAAATAATTCCTCCTGAACATTTTGAAAGCTTATCTGTTTTTTTTCCTTGCGGCTGATGAAACATTTCATATCACCCAGGATCTTTCCTTTGGAAAAGCTGATGATAAGCTTTTCTGAGGTTTTAGAGAGCGCGCACGTGTGCGTGAATGGCCACAATTCTGCCGTTTCGTAAGTTCCTCTCTGGGCCTCTTCCCTGTGTCACTCATCCCGCCTGGCACCGGAGCCTTTCTCACCTGGTGGGTGTAGCTTCAGGCCCGGGAGTCCTTCGGTCCTTCAGGGACGTGCTTTCTAAGTGGATTTGTTCCTCTCGGTGCAGTCGGCCCTTGGTAGCCACAGGTTCTGCATCTGTGGATTCAACCAACCGCAGACCAAAAATTTTAGGGAAAAAATGTCCCATTGTTGCTGACCTGTTCTGTGTACTTCGGTTTATGATGGGTGCATCTGTGCTGAACATGGACAGACTTTCTTTTCTTGTTGTTTCCTAACCAATACGGGATAACAGCTGTTTCCATAGCATTTGCATTATTTCAGGTATTTCAGCAACTTGCAGGTGATTTAAAGCGTATGGGAGGATGCCCATAGGTTATATGCCAATACTGTGCTGTTTTCTATAAGGGACTTGAGCATCTGTGGATTTTGGTATCATGGGGGGCCTGGAGCCAATCCATTGATACCGAGGGACAATCGTAATTCTATCTCTATCTATAGCCCTTCCAGAAAAGGTAAAAGTCACCTAGACAAAGAGCAGAACATATTGCAGGAACTGTACCTGTGCTTTTGCAACAGAGGCCGTGCTCTTCTAGGGCTGGGAGGAGAGGGGCAGGGAGCTGGTCCCCGATTTCCAGAATGTATCATTTCCAGCCCCCCATTCTTCACGAACCTGAACAATTTGGTATGGGGCTTAGGCTGTGGTGTTTCTCATAGCCCATGTACATAAAATTGTGTGTACCTAGTGCCAGTATTATAAAGGCCATAAGATGGGAATGTGAATTTATAGAAGTTGATATTTTCCCATTTTTCTAAGAACTAGATTAGAATGAAAGTAAGACCACTGTTTTTAAAAGGCATATTAGAATAATTCTAAATACTCAGACAAGTTCTGTTTTCCTAAAATAATCATCTAAAAGGATTTTACACTCTAAAATGTATCTGGAATTCTTCTTGTGTCATAACTTTTAGATCTTATGGAAAATCTATTAAAATATCATTATTATTGATCCGTCTCCATATACTTAGATATATTTGATTTTTTAAAAATATCTGAAAGTGGGACTAGGTATATGATCATACCAGAGAATACCACATTGGGTACAAATGCCACCAAGACAAGGTTGTAACTATATGTAGAGAAAAGAGTGGTTTTCTTGATCCGATTTTTAACTGCCCAGGGAGAGCTATTCATTCAACATATATTTATTCAATACCGGCTATGTCCTAATCATCTTTCTAGGCACAGGCTACACAGCATAGAATAAAACCAACCATGTCCTCTCCTATTACTGCTTACATCTTAGTAAGGAGGGACAATTGAATAAATAATAAATAAAATTATTTTAGATAATTTCGATCAGCCATTGCACAGCATAAGCAATCTAATAAAAGAGTTACAACACGGGAGGGTTTACGCTTCTGACGTCAAGGCTTACTATAAAGCCACAATAATTAAAACAGCATGGTTTTAATGATTAAACACAGTAATAACCATAACACAATCATTAAAAAGAAACAACTTAATGTATAAATGAGTGAACTATTTGAACATAGGGAAGACATACAAATGGACAACAAGCACATAAGAAAACTGCTCCGTATCATCGCTCATCAGGGAAATGCAATTAGGTGAGGTGGGGAAGGGGCGGGGAAATGCCACAGTAGGTCCTGGCTGTCTCCCAGGAGACTGCTCACTTTCCCGAGGCTCACCTGCCCAACAGCCACATAGGTAAGCCCCAGCCGTGTGCCCTAGAAGAGGAAGAATAAAGATCTCCACTATTTAAAGACACACACGAAACTTTTAGAGACCTTGGATTTTGTGAATGGTGTATTATCAAGTGCTTGAATTAATGAATTTCACTCTTTAGACCAAGTAGTAGGGTAGAATGCCCTACGGATGCCTCCTAACCCAAGACTTTCTTTTCATTCTTTAAAATGACATTGAAAAACTGAGCACCTTTAAAGGACTCGGGCCTCCTTAAATGAATGTCATGTGTAGTTCAGGCAAGATGCTGCTGGCTCCCCAGCCTGTGAACACATCCCGGGTCTGAAGTTCCCCACCTAACCCAGGATGGAGTTCAGAAGGGGCTTCTCTAGTCTTTCTAACCATCCATGAATTTCCTGGAATTTCAATTGTTTTACATGCCCGGCTCCATCTTTTCCCTTCTTGTTTGATGGTGAGCTGTGATTGTCGTGAGATATGTTTCCTTTTGCATAGAGTTTTCTTTATAAAGTAAGAAAATTACAAAATAGGAAATCGTTATAATTATCACTTTATAAATCATGGGTTATTATACTGATTAATAATAATAGTAATAACATTAAATACTGCTTTGTTCCAGATATCACAAGACTTACCTCTTTTAACCTTCATAACTACCTATGGAGGAGCTACTCTAATTCTCTCTACTTACAAGACGAGAAAATGAAGGCCGGAGAAATGAATTAACTTGCTACGGGCTACAAAGTGGAGGATCCAGTCTCAGAACTCAGAGGGTGTAATTCCAGGGTTTGTTCTCTTAATGACTGTGTTTCTCTAAGTCTTACTGATTCTGCAGTGAATGTTCATTTATATATCATAAAATTGTAAACGATCTCTATTAACTTTACAATTCATGAATTGATCTAGACCAAGTATGTCTGACTTACTATAGTTTTAGGATAAATGCTAATGTTTTATATCTTGACAATGTCATGCAATGTTATAGCCGATGGTTTTAGGAAATGCAAGGAAGAAAGAAGTGTGTAGAAAATACAAGGGTGAACATTTCCTGTATCACAAGGTAAATTACGAGTCAAGAGATTTTTGTTTAAAGCTGGTTGATCAATAGAGTTTTAAGTATTGTCTTTAAAATTGTAAGGATAGAGTAAATTAAATTAAAAATAACTAAAGGAAAATTGCGAAGACGATGAAATAGTGTAATTAAGTTCCTTTTCTTTATGGTGGGAAGAAAATACTTAAAGTCAGTGAATGAAGAAAGCGTAGCACAAGCATATTATTTAGGTGACCATGAGAACTAAAAATAGACACTGTCAAGAAGTCACTGGGGTGGAGGTGAAGTGTGAAGAGGGAGTTTGTTTGTACTTTCTGTGCGGTTTGAATTATTTCCATATGATGTCCTTCTTGTATAATACGTACTTGTATATCATAAGAGTTATGGTAAAGAAATCATGCATAGTCACGTTCTGTTATATATTTTACAAAGAATATACCAATGCGTATGAAAGCGTGCGTTATGAATGCTGCTTCTTGCTGTTTCTTTCACGGGGCAGAGTCATGAGCCGGAGCCTCCTGCGTCCTGTCGCCTGCTGTCTGGGCCTGTTGTCCCTCTGGCTTCTGTGCGCATCTTCCGCCAGCAGGTGTGCGATTCGGCAGGAGGTCGCCGACTGCAGTCACCTGAGATTGACTCAAATACCCGATGACCTCCCGGCGAACGTAACAGTGTTGAATCTGACCCACAATCAACTCAGAAAACTACCACCTGCCAATTTTACAAGATACAGCCAACTTACTGTCTTGGATGGAGGATTCAACACCATCTCGAAACTGGAGCCAGAATTGTGCCAGAAACTCCCCTTGCTGGAAGTTTTGAACCTCCAACACAATGAGCTATCTCAACTGTCTGATAAAACCTTTGCCTTCTGCCTGAATTTGACTGAACTCTGTCTTAGGTACAACTTAATCCATAAAATTCAAAATGATCCCTTTAAAAACCTGAAGGTAAGACGAAACTGTTTATTTCCGTATAGCAGATAAAAAATATATCTAATGTTAAGTTTTCAAGTCAGGTATTCCTCCTTAGACTTAATATCTAGATATCTGGGTGACGAATGAACCCTGATTGGGGGGGTGGGGGGGAAGGGAGCCACACACAGATATTGCCATTAAGATGGGAGGTGTTTTCAAAAGAGAAAATGCCAACTTAAATGAGTTTCAATCTTAATTTTAAAGAACTCTGCCTCTCTTGCTTCCTCCCTTTAAAAATAGAACTTGTGTAGATGCAAGAGGTAGAGATCAGAGGGGAACCAGAACGTCCCATGAGGATCAGCAAAAACCTCTCAAAGCTGCTGATCTTGTATCTGAAAAAATGAGAGAAATATCAAGTCCAAATTCTGACTTAAATAAGGTTAACACATTGATACGCGACAAGTTGTTCAACCACAGGTTGCATCCTCTTGATTTTAGAAATCTCCTCACTTACTGCTTTTCCAATGACTACTTACCATTTTTCTTTAACTACTTTGCTTGAATTTTTAAGTCTGTGAAAAATGTACAGGGTGAGGCAAAAGTAGGTTTATAGTTTTTCCGTATAGAAAATAATACAATACTCAAGAAATAATTCCAGAATAAACTGCGTTTCACATACTCACAACTGTAAACCTACTTCTGCCCCACAGTGTATTTATTATTTCTAAATCTGAGACAATTATTAAGTGCTTTTCCTAAACCAAAGCCATTTTCGAAGCTCTTTGTTTTTTTCATTTTATGGACTTATAACCAACTGGTCATTTCTTGACTTCAGATGCCAAGGGTAACATACATATTTAAATATGCTTAGAAACATTTATAACATGATTTGCTTGGAAGCCATGTGACATTTCTTCTTGCATCTTCTTAGATTCTGATGTGGACAAAATGTCTTTAGACACAAAGACCTCAAAATCTAGTTGGAGTAATCATTGGGAAAATGTTATTATTATTTTAAAAACATAAGTGAAAGTCTTGGTCTCTTTAATAGACATGAGATTTTGCCCTAGCATATATCAACTTTGCCTTACCTTTTACTTGAATTGGAATCTTACATGTTCAAAAACAGCATAGGGTGAAAAAATATCCCATAACCCTGACAAAACAAACAAACAAAAATGAATATTCTCTACTAGCTATGATGCAAAATTCACATAGGTATCAATCTCTCTCAGCATAAGAATCTTCTTAGGATTTCACAGATGACAAAGTTCTACTCCTAGTTTTTAAGAAAACATTTCTTCTTTTCTTGTTCTTTAGTTTCAAGCTGACGTATGACACTACCTGTTTGATAAGCCACGTGAATATTCCTTACATCATAAATAAATGTTTATTATAAATAAATAAGTAACTACATGCTTCCTATGGCTATTCCTTATTCCATGAATAAGCAAGCTTAAGCCCTTTTATTTTGTTAAGAGAAATAAAATGATTCTTGATGTAAGAAAAGAAATTCTTGCAACAATAATATTTTCAATCAAAA
Organism: Miniopterus schreibersii; assembly: GCF_964146895.1. Taxonomy (NCBI): domain Eukaryota; kingdom Metazoa; phylum Chordata; class Mammalia; order Chiroptera; family Miniopteridae; genus Miniopterus; species Miniopterus schreibersii. Next base: position 8,486,670 of record NC_138102.1, read on the forward strand.
CAAAGGTTTTTAGTACTCCTACTGTCATTTTTCTATAGAATTATAGAGAGGTGACATTTTGCTGTTATTTCTAAGGTTCACATACATTTAGAGGAACTATTTTTGATTGCAAGACTCTAACTTATACACGTATTTTCTCTCTCTCAGAATTTAATCAAATTAGATCTATCTCGTAATGGTTTATCGTCTACTAAATTAGGAACTCAGCTCCAACTGGAAAATCTCCAAGAGCTTCTATTATCGAATAATAAAATTCATGTACTAAGACGTGAAGAACTTGATTTCCTTGGCAATTCTTCTTTAAAAAAATTAGACTTGTCTTCAAATCAAATTAAAGAGGTAAGAAGTGAGGTAAAATTACTTTGTGTTCTACCTTTAAGTGTGAGTAGTCCCTAATTGTGTCACGTGGATAGGAGTCTAAAAATCCCTGTAGATTTCCTAAATCCTTCACACTGACCGCTGGGCCTTTGCTGTCATCGTCACAAGAAAGGGAGTTGGGTAGCAATTAGGAGCTGGGGCTCCGCTGTCAAACCGACGTGGGTTAAAATCCTCCTTCCTTACAGACCAGTACTTTGACCTCGGGAAACGTAACCTCTCTGGGTCTTAGTTTCCTCACATATAAAATAGAAGCAATACCATCAATCATAATAAATCTCTGAAAGAATTAATCCAGCATGGTGTTTAAGAGCACAGGCTTTAGAGTTGAGTTAGTTGCCTCCTTACCTGGGCTTTACCTCTTATTAATTGTGCAATCAGGTGAATTATTCAGGTTCTCTCTGCTCTGACTCCCCAGTGTTAAAGTGGGTGCGATAATAAATGTTACTCCACAGGGCTGTGTGGGAAAGACTGTTGCACAGTGTTGGGCATGTAAGCTCAGTAAAGAACTAGCATTAGATGATCATGAACCCTCCCTGTGATGGAGCACTCCCTAACTAAACCTTCTCTTTTGGGATCCATGACCTTCAATTTGTTAACTATTGTCACATACAGATGTGTCTGTATTTTATTCTTTCCAGGCTGAAAATAAGAATACTGGAAATCCTAAACTAAATCAGATTTTATGAAGCTATATTACTTTTCAGACATAAAAATAGACTGAGAGGTCAAGGAAGACCCCAGAAGGAGTGACACCTAAGCTGAGACTGAGACGTGGATGCTGAGAAGTTAGCCTGTGGCCAGGGGAGGGGAGGGACTGGAGCAGGGCATGGGTGTTACAGGCCCAGAGTAAGGGGCTGGGTATCAGAGGGGTGGAAAGAGACCCCAGAGAAGGTGGTGAAAAGGGAAGGGGGGTTGAGTAACGGATTGCGTTTAAGCTCTGCAAGGGTCATGCAAATTCGACTGTGTTTTTGGTTATTAACCTCTTTTTTCCCTCCACCCTAGTTCTCTCCAGGGTGTTTTCATGCAATTGGAAAATTGTTTGGCCTCTCTCTGAACAACGCCCAGCTGGGCCCCAGTCTCACCGAGAACCTTTGTCTGGAATTGTCGAACACGCACATTCAGAATCTCTCCCTGAGCAACACCCAGCTGTCCAGGACGAGCAATGTGACCTTCGCTGGACTGAAGCAGACGAACCTCACCATGCTCGATCTTTCCTACAACAGCTTAAGTGTGATTGGCAATGATTCCTTTGTGTGGCTTTCTCACCTGGAGCGTCTCTTCCTGGAGTATAATAGTGTAGTGCGTTTGTTCCCTCGCTCCTTTTACGGGCTTTTCAATGTGAGATACCTGAATTTGAGACACTGTTTTACTAAACAAAGCCATTCCCTTGCTGTGCTTCCCAAGATTGATGATTTTTCCTTCCAGTGGCTAACACGTTTGGAGTATCTTAGCTTGGACGACAACAACTTCCCAGGCACAAAAAGCGATACTTTCACGGGACTGGCACAGCTGCGGTACTTAAGTCTATCCAACTCCTTCAGCAGCTTGCAGACTTTAACGAACGAAACATTTGTGTCACTGGCTCACTCTCCTCTAGTCATGCTCAACCTCACCAAAAATAAAATCTCGAAAATAGAGAGTGGCGCTTTCTCTTGGCTTGGCCACCTGAAGGTACTTGACCTCGGCATTAATGAAATCGGGCAGGAACTCACAGGCGAGGAATGGCGAGGCCTAGGAAGCATTGTTGAAATCTACCTTTCCTACAACAAATACCTAGAACTGACCACCAACTCTTTTGCCTTGGTTCCGAGCCTTCAACAACTGATGCTCCGAAGGGTGGTCCTCAAAAACTTGGATAGCTCCCCTTCCCCTTTTCGCCCTCTTCGGAACTTGACCATCCTGGATCTGAGCAACAACAACATAGCCAACATAAACGATGAACTGTTGGAGGGCCTGGAGAAACTGGAAATTCTGGACATGCAGCACAACAACTTAGCCCGGCTCTGGAAATATGCAAATCCTGGTGGTCCCGTTCAATTCCTAAAGGGCCTTTCTCACCTCCACATCCTTAATTTAGAGTCTAACGGCTTTGACGAGATCCCAGCGGAGGCCTTCAAAGACTTATTTCAGTTAAAGAGCATCAATTTAGGACTGAATAATTTAAACATACTTCCTTCATCTCTCTTTGACAATCAGGGGTCTCTCAAGTCATTGAGCCTTCAGAAGAATCTCATCACGACGGTTGAGAAGAGTGTTTTCGGGCCAGCTTTCAAGAACCTGAGTAGTTTAGATATGCGCTTCAATCCATTTGATTGCACGTGTGAAAGCATTGCCTGGTTTGTTAACTGGATCAACAGCACCCCCACCAACATCTCGGAGCTGTCCAGCCACTATCTCTGCAACACCCCACCTCAATATCATGGTTTCCCAGTGATGCTTTTTGATATCTCACCCTGCAAAGACAGTGCCCCCTTCGAGCTCCTTTTCATGATAAATACCAGTATCCTGTTGATTTTTGTCTTCACTGTGCTGATGATCCACTTTGAAGGCTGGAGGGTATCTTTTTATTGGAATGTTTTAGTGCATCGAGCTCTTGGTTTCAAAGAAATGGACAGGCAGCCAGAGCAGTTTGACTATGCAGCATATATAATTCATGCCTATGAAGACAGGGACTGGGTCTGGGAGAACTTCTCCCCCATGGAACAAGAGGATCAGACGCTCAGATTTTGCCTGGAAGAGAGGGATTTTCAGGCAGGTGTCCTTGAACTTGAAGCAATTGTTAACAGCATCAAAAGGAGCAGAAAAACTATTTTTGTTATAACACAGCATCTATTAAAAGATCCATTATGCAAAAGGTAGGTGAGCGTTGTGACATTTGAAGTGTATACTTGTTTTTTAGTTGAGCTTTTAAATGTTACCAACATTTTACTCACAACTCAAAGAATTTAAAAATAGAATTAAGAAAAAAATATAACCTGATTTTTAGTGACAGACTAAAGTAAATTCTAAGGGGGATTTCTAGATTTTAGAGTTTTTTGGCCATTAAAAACTATATATTGACATATAACTTAATTCGATTTTTTGTTTGTTTTTTTTTTTACTTAGATTCAAGGTGCACCAGGCACTTCAGAAAGCTATTGAACAGAACCTGGACTCCATTATCTTGATCTTTCTTGAAGAGATTCCAGATTATAAACTGAACCATGCACTCTGTTTGCGAAGGGGAATGTTTAAATCTCGCTGCATCTTGAACTGGCCAGTTCAGAAAGAACGGGAAAGTGCCTTCCATCATAAATTGCAAGTAGCACTTGGCTCCAGAAATTCAGTGCATTAAATTTATTTAAAGACTAAATTAACACAGGAGTAACTGTCCTAATTTTAAAAGTTTCGCAGTAAATTTATGTTTTAACTGAAAATAGTGTAAATCTGTTTATTTATATTTCATAGGTGAGAGTAGTCAATCACAAGTCTCTCTCTTCTATGGAATTCTATCTCCTTATTTCAGACTTTTTATTACCAGTTGACTTCATTTGATCCCAAAGAAACATATGGGAATATCCTCCATTAATGAATATACATAATTGGTTACTGAGGCCAATGAAAACTTAAGAAAGTTTTAAAATATTCCTCATTTAAATGAAGTAAATGTTCTGTGAGGGTTTGTAATAGTTATATTTGGGTTTTTTAGGGTGCACTCAGAGTAAAAAATAATTGTTTTAATGGGCACAATTGTATTTTAATTGTAAAATAGTAAAATATATACTGTACCTATATTTTTAAAAGTTTAATTACGGTATTTTTCCAGTTGAAAAGCTTGTATTTTAGTGGTGCCAATCCCAGTATTGATTTTGTTAAATTTTAAATACCGTTTTAATATACAGACCCAAGCAGAAAGCATTTGCTAATGATTTTGGTTACTTAATAAAATAAGTGGCTCAATAAATACACAGATTTTCTTAATATTTGAATTTCTGCCATAGAAGATATTAGAAGAAATAATTCTCTTATTTAGAAGTGTTGCAGAAAGGCTTGCTTCCTGAACGTTAATTAGCAGATGGATTGGCTTTGTGGAAACAAAATATCGTCAGACGCAGGTGGTGGCCCTGGCCAATCACTTGGTCCCACTGGGATTCTTTGACTCATGATGTTGAAAATTATCATGATAAACAAAATCTGAAATATCCTCATGTAATTAGCGATGATGATCGTGGCACAGTACCTTCACATGGATTGCATTATTGCACCACAAAATAATACGCTATGTGCAGATATTTCCTTACGATTATTTTGTTTTATTTTTGTTTTACAATAAAAAGCGTCTAATTTTTGGAAATAGACATGAATGGCTTTCTAAAATCTTTCTAGTTCTGGCATTCAAATATAAAAGAGAGTTGAGGTTATACAGCTGAGTTAACCTTGGTACTTAAAGCACTCGTTCGTTGAATTTAGGGAGCGGAGATAGAGATGTGACATTTTGGAACTGTGATTTAAATATCAGTATTTTCAGGGCTAAATTCACAGAATCCTGGAAAAAGTAGTATCCGCTGACCTGCCGATGCCGAAAGAGCTGCTGCCTCCCGACCACATGAGCAAACGGAGGGCTCGGGTTCAGGTCCGCCTGGCCCAGGAACTCACGCGTCAGACATCTGCTTCATAACTACTTTGTTAGGATTTGTTTGGGCATCATAAAATAAAAGCCACGACTACACCTTCTCTCAGTGCACGTTGTAGTGTCCCAATGTTCTCATCTTCATTAAAATAGTTCTAAATAAATTATTATGAATTCTTCCATGTGCCATCCATCTGTGAAAAGCAGGGCAGGAAGTAACTTTGCCTTTACTGCTCAGGAGACAGGCAATCAAATGGCCTCAGCTTAAATGTATCTTTTAAAAGTTGCTTAATATTTAGGAGGTCAGGAGACACAAGGGATGACCTGCTGAGCTGAATATGAGTAACGCTAATCAGAGCTGTGCGCCTTGCCTCGTGTTCGACTTACTCAGGAAGCATCTTCTGCCGGCTGGCCTTTGTAATTGTCCTCAGGAGAAGCCCTTGTCCCTTGGGTTCAAGACAGAAAGTGCAGGAAAGGATGCTTGTCTGACCAAGTTAATTTCTACCCGTGGACTGACTTGCTTGGATGCCCTCAGGGTGCCATCATGTAGTCTTTTCACCCCAACTCCCTCTTCCTGTTTTGCACTTTCAAATCCAAAGCCAGCTGAATCAAGAACATTGAGTTTTAAATAAATCTAAGCATTTAGATTTTTAACTATAAATGACACCTTTTAGATTGTAATAAGTAGTAGATTTGATCAGTTTGGTAGTGAGGAGGAAGGATTCAATGCCATTTATTTTAACGATGTCTAATTGAAATGTCTACCTTAGATTATTTGTCAAATAGTACGTGATGGTGACCATTAGAAAATGTAAAGAGGCTCCAGACCAGGCGCTTAAAAAATAGTTCTTGCAATCTAAAGAGACCGAAAGTAGAGGAGTGGTCGTCTGAGCCCAGGGATGAGCATGGGGAGTGACTCCATGTGGGCACAAGACATCTTTTGGGGGTGATGAAATGATCTAAAATTGGATTGTGCTAATGACCGCGCAACTATGTGATTTACTCAAAATCACTGAATCATATACTTAAAACAGGCGAACTTTAGGGTGTGTGAATTATATATTAATAAAGCTGTTAAATTATTAGCATTCATGGAGCAGCTACATGTGCCTAGCCCTGTGCTAAACAGTACGGAGTACAAAGCAGATGAGACACATTGTAGAGAATCAGGCAACAGGAATTAGGTGGGAAGGGATCATCCGAGATGGACCTAAACAAGGAAAGCTTCCTGGGAGAGCATGAGACCTTGCGAAGGTGGGCAGGGTGTGGGGCGTGAGGGTGACAATGGGGCACCATGAACAGTGCGATGGAAGGAAGGGAGGGAGACGTGAACTTGGTGTTGGGGGATAGTAGGGATGCGGAACCATGTTGTGGAGATAATGGCAGAGAGACTTAGACTTAAGGAGTCCGGTATTTTGAAATTGTAACTTCATGGGTTTCGACTGGCAAAACCAGAAATTATAATAAAATTCTCCCCTTGGATCTATGACTTAGATTCATGTGACAACTAGTTGCATAGAAGAGTGTGACTTACAACTTCATGGTCCAAACAGCCAGGCTTATTCTCACATAACAGAAGGGGATCTGAAGCACTTATTTTTCCTATACCGTTATAAATTTGCATTAAAATAACAAAGCCATCAAGTGATCATTAGTTATTAATTACACTAGGTAAACTGATATGTTAGTCAGTCTTAGCTCTTGGAACTCTTTAGCCTTGATCTGTTTTCCTGTCCAAGGGAGAAACTGGTTCTCTTTGCGACTTTTCTCCCCACCAGTTTAGCAAATAACCCATTGTGTACATTGGGCAGGAGTCAGGGGCCTTTTCAATGATGGAACTTTCCCAGTTCTGGGCGAGAACTTCTGGGCAGCCGGTTTTGGATTCCTAGTTCCCTTTTATCCTAAGTTTGTTCCCCTAGGAAACAGACTTTGGGATGTAGATTTGCATGCAGCAGGTTTAGGGGAGGGCTCTGATTTAAAAGGAGAGAAATAAGCTGGGTTGGGAAGAGAGAGAATGATGAAGTGTGATGTCATTGCAGTTGTACCTGAGGCCTTAACAGACCCCACAGGGAGCTCTGGAACCGGAATGGCCCTACAGAGTTGATAGGTGATCTTTTTATCTGCCTTCAACTGCTTTTCTTTCCTCTCTGTTCCCCCTGAATTATGCCCCAGAGTGGAGGCATGCATAGCAGAAAAACATAAACATTTAAAAATAAAACTCTTAAAAAATTATATTCTATCCTCAATTGATCCTTTTAGGGCCATACTTTACTGCAGAGTGACTAAACACTTGGGCAGTTCGTACTCAGGACTCCTGAGTCTGTAAACGCCAGGTGCATTCTTTTGGAGAAAAGAGGTAGGAGAAGTCAGTGGGCCAGGTGGAGACGAGGCATCACTTCTTAACTTCGTTACACTTGGAGAACATTATACTTGGGAATACTATCAAAACAACACTGAGATGCCAGGAAATCCCGTATCTATTTAAGATGCAGCTGAGTGAGATATCTCACATATACTTTGCACATTTAAAAATATATATGGATATCTATTCAAGTCCTTAGCCCATTTTTTATTATTAGTTTGTTTGTTTTTTGCTATTGAGTTGTAGGAGTTCCTTATGCATTTTGGAAATTAATCCCTATAAAGTTCTAGAACCAATTTTACATGTGGTAATGGTTGGGGGGGGGGCATTTCCCCTACCACCAACCAATTCTCCAACACCAGCTGGGTGTCTTACAATTCAACTTGAATCTTACATTATCTACCTGGAAATAGTGTCAGATCCTACAGGTTAAAGGCTCGGTCTTAAAAGACTGCTCCCCCCCCTTCAGACGCCAGTCACAAGTCCAGGTTGTACTCTGTTCTTCTGATGGACCCTCTCTGGTTTGACTAATTTGCTAAAACAGCTCACAGAACTCAGAGAAACTTTTTACTCACTAGATTGCTGGTTTATTATAAAAGGATATAGCTCAGAAACAGCCAGATGGAAAAGATGCTTTGGACAAGGTATGGGGAAAGAGCTCAGAGCAAGGAGGTGGGGACAAGCTTAGGAAGGCAGGAATATGCTCCTAATCCTTAAGGGAGGTTCACAGGAGAAAACCTGAGGCTAGGAAAATGCAAAGTGCTCTGAACCAAGGTCACAGGGAGCATCATTGTTGTCAAACATGGGTGGGGGGCAGAGTAGGAGGAGCTGTCTACATTCCAGGTCCTCTTGGGCAAATAATACCTTGGGACCTCCACGGAAAAGCAAAACATCCTGACAGCCAGCGAACAGAAAAGAGAGAAAGATCTTGAGTCTCTGACCACGCTGATAACTCACAGCACCTGTCCCAGGCCCAGCTTATTGTGGGCTTCCTGCTGTGAGCATCTCAAATCTCAGGCTCCTGTTAGCGAGGCTTTAACGGTCACTTGCAGCTGAGAGCACTTGGAAAGTCTCACGGGTCTGGTCTGGTTTTTTCCTCTGCACTGCATCTGCTCCCACACCCAGCACAGTCACGGTCTATTAACAATTCTGTCATCTAAAGCAGCTTTTTGATCAGTTTCAAATCCTTTTTGTGTTTTTTCCTTGGTAGAACCCACAGCCCTCAATCATTTATCAAAAAAACTAGCTTGAAGCTTTTGAGATTTTTAGCCTGTTTTGTTTTCTTTTATTGTGTTTATCATTAAAAAAACAAGATATACTTATTGAAAACATTCAAATAGTACACAAATGAGTAAGTGTGGTCATAAATGTAGCTATCATTTCCTTCCAGATCTTTTTTGGGTTGTTCAACGTAACCTGGCTACACATATAATAAAAACTAACATGTAATGAGAGCTGATCCTATGCCAGGCTCTTTTCCCTCCGTTCCAGCTGCCAAGCAGGTGTCAATTAATATGACTCTCCCACAGTTCCATTATTTGAGATAGAAACCATTAAGGGATAGAGAAAGGCCTGGGTATGGGTCAGTGGCAGAGACAATATGAACCTAGGGAGCCCAGCTCCAGAGGCCACCAGACTGTACTATCTCCATTGCGGTGCATAGCAAATATTTGTCCAATCAACAAAGGAATTTCATTGTTCAAAGGTTTTAAATTTTTATAATCAAATGTGACTGTATTTTTCTATATAGGTCTGGCCTTGGCGTCATGCTAAGTGAGGCCATTTAAATTCTTAAACAGATTAATTACTTGGGTTATTTACTTTAACTTCCAGGTTTCCAAAACATACCATTTCTTCATAGCAACATTGTCATAGCTTCCTAATACTTTCTCAATGATGTACCCAAGAGTTACTGTACACAGTAGAAAATCAGTTCTTCAAATTGTTCATTAGCTGATATTAATTTTATCACACAAAGCATTGCTCTGACATTTCTAATAAGGTCTATCTAAAAGTAATACGGTCACAGTTAGAAACTGTGATTCACTGCATTTACTTTCATTTCCTTATTGTGCCTGAGCCAGATGCTATGACACATCACCCAGGGCTATGAGGATGCCATCCTACTGGTAATTAAGGGAGAAGCCTGGTAGCATCTAATGTCTCTCTGAAAGGCTGTTGATGGATGAACAATGGGAATAAAAGACCGAGCATCTTGCTGAGAATTGTTTACCATGTTTGCAATTAAGGGTCATTTTCAAAGGACCTTCCAACAAAAGGATCAGTCATCATTCATTGTGCCTTGTTCATGAATGCCGCATTCAGTGCCTTGAAGGACAGTGACACTCCATGCCCTGTCTGTTTAGGGGCCTGTCATTCTTCCTGTAGATTTGAAACAATTATGATGATCATTTTATTTTATAGCCAGCTTTTTACAGAAAATGCTCCCACTGAAGATTTCATAAAGGTACCAGTAAGATACCATCGTTACGAAGCACCCCAGCAATTAGCTAATACCCCAATAGTGTATTAGTTTCCTCCGGCTGCCGTAACAAAGTGCCACAAAATGGGTGGCTTAAAACAACAGAAATTTATTCTGTCACCGTTCTGGAAACTAGAAGTCTGATGTCAGATGGCAGCAGGACCATGGTCTCTCTAAAACCAAGGGAAGAACCTTCCTTGCCTCCTCCTAGCTTCTGGTGGTGGCTGCCAGGCCTTGTCTCTGCCTGTCATCTCCCTGTGCATCTGTGTTCAAATCTCTCTCTCCTTAAGACTATGGCAGGCATACTGAATTAGGACCCGCACAAGGTTGGTTCTCTACAAGCAAATGCAAGTTTTGGGGGGTTGTTCAATGTAACCTGGCTACACATATAATAAAAACTAACATCTACTGAGAGCTGACCCTGTGCCAGGCTCCAATGGCACCACCGCTGGAACTTGACCCTGGCTCAGAATTCAGCCTGATAACTCGCCAAAAGACTAAATGATATACTCTTGAGTGCCAGTTAATTTATTTGCTACCAGGCTTTTTCATTTTCTTTCCCTTCCCCAAATCAGAAAACATAGCTCCTGAACACTCATGAGTCCACTCTGCCAGTATCTTGTTTTATAGCCTGGCTCAGAGCGGACCCCACACCCCCGCCCATCATCACACTCACACGCTCTGTCTTCCACGTGTAAGTCTCCAGATTTAGCAAAATGAAATATATTCCACTTCGTAAGAAGCTCTTACCTCTCGCATCTGCCTTTGCGTTTATATCTAATCGATCTGACTATGGTTTGCGTTCTCAGAACATTTTAGTTGTTAAATCTCTTGGGCCGCTCGGATGGGTGTGTGGATTTTACTGGCTCAAGCTGTCGGGGCCCAATCTCACTTCCAAGTTCTGGGGGAGGCGCCGCCCGGGCTCCCCGGTCGTCCCGAGTGGCACACTGTGGACGTGGCCCCGAGGGGGAGGGTGGGCACCGGTTTCCAGTCCCCTCGCCTGGGTGCACGTGCGTCTCTTTAGTTGGTTGGTTTGCTTTTACCGGCTTCCCGACCCTGGCGCCCTTGGTCGCATCAGACCAGAGCAGTTTCGGATCCTTTGGAAGCTGGGCTCTGTTTGGATTCCTGGCGCCCAGCCCCGAGCGGGGCGAGCCTGGCGAAGCCCTAGGGGGGCGGGGAAACTGGCAGTGCCCCTTTAAGGCGCGATGGGGGGGGCGGTCCAATTAGCCGCCGAGGGGCAGGGCTTTGTTTAGCTTGGCAACCGCGCGCGCCCGGCCGTCGGGCATCTCCGCGGGCGCAGGCCCCAGGCCGCGCCCTCAGCCCGCGGCGGCCCCTGGTGCCCGGGGGCTCGGCACCCGGGGAGGGACAGCTGCGCGCGGAGGGGGCCGTCGCGCCCCGGCCTCGGCGCCCTGCGGGCCGCCCGGGCGTCCAGAAGGTCGGTCTCCGGCGCGCGGGGGCTGAGCGCCCGGAGACGTTCCTCCGCGCGGGGAGCGCACCGGGGGCCCCGGGACCCCCGCGGCTGCCCGGGGCCGCCCCCTCCGATTCCTGCGAGCCGAGGTGGATGGAGCGCCGAAGCCCGGCTCCCCGTGGTCTTGAGGTTCCAGCAGCAGCAGCAGGGACAGAATTTCCAAGGCTGGGACATGAAGGTGGCTGTGTTGGACCTGGGGTGTCTCTTTACCAAAATCTTCAAGACCTCGACGGCGCCCCCGGCGGTCGCCTCGCCGGCCGCCCCCTCCAGCAAATCGGACGGCGCAGCGGCCGCAGGGCCGGCGGGCACGGCGCTCAGCGCGCCCCCCGCCCGGGCGCCCCCCGCCCGGGCGCCCCTCCCCGCCTTGGCGCCCGACTCCCCCTGCGCCTCGCGGGGGGCGCCCGCCGCGCTCCAGCCTCCGCCCACCTCCCCCTTCCCCAGGGTCGCGGTCCCGCCCCGCGCGGCAGGAGCAGCAGGGAGCCCCTTCTCCCTGCCCAGTAGCCCCAGAGCAACTCACGTCCTGCCCCTGCCCCTGCCCCCGCCCCCCTCCAGCTGCGGCTGCAGCGCCCCGGGCTCCCCCGCCCACCCGGTGGCGCTGGCGCGGCCGCCCCCCAGCCCTGGGGGTGTCTGGGCCGCGCTGCCGTCGATCGGGGGCGCCGCGGGCAGCGGCAGTTCGTCCTGGAGCCCACGGAACCCCCGCCAGCCTGGCTGGGGAGACCGAGAGCCCAGCGCTTGGATGCCCCCAGGGCCTGGCCCCAGGACCCTTTTCTTCGCCCTGCCGGACATCGGCGAGGAGTGGGCCTCGGACGGCGACTCGGAGGAGGGCGGAGACCCGTGAGTCTTTCCTTGCGACCCGACCCCTGCCAGGCGCCCTTGAGAAAGTCGCGCTGTTTGCAGGGACTCCCACCAGCGCCCCTGGGCACCTCCTTGCCCAGTTCCTGGGTGTTAATTTCGAGCCTCTCCGTTCTTTTCAAACCCGCTGTGCAGGCTTTTGCTCAGCTCGCTCCCAGCTAGTGGTCTGCTGTTCCCAGGGGAGCAGGCGGGAGATGAAGCTGGGCTTGAAGGGAAGGGGGGCAGAATTTTGTTCCTATTCTAGCAGAGCGTTGACGGATGGTTTGCTAGTCTGGTTTTCTCCAGGTCTTTGAAAGGAGCCTTCAGGTCCCTTCCTCTAATGCGGAATGTGGCAGATGTGGGGGGCAACTGAATAGCACATCCCCAGCTGACATTTTAAGAAATGGTACCTCCCTACTCTTTAAGGATCAGCCCCAATTCTTATCCCAAGTGGGATGGGTTTTCTTGGTGCCACATCTAGTTAACTTACATACGTATAACATCATCTGACACCAAGGGCATTTGTCATGCTCAGGACACTTCTGATATATGCCTTAGAGCTCTTGAGCCCTTGCAAAGGGCCCCAGAAACGCTGACAAACTTTTCACTGGGAATTGGAGGACATTTCCCTTAAACACACACACACACACACACACACACACACACACACACACAGAGGCAGGCACATCCTTTCACCATCATGAGCAGTAATGAAAACCTTCTTATAAAGTGTGCATTTTAGAAATAAGGTGCATTTTATTTTTTTAATGAGCAGTTAAGTGGGTACAAAAATATTCAGCCTTCTGAATCCTACAAGAGACTAGTGAAATGGTTAAAGGCAGACCAGAAGGGCCTGTTCCCAAATGAGAGATTTCTGCCTTAGGATCTAGTAAAGGAAGAATAGTCTGGTCTGCTAGCACAGAAGTTCTCCTCCCCCTCCCCTCCCCCCCACCTCCACTAAAAATAAATTAACTGGAGAACTTTTGTATCAAGACTGACTCTAACCCATTCACAATTTAAATAATTGCATTTTTTCAAAACTGCATGACATTCATCTCAGTACTAAAATAAGCAGTTAAATATATTGTTTCTTTTTATTTAAAATATTGCAGTATGAAATACATGAATCAACTGAGTTTATTTTCTTAAGGAAAATCAGCTGCATTTGGATAAGTGGCTAGGATACCTATGAATAAGGAATTAGATCTTTGTTATTGGCTACTGGCCCTTGACACTTATGCAATTAATGTTTTATAAGCAAACGGATCTACACCCTGATCTTAAACTCTAGTCTTAGTGCTTTTTACATACAGGCCCTGAAACACACCAGTGTGGTCAGTGAAAGTACTGGTGTTGGTTTCCATTCTTGAGCATCTTTGTATTGTCTATGTTTGTATCGTCTACACATTTTTAATAGAGTCCATGTTTGTACTGTTTACACAATTTTTGAAATAACAGGGTACTTGGCATTACTGACAGAAGTGAATATTCTGTATTAGCAAATGTATCTATTTAACTAAAAGTGCCATCGTTGAATTATAGGTAACTGCTATGAGAAATAACATGCACAGACATGTACATTCAAGGAATTTTCTGGTAATGATTTTGTACTCTCTATAAGACATCAGAAAACCCTCTGAGTACACCAGTGTGTGTGTTTTTTAATTACATGCACAAATAACCATATTCCCTTTCTTTCATACCTCACTCTTTTTTTTTAAATTATAAATTGTACAAAGGGAAAGGAAGAAAATATTAAGGTGATTTTTTTTCCTTCAATGCTACAGACCTTTTGCATATTGAAGTATATTTTTTTCCTCTTGGATTTCTGAGGCGGCTATTTATAACATTGAATGCGCAACTATCATTCAACGATGGATTTAAATTATACAACTATCACCTCACCTGCCAGTGTGCAGATTGTTGCTACAAATTACTAGCCTGCTTGGTTGTTATTAAGATAGTGTATTTAGTTTTCTAAAGCCCAGAGACCTGGAGAGGGTTGGTGGTTAAAGTAGGGGTATGAGCATGACACCCCCAACTTTGTTCTTCTGTCTCAAGGTTGCTTTAGCGGTTTGCGGTGTTTGTGGTTCCACATAGGTTTTAGGGTTATGGCTGAACCTAGAGGATATTATGCTAAGTGAAATAAGACAGACAGAGAAAGACAAATACCATACGGTTTTATTTATATGTGGCATCTAAAAAAATGAAACACGTGAACAAACAAAACAAAACAAAAACAGACTCATAGAAGCGGAGAACAGAACAATAGTTACCATAGGGGAGGAGATGGGGGATTGGTGAGAAGTGGGAAGGGGAATATAGTCGATAATAGTGTGACACTTGCCCATTTCCACCCAGCAATCCTGCGATTTATATCGTCTTTTATATCCATTTGAGACTATAAACTCTTTGTCCTCTGACACTTAAGGCAACACAGGCCCAGAAAAGGCATTTAGTAAAATTTATTGCATGAATGAATGAAAATCTTTTCTTTCTCCTATAATCCACTTTTGTAGGTTCCTAATCACATAAAAATCTAGGGGCAATGTAAATATCTTTCTTTAAGAATAATTGTTGTCTTGGGCCTTTTCGTTCGTCATTCTTGGAGTTCTCCCAAAGTCACTAATGCTTTCTGCTGGGACCTTGCATTTCCACAGGGACGAATGGTGAGCTCAGTACACAATTATCACATGACTGTTACCTTCTATTAGTCATGTGGCCATTACTTTCATTAAAAAGAGTAATAAATGTGACTCGGTTGTGCATGTCTAGCATTTGCTCAAACCCAGGAAAACAATTTTGTTTTTTCTGTCTTTTGCAATAGTTTTTTAAAGTTTAAACTCTCTTTTTCACTTTACTTTTACAGTTAAGATCACAAAAATTATGTTTGAGATAATAGTTATATGTTCTGCTGTGTACATAAAGACCACATCTTGAATTTTCTCTAACGCAATAGCTAATATGTATAATATTTGATATGTGCCAGGTTCATACTACAATCCTATGGTGTGGGACTTGAATCTTTTATGGTTCTCAAATTGAAGTAGCTGATTTATATGAGTACAGTGTTTAGAGCATAGGTTTGATGTCAGATTAACTTTGATTCGAATCCCAGTTTATAACCTGAGACTACAAAGAATAAAATACCAAGAAAGTATTCACTTTGAGCACCTTACTTAGCCTCTTGAAGCCTCAGTTTCTCACCCATAAAATGAGAATGTATTATAATACCCATTCAATGAGATATTATAAACATTAAAAGAGATAATATATAAAAACTACTCTCTATAGTGGGTGCTACATGAGCCCTGAAATAAATAGCTACTTCTATTAGTTTACAATTCTCATTATTCTAAGTATGTTTTTATTTATCACCCACGATCAGCATCCTTTGTACAAAGTATAGCTTATTGCTAGAACCTGCAGGAAAGGTAAATCTATTATTTCCCTAACAGTAGTTGTCAACCTGCATTTATAAAATATTTATTCCATCTAAAACCCAGAGGGAGCTGAACTTTTTGAGTAATCTAGAGAAAGAGATGGAAATGGATCTTATCAGCAAAGAGGAGGGCAATCAGATGGACGAGCCAGGAGAGCCTAAGACTTATGTAATACCAAATACGTGACGCTTTCTTTTCTTTTGTTAGGAAACCACCTTTTTTATGCAAAGCGGGGACAGCAGCTGAACTTGCTCAGCATAAGTTCTATTCTTAGAATTTGTGGTCTCAACTAGTTAGCTAAAATTATAAAACACTTTGAGCTGAGCATCTTGTGTGTGTGTGTGCACGCGTATTCCAGGTACACTTCTAACCCATGTACCTGTCCCTGTTGGAAACCTGCTTTTGTTGCAGGCTGACCATGGAGCAGAATGTAACTCTATTTTCACCAGAAAGCATTAGTGAATTATTCTTGCAATAAAAGCATTAGGGGAGAAAATGTATGTTTTACTAAAGATGTCCTTGGGAGATGAATGGTGGTTTATATCATACATTGTACAATATTTCACTGCAAAACTTCCCTTAATTCTGTTTCCAGCAATGGCAAACTAGATAGTTTGAGACCTACTACCACCTGAGTGTAACCAGAAAAACTAGACAATAAACAGAAACCACCCAGGAGTTCGGATGAGGTAGAAATAGAGCAATCTCACAGAGACTGAGCCCAGATTGAAATCTTCTTAATTCTTGATTGGATTAGGGTGGTTTGGATGGCTAGAGCCCCCAGCCCAGTCTGCTGCAGAGGCAGATTTAATCCCCTTTGAATGTAAGTGGTAAGCAACAACTGTATAGTATTTATCAAAGACACAGTTCAAATGTAAGAATACAGAAGTGTTGAATATAAATGTATGAATGAAGTGCTTGTGCATGCAAATTCTATAAAAGCTGGTGTAGCTTTTATAATATCAGACCTGGTAGACTTTATCCCATAAAGTAAAACTGAGATTTATAATAGTGAGCTATCAATGATTACAAAGTCTTTGTTTTCCCCTCTACTAATTGAATCAAATATTAAAAACCACTTTTTTGGGGAACATTTGACTATATTGATGTTGCAGTTTGAAAAAGTGAGCTCTTCACAGAATATATTTAGGGGGTGGTTTTCACTTTGAAAGCCTGATGAATTTTTTATAAAAAATACTTATAAAATAGTTTTTGGATTGTTTGTTCTTTCTTTCACTTTCTACTGATAAAAGTACGATAAAGTAAATACTTAAAAGTAAGAAAAAAATACTGGATATTAATGAATTTTATTGAATCCATTTATCCAATGTATAAGATTGAAATGGCATTTCTGTTTTTCTGGTTCAAAACTGTATACGACTGGCAACTTCATATGACCTCATCTAATAATTATTGTCCTTGATAGATTTCAGCACTCATTTTGACGCTTGTAGGCAAAATAGGTGTTTTGTTTCAAATAATATGCTAATTCTATATCCTTCTATAATTTTATATAAGCTGTAGACCTCATAGATTAATCAGGACTCTCTAAGTTTTTATTCTTTCTATTAAAAGTAATAATTTTTACTTCTGCCTTGTCTTCTTATTTTTTTAAATTAATTAATTTATTTTTAATCCTTACCTGAGGATATTTTTTTCATTGCTTTCCAGAGAGAGTGGAAGGGGGGTGGGAGAGAGAGAAACATCGATGTGAGAGACACATTGATTGTTTGCCTCCTGCATGTGCCCCGACCAGGGCCTGGGATCGAGCCTGCAACCGAGGTATGTGCCCTTGACTGGGAATCGAATTCCAGACTCTTCAGTCCACAGGCCAATGCTCTACCCACTGAGCGAAACCAGCTAGGGCTCTGCCATGTCTTTTTAGATACAGCATTCCTCTATCTTTTAAAACTATTTTTTATTCTTTGCTAAATAAAGTGAGCTTTATCTGCCTGGTATTTTTCGCAGGGGGCTTTGGAAGGGGATGCCCTTCATAGCAGCATGGTGTAAGTTCTGTCACCAACGGCCTAAGCTAGAATGTGGCTCTGCCACACCATCAACTTCTTTGTGCCTCAGTATAGGAATCTGCAGAATGGTACTAACAGTATCCCCCCTCCAAAGAATTCCTGCGAAGCTTAAATGCACTAACATATATATCAAGTGTTTAAAATGGCCTGGGATGTGGCAAGTATTAAAGGAATGTTAGTGAATATTGTTATAGAACATATTTGATAAATCTATAATAGATTTCCATAGAACATCTTATGAAAGATGATCTTGAACAGAAACCTGCAAATTAGATCTGAGATGAATCTTGAAAAGGACAAGCTTTTGAAGTCAGACTGGACAGATCTGGATAAAACTGCGAACCCTTAGTAATTTACTTAATATTGGTTTTCTGTACAAAAAAGGAGCCAGCTTCCAGGTTGTGGTGAGGCTGAGGGTTCAGGTGGGGGCCCGGGACCCCGTTTGCCTGCAGGAGCGAAGGCTGTCACCCAGGTGCGTGCGTGCGTCGGGGCGCCTCCATTGCCTGTGCACACGGGACAGTGCTTGCTGCAAAAGGGACTTCTGATCAAACAGGATGCCACATCTGCACTGGAATGAATTTTCACTAAATCCTAAATTTTGCCAAAAAACATGCATCAAAATCCTCCGACATGGTTTTCAAAGTGGCAAAAGATGGGAAAGATTGACACCTAGTGGTTTTCTAGCAGGATGGCATAAAAATGTGTTAATCGAGAGTCGTATGTAGTTGTATTTTGTTTTACATGGGCTGTTCTCAGAAAAAACTTTCATATAAATCAAGTTTCTGTTATTATTTATAAGATATAAATATTGACATTTTCTTGCAGCCATTTAAAAATTATGTCCTTATAAATTTTGCCACCTAGGAAATATGTTAATTCTATATTTTTCTATAATTTCATATAAGCTGTGAACTTCATAGTTAACCTAGTACTTCCTTAGATTATTATACTATTCACATTAAAATAATAAAACATGATATTGTTTTATTGGTCTTCTTGGCAAGTACTTACTAACTTGTAGAATACATTTAAATGTGTAGAGGAGCTTAGCACATTTTAAAATAGATTTTTATTATTATTTTAGAACAGTTTTAAATTTGTAGAAAAGTTGCTTCCTATTATCAACATTTCATATTATTATGGTACATTTTTCACAGTTAATGAACCAACAATGATTCATTATTATTAACTAAACTCTATATTTTATTCTAATTTTACGAGTGTATGAGTCACGGTTCTCCAGAGAACTGGAACCAGTAGGATGCACCTATATCTACATCTACATCAACCTCTTTATCCCTACTTATAGATTTATATATAGATGTAACTGATTAGATAGATAGATAGATAGATATAGAGAAAGAGGAAGGGAGATAAAAATAGATTTACTTTAAGGAATCAGCTCACATGATTGTGGAGGCTTGGTAAGTCTAAAATGTGCAGTAATTTAAAATATCTCAATTTTTTATATTGATTACATGTTGAAATGATAATATTTTAGATACACTGGATTAAATAAAATATATTTCTGTCCCAGAAAGAAAGATCAGTGTGGCTTATGACTAATGGATTGAACTCTGATAAAATTCCAAGAAAAGCACAAAATGCATGTAAGAGAATTATGCTGGTGGTGCGGTGGAGGCACTGCCAGCCGGGACTAGAAGGACACAGACTTTTGTTCCTCCCCTTCTGACCTTCTCTGGAAGTCAGCAGGCTGACAGCATCCTCAGTTGCCAACCTGGACCATTTCATACTTATGAAGGTGACTCAGATGGTGGAAGCAAGAGCCCAGAAGGCAGAGCTAAGAGCTGGGAAAAAGCCAAAGAGCAGAAGTGGGTCCTAACCATGGAAACTTGAGCGTGTTTGGATTTCACATAGCTGTGGATAGGTGACTGCTGTGTCCCCGAGTGCCCATAGTGGTTATCTGGTTTCGGTCTCATCATTGCTCGTTAGGATTACAGGAGGCTGCTGGCTTGTCCCTTAGTTCACAGGTCCTCCTGTCCAGAGGAAATGCCCCAAGGGGGAGCCTCTGCATTCTCACTTGAACGTGATTGAGATGATGAAATTTTAGGTGGATTATGGCAGAGTAAAGCTGTCTGCAAATTCTTTGACAGTCTTCCTATTGAGAGCTGGGTTCTATTTTCCAAACTTTTGAATCTGTGACTGCTTTGATAATGGAGTACAGTGGAGGTGACACTCTGGCTTTAATAGAGCTGACAGCTTCTGCTTTGGTTTCTTGGAGCCCTAAGCTGCCATGTAGGAATTACGACTGCCCTGCTGGAGACACTACTTGGGGAGGTCTTGAGACTACATGGGAGAAGAGCCCAGCTGCATCCAGCCTTCCAGCCCTTCCTTCACCCCAAAGTGCTAGATCCCGGGTGTGTGGAGCCTCACTGGGCCCTCCAGCCCAGCCCAGTGTCCAGCTGAACACCACTGAGTAATCCCAGTCATTGCCACATGGAACAGGAGAATCACCCAGCCACGGCTTACTGAATTCTGTGGATTGTAAGCATAACAAAATGACAGTTGTTTTAACCCACTAGTTTGGGATGGTTTGCTGTTATGCAGTAATAGACCTGGGACACACACAGAAGCCACATCCTAGTTGAGCGACCTTGAACATGGTACTTCAGGTCTCTGCCTTTAGTATTTTTATCAGTAAAACTGGATAATAGCATCTACCAGGTATAGGTGTTAACTGAACAAAATAAACAAAATAGCAGATGTATAAAGCAGCTACCACGTGCTTGAATCTTAATGTTCTTTTCTTTCTTTGTTTCCCTGTCTTGTATCCTTCTGTATACAAATAGTATTAGCAGGTATGTGTTCGCTTCAGACACCTCCAGTTTTCCTGATTAATGCGCACCCTCTGCATGTATACACATATGTATGTATCAGGCTTTAAAATCTCATTAATTTTAGAATTTATAACCACTTACTGATTATTTGTAAACACGGTGAGGATCCTAGTATCCTAAGTGCAAGAAATGGATGATGTGTTGTTGGCTGTGGTTTCTTCTCATCGTCTTAGGGTCGTCCCTTAAGGAGATTCAAGATGAACAAACAGGAGTTTTCACTGCTCAATGGACGAGGCCGGCTTCCGTCTGCGGTGCGGGGCTGACGGCGGCCGTGGAAGGAGGGGGGGCGGAGGGCAGGCCCGAAAGTGCACCAGCGTCCACTCGATTGGCTCTAACTTGGGGAAAGGCGTGCCTTAAGTGGACACTGTGCTTTAAAACTGTTCTTGACCTGGTTAACTCGCTGCTGTTTCTGTTGGTTGTGAACATGGTGGCCTGGTAGTAATATTGCTGCCCGGCGGCTCCGGTCCTGGTGAAGCTGTGTGAGGCCGGGACTGAAACAAGTGCGTGTTATTAAACCAAAGCACGGCCGGCTCCCTGGCCTGTGGACAGGCTGTTGGCCTGCGTGAGATAAAGCGTCTGTTTGAAGGCGGAGAGACAGGGTACGAGAGAAAACAAATCTGTGCTGGGTAATCAGACCTAGAGTTCCTGGTAATCAGAAGAGCATTTTGTATGGGCCGGATCTCAGAAATGCTATTTAAAGGAATTAAGACCAGCAACCCCCTGCCTGGACAGACCCCCGCCGAGACTGCGCCGGGAAGGGCTGGGAAGGGCGGACCCCGCTCCCTGGAGGCCGGGGGAGGGGGTGCCCGAGGCCGAGCACCTCCGGCCAGAGCTCAGGGCCCTGGATTGGGGATCTGGCGGCCGGCGGGGGAACCGCGCTCCCGGAGGTCCGGCCCTGGGCGAGCGCGGGCAGCGCGCGCGGGGGCGGGGAGCCCGCCAGGCTTGGGAAGAGGGGCGCGGGGGACCCGCCTCCCCGCCCAGCCCCGGGAGCGCGGGGGCGCCGCGGCCGGGGGCGGAGCAGAGAGGGCGCTGCGCGCAGGGGGCGGAGGCGTCGCCCGCCGCGCAGGAATCTGGCCCTCGGGGCGCCCCGCGACCCGGAGGGGGACGCGGCCCTGCGCGCCCTGCGCGCCGCCTCGCCCGTGGGCCGCGCAGCCCCGGCCCGGAGCGCCCCCGGCCGCCGCTAGAGGCCCGCGCCTCGGCCGCATGTGCGGGGTTAGCGGGGCCAGGGGCGCCGCGCTGGGCGGGCGGGGAGCCGGGGCCCCGGGGGCGCGGGGGCGCGCGGCGCGCCGCCTGCAGGGGGCCCGCGCGGGGTGTCCGCGCCCCGGGGCGCCCGGGCCTGGAGGCGCCGGGCCGGGCCCCGGGGACGCGAGCGCAGGCCTGGGGCTGATTGTGATTGGGTAAGTCCTGGTCCCCCGGGGCCGTGGGTGAGCGCTCCGTCCTGTCGCGTGTCTGTGCCATGTGCGTGATTCCCCCCGCCCGCAACGCTGGAATGCGTGTGGTCTGTTTCCTTGCGCCGGTTCGTGCGATCTCTCGAGCAGACGCCACCCGGCCTCCCAAGTGCAGCTGCTCGCTCGTTGTGAGAAGCGGCCTTGGCCACCGAGATGGCTTTTCCTGCAGTCCCCAGCGAGGGTGCTTCTAGGGTCCCCAGCGAGGGTGCTTCTAGGATGTTCTTGCGTTAGGTCAGGGCAGTTTTATAGGGAGGGGCAGCTTCGCTCTGGCCAGTTCATCCAGAAAATCACCCCGCATTTCAGCTCATTCACAACACAGTGCTCATTTCCGGCAGCCCTTTAAAGCAGAAATACAAAATTGAAAGCTGCGATTCCTGTTGAATGCTTGAATTTCTACAGGCGGAGGTTTGTGGGCTCTCAAGAGGCAGCTTTTCCAAAGTCAGAGTCGATGATCCAGTCATTTTCTTGACAACTAGAATGGAGTGACTCTTGGAGACTGGGACTCAGCCTGAATTTGATCCACCAACAAATTAATACAATGTGGTTCTGTCGTCGTGCTTTGGTCTACACAAAAACTAGGTCCTGTCTCCAAATGAGCAGCCTTACGTGTACCCACTAAGCTGAATTTTTTCATTTCTAAAATATAAGGAACTAGTATACAATGGTTATGTCTATATGCTGTGTAGTAAAAGCTTATGCATTCCACCGCATTCAAGTTTTAGGATATTTGTAGGACACATCCTCTAAGTTTTGTACACTTTCTTAGACTGTATGGCTGACATAGGAGTTGATAGTTTACAGGGAATTAAAGATGTTCAATATTTTGCATGAAATAACAGTACAATAATGCATGGTTGGAAGATGGAGAAACCAAAGAATCAAAACAAGACAGAAAAAGACAAATGTTGACAAATTCTGTTTTTAGTTCTGTGGTTAATGGAAAAGCAGGCAGGTTAGATGGCCTGGGTCCTGGGGCCAGCTCCATCCCGGCTGTCCTTGTGACTTTGGACAGTCATTGAGTGGATGGGCTCAGGTTTCTCTTCAGAATTTTTCTGAGTTCTTCTAAATTCTTCTAAGGTCAAATGTTTATGTCATTACACTGAATGTGAAGTTCAGGAGGTTTCACATGAGTCCAGAGACTTTGAAGAAGTAGGAAGAGCAGAGCAGAAAAAGTTGGTTAAATGGTGTGTGGAAGTAGTTTCAAGGCTGCCTCTTGTAGTAACACCCCACCCCACCCCACCCCAGCACCCCTGCATCTTGGAGACCTCCTGTCCTCGCTACACTTAGAAGCGAGCAGGAGTGTTCATCTTGGCAAGGATATGGTGTAAGGTGAAGAGAGAAACTAGTTCTTCCACTTTGTAAATAATTTTCTTCTTAGTTTGAAATCTTCCCCCCCCCCCCCACGCCCTCAGAAAAAGGGTGAATTTTCTGGAAGAAGAAACTGTTTTGTTGGAAACAAACAGACGAATATGCGTTTTCAAGTTGCACAAAAGGAGAGGAGGTGCTAGGAGCAAGAGGAGTGAAATGAGTGCAGCCTGGACTCCAGTTGATTCCAGCTACTGTAAGAGCTGTGCATTTTCTTTATAAAGGATAGAAGAATCTCCAGAATTGTGTTGAATTCGGAGAACATTTTGGTTCTGGTCACAGTGTAATCTTTTGAATTAAGCATGAACTTTCAGAGTAATTATAGTGCAAAAGGATGTTCTTTAGAGGCACTAATTTAATCTCTACGTATTGATATTTTTCAACTAACAGAACATCTCTATGTGACAGGCATAAATTTAGGTGCTACAGATAAAGAAAACTAATAAAGTGTCAAGATCATCATAATAAAAAGCTAAGTATTGAAAGAGAGCTGTAAGCAACTTAAGTGCCCATCTGTAGATGAGTGGATAAAGGTATTCCGTTCCATTCCAAGTAATGGAATATTACTTGGCCATAAAAAAGAGTGAAATCTTACCATTTACAACAACATAGATGGCCTTTGAGGGTATTATGCTAAGTGAAATAACTCAGACAAAGACAAATACCATATGATTTCCCTTATATGTGGAATCTAAAGAGCAAAATAAACTAACAAACAAAACAGAAACAGACTCACAAATGCAGAGAACAAACTGATGGTTGCCAGATGAGAGGTGGGTTGGGGGGTTGGGTGAAAAAGGTGAAGGGATTAAGACGTGCAAGTTCACAGATGTAAAGTACAGCATAGAGAATATAGTCAATAATATTGTAATAACTATGTATGGTGCTAGCTGGGTACTAGACTTACTGGGAGGGGATCACTTCGGGGTCACTTCCTAAGGTATATAAATGTCTGACTACTATGTTGTACACCTGAAACTAATATAATATTGAATGTCAACTGTAATAGAAATTTTTTTAAAATTTTAAAAAATAAAATAAACAAAATGACATATAGTAAGAAATGCTGTGGGAAGTGCAAGTTAACAAGAACAGAGTTTTTATAGGGTGGCATTTGCTAATAATAATAGCAGTGAGCAAGATCAACCTGATGTATCCAGAGCAGCGATTTTCAACCCTTTTCATCTCATGGCACATAAACTCATTACTAAATTCTGCAGCACAATAAAAAAATACACTTTTTGCTGATCTGACCAAAAAAAAAGTATAATTTTGATTCATTCACACTGGATGAATATTGTTGTGTAGGCTGTTATTTTTTAATTTGACAGTCTACGGGAAAAGAGGGCAGGTATTGCACGTTTGAAGAATTCTTGCTGCACACCGGTTGAAAATCGCTGTTCTAGCACATAACATCTAGCAATAATTGTGTAGACACTTCACGCACTTCATCTAATTTCAATCTCACAACAACTATACAAAGCAGTGGGCAGTGTTGTGGATACTGAGTCCAGGAGAGGAGAAATGACTTGCTCAAAGCATGCAGCCGTATCAGTGGCAGAGCAGGATTCAAATCCATTGTTATTCTTATAGACATATTATGAAGGATCAATATTTTATTTTGATTTGCCACCCTGAGGTTTAAAATTATTTCTCGATAATAGCCAATTAACTCATATGCCAGTATATTATTCTTAATGTTCAAAGCAGATCTGTTTGATGTAATTTTAATTGATTGCCTCTTTTATGTCTTAAGTATTTTTATGTTTATCTGAAGAGTTACTGAGTCATGTGTAAATGATAGATGATAACTGATGGTTTTAAAACAACTGAACAGGGCTAAAGGTAAAACAGTTTATTAGCATGAAAGCTTGTTCTACTTTCTTTTCACTGGTACCCATTCTTCAACACCTTTATCCTCAGAATTGCTTGGTTGTACTTAAGACATATAAGCAATAAGGAGAGAAAAAAGTCACGCAATTCTGTTCTCTGTTGTACAAGGCATATTTGGAAGGCAGAAGTTCTTACTAACCTCTGTTTATAGCAGTTAATTTGTTTTTTAAATTCCCTTTGTTGAAGAGTATCTATAAGTACATAACTAAGGGCAGATGCTCTTATGTTAATATTTCTTAAAACTCCATTTACATTCAGAAATAGAAAGGTTGAAAATTAGGTATCATTATAATGGAAAGCAAGAGCAGTTTTATTTTCATGAATGCTGGAGTGATGTCCCTGTTAGAAATAGTGAAAGTTGACTTCCCCCCCCAAATCACTCATGTCTTAAATTAACATAAATAGAACTTACTTGTTTGAGAAAACTATTTCTATAAAAAAATAGAAGTTGTTTACTGTTAAACATTAGGAAGATATTTTGACTTCAGTGTAGCAAATATTTCAGAGGTTCATTGAAAGGGCACTTTAATGATTTACAGTAACTGTACTACACCAGCCAGGTTTAATACCTTCTTTAAAATTTAGAGATTTGTTTAGTTTTCCAATTTATGTGATTAGTGATTTTGAGCACTTGATGTATTTCAGAATTACATGGAATTACTGATTTCTTTCCTGGAATGCGGGTTGACTTTTCCAAGCACAGGGACACTTGTTCAAGTATCGCAACTTGAAATCCAGGTTTACTTCACAAGCCATGAGTTAGAACAGGGCTGTGTCTATCCAGGGTTCTGGGAAACTTTTACTAGTCTGGCTAAATTACAAAAAGTTGTTGGTTTCTATCCAGTTTAAAGTATGTGTAGGTTAATGACTACCTTCCTTCTAAGAAAATAACAATGGTAAGGTCCTAGGCCTCAGTTTCTTGAGGATATGTAGTGTGTGCATGCACACGTGTGGGTCTAAGGGGACATGGCAGAAAGGAGGGAGCAACTTTATACAAAAGAAAAATTTAAAAGCCCTAATGAATAAAATTATGTTATTACATTAGAGATAGTTTTAATATTTTATTTTATTTTTCAGAAGGGGACTGTCAGAAAGATCTGGAAAACACAATTTTGCTGGGAAAAGCAAAGATCCTTTACCTACGCATTTTACAAGAAATGTGCAGAAAGCCATTGATAAATATGCCTGGTAAGAATTAGCCTGTTAAACGCTTCTGATCACAAAACCAAAACATGCCTGTAATGAATGTGGGAAGCAAAAGCGGTGACACCATGAATTTCTACAAGTAAAAAAGCAGTTTTATTTTCAGATAAAACTAAAATCAGTGATATGTTACACTGCATAAATATTTTAAAATTCAGTGTGCTGAGAAATGAGCAAATGCATTTAAAAAAAGAAAGAGGAAGTGGGTCAGAGAAGTAAAGACACCTTGCAGTCCAGCCTCTTCCTGAGAAATGTTATTTCTGTTGCCTGCGTTTGTTCCTGCAGTGGGTCTGTGTCGTCGTTGTCATCTAGTGGGAGCCCCACACCCACAGAAGCCCGCAGCTCTTGGTCCGGGTCTGGGATGCAGAGTTCGACCACTGGCTTGTCTACTGAAAGGAGCTCCATTTACTCATGGAGAGATGATGTATGTCTCAGAATACTTTGGATAACCCTATGCTTACAATGTATAATGGAGAATTGCTTTCTTATTGTTTTTTAAATGTTTTTATTGATGTGAGAGAGAGAGAGGAAAGGAGAAGGGGAGAGAGAGAAACATTGATGAGAGAGAACCATCCATTGGCTGGCTCCTGCTTACCCCCTAGTTAGGATGAACCCCGAAACCCAGTCGTGTTCCCTGACTGGGAATTGAATCAGTGATCTCTGGGTGCATAGGACAAAGCTCAACCAACTGAGCCACACTGGCCAGGGATGCTTTCTTATTTTAAAAAAAATATTTTTACCAATTTTAAAAGCACTACCTATTACACACATACATGGCCATACACATAAAATCATTTACATGTAACATGTAAAAACTTAAAGAAAATATAAGGAAAAACAAAAATCGCTCATATTCCCATAATTCAAGAGTCTTAGCTGTTGATAGTTTTGTTTTTTCTACTTCTCCCCCTTCCCCCCAGTGTGTTACATTTAATTTCTTGTATGAGACCTGGGGCTGGAAATTCAGGACAGACCTGACAGTAGCAACTCCAGAGGAACATTTGGGAGAAATAAAAACTAAGAAATCACCATGATTAGAGAATTTCTAAGTCAGATATTTTACTTTCACCTTCTAACTCTTGTGCAAACTATTAACTTGAACCCTATTTTTGTTCTTTTTGGGAGTGGGATTTTTAGCCGGGCGATCTTTTAGCTTACAACTCAGGCTTCTGTTGGGTGCTCGGCCTGTTTCACAGTCTCCTGCCTCTGGAGCTCCTCAAGTGCCCCTGAGAATCCTCCAGAGCCTTTTGTGAAGCCCTCGTGGCTGGGAAGAGCCTCCAGGACAGCACCTCGGATGTACTGTCTCCTGCTTTTTGCTTACGGTCTGTTTTTTTGTTCCCTTTAAAAGCAGTTCTCCATTTGCCCTCTTCCTCCTGCGGTCTTACATCTCGCAGCCGTGATTCTCCAAGTGCGGCAGGGACGCTGAAGGAGTCAGCTCTGAATCACTGGGAACTTCTTCAAATAAGATGTGACTCTCACTTCTGATAAATACCCCCACCCCACGCCCACTGCCTGCCTCCCCCGCTCACACTCTTGGCTCAGGAGTACACGGGCTGGGAGAGGACTGAGAGTCATGGCTTCATGCTTTTCAGTTTCTGGGATTCTTTTAGTATACATTTTCATGTCATTATCCAGAGAGATTCTTGTGACTTTCATTTAGAGAATTTATATTACTCCAAGACCTGCGGTTGCTTTTAAACACTTTTATCTACGTTTTGATTGGTAATATTTGCAAAAGCAACCAAATACAAAAGAGATAAAATTGAACGTAAGCCCTCTTCCAGGCCTCAACCACCCAGTCCCTTCCTGAGAGGCCTATATTATTATTGATTTTCTCTTTATTTGCATTTTAAAAGAGAATTCAACTCCCCTGCTACCTGGGAATCTAGTTTATTATCAGTTGGAGGGAAGACGTCACACAGAAAATATTGAATAGTATTCTATGAAAATCAACCTGAGTTTACCATTGGGAACAGGTATGTCAGACTGAATATGCACTTTGTGGCTCTGAGGCGTGGATCAGATTTTGGGTTCATCCACCTCTGGAAGAAAAGATAACCAGGCTTTTGCCTCGGAGGCTGCCTGTTCAGTGTTGGTTCTCCCAATTGTGCTCACATTCTCTTCATTGGTTCTGAGGGCTGTAGGACTGTTGCCTCCCAACCACTGAGATCACACAGGGAGGCTGAAAGGTTTTCTTATCGACATTTTCACTGCAGCCACAGTCCAAGAACCTCTTTAGGTCGGGCAGAAAAAATTAACACTCTGGCCTCACTTTAATAACCATGCCCCAGGATTTTTTTCATTGATTGAAAGAATGTGAATGACCCTTTCTATAAAAGCAACTTTCCTTTTCAGTGGTATCATCAGAGAAAAAATGGTTTGAATTTTGCAGATATGCTTAGGTGTGTCTCACCCAACTATATGAGGGACACATATCTGCGTAAACATACCTATATGTATGTGCATAGATATATGGGTGTATATATGTCTAAGTATATCAAAGTCTGTGTCAATATGTGTACCTATAGCTAAATCTATGTAAAATCTCAAATATGCCTCATAACTCATGTGGTAGATGATCTCTACTTACCAGTTAAAGAAACTGAGGCTCAGAGTGGGATGCAATTTATCCAAAGAGTAAGAATTGCAACCCTGGTGTGTCTGACCACGAAGTCCACTATTTCTGTCTTGTCATAATGGTGCTTTAAATATGTCAGCATTGTTGACCCTGAAGCCGATACTTCTACAGCTTTTAGTCTTGTAGTTAAATGCGCTTTTCTCTTTTAGGAGTTTGACAAAACCAGTGCGCAGAAAGTACAGCAGTTATTCTGGGAGGTCGAGGAGATGTTGTTCGAAGGGAAAGTGAGCCCTCAGACCCAGAACCTAATGGCAGAATGCAGCGAGTGGGCAAGACGTTCCGTCCACCTGAGGTAGGGAGGTCGTTCGCAGAATGGATTTGGGAACTTCCCACTCCCTACTAAAACAACGAATATATTTTTAACACTTGCACCGTCAAAATATGTATCCGGACACATGCCCTTTACTGAGAAATTGCATCCTTTGGAATGGCATCTGGGGAAGTACTGAGATACCCCAATGCTCAAGTGCATTTTGATCTGTGAGAAGCACATTTAGCCCATCCTCAGAAAGGTGTTCCATCCATAACAAATGCAAGAATGGTAGGAGTCGCCCTTTACCTTCAAGTTCACTACTATGTGAGCAAAGCGTGCGTGTGTCCTCAGGGCTGAGAGCAGGGCACAGGGTGGGGGCGGGGGAGGGGCAGAGCATTTCTTATTTGCTGAATGAT
Source organism: Miniopterus schreibersii (assembly GCF_964146895.1). Classification (NCBI taxonomy): domain Eukaryota; kingdom Metazoa; phylum Chordata; class Mammalia; order Chiroptera; family Miniopteridae; genus Miniopterus; species Miniopterus schreibersii. Next base: position 8,516,344 of record NC_138102.1, read on the forward strand.
TGGATAGATGAACCTTAGCACTGCACCAAGATTCCTTATGAAGGAAGGATCAGTTGTTGTTTTTTAATATGAAAGATGCAGAATATAGATTGGATATAAAGGGAAACTCTTCTTTCAATTGCTCAGCCCACCTACTTAGGGGGAAGATCCACACAGGTTATCCAGAGTTGGGGAGGTAAATGAGATACTCATACAGGTGTCGGTGGATCTTCTGGTGACCTTGACTGAGTATCTTTAAAAAAATCTTGACTAAGTAGGTTTTTACCTTTTCTTTTTAGTCGTCTATAAACCTTACTGAATATATGTCCACTAGATATTAGTTGTGGGCGCTTACTTTGCTAGGCCTGGTGAACCTGCCGAAATGTCAGGAGCTCAGACCTGTCACTGTTCACTCACATAGTTAAGATAAAAAAACGAAGGAAGGAGGGATGGAGAAAGGAAAGATCGCAGGGAACATAAGCCAAGCCTACATATTTCTGTATTTCTATTCATTATGCAGATATTAGTTAACATTTATAGAGAATGTCTGTGTGCTTGGCGCTACCCTGGGTCGGCGATTTTCAGCCTTTTTCATCTCAGGGCACACATAAACGAATGACTAAAATTCTTGAGCACACCAAGAAATGTTATTTTTTTTGCTGATCTGACAATAAAAATAAGTATAATTTTGACTCATTCCCACCGATGGCTATTGTTGTGTTGGCCGTTGTCATATCTTCCATTTGACAACCTCAGGGAACAGAGGTCAGTGCCCCTGACTAAATAGTCAAGTCTGGCATGTTTTAAAAATTCGCGCGGCAAAAAAATATATTTTTTGGTGTGCTGCAGAATTTTAGCAGTTAGCTTCTGTGTGCTGTGAGATGGAGAAGTTTGCAAGCCGTTGCCCTGACCGTAGGACCTGGTAGACATTGCCTAGGTGACTATTACTCTGTCCTGCCTGCGCAGTCAAGCAGATGAGACCCGTGGCTCAGAGAGCCTGAGAACGTTGCCTCCCGCCTCTTGGTCAGTGGCAGGAAGGGCCTGGCCCTGCCCTGAAGCCCGGGGTTTTCCTGTGAGGCCACCATGCTGCTCGTGCACCAGGATGTACCTAATCGCTTCATATACGTTCCTTCGAAATAGTCTCTTATGTGGCTTTTAAAATTGCAAAACGATTTTTCCTTTTCCAATAAAAAACATTAGTAGTTTTCTCTTTTTCTAAACCTCGCAGGGTGTTAGGAAGACAGATCCTCCTGCCCACTGACGACGGGGTCCGGCACTTCCAGGGCAGCAAGCCCCGCGCTGCGGTTCACGAGCCCTTTGCGGATGCCTGTGAACGCGGCAGCGATGTCAGACAGTAGGTGCCCCAAGCTGCTTCTAAAAAGTATTTTAAATTGCATTTGAGTTGTACTTTTTCATGCCCGTCTCAGCCGTGAGCCTCGGCTCCACCTCTCTGAAAGCTTAGATTTCTGTGAAGGGCATTATTTTCACAAGATGCTTCTGATTCTAAATTGATAATGATGATGATGATGACTTTGTGTATGTGTGTGTGTGTGTGTGTGTGTGTGTAATACAGCTACCAAGGGAGTTAACTTTTCAACTTTTGTTTAAAAGGACCTCTGAAAGGTGAGCCAGATGCAAAATCAAAACCGGTGCTTCCTAAACCCTAGGACAGTAGCAGCAGAAATAAAGCTCCATCCATTTTCTTTTGCTCACTAACAGATTTTGATAAATGCTTTTGTGCCAGCCACACATATTTAGGATGGTGCCATGACATCCTCCATCGTAGCAAAGAAGATACAAACTCAGTAGAATAATTTAGGCTCTCAAGAAGCCCTTAAAATGTTTAATGATGCCTGTGTTAAAAATGTTGCTTCTAAAATATGACCTTTTCTAAATGTAATATTTAGTCACTTTTAAATTTGGGACTCTGTGCTTTATGGAGAATGTAAAGACCTACCATAATCATACACACATTGTATTCTTGATGTTCTACAAACTCCCATGGAGAATCTCCTTTGCCCGTAGGTTGTGCATCTCCGGCTCTCAGATACTCCCAGCAGCACTTGCGGCCCCCGCCTTGCCAGGTCCGGGCTGCACAGAGGTGGTTGACCTAACGGCATGTTCCTCCTTGCAAGAAGAGGTCTATGACTTGGATGGAAAGATTGAAGAGTATTTAGCTTTCGACAGAAAAGCAGAGTGAATAGAATTTTATTTGACATTGACTTAATCGTTTAATGATATTACCTTACTTGCTATTTATTTTGATTACATGCTCATTTAGTGCTTTGTGTGTATTTCACATATCTAAAAGATTTTCCATTCTTTGGAGAGTCGTGTGCTCTCAAAAGTTTTCAGGTTCCCAGCAGGAAGTGTATGTGCTAGAGGCATGCTTCCCTTTTTTGACAATGTGGCTCAGACAGAAAACAAGAATTGTGTTTAGCATCATGGTGAACTTGGACAGGCTATCAGTAGACTCGGTGCCCAGGAACTCCTGGTACCCTATACCTGGCTGCCCACAGGGCAGAGGGGATGGTCCAGTCTCTGCACTAAATGCATACTTGGTTCTTACACAAAAACTGCAGATACTATGCAATAAAAATTTGCCTTGTGATGGAAAATTGGTACATTAAAAAAATAACAATATGTTGTTTAAAGAAGAATGTTTATGTATATGTATATGTATATAATACATATCTACACATGCATGTTAGATAGATAGGTAACATTATTTACCTTTAACCATTGATTCTTCTAGTAATTAGAATGGGTTTTGTCCTTAGTGATGACGACTATCTTGAACAAAAATCAGCTCACCACTGTAGGACACGGCGCAAACACGGACTTCCTCCCGTTTCCCCTCATGACTGTATCAAAGACGCCGTGGCTGCAGAAGTGTTCGATCACGTCTGGACAAACGTGGTGGAAATATTGGAAGAGCTGATTAGAAAGCACTGGGAAATTACACTCACAGGTACTGATTTTGTAGAACTTAGTCTAATGAAGAGATAAAAAGCCCCGTTTGTCAGTGTTGGGCCCCAACCCTGGCCTGGCCATACCTAGGACATGACTGGGATTGAAAGGGAAGTGGGTTTTCTGCCTTTATTCACGAGTGATCTTTAATCACTTCAAAAGGGACATTATTCTTTTTGAGTTGTAAAAATAGTATGTATGTACTCTGGATAAAAACTCATGGAAATACACAAGCAAGGAGCTAGAGATCATATTTCTCAACAATGTTTTATGGTAAAAAAACAACAAAAACCTTAGCTAATCTGTAATAATGGGATATTGGTTTTTAATTGTTTATGACATTATTTTGTAAAGTAAAATGTAAACATAGACCATTTAATATTCACTTCATTTAACCTTATAAAATGATTTTTGAACTACTTGAAATTGAGCAGAAGCAAATCATAGAAATACTAGTGGTGGCCTGGTGTTATGCAATCAATTTGTGCAGTAGTGTAAAATCATGCTAATTTAAATATTTTTCCAACCAAAGGGATTAGTTCTGATATTATAAAATACTGAGAATCTTTCTTGCTTTAGTATATAATCTCTATTTTCCTGCCTAGTACTGAAATGATAAGCTTTTCATTATGTTCACATGGAGAAGTGTCATGTCAGCCAATTGCTCTGTGGGGTTTCTGCTCTCTCTAGCAAGGTTCAGAGAACATAGAAGACTCACGGCAACTCAAGAACAAATATTTTCTTTGAACAGTGAATTTTAATATTAGATAACATGTTTCTTAATAATATTGTGTTTTCTTTTGACATAGGAAGAAGAAAACAGAAAGAAAAATTGAAAGTAGCTGAGACTAAATCTCCCCATGGACACGTTTCCTATGTTAACACTGATCTATCGAGTGTTCCCCCATCCAGAAGTTCTGAAGCTCGAAGCATCTCCCTGGCTTCTCATCTTAACCCATCCCAGGTAATGCTTCTCCCCTGGTGTCTCTCTTTCCTTCAACTTTTATATCTTTGGCTCCAGTTTGTCAAGACTGCTATTCTATTATCAAGATACTTGGGTCTGTTTCTTAGTAAGACTAACATTTAAAAATACTTATTTCGCTTGGCCCGGCGTGGCTCAGTGGTTGAGCATCGACCTAGGATCCAAGCGACCAGGGTTTGATTCCCGGTCAGGGCACATGCCCGGGTTGCGGGCTCGATCTCCGGTCGGGAGTGTGCAGGAGGCAGCCGATCAATGACTCTCTCATTGATGTTTCTCTCTCTCTCTCTCCCTCTCTTTTCCTCTCTCTGAAATCAATAAAGACATATTAAAAAAAATACTTATTTCATGGCGTTTAATAGAATCACCATATACTTGAAAAGAGTGAGGACACTCGGATTTGAAACTTTCCATCAGCTTTGAGCTGTAGCGCTCTTTCCATACTTTTAAAGAGAAAAAATGTTTCCCCCAATATTTCTAGCCAATTTGCAGGCTAGAAATGTCTTCTCCTCCCGCCAAAGTGATAAAAGAATCAGTCCATGAGTATCAATTGGGTTCATTCAACGTTTGTTGAGTTTGCATGAAGTGAACTGTATTAGGTGTTTTGAGGAGCTGTAGGTGAAAGAAGCACAGTCCCTGACCTAGAAAAACCAAAAGTATAAAACAAGGCAGAAGCAATACATCCTGTGAACAATGTCAGAAAGCTGTCGTGGGAGAAGGAAGGCGTAGGAAGTCTGCACGGGTCACCTCTGCCCAGCAAGGGCACGGAGGAAGGAAAGACGGGGTGGGGCGTGTTTGGGGAACAGCGATGGGACTCTGGTTAGAGGATGGGGTACTGGGACTTGCAGAGGTGTCGTGGCCAGACCAGAGCATTTGGAGTCGAGACCTATAAGGGGCATTATCTTGGATGTATTGTTTAACTTTTCTGAACTTATCTACAGAATGAGGATAATAATATGTTGTCTAAGAGATTGTGAAGAGGGTGGAAATCATGAAACTGTGTGAGAGTTACTAACACAGAACCTGGCAACTAACTTACTCAGTAAATCTTTGAATTGCGCTCTTACTCAAAGACCTAGTGGAAAGCGAAGCTTGTGCGCGGGAGACCCTCAGCAGTGCTGAGGAGTTGGGACTTTATGTTTTGCGCAGCCCATCTTGCGTGGAGGGGAGCAGGGAAAGGGGTAAGAGAGGGCTCCTGGTCTCAAAGTACCTATAATTTAGAAGGAAGGAGTCTAGCTCTGCAAAACGACTCTACATACACACGCACACACACAAGATGAGGCGATCTAGTAGGTAGAGGAGTGGATGGGAGATTGAGCTTTGAGTATAGACTACAATTTTGGAGCCCGGCATCATGATTTATTAGCTTTGTGATCTTGAATCAGTCCCTTTCTCTCAAAACCTGTTTCATTATCTATGGAATCTATGAGGTAGGAAGCTTTAAGAATGAGAGGAGACAAGATATTTTGTGGCATAGAGTAGGCTCTCAATAAGTGTTAGTTTTACTATGGTAATTAGATGCTAATTATATATCATGTCATATCATGTTATATCATTTTATCATATTATATTATATTACATTCTATTATAATAATTAGATGTCCTTTAGCTCATAAATGATGTAGGGTTCCCAGGGAAAAACAGCATACCCTTCACAAAGTAGAGTAAGACCTTAGCTAAGTCTCAAGCAACAGGTAAGACTTGGTAAGCTGAAAACGAGAGTATTCAAGGCAGAGGCAAAAATGTCCACCTAGCACAGGAGCAAATCAACAGAATACCTTTGTAGGGCTGAAAGGACACAGGCCTGAATGGGGCATGCGGTTCAGTGAGCAGCGGTTTGAAACAGAAACACCTAACAGGATTGCTTTGCTTTCCAGTGTAAAGGCTTTGCACTAAGTCTTCTTTGTGTCTGCTGTTCAAAAAAAACTCTTGAACTTGCTTCCAGCTTGTGATTTGCGGTCTCTTGAAACTGCTCTGACGGGTTCAGCCACGTTTCCCACCTTGCACAGTAAACTGTGCAGTACACATTACATAAAAAATGACCAGTTGATAAACAGAACTCTGATCATTTCACTAGTTTATTTATTTTACCTGATATCTAAGCAGTTTTTTTATAGATGTTTTGTGATTTTTATAGCTTTTTCTAGTTTAAAAAAATGTTTTCAACATCTGTTTTGAGGTTTTTGTTTTGGATAAATGCTAAAAGAAAATGAAGGGACAGTGCAGTGAGAAGTAAAAGTAAATACTAATAGAACCTGTTTTGAAGTTGTCAAGCATTCTAGCCGTGATCACAGTAGGTCTTTGTTTACTCCTCTAACAACTTCTTTTTGTACTTATTCAACACGAGGAAAATGTGACTGTGGTTGCTACGTGTGCTCTTGAAGAATAGAATTCTAGCTCAGATACCCTGTTTCTCTAGACCTAAATATTGTTTTGAATCTTAGCTGCACCTATGAAGGGGTTGAGTAAAGAACTGATCATTGAGCCCTTGCCTCCTGCTTTCCCCAGCGCTGTCTAATTTAATTCCCAGAATAACCCTATGAAGTAGGTGGCATTATTCTCCATGTAAAGATTAGGAAATTAAAACTCCAAAGCAGTCTTCCCTAGGTCACCAGCCTGGATGCAGTTAGAACTGGGAGTGAAATGTAAGCCCCTGAGACCTGGAGCTTGCATTTCCCCAGCCGCTCCCGCTCCCGCTCCCGGGGCGCTACGGGGACGGCGGGTAGGAGGAGAGGTCCCGGGTCCCGGGTCCTGGGTCCCGGGTCCCGGGTCCCAGGCAGGCCGACCAGTGAGGAGCTGGGCGCCGCTGCGCTGCTTCCCCAGGGCCCTGGAGCTGCATTAGCCGGCTTCCTGGCCCAGCAGCTGCTGGCAGCTCAGAGGTGAGAAAAGAAGGCGCCTGGCTCTGCTTCTGTCCCGGCTGCCAGGCCACAGTGTGGGTGGCATCTCTCGGGCGCGCGAGTGGGCAGGCACCCTCCCCTGCCTGGTGGAAGCCCCGGGGGATTAAGCTGCTGCTTCATCTCCCTCCCACATCTGTGTAAAACCTAGCTCCTGTATTAAGTTTCCCTCAAATTACCCAGTGTGAGCGTGCCCTTGTTTCCCGTGGACTCCCGATGGGCATTCAGGACGGCAGTGGCGCTGGATGCTTTTTAACGTGTATTGTTTTTACTTTTCTCAGATGCATCGCTTCTCCAGCAATTTTTACAGTGATCTGAACGGCGTGATGACAATTCGGGCGAAACCACTTCAGCAGAGACCTACCTGTTCTGCAGACAGGACGCAGTACGTATAAGAAATGACCACCCAGCCTCCTCCCTGTGCCGGACACACTTGAGCCCCAAGACTGTGGAGGGCCTGAGACAGTGCCAACCCCACTCGGGGCAGGACAGCCGGTGTGTCAGAACAAAACCACACTATTCAAACATCCACCCCAAAAGGCAGGTTGGGGCAGGTAAGAAAAAGGGAATGCAGCTGTGAATCCTTAATCTAATGGGCGATACTGTTTGATCAGAAACGGTAAGAAACTTGGATGCTTTTCAAGGATGATTCATTGAAATTGAAACCGAACTGGAAGTGATAATCTATTCTTTCAACAAGTGCTTAGGAGTATCTTCCTACGGGCCGGGCGCTGTTCTAGACAGTGTCTGGTCGTGGGCAAGTGCTTACAAGTGCTCGCAGAGCTTACATCTGAGTGATTCACTCGGTTTCCCTCCCCCAGGAGCGAACAGCAGGACCGATCCCTGAGTGTGGGGGCCGGCGCCCTTTCCGCCGCACGCCACCGGCTGGGGCGCATCTCAGACGCCCCCAGGCTCCAGACTCCTGCAAAGAAAACGGCGCACAGGAGGCTGCCTTCCCTTCCCTCCGACTCGCAGAGAATGAGAACCCCCAGTGTGGACAGTGATGAGGTGCTTAGGGGAACAAAACTGTAAGTCCTGTTTCTCTCCCGGTCAACCAGAGGTCACAGAGAACAGAGACCTTTGTCATTTAGGGCTCAGGGATGATTTCGGGCAGAGCATCGTCTACCGAATTTATGTGGACACTTTTTTAGGTAGTTCACGCATTTGAATATTAACATGAATTGAATAGTGAACCTTTGGCTCTTTGACACGAATTTTGTCTCAGCGGTACACTTCGCTGTGTATGTAGCTTACTGGCACCCTCACTGCTGTCTCGTTTTGGGGACACCGCCTGGACCATCGTCCCACAGGCTCTCTGCGGCAGGGGAGGGAGTCACGGAAGGCCCGCCAGCAGGGGCGGGAGGTGGAAGCACCTGCCAGTGCTTCCCCAGTGATTGGACTTTCCCACGATGCAGTCGTTACTTAGCACCACTTTCAGCTTTCCCGTAGGTCAGTGTTTCTTTCACAGTTTGGAACTGAAGTTCCCAGCTCTCTGGCCCTGCCGTGTTAATTCTTTCCAGACCCTTCTTCCTCCCGCGTCCCCGCCGTGGCTGCTCGGGCCCCGCTCTGCAGCCTCGGCCGTGTCAGGAGCGCGGCTGGTCCTTTCTTCCTCCCAGCCCGCCTGGGCTCCACTGTCAGGGCCTTTTCTGTTCCCTGTGGAAAAGAATCGGGACACCTCCAGCTGTACGCTCCCTTTTTCCTCTGGCCCCTGCTTTCTGCAGACACGTGTTTTCCAATATTGTCACGCTCAGGAGCCCTTTTACACTCTCTTTCCTAACTATTTTCCAACCTGTGGAATTTTAATATTCCAAAAATATCCTGTATGGTTTATGTGCTTTTTTATATCTGTGATTTGCACATTAAAAGAGTAATATCTTTTTTTTGTCCTGCCAAGAACCAATGTTAGCCTTTTTTCTAATACTAATCTCCAATTTTTTTTTTTGCCAATCCTCACCTGAGGATATATTTTCCATTGCTTTTCAGAGAGAGTGGAAGGGAGGGAGGGAGAGGGAGAGAGAGAGAGAGAGAGAAACGTTTATGTGAGAGAGACACATCAAATGGTTGCCTCCCACACATGCCCTAACTGGGACCAGGGATGGAGCCTGCAACCGAGGTACCTGCCCTTGGCCGGAATCAAACCAGGGGCCCTTCAGCCCATAGGCCGACACTCTAACCACTGAGCCAGACCGGCTAGGGCCTAACATTACCTTATTACTGCAGAATGTAGAACTTTTTTATATACTTTTTTTACTTAACATTATTCATATTTTCCATAGTATTAGATATTTTTGAAAGCATGCTTTTAATGACCTAAATATAATCATGTGGGTATGTGATCATTTATTATTTCCTTGTTATTGGCACTTTATGTGCTTTCAATAACTTGTAATGTCCTTAAGTCTCAGCACTAGATGTTCTATTACCTGTCTGTTCTGCATAGCGTAACTGGGAACGCAGTCAATACAGGTTGACGGTCACTGCTGAGCAAGGAGAAGGTGACTGGAGCTGGCTGTCAGGCCCCTCCCCACATCTGTCTTCCTGAAACTCAGCTCACTTCTTTTGGAAGGCAGGTTGTGATGAGGAGCTCAGATCAGGAGCTTGCGGTAAGGTCTGTCCTCTGTCTTGGCACCTGGTGCTCACTAACGTGTTGTTGTGTTTACAGGCCGACTGGCATAGACCACGTGTCCTCCCCCCCAGTCCACACCTCACGGAGCAGGTTGCCCCCCATCGGCTCCGAGCCTGCTGAGCAGAACCTGGCAGTTCCTGGATCTCGCCCTATTTCTGTAAGACGAATTTCATTATATTTAAGTGCACCGTTTAGATAGTCTATTGGAAAACAAACAAACAAAATATAATCTTGGCACTTTGAAGTGAAATCATTAACAAAATGTCTCCATAATCTGTTTCCTGAAAGTAAATGGTTTGTGAGAATTTACAGGGGGTGGGAGGGTTCATTTAATATTTTGTGAAATAAAAACATGGCTTGAACTAAATCGGAAAGTGTAGGGGTCCAGGAACTATCTGATGGTCAGGATAGTGTGGTGAAGAAAATAGCATGAAGGTGAGGTCAGGAGACAGGCAGATCTGTGTTTGAATCCTGCCACATACACTCTGTATGATTTGGTACAAATGAACCTCGCTGAGCCTCAATTTTGTCATCTATAAAAGGGCAATAATGATTCCTACCTCAAAGACTTGTTATTAGGATTAAATGAATGTGTAGATGTTAAATAATGACTGGCATAAATTAAGAGCTCGATCAAATCCCCTGCCATTTTACAGCTAATTTTACCATGTTCGCTGCAATGTAGCGGAATAGCTTCTTCACCCAAGCTCTACTCAGCCATGCAATTGGAAAAGCTCTGGGGTAGCCTGTAATACACATCACCGGATTCCATAATGACCATGCACTTTGCTCCGATACAAGTAGCAGTGCCTATTTTATAAAACACAAAAGGACCCAGTTGTAGGAACATAAAGACTTAGAGAGAAAACAAATGACTGAGGCAATGTTTTCTCTTGTATTCCCTGTGCCTCCTTGAGCACAGCTGTGGAACCCACCCCCGGGAGGCCAGAGTGGCGAAGCTTTAATGTTTAATTGTAGAATATTGAGGCCTAGAGTGAAATCATAAAAGAAGGCAAATATCACCTTAGAAAAAGTCTGATGCTTCACAAGTGCAGAATTATATTTTTATTATAATTTAATATTAGGAATGTGATGTGGTTAAGGTTTTTATTACAAATTTACCTATTAAGACACTACCATTTTATCAGGCTAAATAATACAATTACATAATTAAAATATATTTTGATGTTTATGCTTAGTAGACCTTATACAAAATAAGTTTTCAAATAAGTGAGTGAATGAAGGACTAAATGAGTAAGTGAAGCATATATAGATCTTTTTTGTTTTTTAAGAATTGAATTTCATTTCAACAAGAACATTATCTTTCATTTAGTACAGAGGAAGGCATGCACAAAACCGTGTGTTAAGTGCAATACCTGATAGTGTAGAGCGATCACCTCTTCGAGAAAGATCTCTGACTGTGGAACAGCTTTCCAGGCCCAGCACAACCCATACGTTCCGGGTAGGTTCTCTGTTAACCATGCTGTGTTTTTATTCTTTTTTTTTTAATTAAAATTTTTTGGTGACATTGGCTAATAAGATCATACAGGTTCCAAGTGTGCATCTCCGTGATACATGATCTGTACACTGCCTTGTGTTAACCATACTTTGGCTTTTAAAATTATCCAACCCATGCCCTGGCGGATGTGGCTCAGCTGGGTGGGTGTCATCCCATGCACTGATAGGTCACCAGTTGGGGTTCCTGGTCAGGGCACATGGCCTGGTTATGGGCTTGATCTCCAGTAGGGGATGTGCATGAGGCAGCCGATAGATGTTTCTCTGTCTTTCTCTCTCCCTCTCCTTTCCTCTCTCTGTAAAATCAATAAAAACATATTTAAAAACAAATATCCGACCCAAGTGCCATCGATAGATAAGTGGATAAACAATTTGTGGTACATATATACAATGAAATATTACTCAGTCATAAAAAAACAATGAAATCTTACCATTTGTGACAGCATGAATGGACCAAGAGGGTATGATGCTAAGTGAAATAAGTCAGTCAGAGAAGACAAATACTATATAATTTCACTTATATGTGGAATCTAAAACTAAACAAAACAGAAACAGACCCATAGATACAGAGAATAGACTGATGGTCGCCAAGTGGGAGGTGGGTTGCAGGACTGGGTGAAAGAGGTGAAGGGACTGGGAAGTACAGATTGGTGGCTACAGAATAGTCGTGGGAATGGGAGGTGCAGCTTGGGAACCTAGTCAATAATATTGTAATAACTAAGTATGGTGCCAGGTGGGTACTGGAAACATTGGGGGGGAATACTTTGTAAAGCATGTGATTGTCTAACCACTATGCCGTACACCTGAAACCAATACACAACAAGATTGAATGCAAAAAAAATATACTTTTGATTAAGTGTCAAACAAGGAGAAAACTATCTGAAACAATAAAACTCCTCCCTCATTTTATTTTTCTTCTGCCAGTCAGACACGCCTCGCAAAGGTTCACTGACACTGTTGGAGTTTGCTGGTCACACCTGGACAGGTCAAGGTTTGCTGACAGGTCAGTGTTCTCCATGTATAAATAAAATGACGTAATTTGTGAAGTTTCAAGTCTTGAAAGAGACATTGAAGATTGCCTGCCTTGATGGGACTGTTTTTGACCAGGTTAGAGGAAATACCAAGGGGTTAGGGTCTATATATCCAGACCTCGTAAATCTCTATAAAGAGCAAAACTGCAAAGACAGGCTGTTGGTGGTTGTAAAGAGGAAAATGCCCTAATTCCCTTAATTCACTTAGGGCCTTACCTTCATAAAAAGGAAAAGGCTGTCTTATGAGTCTTCTGAGAAATGAGTGTCTCAGCTGTAGAGGTTCATGCTTTTCTCCTAAATGAAACCCTAGTCTTAGATTTTCTTTGAAGATCTAATTATAAAAATGCTTAATAAAGTTAATACGTGTATTCTAATTATTTTAAATGTAGAGTTTTACAGATAAGTGCACCCTTGGAAGAATAAAGTTTCTCATCTGAATTCAAGCCAATGACGTTTTAATTTTCCAATTATGACCAACATTTTTGTTCAGGGAGACCACATGGCATTGTTGTGAGGTTGCCCCCGTGGAATCAAATGCTCGGTTTCAGCCTGACTCTACCACCTACTAGCTGAGCAATCTTTGGGGTGCCTCAACCTCTCTGGGCCTCAGTTTCTTCTTTTATAACAGGCTGGGTGGATTAAATAATTATTGGAAAAATTTATGGATAGGACCTAACTAGATGCCAGACAGACATTGTTTGCTCAAAAATTATGGACATTTGCAATACAGATAACCTGAAATGTAAAGGGAATGTAAATGTAATCTGAAATGTTTTAAGGGAAATACTGCCTATATTATAATTTTTAAATAAATTTAGCAACATTGAAGCAGTGGAACAACACAGGTTTGTCACTGCTTGCATCAGCTCTTTCATAGCTCTGTAGCAGATGATGTCAAAGGTTCTCTACCCCTTTGAGATTTTTCTCCGTTGCTTGATAACTCTAGGCTGCTGTACATTTTCGTTGCTTTTTCCCCTCTTATACATTCCCTGGAAGTGTTAGCTGTCACGCTCAGTGACAGCAGCCATACTGCGTTATCAGGTATTGCTCTTAACATAGTCGTGGATGGTCAAGGGGAGAGTAGACATCCAAGGTTGTTTACTAATAAATTACATCATGCTGACTGCTCACTCTGTGCCAAGTTCTGTGCTAAAGGCAGATATTCAAACACCAAGGACATTTTGGTCTGTGCCGGAAGGAACACACAGTCTAGTGGGGAAGGTGGAAAGGGCTGTGGGAGTGGGGAGCAGGGCCACCAGCTGGATATGCAGGTGGCAGAGGGGCAGAGGGCCTTCCTGGAGGGGGCGTGAGCCACCGGATCAGGAGGAACAGCCTGTGGTGTGTGAGAGAGAGAGGCGTGAAGGCTTGTAAGTATGATTCTGTGCATGGTGCTGAAAGAGGGAACTCGAGGAATTTTGATGAGCTCTGTTTTGGAGATGCGGGCTGCGGTGTGGCAAGTGGAGATGCCAGCTAGTCTGTTGGGTACACCGAGTGGAAGTTAGGGGATGGAACTGGGCTCTGAATTTGCTTTAAGTCTGTACTCTTAATTTTTCACCAAATACTAAGTCAGTGTAGTCTCTTCTCAGAAACTTGTGACAGCAACTGCTGATGGTTGGAGGCCTTTGTTCATTTCTATAGAAGTGACTGAAGGTACATTAAGAGAGATGTTTCTCTATTTCTAAGGACTTATTTTCTTTCTTCTCTGATAAGCAAGCATGTGGTCTCTTTCTTACCTTTGCTTCCAAGTCAAAAAGCATCTGGAGCTATTAACTTATCAAGATATTGTTTTTGTGTCCCAAAAAAGAGAAGAGGAGCTGATGGAGTATCCCCAACAGTGGGAAAACTGATGGGGTATCCCCAACATCTGGAAAGCTGATGGGGTATCCCCAACAGCGGGAAAGCTGATGGGGTGTCCCCAACAGCGGGAAAGCTGATGGGGTGTCCCCAACAGCAGGAAGGCAGCTGACTTTGCTTCTACCCCATGAAGCGGTAGGGCTGCCAGAGTTCCCTACTCAACTTGCTGGGCCCTAGGGATCCACCTCCGGGGAGAAGGTTCCCGCAGACCCGCCTGCTCTGGGGGGATACCTGGCCAGCACGTAGGCTTGGTGGAGGAGCCCCTTTCCTTCTTCTCAGGACCCCAAATGGCAGTTTTTACATATGACTGTGTTCTGGTGTGAATAAAAGTGACATTAAAATATTGTTTTTTCTCTTTTAAAAATATCATCTGCACAGACTATATAAAACAATCCTTTTGAGAGCTGGAGTTTTAAACATTTCAATGAGAATGGCTTTGTGATTGGCGTTTCAGGTTCACAGTATCCACCTAAGTCTTTTCAGAGAACAACTTTGACTTTAAGGAAGAGATTCCAAGTGGCGTCTTGATGTTACCTCCCCAGAAGCACAGCCTTTGTGGGACCATTCAGAGCCCCAGCGCACCACCTGTCACTTGAAACTGGAAGAACAAGTATTATGCTATGGATCTGTTGGTCTGACAGCCTGAGATACTAGACTGTCTGAGAGAAAGGCAGGCAAATAACTTAATTTTGAGCACTTTGCATTGTAAACAGAATACCAGTCAAGCTCACCAATCTTCTTTATCGGAAGCATTCCAATATGGATTCTTTAGCTTTGCTCAGAAGAATCGAATATGTGTTTATAATCCATCCTTTTATCAATTATACACACACATAATTAGTGTACATACTCACACAGTACTCAATATATATAGTCAATGCCATTTTGTAACTTGGTGTCTTACCATATTTTTTGTGTCTCATTCCATTATTAATTCCATCAAAACCCTCGTTACTAATAGATATTATTTTCTTCTTTAGAAAACAGCAGAGCCACCTTTGGGACAAGGTGCCCGTCTAAGATTCGGATTGTTCTGGCCACTGTGCTGACTTTCTCATACCCTTTCAAAAAGGAGGTTAGTCATGAACCACTTTGAGGAATGGCCGTGGCTGTCTCCCGAGCCGACTTTCTTTTATTAGTTTTCATGTTCCAATTCAGGTGGCCTACTGAGAAATATCCCCAACTTACTGATTTTTCAAATCAAGTGACTGATTTTAATTATGCATATAAACGTAATTAAAATATATTGCCTGTGGTTTCATCGTTACTGTTCACAGCTGAGGTGGACAGAAGGCTTTGCAGCAGCAGGTTCCTCATTTCATCGCAGCCTGAGCTTTCCCATGATGTCACCTCTGGACCCCCCCCCCCCGCCCCATCCTCCTGTCTAAGCAGCTCCTGCTGTGCTCTCCTCTGGCCCTGCTTTATTTTTCTCCAGAGCATGTGTCCCTACCTGACAGTGATGTAGAGAGTGCAGAGGAGACATGATCAGTTGGGGTCATTTCTCTTTTCCTCCCCTCCCCAGTTGTTTTTCTTTATCGTGATTTAAATCCTTGGACTCACTTTGATCTTCTCAGTTCTCAAGTTATATAATTTCTTCTTTTCTATCAGAGAATTATATTTTATCAATTTAAATTTTTATTAATCCCAAATGAAATATATATATATATATATGTAGAGTAAATTCTTTTCAGACATATTTCTGGTTGTAAGAAGGGAGGATGGTTGCCCGCTTACAGATGTCTGGAAATTACAGAGTGCATTGGGACTGGAATTAGTGTCGTCCTTTATCACAGAGTGACAAAACCTGATTTCAGAGCCTTGCCTCCGATTGATGCCTTCTCCTTTACATTCTCGACTCCAGTCTCTATAGTAATGGAACGTGTCAGGGAGCAGACATGAGAATGGTCACTGTACCTAGGGCTCTTTTGGATGGCCACAGCTCCGTAACTCTAGGTAATATTCCCAATGCTTAGTAAGCTACACAAAGAATTTTCTAACCCTAAATATTAGCTATAGAAACTTTCAAGAGAAAATATCAGTTTTAATTTTACAGTCGTCAAACATGAGGAATCTCTAGACATGTAAGCAGTCGGGAGACCCTGTTTCTAAGGGTCTCAAGTTAGGTGCTCTCTGGTCCATAATTACTGCTAAATGTGCCATTTCTACACCCCCCCCCCCCCAGCTCTGTTAAAAGCGTTCAGGCTATTTTATATCAGTTTTCAAGAACCATCAAAGCCCTTCCCTAATCAGCCCAGACTTCTTAGAAGAGGAAAGAATTGATACGCATCCTACACTAACATTAAGAGTATCCAAAATGAATTATTGTTTCATAGAGAACCACTGAATAGTGGCTTTATTTTATTTGGCTTTGGAGTTTTGCAACAACAACAACAAAAACCCTATTATTTACACATATTGATAAACATAATTAAAAAAAATTGAACCAAGTACAGTGATCTTGACTCATATTCTCTAAATATTTTCAATTGGAAGATAAAGCACCACTTTAGACACAACAAAAAGACTTGGCTTTGCCCTGACTTTAAAAACATGCTTGTAGCACATGTTTTTACACCTGTATTAAAGATAGTGTTTTATTTATAGGCTGAGATTTAGAGGTCAGTAAATAATCCTTATATCAGGAGTGGTGCTTTTTGAACTGGTTAGGTAAGAATTAGGGCAGTGTTTTCAAAACAACTGTTGATAGATGAGTCATCTTAAAATTTCTCTGTTAAAAATTGCCAAAGGCAAGCTAAATTACTCCTGAGATCAATTTTTAAATTAAGATTAGTGACTAATCAAATGTCTGTTAATTTATCCAAAACTAAAGAAGACATGAAGGAATTGAAAAATAATATAAAAACATGTAAAATACTATAAAAAACTGCTAGATTTAAAAAAATTAACAAAAGAGGAAGTGTCCATATTGATGTTATTCTGAACTAGAATGTAATTACTATACCAATTAAGAGGTTCGTTTTCATAATATCATAAATCATTCGGGTATTATATTTTTATTGTCATTGTTTTGTTATGACTACAGATCATTGTTCAGGATTTTTAATTCTTTAATTTTTAATAAAATACAAAGTGTTGAAAGAGTTTTCAAAAATTTATTACATTCATACAAGCTTGTTTAGGTTTCCAATTTTCATATAACTTGTGTAAATATCTCTCTACTCTGCAGTTTTTAATACACAGCTTACTCAATTCATTTGTGTTTGTGAGGGTTTTACCTCTTTTATGAAAACTCCAATTTATTCTTTTTCAGAAGATTACATTCCTGGGTAGTGATCATCATGGATTTATTATTTCATCAATTATTTATCAAGCACGTTCTTTGTGTTAAGATTCTGTTCTAAGCATTGGACTGAACAAGATAAAGCCTTTGCCCTAACAGAACTTAGAGTTTAGTGGAGGAGGCAATTAATTTTGTAATATCATAAATCATTTGGTACTATATTTTTACTGTAATTGTTTTCAAGAAACAAATCAATAAAAAATAATATAAGATCAAATCGCAGTAAATGCTATGAAGAAACTTAAAACAGGGCTACAACTTTAAATAGGGAAGGCTTTACTGTAGAGATAATATTTGAGCAAAGGTGCAAAGAAAATGAGGTAAGAAGCCATGTAGATATGAAAAAGAGAATTCTAGACAAAGGAGAAAACACACAGGCTGAAAACAGGAGCATACCTGGAGATTTAAAGGACAGCAAATAGGCCATTGGGAGACAGAATGGAATTGAAAGGGACTGAACAACAGCAGGTAATCAGTGACATAACGGGAGTGAGTGATTGCTGATTAAGGTCCTTTTTGGCCTTGGAAAGGGAAAGTTATCTGAAATAGGAAGCAGTTGGAGAGTTTTCAGGACATTGATGCAACCTGTCACGAGACGATGTTCCTTTTCAGTCATATGACAGTGATGTGGCTGCTGAAATGTGATGGGACTTCGGATGTGTTTCGAAAGTCAAGTCAGTGGGATTTGCTATGGGATTAGATGTGAAGTGTAACTAAAGAAAGAATCTTTGGGTAGATGGTGTGGTCACATACTGAGCTGAAAAGGAATTCCAGAGGAGCACATTAGAAGCTGGGACATGTAATGCTTGAGATGCCTACTGGATGCCTACGTGGAGATGCTGAGGGACTTGGGTATCTGCACCTGGGGTTTAGAGACAAGGTACAGACTAGAAGTATACATTTTTCAACATATAGATGGTATCTAAGCACTGAAACGGAGGAGATAACCGAGAGAGTGAGTATAAAGCAACGGAAAGAAGAGCTCTGAGCCTGAGCCTTTTAGCATCAGAGGTGTGGGATGAGAAATGAGAGCAGCAAAGCAGACAGAAAAGATGACTGGTGAGGCGCGCTAAAAATCAAGAGCATGTGGAATCCTTGGAGTCAAATGGGAAAGTTTTTCAAGGGATAAAACTGGGCATATCACTGCTGATCTTAACAGATGCTAAAATTAAACCAGTTTACTATGATGAATTCTGTTTGATAATTTAGATGAGATGTTTAAACTTCTTGAGAAGTATTACTCACACCAGACAAAGAAGAAATAGAAAACCTGGAAAGGTTGATCTCTATTTTAGACTTAAAACTAACATTAAAATCCTTCTCTCAAAGAGAACTCCAAGTCCTGCTGACTTCCATGGTTAATTCTTACAAATATTTAAGGGGAAAAAGAGCAGTAATGACACCAATATAAAAATTTTTTTCTAAGATAATACAAAGTCGTTTTGAAAGGCTGGCATAACCTTTATGCATAAACTGATAAGGGTATTACAAAAAAAGGGAAATTAGAGGCCAGCCTCATCTCTGAACACAGATGATATACTCCTACGCAAGACTGTGGCAGATCAAATCAGTCAGATATGAAATGGGTAATAAACACCATCCAAGTTAGATCTGCGTCAGGCATGCAAGTTTGGTCTACCATGTGAAAAGTAATGAGTGAACAAATGATGTCAGGGAAAACAACCGTATCATATCCTCAATAAATAAGAAGTCTTTGAAAAAAATTCCTTCATAATAAAATTTCCTGGTAATTTAAGAAGAGAAGGGAACAACTGTCATTTGATTATGGGCATTTAGAGAAAAAACACCCTACAGCAAACCGCACGTAAATGTAAGCTATTCAGCTATGCCCACTGAGGTCAGAAGCAATGCAAAAAGTCTCTGCTGGCCACCAACTTATTCATCATTATGCAAGATGTCCTAGCCAGGCTGGTAGGGCCAGAGCAAAATACAGAGGGCCTTATGAATAGGGAAGAAAGAAAAAAGTTCATTCACACACACACACACACACACACACACACACACACACACACACACATCATTGTGTAGGCAGAAAATCCAAAATAATCTACAGATACACTTAAAAATTAATATGTGACTTTAGCAAGCTCATTGAATACAAGCTCATCATAAAAATTCATTTGCATTTCTACACACTAACAGTTGGATAATAAAATATAAAAATATAATTCATAACAGCCTCCAAAACATAAGATAATAAGAATTTAATAAAATGGTTATATTAGGATTCTCGACTGTGGTGTAGTCAAACTAGGGAATAATACACAGCTATGAAAATACTACATGCCGCAATATAGAGTCATCTTACAGGCATAATGCTGATTTAAGAGGACAGATGCAAAAGAGCACATGCAATATGATCTCATGTTCTGTTGTATGACCTGGGGGTAATTACATAGAAGTCATGATGCTTGTTTATAAAACTGTATTTTTTTTTTAAATATATCTTTATTGATTTCAGAGAGAGGAAAGGAGAGGGGGAGAGAGAGATAGACACATCAATGATGAGAGAGTCACTGATCAGCTGCAGCCCGCAACCCGGACATGTGCCCTGACCGGGAATGGAACCCTGATCGCCTGGATCCTAGGTCGATGCTTAACCGCTAAGCTACGCCCGGCCGGGCAGTATAAAACTGTATTTTTAAGTAAAGTGTACTTTATCTGATATTGGCGATTCAAAAATTCATGATGGTGTCCTGTTCTCTTGATAATTTGCTATGTATAAGTATGTGAATAATACCATTTTATATTCAGCCAGAATTTATTTTTGAAATCTAAATTAAATATATTTTCCATATTGGGACTCATTCCAAGTAGCAGAAAATTTGAGAAAATCAAGGTGTTAACATTTTCAAAACCTTGCTGTGGTTTATAAAACATCCTGGCCCATGACTTTAACTTTCAAAAGCATGTACTTCAAGCAGGAGAGAGTAGCAAGGATCTTCCAAGTGGGAAAGGATTTGTCCTTTAATATAGAATGAATCCTGGAGACAGAATGGTAGCAGGCCACTTCCCACTCAGCTGGAGTAGTTCCATGAAGCTGACTTACGTGGTTACAAATGTGGATAGGTTGTCTTTGCCTTGGCAGTGCTGTGTTGCCTACGCGAGCAGCATTGTCTCAGGGTAGACATTCTAAGGTGCAACACTGTGGACTTCGTTGCCAGGGTAGAAGGGTGCTGCCAGGGGTTTCTGGTCTGAAATTTCGGGGCCGTGGGCCCTATCTGGTAACAAATAGGACGGGAAAGACGACTCAGGGAGCAAAGAGACAAGGCTTTTGCTTTGTTTTCCCTTTTCAAAAAAAAATCCTCAATGCTCCCTTTCTCACCCACAGTTTGCCTTCAAAATAAAGATACAATTTCTAAGCCTGGTAGTCAAGGTCTAGTCAAACTGGCTCCATGCTACCTGTGAACATGATTTTGTTCTGGTCACTATGAGCCACCCTGTGCTCCAAGCAGGGGCCCCTTTACACAGTGTCTTGAACCCAACATACCCTTCTCTGCTTTGGAGCGCATCTCGCTCACGTTGGCTGCTGCCTTAAGGCCCCCCCCCCCTTTCCACTCCTTCAGGGCAGTGGTTGTATGTCCCTTGTTTTGTCCATAGAGATTAGCAGAGTCAGATATAGTTGCATAGCTCTAATGGACCTTTAGAAAGATGAGATATACTTAAATATATTAAATGCATTTTAAAAAGTCTTAAACTGATAAATATCAAAGTGAATAAAATAATGTAAGTTCTTTTGCTCCAGTGTTTTTCTTCCCAGACATTAGTCTAGCTGTAGAGAAAGGAACTCCCCTCCCCCCCCAATGGCAACATTATATACTCTGTTCTGCAACTTTAAAAATTTTCTTTTGCTGCCTGGGCCAGGCCTAGCTCAGGGGTTGAGCATGGACCTAGGATCCAGGAGATCATGGTTCAGTTCCCGGTCAGGGCACATGCGGGGGCTGTGGGCTCCATCCCCAGTTGGGGGCGTGCAGGAGGCAGGTGATCAATGACTCATTGTTGTTTCAACTCTCTCCCTCTCCCTTCTTCTCTCTGAATCAATAAAGATATATTTAAAAAATTTTTTTTTTCTTTCACTTACTATTTCCTGAACCTCTTTGCATGTCAGTGCATATAGATAACTTCTTAAAAAGTCAGAGAAAAGCCTGAAGCATGTTTTTCTCAGCAGCCAAGAGGCCCTGCAACCTGTATAAGAGCTGCGGAGAAAACAAATCTAATTGAACCAAGTAGGGATCCAGGGAGTTTCTCAGCGTCAGCTTCCTTGGCACTTTTCCTGTAACTTAGGCAACGGCTCCTAGGAGAGGACACTCCTAGCCGGGAGCCTCTGTCAGAAGGGCGGCCTGCAGAGGAGGGAACCGGGATCAGGACTGGGCCTCTGCTCCAGGAGCGAAAATGGGTAGTCAGGGGACACGGCCTCCGGCAGAGCGGGGCGTCCTCCGGGGGCCTGGGAGGTCTGTCCTCCTTGCCTTGAGAGTACTCCACGTGCCTCTTTATCCAGCGGGTCTTATCTCCACCACTTTCAGAGACCTTGACCCCCTCTCCTACCACTACGCCCTCCTATGTGCTGACTTCTCAGTCCCGAGGATGATTTGGAAGCCGCCGGAATCACAAGAACATTATGTAGCTCTGACCTGATGACGAACTTTACCCGGTTAGCCCTAAGGCTGGTGTCCCTAGGTCAGGGCGGGAGCTGTGCTGCTGACCCCGATGCGACGCCAGGATGCAACCCACCTCCCGCGCGCAGCCAGTCCCGGCGGAGCGGAAGACGGGCGGGTTGTGCAAGAAGCATCATGAGACGAGCCTGCGTGCCCAGCCGGGGAAAATAACTCCAAAGGCCGGACTTCAAACCGCGCCTCTGCATTTCCATTTTAAACACACAACGGCTCGCTCTAGCTGGAGTTCCCCCGCGCCCAGCAGGGGGGGCCGTGTAAACCAAGGTCACCGCGCCCCCCGCCCCGCCCGGCCGGGCCCGGCGCGCCTCTCCACCACAAGGTCGCCCCAAATGTCACCTCCAGCCCCCTCCCGCCGCACGCCAGCGCCTCCTTTACTTTCGCGCACTCCGCCTGCCCACTGCTTTCGGGGCCTTGGGTTTCTGCTCGAACCAAACACAGCGGCCCCGGTGCGTTATGTAACGTAGGCGTGCGCCCCGCACGATCACCATCCGGGCGGGGCTTTCCTGGAGCCTGGGTGGGTCCAGCCGCGTCCCGAGGGTCAGGGCCGCCCCGCAGCGGGAAGTCCCGGCCTCCGGTCGCCGGGGGAGGAGGGCGCGGCCTGGCCCGGCGCCACCTCTCCCCGCTGGGAAGCGCGTCCCCGCCGCCCCCCGCGCCCGCCTCCCGGGAGTTCGGGGCTCCTCCCAGGATCCCGGCGCTTAAACTCCGGCGCCCGGACCACGCCCCGGCCGCGAGCGCTCGGCCCCGCGGTCCCCGGTCCCGGTCCCGGTCCCGGTCCCGGTCCCCGCAGGAAGCCGCCCGCCGGCGCGAGGATGGCGGCGTGGCTGGTGCACCTCGCGCAGAAGCTACTGCTCTGGGGCGCGCTGAGCGCCGTCTCCCTGGCGGGCGCCACCGTCATCCTGAGCCTCGTGCAGATGCTGGCGAGCTACGCGCACAAATGGCTGAACTTGAGGCCGATCCCCAGCGTCGCGGGCGCCTACCCCTTCGTGGGACACACGCTGATCCTGAAGCGGGACGCGGAAGGTAAGGGACCGCGCGCGGGGGCCCGTGGGCTCCGCGCCCCCGCGCCCGCCTGGCGGGGAGCCCGAGCCCCGGGGCCGCACCGCCCTCCCGCTGCCCATCGGGGTGCGACGCGGGGCGCGGAGGGCGGGCTGCTCGGCGGGCATCGTGGGCTCCCGGGTCTGTCCAGCCCTCCCTGGGACGCCCGAAACAGCCGCGGGTGCCCCCCCCCCCCCGCCGGTTCCTTACGAACTTTTCCTTTACGTGCAGCGCCGAGCGCAGGGCTTCTAAGCTCCTGCCCTGCCCTTTCTCTCCTTTCCCCAGCGCCTGGCTGCTGCCGCCTCAGAGCACGGCCTGTCTTTCCTTTAAAGTCCTGAAGGCAGACACACCTTAAAACTTAGTCTGTCTCCTATCACCCATCTATCATCTATCTCTGTATCTATCTGTGTGTCTGTGTGTCTGTGTATCTATCTATCATCTATCTATCTATCTATCTATCTATCTATCTATCTATCTATCATCTATCTATCTATCATCTATCTATCTATCTATCTATCTATCTATCTATCTATCTATCTATCTATCATCTATCTATCTATATCTATCTATCATCTATCTATCTATGTATCTATCATCTATCTATCTATCATCTATCATCTATCTATCATCTATCTATCTATCATCTATATCATCATCTATCAATCATATATGTATCTGAAAAATAAGAGACTAGAAAATTCATTTGAGATCCCTCTCCCTCCAGAAACCACAAGGCTTGGTCACAGCTTTCATTCCCTCTTGGCCTTCATGTTTCAGCACTTCTAAGGAGGTTACATAATGACAATAAATTGTGCTGGCAGGGCCTTCCCCAGAGTTCATACAGCAAGTTTCAAAAGTCTTCCTTATTAAAGAGCGCGTTGTGTTTTTTATCGAAGTCATCTTCTGAAGAGGCAGCTTTATGTTAATGTTTTGCTGATGCGGGGGGTGGGGTGGGGGTGGGGGTGGGGAATCACTAAGTTAGAAAGCTCTTAAAAGTACCTGATGTTTGAATCCCCCAGGAGGGTGAATTAGATCTGAGCACATCATCTTCGTGGGTGTATAAGTTGAGATACCCAGAACTGAAAAGATTTGCCCCAGATGACATATTTTAAAATGAGCCCAGAACTAGAACCCAGTTCCCCCTCAGATGAATTGTAGAAGTTTTACAGACTGAACATCAGCTCCAAAGCTTGAAGGATTCTCTTTTCCATGTCACTTTCTCCCAATAAAAAGAATGCTGTCATTTCACCTTACCAAAATACCGAAAATGTTTCTGGCAGAGGAAATCCAAGTACACTTTTCACCAACAAAACATAAGTGTGCCTAATGTTACAAGTGATGCAACTCATTTACATATATGAAAACCACATTTGTAAAAAATCACCATGGCTAATACCAAAAGCAGAGCTAATCCTCCCTTCTACCCCAAGGCCTTATAGTATTAAAAATATAATTGTATGGAAATATAGACATCCTCTCCCCAATAAGAAACAATGTACTTAAGAAATCTCATCATAACTCTTTTGGGGGAATTTTTCTAAGAATTGAAATCTCTAGTGACTAAGCCTCATTTCCAAACACACTGTGAGTTGTTGGCTTATTTAAAGTAATTCTTATTATAGTTATTTCCCAAGTGAAGAGAATGGAAACACATTGTCTTGCTCAAGGGAACTTTTTAATCCATCAACATGAGACAAACCGTAGCTCAGTTTCCAGCTTTGCAACCAAATTGTTTGAGTTTGACAAGTTGTTTAAAACTCTCTGAGTTAGAGTGTGTTACCCTTTACTTGTAAAAGTGACTATATTGCAGTTACTTTAAGGATAAAATGTAATGCATGCATTTTCTAGATCACTGTCTAGACCTTGGTTAGAGTAAGTTCTTTAACTGTCAATCATGCATTTATTTGAGGCCCTCCTTTGTGCTCAGCACTGAACTCAGCAAAATTGGGAATATCAGGACATTTTCAGATACACTCCCTGTTCTCAGTGCCCTTGTCTCTTACACAAGAGGCTGTGCCTTTCATTTTGTGGTTACCATCCACATTCTGGCGTCAGGAATCTCACCTGAAGTGCTGCAGTTGACTTCCAGCTAGGCTCTTGAACCCTAACCTCTTGCTTTTCCAGTCCTTTTTTGTCAACACCTGTCTTCCCGAGCTGCTCCCTGCTATTGGACTGACCTAATACCTTCCAACCATGGATTTTGATTTCCCTGTCTCCCCTCTCAGACCAGGCCAAGGCAGTCCGTTTATGGTCATGCTACATATATTTTTACACTGTTGATCTGGCCTAGCTCTTTTCTCAGCAATTTAGCCAAATGTTTTGACTGGAAGTCATTTTGAAGCGGTGTGATGTAATGGCTAAGTGGGTGCCTCGGGTGCAAAGACAGATCCTACACTTACCAGGGCTGTGATATTGTGCAACTTCCTTCACTGTGCACGAGGTCTCCAGCTGTTCAGTGACTGCTGTGAGAGTGCATCTCATCTAACTGTGGCGAGGCGGAGAAGACGCAAGGTGCCAAAACCCTTAGCACTAGTCCCATGTGTAATTACCTGCCACAGCAAACAGATATGACATAATGAATGTTAGCTATTTTAGGAGAGTCATTATTAGGTTTTGATGTACCGAGATATACAAATGCCTTAAAAAATTGTTACTGTTTGTTCAATATCATAGGCAGTGGACATCCCCACGCCTTGGCCTCCTTCCTGCTGCACTTTGAGCAGCTTGTCCTGAAGCCCAGGGATGGGTGAAGCTTAGGGATGGAGAAGGAGCACTGATCAGCTGAGTATGTGGACATTTACTGGCATTGAAAAGGAGCTGAAAAGTTTAATGGTTTGCTTTTCAGGCCGTGTCCACTTGTCCCGTGTTAAAACAGCTCTGTCAAAATCTCAAGTGCCGTCCACATTAGCAGCCTTGCAGCGCGGTTGGGATTAGGCCTGCTGCTGTCAGCTGGGCATCCCCTTTGCCCAGAAGCGGCCCTGGGTACCCACATGCTCCTGGCAGCCCACTCTCCTTACCCTCCCCTACCTGGGTTTTGCTAGCAGTCCGATGAGACCTCTGCCTCGTTTCCTAACCTGCAGTCAGCTCCCCGTCCAGCACTCCAGTCCTCCCTGGACCTCACCCCGTTTGACCTGGGCTCTGCCTCACCCTTGCCAGGTCTTTTCTCTGAGGTCTGGACCCTGTGCCCCAATCCTTTAGTCACTGTGTTTCTTTCCAGATGGCACTCACCAGTATAGTATTCCCTGCCTGAAAGTTTTGCCTTTGTTTGACCTCTCTGAATGCCAGGCTGCATTCCCCAGACTGAGGCCTCAGGGATTTCAGCACAGAAAGTGTTGACTCCCCAGAAGCAATGAGGACTCTTCAATGTTGATGGGATTAATGGTCACTGTTTCCCCACACCCAACACAAGGACCAGCCATAAAGCAAGACCAGGGCCCCTAACCCTGGCTGCATTGAATCCCAGTCTTTTTTCCACCCCCAGAAACTTCCTGTGGTCCCAGGATAACCAGGTTATTCACAGATCTCACACACCTCAGTGTTATTGTCCTAAAATACAACTCCAGTCGTGCTGGTTCTCATCAGGAACTCTGTTATTGCCTAGAACCTATAGAAGAAAAACCAGCTTCCATAGCCTTCCAGTACTCCAGGCTCATCTCCCAATGCCACCATTCCCATCCTGTGCTTTGGCTAAACCTACAGGGAGTCCTCAGACCTCCGTGTATCTGCTCTGCTATTTCTGCTGCTCAGTTTACACTCTCACCCCTCACCCTAAATTCCCGTTTTCGCATAAAAAGCCAATTCATACTTTTATGCTCCAATGGCATCTCCTTCATGGAATTTCTCCAGTCCTCTCAATGAAAACCGATAGCTCCTCAGACACCCATTTCATTTGACCTGATACTGTGAGCAGTTACAAAAGTGACCATCTCCTATGATTATAAATTCCTTGAGCATAGGGACCTGGCCCTCCGGAGGTGCACATTCCCCGCCTGCGGAATGCGGGTGGTCCAATCCAGTACGGTCACTATTTATTCTGTAGCTCTAATTGTTTCAGTTTGGGGTCTGAGGAGCTTTTTCAGGTTGGCTCCTTGATGTTTCAACATGACCCCATCATTTTTTGAGCAATTCCTTATTTTCCACAATATATTCCACTCTTCTTGTGTTTTTCTCTGCCTCGGCCCTGAAATCAATGCCTTCTCCAAGGACAGTTGGTTTATTTTATTGTAAAACAGTATTTAGAAATACTGAGACCTGGGTGCCCATACAAGGACAGGGAGCCAGCCTGGGAAGTTACAGTATCAGAAATCTTGTTCAGAGTGCCAGAGAAGATTTTTCAGCAAAATCACATTTAAGATGACCTTTGAGGAAAAGTGTTATTGGACGAAATGCAGTAGGAATAAGAGTTTCCCACAAAGAGAAGAGATTTACTGTGAAGGCCCCTAGACGTGTGAGGAGTTGAAGGGTTAGTAAAACAGAAGAATTTATTTTTAATTATTTTTTTGAGATAACATTGGTTAATAACCTATACATTTCAGGTGTACCACAGTATAATTTGGTATCTTTAGACTCTGTTGCGTGCTTACGGCCAAAAGTCTAGTTTCCATCTGTCACCATTTGTTGTCCGTATCTGTGAGTTTGTTTTTGTTTTGTTATGTTTGTTCACTTGTTACTCTTTTGTTTTATGTTTCACATATGAGTGGAATCAGACTGTTTTTGTCTTTGTCTGTCTGACTTATTTCATTTAACATCGTACACTTAAGCTCTATCCATGTTATCACAAATGACAATATTCTATCTTTTTTATGGCTGAGCAGGATTCCACTATATATATCACCTCTTCTTTATCCATTCCTTCGTTGGTGGACACCTAAGGTTGCTTCCCTATTCTCCCTATTGTAAATAACCCTGCAGTGAGCATTGGGGTGCATAAGTCTTTTTGAATCAGTATTGCCATGTTCTTCAGATAAATACCCAGAAGAGGAATTGCTGGATCATATGGTAGCTCTATTATCATTTTTTTTAGGAACTTCAATACTGTTTCGAGAGAGTGGAAGGGAAGCATCTACCTACCGGGGCTGGAGAGTCAGGGCAGGTTTCCCTTCCTATGGAAGGGTAGCTTGCAGCAAGTGTGGAGGAATTGAACAGCCTCCGTGTTCTTGGGAAAGGCCTGTGACAGGGCTCAGCACAAACATCTGCAGGGTTTGGCATTTCACAGCTAACCAGATTTTGCATATCTGTTACATCGTTCATCACTGAATTAGCCTAATTCATTCACTAATCATTTAATGAGAACTGTGTGGTTTCCCTTCAAGATGTGAAAGACCTGGGGGGTACTGAGTGAGTTGCCCAAAGTAAAACAGTAAAAAAACCCAAAATGATACAGTAAGGAACTTATTTAAAATGAAATATTTTCTCCTAGGTTTTTTCCAGCAAGTAATTTCTTACACGGTTGAATTCAGACACCTGCCGATGATAAAACTGTGGCTGGGCCCCTTGCCAGTCATCGCCATGTTCAAAGCAGAAGTTGTGGAGGTGAGTCTGTGGTGAAAATCACCAGGGTTCCAGTGCATATCTGATGCTGTGAGGGTCTCATCAGAACACATATAGTGACTGTGTCCTTATGTTTAATAGAATTCAACACACTGAGCATTCCATTAAATATCCTAGGCTGCGTAGGTGCCATTTAATGCTTTCCAGAGATAAGCCTGAATTCTGGGAAAAGGAGCAGCCTCTACATGTCTATACGCATTTGTTACCAAGAAACATGTTTGTCTTCCTTTTTTGGAAAGTCTGCAGAAGGATATAGTTTAATAGAACCATAAATAAATTATTCCATAAGGTGAGCTCACATTATCTGCCAGGCACTGTTTTAAAGTTCCAAAAATATAAGACTAATAAAAATGTGAGTGTTTCCCTCAATATGCTCAGAGTCTCATATTATATCCATTATACTTTTATTATTCCAAGTTAATTTTCCTAAAAGAGACTACTAATCTGATATTGATAGGGCTGATATTGTTAATCCATTGAAATTACTCCTATTGAAATTACTCCTCAAAAAACTTGTTTACCTTTCACTTATTATGGTGACATTGGGGAAATTGTCTTGTGGTTTGATGATGAAGGATTTGGTTCAGGGAGTAAAAATGGGATAAATGGACCTTCCCTTTTTCTTTTCTTTTTTTCAAGAGGATATTAAATCGTTTATTGATTACACATGATAATGGATGATACACAAGCTTCATACCCATCTATAATTTTATCTGGTGCCATAACTCAATTTAGATATATTGCATAGGATGTGCCAACAATCATTAATAACCAAATAAACTCCCTGACTGTGCTTAGGTGACCCTTTTAATGGTGAACTCCAGGCCACAACACAGAAACCGTCAATTCAACTACACCAGGGTTTCTGAAGACAATGAGTTCTGTGCCTAAGCAGGTTGTAAATACATTTCAAATGGAACCTGGCATCACTCTGAAGGAATTCTAACTTCACCCTGTTGGGGTAATTTACCAAGATGGCTTCAGAGCAGACTAACTTTACACAGAACATTTAAAAAAAGACACACCTATTCAGCCTCATGATCAGACTATCACATTTAGCAATCAACAGCCTGGGTGCAAAAAAAAAAAAAAAAATCTACATTAAAACACTTTGTTGGAATGCTTTCCACCTTCCACAGAACAGAAACTAAAATAACCTATTATACAATTAGTCACAGATACAGTCCTCGAGTTTTTTTGCCCCTTCACATGAGTGTTGTGTAAAACATGTCTTCTTTATAGCAGCGAGGCCCTGCCACCGCTGTGCTTGGCCGAGTTCACACATCTCTTGTAACCTGCAGCTTCCCTGTCACTTCCCTGGCTCTCCTCTCCTGCTAAGCTTGGTTTCCTGGCAGTAATTCAAACCTCCTGCCACAGCCATAGCTACTGCTGCTGCTGGAACTGCCAGAGCCACCTTGGTTTCGTGGTTTGGCAAAGTATTGACCTCCACCACCTAGGGAGGGGCCAGAGCTTCTGCCTCCAAAGTTTCCTCCTTTCATAGGTCCAAAATTTGTCATTGCCAAAGTCATTGTATCTTCCGCCACCTCCAAAATTGCTTCCACCACCACAGCGAAAGCCGCCTCCGCCTACTCCGTTGTTATAGCTGTCACCGCTGCCCTGGCTTCCATAACCCTGTCCCCCACTTCCACAGCCTCTGCCTCCTCCAGAGTAACCAGGGCCTCCTCCCTAACCACCACTATTACCAAATCCAACAGACCGTCTCTTCATGGAACAAAATTAAAAGCAGAATTTCCTAGGGAATTGACCTGGGATATTTCTTTCTTAGTTATTGTGGGAAAACTGTTAGTGTGTCTCTGGTACCACACCGGAGAAGCTACTGGTTCAGAGGAAATAGTGAGAGGGCCACACACAGGATCTCAGCCACTGCTGACTTAGTGTTAGTGGCCTTGGTCTTTGCGGATAGAGGTCTGTCCAGAGTAGGGAACTGCAGCCGGAAGCCTGGGAACCACTTTGCGCTGAGTCCTATAAGCTCATTCCTTCTGTTTCACTTTGACTCCAGGTGACCCAGTTATGCCCATGGTTCCCAATGGTATCTATACCCTGGAGACACTCACATGTGTTCCCTTAGTATAGCCTTAATCCTGAACTTCAGACCTGCTCTCAGACTGTGGCCACTTGAATGCTTCCAAAGCAACATGCCTGAGAATGAATTTGTGATTTCCATCTCCTTCGACGTGGTCATCCTTAGATTCACCTGCCTCTTCCCTCACTCCCACCCTCCATAAATGACTCCACTTGGTTCCTCATTCATGGCAGGAACCAGAGAAGCATCTTAGACATTTTCCTTCCTGTCATCTCCATCTAGTCTCCAAGACTGCGTGACAGTTATATGCTCAAAACTCTAATTGGATTTCTGTGAGTCACAGGAATGAAAATGAATCACAGAGAAGTAATTGTTTATATGAAATGATGCTTTAGAATTTAGTTGTGTTCTAGCCAAGTATTCTTATAATTAAGATTGTTTTCATATCTCTATCTCTCAATTCTTCTTTTCTCTCTTCCTAAGGCAATTTTATCTAGTTCAAAGCAACTTGATAAATCCTATCTGTACACGTTCCTAGAACCATGGCTTGGCCTGGGACTTCTTACAAGGTATGTCAGTGGAAATCTGAAAAGCTGTCTTGTGTGTAACTTATGTCCGGCATTGACAGGAGGCAGTTTTCCTATAGCAAGAATGTGCTGTCAGGTAGTGGGGAGAAGCTAGAAGGAAAGGGTGGGTGATAGTGAGCCTTTGACAGACAGGAATCCAGGGTGTATAGTAATCTCCAGCCAAGGTTTCAACAATGATGATCGCCAGTGTTCCAAGAAAAGTTAGAAAGTCCTGATGTAAATCACAGGGAGTTTTGATCAGGGAAATCTTGAAAATTCAAGGAAAAAGGCAGTCATCCTCAGAGAGGTAAATGGAGCACAGGAACCTCAATCCTTGAGCTGCCATCCAGAAATAGGACTCCAGCAACTGAGAAAGAGAAGGCAGGACCTTGGTGGGGACTTTGGAGAATTCAAAGATGATAGAGATCCAAGTAGACTCATGGAGCTCATTGATCTTCAGAGGGTTAAAGCTTAATAGAGGGGGAAAAATTCTAATTTTTGGAAACTCAGAACTTAGGAATTTAGAAAACTTCTTAAATTTTTCAATTTTTATGAATGCTCCTTTAAATATTAGTAATATAGAAGGATATCTAAAATATGCCCATTCTGTAACTGTCTATGAATCTGCCCTTGTCATTCTGAACAGAGTATTTGAGAATCTGTAGATTAAGCTGTTTCAGAAGAATTTTGTCTTGACTACTTTATTTGCTTTGACTGCCGCTTTTTCTCCTATTTGTAACCATGTGTTGTATTTCTAGTACTGGAAACAAATGGCGCTCCAGGAGGAGAATGTTAACACCCACCTTCCATTTTACAATTCTGGAAAATTTCTTAGATATCATGAATGAGCAAGCAAATATATTGGTTCATAAGCTTGAAAAACATGTCAACGGAGAAGCATTTAACTGCTTCTTTTACATCACTCTTTGTGCCTTAGATATAATCTGTGGTAAGTCTGATTGATTTGTTTCCAGAGCTATGGTGTAAACATAAAATGGCCCAAATAGGAAGTAACATTTGGCTGGGAAGGCAAATGAAGGGATCGGAATGGATATTGGCTTCTTCGGGGGCGGGCCTACTGCCGAATTGGCATCCTGAGCAGTAGCGGCCACTGCTGAGGCCTTGAGCCGTGTGCCAGGAAGGTCAAAGGGAAGAGCAGGAACAGGGGCAGGAGAAACAAAGGTACAAGAGTGAAGAGGGGAAAGGAACAGTTCCAAAATGTAGAAGAGTTTATGTCTTTTTTCAAGTGTTTGCCATTGGAAAATAAACACAAGGCATGTGCATGAAGTGAATGGTTGCTTCTCGCTTGTATTTTGCAGAAACAGCTATGGGCAAGAGTATTGATGCTCAGACTAATGATGATTCCGAGTATGTCCGTGCAGTTTATAGGTAAATGGAGTCCTTGTAATTATTTTTAAAATTGTTATTGATTCGGGCTTTAGAAAATGTCGCTAATAATTTTTTTGGTCTGTGTTGTATCTTTTTTCATTGTTTCAAAATGAAACATTACACTAAAAATCAACCTGATCATTTAGGCATGTATTTTAACGGTAAAGGAAACATTGTATAAATTATGGCACACCAGATTATGTAATAATTTCAAATGATTATTTTATAATATATTGAGAGATTACATTATGATGCTTAGTGATAAAAGAAAGATAAAAGCAATTTTTTTAGCATGGCGACCTCTAGGTATAAAAAAATTATTCATTGAAAAAAACCCTTTTAGATACTATACCAGAATGTTAGCTATGATTATTGTTTTACTTTATGTGCTTTTCTTATTTTTTGTTGTTGTTGTTGTTATTCTTTTCCCCCATATTTTCTGCACTGAGTATGTATTATTTTTTAAATGAAGTAATCATTTTTACTTTTAAAAAATTGCTTGAGGTTATCCAGCTACTAAAAGGCAGGGCCAGGGTTTGACTTGATGTATTGTATCGTTAAGCCCACTGCTCGTTTCACTTCATTTTAACAAGTATTTATTTAGCACATATACCCTGCCATTCATTGCACAAGGTACTGACTAGTTTTACAGTGGCCCAGAGAACAGAATAACAGGGGGATAAGCATCGAAACAAATAAATATAAACTTGTAAATTATAATAATTGCTTCGAAAGAAAAAGTAAAGTTGATACTCTAGAAGAAAACAGCAATAGGGCCCACAGGTTGAGTGACCGGGAAAGGCCTTCTGCGGAATTGGCCTCTAAGCCAGTCTCAGGGAAGGAGATCGCGTCCAGGCCTTTCTGCCCCATCGCTGGAAATGCTGAGGGAGGGACTCGGGACAGTGCTGCGGCAGATGGGTCTTCAATGAGCACTTTTCTGTAGAGGAGGACAGCCAGTTGTTCCTGTCGCTCCAGAGGATGGTCAAGCCCATGAGTGGACATTAAACAGGCAGATTTTGACCCGGCCTGCGGTGCAAGAGCTGCAGGCAGCCTGGGGAGGTCCGGAACTCTTCCTGGAGAAACAGCAGCAGAGATCAGATGGCCCTCTAGTAAGGATGCTTTGTGATGGAGTCTTCATTCCTAAAGATCCATTCCATTTTTACACTTCCTTGGAAGTGTAGTAGCCCATGTCTTCATTGTCGAGCCTAAACCATGGAGCTCTTAGTAGCCTCTAAGGTGAATCATCATCATTGCCACACTTGACCCTCATTGAGACCTCGAGCAATACACGTTTTTGATGTATATCAGCTGATACATGTGTGTCCTGTTTGTAAGGATGAGCGATGTGGTGCATAGAAGAATGAAGACGTTTTGGCTCTGGCCTAACCTTTTGTACGCCATGCTTAAAGAAGGAAGGGAGCACAAAAGGACCCTACAGATCTTACATAATTTTACCAACAAGGTAAGTCCTCGATTTTTATTTATTTATTGTGGTCAAACATACATAACAAAATTTATAATTATAGCTGTTTTAAGTGGCATTAAGGGCCTTAACAACATTGTGTAATCATCCCACTATCACTTTCTAAAACTTTTATAAGTGTATGATCTCTGTGTTTTGTTAACATACTCAGTGTAGGACCAAGGGGCCGGTGTCTCATAAAATAAAATTTGAATAACAATGGGGGGAAAAGCAGGTGGCATGATTACCTTTAAATTAGTTATTCACCAAATATTAATTAAGCACTTACTAAGTGTCCAATACTGTACCAAGTTTTAGAAATATAGCAGTTAATGTTCCCTACGGGGGGAGGTTGTCCATAAATAAATAATTACAAAATGTGATATGAGCTACGATTTTTTATTAAACAGGTGCTATGTTAAAAGAGTAAAGACACAATGATCCATGTTATAAAAGGCTTCTGGGAAATGTTTGGATTAGGCAGGGGTTTTCAAAGGCATAGGGCATTTATAACAGTATCTTAACTTGGAAAAGATGAAAATGAACTAGATATTAATGTTTAATTTTTAATGACAAGGAGATAGTAATGTCCTGGATAGAGGATGTCAGTCTTTGTGTTAAAAATGTTTATGAAAAGGCAACATTTAAATGAAAACATACATTAAATTATAATTTAAATGTACTGATAAAAGTGCCTAAGTAATTATATTTACTCTTTGCTGTAAATTTTGGTTTAAAATACATTGGCATTGCTTCCTGACAGTGAGGTACTGCCTACCGCCAGCAGACCAAATGGTTACCGAGCCTCTAGATGTTAGATGAGTGAGATGTTCGAGTGAGTTGCCTGAAGTGGAGTAGAGCGTAATCACCTGGCAATAGGCGAACGCTGAACAGCTTGTATTTTATGGGTATAATTACACTTGTCTTCAAATTTCATGCATTAACATCAGTATCAATAATGAATGAATTACAAATTGGGTGGACAATAGTATTCATTTTATACTATTGAAAATTGCATACTGAGCCCTAGGCACTAGGGAACGGTTCCACCAAGAGTAAAAGAAGACATGGTGCTTGTCCTCAGAGAACTTGGGAGCTGTTCATTCAAACCACGTAGTAGCAGGTTTGTACAATTGCCTGAAAGAAGAAAGGTGAAATGTGTAACCAAATTAAGCGTATGGGCTTTAATTCTTCTATTCATTCAACAAATATCTAATGAATATTATTAAAATACCAAGCGGTGTTCTAAAGGTTGGAAATATATCAATAAATAAAGACAAATTTGCTGCTACATTGAAGTTGGAGGAGAAAGACACTAACTAGCAGATATAATGTCAGGTGGTTAGTGCAATGGAAAAAAATAAAGTAGGCTTAGAAAGATAGTGAGTGCTCGGGACTAGACTAGCAGTGACCAGAGAAGGTCTTTCTGATAGTGTGACAATGGCCAACAGAGACCTAAAAGGAGGGAGTAAGATAGTCATGCTGGTGTCTGAGGCAAGGGCATTCTAGGCAGAGGGAGCAGCAAGCGTCCAGGGAGATTCTTTTCTCCAAAGCAACATGTAGAGTGATCTATAATTAGTCTATTATATAACCATTGTGTTCTCTCCAGCGCCCAAATGTTTTCTCCTGAGCTCATTCCAGTCCCCAGGGCCCTATTTAGTGGTTACTACCGTATTCCCATGTTGGAAAGGCTGCAAAAATAGCCCTTGGAAATTATGTATTTGTCTGACATTAAATTTGTTTTTAAAAGTCTTATCAAATAATGCCCTAAAAATGTTAACAGAAAGCTTTACTGTATTTTCACAAAAGCCTAAGTTATTGTTGAGTTAGAAAGAACAGGAAAGGTTTAGAAAAAAAATTTGTTAAAGAAGGTAGTATATTTTCATAGGAAAATGTATAATTAGGTCATACAAAATTTCAAACAAAAGCATGTGATTATTTAAATCACTCAGGTCATCACCGAACGAGCCAATGAAATGAGAGATGAAGAAGGTAAAAGTGACGGCAGGGGCACGACAGTCCCCGACAGAAAACGCAAGGCTTTTCTCGACTTGCTTTTAAATGTGACTGATGATGAAGGGAACCGGCTAAGCCCCAAAGATATTCGAGAAGAAGTGGACACTTTCATGTTTGAGGTATTTATTTTGTGTTCTCATGTTAGTTTCAGCTTTCATTAAACAAATGACAGTTCCTGTTACATAACAAAAAGCGGGGGCTGTTCCTGGTTTTTAAAAAACTTTGGAGTTTAAAATACTAAGGACAAATAAAGAGCAAACGCTAATACTTAGACATGTTCAAGTATTTAACAGTAAACTTGGAAATAACACGGAATAGCAAGAATTATCTGTAGCCGCCTTTTAGAATATGTTGGGATTCTTGGTATAAGGGATTCTCTGTTCTTGAATTTTTTTTTTAATTTTTAAAAATAAACAATTCATAGAAATTCTTTAAAAATGTTTTTAGCATTTTTAAAAGCCTACCCACATTTTAAAGTGGCTTGCTGTAACTGAGGGAGAGTTATAATTATTACATATATTATAATCGGAAATTACAAAATATAAGACCCTGATTAAGTACCAGACCAACCTTCTTCTTCAGAAAAAGCTTTTGACTCGTGGTGGCTGCAGTGGTAGAAACATGTTTCTCGCAAGGAAATCTAAGGCTCATCAGACTTTTCCAAGCAGAAGAGCAACCAGAAATTGCTCTCGGTTCTCTATATTGCTTCCTGTTTCCTGCTTCCTTTTAATCTCCAAACCCCGCAAGTCTGTTTCTCCTTTTATTTTTCAATTACAGTTCACATTCCGTGTTATTCTGTGTGAGTTTCAGGTGTACAGCATAGTGGTTGGACAATCAGATACTTTACGGAGTGGCCGCCCCTATAGTTCAAGTACCCACCCGG
This sequence comes from Miniopterus schreibersii, assembly GCF_964146895.1. NCBI lineage: Eukaryota > Metazoa > Chordata > Mammalia > Chiroptera > Miniopteridae > Miniopterus > Miniopterus schreibersii. The sequence continues at coordinate 8,553,132 of NC_138102.1, forward strand.
CCCCGCACACAGTTGTCATGATATTAGCGACTGTAGTCCCTATGCTGTAACTTACAGCCCTGTGACTGTTCTGTAACTACCGTTTCATACTTACTAACCCCTCCCCCTTTTCCACCCAGTCCCCTGCTGCCCTTTCGCCTGTCAACACATCAGTCCACTCTCTGTCCAGGGGTCTGTTTCTATTTTGTTTGCTCATTTATTTTGCTCTTTAAATTCCACATGTGAGTGAAGTCATATGGTATTTGTCTTTCTCTGTCCGGCTTATTTCATTTCGCACAATGTCCTCCAGGTTCATCCACGCTGTCGCAAGAGGGAAGATTTCATTTCCTTTTTTTGTATGGCCATTCACTCCCTCCTTTCGAAGTTCTAGACTTGAGCGCTTAGCTCCGCTGTGAGCTGCCCTAAGATAGCAGAAGCCCTCCAGTAGAGAGTTCAGCCAGGCTGTGGTTCTAAAGGGATGTCTGGTCTTCCCATGAAAAGAAAAAGATGAATTGTTTGCAAAGGTAATTCTAACTATATTAAATATTATGAAGAGCAAATCTCTCAACATGTGCCTTACCAAACAAAGATAAAGGAATGGTGTTAATAGACGCGGTGTGGAATGTCCGGGAAGTGGGGGGGGGGCATCAGTAGCCCTGGATGGCCATGGCACACCGCCTGCAGTGCCCTCGCTCTGCCTTCGGCCTGGGCTCAGTGCTCCCGGGGAGGGCGGCTCCCGCCCTGCAGCAGGAAGCAGGCGGGGTGCAGGGTCCGCAAACCTGATTCCCCGGGTCTGTGCTGAGTGGCCATAGGAGACAGGTCCGGTCACTGCAGGTCTCTGTCACAGCTCCCTATGTGTAAAATGGAGAGATGTCTGTATCAGTGGTATTGAACTTCCTTTTTAAGTAGAGCACTTTACTGAAAAGAAACATTATGCAGAAAATGGACCTGTAATTAGCTAAAAAGTGCAGAGGTGTTAAGCATGGGCTCCGGGCCCGAATCCCGGCTCTAACTTGTACTAGAGGTGTGACCTCGGACACCTCCTCTCCCTTTCTGGGCTTCTGTGTCCTCACTGCTGTAGCCTGGGCCTCACAGAACAGTTAGGAGGAGCAGATGAATGGCTTCTAATGTGCACCAGGAATGGTGTCTGGCAGACTCCTGTGCAACAGATACTGTCTATTATCTGATGTGGAAGTGGACCCTGCTCCCACACATGGCACACACACTCATGCGTGCACTGACACACACTCACACATGCACATGCATGCACTCATACACACATCCATCTGCCGCCAGTAGCCTCTCACTTTCACAAACACAACCTGACTAACAATCTGTTCCTTCCAGCTCTAAGTCTTTGAAATTTTAACCATTTTCGTCTTATGAAATAGAAGGCAGAGCAGGTAAAACTACAATAACACGTCCTCCTCCGTAAGTGGGTGCAGACCGGGGCTGCCTTGCCTTCTGCTCCGGTTCTGGCCGTTAGATGTTAAGACTCTTGCCCCTGCCCAGTTCAGCCAAGGCCCTTCTGTCGACTCCGTGCTTTGTGTTTGCTGCCCGTGGGTCGCAGACACAATGAAACAGGAAGTCTGGCAGCTTCTCTTACACAGTTGGATCAGGCTTCCACTCAGATTCGTGCAAAGCTGCTAAAAATTATTTAGCAAGAGCACTTCCGTCTGTGAGTCCAGTAAACAGCAGTGACAGGGGCCAGCTTTCATCTGGAGTTGAGTCATTTCTGTAAAGAAACTGCAAGTGTGAGAAAATGCAATGACACCCACATCGGAGACTTGCAAACAATATATTTTTAAAAATTGCAGAGCCTAGCCAGGCATGGCTCAGCAGTTGAGCCGTCAACCTGGGATCCAGGCGATCAGGGTTCGATTCCCGGTCAGGGCACATGCCCGGGTTGCGGCTCAATCCCCAGTCGGGCGTGCAGGAGGCAGCCGATCAATGACTCTCATCATTGATGTTTCTCTCTCTCTCTCCCTCTCCTTTACTCTCTCTGAAATCAATAAAGATATATTTAAAAATTGCAGAAAAATTCTCAACAATTCAACTTAGGAGCTAGAACAAGTGCTTCAGAGATTTCTGCCCAGAGGATGAAGTGTTACGCTGATCACTTGTGTTGCATACGGTAAATGGAAGAAAATGATCTGTAATGTTATTTTTGACTTTCCAAATATATTTTTTTTCTGAAGAACTTGCCATTTTTGCATGTGGAATGTCCTGGTGAGGTGAGAATAGGAAATAGGAGCTGATGCTTACAGACACTGAACGGGCAGAGTAAGGCCTCCAGGGTGTCAGCATCAGTATTAGAGCTGGAGCCTCCTTGCCCCGGGTCCCCCCTGCTCCCCCGGGGAAGCCGCTGGACTCTGCTTTGTCCTCAGAGGCTCAAGGGTCCTGTTCTCACCTCCGCCTCCGCCTCCTGTGAGGCTGTGTGGCCCTGGGAAAGTCACGGAGCGTCATTTTGGGTCTCAGTTTGTCGTCTCTAAAGTGTGAATAGCAGTATCAAGTATTTCATGGAGTTTTTGTGAAGAATAATTGAGTTAGTTTCTGCAGAGTGTGTAGTGTTTTGCCTAAAACTCAGCAAGGTTTAAGTAAGGCTATTTATCAACTTCTTGGTATGGAGACTATCAATCAGAACCATGCATGTGCTCCCCTGTGTCCAGCAACAACAGGTAGAACCAACCTTACAAATGGGGGAAAGTGGAGAAGTACAGGTCTGGCAACTTGGCTCAGGAAAGTCAGACTTTTATTTCCTTAAAAACAGCCCAGCGCACGGGGTTCCCTCGGAACGCCTCTTACTAGCCCAGCCTAGCCCAGGCATGCGACTCTGTAGCCCTGAAATGTCCCTCGAAGCAGAGGCGTCCACTTCAAAGGGATTGTGTCATGGGTTTGTTTCTCACCAAGGTAAAATACTGTACAAAATTAACTTGTTCTGTTCCGGGGTCATATTACAGCTGTCAAATCCAGAGACAATTTGCAATAGAGTTAGCATCCCCAACCCTCTCAATAGAACTCTGCTTTTTAAACTGTTTTTCCCCCCTTACATTTTAGGGCCATGATACAACCGCAGCAGCAATCAACTGGGCCTTATATCTACTGGGTTCCTATCCAGAAGTCCAGAAAAAATTGGACAATGAACTGGACGAAGTGTTCGGTATGTGTGGCCCCTTCACTAGTTGCCCTGTAGGTCCCCAGTCACTGAAGCGAATGTCATCCTTGCTTGCTATGAATGTGCAATAGAACCTGTTCTAAAGACACTGTAGTAACCAGAAAGGGTGCCGTATGGGTTCCCTTCCAGGGCCAGCCTTCTTTGCAAGGCCTCATCCAGTCGTTATGGGCATTGGCTGAGTGTCTGGAGTGTGACTGCAGCCGGCTAGATGCTAGATAAATGCTCCTGTCTTCGAGGATCTCACCGCTTCACAGCTGAAGCACATGCTATATATAAACCAGCAAGTCTTGGCTTCATGCTCGAGTGATACGAAGAAGGTGCTGTTGCAGAGAGGGGCAGGTGAAACTAGTTAGAGGGATCAAGGACAGTTGTGTCATGCAGGATTACTTTGGGCCACAGGTGAGAGAAAATGTGGGGTGAGCTGATGGGACATGCATTTCTTTTGTGCAACCAGCAGTCTGTAGGTGAAGAGTCCTAGGCTGAAGCCAGTAGGGATGTCGTGAGAGTCCCGGTCTTGCTCTTTTCTCTCTCTGTCGTTTTCACCATCACGGTTTTTGTTTCCTTGACTGTTGTCCCGGGTCTCATGTTGATCTTTAAAGCAAGAAGGAAGGATGAGGGATACGTTAGCCTCCTTTGCTGATGTCACAGGTTCTACAAACGGGGTGGCTTGAAACAACGGAAATGTATTCTCTCATAGTTCTGGGCACCAGAAGTCCCAAATCAGTATCTCTGAGTTAAATCAATGTGTTGGCAGGGAGCTGTGCTCTTTCTGGAAGCCCCAGGGGAGAATCCATTTCTCCTGGTGGCTGCCAGCGTTCCTTGGCTCGTGGCTGCATCCCCCAGATCTCTGTCTCCATCGTCACGTCACCTTCCCTTCTGGGGGTCCGTGTTAACTCTCCCTCTGCTCTCTCTAACGACGCTTGGGATGGCATTCGTGGCCCACCTGGATAATCCACGATCGTCTCTCCATTTTAAGATCTTTAACTTAATAAAATCTCCCAAAGCGCTTTTTCCCAAATAAGGTAATATTTACAGGTTCCAGGGATTAGGACCTGATATATTTGGTATTTAACGTTCAGTGTACTGATTAATGTATTCTTTTTTGATGTTTTATCCCCAAGCCCAAATATTTCTTTTATTTCTTTCATGTATTTCCTTTAATCAGGGAAGTCTGATCATCCTGCTACCTTAGAAGACCTGAAGAAACTAAAATACCTGGAGTGTGTTATTAAGGAGACCCTTCGTCTTTTTCCTTCTGTTCCTTTGATTGCCCGTGATATTAATGAAGATTGTGAAATTCGTAAGAATTCTTTCATTAAAGTAGTGGGGAGAGTGGGTTTCTCAGTGTCCGCCTTGCTCTGTTCTCATGGTGTATCGACTGCCTCCCGACAGTGGGCTACAACATCGTGAAAGGCTCTCAGGCACTCCTCATTCCCTACGCGCTGCACAGGGACCCAAGATACTTTCCAGATCCGGAGGAATTCAAGCCAGAGCGGTTCTTTCCCGAGAATTCCGTAGGACGCCATCCATACACATACGTGCCCTTCTCTGCTGGACCCAGAAACTGTATAGGTTTGTATCCATCAGAATTGGTTTGACCTTTCAGGCGTACATGGTGGTGGGTTTCTCGCCATAATTTCTTTGAGACGTAGTGTCTCATAAACAAGTCTTTTAAAAAACTAGTTTTATTTTTTCTGCACTTTGACTGTCATAAAGTATACCAGTTTTCTAGGGCTGCTGTAACAAAGTACCACAGACTGGGTGGCCTAAACAATGGAATTTTATTTTCTCACAGTTCTGAAGGCCGGAAGTCCAAGATTAAGGTGTCAGCAGGGCTGGTTTCTTCTGAGGCCTCTCTCCTTGGCTTATAGCTGGAGGTCTTCTCCCTATGTCTCCACATAGTTTTTTCCTCTGTGTGTGTGTGTGTCAATGCTCACCCAAGGATATGTTTTTGTTGATTTTTAGAGAGAGAGAGGGAGAGAGAGAGAAACATCGATGTGAAACATTGCCAGTTGCCTCCTGTAAACTCCCCAGCTGGAAATTGTACCCTCAACTTTTTGGTGCCTGGGACAGCACACCAACCGAGCTACCTGGCCAGGGCTTGAGGTCTTCTTTTTATACAGACACCAGTCAGATTGGATTAGGACCCACCCATATGACCTCATTTTAATCTAATCACCTCTTCAAAGGCCTTGTCTCCAAATGCAGTCACATTCTGAGGTACTGAGGGTTAAGAATTCTGCATATGAATTTTGGGGGAACACCATTCAGCCCACAACATAAAGCATAATCAGTTTCATGGCAGAGTTTTAAAATCTCGTAGATTTTGGATTGAAGTAGAATATACTTTTTGTGGTAGAAAGCTTATTTATAACAACTAGTTCATTTAACCTGGGTTTACTGCTTTTAAGAATTGCTTTTTTCAAAACCAAAACAAAGGATACTTAGTAGGACCAGCTGAAGTACTTAAACGAAATGAATGCACACCACTGTGCATTGTAAACACTCTTGGCTTTAGTATCTCTGGCATTTCATTGTTTATGTAAATGCAGACATTGGTGACATGAGGCCTGGTAACTATAGTAAATTACATTAAAGGCCCAGCAGAAAAGCATTCTAGAGAAGTGGTTCTCACAGTTCAATGAGCCCAGGATTCGTCTGGGGTGCTGCAGAAATACAGAGTCCTGGCCTACACAGCTATTCAGATGCACTGGGTAGGAGCAGGGAAGGGTACTCAAGAATCTCCATTTTTAGGAACCATCCCGAGTAATACTGATTCCCCCAGGGCCTGTTGTAAAGAAAAAAAAAATAGAGAAAAAAAAAATCTAACATATTAGCTTCCTCTAATAGACCCTGCTCTTTCTCACATTTGAGATATAATTAAAGTGCTATTATTTACATTCATTTGAAGGTCAAAGGTTTGCCATGATGGAAGAAAAGGCTGTTCTTTCCTGCATCCTGAGGCATTTTTGGGTAGAATCCAACCAGAAAAGAGAAGATCTTGGTCTGGCAGGAGAGCTGATTCTTCGTCCAAGTAACGGCATCTGGATCAAGTTGAAGAAGAGAAATGCAGATGAACCATAACTCTGTTGTCAGGCTGTGCCCTTATCATGAATTAGGTCTTTCTTTAAGGGAAGTTTCACATTTACAATTTGTAGATCATTAATTCAATACTCTTAACCCCCAGACCTGATTTTTTCTTGTCTTCAGTTACCTTGGGGTCAAGTCTTCCAAAGAGAGTTTTTTATATTTTCATCACCACCATTATCTTACCCCGGGTTTTGATCCCAAAAGGAGAGTTAACTGATGTCCGTACCCAAATAAACATACAAGTTTCTCAACAGAGGGATCCATAGGCCAATTCAGGTTCAGTTGACAGACTCAAAGGATATAAATTAATTGAGGTTCTAGAATTTTTCAAGGTATTCTTGTCAACTCAGCAATACAAATATACATGTGTCCATATACATTTAATTTGAAAAGGGTGAGTAAGTACTTAGACTTGATCTGAAGTTTTAAAAATTGTATCAGTGGCGTCAATTATGAGAATTGTTGTGGTGATACTTTTCAGATTTTATCAAGGACAGTTCATCACTTATAACTTGACTTATAGGTTCTGTTCCTGTTTTCCTTTTAACCGTGTACTTATGGCCTTCGTTTCATTTCGTTCTACATAACATCACAACTACCTTTACCCATCAGATGTTATGGGGAGAGATTCCTCTTGCTAATCTCCAATCCCGCACAGTGCCCCATAAGGTTGATTAATGGCTTTTGGAGCTGGAAGCACCTTAGTCCTTACCTAGTTATACTCCTTTCCATTAGAAGTAATGGGATAAGATAAATGAGAGGTAAGTTTCTGTTCAAACAGAAATACTGGTGGGTGACAGGGCTGGAAATAGAAGTCTAGACTCACACTCAACTCCAGGCATAATACACTTCTACAATATGCTATTGTTTTAGGAACCTCAGGTCTATAACTGGATGTGTCATTAGAAAGCAGATCTAGAATTCTTCCATCATTACGGAAAAGAGAAGCCGTGGCTGTATATTTACTAACTAAGCATTGCCTCACTTAAAGGTTAAACTTGCAGGAAATTCAGTCCTCCAGAATATGCCTGTCAAGCTGGTCACTGACACACATTCCCTGGATTTTAATCCCATTGACAATATCTCTACTCCCTCGCTCAGTGACTTTAAAAAACTTCTTTTAATAAATAACTTTAATGAGATTGTTTTTCTTTTTATTGATTTTAGAGAGAGGGAAGGAGTGAGAGAGAGGGAAGCATCGATGTGAGAGAGAGACATCGATCAGTTGCTTCACCTCTGTGCCCTGACCTGGAATTGAACCCTCCACCTTCCAGTGCAGGGGACAGTGCTCCAACCAACTGAGCCACACTGGCCAGGGCAAATTGTGTTTCTTTAGTTTTCTGAAGACAATAGCAGGTAGAAGCAACAAATTAAGAGAATAGAATATATATTCTTTAATGGAGATCAGAGGAAGAGGTACCTAAGCCAAAGCCATTTGGCAAGCATTACAGGCTGGGGCATTCAGGGCAGAGTCGACAGCTCTGCCCACTTCCCAAAAAGCCCCAGTGCAGACACATCAGTCCCTATGTTGTTGAGAAAAAGTCAAGGAAGTACATGATACAGCTGAAATAATTCCCATGATATGGTAAGCTGTGTTATCCAGAAAGTGGATGTATGTTGAAAATTTGTTCCTGGGAATTGGTATTACTTCTCAATTTTATGCACTTACATTTAAACCTTACTTTTTTATTTTTGTTTTTTAGTGACCCTGCCCTAGACACAAAGTTAAATTTAAGATAAAACATTGCTTCATGTTACCTCTTGGCCTAAAACCTTCATTTGGCCCCAGAATAATCTATTCATATTTTAATTAGAAATTCACTTAAACTGTCAGAGTTGGAATGGAGAAAGTATGTCATGGTCTGTCAAATCAAAAGGAAGATGCTGACTTTTTTAAAAATAAGAGGATGGTCACATATTTGTTCGTGTCTGTATTATCCATCATTCTCCCGCTCGAGTGAGGTATCTTAAGATAAATAAATTACATTTTAAACATGGGTGCTACATTTTCTAAGAATTGATGTCACTTTGAAATATAGATAACTTTAGAAGATAAATTAGTGGGTGGCTGATTCATAATAAATAACAAAAGAAACAGCACATTTGAGGTAACGTCTTCCGTGTCACTCAGGCTTCCTAACAAAATGATCCTTGTGCGGTTATCATAGACTGGTTTCCAGTTTCCCTGATTCTTAAACTAGAGTAGAAATACCAGAACATTGCTTAGCTGACAGCAGAAAGTGAAATCTCTTAAGACTACCTGGGAATCAGCAAAACCCACAAGCATCCATTGGGTACTCAGGGATTTATCATCTAGAAAACTTAGTTTCTGGACCAACTACTGTCTCACAAATAAAGAGATTCTGGTCTCAAAGAGATCAGTTTTTACCTTGGACTGTATCTAGATGATGGAAATGTATTTCTTTCCAGCACCTAATGATATGCTGGGGGTGTGTGTGGTGTGTGTGTGTGTGTGTGTGTGTGTGTGTGTGGGTGTGTGTGTGTGTGACGAGCCATTCGTCGGCTCCAACTCTTGGCGATCCTATGCATGAGTGATGTTCACAATATCATGTTCTCAGAAGCCCTCTCAGCTCCTGTGGATTCACACCTATGGCTTCTTTGAGGAGCCTATCCATCTCATAGTTGGTCTTCCTCTTTCCCTGCTGCTTTCTATTTTTCCCAGCAGTATTGTCCCTTCCAAAGAACTCTGCCTTCTCAGGATGTGCCTGAAGTAGAACAGCTTCAGTTTTGTCTTTTTCTTTTTCTTTTTTTTTACCTCCAGTGATGTTTCAGGCTTAATCTGCTCTGGCTCCCACTCATTCGTCTTTCTGGCCGTCCAAGGTATCAGTAGAGCCTTCCTCCAACGCCAGACTTCAAATAAGACAACCATGTCTAAATACTATGACAATTTTTCTTTTGAAGAAAGGAAAAGAGATTAGCATAAGTTTTCTCTATAGAAATAGGATTTTTAGTACAGCCTTTGTTCTCATGAAACATAAGTTGATGAACACCAGGAAAGATAGGAATCAGTAAATGTAAACCACAACAAACAGAAATCGCTGGTGTTTTGATTGATACCCTAAATCTGAAAGGCATCACAGCTTGCGTATTTGAAACATGCTACTTCATTACAGCCAGAAGTTATCTTACTGGAAATGACCCTCCATTTTTAATAAACAGAGTTCTGCGTTGCAGTAATACGCGTTAAATATTTACTTAAGCATCAACTCCCTAAAAATGTAATAGTCTAGCCAAAATGAAGTAATGCAATTTTGAAGAACAGTTAGAAAACAAAGGAGATTTAGTGGGCAAATGGTTATGTTTTTAATATTTTAAAAAGTAAGTTATTTTGTGTAGATGGAATATGTAAATCCAGGACCGAAGGCCAGAAGTTGCAAGGAGGAGTGTTTCAGTGTATAGGGAGACTTTTTCTTAAAAATGAAAACAAATTAGAGCTCCCTGAGCAGAAGCAGGCTCCTGGGGAAATCAGATGCTTCTTTGCTGTTAAGGTTTCCTGACAGAGAAGTCCAAACTCTGCCGCGAGTGCTAGACTGGGTTTTCAACCTACTTTAAAAAAAAATAAAACTCCTCACCCCAGGATATATGTTTATCAATTTTAGAAAGATAGGAGAGAGGGAGAGAAACATTGAGGTGAGAGTGAAACAATAATCAGTCGCCTCCTGCACACACCCTGACCAGGGATTTAACCGAAACCCAGGTATGTGTCCTGGGGAGAAATGAAGCCACAGCCTTTTGATGTGGGCGATGACTCTCCAACAAGCTGAGCCACCTGGCCAGGGCTCAACCTACTTTATCTTGAAAAGGGCCAGATAGCAA